>NC_143529.1:25634272-27065522 GCF_031878675.1 Megascapheus bottae
ACAGGAGAAACTGAAAGTGGTGGTGTGACTCAAGTGGTAGAGTGCTAGCATTGAGCAAAAAGAGAGCTCAAGGACAGTGCCTGGGCCCTGAGTTCAAGTCTCAGAACTGGCAAAAAAAGGTGAAACATGACAGTGAACTTATGTGACAAGTTATTACATCTGGAGGCATTTAATTGTCATTCTAATTCCACAGGAAGCTCCTCCTCCTTTCTTCTTTTCTTCCTCCTCCTCCTTCTTCCTCCTCTTCCTCCTCCTCCACTTTCTCCTCCTCCTCCTCTTCCTTCTCCTCCTCCTCTTCCTCTTTCTCCTTCCCCTCCTTCTTCTTCGATGGAGGAACTGAAACATAGACAGGTTAATAGCTTGTATAAGATCTCTAAGTTGGGCCATACATGATCCAAGATTTAAAATGAGATGTGACTTCAGGGCCTGTTTCCTCTAAACACTGTATCATTTTGTTTTTAGAAGAACATGTTTCTGTCCAACCCCTTCTGTGTTGTCCAGTGTGGGAACCTTGCTGGTTAAGGAAAAATCATTTTGAATGTCTCTGCTATCACTTTACATGCTGCGGAGCATGCAGTGTAGAAAGACCAGGTTTCTGTACCAGGGTTTTAAGCCCTGCTATGTAGAATGTAGAAAGTCTTCTCTGGGTCCCAGTGGCCCTCAGGTTGCTGGTACTCACGGGCTCGATTCTAGGAGGCTGTCTCTTGGGTGAAAATAAGACAGGAGGCTTTTCAAGGTGGAGTTGTAGGCTTGTGCTTCCTAGAGATTGCTGGGCAGGAAGAATTTGGGAAGCAAGAAAATAAGCTCCTGCTAAACAAGGGTTGGTTTTCTCAGGACATGCCAAGTAGACTTGGACTTTGTGTAAATACCCCAGCTTCCTTGGTGTTCAGAGAAGACTGTAACCATTAGTCAGTTGGATTCTATATATAGGAAGGCAGCTCCCATCCATCTGCTTTCTGACATTGCTGAGAAGTTGAGGAGAGCATTGTTCTGGTTCTCTAGGACCCAAGGAGATCCTGACATCCTTTATATAGTGTGAAGATTCAAGACTGGGATCCCCCACCAGCAGTCTTGCATGTCATGGGGGCTCAGCTCTTCTCTCCACTTGGGCCTCCAGCCAGAGTCTTCTGCTTGCCCAATTCCATCGGTAACTGAGGCCACTTCAGAGCATTGGGAGGGGTTAAATAGAAACATCCATAAAGATACTTGACATAGTACTTGGGCAACAGAAAGCACATAACAGATACTGTCACCTATGAGGATTATCAGTTTGGTAATTTATAGCTATTTATTTTGGACAGTAAAGGGAGGAGAATGAATCAAGTCCATTTTAGACCATCAGATTCTAGCCTTTGGGCAAGCTGTCTTCATACTGTAATCTTAATCATGATTTTCCTCCTCCTTTGGTGGTCTTGGGGAACTGGACTCAGGACTATGCACTTACAAAGCAAGTACTCTACTATTCCCTTATCCCTAGCATTTTTGGCTTTAATTGTCTTTAAAATAGGGCCTGCTGTATATGCCCAGCCAATGGAGCCTCGTATTTATACTTCTCCTAAGGTTAGGGGAAGTATATGCCACCATGCCCAGCTTTTCTTTTCTTTTCTTTTCAAATTTGAGGTAGGATTTCAAGACTGGGGCCAGCCTTGAGTCATGATCCTGTCAGTGTCTGTCTTCCAAGTCACAGAGCTTATAGATCAGCCACTGGGGAATCACTTAATCTTTGATTATAGGTTTTTATTTCAGTAAACAATTAATTGGATTAGAGGATCACTGAGATTGTTGGCTGTAAGGCTCTGTGACTGTAGGCAACACATTCTTTCACTTTCTTCAGCCTTGTCACGTCATCTTTACCTTATGGGAATCATGTGTCCTGAGATGGAATGCAGGCAGAGAGGTAGGTAGGCACACAGATGACTAGACTGCAAATGCTGTGACAACACGAAAAAGAGCTGCCTTACTGGGGGGTGTCATGGTCTGAGCTGGTCTCTCTTTTCTTTCTCTTAAATTATTCGAACTTGATAGTTCTGCTTAGTAGTCAAGGAGGGTCTAGGATGGGGGAAATCACAGCATTTGTAACTCAGGCCTGTGGTGATTTAATTCAGCCCAAACTGGACACTGAATTCTGTGAGCCTCTGCATTTGGTAGATTTTGCCCGTCAGTTTATGGGTCTGACAGCCAACAGTTTCTTGGCAGTATCTTGATATAAGTGCAAAGTGACATGGTCATAACACTTTGTGGTAGTGGCAACCACCGACACATGTGAGTTAGAGAGTCGCAATGAACTCTGCCAGCTCACTCTCTTAGTGCCTGGCGTGATCTCCCTTGAAGCTGTGTCTGTAATTCTTGAGCGTAGTGTGAGCCTTGATACATGGAGATGGAGTGGGGGATTTCTTCCCTCTATCCTATACCCACAAATTGACTTATTATTAGATTTAATAATCATGACTTGGAGATTATCTATCTTACAAATATGTAGATGATATATGTCTAATTACTTATGCATGGCTTAAGTAATCACCGTATTTGATACCTTTTTTTAAAAAGGGAAAAATCAATGCTTCTGCTTATTAATGATGATGCCATGAGCCATAGAGATTCTGTATTTGGATTCCCCTGTGCCTTCTACTGCTCAGTGCTTTCTGCACTTGACTAAGCATTGTTTTATTTATTTATTTATTTTTTTGTTTATCATAGGGCTTGAACTGTGGGCCTGGGTGCTGTCCCTGAGCTCTTCAGCTTAAGGCTACTGCCCTACCTCTTGAGCCACAGCACCACTTCTGGTTTCTGGTGGTTAACTGAAGATAAGAGTCTCATGGACTTTAGTGCCCGGGCTGGCTTTGAATCATGATCCTCAGATCTCAGCCTCCTGAGTAGCTCGGAGTACAGGTGTGTGGCACCATGCCCCAGAAGATTAAGCATTTTTGTTACAACAATGTAGAGCCACAGCAAGGGCTTAGATGTGCTTTTTCCTCTCCCTGGGATTACAGAGGTGGAGGCAGTGAAAGGTAGCACTTGAATATCAAGGAAACTTGGCTCTTGGAGATATTGTAGATGCCTGCAGGAAATTCTATTTGTCTGAATTTTTAGGGATTAGAAAGATATAGAAGTAGATTGTATCAAAGGACTAGTATGAGAAAATATAGGAAGAAAGAAGTTCTAGCTGGGCCAATCTAGTTTTGTGAGTTAGATGTTTTTTATTTCCACAAGGTGGAATAAATGGGTGAATGTCAAGCAAAATGTCTTTGGGGACTCAGTGAAGTGCATGTTCGTGTGTGTGTGTGTGTGTGTGTGTGTGTGTGTGTGGTATGTGTGTGTGTATGCTGGTACTAAGGCTTGAACTCAGGGCCTCATGTTTAGTTTTTTCATTCAAGGATGGCATAATACCACTTGGGCCACAACTTCACTTCCAGGACTTTGCTGATTAATTGGAGGTAAGAGTCTCTCAAATTCGTGTGCCTGAGCTGGCTTTGAACTTTAAGCCTCAGATCTCAGCCCCTTGAGTAGTAGGTTTACAGGTGTGAACCTATTTTGTCTTATATTGGGCAATATGCTTGTCCAAGAAATGTCAGGCACTAAGTACATATGAAAATAGGATAGTCTTCTCATCCTGAATATGGAAACTGAGATCTAGATTGGTACAAATCTAGTTATCACGATATTAGGACTTATAAATGAGAAAGAATCCATCCAATGTCCCTGAAAGGTAGACTTATTTCTTTGATCATGGCCATACATCTATTCCTGCAGGATCAAGATGTAGATGGCCAATTAAATTTCTAATCTCCAAGTAGATACAGGTATAGACTAAGTCAGAAAAGGATAAAGCAAGTGAATGAATCTCAGCTATAAATGGATTTTTGCTCCACATTGTTTTCCTTTTGTGCCTCTTCACTGATGAAAAATATAAAATTATTATATAAATTACTACTGAATAGACTTTCTGCTTTTGAAAAATAAATCAAATTTGTTGAGCCTGTCTCTCTTAATATGAAGAATAGAGAGTAGCTAAATCTGTATGTTGTTAGGGGAATGTGGAAAGTTGAGAGATTCTCAGGGTTTATGAAGTTCAGAGAGAATGAATTTGAAAGAATTGTAGAGGCAAGTTCTCTAGGCCTATTTTCTTCCAGGATTGCTAGTGATGGAGAGGATAATTTTGTAGACTTGTTTTATTCTTTTCCCAAGTAAAGAGGTGACAGTTTCTGATACCATGAATATGAGTAATTTACTGTTCTTTAAGTAGATGGAAAGCTACATCTCTCATGAAAAAAAAAAAACTTTGACAAATGATTAGAAGTTGAACACATTTTCTACCAAAACAAAAACGTTCTCACTTATAAAGGAAAAAAATCCCTGGTGGGTGTTTTGAATCCCACCTAAAAATAATAAGCTGAAGAGAAAATTGAATGCTACGAGAGAGTAACGACATGTGCGGTGCAGCTTAGCATTTGGTCCTTTTGAGAGGCAAATTTAGTGTTCTGAAGCCTTCACATCTCATCTGGCCATCTGATAGCCAGGGATGTGCTATGTGGGTGTCTGGTTAAGACTGCTAGAGAAGAAACTGCCAGTTCATTCCAGATCTTTCTATTTGTGAAAGGAGACTTTTATTGATTTCTCCCCTCCCCCATCAGAACAAAAAGACTGATTGGTAATTAAACTAGTTTTTAATCAACTTTCCTTTGAAGTGCTTTCCTAAAGTGTAACTTTTATTTTTTTAAAGAAGTAGTCATACTGTAAGTCATTCTGAACTCTGCCTCGCTCTGGATTTACAAGTGTTGATGCTTAGGGAGGAAATACTTCTCCCTTCTGATGTTTAATATTATGCCACACAGAACTCAATCATCAGAACGCATTTGTCAAGTGCTTGAAGTGATGTTCAGTGAAATAAACTGGTGGCAAACACTGACTGGAACTGCCCTGAGACTCAGATTAAAGCCTGACCATATCAAATGCTGCTGGGGATGTGGAACCATGATTCCCATCTAGTGCTCGTGTGAATACCAACTCTTATGCTCAGCTTGTTAAAACACACATAACACAGGACCCAGCCATTTCACAAGAAAACATTAACTATTTCTCTGTGTAAAGAAAGACTTGGGCTGGGCTGTAGCTCAGTGGCAAAGCACTTACCTGACAAGTGTAATGTCACACACCTACAAACCAAAACCAAAAAGCCTACAGTTAAAAAACAGAGAAACATTTGGTGTTTGCATGCCCACTTTTCTTTTTTTGCCCACTACTTAAATGTCTAGCCACTTTACAATGAAGTCACAAACTAGCATGAAAAAAATCTCAAATGAATTTCTGTGAGTGGAAGAAGCCAGATTCAGAAGGCTACATACTATGTGGTTCATGTGGTACATGAAATTGTACCTAAGGTTGACCAATGGTGAATGATTTCCTGGGGCTGGAGAGTATGGAGATAGAGTTGAATGACAAGAAACAGGAGGAAGTGGTAATTCTCTTCATGATTGTAAACATTTGTTACAATTTGTCTAGTAATAGTATTGAGCCTGATAAATTTTATTTTATACAGAGTTATAGCTCAATGAAATTCTTTAACAAAAAGAATTAGCCAGGCAATATGGATTTGAGCAGAGGCTACATGTGTCATCTTTGCTTGATAGCAAGGGAAAATGTTTCTTTGTTATAAAAAAAAAGGTGCTTGTGGTCTGTTATGGTTTGGATTATTTTTTGTTGTTGTACATGGGTTTGAATTTGGGGACTTGCACTTATGAGACAGGTGCTCTACCATTTGAACCATACCTGAGCCATGTCCTAGTGCTTTTTTGTTTTAGTTATTTATTTGTTTTTCAGATAAGATCTTGCTTTTCCCAGGGCCAGACTTGGAAAGCAATTTTCCTAGCTATGCCTCCTATATATTTGAGATCACAAATGTGTGTCACCATTCCTGCTCAATGATTTGAATCTTAAATATCCCCTACCATCCCATATGTTAAATATTTCTTTTTGGAGCTGGTAGAATGATATGGTGGCATAAACTTATAACCCCAGCATTCTGGCAGTAGAGATTGAATGATCTTGAGTTCAAGGACAGCCTGGGCTACATAGTCAATTCAAACACAGCCTGAACTATATATAGAGATCCTATCTTAAAAAAACAAAACAAAACAAAACAAAAAACCAAGGGCCCAGAATACAACTGAGTGGTAAAGTACGTATTCAGTTTGCATACAGCTCTGGATTTGATTCTTGGCATAGAAAGAAAAGAAGTGAGGCCTAGGAGACAGGAGTTAGGTCCAAAGGAGTGAGACCTTCAAAGGGATATTAGAACTTCTTCTGTTCCACCCTGCTTCCTGGACATTATGAGGTGAGCCACTTTATCCACTACGTGTTCCCTGCAATGATCTTCTGCCTTGCCAACCACTGGCTCCAACACCAAGCCAACTGACATTGGACTGAGACCTTTGAAATCAGGACCCAGATGGAAACAAAGTCATTGATCTCAGCTCTTTTTGTCACAGGAGACTTCTCCTTAGAATCAATGCTGTGAACTCAGCTCAGATCGCTGGGTTGGGGATTTGTGATCCTAAGGAGACCCTGACACTGACTTAACTCTGTTTTACTCCTGAGTCTCCCCAGCAGTGTTTTTCCGTCTGGCCCTCCAACACAGGGGCCCTTCGTGTAGTGGAGCTGCTCTCTGGCTAGTGAGAGGCTGAGGTAGAAGTATTTTCACTCTGTGCGTATTCTTAGAACTTTATGGTTGGTTTTCAGCGTGGTTATGTAATTCCCATGCACATGCCATCTGCCATGCTTGGCACTTGCAGTAAAATATTTGAGATATTTTATTCATTTTGCTTGAAAAACAGATTTTGAGAAATCAGATCTCCCCCTTTCTGAGCACACAGCTCTGTAGAGAGAATGTACAAATCCTTTCATGCATGACTAGAACTTCTATTTTTAACCAACGCTTGGGCTATAAACTTGATTTAAAGTTTGAAGGTTTTTGTTTGCCATTTGGAAATCTAAATTTTAACATCCACTTTTAAAGTTTGCCTGCTTTTGTGTTTTCTCTTTTAGTATGGATTTTTTTTACCATTGTTTTCAAAGGCTGTTGGTACTTAGGATGATATAATGAAGATCAATTTCTGGGTTTGGATGATTAAAATCTTTTTGTTGTTGTTGTTGTTAAGAAGAAAAATCTACTATTATCAGGGTAAGGAGGAGACAATTTTTCTTTAGCATGAACTACAGTCTAATGCCTGGCATTCGTAAATCACACATATAGTCCAGCCTCTCAGGAGTCTAAGATCTGGTTGGAAACTAGCTCAGATGAGAAAACCGTGAGTCCCTTTTTTTCCATTAATAACGAGAAAATAGGAAGTGGAGGTGTGTTTCAAGTGAGTGATAAAGCCAATCGAAAGTGTGACGCCCTGAATTCAAGCCCAAGTATCACAACAACAACAATAACAACAACAACATCTATAAATAATCTATACATATGATCTTATTGTTCCTGCAGTTGATCCTGCTCTCTACTCCATTCTACAGTCTTTCTCTTATCCCTGTGTTCTTTCACCTAGAAGAAACAGTAATTGATTGCAACTCTTGGATATTTTGGAGAATCCACAGGTTCTCTTCTGAATGAAAAATTGTAACATATTAGAGAATGAGATTTAAGAGAGAGTAATAGGCCAGGTGGACTGCTGCATGGGGTGGATTCCTTAAACAAAAGCAATGACTGCTACATTCTCCAACAGCTTTTTCTCTCCTACAGTTGGTGTTTTTCTCAATCAAGCATTTATTAATTCTAATTGCTAGCAAAGGCACTATTTAAAATCTCAAAATAATATTTGGAGGACTGAGAAGTTGTTGCTTACTAGTGTGTAACAGGACAGTCTCCTCTGTAACCACGCTCATTTCTTTTCTCAGTCAAATCTTGTCCTATCCCAAATTTGTTTTTTTTAAACTATAGATAATTTAATCTCTTCTAGAAGTCTGTCATTAAGTTGAATGCATTTGAGATCCATCTATGTTATTGCATGCATTTCTAGTTGTTTTCTTCCATTTTAAAGTCTTGTGTTTCTGTCATAGGCAACACTGGGCCCTCTTTTCTGTGTTCGGCTCGTGACTAAAGCTGCTGTGAACATCTCTGTGGTCTTACACTTTTGGTTTATGTTGAACAGGAGTAGATAACTTCTGCGTTAAAAAAAGTGGCTTCTAGAAATTACAGTATATAGCCTCAACTTTTCACAGGGTATATTAGAGTAAAAAGAATCATGCCATTTCGCAAAAAAAAAAAAAAAAAAGAATTCAGAACCTGTCAGAACTTTTGGGCCATTTTCTTTCACCCTCCATCTTTTATACAGTAGTAATCCCAGGCAGAAAAATATCTATCTATCTATCTATCTATCTATCTATCTATCTATCTATCTATCTATCTATCTACCTACCTATCCCCCCCCTCTCTCTCTCCATGAGTTATAAACCTCATATTAAATAGAAGGTTTAAGTTTTGCATTAAACAGTCACACAAATTTTAAATAAAGAAGGAAATATGTTTGAACCCAAATATTTAGCACTTTAATGCCACCAATTCCTTCCTGAAGAGTCAAGTTTCTTCTTAGCGTTGTGTATCAGTCTGAAAAATTTTCTTTAAAATTAATTTTTCTTTCTCCTTTGTAGTACAAGGAGACCTTTAACATTTCTTATTAAGGTGTAGGTCCAGTGACAATGAATTTCAGTAGTTTCCATGTGACTCAAGGCTTTTGTATTTTTCCTTTATTCTTGCAGGGTAGTTTTGTTATGTAGAATTCTGAGCAGACAGGATATTCTTTTTGCATATTTATTTATTTTTTTCATATACTTTTTATTGTAATTAATAGAAGGGTTACATGATATTTGCCAGCTAGATGGTGCATTAATTCCTATACATTGATACCCTTTCACATGTCTTGGTCCCCATTTCCCTCCCCCCACCCCCACCCCTCATCTTGTTTTTACCGGTTCCCTATCCAATTTCAAATAACCAAATACAAATATATATGATATATCAGGTAACAAAGTGAGATACTGTAACAATATGAGATAACCAAGGGACAGCAAAACAGATGAGAGATAACATAGTACCTTAAGAACAACAATCATTCATTATATGGCTTATGTTTCTATATCCTAGAGATCCTTTCATTTAGCGTCCTACTATATGGCCTTTTGTATCAAGGTTTAGCTCTATTGCAAATCTCTGCAAGGAGAGCCCAAATGAGGGAAACCATTGAGCCTAAGTTCCTTTGAGTCTGGCTTACTTCACTTAATATGATCTTTTCTAAGTCTTTCCATTTCCTAACAAATGGGACGATGTTGTTCTTTCTGACAGCAGCATAGAATTCCATTGTGTACAAATACCACATCTTGTTGATCCACTCATCAACTGAGGGACATCTAGGTTGGTTCCATATCTTTGCTATGGTAAATAGTGCTGCAATGAACATTGTTGTGCTAGTGGATTTAGTATGTCCTTGTTTCTGGACGATTGGGTAAATGCCAAGTAGTGGAATTGCTGGGTCATAGGGGAGTTCTATGGTTAGCCTTTTGAGGCACTGCCACACTGCTTTCCATAGTGGTTGAACGAGTTTGCACTCCCACCAACAGTGTAGTAGTGATCCCTCCTGGCCACATCCCCTCCAGCATCTGTTGTTATTAGTTTTCTTGATCCTGGCCATTCTAACTGGAGTGAGGTGGAATCTTAGAGTTGTTTTGATTTGCATTTCTTTTATGACCAGAGATGTTGAGCATTTCTTCATGTGTCTATAGGCCAGTTTTGTTTCTTCTTCAGAGAAGACTCTCTTTAAGTCTTTGGCTCATCTTTTAATGGGATGGTTGTTACTTTGGAGATTAGTTTTGGATTGATTCAATTTTTTGAACTGTTGATATATTTTAGATATGATGCCTTTGTCTGTTGTATGGTTGGTGAAGATCCTCTCCTACTCTGTAGTCTTCCTGATTAGTTTACTAGCTATGTCCTTTGCCATACAAAAGCTCTGCAGTTTAATGCAGTCTCACTTATCCAGCCTTTCTCTGATTTGTTGTGATTCTTGGTCCTTATTAAGAAAGTTTCAACCTGTGCCAAGGAGGTCTAGTATATCTCCTATTCCTTCTTGTAAAGTTTTCAGAGTATCGGGTTTTACCTCCAGGTCTTTGATCCATTTGGAGTTAATGCTAGTACAGGGTGACAAAGAAGTATCCAACTTTAGTTTTCTGCATGTGCTTAACCAGTTCTGCCAGCACCACTTGTTGAAGAGGCTATCTTTCTTCCATTCTATTTTTTTGGCTCCCTTGTCAAAGATTAGGTGGCCATAGGTCTGTGGTTTAATATCTGGGTCTTCAGTTCTATTCCATTGGTCTTCAGGCCTGTTCTTGTGCCAGTACCAAGCTGTTTTGATAATTATAGCTCTGTAATAGAGTCTAAAGTTTGGTATTGAAATTCCTCCTGCACTGTTCTTTCTGCTAAGAAGTGTTTTTGCTATACGGGGTCTTTTATTATTCCATATGAAATTTTGGATTGCCTCTTCTATTTCTTTAAAGAATGCCATTGGGATATTGATGGGTATTGCGTTGAATTTGTAGATAGTCCTTGGCAAGATTGTCATTTTCACGATATTCATTCTTCCAATCCAGGAGCACGGGAGGTTTTTCCAAAATATTAACATACCCACACTGAACCAAGAAGAACTAACCCAACTCAACAGGCCTATTTCAAGCTCTGAAATAGAAATGGCAATTAGAGAACTTCCACCTAAGAAAAGTCCAGGGCCAGATGGATTCACAGCTGAATTCTATAAGGTCTTCAAAGCAGAGCTCACACCAATACTCCTCAAGCTCTTCAATAAAATTGAAAATGAAGGTTCTTTACCAAACTCATTCTATGAAACCAGTATAACCCTCATCCCCAAACCAGACAGAGATTCATCAAAGAAAGAGAACTATAGACCTATTTCTTTGATGAACATCGATGTAAAACTTCTCAACAAAATACTGGCCAACCGTCTACAACAACTCATCAAAAAAATTATACACTATGATCAAACAGGTTTCATCACAGGGAGGCAAAGCTGATTCAACATACACAAATCAATTAATATAATTCAACACATCAACAGAAGCAGGGACAAAAATCACATGATTGTCTCAATAGATGCAGAAAAGGCATTTGACAAGATCCAACACCCCTTTATGTTAAAAGCTCTGGAGAAACTAGGAATCCAGGGAACATTCCTCAATATAATAAAGACTGTGTATGACAAACCCACAGCTAGCATTATACTTAATGGTGAAAAACTAAAGCCATTCCCTCTAAAATCAGGAACGAGACAAGGATGCCCACTCTCTCCACTCCTCTTTAACATAGTATTAGAATTCCTAGCCAGTGCAATAAGGCAAGAAGCAAGCATAAAGGGGATCCAAATAGGGAAAGAGGAAGTAAAACTATCCCTCTTTGCTGATGACTTGATACTGTATTTAAAGAATCCTATAGACTCTACTCCCAAGCTCCTTGAGCTGATTCAAAACTTTGGAAGGGTAGCAGGCTATAAAATTAACCCTCAAAAATCAACTGCCTTCCTCTATGCCAACAGTGAGAAGAATGAGGCAACAATCAGGAAAGCAACTCCTTTACAATAGCCTCAAAGAAAATAAAGTACCTAGGAACTACCTTAACTAAGAATGTAAAGGACCATTTTGATGAAAACTTTAAAACCCTGAAAAAGGAAATTAAAGCAGAACTGAGGAAATGGAAAAATCTCCCATGCTCCTGGATTGGAAGAATCAACATTGTGAAAATGGCAATCTTGCCAAGGGCTATCTACAAATTCATTGCAATACCCATCAATATCCCAATGCCATTCTTTTTGTATATGTAAAGATGCTATCTTACTACTTTAAGTATCATTTTCTGCTCAGAGATCACTGGCAACTCATATTGTTGTTTCTCAGTCTTCAGTCTTGGTACTTTTAGTTTTTTTTTTAATTTTGATTTTCTTTCTGTCTGAGCACACATACTTTTCTTTGTCTTTGGTTTCAGCAGCTTTACTATAATGTGTCTACATATGCTTTTCCTGTGTGCTTAGCTTGTTTAATTTTTACTGGACTTCTTGAATCTTCAAACATACTGTATTTCTCCAAAATTGAATTTTTGTTGCTATAGATCATGATGTGACTAATAATCTTAGATTGTGTTCCGGATACATATTGTAAGTAATATGTAGAGGCTCTGGATTCTGTTATATTTTTATGAAGAATGATTACTTGTTTTGTTGTTTGTTATTTATTGGCCAGAATTAAACTCTAGATGCTCAGTTTTGAGGGAAGGAAGAAGTGGTAGAATCATTTGCCCAGCATGTTAATTTAAACTGGAATTTCTTGCCATTTTTCCTATACTACATCTAGTCCAGAGATGTTCCAGAGATTTGGCCAGAAGTTATGGGCAAAATTTAGGGTACCTTCTCTTTGGTTCTCTCATTTCTAAGACTTTCCTGCTTATATTTCAGCTGCTATGGTTTTCTTGGAGCGTTCTACTCTCTTCTTCAAGTTAGTATATGCTTAGTTTTCTATGCAAGTGTTAGCAGTCTGACCTGGTCCTGACTCTGGCCAGAGACAGAAATCTATAAAAGCAGTCCGTGCTTCTCTGAACATGAGTTTTTCCATCCTCCATTTCTCATGGCTTTGGTTGCATTCTAGTTCCTTAGGGTTCATTTTCATATTTTATAGTTAGGGAGAGGGGTTTATAGTTAGTGAGAGGGCTAGTCTGATATGAGTTCTTCCTCTATTCCTAAAGAATTGTGCTTTAAGCAGGTAAAGATGTTTTAACCTGAAGAGATGTTGAGAAAGCAGTTCTGAAAGTGAGTAGAGATTTCAGAATTGTGTTAGGTCAACACACATCTACCTTCTTCTCTCTTCTATTCTTTTCCTAAATATTCTTCCTTTCCTTGGTCTTTCCTCTGCCCTCAGAATTATTGTAGCCATCTTCCTTGGCAAAGTTGGTGTCTGTTACATCCATCTAGGGATATTGAGGATTAAACAAACATTTATTGGCTGATAAGGGAAGGTGATCACTGTGGAGATATTTTGCATTTTGAACCTTCTGAAGTCAGCTCCTAAAGGAAGATGGCCATGTTTTCATGCGAAACTTGCAGCTAAGTGGCAGGTTTTGTTCTCCTTTCCAATTTCCTTTTTTCCCAGTAGCCTCTGAGAGGTTATCGTTGTGGGAGCCTGTGGTTGGAAACAGCTACCATTGGTTGCCAACTGCTAGAATAAATTACTTTGCATTTATTGTTAAAGGAACATTTGGTTCTAAAGTTCTGTGCCTCTATCTCTTTGTTTGCCTACGGTGCAACCAAGTAGACCATTTTCAGCTCAATTAGGTTTTCCTTGTGCTACTAACAGTGGCATACAACACCAGCAGTTGAGTTCAGGATGGCCCATGCTGTTATTTTAGCCAATCAAATCACTCAGCCTCTCAGAAGACAGCCGGCCCATCTGCTGCAATGACAGAAAATTGATTACAGACAGGCCATTTAGGTAGGATGGAGTGATGTGATCTCACATCCTATTAGATCTAGGCATTTGTCTAGAGAGAGAAGTGACTCAGAATCCTACAACTGAAAAACTAGGAGAAGGAAGAGCTTAAATATCCTCCTCTCTTCTCCCCCCTCCTTCTCCTTTTCCTCCTCCTTCTCTTTCTTCTTTCTTCCTTCTTCCATTCTTATTCTTCCTCTTTCTCTTCCTCCTCCTCGTCCTCGTCCTCCTCCTCTTCCTTTTACTTCTCTTCCTTCTCCTCCTTCTCCTTCTCCTTAGGAGGGAGACTTCCAAAGCATATTGCTTCTAACCTAAAACACTTATTTTTTAAAATCTTCATTTATTTCCTCATATTCTCTTTGGAAACAGGTTTAATATACTATAAAACAACAACCAGTTCTGAAAAACACCTACTTCACAAAATATATTCATTAATGGTTTAGTGTTTACTAAACCATTTTAGGAATATGTATAGGAATGTGTCCAGGAGTGCTAACTGATGGGTTCCTTATAAAGGGTTCTCTGAAACACCCTCTAGGATGAAGTTCCCATATTGCCCTACAAAGGAGAATGACATTACAAATATTCTATTTATGCAACATTATGGGAATATATGAAGAACGATCATGAAAGATTATAACTGATTAAAAAGAAAACTTAAGAACGTATCAGTTCCCAACAGGAGTGTTCCCTTCAGAGTCACCATGGCATGAGCCACCACACTTATGTAACTCCAATGAGGGTGGTGATGTCCCTTCTCAGTGTCACTGGAGGCTTGACTGAGACAACTAAGAGAAGTGCTCAAAAATAGCAGTGTTGGTCTCCAGTTTCAAGGAGGCCACAAGTCCCCAATCACTGTTCCTTAGACCTTCAATCTGAACCCTGTTCTCTATGCTACAGTTATAACTTATTTTTGATTCATGGTATAGATTTGGAACCACGGGAAGTAGGGCAGGTGAAGGGGAGTGTGTGTGTGTGTGTGTGTGTGTGTGTGTGTGTGTGCTATGATTTGCATGGTTTTCCCCCACTGAAATTCATCCTTTCACAGTGGACCAGTGTGAAGAGGTACTATTGCTACAAGATTTTAGGATCCTGGGGCCTAAGCCCTCGATTGAGGTCTTTTGAGTAAGTTTTGCCTCCTCAGAACTAGATCAGTTTACCAAGAGCAGGTTGTTGTAAGTCAAGCCCATCCCTCAGGTTCTCTTCTGTGTATGTCTGCCTGACCTTCTGCCTTCTGCCATGGGTAGATATAGTACAAAGCTGTGTTGGTGCTGTGTGCTTGGGCTCTTCTGCCTCTAGAATCCTACATTCAAACATCTTTCCTTTATAAACTAGTCAGTGACAGGGATTCAGTTATAGCAAAGAAAATAGATCAAAGTCCATTTATATAAGTACAAACATGTAGAACACATTACATATCAGAATAATGTATCTATTATATATTCAATTTGGCAGGTATGGAAGTGTTGTGTGTCTGTACAGGCAATACAAACCCCAGTACTACAGCTAGGGATAGCAATCTGTGTTCTACACCAGAAAACATAAGCAATCCTGACCTTTAGGTATATGTTATACTAATTAAACGAGGAGGCAGCAGTAGTTTTGAAAGTGCCCAGTGGTGCCAATCTAAAGCTGTACCTGAGAACTGAACCCTGTGCTGGGGGTCCTCACTATGTACTGGAGTCACCCAGGACCTCTTGAAACATATCAGAGTTGGGTTCTCCTCTTCAGAGATTCTGATTCCAGTATCTGAGTTGAAACTGGATTTGCAGAATATTTTTTAAAGCTCTGCACTCTAACATCTAGTCCAATATGGGAACCAGTGGCCCAGATGGCAAGGGAGGTGAGTGAAGACAGTGGAGGAGTGTCCAGGTAGCCTGGCAAAGTGTCTTCCCAAGAGGAAGCTGTGGTGAATATATTTGTGGAAATGTGTATCCATTGCCACTAGCGCTTCTATATATGTTTTTGAATGATATGGACAGGTTGGATGTTTATATGGCTGGTTAAAATTTTTTTTAATTTATATAAATTTAATTTATATATGACATAAAATTCATTATCACAATCACTTTAACTGTACAGTTCAGTAGCATTAAATACATTGACATTTTAAAATATTATTTATTGTAATTAATAAAAGGGTTACATGATATTTGCCAGATAGAAGGTACATTAATTCACATACATTGATACCCTTTCACATGTCTTGGTCCCCATTACCCTCCCCCCACCCCCCCATCTTGGTTTTTCCCCTCTTCCCTATCTAATTTCAAATAACCAAATACAGATATATCTAATATATCAGATAACAAAGTGAGATACTGTAACAATATGAGATAACCAAGGGATAGCAAAAGAGATGAGAGATAACATAGTACATTAAGGACAACAATCATTCATTATATGGCTTTTGTTTCAATATCCTGGAGGTCCTTTCAATTAGCTTCATATTCCTTATGTATCAAGGTTTTGCTCTATTGCAAATCTTCGCTAGTAGAGCCCAAGGTTTCTACTGATTATGCCAAATGAGGGAAACCATTGAGCCTAAGTTCCTTTGAGTCTGGCTTACTTCACTTAATATGATTTTTTCTAAGTCTTTCTATTTCCTAACAAATAGGGCGATGTCATTTTTTCTGACTGCAGCATAGAATTCCATTGTGTACAAATATCACATCTTGTTGATCCACTCGTCAACTGAGGGACATCTAGGTTGGTTCCATATCTTTGCTATGGTAAATAGTGCTGCAATGAACATTGTTGTGCTAGTGGATTTAGTATGCCCTAGTTTCTGGATGGTTGGGTAAATGCCAAGTAGTGGAATTGCTGGGTCATAGGGGAGCTCTGTGTTTAGCCTTTTGAGGCACTGCCACACTGCTTTCCATAGTGGTTGAACGAGTTTGCACTCCCACCAACAACAGATGCTGGAGGGGATGTGGCCGGGAGGGATCACTACATTGACGTTCTTTAGCATCCATCACCACCTTCCATCTCCAGAACTCTCTCCATCTTTCATTACACATAAGCTCCCTATTCCTTTTTCTTTCCAGCATCTGGTAACTACCATTCTGTATTCTGTTTCTGACTTTGAACACGGTTAAGTACCTCCTGTAAGTGGGCAGGCAACATTCATCATTCTGTGATGGGCTTATTTCACTTAGAACAGTGCCTTAAGAGTTCATCCATGCTGCTACATACCTTCATGAAGCTGAATAATGTTCTACTGGCTGTTTGGAATAGAGATGTTGATTATTTATCTGAGGACTGACATTTGGGTTGTTCTTCCTTTGGCTGTGATCTGTTGAAGCCCCTGCTTCCAGTTCTCTTGCGACCATGTCCAGGAGTGGAATTGCCAAAGCATTACATAATTCTCCATTCAGAAGCTACTATATTGGACCTCTTAATTTTTAAATGTTTGCAACTAATTTTGACTTAAAAGAACAGTGCTATGTCAGGTGTTGGTGGCTCATGCCTATAATCCAAGTCACACAAGAGGCTGAGATCTGAGGATTGAGTTTACAAGGCATCCTAAGAAGAAAATTTGTGAAAAAAGCTGAAAGTAGAAACTGTGGCTTAAATGATATAGTGCTAGCCTTGAACACCCAGGAACAGTGCTCAGACCCTGAGTTTAAGCTCTAGGATCAGCACACACACACACGAAAGAGAGAGAGAGAGAGAGAGAGAGAGAGAGAGAGAGAGAGAGAGAGAGAGAGAGAGAGAGAGAGAGAGAGAGAGAGAGAGAATTACTTGCACTTTGGTTTCCTTGTCTCACTGCGAGGAGCTTGGTTCTATTTCCTCAAAAAGTCCACAATGAGAATCAATGTGATTCTAATTCAATAAGAATCTTATTTGATTTTTTAATTTTAATTTTATTGTCAGGGTGATGCACAGAAGGCTTATAGGCACATGTGTAAGGTAGTGAGTACATTTCTTCTAGAACATTGTTACTTCCCCCCATGTTTTTCTCCCATTTCCTTCTCCAACTCCCCCAGGTTGTAAAGTTCATTTCTAACATATTATACTTTGATTGTTGCTGTTGCATTGGTTCACTGTTTGTCCTGTCTCATCATTTTGCTGTTCTCCATTCCTTCCCTAATTCAAGTAAATATATGCAATACACCAGATACCAAAATCAGATAGTGACAAAGGGGATAAACCATAGGGAGACAAAAAAATAGAAGACAAAAGAAATTACTTCACCTATTATATTAAACACAACAACAAGAAAAACCTCTTGTTTTCATATCCTAGAGTTCATTTCACTTAGCTATTGAGCTATTGTGGTCCTCTGTTAGGAAAATCCTAGACATATACTAATTCCTGCTGGGGAGCTTGAACCTGAAGACTTCTAGTGTTCTGGGATTCAAATCACTAACGTCCTCTTCTTCCCTGTGATAAGATAAGGAAATAAGATCAGACACATTTTTGGGGTCTAAATCAGTCCAGTCTAAAGCAGCCAAGATCAAACCTGTTTGCACTAGTCACAGAGCAGTCTGTATAGCCTTTTAAGGAAAGAATAATCTATTTTCCAGTCCCAACAAATTTCAACCACATTTGAACAGAGCAGATCACATTTCCAAACTCTCTGAAAAAAACTGCTGTGGTGGTAACATGATTCTTTGGGTGTTTGTGACAATCTCTTAGCAGGAGCTCTTTGTTGGCTTTTTAAGGGAAGACAGGTTCAGCCTTCTGAAAGTTTGTTTGCTTATTTTTATGAGTTCTTTAAATTACTAACTCACAGACACATGTAGACAGCTATTCCCAGAATCCTTTGGGGCCTTCCAATTCTCAGACAATTTATGTCTCTATGGTTTTTCTACCTAATGGATTTACGTTTCAACCTTAATACTATTTAAATAGATATATAGCTTCTCTAAACTCCTCTTTTTCTTTCCCTTCTTATTTGATTTTGTTTTTGGCCCCCATAAAATGGTCTCCAAAAGGAAGCCAATTTTCACACCTTCAAAAAAATACATCAGCCATTTGTTTAATCATGTCAGGGTTTCATGTTATTCATGACTTATGCTGACAAATTTGTGTGGTTTCTGTTTGTCAGGGAGGAGGGATCCCCGAGTGGAGAGGCATGGCATGTTGAAAACCAGAGTTTTAGGACACAAGCTCAACTCTTCGAGTTCCATATAGCTGGCCACTTGCTGCCAACATGTCAAATAAAGAGGTAATTAATGGTGGACAGTTGGATAGTGGAGAAATATTTATTTATATGGCACAGGCACAAGGTAAGAGAGGCAAAGTAAGAACTTCAGCCTTTTTCCTGAGTTCAAGCATGAGCTTTAGATTAAATAGAGAAAGTATTGAGGAAGAGGATGAAAGTATACATTGTTAGTTAAATCCTGGCTGAAGAATATTGAGAAGGTTCCAAAAATGTTATTATTGCTGTCCCTACTTGATGGGAAATTGGTCAGGATAAGGAAATCACTGTCTTCTAGTAGTTAGTTTGGTCTAATGTTTTCTTCTTTGAAGGCAGTTTCTTCCAGCCCTCCTTTAAAGGTGCTATCAGTCAGTCCACCCTGTGCTTCTTGGATTCCAAGGTTATTGTAAAGTGAACGACTAAGAAGCAAAATGAAGACAGAGATACCAACCTTTCCCTTTCCTTTAGTTACATCAAGTAAAGAGGCCTGTGTTATAATCTACCTACCAGCTCTACCACACACTGGTTCAGTGACTGGAAAACTGAGTCCTGGATCTGACATTTATAAACCAAGGGCTAGCACCTAGTGGAGGAGGTTGTGTGGTGAAAATGGAATGAACAGTATATACATAGCACTCTGGCAAGGGCCTACCATGTAGCAGACATTCAATAGACAGAAATCGTTAACTACCATCTGTAACCACTTCCTAGGCATTGAGGAGGAACCATCGTGGCTAGGAATAGGTTGAGAAGACGATTCTGTTACTAACACATTGTGACCTTGGGTGGGTGACAAATTTACTGGGCACCAAATTAGACATCACTTGTTTCATAAGTGCATATTATTTGCCTATCACTAGACAGGATTGGGGTATCAGCTGAGCCCAGAAATGAGCCACAGCCAGTTCTTAGCTGCTTACCAGCTACTTGAAGAGAAGACAGGCACCAAGATGGGCCTTAGATGGGAGTTAGAAAGGCTTGATGGCAGGAGCATCGGGGGCCAGCAGGGCAAGGTGCATTAATTTTTGCCTCAAGTCAAAACAATTTCAGGTAGATGCAGGTGCAGGACTTGGATGGGAATAGCAGTTTCGTTTGCCATTATCTAATTGGCATCGTTGTCTGTGATGTGAGAATGTTGTACTAACCCCTGCAGTGAGAAGGCCCTGCCTCCCTCCCCCCACATCAGAACAGAAAATAAAGTTTTCTGCAACTGTTACATGTAAACTTAGTGTTGACTGGCTCTGATAAGACGAGCACAGAAAAGTGCCACCCCCCACCCCTTCCCATACGTTGTTATTTGCTTTGCTATTGCCCCCAAAAATGACCAGCAGGGAGTTTGGGTCTCAGCTCACCTCTCAGTTGAAAGAAAAATCAGTCTTTGGTTAATCATATTGTAATTGTGAAACACCATGTAGGAAGAAGAGTTTCAAGGCACAAATAGCCGTGAGGCCCAGTTCCCTTGTTTTTTAATTTAGAATGAAGGAAGTTCTTTCATCTGAATTCCCTTATAGCCTGCAGGCATTGGCATTCTAAGCAACCTGCACACATGAAAACAGATCATATTTAAAAAGGGTCTTCACTCTCTCTCTCTCTCACTCCTATTTTACCTCTGTTCCATTCAAAGGAATGAAGAAAGATGGTAATCTTCTATTTTTAAAAAATGCATTAAAAGTAACACATTGAAATATCAATCTTTGCCATTTTCTATTGTCTTTGGGGATTGGCACATGTCTTCAACAGTACGAGAATGTAGGTTTCATGTTGCTTTGCATTGTAAATGAGCTTCATTTGCGGGAGACATAGCAGAGCCGAGGAGGCACCTTTACCATTTGGTTTCCTGCTACCTAGAGGGATATGGTGATTCACAGAGTCCAGGGTGATGGCTGGCTGATTGGGATGCTATAGGCCAGAAAGTGGTGGCTTTGGCTCCTGATCCAATCATGAGACCATTGTTCTCACCATACAAACAGAAAGTAAGGATTCAGTACCAGAGTGGGGGGTGAGGGCTAGCTATAGGCGTGGAGACGAGGGGTAGGCATGGGAACTATAAGACAGTGTAAGTCTGAGAGAGACACAGAGACAGTCAGAGACAAAGAGAAACAGACAAAGAAAGAGGGAGAGAGACAAAGAGATATACAGAGGGTCAGAAAGAGAGGGCACAAGACATGTAAGAGAGAGACAAAGTGAGAGATACACACAGAGACATACAGAGAGGCAGACAGAGACAGACAGACAGAGAGACAGAGAGAGACAGAGACAGAATGATAGAAGGAAACAAGTGTAAGAGACTAATGGAGACACCAAAAAATAACCCCTCTCTTCTATTTCTTATGTCACTTTAGAGTGATTGAATTTTAAAGGTGCCTCCCCTAGGGTCACTTCTGTGCTCCTACAGCCCTTAGTCCTGAAAATTTTTCCCCTCCAAGTCCTAGAACACTTGTGCTTCCTGCAAAGAACTGGCTTCCATCTTGAGAGGAGCAGTGGGCTTTGGGGCTCGTGTGAAGAGTCAGGCTTCCCTGTGTTGGATGAAGGAATCTCTTAGCCAGACTCTCATTTTCCACTGTCTTTGTGCATATCTCCAAGTTTGCTTTCACCTGGCTTCTTCTACTATTTCCCTCCTCCTAGTTAGAGTCCCAGTGGACTTTCATGTCCGCATATCAGCTAAGACAAGTACTGAAGCCTATGCTCCAGCTTCTCCTGTTCCTGCTAGCCCTGACTCTGCTTTCCTGTCTACCTTATGGTATAGCTATTAGTCACTTGTCTAATTCCTCACTGGCTGGCTTAGCTGCCTTTTAGCATTCCCGCAGCAATTTTGTATTTCCCCGTTGAGTGTTCTGTGGTCCTGTCTCCCTATTACACTGGATGCATCTTGAACAAGGGGGCTGTGCTCTCTGCTGTGAATGCTGAGTACCCACAACTCAATTAGTGTGCACCTAGTAGGCATACAGTAAGCAAGTGCTGTCTACTGTGGCTTACACATATGGTTCACATTTTCTAGGAATGTCTGTTTGTTCTGATTATCTGCCTGCCAAGTGTACTCTTGGGTAGAGAAAGGGAAATGGTCGAAAAGATGTGGTTCAAGGGGTAGTCAATAGCCTGCTCATAATTACAAGTGGGAATGGAATAAGCATAAACTTTCATGCATAACTAATCAATATCTTAATATATCTCCATTAGTGAGGGTGTATTTTATGTTATTGATATTAAATATCTACCTATTGTGTCAGAAAGGCTTCCAGATAATTGTTATTGATGGTTAAAATCTTGTCGGCTGCTAAATGTAGATTTTTTTTTGTTTTAAATGGATGACGATTGGCCAAGATTTATTTTTCCTGTGTTGCTATAAGCCAGAATCTCCATTAAGCTATAAAATATTATGATATACTTGAAGCAATGTAATGTGATCCACATACACAGTTATAACTCATTTCATTATTAGTCACATGTGCCAAGATATTAGCATAGCAGTAACTAGTCCTGGGGTTAGCTTGATGCTTGGGAATATATTTGAACAACATTAACTGCATTAGTGCCAGTTACAGATTAATTATCCAATGGTCATAATCACATGGTTAATGATAATTAGGCCATGGAGTGACTGCTGACATGAATTTTTTTGAAGCCGAGTGTCTATGACATCTGTAGCATCATTAAGTTGCTGTCACTTTGTTAGACTTGGCTTCTGTGACTGGTAGTTACTGAGCTATTGCTATTCAGAGATGGATTGGGGGGGAGGAGTGGCCAACACTTTGTGCTGTCTTTGCATTTCCCCATATTGTCTTATTGTCCCAAAGGCATGCATGAGATTGCATCACCCAGACCGGGGAGGATACCCAAACGTAGTTCAGAAATCCAGTAGTATGTAGGTATCGCCTCTTCCAATGGAATGTGGCAAAATCAGGCTACTGATGGGTGGTTGCATTTCTTCATCCTCCTCAGGAGCACATCCCTTACGGTGGGATATCACAACAGAAAGCGAAGCTTCCCCACACCTTAGACTTGTGTTTGGCTGCATGATTTGCATTAGGACATTAAGGGTCACATGACCTCCCTCTCACTTCTTCCTAACACTGACCTGCATCTGTATCAAATTCTCTCTTTGTAGAATAAATCATACACCATCGTGTTAGCTATTCCCTAGTTCTTCAACAATCTCTTGCATGCCCTCAGGGTTCCATTTTTCTCTGCCCAACACTGATTCATTCTTCAACTGACACTCAGCCAAGAAATACTTTCTCCCAGAAATTCCTTGGCCCTTGCCTCTCATGATCTGCAGTATTCTTTAAGTATCCCTTTGCTGCTGTGCTTGCTGCCTTGTCTTCTAATTACTGGCAGAGTTCCTGATAGGTAAGGTAAGTCTTTCCTTTTGTGGTCACTTGCCACATTCCCAAACAGGCTGTGGCGATACACATATTTAGTCTCAGCTAATTTGGAAGCTAAGGTAGAATCATTGTTTAAACCTATGAGTTTGAGGTCAGGCATCATAGAAAGATAGAGCCATGAAACAAACAGAGCAAAGCAAAAAAGAAAGTAGTGAGAGAAATGAACTAAAGAGACAAAGATAGGATGAATCACGGATTCGAGCCAGAGACTTGAAATGCCCAGAGATGCTGTACAGTTGTCACATAAGCTTTAATTGGATATTTCAAGCAGGTGAAGTAAAGAGGAAAAACAGGATAACTATACTGTTCAGATGAAATAGTTTGAGTAAAGCATCCTGTCTGCAGAAATGTGTGGTAGAGAGAGCTGTCTACCACATGGCAGCCAGGAAGCAGAGACAGTAGAAAGCAGATGTGTAGTTGTGGGCTTTGTCCTTCATCTGTGTTGTTCCCTCTGGGTTCCTGGCCTATGGGATAGTACCGCCCCCACTTAGGATGGCTCCTTTCTTCACTCGTTGCCTCACATGTCAATCATCTCTTGACATGCCCTCACAGGCAGAAGCATGTGTGTGCTTTACCTGGTCCAAATCAAGTTAATAAACAACATGAACTATCACAAAATATTTGACAATTTCTTATGAAATTCTTCATCACTTCTACACAGAAGAGTTGGACGTATTGGCAGCACACCTTTATTCGTAATAGCTAAAAAAGGGAAGCAAGTTGAATGGAAAAATAATCTTGTTAGATTCTCAAAGTAGACTACTTGTCTGAAGTCCTATAACAGGAAAATTTAGTCCTATAACAGGATAATTTAATTTTTCCTGGGATGACAATAAAATATGGAAAGGGTTTGAACAGGGGTACGAGGTAATTTAATGGTAATGGTCTAGGTGAAATATCACCAACCTTTTTGAATATCTGTGTGTGTGTGTGTGTGTGTGTGTGTGTGTGTGTGTGTACTGGAGCTTGAACTCAGAATCTTGCACTCTGACTTGACTTTGTTTGCTTAAGTATTAGGTAGTAAATGCACTTAAGCCATGTCTCCAGCCCTGCATTTTACTGATTATTTTGTCTCCTAAACTTTACTGACTGGGCTGGCTTCTAATCTCAATCCTCAGATCTCAATCTGAGTTTTGTAACTGCTCAGCTGTGCCCTCATAGCATAAAAGAAATTGGAGACAATATGCAAATGAATGGGTGTGGCTTGGTTCCAATAAATTCTGTGGATATGGAATTTTGAATTGTGTTCACATGCAAAGCAATATTGCTTAAGGTTTCTTCAAACCCAATGAAAAGCTAAAAGCTATTCTTGGTTTGCTGGCCACACAGAAATAAGCATTGGGTTATAGCTTGAGAATTATTATCCTGAATTTTAACTGTGGGATGATGGTTACATTACAGGAGTACAGATCCAATCTGTAAAATTCACCAGACTACACTCCAAATCTTTGTGTTTATTTTATACTTAATTTAATGTATAATGTACATTATATTTAAGGAAAGATTCACAGTTTCATAATATAAAAATGTGTATCCGTCAGTCATTTCAGCTTTTGAAGATAGAAATATCTTCCCTGGGTTTAAATAAGGTGAGAGTTAGGTGGTTAAAATGTGGCCACTATATCTTCCTGAAGATAGGTTTATGCTGGACCTGCAAAGTATTAAAAAATGTATTTGAATCTGACTTACCTTTGCCTGGCAACCCTGTCTAGTCCCACAGGTGCCACCATTCTCAATTATCTTTGTATTATTTTATGTTTCTCTGTCTTTTCCCCCTCCCTCCATGCACACACATATTTGTATTTAAATTTATCCCATATTTGGGCCTTTTCTTCACCTCAGTCCTGGGGCTTGAACTCAGGGCATGAACACTATCCTTGAGCTTTTTCAAGGCTAAAGCTCTGTCACTTAAGCCACAGCACCACTTCCAGCTTTTACTGTGTATGTGGTACCACAGAATCTAATCAAGGCTTCATGCATGGTAGGTAAGCACTCTATCACTAGGCTACACTCCTAGCCCCATATTTGGACCTCTTATTCACTTTTATTCATTTGTATATTTAATTACTTCATTTTATTTTTGGTGTACTGGGGCTTACATTCAGGGTCTTGTGCTCCTGCTCAGCTTTTTTACTCAAGGCTGGTTCTATACCATTTGGCCATAGCATCATTTCTAGTTTCTTGCTGATTTATTAGAGAAATGAGTCTCATGGATTTTTCTGGCTTATCTGTTTTTGAACTCTGATCCTCAGATCTCAGCTTCCTAAGGCATGAACCATCAATGCCTGGCTGTTTATTTGTTTATTTTAAGAATTTATTAATGTTGATTTTTACATCATATTTTAAATGACAAGTTTAACAAACAAGTGTTCAAGGAGAGAATCTCTATTTATAATCACTGGGACTTAGTATTTAGAACTTAATCAAAATTAGGCTAAGGGTTTGTATGTCATAGAAACATATTAATTTAAGAAATAAAACATTATGTCTATAGAGTCATAGGTTTTTATGTCTATATAGTTATGTTTATATTTCCATTACCATGTTCATAGCTTTGGGTATGTAGTTATTGAGTCCTCACTCTTGTACTCTTTGGATTTAATAGCCGCATATTAAGGATACCATGCGCCTTTTGTTCCTTAGGTCTTGACTTGTCTCACTCAACATGATTCGCTCTAGATTCATTCACTTCCCTGCGAATGCCATTATTTTATCTTGTCTGTTGGATATGTAGAATTCCATTGTGTATATATACCACATTTTCTGTATCCATTCATCTGCAGTAGGGCATCTGGCTTGTTTCCATCGCCTGGCTATTGTGAATAGTGCAGAGATGAACATAGCTGAGCAGGTAGGTGTCCTTGTAATATCCTGGGTCATGATGTTCAGGATAGATGCCCAGAAATGGTATGGTGGGATCATAGGGAAGGTCTATTTTCAGTTCTTTAAGAAACCTCCACACTGCTTTCCAGAATGGCTGAACTAGTCTACATTCCCACCAGCAGTGCAGTAGGGTTCCTTTTTCTCCACAACCCCGCAAGCAACTGTCATTGTCTGAGTTCAAAATCTTGGCCATTCTTGTTGGGGTAAGGTAGTATCTTAGGGTTGTTTTTATTTGCATTTCCTTTATGACCATAGATGATGAACATTTTCTCATAGGCTTTTCTGCCATTTTAATCTCTTCTTTTGATATGTCTCTCTTTAGTTCCCTTGTCCATTTAGTGAATGGTTTATTGGGTTTTGGGGGGATTAGTTTCTTGAGTTCCCTGTAGATACTGGATATTAAGCATTTGTCAGATATATTGTTGGTAAATATCTTTTCCCAGTTGGTTGGCTGTCTCTCTACTTTTGCAACTATGTTTTTATCTGTACAGAAACTTTTTATTTTTAGGTAGTCCCATTTATCGAGTCTCTCTCTCCATCTGTTGTGACCCTGGGATTCTGTTCAAGAATCTTTTGCCTATGCCTACGAGTTCCAGTGTCTCTCCTACTTTATCATGTAGCAGTTTCATGGTTTCCAGTCTGACGTTGAGGTCTTTGATCCACTTTGAGTTAATGCTTGTGCATGGCAAAAGGCTAGGGTCAATTTTTAGTTTTCTGCATGTGGCTGCCCAGTTTTGCCAGTACCAATAATTGAATAGGCTGTGTTTGTTCTACTGTATATCTTTGGCTCCTTTGTCAAATACAAGTTGACTATAGGTATGTGGTTCTATTTCTGGGTCTTCTATTCTGTTCCACTGATCTTCTGGTCTGTTTTTGTGCCAATACCAAGCAGTTTTTGTTATTATGGCTCTATAGTAGAGTTTGAAGTCTGGTATTGTAATACCACTACCATTGCTCTTTTTGCCTAGAATTGTTTTGGCTATTCTAGGTCTTTTCTTGTTCCATATGAATCTTTGGATTATATCTTCTATTTCCGTAAAGAATGTCTTTGGGATTTTGATGGGGATTGCATAGAATTTGTATATCAATTTTGGCAGTATAGCCATTTTCACTATGTTGATTCTCCGCTAGCCATGAGCATGGGATGTCTTTCCATTTCCTAGTGTCCTCTAATTTCTTTCATTAGGCTTTTATAGTTTTCATTGAATAATTTCTTTACATCTTTAGTTAAGTATATTCCTAAGTATTTTATTCTTCTGAGGGCTATTGCGAATGCGATCATTTTCTTGATTTGGCCTTCTGTTTGTGTACTGTTGGTGTACAAGAAGGCTACTGATTTCTGAAGGTTAATTTTGTATCCTGCCACTTTGCTAAAGTGGTTTATTAATTCTAGAAGTTTGGGAGTGGAGTTTGTTGGGTCACTCAAGTAGAGGATCATGTCATCTGCGAATAGGGATAGTTAAATTTCTTCTTTCCCTATGTGGATCCCTCTGATGTCCTTTTTTGCCTTATTGCTCTGGCTAAGGGTTCCAGCACTATATTGAAGAGAAGTGGAGAGAGTGGGCATCCCTGTCTAGTTCCTGATTTTAAGGTGAATGGTTCCAGTCTTTCACCATTTAGTATAATACTGGCTGTAGGTTTTTCACATATTGCTTTCACTATTTTGAGGAATGTACCTCTTATTCCTATTTTTTCTATTGCTTTCAACATGAATGGATGTTGTATTTTGTCAAATGCCTTCTCTGCATCCAGAGAAATTATCATATGATTCTTATCCTTAGCTCTATTGATGTGATGTATTACATTGATTGATTTGCGAATGTTAAACCAGACTTGCATCTGTGGGATGAAGCCTACTTGATCATAGTGTATGATTTTTTAAATTTGTTTCTGGATTCTGTTGGCCGATATTTTATTGAGGAGTTTTGCATCTGTGTTCTTTAGGGAGATAGGTCTGTAGTTTTCTTTTTTTGTTGGGTCTTTCCCTGGTTTGGGGATGAGAGTAATATTAGCTTCATAAAATGAGTTTGGTATTGCTCCTTCTGTTTCTATTTCTTGGAAGAGTTTCAAGAGTATATGTGTTATTTCATCTTTAAATGTCTTGTAGAATTCCGCAGTGAATCTATCTGGACCTGGGCTCTTTTTGGTTGGCATTTCCCTGATTGCTTCCACAATTTCGTTGTAAGAGATTGGTTTGTTCAATTTGTTTACCTCATTGTTGTTCAGTGTGGGTAGCCTATATTTATTTAAGAAATCATCCATTTCTGCTAGATTTTTTTGTTTCTTTGAGTATAGGTCCTGGTAGTACCTATTCATTAGGGACTGAATTTCTTGGGAATCAGTTGTAATTGTTCCCGTGGGGTCTCTAATCTTGTTTATTTGAGTCTCCCCTTTCCTTTTTTGATTAATCTTGCCAGGGGTGTCTATTTTGTTGACTCTTTCAAAGAAGCAACTTTTTGATTTATCAGTTTTTTGTATAGTAGATCTTATTTCAATCTCTGATATTTCTGATTTTATTTTTGTTATTTCTGTCCTTCTAGTTGTTTTAGAGTTAACTTTTTCTTGCTCCTTTAGGTCTTTCAGGGTTTTTTTTAGGTCATTTACATGCTCTTCTTCTGTCTTTTTAATATGGGCTCCTAGTACAATAAATTTGCCTCTTAGAACTGCCTTTGCTGTGTCCCATAAGTTCCTTTGTGATGTTTCTTGATTGTCATTACATTCAAGGAAGTTTTTAACTTCATTTCTGATCTGATCTGTTACCCAGGAGTTATTCAGAAGTGTGTTGTTCAGTTTCCAAGTGATTGAATGTTTTTTTAACTTTGGCTGCATTGTTTAGAATTAGTTTGACTCCACTGTGGTCTGATAGAATGCATGGAATTATATCAGTCCTCTTGTATCTGCTTAAGTTTTCTGTATGAACTATTATATGATCTATTTTGGAGTGTGTTCCAAAGTGCTGCTGAGAAAAATGTAAAAAGTTTCGCCGTTGGGTGGAAGACTCTGTGTATATCTGTTAAGCCCAGCTGGGCTATAGTGTCAGTTAAGTCGATGGTATCTTTGCTTACCTTTTGTTGAGTTGATCTGTCATTTGTTGAGAGTGGTGTATTGAGGTCTCCCACTATGATTGTGTTTGAGTCTATCTTGTTCTGTAATTCTAAGAGAGTTTGTTTGACGAATTTGGGTGCTCCCATGTTGGGGGAGTAAATGTTTATAACTGTAATATTATGGGCATGGATTGTACCCTTTACTAATATGTAATGGCTGTCTCTACCTTTATGTACTGATTTCACTGAGAAGTTAATTTTATCGGAGATTAAGATTGCTACTCCTGCTTTTTTGCTTGGTACAGTGGAGTGGAAAATTTGTTTCTGTCTTTGGCAGTGAGGTGGGTGTCTTGGAGGCAACATATGGATGGGTGGTGTTTCTTAATCCAGTCTGCTGCTCTGTGTCTTTTGATTGGATTGTGCAGCCCATTCACATTTAGGGAAATTATAGAGAAGTGGTCAGTGTCCACTGTCATTATTTATTTTTTACTTCTAGGTTTCTTTCTCTCTCTTTTTTCCCTTTTTGTGTTTAGTGAATTATAGATGTTTGCTTCTTGATGGGGGTTCTTGATGTTCTACAATTTGTTCTCGATTAATTAATATTTTTTTAACACTGGTTTAGTGTGCACGTATTCATAAAGCTTCTCTTTGGAGTGAAATATTCTTGTTTCTCCTTCAAATGCTAGTTTTGCTGGATATATCGGTCTGGGTTGGCATTTGTTGGTCTTCAGGACATCAATGATGTTTTTTCCAAGCTTTTCTTGCATTTAGGGTTTGCGTGGAGAGATCTGCTGTGATTCGAATTTTTTTCCCATTGTAGTATAGCTCTTTCTTTGTTTTTGCAGCATTTAAGATCAATTCCTTGATATTCGGGTCTAGTGTCTTTACTATGATATGTCTAGATGAGTTCCTTCTAGGATCTTGCCTGCTTGGCATCCTGAAACCTTCAATAATGTGAGTATTTTCCCTTTTGAGGTTGGGGAAGTTCTCTGCTATGATTTTGGTGAATAAAGGTTGCATTCTTTTGTCCTGAAATTCGTCCCCCTCATCAATCCCTATTATACAAAGATTAGACTTCTTTGCTGCATCTGCCAGTTCCTGGAGTTCTCCCTGGTAGATTCTGAGTGATTTTTCCAAGGTGGCGAATCTCTGTTCCAGCTCTTGTGTTTTATCTTCTGTTCCTGATATTCTATTCTCCATCTCCATGAATCTGCTGCTTAATGCCTCCATTTTTGCTTGAAGTGTGGACACTGAGCTGATCATGTCTGCTGAGAGGGTATTGAACTTTTCTTCCATTTCTCTTTTGAATTCGAAGAGTTCCTTGGAAATTTCTTGCTTTTGTTTTTGGAATTCAGCCTTCATTTCCAAAATCAGCTCCTTGATTTGGGTCATATTTCATGTCTCTTCCGGTGTCATTTCTTGGGATGGTGACATCTCTCTCGTCCCTTTGCTCTTGTTTCCCTTTGGGCTTTGTGTGGGACTTTGATTATTTATGTATGTCGTAATTCGTCTTTGTGCTCTTCTAGGCATCGAGAACTCTTGTTGTAGTTCGCTCTGTGGTCGGTAGGTGGCGGTCTTTACTTGGATTGGGACTAGTGGTTCTCAGCCAAATTGATTCCTCTGCTGACTAGGTCAGAGTTTGCAGTTTTTGCAGGTGTTTGGCCTGTTCTCAGAGGCTGTGTGCCGCTGTACGACTAGGTCTCAGACCAACCAGTGGCCTCACAGTGGGCCGTGGGATGGGTCTGCACGCTTCAGTCTCAGTGGGCTGGGCGGATGGTTGGTTTTCCTGCGCTGCTTCCAGGGGTGGCCCCCGGCCAAGGGTCTGGAGTTTGGGAGTTTCCAGGGACTCTCAGGTAGGCCAGCTGGTGTCCTCTCTGTTCCCAGGGGCAGGGCCTAGCTGAGGACGTGGGCTCCACGGGCAGAGCCGCGCCTTTCTGGTTCTCAGAAGGTAAGCTCAGCTACTGGTTGGCCCTTCAGTTCCCTGGTGTGTTTCCACCGCTTTGGCCAGGAGTCTGTGACTGTGGGGGGCCCCTCGGTGCTGTCTTGCTCAGGATTCCCAGCTGGAGGGTGCCCGGCTCAAGATTTGAGTGGGACAGATGCTGGTTCCCAGACTCCCACAGACCCCACCTGCTGTTGTAAGGCAAGGTCTCAGAGCCCCCCACTCTCCAGACCCAGTGGCCTGGGTGAGGAACCTGTTGGGCAGGGGAGCTGGGATACCCACGCCCCCTTTGGTGGGGTGCTGGGTTTTTGTGTCCGCCCGCCTGTCAGTCTCCGGACAAAGGCCTGGGAGAGGATCCTGTTGGGCGGGTGCTAGCAGGGACACCTCCGCCCCCTTTGGTGGGGTGCTGGGTTTTTGCACCTGCCCACCTATCAGTTTCCAGTCAATGGCCTGAGGGGGGGGGACTGTTGAGGGAAGGGACAGGATTCTAAATTCCTTGCCCCCCTGCTCCTGCCAGTCTTTCTCAGGAGGGGCAGAGGGGTCTGAGTTAAATTCTATAGCTTGGCACCAGCTCTGCTTTCCTGATGTGTTTGGGGACCCGCTGCGCTACTCACTCCTCGGCATTTGCTGTGGGTGCTGCACGGTGTTGGGGATTCATTCACTCCCCTCGGATCTCCACCGCCACCTGGTCCGCATTTGGGTTCTGCTGCTTCTGCGGTTTGCTGGCCCGGTCCTATGCTGATTTCAGCGGGTAGGGGCTGCCTGGCCCGGCGCCCTCCAACGCCGCTTTTTCTCAGCTTGGAGCCAGGGGTGGGGGAGGGGTCCTCGCGTTCCGAATTCTTTGAGAAAGTTGGATGTGAGCTTTATCTGGATTTCTTTTCCGGTTTGAGTCCTTCTCCGTTGCTTCTTGAGTTTGTTGTTGTGGATTTCTTAAGGTAGTTGGCTCGTGGGACTCCCTGGTTCTCTCTTTTTGTGGGAGAGAGCTAGGCAGCATCTCTATTGTCTCAGTGCCATCTTCTGCCTCTGTCCTTTCGGGAATGTTATTGATCCACAAATCTGTGTGACTTTTGAAAGTGCATTATCTTAGTATAGTTCAAAGATGACTTCAGGTTAGTACAACAGATTTCACCAACTACAAGTTTTAGTAAATAGAATTAGAAGAGGAATCCAGAAATCTGGATATTTTCTCTCAGTTGAGCAGCTGGGAAAACATCTACCTGTGGCGCAGGAAGGCTCCCCAGCTCCTATTCCCTGAGTCCTCCTCCCCTCTGTCTCTCTCTTTTTCTCTGTCTCTCTCTCTTTCACTCTCTCCCTCAGTCTGGTGGGGAACCAGCCGGGCCCGGCCTGACCAGAAAGAGAACTGGGCAGGAAGGGGTGGTGGCGGTGACCAGTGACCATGTGACCACGCTTGCGCCTTAACGGCGGCCCGCGCCCTCCCAGCGCTCCACCTCTAAGAACCCTGTGGCCCTTGAGCCCAGGAAGCTTTTGTGCAGGCGCCGGTCAGGGCCTAGAGGCTGCGCGGGCTGGAGACAGCTGAGCTGGCCCTCGCAGCTGGGCGACTGGGGCCTAGAAGGTGTCTATTTGTTTATTTATTTCTTTATTTTGGGGGGCCATGGGGTTTCAATTTGGCCTAGGCACTGTCCCTGAGCATTTCAGCTCAAGGGTACTGCCCTACCTCTGTGCCTGGTCATTGTCTCTGAGCTCTTCAGCTCAAGGCTACCATCCTACCCTTGAGCCAAGCCCCACCCCCTGCTTTCTTGAGGTTAATTGGAGATTGTCTCAGGTCCTTTTGTGACAGGACTGGCTTTTTTAATTAAAGAATTTATTATTAACATTGATTTTTACATCATATTTCAAATGATGTATTTAACAAACAAGTATTCAAGAAGGGAATCTCTATAAACTATCACTGGCACTTAGATTTTAGAGCATAATTAAAATTAGGCTAAGGGTTGTATGTCATGGATACATATTAATCTATGTAATAAAACGTGTATAGAGTTATAAATTTTTATGTCTATGTAGTGGTGTTTATATTTCCAATACCATGTCCATAGCATTGGGTACACAAATATTGAGTCCTCGCTCTTGTACTGTTTGGATTTAATAGCCACATATTAAGGATACCCTGTGCTTTTTGTTCCTTTAGTCTTGACTTGTCTCACTCAAAATGATTTGCTCATCCACTTCCCTGAAAATGCCATTTTTTAATCTTGTCTGTTGGCTATGTAGAATTCCATTGCATGTATATATATATATATCTATATATCACATTTTCTGTATCTGTTCATCTGCAATAGGGCATCTGGATTGTTTCCATCACCTGGCTATTATGAATAGTGCAGAGATGAACAGAGCTGAGCGAATGTCCTTATCATATCCTGGGTTATGATGTTCAGGATAGATGCGACAGGGCTGGCTTTGAACTTTGATCCTCAGATCTCAGTCTCCTGAGCAGCTAAAATTGCAGGCATGAGCCACAGCACCTGGCTGCCTGGATGTTTAATTTTATTTTTTTGCAACTAAGGTTGGAATGTGTCTTCCCAGAAGTTCACTTGTTGGGAACTGAATACTGAATCTCCAAGTTCATACACTAATGAGGTGACAGAACTAGGATTAGATGAGGCCTTGAGAATGGGAACCCCTGTCATGGCCTTAATGACTTTACAAGAAGGGGGAGACAGCCTAGAGCTGGCATGCTGGCTCTGTGTTGCCATGTGATTAAGCAAGAAAGCCTCACCACAGACCTAGGAGATATGGACTATGATCTTGAACTTCCCAGCTTCAGCACTGTGACTCATATTAATGCTTATTCTTTGTAAATAGCTCAGTGGCTGGTATTTTATTGTAGCAACAAAAACCAGACTAAGCATGAGGACCTTAGGAGAGAGATGACAGAGATGAATGAGGACTATTAGATATTTAAGTATTTACATAAATAACCTCCTTCAGATAATCTTCAAGATACACAGTGTGTGTGTGTGTGTGTGTGTGTGTGTGTGTGTGTGTGTGTGTGTGTGTATGTGTGTATGCTGGCACTGAGCCTTGATCTCAGGGCCTAGTACTTTCCTTTAGTTGTGTTTTGCATCACAGCTGGCACTCTATTACTTGAGTCATACCTCCAGTCCATTTTGTTGGTTAATTGGAAACAAGAGTCTTTTAGACTTTTCTGTTCTGGTTGACTTTAAACCTTGATCCCAGATTTTAATATCCCACGTAGCTAGGATTATAAGTGTAAACCTGTAGTGCCTGGCACATTCCTGAAAAGAAGTTTTGGTAAGACAGATGTGGAAACCAAAACAAGTCAATTGAAATATTGGATAATGAGGAGAGGATTGGTAGCTGAAATTGGTGGGGAGGATAAAGAATTAAGTAGATACCAAAACAAGGTTAAATAGAAGTAAAAAGTTCTGGTGTTCTACAAATGGAGGGATTGGTTCATCTTGTTTATTTTATGAGTAACTAGGAGAGCGAAACTCACAGTCTCCACTCGCAAAGTAATGATAAAGAGGTAGAAATATGAATTATTCTGATCCGATCAATAGAATATATATAGTAAATAGTATTAATTTCTCAAATCTGTATTTCTTCAGTTGTGAAAACCGAGACAAAGCAGTATCTTTGAGTTACTTTAAATCAGATTTGAAATTTAGCATTCATTTGTCTTTTTTTCCCCCTAGCTTTCCACTAGGTCTAGCTTTAAATTCTGAGAGCTGTAATTTGATGTATTTTTATTTGAAATTGTGTAACACTAGATTCAAGAATAAATTTTGGTATTTGTGTTGGTGTTATAGTCAAATTTATAGACAGCTACTGAAGTATATATCTTTGGTCAATTTGTTTCCAATTTTATCACCAGTGCTTTCATTTTTAACTTCTTTATTTTTAAAACTTTATCACACACTGTTTGAAGGAAAGACTGATGAATAATGCATAGCTGTAACCTCTGTGTGCCTGAGAATTTTATTGTATTTACTCAGAGAAGACAGACAGACTTTTGGTTTTAAATTCTGTGGATCTTGCTTAATTATTTTATGGCAATTAGTGTTGTGGAAAAGAAGTCTGAGGCTGACCCAATTACTTTTTCTTTCACAAGTAATCTATTGTTTCTTTGAGCGATGATTTCTTTATTCATATACTTTTTAAAAATTACAAAAATCAATCTAGGTGAAATGTTCCCTTTTATTGATTTTTGTCTGGCTTATGATGAATCCTTTCACATAGAAAACAGTGTATCCTTATTTCAGCCTGAGATAATTTCCATTTGTCTTTTGTTATTGCTTCTGTTTTGCTTATTCTAGCATTTTCTCCAGAAGTGTTAATTATCCATATCTTTCCTATTGATTCTTTATTTTTCTTCTTCCATTTTTTTCTCTTGTTAATTCTCATTGTTTTCCTCTCTGCCCACTGCAAATTGAGCAATGATATCTTAGTCTTCTATTTATTGATTTGACCTTTTATTTTATTTATTTATTTATTTATTTATTTATTTATTTAACTCTAACTATGAGTACATTATTGCTTTGGGATAATCTTTCCTTATCCTTGTCACCTTGTCACCTTCTTTGCATGTGGTCACATATCTTTTTAAATTTCAACTCCTCTCTTCTATTCCTTTCTTTCCCTCTTCTCCCCTTCCATTTTATCCTTCTTCCCTTCACCTTCCCTCCACTCTGCAAATTCTACAAACTGAAATTTACGTGTGTGTGTTAGGGTTTACTTTAATACATAGTTAAGACTAGACTCTGAATTAGTTTGATCACCATGCTGGATTTTGCTGTTAGGTGTTTCAGTTATTTCTGGGACTTTTATAATATTTTAGTGGGAATTTTGGACTGCATATTAGTCTGTGCTGCTATAACAAAATACTTGAGGAAGGGTAGAGAGCTTTATTTAGCTGGTGATTCTGGTGGTGGCAAAATCCGAAGCGCATGGCCCCAGTGTCTAGTGAGAATTGGCCATGTCACAACATGGTAGAGGCATGGAAAGGGAATTGGCCATGTCAAGAAATACAAGCAGAGAAGTAAGAGACAGGGGAGGGTTCCAGCCCATTCCCTTGGTAATTATCTGCTCTTGTTGGAGCTAGCCACTCCGTGCAGACAGCATTAGTCCAGGCATGAAAGTGGAGGCCCTGTGACTTAATGAATGACTTTGTACTCGTTACTGCCATCATAACAGCATCATGCTGGCTGGGATCAAGTTTTTAGCACATGAGTCAATGCCTCAGTCAGGCTTGCAGTTGAAATTTTAGTGTATTTTTTTTCTACATTAGGATTTTGCAGATAGTGATTTGCTTATTACTCGATCGCATCTTCTGGAATGAGCAGTCATATAGCTGAGACCTTCCATGAGCTGTTCTTCAAGGGGCTGCTGCCTCAACTCGTCTCTGAAGGGGCCTCTCCTGTATCTTCTCTGAACAATTCGATTGCATTTTTAAGGGACATTTTAAAACAGTGTTTTGCAATAACCTCCTCCAAATCTGTAGTTCTAGGTGAGGAGGCATAAAAGAAACCTCAGATACTGAGCAAAAAAGAGAATCTTGTCCTTGTGTGCTTTGCTTAGACAGAAGGATATGGAAGCTTTTGTTGAACTCACTGGCAAGTTGCTGCTATGAATTTTCTATTTGTCCTGTTGAAATTTTGAAGAATGTTGTCAATCAGAAGGTCAGTTTGTGCCGAGGTCTAGCTATTCATTTTAGAATTTAATTGTACAATGTAGAGACATTTTTGTTAAAGAGATCTGGGTGTCTCTAAACTATTTTGAACAAAGTGGAAAAATCAGCAGAGATAAGTTTTGGGCAAAATGAAATTTAAGCTATAGCCTTTACTTTATCATTATAGAGCATTTACTGGGAATTGATTTTCTCATTGAAACATTAATGACAGGAGATACTTTTCATATTTTATTAACATTGATTTTTGCATCGTTTCAAATGTCATGTTTAACAAAAAGTATTCAAGAAGGGAATCTCTATATACAGTCACTGGCACATAGATTTTAGAATGTATTTAAAATTAAGCTGAGGGTTTGCATGTCATAGATACATATTAATCTATGTAATAAAACATTATGTCTATAGAGTATAAAGCCCATCATAGATTTTTATGTCTATGTAGTTATGTTTATATCTCCAAGACCATGTCCATAACCTTGGGTACCCAAATGTTGAGTCATCGCTCTTGTACTATTTGGATCTAATATCCACATATTAAGGATACCATATACCTTTTGCTCCTTTGGTCTTGACATCTCACTCAACATGATTTGCTCTAGCTTCATGCATTTCCCAGCAAATGCCATTATTTTATCTTGTCTGGTGGCTATGTAGAATTCTGTTGTATATATGTACCACATTTTTCGTATCCTTTCATTTGTAGTAGGGCATCTGAGTTGTTTCCTTCGCTTGGCTATTGTGAATAGTGCAGAGATGAACCTAGCTGAGCAGGTGTCCTTATCATATCCTGGGTTATGATGCTCAGGGTAGATGCCCAGGAGGGGTATAGCAGGATTGTAGGGAAGGTCTATTTTCAGTTTTTTAAGAAACCTATGACAGGAGATCTTAATGTCTGAGTAGCAAAAGAGGGACCCAAATGAGGCCTGGCATTTATGGGAACATAGATTATTAATCAGAAATTTGAAACAATTCACAGTGCCCCAAAACTCAGTAATGGCATACTACTTTAAAACTGGAAACTTAAGTCTAATCAATGAATGAGATTACATGCTTGTATTTGGTAGTACTGGGACTTGAACTCAGGACAACACATTCACTTGGCAGGTGCTATACCCCTTGAACCATACTCCCAGGTCTGATTTGCTCACATTTCTTGCTTTACTCATGGGACTCCACTTTGTGGCTGTGGAAGAAACACGGAAGGATGAAGTATGAGTCTAAGCTCAAGTCACTGTGATGCTGTGGGGAATTTACCTCATCTCTCAGGGCTGCCTTTCCTCTCAGGTAGGAAAAGGCTGCTCCTAAGGCTCCTTCCAGCCATTGTTGTTTAACTCCTTGTTAGATGTGCTTTATGAATACAAGGTGCTTTTTCATAAGGTGCAGAGGTTTGCTTTTGTGTGGTCAGTCTATGCTAACTCACCCACAAGCAGCAGGGATCTGAGATTATTTGTTGTGCTTGTTCTCTAAGGCATCCTAATGAGCTAAGGCAAATTGGAGCTGCTGAATCTTTCAGGCAAGCCTGGTTCCTCCCAGTGATATGCCCTGAGATAGCACATTACAGAAATGAAGATATGTTTTCATGGACTCTATGCTATAAAATATTTATATCCTGCCTTTGGTTATATAAAGCCTTTTGCAGTGTAGGTCATCTTCTCAGCAAAATGTTCCACTACAAGAACAGACCCCTAAAGCCCCTGTGGGTCTTTAGGGCAGACAAGTAAGACAGCCCCACAGAACAAGACACTGTCAGGGCTAAAGCCTGAATATAAATGGATCATGCATGAGTTAACCCTAAAAGAAGATTTGGCATGAATAGAATGCACAAGATGTATAATTAACTCTTTTATAAATTAATGAGAAATATAGCCGCCAATGATGTTAGCTGTCTCAGGATATAGTCTGCTAAATTTTAACTCTTTCTTTCCAGTGGAGGAATATTCCACTGTTCAAATCTTCTGAAGTATACAGACTTGCTATTGCCTTTGCCTTGTCATTTATGTCTAATATCCGTTTTGGGTGGACAGTTTGATGTCACAATTGATTTTTTGGGGGTCTCTGTTCTATTTTCCAATGTTACGGCCTCTCTGTCGAATATTATGCAAATATGTAACACTATCTCTGCCCACGTAAGACCAATTATTTAGTTGGAGAGTTAAGACATATTCTAAATAGAGAAACACACCAATTAAGCATACAGTGAAACTACATGTTGCCTGAAATGTCCTTGAGTTCCAGTTTATACAGTGTAGATAGTGAGTATGATCATGATTACTGAGAGTAAGAATTAGGCCAAGTGGGAGAGTTAAAGACATTTTTAGGGGAAGTGGTACTTTGGTGGGAGAGTGCAAGATGAAAAAGGAGGAAAAGAGCTGTGTTGTGGCTCATGGGTAAGATGGTTTAGTAGCTTTCAGGAATAGATGAAAGCCCCTGGACAGCTGTTATTAGCCAGGTTAGACTAGGTTGTGCTGTAGTAAGAAGCCCAAATATTAGTGGTTTAAATTAGCCAGGATTTATTTTTCTACTTGGGACACAAATTCACTGTAGATTGATTGAAAACACTGATCTACATTGTCCTCTCTCAGGGATGTAGGCTGACAGAGCTACCACCATCCTTAATATCCCTGGCCAGTGATAGGGGAAGGGAAAGAAAAACGAGACAATCACACCCTTGACTTTTACAGGCCTCTGACTACGTGTGACACATGCTTCTTCTTACATTTCATTGACCAAAGGAAATCACATGTACTTTCTTTTTTATTTTTCTTTTTTTATTGTTTTCTTGTATTTTTTATTGTAATTAATAGAAGGGTTACATGATATTTGCCAGATAGATGGTGCATGAATTCCCATACATTGATACTCTTTCACATGTCTTGGTCCCCATTTCACATGTACTTTCTTAATTCTTAATTCCTTTTCTGTGCTAGAGGAAGGCAATGGGAAATATCTAAAGTAACTCTCAGAGTGCTGCCAATGTCTAAATGTTTTTTCTCCAAGTTCATGTATTTATATCTACTCCCGTTTGGGTAATGTTAAGAGGTAAAGCCTTTGGGGAAGTGATTAAATGATGAGAGATGCACCCTTCTAAGTGTATAAAGGGTCAGAGGAAACTAGTTATTACATTGTGTTTCTCTCTCATTCTTCTTCTCTGAGAGCATACAACATTTATGCCCTCCAAAGGATGAGTATTGAGTGTTATCTTGGAAGCAGAGACCAGGCCATCACCAGACATCAAATCTATTCACATCTTGATTTTGTACTTCTCAAGCCTTAGGAGTAGGAGGATTAATTTCTGTTTGGTGTAAATGACTCACTTTTAGAGGTATTTTATGGTGGCAGAACAGGCTTAGATAAACAGCAAACAGGGTGAGAGACTGTGTGAGTTGGATGACAGTGGAAAGAAGTTGAAGAAGGGTACACTTAGATTTAATCATTCTTTTATGAGCTGATGATCGTTGGCAGGATCTTTATCCACTGAGATATTGAGTTTATAGAATAATATTAATTATTCTGATCAAACAAGGTGGCTGCAGAGAATAAGTGCTGGTTGATATTGATTTGCTTGGCTATTGTCTCTTCCTGCTGACAGCTTTCTATTTTTTGTTTCAAATCTCACATGACCTATAGTGCCTCCTTCTCCTGAGGGTCTAATAAATGGAAATATAGTCTAGCTATAATTTCCCTTTTCATGCCTAAGTGGACTTTAGCATAGTCTCTGTTAAACCTAAGACAGATTTTGCAGAGTAGTAAGCTGAGCACCAATGGCTCATGCTTGTAATCCTAGCTACACAGAATGCTGTGATCAAAAGATCACAGTTCAAAGCCAACCCAGGCAGGAAAGTCTGTGAGACTCTTATTTCCAATAAACTACCAAAAATCTAATCATGGGGCTATAGTTCAAGTGGTAGAGCACTAAAGGCCATATAGGATGAGGTTAAATGAAAGGACCTCCAGGATATAGAAAAAGAGTCATATAATGTGTGATTGTTGTTCTTAATGTATTATGTAATTTCTCATCTCTTTTGTTGTCCCTTGGTTATCTCATATTGTTATAGTATCTTAACTTGTTATGTGGTAAATTGTATATATGCTTATTTGTTTATTTGAAATAGGATAGGGAAGGGGAAAAAGATGAGAGGAGGGGCTGGGGGAGGGAAATGGGGACAAAACCATGAGAAGGGGTATCAATGTTTGTGAAGTAATGCACCTTCTATCTGGTGAATATAATGTAACCCTTCTATTAATTATAATAAAAAGAATATTAAATTTAAAAAAAGCTTAAGACATACCCCTAGGCCCTGAGTTTAAAGCTCCAGGATCAGCACACAAGAAAAGCATTTTTCATTCATAGGTACATAGGAAGATAGTTATATAATGAGAACTGAAGAAAATTTCTTTTCCCTTTGGTATCTTAATACCTGGATGTGAGGCTTGATAACAGATGATGGGCCAAGTATCAGCTGTACTTCTTTCTCGGGAGTGGAGTGTGAGTGCATAAATAATATAATCATATATTTTTGTTGTTTTTTTTTTTGCCAATCCTTGCCTTGAGCTCAGTGCCAGAGCATTGTCCTTGGGCTTTCTCAAGGCCAGCACTTTATCACTTGATCCACAGCACCACTTCTGGCTTTTTGTTTTCCTAGGTGTGTGGTATTGAGCAATTGAACCCGGGTCTTTGTGCATGCTAGGCAAGCATTCTACCAGTGGGTCAAACTCCCAGCCTACTAGTTTGTTTTAAAGCAGATTAATGAAAAATACAATAATCCACAATCCATGTGTTGTCTATCTTTTCTTCACAAGAGGATAGCAAACTCTCAAATGATGTGTCCATCTATTCTTGCCAAAACATACCATGCATAGATTCCCAATGTATATATTCCTAAGGACACTAGAAGGAAGCCTTCTGTTTTTGTAGTCTTCATATGCCCTCAATCATCTGATACATTTTGAATCAATGGTGTAGTTATTTGAAAGCGGTTCCCACTGACCTTAATGAGTTTAATGAATAAAGAATGAGCACAATAACTGAGTTTAACTTCCCAAGAAATAAATTTCTTGTACAAAGGAGTTTGATATTAAACTACCCCCAAATATAATATGATTAAATCACATTAATTCTCTTAGGAATAATGCAATTGTCTGTATAGATAAAAAGCTAAGAGAAAATTTCTGGTGTGCCTTTGAGAAGATTTTGTATAAATTAAAAAATAACCCAGAAGAAAATGGCCTGTATTAAGAAAGTTTTTAAAGATAAAGGAGTTGTTTTCTTCTATATCCCTTACTGTAGAGGAGTCTTCCTTATAGGTGTGATTCATAGAGTGAAATTAGAGGGTAAAGATGGGAAACTAGTGACCCTAGCTCTGCTTTATTTTTTTGTTCATGGGGCTTGAACTCAGGGCTTGAGCATGGTCCCTAAGCTTTTTTTGCTCAAGGATAGCACTCCACCACTTTGAGCTATAGTGCTACTTATATTTTTCTGTTGGTTAATTGAAGATAAGACTCCCATAGACTTTCCTGTAAGTGTGACCCACTCATACAATGGGATGTCACAAACATTAACTAATATGTGCATAAGTGTGTGTGTGTGTGTGTGTGTGTGTATGCATATACCAATCATAGGGCTAAAGGTCAAAGCCTAGGTGTAGTCCTTGAGCCACAGCTCTATGTCTGGCTTTTGTTGGTTAAATGGAGATAAAGAATCTCACAGACTTTCCTGCCTGGCCTGGCTTTGAATTTGATCCTCAGATCTCAACCTCCTGAATAATTAGAATTATAGGCACAAATCACTGGGGCTTAGTCAATACTAGTTTTTTGCTGCCTCCATGGGTGGAGGTTGTAAGGGGAGAGAAGGGAAGGAGGGTCCCCTCTGCATGAACTCTGGAGCTATATGATACCTTCTTGTATGCCTCAAGGCTATGAAAGTCTGAATGGGAAGGTAGGTTGCTGAATGACAACCCCCTACAAAGGGTCTGAGATAGCCCCAGAAACCTGTGAGTATTTTACCTTGAAATGGAGAATTTGCTTATGTGACTAAGTTAGGGGCTTTGAGATGGAGTGACTGTCTATGATTTTCTAATGAGCACAATGAATCACGAAGACTTTGTTATTGTATACTCCAGTTTGTACTTGGGGATTTGTGCTTGCTAAGCAGGTGTTATACCTTTTGAACCACTTCCCCAGTAATTTTTCAGATAAAGTCTCACTTTTTGCGTAGGATCTGTCTAGGCTGTAAAAAACCCTTCCTTTGCATTATAAGCATAAACTACCATACTTAGATTGTTTGCTGAGATCACATCTTGCTAACGCTCTGTGTAGGCTAACCTCTAATTGTGAGCCTTCTGATCTCTTGTTTCCTAGAAAGCTGGGATTACAAGTATGGACCACCATATCTGGCTTTATGAGTCTTTTATATGTAAAACAGAGTGGCAAGATAATCTGAAAATATGTGAAAACCAAGATGGAATTGAAATGATTTGTCCACAAATGCTAGTGGCCTTTGGAAGTTGAAAGAAGGAAGAAATGAATTTTCTATGGAAATTCCAGAAAGAACCACACTTGCAGGCATCCCAATTCTGGCCTTGTAAACTCATGCTTGATCTATTGTCAGAGGTATAAGGGCAACCCATTTGTCTCGTTTTAATCCACTGATTTGGCGGTCACTTATTTCAGAAGCAATAGAACTTTACCACAAGGAACAAAACTGGGAGTTTTCATTGGTAAACTAGCTGGATGTGTAAATGTAGATATAGATATGGATTCTTGGGTTGATTTATGAGACCAGAAGTTAGCAGACTGTGGCCTGTGGGAGGACTCCATGCCACTCATAATCCCAGGATGATTTTTAGATTTCTATTTTAGGTTTCAAGTGATTGAAAAAATGCAATGATGAATAATATTTCATGACATGTGAAGTCATAAGAAATGTAAGTTTAGTGTCTGTAAACCAAGCCTAGTTGGAACACAGCCATGCCATTCATACACTATTGTGCATGGCTGCTGTCTTGCCCATCATAGCAATGTACCCCAGCAACAGGTCTTGTGTTGTCTTGTTCCATGTACCCCTATGTTGAACATGGTGTCAGATATTTTATTAATTAAATTTGAGCTGGCCTATTACTGCATCTGCATATCTTTCCATATGTCATCTCCAAGGATTTTCCTTTAACTATAGCTACAATACCATTGAGATGTAATTTTCTTTTTTTTTGGCCAGCCCTAGGTTTGAGTCCAGGGCCTGAGCACTGTCCTTGGGTTTACTCAAGGCTAGAGCTCTACCACTTGAACCACAGCACCACTTCTGGCTTTTCTCTGTGTATGTGGTACCCAAGATTGAACCTGGGTCTTTGTGAATGCTAGGCAAGCACTCTACCACTAGGCAAACCTTCCAGTCCCTGAGATATAATTGTTTTTTAAAAGAATGAGTTAGGCCAGGCACAGAGGCTCACACCTGTAATCTTAGCTACTCAAGAGGCTGAGATCTGGGGATCAAGATTCAGAGTCAGCCTGGGAGCGAAAGGACCTGAGGCGCTATCTCCAATTAACCTCTAGAAAAGGGGAAGTAGGGCTTGGCTCAAGGGTTGGGCAGTGGCTTTGAGCTGAAGAGCACAGGGACAACATCCTACAACAAGGCCCAGAGTTCAAGCCCTATGACCCACAATAAAAAAAGAAAATGAGTGTGTAGAATCAAGGAAAGTAAACATAAGAAAAGAAAGTAGATGAAATTAGACACAGAGATTGTTTCAAAAGAAGCCACCCCTAGTAAAATTAGCCCCAAAGTTGCAAGTATTGTGTTCTATATATAGTCATGGAAGGAAGTTAGACTATTGGAGGAACAAACACAGAATGATAATACTGTGAGAAACAACAGATTAAGCCTGGTGAGAGGAACTATCAGACCAAACCTTAAAGCCATGCCATAGACACAGTGTTCCTGAAACTCTTCTGAATGAAGTAGTGAGTCACCGGGCTGATTCAGAGGTGAGTTCCCAGGAAGAAAGAGATATGGTTACAGTTCCCAGCTCTTCTCACTGACCGGTTGAGTAAATATGGACTTGTTGACAAAGCAGAGGGCAGTGAACTCAATGTTGATACTCCTGTTTCCATCTCTGGGTATAAGTGCTAATGACAATGTCTGCCACCTTCTGGTATCCAAGGATGCAGCCAAAGGCTATGAATTCATGTCTCATGAATGCAATCAATTTTGTTACGTGTGTGTGTGTGTGTGTGTGTGTGTGTGTGTGTGTGTGTGTGGAATTGGGGTTTGAATCCAGGACCTAATACTTGCTAAACATGCAATGAACCTCTTGAACCATTATAGTAGCCACTTTTATACATTGGTTATTTTGCAGATTGGGTCTCACTTTATGTCTAAGCTGGCCTGGACTGTAATCCTCCTATTTGTGATTTCTTTCCTTTCCTTTCCTTTCCTTTCCTTTCCTTTCCTTTCCTTTCCTTTCCTTTCCTTTCCTTTCCTTTCCTTTCCTTTCCTTTCCTTTGTGGGCTAACAGGTATATTACCATATATTCTACTGTGCTTCCACTATAGGTTGGGTTATATGCCACTACACCCATTAGTTGAGAAGGAGTCTTGAGAACTTTGTGCTCAGGTTGGCCTTGAACCTCAATCCCTGATCTCTATCTCTTGTGTAAGGTACCATGGTACCTAACTTCTATTTTGTTTTGACCCAACCATTTTATCTACCCTTCCTCAGTGACTTTCTAATGGAAGCATGCACAGGAAGATATTTTTTAAGTCAGAAAAATGTTATACCAATACAAGATTTGGTATTAAGTTATACTGAACAGAGTGTAATCTTATTTTCAACAGAATTTATTTTGTACTTCCCATGTTCTTAGCTCTGTTCTATGGATTCCTAGGGGATTATTAAGAAGCATTGGCAGGTGCTACAAATTCTTTCTTTTTTATTAGCGCCTTTGTTTTTCTTGTATGGCAAGGAAATGATATTTTATGTCACTTTGACCTGACTCCACTGTTGCCAACTATGGTTCATACACTTCTGAAATGTAATCTAGCAAAAGGAAAAGTAGACATTTTTCATCTTGGAAAGTCATATGTGTTTGCTACATTGCTCTGAGCTATAGTGATGGGATTTCCAAATTCTTATCACTAAGAGAACAACATATACTTAGAGGGCAGAGAAGCTCGGGTGAAGAATATAGAACAAGTAGAAAGAAAAGAATGGAAAGGAACACAAATCCTGTCTGTCTTTACTTCCCTTCTTATCATCCCCAGGTGGAATATTAGAGGATTATGTAGAGGGAGATTGCTTTAGAATACTGGCTTTCAATCTTAGCAAATAAGATCATCCCCTCAAAGCAGCAGTATCAGATTTAATTCAGAAATTGGGACAGATAGATATGGGGGAGTTTTAGAGAAGGAAACAGATATGGTTTTGAAATTGGGATAGCATTTGATCAACGATTTCTTATACTAGTATGATGAAATCAGATGTTCTTAAGAGATGTATGTATGTACATATGTATGAATGTATGTATGTATCATACATGTATGTACTAGTACTAAGGTTAGAACTCAGGGTCCTATATTCTTGCTTGGCTTTTTTTTTTACTCAAAAATCATGTTTTACCACTTGCATCACACCTCCAGTTCTGACTTTCTGCTGGTTAGTTGAAAATAAGACTCATGAATTTTTCTGCCCGGGCTGACTTTGAACCGTGATTGTTAGATCGCAGACTCCTGAGTAACTATGATTATGAAAGTGAGCCACTAGTACTTGGTAAAAGATTTACTTTTTTTGAATTTATGAATCACTGTAAATAACATTGTTGTTCCTTTCCCTAACATGGGCATGCATCACTTTAGGAAAATCCAGCACTTATATTCCTACAAATTTACAAACGAATGAACTACAGGATATATATTTTCATTATGAAAGTATTTAGTTATGGGGTTTTCTTCTAGAGTATTTAAGATATGACTTTGCTGAACAAATACGGCTTATCCATGAGTGTTCAGGAAGGAATAGTAAGAATGCATATACTCCACTGGGTGTAGAACATATCACACCTCAGGGTGGCTATCTGTCACAGGCTTGGTCTTATTGCAAATATCCAGCTTGCCTAACAACCAAGTACTACCTATTGTTGGGAGTCCTGTTGAGGTGCCTTGAGCATCTCTGTACTTCTTGCTGGGTGTGCTAAAGAGGCAGAGCTCTGGCCATTCATTTCTTGCCCATTTTTCAGGACTGTATTCACTGTGAGCACATTTGAGCGATGTGGTATTGTCTCTTCTGGGGATAAAGAACAGGACTGCCTGCTGCTTGTTACCCATCACCGTGTTCCTTGAACTCAATGCCCCTCACCTATACTGAAAACCCATTATGTGCACAACATCCGTCTGAGCTCACAGCATCCATTGTTCCAGTGGATGTGGAAGTAATGGGAGCCAAAACATGTGCTGATGTTCATGCTTCTTGCTGGCCCAGCAGTAAATGGAGTCTTTTATCTCTGACCCCATGAGGTCATATCTCCTGTCAATATTCTTAATGCAGTGATCAACTCATTTACTAGCTTATATATAGTGTGAAATAAAATTCTACACCTAACTCTTTTGATTTGAGGGTCTTGGATCTACAGCTGTAGATTTTGGGTTATCTGAGTGGGTATTTTGTTGAGTTGACATAAAAGCCATTTCCTATTTTATTTTCCCATGTTTTATTTGCTTAGGGATGCATGCTGTTGTCGAAGTTACTACTTTATTGTCTTAGGGCTTAGCTACCCTAGCTGATGTTTGTCCTAGATTTTTGTTGCTGTCATTTTCTTTTATGTACAGAAGGAGAAAATCATTCAGGCTATTAAATCGACATCGTATTATCCATAGTGAACGTAGGATTATACGTGTATGGAGAAAGTGATGACTTAATGAATGTAGACAGTGAGGGAACGGAAATGGGGCTGAACCTATATGTAGGATTTATGAATTAATGGCATGCTTATTTTCAAGGTATCTTTAGAATACTCAAGCTGTGTGTATAGAGTTACTAAGATGGATCTACTTGTACTACATGAAAGACAGTACTTTGTCTTCTAAGAATTAGAGATTTATATCCAGGAATATGTTCCTTTGTTATTCTTCCATCTTAGGATCAAATGTCTCATCTCATTTCTTAAATGAGTTTCTCCTTCGCAAAACAGGTGAGAAGTGAAAGACAAGCAGAATGTGTAAGAGAATGTACATGGGTCATAGGTATGAGTATATTTGTAGGCCTAATTAGAATGCACATATTTATGAATGGGCCTGGTGGTGGGCTGTAATTGTTTTATGAACACAAGTAGAAATAAAGGTCATCTAAATGGATGTGGTCCAGTTTACATTATTGCCTTGGAAGTTTCCATGTTATTTTCCAAGTTCTTGGAGCCTGGGCCCTGTCCTTTGAGCTTCCTCAAGGCTAGCACTCTACCACTTGAGTCACAGCAACACTTCTGGCTTTTTCAGTGCATGTGATACCAAGGAATTGAACCCAGGGCTTTGTGCATTTTGGGCAAGCACTCTACTAGTAGGCCACACCTGCAGCGACGTAGAACCAGTTCTATAGTGAGTGATCAAACAGACTAAACCAACCCGAAACATTCGAAGTAAAAAAAAAATAATTCTCTTAAGTGATTTTTCAAATAGAGAACACTGTCATGGGACCTTCCAGAAATTCTCTCTTGGTAATCTCACAGGATTGAAGTGTACAGTTTTCTAGAGTATCATCTGTGAAGGGCTCGGTGAATGTGTCCACCCTATTACATTTTACTTCATGACTGAACTGTACTGATACAGTGGGATCCCCACAGGTCCCTGTGGGATGGTGGAGGAATTTGTGTTTCCTAGCTCACGACACCATCGGATTAGAATTGGTCCCAGACAGTTGATTTTTACCCTTTAGTACATTGCGTCAATTGCTGTGAAAAGCCAGTTGCTCTAATAGCAGTGAAACTGGTGTTAATGATTGGCGACATGTTCGCCTCCACATGGCGCCATGTGTCTGGAGACATGGCCTGTTTTCTACTTTCATGATTATAGAGAAAGTGTAGGGAATTTGGATATCATCTGGTCTGAAGTGTTTTCCAATTTCAGTCATCTGTATATTGATTTTGACCCAAGTACCAAGTATTATTAGTCACTTATTTTCTTGAAAATAGCTTACTTAAAGACATTTGTATTATCATTATATATGAAGAGCTACTTGGCATGAGTAGAAGATCAATATAAAATAAATACATCAAAAATGGAATAACATTATCAAGTTGTAACTAGGCATGGCTTTTCTGGACCTAAGATCTAGCATTTGTTTGCTTATCAGGAAGATTAACTGGTGCTGAGAGATGTCAATTGCTGCCCTTGAATTTGTGAGCCTCCCCTTTTCTGCTCCATAGGGTAGTCTGCTTTCACACTGAGTCTGGTCACGGTTGTGTGACTTGCTTTGAAAAACAGCAAATGTCATACTAATAAATACTTGAAACATGTTGGCAAATTTGGGCTTTCCTTGTGACTCTTGGAAAGTTTGACCAGCACGTGACAGAGCTTAGATGTGTCTGCTAGATGATGACAAGCACAGCATATGATCTGGGATCCCCACCTCTCCAGCCAACTGCTAATCAATGACCAGATATGTGACTAACTCTTCCTAGCCAGTCTGTAAGCTACAGTAGTGAGCTTGTCTAAGATCAGCTGACCTTGGCCCAGGTCAGCAGAGCTACTAGATTCACAGATGTAGAAAACTGACACGTGTTTCTGGTACCACTGAAATATTTCAGGTGGTTTTGTTCAGGAAAAGCTAACTTAGACCCTGAACTAAGATATGTGCAAGGTGATTCATAGCACAGTTTTTCAGTACACTGTCTTCTGTGTTGGTTTTGAGCAAAACCATCTCATCCACAGCTATGATTCATATCTCATACTTCAAGAAACACTGATGCCGTCAAGCCTTCCCTGCTTTTTAGATTTAGCAATAGAAGGCTCAGAGAGTTAAATAGACTTCATAAGTGGTTGGTGACAAAGATGATATTAGATCTCAAGTCTTTTTTGTGTGTAATCTGAGTTTATTTCCTGAGCACACCACTGTGTTTTAGATGGGTATGCTTAATCATATGAAAGTGATGAGTAGGATCTATGGCAGTTATTATGTCAGCCTATCCTCTCTTTTACTTTCATAGAGGGAGCAGGAGTCAAGGTAACCTGCAGAATTGAATGTAATACTAAAAGAAATTTAGATTACCTTTGTTATGGATTGAATTGTGCTTCTCTACCTGCACCCTGTAAATCTTGCCCTCCAGAACTTGTCAACATAACCCTCCTTGGAAATAGGACTTTTGCTGATGTAATCAGGTTAAGATGAGGCAAGATTGGATTATGGTGAGCCTGAATCTGTTGTGTCCTCAGAGGAGCAAAGTATGAGATTTGGGACCAGAGACACAGAGGCGAGATGGCTACATGAAGATGGAGAAAGAGATTACATGACCCCAGCCTCCATTCATAGGATACCAAGGATTGCTTGCAACTTCCAGCAGCTGGGAAGAGGCCAGAGAAGATGCTTTCTTTTATTATTGTTGTTGTTGTTGTTGTTCTTGGGATAATGTGTAGAGGGGTTACAATTACATTCATCAGGTAGTGGGTGCATTATTTCTCACACATTGATAGGCCTTAGAAGATACTTTCTTAAACCCCTCAATCAGAATTTTGGCTCTGCTTTGAATGCAGACTTCCAGCCTTTGGAACTGTGAGAGAATAAATTCAGTTTCAAACTACTCAGTGTATATGGTTCTTTATTATAACACCAACCCTAAGAATGTAATGCATTTTCCCATTCACTTTTGTTTAAAATAATAATCCATTCATATTACACCCTAAATCATCTAGGCAGTAGAACGCTGGCAAACAAAGCCAAGATGTAATAGCAAAAGCCCATCTCACCCCCCCCATTATAATAAGCCACCAAATAGCTGAGACTGTATAGATAATTGAACTCCATCCTGGTTTGGAGTTCCTTTCCAATAACAAATGAGACCATCAAGCCACCGTCCTCTTTGGACTACTCTCTGTTTTGTATCAGAGTCAGTCTGTCAAGTAGGATCTTTCCTAGAGTTTATACGAACAGGCAAATCCAAGTCCTAGTAGTAGTGTCTCACATTGATAATTGTAGTTGGTCAGAAGGCTGAGTTCTAAGGATCAAGGTTTGAAGCCAGCCTGGGCAAGAAAGACCATGAGACTTTTATCTCAAGTAAACAGAGAAAAGCCAAAAGTAGAGTTATGGCTCAAGGGGTAGAACACTAGCCTTTAGTGAAAAAGCTAAGGGACAGTACCCAGGCCCTGAGATTAATACTGGTATACACACACACACACACACACACACACACTCACATGGAAGACTAGACTTCATTGGGGAGTTGAGAAGTTAACATTTTGCCAAAGATCATATTCTAAATGTGTTCATTGGAAACATGGCAAGTGTCTATATCTCTGGTCATGAAATCACCTAGGAGTGAAGAGAGATGCATCTAGAATTGACATCACCTCTCTCCTTCCTCCTAATTATATTGTGGTCTTAATATTGGTCTCTTTCTCAGCAGAAAACACGCCTGGGCTCAGTGAATTACTGCCTTCTGCTCTCTCAGCAGTCAGCAGCTCCTCCTTTTCTTGCTTGTGTTACTCATAATCCATTTACAGTAATTTGCATTTTGAAATCTTTATTCTGCTGCATCAAAGTATTAACAGAGGTTCAGGGCAGCTGCACTACAGCAATTTTCTGGCTTCTGAAAAATCTTCTCTAGATAATCCAGAAAAGACTGTCATGATGGGACCCCAATTTGTCTGATTATCTTTTTCTGACAGATGCTCGGGTCACATCCTTACACTTTTATATTTGGTGCTCTTGTTTGGTTAATTCTATTAGTGGCTTACTGTAGACATGAAAGTCATTTGCTATTAAAATCAACTCTTGTGATCTCAAATGGGAAAAATCCCAAGGCCTCCTTCCCTTCTAAACTTCAAACCAATGGAAGTCTGGATGTGCAAATCAAAAGTGCTTCCTTGCATTAATTGTCTTTTATTGACCTGTGCTTCTTTAAGAAGGATCGAGAAAGTAATGACTTATGGTAAAGAAGCAAATGAGGTCAGTTAACTGGGAGGTGGAATGAATTTGAAATTTTCTTTCAAGCTCATGGCAGCACCAAGTCTAACGCCAACCCTGACAATTTGGTGGGTGGTTTGTCAGTGACCTTCAGCTACCTCAGATGAACCTCCTACCCCATCTTCTCCCAGTGCTATTTTTGGGGGCCTCCAATATATTTCTCTGCCAAAGCTACATTTCTAAGCCTCTCTGAAGCTAGGTGGCCATATGACCAAGTTTGTGTCAGTGATGTGTAATTGGGGATGACATGGGAATTCCTAGGACATTTTTTCTTTCTTTGTGTAGGCATCTTTCTTCTCTTTCTCACCCCATTCTACTTCTTCCTGTCTGGAGTGACTATGAAATATCTAGAGTCGGAGCAGTCATCTTGTGGCCAAGTAGGAAATGCCAGGGGACCTTTTCCTATTCTACTTAGCTACCAAACTGCCATTTGGAACCTTTAACCTCTATGCTCTTCCATGAGGAAATACAGTGGTCATTCTAGGTGTGTCACAGTGAAATGAGATTTCGGTTCTGTGAGTTAAACTCAATTCTTGACTGAGACAGTGGGCTTCCCAAGAGTCCAGTGTACTCTTAATGTCTTGTATCTGGAGCTGGGAGGGTGTGAGCCAGGACAGGGACAGGAAGTCCAGCAGAGCAGAATGCAGTGGAAGGGAGTCCTGATTTCTGTGAGCGTCAGACGGCCTTTTATCACAGGCCCAGTTCACCCGATAGCTTAAAGTTTTATTGGTACTATGGATAACCTACCAGATGTATTTCCTGAGACCTTATGCTTGGGGGAGGGCAATCATATTCTGTTTTGTTCATTTTGATATTAATTTTCCATTGCTTTAGAGAACAAGGAAGCTTTGTGACAACCGTGTCCTAGTGCCCTTTAGGAAAGAATTGTTTACCTCTAAGCAAATTAGGGCAAGGAGGATATACTTTGGAGAACAGAAAATGTCACTTTGCATATAAGAAGTTATCCTGATTAGAGAGTAACCTATAAAAACCAGACTCAAGGCTGGCGTAGATTATTTCTTTTACCTACACACTTAAAAACTGTTTTAGAAACATCAAGCAATTATTTACTACCACAATCTGAAGATAGTTTCACTGAGGTCTCATAAACAGTTCTGCTAGGGTCTGTGAAGGCAGAGTGTCAGTGAGGAGCTTGTCATATTGTGACGTGGTAGGGAGTGCTATGGTTGCTCCTGGATTTGGGGAACAGTCTCTAACCACCCTTCTGGCATTTTACTCACACTTCAAGAAAGCTGGTGTGGGCTGCACTGGGCAGAGGAAAACTTCTTTACAGAGAGAGCAGGAATTCAACATCATACTCACCCTCAGCCTTTCCCTGGTCTGGCCCAGGAACTGCTGTTCATTCTCTATTGCTTTGGCTACATGTATATATATACATGCAACTGTTTTCTATGATGCTCCTGCTATGTTTATCACCATCCACAGCTAGGTAGAAGGGCCCTGGAGAGCATGCTATCAGGCTGTGCACTGTTCAAGGCTTTGTTGGCATGAAGAATCAGAGCTTTAGTACCAACATGTAATAGTCTCTCCCCTTTGACCTCAAATGGGCTCATAGAAGCTATCAAAAACTTCAGGTCATTGTGATGCTAGCTACTTTCATACATCTAGTCACAATGAAATCACTCATGCTGCTCTCATTTGACCCTCATGAAGTAAACTTGTGAAGTAAATTCGGAAACTGTTGCCACTGCCATTGTAAGAAAAAAAGAAATAACTTTAATTGACCAATATTTGGCCTTTTAGGATAGAGCTTGGATGGAAAAATATTATTTTTCATGACAAGGGTATTAGTTAATGCTTGTATGAATAAACTATCAATATTTAAAATTTCAAGGTCCATCCATCATCCATCCATCCATCCATCCATCCATTCATTCATCTGCTACTAACCCATTTACTCATTTATGAAAGCAGATGTTGGTGGAGCTCTCATTTTATGTTCATTTTATGCATGATGAATGCATTAGATGTGTCCTAGAAATTGTGCAGGGCACAGGGTTCCTGTAGTCATTCCTAGACATACCTGGGCTCAGGCAGAGGCATGAGTGCCAGTCAGAGAAGCTCAGTATGCCTGTTGCTCTGTGCAGTCATTTCCCATATCACCTTCGAACATGCACTAGATTCAACAATAACACTCTTGGACAGTCACACAGCCTAATGCTTGATCAGTGATGATGTGGCAGTGAGCTCTGATGATGCCAAGAGTCGAGGTGTTAGGAGCCTGAGCCAGGGGGTTGGCTCCATGGCTAAGTGGGAGGAGCTTGAAGAAGCGCCTGCCATGTTCCCTTCCCATTTGTGATACATTGATTTGATTTCCTAGTTCCTTATTCTCTATCCATAGCTAAAAATCTTGAAACAATTTAAATTAATAGGCAGATAGAGACATTCTCTCTCTATTTTGCAAATAAAGAAATAGGTTGTGAGATTTAAGTGACTTGTGGTTTCTGGTTTTGCTACAATCTCAGCTGGGCTTACAGCTGTAGTCTAGATTTTAGATGCTATGGTATTTAATTCCATATACTATCTCCATATTTTTCAGTACTCCACCCAGGTAATATTGTGAAGAGGTCTGAAGGAAAAGGAAAAATTGAAGAATGCCAGAATTTTCCCTTTTCTGTCCCAAGGAATCCTGATCCTCCATAACCTCATATGGCTCCCACTATACCCCATAGCCCTGGATTTTTCCATTAGGATCTAAGCCTTTGGGAGATGTTGTGTCTTGGGTTGGTGTGGATTTATAGTGCTTGGTTGCTCTGTTGAGTGGGGGGGAGAGGGCTATGCACCTACAACTCCACCCTTTATGGTTCCTAAGCTTTTGGGCCCCTTTGGGCTCCTTTGTTCTTGCTTGTTGTGGACCTTGTTGTTGCTTGGTTAGTCATTCTCCTTCCTAACCTTTGTTGAAAGTCTTGACATCAGAGCTTCAAAGGGATCTGAGCTGGGTGGCTCAAACTTGTCCCCTCACACCAGCATCTCAGGGAGAACATTAGATCTACTATTTGCTTAGCATAAACATGATTCTCATTTTCCTCTGATATAAGTGATCTTTTCATATGGGCACAAATTTGAGAAACTGGGGACGGCTGTTTATCTTTCTCAGGATTTCATACATGGTCAACAAAGCTAACCCTTTCTAGTACATGCATCTGTCTTAGGAGGAATAATTGCTGACCTGAGTCAGGGACTTCTTATACTTCATCTTCAATCTTCCTATCACTGTGCATTTGAATTTCCTTCATATACTGGGTAACAGACCTCAGGTTCAGAGAAGGTAACTGGCCCTACCTAGGTCACCGAGCTATTGAGATATTGTGAGGATTTTAAGTCTAGGTCTGTCAGACTCCCAGACTTCTCTTTTTTGCTCTTGGATTTCCTTCCCTACGATCTCACCAAGTCCTTTTCAAATCTCATGTATGGCAAAAGTCTGGTGAAAAGGAAAATACCACCGGAATGGAGGCAAGAAAAAACATCTCCTTTTCAAAGCAGCCTGTGTATGTCAAGAGAGATGGTGGGAAGTTTCACTTTATCCCCAGTCTCGGTGGTTCCTGGTTGATTGTGAGAATGTGTGTCCCTCATATTTTCCTTTTGGGTATCTCCTGTTAGCAGTATCTCATTTTCTAGTCTTTGGGTCCTTGAGTTTCTGGTTCTTAGCTATTCCTCGCAGCACAAACTTTCCTGGCTGAACCTTTTTGTTCTGCATGAAATACCTGCAAATGATTTCAGCTGTTTGTTTTAGTATGGGGAGCCCCAGATGCTGCAGTCACCAGACACTGGAATGGACTAGTATCTTGTCTGGACTCCAGGCAAGTCCCAGGATATGCAGCCCAAAGGGCATCAGTGCAAAGGTGTGTTAGCTCATGACCACCTTTAGTCTCATTTGCTGTCATTTCCTCTTACTTTAGAAAAGCATTGTCTATTATTTTTTTTCTGACCACATCTCAAGCCTCTCATATAAACTCAGATGCTCAAGGCTAAGATTTATTAGGACATAATACACCCAGCTTAACCCAGGCTTGGAGATCTGCTAGACTTTGTGTATCTTCTATTTGATGATATTTGCAGTCCAAATCACCTTCATTTCTCACCTCCTAATTGATTTCTTGGCTTCCGCCCCTACAATTTATCCTTTTCTGGTGCTACCCTGACCATTCTAAATTGTGAGTCTGATCATGTCACTCCTCTGTTCAATGTCCCCTAGTGGCTTCTCATCATTCTTCAGAGTAAAGAAAAAGCCTTTAGAGTGGCTTCTGATGATGAAGGGCAGGACCTAGTTCATGCTTCCTGTAAAAAGTCAGGTACTATTTTTGGCTTTGGGGGCTGCCAGTGTCTGGGAAGACATCTGTTGTAGCAGGAGATCAATTGCAGATGATAAGTACAGGCTCGGGCATAGGCTGTGTCTCAGCACGACATTTACAAAAGCAGGTGGTAGATTGGATTTGGACTATGAATGGCAATACACCAGCCCTTGTAGGAGACTTGGCTTCTGGTATCTTCTGGCCCCTTTGTCTTCTGTTATTTCTCTCGGCTTCAGCCTCTCTGATTTGTACAAACACACCAGAACTTGTGTTAGGCCCTGGCACTGGCTGTTAAATCTAGCACATTCTCCCCCTATATCATTGACTGATTTTTAAATTTCCTTCAGAGTCTACCTGGCCATCTTGTTTGAAGTAGCCATGCTCCTCATTTTCTCACTTCTTAGCCTTTACTATGTGTCTCTTGTTTGGTAAGCCTTGCTATCCCTGGACATAGCTATGCATTGAATGAGTTTCATGATTGCTTTGGGAAATAATGTGAAACAACTCCAAGGGAGTGAAGTTTCCACAGACAACAGAACCATGGACCTGTTATCATTAACTGAAAAGCAAAAGGGGAAACACAGATCACAAGAGGAGCTTAGGTAAACAAAAACATGGTAGGTAGAGATACCTACTACAGGGAAGATGAGACTGTTCAGTGGGACAGGTTGTGAAGGCTCCCTTCTGCATGCATTTCCCATTGTCTGTGGTCTAGAATCATTGCTGAGGTTTCCTCAGTTCACAGCAACCTTTGGCTTAGCTGATGCTGCAGAGCTGGAGTTTCTGACAAAAAAAAAAAAAAAAAAAAAAAAAAAATCCCAGCACCAATAGGGGGCGCCACAGACTGAGGAGAAGGGATTTTCAAGGGAACCATCCTGAGCAGGGTCAGAAGGGAGATGAGGGCTGCAGCAAGTGAGCCAGGGAAGCTGGATAAGTTGTGGGATGTAACAGGATCTGAACACGACTGCTGGACCGTAAGTGTTTTCTATGGAGCATTGCCTAAGCTACAAGGAACACAGAACAATGCACTTCTAAGTTAGATGCTTAATGAATCAGCCAGGCACACATTATTATGCTGCAACGGAGCCCTTGTTATGTCTTAATGCTCAATTATCCAGTGCAGAATCTGGGTTGGTCTTTCTATCATTTTGGACGTACAGCAGGAACAGGCCTGGATCTAATTGCTCTACACAGGAGCAGGTTCATTTGTGTCTTGGCAAAGTGACGTGCTTCGCTTAATATTTGGATTGGAGAGGCCCTACTTCGTATTTCAGGTTCAGAGAACTAGACCTTGAAACAGACTTTAGGCATAATCCTATTCCAGCCTGCTCATGCTGCTGATGAGAAAAACGAAGTGAACAGACAGGAACTCACTTGCCTAAGGCCAGAGGGGCACTGGGGGCCACAAAACCGATTGCTGAGTTGTAGTTAATATTGGCACTTGACACCACAGGCAGAGTCTCAGGACACTGCATCAGATATTGGGCAGTGCCAGCCTCCCTCTATCTGACTGTGCAGCTAATGACCATCCAAGAAACTGGGTCTTATTTATTTGAACACAGGCAACCAGTAAAGACACTGACCAACTTGCACATTTTATGGATCCCCTAGGGACTCCATGCCTTCCTTCTCCCAGATTAAGGGGAAGAGGAACACCAAACACTTCTTGCTAAACTCTGCTGCCTTCTGGCACCCCAGTGCCTCAGAATTCTCTGGAATGGAGACAGCCGTGTGTGACAGCTGGAGAGCATTAGTGCTTGAAGGTTTGCATTCTGCCTTTTATATTTGATTCACATAGCTCTGCATATTGTATGTTCTGGGCATTGTTTTCAGTTTCATTCCATCTTGATAGTTGCCCTTCTCCCACCACACTTGGGATTTTTGTTTCCTCAGCTCTGCTGGGTGAGACTAGGGCTTGGCAGGAGTTTGATTTGGTGAAATATCTGGAAGTTCTGCTCCAAGGAAGGAGGCTGTGGGGCAGAGTGACTGACGAGGTCAGTTATGTGTGTCCGAACTCCAGGGCGTCGTCAACACAAGGGCCTCATGGTATAAGTTGGTTTGTTAGACTCTTTATCTCTCATGTCCAAGGCTGAATGTATTTGGAAATGGGGAAGGAGTAGTCATGTGATCAGAATGTGTGATAAGGGTAAAGTGGAACTTCAAGATGTCATGGAAGAGATGGCCAACTTTTAGTCACACCTCACTTAGCCCTGGATGAGAAATAATCCTAGATGAACAGTGCAAATGGGAACCACAATGAGATTCTACTCCTACTTACTAAGATGGCTAAAAGGATAAAAGACTATGATTAATAAGAATGGGAGCAGGGGGGCGCAGGGTGGGTTGTTTCATGCACAACCCTCCCACATAGCTGCTTGGGAGTGTAAATTGGTGTGATCATTTTAGAGCATCATTAGAATGGACCATTCTTTTTTTTTTAATATTTTTATTGTAATCAATAAAAGGGTTACATGATATTTGCCAGATAGATGGTGCACTAATTCACATACATTGATACCCTTTCACATGTCTTGGTACCCATTACCCTCCCCCCCACCCCCCCCACCCGTCTTGGTTTTCCCCCCTTCCCTATCAAATTTCAAATAACCAAATACAAATATATCTAATATATCAGATAACAAAGTGAGATACTGTAACAATATGAGATAACCAAGGGACAGCAAAAGAGATGAGAGATAACATAGTACATTAAGGACAGCAATCATTCATTATATGGCTTTTTAGAACGGACCATTCTAAAGGGAAATCTATTCCTCTCCTTATGTTCTAGACATTCTACTCTAATGTCTTTCACCAAAGGGAGAGAGAACACGTGTCCACCAAAACACCTGTGGGGATTGTAAAATACTGGAAATGATTCAGTGGGTAAGAAGATTGGTTGTACGTATTTAGTGGAATAGTGCATCATTTAAAAAAAACAGCAAACTTTTACATGGAGAGTACATGGATTCTATTTCCAAAGTCCTGATGCTATTTTGCTTTATGAATTCTGCTCATCAGCATCTCTTGGTATTAGTCCTACTATTGCTTAATGCCTTTTTTTCCTCCTTGACATGTCTTCAGTCTATCATCACTGTCTGATTGGCCCAACTTTAGAGTGAGCTGATGCTTCCTGGGTTTGCCTGCACCAGGACAGATCCTCTGGCGTCTCCTTTTCTTCTAATCCAGCCCCAGTAAACCAGTGCTTCATACTCATGATAAGATGAGCACCTGTGCTCTTCCATCAGCTGCCCATGTCTCCCCTTGCACAAGGAAACCACTTGGAGTCCATATACACTGTTACTGACTGCATGATAGTCCTTGAGGAGACTCATGAGATAAATTACACAGAGCCAACTGGATTCCTTTGAGTTAAGCTAGAGGCTGACTTAAGGCCTAGAAGAAAAACAAACCTGGTTCCTTCCTATCTTATAGTGACAATAATTGATGATGGCATTTTTCTAATAAATGTGAATGGAAAAGTCCTCCAGAAAGACACAGACACCAACCATGTGCTTTAGTCTCTGAAACAGAGCTACGTTGACCTTGTAAGTCCTTGTCAAAGCAGCATTTGTTCCCAAAGGGCACTGGGGGTCTGGTGTGTGCCAGTTGCAAAAGGTATAAGAGAAACGTGAGTCCTAGGTCTGGTTCTCTAAAAGTCAATGTGAAGAGGAAAATTTGTCTATATGAGGTTTACTACGGAAATACAACCAGGTCAGGGAGGGAAGGTGGGAGAGCTGAGTGTACATTTTTGGATAAAAGGGTCTCAGAGATGACTTTACTCTGATGGCTAGGGGCATCCTGGAATGTAAGTTGCTGTAGGAACCCTAGAAATACACAACTATATCTGTACATCTGCCTACCACTGTCAAGGGCATCGTAGGCAAATTCTCAGACATTCCTTGCTGATGGTATGTGCACATCGTTTCAGGAGCTCCAGGGAAGTCATGAAGATGAGTCTGGGATGTGGATGGGGAAGCAAGGACTCACCTAACATAGGACAGCCAGAATAGGGAAGTAACAACACTCTCGCTGATTAAAGGCAATGGAAAAAGGCAAAGGCCCAGCAGAGTGGTCCTTAATCCTGCTCCTGCTGTAGAGAGAAGGAACAGGGAAGAGAAGAACATGTTTGACCTCCTTATGGTCAAATGCTAGCCTGATTCATCACTGCCATCCTTAAGAGATGGACAAGGGCAGAAGGGGCAGGGCTTACTGCCTGTAGAAGTCACCATTATGCAAACACACAGATTTTCTGGGCAAAGCTGCTCATCCTGAGGCACCCAAAAGATCTATTAATATTGAGTTCACTTCTATTTCTACATTCCAGAGTCCTTTTGTGGGCACAGCTGTATGTTCACACCCTGAGGGGTTAACAAGGAGTTTGATTTTCATCATGTAGTCCAAAGAGCTTGATGGCTCTTTCCAGTTTCGTTCTTTCTTCTCCAATTAGTTGATGCATTTATCTTGAGCTGACCTTAATTGTACATATCCTCAGCTGAGCAAGTAAAGAGCCTGTGCTAGTTTCCCATCTTTAAATAGTTCTCTCTTTAAGTAATAGAATGATTTCTTTTTCCTTCTGTTCTAAAAGATTTAGAGTCTGGACACACTTGGGCCACGTATTCATTCAGCCACCTGCTAACTGTTAAAATACTTTAACCTTTCTGGGCATTCAGTTTTCTCATTTGTGGAATAAAGAGGAAGGCCTAGATTACAACTCCAGTCCTTGCTTAGAAATTTTGTGCACACGTGCCTTTGGGTTATAGGAATTGTGTTTCTTTGTTCATCAGGAACAAAGAGAAGCACATATTTTGTGTTTCAATGCCTTGGTTTTTAGGTAACATTTTTCTTTAAGAGGAGGGAGCTGATGGGTGTAAGGAGACCTGCATTTTTTTTTCTTTTTTTCCCTTTCTTCCTTTTTAAAATATTAAAGCCCCTGTCTTCAGGGAAGAAGAGGTTGTTGGATGTGTTTTGAATGTTTCAAATCAAAGCCTGCCAAGGGATGGAAAGCTACAGGTTTCAATAAGCACCTTCTTTCAGTAATTTTAAGAATTTCACTTATGAGGATAATGAAATCTTCAGAAACCCTAGGAGACATAACAGAAAAAAAAAGCCTGCAGTTCATCAGTGCAGTTTTGTTAAACGCACTTCCCCACCTCTGCTCCTTTGTCCACCAGGAGTGTCTTCCATGTACATTCACAACATGCTTGTAGCTGAGTGGATGGATCTTTTGGGAGCTTGAGAATCTCAGGAGCTTGGTTCCTCACCCTTCAGCCCCATCTCCCAGCACCCAGGTTCACTTCTGCCCATTCTCTACCCTGATTCCTTAGGCCTGAGCTACCAGCAAGCACTGGTATCATAGTTACATGTGGCAAAGGCTTCTACTGGATATCCAGGCTTTGGAGGCCAATGTTGGTTTCCTTACATCGTTTATACAGAGTGGCTTGAACATAAATGGAGGTACAAATGCATCTTCCTGGGAGGGGGCCTGTGTAGGTGGAGACTCTAAAGCCTGGGGTTTATATTCCTCAGTTGGATATTAAGTGTCTGCCAGCCTGACATGAAGAATGCAGCCTGCTTCTACTTGGGAGGGAGGTGGACTGAGCTGCCTGCTTCCTTTGACATGTCTCCTAGATGCATTCCTAGCTATTTAAAGATTAAGAAATAGATTTTTTTGGGGGGGGGGAATGACTTGATTTGATGTTCATTCAGGAAAAGACAAATACATTAAACAAAAGACAATGTAAAATCCTAAAAGACCCAGTTGAAAGAACGGGTTGATGTTTAATTAAAAGCAGTGAGCATGAATAGATTCTGTACATTTTCCAGGATCAAGTTACCTGGAAAGAAAGGAAAACTGTGGGATGGGTATAATATAAACAAAAAAGGAGAGTTCAAATGAGGACTTTTAAGAAATTAAAATCAAAAGAAACTCTTCAAAAAGAGTGTCCATCTTGGGTATTAACCTCCAGCATTGAAATGAAAACAGTTTTGAAAAGCTTTAAAAAAAAAAAAAAGGTGACTCATATTTGGGTACGCTTCAGAACTCTTGGCCTCCAGCTTTCTGTGGGGAGCTCCAGTTTCCTGTTGCTTGCTTGCTGTGTCTAGCATTGATTCTCTGCAAAGTACATTTAGGATTCTTACCAGCTATGCAAAGCCATGTGGACTTAGAAGTCTGGTATATTTTGTGCCTCTTCTATTGTGATGCTCCCATGGTTTTAGATACTAAAGCGGTATCCAAGAGATTTGTACTCTTGGCGCTCATGTTTCTGCTTCATTGCTCATAGTGTGACTTTGGGCAAAAACTGTTTCTTGGAGATTCAGTTCTCTTATTATGAAACAAGACTTTCTCAGAGCTATCCAAGGGTACCCTCTACAGTGATGGAAAATGCTCTATATCTCTGCCTTTTGGTATGGTTACTACTACCCAGTAGATATTGAATCCCAGAAAGTCTAGCATGACTGAGATATATCATTTCAATTTTATTAAATTTCATGTAGATATGCCCCGATAGGGCTAACAGACATCCATATTGGACAAAAACAGTTTTAAATGATGACAGACTGTTTTGCGCAGCTATAACAAAATACCTGAGGCTGAATATTTTTGAGTGAAAGAGGATTATTTGGCTCATATATCTGATGCCTATAAAGTCCAAGTGGCATAATCCTGGCAGCCTCCCTCCCTGCCTCCAGATACAAAAAGACAAGTAGATGTGTGCAGAAGGAGCATGAGAATAGAAGAAGAGAATGACCTAAGGAAAATGAACTGATTGTGTAACAAACCTACCCTTATTTGGCCAGTTTAACCAATAAGCAAGCCCCAACCTACTTCCTTGGCACGGGCTGCTGCTTCTCATGACTTAATCATCTTCCATTAGGTCTCACTTCTGAAATACCATTGCATTGCTCTAGCACATGACGCTTGGGGGACAAACCACACCCATTCCATAACAGATGGTGGCCAAAATCTCTTCAGATTCTGCAACTCTATGATTCCATTCTCTGCTGTGCAGGCTGGCACTGCTAACACTCAGATATTTCAATACTCACCACAGGCCACCACAGACACAGATGAGTGAGGCAGAGTCCTAACTTCTTGAGAGCTTGCAGCCGTGTGGGGGAACATCATAAACATACTGTAGAAATTGCTAGCCATTGAGATTGGGATTCCTAGGAAAATAAGAAGTAGAACTAGCTGTTATCAATAGTTGACTTTTCCATTGACTGCACAGGGATGCACAGCTAGGCAATTTCTTCCCTGTACATCTGGCCCAGTTTTCTTCCTTAACCTCAAATGCTAAAAGTAACCTGGACATTTGCCAGTTGCTGAGTCAAAAGTTGGTTATTTTTAGCTTTGGGAACCTTGAAACCTAGTTAAGATAAATGGCCAAAAGGAATAGGACTGAGGGACTCAGAATTTCTTTGGCGGTGATATATTCTGTGTGCTTGAGTGTCAGGCACTGGTTTAGGGGTTGGGGAATGGCTAGCCACACCTGCAGCAGGCACAGCCTTTCCCTCTACTGTGACATTCAGGGGAAGGACTGGGCAATTCGTGGTGATCCTTCCCATAGTATTAAGGAAAGGAGATGGCGGCCATGGATAGAAAGAGAAATAATTTAAGGAAATCTACTCGTCTCTGGCTTGTGGTCTGTGAGCAGCTGTTGGTATGGAGATAGTGCTCTTGGGGTAAATAAAAGTAAGTCCCAGCCCTGGCTGTGCTACTCACATTACTGTGAGCATAGAAGAGCATAAGCTTTATTGGCAATGGTATAAAATTACCTGCAGGGAAGGGCTTCACGTTCAGTTCAGTGCTTGACATTGGTAAGCTTCGCTTATTGCCTAGGCTTTTAAAAATCTCGAAATCTCCTTCAGGTCTAGGGAACTTTTTTTTGGTTGGGGGAGTGGGGTTAAGGGCCATTTGTTGTGTGTTGTTAAGTGATATTGCTGGTTATGTTGTTATGAAGAGAAAACCACCTTGATTTATTGAAGTTTGGGTTCTTCCTTCACTTACCTTGGGCCAAATGAGGCTAGAGATTTTTCAGGCCTTACATACCCGTGGGCCAGAAATTCTCCACCCTGATGAATGTAGATAGTAATCAGCTAGTCAGGAGTTCAGAAGGAAGGAAGGAAGGAAGGAAGGAAGGAAGGAAGGAAGGAAGGAAGGAAGGAAGGAAGGGAGGGAGACCCTGGGGCGGAACATGGCACAACATCTTGTCCCATCTTCTCTACCAACCCAACTGAGGCCTTACGTATCTGACAGATACACTATCTGTAAGAAGAGGTGAAAGTGGGGTGAAGCCCAGAGAAAAGGGACAATGAAATTTGTCTTTGTGATTGAAAGACAAATTTTGTGCGTGGAGCGGGGGAGACAAAACCAAGACATACCTTAATTAATTAAAGTTGCAGAAAATAGCTTTCTAGATGGGAGGGGCTGCCAGGTTTCCTTGGGTGATTTCATTTGGCAGTGATGGTTTGTGAATATGACATGCTACCCAGAACCACACACTGTCTTTTCTCCTGTCTGACAATATCTTTTTATGCCCTCCCTCTGAATTGCACAAGCTCAGGCTGGGAGTGACAGAAGCCAGCCTGTAGCTTTGCTGACCTACTTCCGGGCTGGCTCTTCAGCCAGCAGCGCATGCATCATCCATTTTAACCAGCTTTTCAAGGTCAGGACTTTTCCATGCAGAGGCTGCCTTTTGCTTGACACAAAGCCAGGGACCATCAATTGTCCTGTTTACTAAAATTCTAGTGTTCTCTTTCTTTAGCTAGGGAAAAAGTATAGGTTGAGCTCCTGTTTAGGACAGATAACGAATGTAGTTGCTTTGAGCTTAAATTGACCACTTGGTCTGTACTTTAGTTGCTTAAAAAGCAGGTTTCCTACTCGTGTGGAGTACCTGGATAAAACCATACGTCTTCCAGTGGATGGTCACAATCTCCCCGCCTCCCCCAGCCCTTTATGTGATGCAGGGAAAAAAAGTGTGTGCTCCACATAAACACAATGTCTTATTTTTTTTTCTTTTCTGAAAAGGATCACATGAAGCCAGCTCTTCACAGATAAAAAGCAACTGCTTTGTGTATCTATTACTGTAGCTTTCATCTCCACAGGCTTTGTGAGAAAGTTCCAGCCAGAACCACATTCTTCTCTGGTTTGATAAAGGGAAATTGTATTCAGTGTGAGAGAAAGAGGAGGAAAATTTTTTCTTGATTATTCTCTAAATAAAAAGTCAGAGGAAATATGATTATTTGTTCCCCCAGTACTCAAAGAAGTTAGTCCCCCTTTCAGAAAGAATCTGGATTTTCTGTGTTGCACAGCACACCGGGCTGTTTCATCTGAACAGAGGGCTGTTGGGTGTCAGCTTCATTAGAAAATACAAACAACAGAATTTTCAGTTACAGCATCTGCTTAATGCTTGGCAATCGGGTGCAATGAAGTGTGTGTGTGGGGGGGGGGTGGCAATTGACAACCCTGGAGTGGACCTCAGCTTTTCTTCTTGCTAATTGCATGAAGGTTAGCAAGTTGCTAACATTTCCCATGCCTCAGTTTCCTGACAGGGAGATAATCATAGTTTCCTTATAAGATGTGTGAAAGCTCAAAGTTAGGCATGTCAGACAGTTATCTCTTGTATTAGTCTGTTTAGGTTTCTATAACAAAACCATAGTTGGATCCTTTATGAACATCAGAAACATGTATATACAGTGCCAGTGGCTGGGAATCCATAGACAGCAGATTTACTATCTGATGAGGGCTTCGTATACTGGTCCTCTGTGGTGAATGGGAGAAATGAACTCTGTGTGTGTGTGTGTGTGTGTGTGTGTGTGTGTGTGTGTGTGTGTGTGTGTGTGTGTGTGTGTGCGTGTGTGTGCTTAGGACCTGAGCACCACTATTCCTTAGCTTTTTACTCAAAGTTGGTGCTTTAGCACATGAGCCACCTTCATGTTAGGCTTTTTGTTGATTAATTGCAGGTAAAAGTCTTAGGGACTTTTTTCCCCAGGCTAGAGCCTTCATCCTCAGATCTCAACCTCCTGATTATCTAGGATTAGAGAATGGCTCACTCTGAGCCACTGGTGCCTAGCAAGGACCTAGGTCATTTCTATTACATTGAGGATAAGATTCAACATATAATTTTTTGAGAGATGGAGCACATTCAGTGGACATCAGTATTTAAAAAACAACAATTATGTATCATAAAGAAAGTTAGGAAAAGACCCAACTCTGTGTGTGTTATGTGCATGAATGTGTCTACACTAATGCATGTGTTATGCATGAATGTGTTTTTTGTATGTATATGTGTGCATGTGCCTAAGTATAGAATGGAGTTGCTATTTTCTAGGAGAAGGAAGCCTAGATAAATAGAGCAGGGAAAGAGAAATGGTGGCTAATTACAAATATCCTGAGGACTGATACACTTTCTCTGTTGACATCAACACAAGAAGAGAAGAGGAGACCTAGTTTGGGCTACTTGCTCAGTCTGTGACTGAGCAAAGCTATCTGCTGTTTTGGCTTTGGTTGACCTCCTCTTTAGAGGCTTGCAGCTTCCTGACATCTGCTACACAGGCCATCTTTTAGAACAGGCCTCAGTGGCTTTCATTGTTCCAAGAAATTCTCTCTTCCACCATGCCTAAAATGAATTGTAGTTTGGGTGAGAATGGGGTTCAGGAATGGACTTTGTAGGGTGCCAGTACCCGGTGCCTCACTGTTTGGATTCAGGATACTTGACTTTGTCACCTGAAGTGCATTGTGTATATAAGAATTTCAATGGCATCTTACCCATCTTAACTGAATTTTTGTCAAACATATATTTCAAAGAATCATAATAATTCATTTAATTTTTTTGATAGTCTGACTAGCATAGTAAATACTGTTTGATTTTTTTTCATTATGAATGAAATTATTTTCATTTTGATAAGACCCGGAGATAAAATTGGAAAAAGAAGATGAGAAACAGAGACAAAAAGTGGAAGGCAGAGAGAAAAACAGCAGAACAACATAAAGAAAGATGTACACAAATACATGGATTCAAAGGCAGGCAGACAGGCAAAGAAACAGACAAGGAAAGACCCAGAAAGTGAAGGATTTGCTGTGGTGGTCACAGAAAAAACAGAATGAACAGAAACATGACAAGGGAGACATCATAGGGAAGCCACAGAGGGAGGGAGAGAGAAAGAGAGAGAGCAAGCAAGTGAGCAAGCAAGAGAGAGAGACACACAGAGAGAGAGAGACACAGAGAGATAGGGAGACAGAGAGACAGACAGAGAGAGACAGACAGAGACAGAGAGAGATGGAGAGAGACAGAGAGAGACAGAGAAGCAAAATGTTCATACACAGGCACATAGACATAGACACAGACACACAGACACATCCAGAACAAGTTGTTCTGGTATGCTAACTGCTAAATTTCCATTCAAATGTTATGACGGGGCATAACATTTACAGGCTCAAAATGGCAAGACTGAGGTCAAATATATATAGTTCCTCACACAGTGATGAATAAATGGAAGCTATTAATTTTAATAGAAACTTCTTTTAACTCTGACATTGGCAGAAGAGACACTTTTCCCTGGCTGAAGGGCCATTTTCATCTGATCTAGTAGATTTTTGTGCTGAAGTGCGTGCCTCCGTCTCTTTATCCACTGGCGATGTTCCTACTCTCGCCTTTATTTTGTTTCTGAGCCCCATGGTAGGCAGTGAGATGTAGCTACTGTTTCCTTTGCCCTAGGAGGCTGGCAGAATGTGCCAAGTGCGGGCGGTAGGCCAAGAAATTTGGCACAATAGACAGAAATAAAATGTCTAAGTCTAGAGTACTGAATACTGTGAGACTCATACTAAACAGATATATATATATATACATATACACACACAAAACATATATACATACATATACATATATATATATATATGTTTCAAAGATCTCAGAATCCTTATGGTTTCTTAAATCCCAGGAAATGGGCTCAAAGACACAGAGAATGTAAACGAGATCTTTGAAATTCCCTTTGGTTATTCTCTAGAAACTTATTTCTGCCGAAGTGCTTCTGATTGACAAAAGCTCACTTTTATATTCACAATCTCACCCTGTCAAGGTCTAGTTTAAAATCACCCTCAGAGAATATTGTGCTGTAACTTTTAAAAAGCCCAAATCCTCTCGATTTATGCATTTAATTTATTGTTTTTCTCTGTCAGAGCGTTCCTTTGTAGCTAACCAAATCCCAATTTTGAGTGCCTATTTCGTACTGCTAAGTTGGAAGGCATTTTTTAATTTAGAGCTTGAAATTCCCACAGTTTACTTTCAAGTTCCTTGTCCTTTAGGAAATTTATATAAAATTCCTCTCCCCCCCCCAACCTCCTGCTTTCTGCTCCCTTTGGAAGTAGTTAATTAATTTCATTTCTCAAAGATGCTTTGTTTCCTTAAGTAGTTCAGTCTGGCTCGTCTTCCTCTGGGCATTACTTTTCACCGGTACTTTATGTAGACTTGTTCAGAAATAGCTCATTGTGGGTCACTTGTCTCTGTTTTGGTAGGACAGTTACTTATGGGGTCAAGGTCTCTCTGTATCACTCACGTGTGCCTGATTTGGGACATGCACTCAGAACCAAAAAGGTCAATCCCCAGTCTCATACCAAAGGCCACAGGAGATATGAAATGAAGCTGGCAGAGTCCTCACACGCATTTTGGGAGACTTTATACAGAAGGTAAACTGAAAGCTTGGTGAACAAGGCCAAACCACTGCTTTTGGTTAGGGGCTTGGGAGACCAGGAGAATGTACTGTAGTCGAGAGTGTACCTGTCAAGCCAACAAGACTAGTAATGGGGGATACAACCAAGAGTCAGTTTCCATGCCAGAGAAATAGTAGATTAGAAGGGGATTAGGGCGAGTTGGTTTCAGGATGTCTGTTGTACACTCTGCTAGGATGCTGACAGTTCAGATATATGGTCTGGCAGGTATGTTTCATGTGGGACACAGCAGATACACACTGGCTGGCTTACATGTGTAGGGTCTGGAAGGGTCTCTCCAGTAACTGCTATCCCTGAGGCCCTACATGCAAGATGGGGTGGAATAGATTAGTCTCATTTTCCCCAGAGAAGGAACAGAGACCTATTATACTCTCTAGGCCTGATTACTTTGCCGTGTTGTTTGGGTCATTTTTTTTTCCTTGGGAATGTGCCTTGGAAGAGTGTCTGTGATGATCCACTATTTCTTTTTATTGCCAGAGACAATTAAAGGCTGGGATGTAGAGGTTGTAGGGGAGAGGGGAGAATGCAGATGCAGAGAGACAAGGGTTGTAAGGATGGGAGTTGAGAAGCCAAGCAAGCGTCCATAGTAACCCAGGATAAGTCTAAGCCATATATACCTGTGAGTTCTGGGCAGGGGTAGAAGGCAAGACTGAGACTGGAGGATGGCCGTACAAGTAAACAGAACTCTAATGTAGGGGAAAGTTTATCATTTGGGTGTGAGATTTTACTCTCACACTTTATTATCAGAATTGCAACAATGGTCTTAGAAGGGTGGTAGCTCCATTATAAAATGCAAAATAATAATCTAAGAGTAATGGTGTCTTGTGGGCTCTCCCTAAGGGTGTTCTTTTGGTGATGAGAGTGGCACTGGTTTCCATATGGTTCAGGGACTCTGAAGATCTCCCCGCCTCTGCTCACTCCCTGAACCCCTTGCTACTTCCAGGCCTCTTTGTGTCAAGTTTCCTTGTGGCACATGAACCCAGAAGTTGGGGTGTAGCTGGATCTTATGATGTCCACATGTCTCGAGCCCTATTAAGTATGGTTGGGAATAGGTGTGCTCTTCCTTTTGCACAAAATTAATTTTCATTTCTGGCTGAACTGAGACCTGATTTTTCTGAGCAGAGAAGTCTTTGGAATATTCTGTTTCATGGTTATCTTAAAACAAGAAGCATTACAGTTTACATAGAAACATTTCTTTAAAAAAAATCCACCTTATATGATGGTTGCAGAGTAAGAGTCATTCTGGCAGAAGCAGCGTGGGACATTGATAACATGGTTCATAGGTGACAAATTAGGATGGTGAATTTTTCCAGTAGAATATGGCAAAGGTGACAGTTCTGGGTCTGAGCTGTAGAGGGGTCAGCTGAAGAGGCATGACAGCTAGGACTTAGCTGTCCCAGTGTTTATCTGAGTCTAGCTTTCTTGTCAACCATGATGACGTGTCAGATGGATGGCCGATGAAGCTGTATATGCCTGAAGACGCAGAAATATCACGTAGAGGAGGGTGATCAACCTAGGCACCCACTAGTATACAGAAGCGTGGAAGAAAAGGAAATCATTGTTTTAAGATATTAAATTTATGATTGTATGTTATAGAGCAATCAATAACCATGAGAAATGTTGAATTTATTACAAGGGTTTCAAAGTATGTCTCAGAGACAGATGCTTTTTATAAATAAAGGTTTATTGAATATATTTTTGTCTGTTTGTCTAAGTGTTACCTAGAGCTGTATTTGCATGGTGAAGCAATTGCAACAGAGACTCTGCAGCTTGCAAAATATTTGCTGTCTGGTTCTTTGTAGGCAGTGTTTGCTGATGCCCAATTCATTATATTGATCTGCAAAAAGGTGAAAAATCCAGCTGATCTTAAAACACAGTGTAAAAGCCCCTTGGTGTATATCTTGTCTCAGTATGGAAATAGATCCCTAGTTCTCTGAGCTGTAAAATGGTAGGCTTTTCTCACAATATATTTTCCTCCTACCGTATTATAAAGTAATTCTGTGGCCACTTATGTTACACTTAGCAAGAGCCCATTCTCTCTTCTGTGACTTCACAGGAGAAATATCTTTTCTCCTACTTCTGATGTGGTTGGTTATTAAGCTTGTTTGGGTTTGTGGAAAGTGGGATAGTGCGACTCCAGTGGTCTTCATGAGAAAGTCATACTCCAGGAACCTGTAGCTGATGTAGCCTGGTCTCAGAGTGAGTAACATGGAACAGGACTAAACCTAACTTGCCATCTCCATGACAAGCTAGTTCAGATCCAGCAGAGTCCAGTGAAGTACTGCAGATAGGCAGATCCATGAACAATAAACAATTATCTCTCATTTTCTCTCACTGACTAACAGCAGCAAACCTGTTGTTAGTAGTCACTGAGATATGTGGGAGTTGTTGGTTACACAGCACTTTTGTAGCCAGAGATAACCAATACATAGTCCTAAGTGATGTTATTTTCTACCTACAGAATCAGGTTGTTTGTGAACATTGAAAAAAAAAAACATTGCTCTCTGACAAGGTATTTTATTTCTCCTCTGCCAAAACATTATCATGTAATTATACTGACAAGACACCTGATGGCTACATCAAACATAATTCTCAAAGATAAAAGTTCAAAATCCATGATGCAAATGTCATGCAAAGAGGTGTCACCCATGTGTTCTGAGGGATGGCTCAATACTGTGAGAGAACTCAGAAAGGTGAATTCGCCCTTGAGTGTGGGAAACAAGAAGCTAGGTATCACTGAAAATATTAGCTAGCTGAGAGATTACTTTTTGAATGGCAGAGGTATAAACAATTTTGCACCCCTCTTCACATTTCTACTCAGACATCTTTTAATCCCTTTTCTTACAGGTGAGAATCTGGTTGCAAAGGTAGACTGGGGACAAAGTAGTATTCTCAAGAAGGCAGAAAATAAAAGAAAAGATAGCTGAAAATGTTAGATGATTATTCTGATTTATTTCAGGTACTAGTGAAAAGACTTGGTGGTTCTTTTATTGGGGGCAGATGCATGAACAAAGTCCCTCTGCTTTCTTCTCTGCTTCTTCTTTCCTTTTCTCCCTTCCGGGATGAGGAAAAATAAGGAGATCCTACTTAATCAGAGTCCTCACTGAACTGGGTGTGATTAGATTAGTTTTCCCAAGTGATTTATCTAAATTAGTTCAGGCTGAGATCTGTAACTTTCCAAATTGCATCTGTTACCTAGCTCACGTTTGCAGATTTAAAGCTCTGTTGGGCACACCTCATGGATGGAAATGAAGACGCTGGGCTAAAGAAGGAAAAGCAGAATAAATTCAATGCAATTTGGATTCTGAACCCTCAATTTATTATGACTTAAATTTCCATCTTAATTTATAAAATGAGCATCGTAGTTATGTTTCAGAGCATTTTTTCATTTTATTTTTTATTATTAAGGTAATGTATAGAGGGGTTACAGTTACATTCACCAGGTAGTGGGTGCATTACTTCTCACACAAAGCTTTTGTCAGCGCATTTTAAAATAAGGATTGAATGTGATGGTGTACCTGAATAATCTAGAAGAGCGTGGAACCTGGCAGGCATTTGTGGCTGGTCTAGTTCCACTTCTCTTCATATCAATGGAAAATTTTGAGGAAGTGAAATCTTGACTGCCTTTTCATGTTTCGTCTCTCATTTGTGATACCTTTTTACGCACATTTCTCTATTGCCCATATTCTTACTACCATCTTGTATTATCCAGATTTGTATTCTTATTTATGCAAGTTAGAAAATGAAGTACAGTCACAGTATGTGTGTTGACTACATACTTAGATGCAGCCAAGCACCTGGCATGACTGTTTCCAACCACCATCAATCAGGTCCTGGAAGATATGTGTGTGTGTGTGTGTGTGTGTGTGTGTGTGTGTGTGTGTGTGTGTATAGATAGACAGATAGATAGATAGATAGATAGATAGATAGATAGATAGATAGATGGTGCATCCAGGACCTATCCAGTGCCAGGCACATGAGCAAGTAATAGTAGTTACTGAATTCAGATTATATTACCCAATAGTGAGTAAAAATATACCTCTAACACCACGCTAACTTTCATCTATCCATTTAATAAATATTGATTGCTTGTCCATCCTCTGTGTGTCTGAATTAAAGCTATGAACAAAACAATGATATTGAGATATTTTTACTTAGAAAGCAAATACTTCCTAGTCCTTCTTTAAGCTTTTGAATAAAGAGAAGTACAGATTGTCTATCAGAGTTGATATGGAGGTATATTTAAAATGTTATTGAAAAGATTAAAAAACAGGAATGGTAGTTGAATTTCTGATAAGAAACTGCTACATTAATTTGGATTTATAAAATGTAGTACTAACAGTAGTTTGCTATTTTATTGTTTTGGCCAGTACTGGAGTTTCCTATCAGGTCCTTGTACTTTCTAGGCAGAAACTCTACCACTTGAACTACATCTCCATCACTTTTAGTTCTCCTTATTTTTAAGATAGGGTCTTGTTTTTCCCATCCTCCCATTTATGCTTGGTGCATAGGTATAATGTCAGGCACATATTACTATGCTCAATGTTTTCTCTGTTAAGATAAGGGCTTGCAAACCTTTGGTTAGGCTAGTCTTGAACCGTGATGCTCTGTATCTCACCTTCCCAAATGGCTGGAATTTTAGAGTATTTCACTTTTTATCTATTTGTATGTTGAGGGTCTTGATAAGATTTAAATTGGGGAAATAGGTGTCATATACTTTAGACCTAACTTAAGCCATTTAGAAGTAATCATCTTTGGCCTCATCAAACCTTCCTTTCTTATGTGATTATTGGAAATATGAATGGCTTGTTCCTTATCTGATTGCTTCAATAATATATCCCATACTTGCTGACCACAGGAAAACCTGACAGTCAATTCAAGAGCCATGTAAATAAATTTGTCCTCTTCTAGTATATTTCTTTAAATGAGCCAGGCAAGCCTAATTAGGATAATGTCCAAAGACCTTAAGAAAGGCATAGGCCCTTTGGGTCTTCTTTTTCTCTCTTGGTCTAAATTTAACTCCCCTCATAATTCGGCTCAGTTATGGCTTATGCATAGGGTGGCTGTCTTGATAAAATCTCTCAAGAGAAAAAGACCAGAAGGCCAAAAAATTAAAAAGCAAACACAACCAAAGAGTAAAAGTCACAACAAAACCACAGCTACTAAGGACACTTTTGCAAACTTTTCCTAGATAGTAAATATTTTCAGCTTCTCAAGCATGTAGTGTCTATTGCAGTTATCCAGGCTACGGCAGCAGGAACACAGCCATGTATGTGAAGTGAAAGAGTGGAGGTGGCTTTATCCCAATAAAACTTCAGTTAAAAAAGCAGAGTGTGCCAGGTTTGGCCTACGTGGCTACAGTTGCTAATCCCCATCCAGTCTACCGGAGAGGGAGGACAGTGGAACTTCCAGACCTCATTGAATTATCCTTTCTCATCTATAAGAAGGTGAACAAAATGTACTTAGCCTTGTGTTGGGAAGTTTAAATAAGATAGAACATAAAACTCCTAGCCTTACCTTTCTTTCTTGATAGAGTCTGTGTATTTTGGTCATCTATCCTTCTCTGATTTTAATGCCTAGATCAAAACAGTTGCATTACATCAGGGTAGCTATTTAAGTTAGTAATGGCAAGTATTTAATACTCATTAAAGAGAAACCGCTAACCAAATGAAGTTAAGTGAAATTAGTCCTCCAAGTGGCAAAACACCAATCAGGCTGCAGAATTCATGACAGCCAGCCATCCTCACCAGGAGAAGAACCTTTGCTCCAGGGTCTCAGCAAGGAACAGTTTTGTTGTTTAGTTGGGAAAGGGCTTAAAATGGACATACCTGGGCTTTTGGGAATAGACAGATCTAAAATTTAATTTTGACTCTTGTCCTAATAAGTGATGCAATGTGGGAAAAATAACTTTTCAAGTCTTTGTTTTGTCATAGAATAGAATAGTGATTGCAATACTTCACTCACAGTGATGCTTAATGTATCCCTGTTGAATTGACGTTTAATACATCACTGTTAAATACATTATTATAGAATACATGTAAACCCAAGCTGTTTGTGTGAGGGCTCTTTTTCTTGCCATTGCCCTTTCTTAAAAGCCAGAATTATATTTGGCGTATCAATATTGTCAAATAAGTAAATGGCAATCATTTTCATCATCATTATTTTATCGTGTAGAAACAGGTTTGTTTCTATTATAAGCACCATTTGCGATACTGTCTTCAGTCTTTCCTCATATTATTACCATCACTGGAAACAAGTCATGCATAATTTTAAAAATACATTGCTATTTTGACTGCTAATAATAAACTTGAGGGTTTTGCAGACTAGCTGAAGCTGAGGAACTTGTGAGTTGGTTAGTTGTGAGTTTAGACATCGCTTCAGTTTCCAGGTTGGTAATGTGTGAGATGGGGTTAGTAAAAGTTATTTTACAGTGAATTAGAAGGATTTAGGAACTTATAATGTCTTACTAAATGCTATTAATATTGTTAACCAGATCTCTCTCATTCCCTTCTAGGCAAAATACAGAAACTAGGTTAAGTCTGTGTTCCCTTGCCTTCCAAATTATATTTGTTTTGGGCCATCAGATTGTAGTCCCCAGATTTATTCATGCTGCTGACAATTTGATATGTGGTCATTCTGGGTGGCAAAGTAGGGTACAGAGGGGTTTATGGTCATTCTAAAATGTATTTAGGCCAATATTGTGGTTTATTAGTACAATTCAAATTACTTTGATACTTGAGACAAGCTAACTTTAAAAGAAAAGAGATCTGTTCATCTCATGGTTTTGGAGGCTGAAAGAACAAGGAGTATGATGTAATCTTTTGGTCAGAGTCCCTTTGGCTATATTACCTCGTGGTGATGACAATGCAGAAATATGTCTAGAAGGAAGAGATCACATCTTGAAGCAGGAAGCCAGAGAGTGATTCAGGGATTGGACTCAGTGTCACAAAAACTCAGGGATCCTGGGAGAGCTCTCTGAATTCTTTCCAAGGTTAGTTACCCCAGTGACCTAAAGTGCTTCCTCTAGGCTCCGTGCTCTAAAGGCGTCACCATCTTCCACATTGCCATTACTGAGGACTGATTGTCCAACCATGATTGAACCTTTGAAGGACACACTTAGTGTTGTCTAAGCTGTGGGTAATGGTTCCAGGGAACTTAGGTAATACAGGATACTCATATAAGAATATGTGAGGATACTCACGCTCAAGTTTCAACATGTGACATTCTGAAAATGTCTTTTACTTTCCTGCTGCTGACCAGAAATGGAGTTTTATGAAGAAATATTTCTCTATACAGCAAGTCTCAGATGTAAAATGTAGGTATACTGCTAGGGTGTGGCTGAGATGTTTCAGAAAGTCTATAAGTTCCAAACTTAAAAAAATAACAGTATCAGAATCTTTGATAGTATAAAAGCCAGTGTGTGTTTTGGTGGGGGGGGGATGGTTTGGAATGGTTAACTTTCCAACACAATTGAGGCAAATTGTTCTAGTAGCTATGACATTTTTTAGTCATATACATGCCTTCATTTGTAAAACATGCTCTGGATAGGTATCTATCTTTAAAAACATTCTGTAGGATCAAGTTAGAAGAGTATATACAAGTCATACTGGAATATGCTGGGTTTCTCTAGGAAAACACACATATGAAATTGCTTGCATTACAATTTTTGCTCACATCCTCCTCCCCCCTCAGTCCCCACCCAGAACATTTTTTTTGGTGGGTCGTGGGGCTTGAACTTGGCCTGGGCACTGTCCCTGAGCAGAGCTCAGCCTCCTAAGTAGCTAGGATTACCGGTGTGAACCATTGTTCCCAGCTACCCAGAACATTTTTACCTGCACGAATAGCAACAAGTCAAATTATGATTATTCAAACTTGAGTATCTGGTAAATATATGAAATTAGTCTGTAATTTCCAAGAAAACAACAGTCCTAATTTGCTGCCAATGATGAAATTGAAGCTTTGGGACAATATTAAAAGATGTAGGGAAATTTGTACAGACGACTGGGAGCTTGATAGCATCCTAATACTTGAAAGTCTTTTCTGATGAAATCACAGGAAAACAATTGTGACTTTTTGATGTTAAAAAATGCAATGTGTCAACAGTTGGAAAAATTGTAACTCAGAAAATCAGTATTTTCCAAATGGCTAATACACTGATGTTATACAATTTTCTTAGGTAGAAGTCACATTCCAAAGTGTAAGACAGACTGGTGAAGGTAATTGTATAATAAATTCTTCTATACAATTCCACATTGTAATGAAGCTTTAGGAATTTACCACTTGTTAAATTTTGGTGTAGTATCAGAGACAGTATTCATAATTACTTGAAGAGACTATTAAAATACTTCTCCATTTTTCTTGTACTTTTTACAACTGTGGGAGGCTAGGTTTTCTCATGGTTTAGTCCGAACAATATTTCACAGCAGGCTGAAATCAGAAACAGATAAAAAGTTAGCTGATGAGACTTAAGAGATCTTTAAAAATATAAAATGGCTAGTTGCAGGTGGCTCATACCTGCAATCCTAGCTATTCAAGAAGCTTGAGAATCAAGGTCCAGCAAGTCCAGGCAGACAAAACTGCCTAATGGTGAGACTCTTGTCTCCAGTTAGCCAGCAACAGCTAGAAAGTGGAGATGTATCTCAGTGGTAGAAGTGCCTGCTTAGCAAGTGAGAAGCCTTGAGTTCAAACCCCAATACCCCAATAAAACAAAAAGAGTTCCAGGATAGCCTTGGAGCTGGGAGCAAGAAAGAGAACAAAAAGAAAAAGAAATAGAGAAAGAAAGAAAGACAAAAAGGAAAAGAGAGAGGGAGAGAGTTGGGAATAAAACTTGATGGCAGAGTAGTTGTCTAGTATACCTGAGGTCTTGGGTTTTATGTCCAGCACTGTAGGAAAATCTAAAAGAAGTCCAAGAGCTCAAGAATGTTGGTAAGTTATGGTGGATTGCGTGGCTTCCCTGGCAAGAGGTGGTGAGGCTGTGGGTAGCCTGTGGAATGTTACGGGAAAAGGTGGGGTTACAATACCAGATGTTCTCATTTTTAAAGAAAAACCAGAAGTTCTGGTCATTAGGTGAAAATTTTCAAATTTTAATATTGGTAATACATTTAATATTTGGTCATACAAAATGTTTTTAGCATTCTATGGGGGCCGAAAGAAACCAACTGGGGCAGGGTGCTGCCACAGGACGCCACCTCTGCTCCAGGACTGTAGGTTGATAATGCTCTGTACTTAGAGGATTAATATGTGTCTGTGATGAAAATTTTGTTATTAAGGGTTTAAAGAATTAGTAAGGATTTCCAAATTCTGTGTAGGTGATCAAACTTCTTTAAAAAACATCACACACAAAAAGCGCAAATGGCTGGAAGCATAGCAGACTATTGTATTCTGCATGGTAGATATTGTGTTGAATCCATTGGGGTGCCTGGAGGGAGTAGTGAGAGCTTTTCCTTTCTTCCTCTTAATTCCTTTTCCTTTCAAGGAGTGTTTTTTTTTTCTTTCCTTACTTCTTACTGTAAGGAAACTGATTCCAGACAGCATAATAGCTCTTTGTTTTATTCCAATATGGTTGTATTCTTCTGTTCTCAAAGCTTTCCCTCTTTATAAGTTGCACCTCCCCCTGAAATAAAACAATGTGGGATTCCTTAAAATTTCAGAAGCTTCTAGCTCCATTTTAATCCAAAGTGGAAAAACAACTCAAAAGTAGCCCAATTGGAAAAAAAAGTTTTCAAGATTGTCTGAATAAAAAGGCCTTTTAATTTAATGTAAAAGACTAATTTCAAGAGCAAAGCAATCCATAGAAATTGGGCTTTTATGTTTCTAAATCAAAAGACTTGAGATTTGTAGAGTATGAAATCACATGCACTTATGTGTTTCAGCTCCATTTTTAAAATTTTCTGTATATTCTAAACAAGCCTCTTCATGATCAAACTTACAAGTATTACTTCCCTCAGAGCAATTGAGGTCAACTTTTTGTACTGACATCATCATCTTTTTCATTTATAGGAAATGAGAGCAAAATAAATATGGAAGGCTTATGGTGCAGTAGAAACAGGTAAGAAGGAGTCCGATTCATGAATTTGAATTTTCCTCCCCTATTATACTTGTGATGGGATAAGATATTGAGTAAACATTTTTGAGACAAGGTCTTACTGTGTTCCCTGGTCTGTTGTCAAATTCATAATCCTTCCAGAGTAGATATTGAGTAAAATTTGAAGCTTCATGAAATTTACCTGGTTTTTTGGTTAACATTAGAATGATTAGGCTAGTTGTGAAAACTAAATGAGACTCTAGCCCACCAGGAAAGAATGGTAACTACAAGGTAATAAGAGCTAACCATTATTGAGGATTGATTTTTATGTACAAGGTATTATAAATCTAAATACACTCTATGAATGAATTTACTTAATATAGTGACTTCTTCAGAAAGGTGCTATAATCATCCTCAGAGATTAAGCAATTTGTACAAGATTACATAGTTAGAAACTTGAGCAGCCAGGATTTGAACCTTGGCAGCAAGAGCTTAATAATTCTCCCCCTCCTCCTTTTCTTTTCTGTCTCTGCTTTAGACACTTCCTATGTGAGGCTACTGTGATACTTATGAACAATCACAGGAGGTTGGATGGTGGAAATTCCTGATTTTACCTGCCCACATGGGTTGGAACAGATAGCTACATTCCTACCTGAGTTTTCTTACAATGATCACATTGAGTCTAATAAACCTTTTAATAGTCAATTTTGAGGGGATTACTTTAAGACAAAAGAATTTGCAAATACAGAATTTATTCGAAGGTGAATAGTTATTTACAATGAGAAAGAAAAAAAAAACATTTTCAGGTTGGATACTGATGGCTCACACCTAATCCTACCTCCTGAGGAGTCTGAGTTGGGAGAATTATAATTCTAGGCCAGCCCAGCCCCCTCCCTCCCCACTCCCAAAGTATGAGACCATATCTCAGCAGAAAAGCCTGGGCCTCTGGCTTCCTGATGCAGAAGGAAGTATAAAATAGGAGCATCTATTTCAGGCCAGCTTAGGCCAGAGGTGAGAAATTATCTAAAAAACAAACAAAAAAGAGATAAAAATAGAACAAAAGCTAGAAACAGGGCTTAAGTGGTACAGTTACAGCTTAGGAAGTTAAAGTTCTAGGTTCAGCCTTCAGTATTTATAAACAAACAAACACAAAGCTAATAAAAGCTTATGCCTTTAATATAAAATACTTGGGAGGCAAAAATAGGGAGATCATAGTTCTAGGTCACACCTGGAAAAGAATTACTAAGGACAGATCTCGAAAGGACAAGCCAAGTGTAGAGATGCACATGTATAATCTCAACTACACAGAAAACAAATAGAAAGATTCCAGTCTAAAAACCATCCTGGAACTAAGCCAAGAGACACTCTCTGATAAAACACAAAAGTAAAAAGATGGGGACAGGAGTTTAGCCTAGTGGTAGAGTGCTTGCCTAGCATGCACGAAGACAGGGGTTCAATTCCTTGGTACCACATACATAGAAAAAAGCTGGAAGTGGTCCTGTGGCTCAAGTGGTAGAGCTGTAGCCTTGAGAAAACCCAACGACAGTGCACAGGCCCTGAGTTCAAGCCAGGACTGGAAAAAAACAAGCAAAAAGAGATGGGGATGAGGTGGGGCAGGACTCAAACAGTGAAATCCTTGTTTAGCAAGCATGAAGCCTTGAGTTAAAAACCAGCTGCTGCCCCACAAAAGAAGATAGAGAACACAAACATACAACAAATTCCAGGGAACATGGCTTCATATGACAATAATTTTCCTAATATCATTTTCTATAATGAGAATGTAGAGACAATTCAGTTGGTTGGAACTTTAAAAAGACAGTTTGGAAGCGTTCCTTTTGAACTTCATAACTTGTTCTTGGTAATGCCATGTACGTTCAGGTTGGCTGTCAGATTTGAGAAAACCGCTGGCGGGTTGCATTTGTAATTGAGCTGTTCCAGCTGATGTAGTCTGTCTGTGAGACTGCTGAGGGCTTTCCCCAGAAGATCCAGGAATTCTGATAAATTTATTTCACATGTTTCTCATCCAAAAGGAAAAAAAAATCAATGATGCATTTATAATTGTATATGCTACATCATTGAGTATATTTCCGCAATAAGAGAGAAACTTCTGTTCTCTTATTAGGCATTAATAAGAACCAAATCTTCCACTTACAATTTTCAATTTCTGATGATTGGAAGAATTTTCCACAGACTGCTTTCTGGTTCCATACATTTCAAATTATGTTTCTTCTTCAGCACCACATAACTTCCATACTGGATACTACAAGATCCATGCAGATTTTCAAGATGATCTCTGGTTCTTATCCTGGGCAGGATAGGTGGCAGAGCGAGTTGCAGGGCTGTTTCTAAATGCTGTTGCGATACCAGCACAGTTGATAGCAAGATCATTGTGCACAGAAATGACTGTGAGCCACCAAAACAGCCTTTTAATTTTAACCTTCTGTGCCCCAGCTCAACCTCTGTCTAGCTCCATCTCTAAGCTACCCATCTATGGCCAATCTGCAACGTCTGCCACTAGGGAACAGCTCAACAGAGACAGAGCAGAAGGCTTACTGGTCTTAGCACCTTGCATTTAATATGCTGACATTTTGCACATCTTATGAAAGCCATCAACCACACAAACATTGTGTTTCAACTGAGTTTTGTTACAAACTGGGTAATTTCAGAGATCACTCCACGGATTGGCAGAAAATAGTTTAAGAAAAGATGTGTTATCTTGAGATGACTTAGTCTAATGGTAACTAATCACTGAGCAGTAGGCCCCCAAACAGGCAAAAGTCAACACTATTTAGTCATGAATCCTGAGTGTATAGACTCAGATTTAGAAGCACTGAGTATCACTATAATCAGCCTGTCAAAGCCTTTGAAAATCTTCTAACTGTGAGAGTGGGCAATTATGATTTGGAGTAAAATTTCTAAGGCAAATATTAATACTTCTAGAAAACTGTGTAACACAGAACTTTCTTAATTATTTATGAATGTTTGAATACAATTGCTTCATAAAAATCATGAATAGAAAAAAAGTATTGGATGTATTGTTTGATAGTATTGATGTTATATTTTTAGTCTTGATCTATTTGCGTAATTAAATTAATAAATTAAAATGCTATAACTGCTCTGACGATTTCATCTGTATGCTTGTATATATAAGTATCCACAAACTCTCAGTGGTATAAAAAAAACAGGCATGTATTTATCATTGCTGTGAGTTCAGGCTGCCTGCACTCAAGCTGAGCTAGCATGGGCTCTAGGTTGAATTCAAGCTTGTACCAGGTACTGTCATTCTCCCGAGTCTAGCAAGCAGCCAGGGTTACATTTTGCCTTGGGAGTGGCAGAACCTTGAGAGATCAAGTCCAACTGCAGGTGCATTTTAAACCATCACCTGCATTATATCTGCCACTATGCCACACTGGTCTTATGGGTAAAGGCAAAATGAAGGGCAGAGATGTAACTTCTATTTACCTGGAGTTGATATGAGAGGTCATGACAAACCTCTCTGGCAGTGTAGAGGCTCATGTTCCCTTCACATTGTTTTAGGAAGAAAAACAGCTGATTGAACAGTACTTGAATCAATATTAAATTCAATAGTCAAATGTAACTAATAAGCACAGTCTTAGTGGTTTAGAACCATAGAGGATTTATACCCACAGTCCTAGAGGCCAGGAGTCTGAAATCAGTAACTTTGGATTGAGGTTGAGATACTTCAGAGCTATCTTTTCTCCAGAGGCTTCCACATTCCATGGTTTGTGGCCATATCACTCTAATCTTTCCCACTAGCATTGGCAGACCTCTCTCCATTTCTTCTTCATGTCTACATTCAGGTCTAAAATCCACACCTTCTAACAGCTCACTTACACACTCTCACAACCCTACACTTCAGCTGCCTTCAAGCTGCTGTTCTTTTGAACGTTGACATTGCCTTCCTGGTAAGGTAAAGGAAAATGGTTGATGGAGATTCATTTTATGATAGTCAGAGTAGCGAGGTCTAGAGGAAGAGACAATAACATCTGTGCTTGATTTACATTCAGATCCGAGTCCTTCTAGGACATCCTTCCTGTCTCTGATGGAGATGCTACTTCTTCCCCTCCCCTGTGGCTTTAGTCTAAGATGAGAGCCTAAGTCTGCAGGGTCCAGGTAACATCTTCCAGCCTCAGTGTAGAAGGCATGGGAGTTCCCTCAGTGTGAAAGGCTCTCATGACTGATTCCATAATGACTTTGCAGGCTTGCTTCGGAAGACAGGAAGCTGCAGCTTAGGGTTTTCCAAGTGCATGACAGGGAATGCCTCTTACAAGAATGAACTTATGTTTTTGATTAAATGTCGAAACTTAAGATGGAAAGAATAGGGCAGACGTAATCCAGTAGCTTAATTTTTATAAATGAAGTAACTGAAGTTCTGATTGATTAACCTTTACCAGTCACAGAACTAGTGGCAGAGAGGGGACTGAATGCAGTTTTGTGGTTTCCCACTGCAGTGGCTGGGTAGACATTGTAGTCATGCACAGTTAAGTGATATAGTGTATCCTGCAAGGTGTACTGCTGTTTCCTATTTGCACAACACCAAGGGCATGCAGGTGAATCTGGATGGCGGAGGTCAATCACTTCATGTGGCTTCTTTCTTTCTTTCTTTCTTTCTTTCTTTCTTTCTTTCTTTCTTTCTTCTTTTCTCTTTCTTTCCTCCTCCTCCTCCTCCTTCTTCTCCTCCTCCTTCTTCTCCTCCTTCTTCTCCTTCTTCTCCGTCTTCTCCATCTTCTTCGTCTTCTTCATCTTCATCTTCATCTTCTCTGCCAGTCTCAGGACTTTAACTTAGGTTCTGGGCACTGTCCTTGGGCAAGAGCTCTACTACTTGAACCACAGTACCAGCCTTTTTCTATGTATGTGGTACTGGGGAATCAAACCTAGGGCTTCATGCATGCTGGACAAGCACTCTACCACTAGGCCAAACTCTTGGCCCCTTCATATGGCTTCTTGCTGTAATTGGGATACATGAGGCTGTTGCTGGTATAACTTGGTATACTACTTTTTTCTTTATAATTAGGAGTACATTTAAACATAATGATAAAGGTATAGTGCAGAAAATACAATAAGTAACAGTCTGTTATCATTATTAAGTATTATGTGCTGGTCATAACTATACATGCTGTACAATATGTATAACTTTCCACAAACACATGGATAATGCACTTAGCTATGGTGTTATAATGACTCACACATCTTTAGGTGGTAGGAATATTTTAACTTCTCTGTCACTCTTATTGTTCATTTATGCTTGTATGAGGACTTGAACTAAGGCCCTGGGTACTGATCCTTAGCTCTTTTCTCAAGACTGGTGCTCTAATCCTTGAGCTACAGATTTGCTTGTAGCTTTTTGGTGGTTAACTGATGCTAAAAGTTCTTGCCTGGGATGCCTTGCAGTGGCAATCCTTAGATCTCAGCCTCCTGAGTAGCTAGGATTATAGATATGAGACATCAGCACCCAGATCCTGGACTTCTGTTTTGTAAGTGGTCTACTGATGACTGCAATGTCATTATGTTGTGGATGCCTGCGTTTGAGATACCAGACTTTCTGAAGACATTTCTTTCTCTGCAATAATCTTGGGATCTATGGGGATTATCTTCTTAGGCCACAGTATTGTGCTTCTGCTTTTGTCTCTCATGGAGTTTCCCTTTCATGAATCCCCGAAATCTGAAATGGTGAAACATAGAGAATGACAAAGTTACTTTGTGACCATGCTTTATAAAGAATGCAGCATGCAATGGTAGCTGGGAGGCTCAGCTCTACAGGTCATTGATCTGTAACTTTGGGCATGTTACTTATCTGCCCTCCCCACTTTGAAGTTCCTTGTCTTAAGCATGGTGGAGATAGTGGTATTGACCTCCTATGCTGTTTTAAGGAGTCAGTAAGAAGACATCTTGAAACTGTGCAGACAATCCAGTCACACAGTGAAGACCCGGCACATGTCATCTCCCTCTTGCCTTCCGCCAGAGGACTCCTCAGCTCCTTGGCTTTCTGGGTTCTGCTAATTCCACTTCCTTTTGATTCTGCATAATTAAACTAACCTTTTGTCCCCTTTTGATTAAAGCAAGCCACACTTCTGTTACTTGAAACAAAGAATAATTTTGAAAAGTTCTAATATTTCAGGGAAATTGTTATGTAATAGCATGGCTCCCATCCAGAATGTGTATGTAGGTGTATTCTGGTAGCACAAAATGAGCATACACATTCTGTTTGACAAAAAAATTAAAAATCAATATTTGATGCAATAAGTACTAAAATGTAATGTGTGCTGATGGCACTTTACATCTGTGAGTGGAAGTCGAGCCAGTTAGATCTATATAAAGAGGGAATAGACAAATTGATCCAGATAATGATATGTGGGGAAATGGATCATCATTAATATATTCAAGAGCTTGTTATCAATGCTTAAATTACCAAAATATTGACTCAAAAAACTTTATCTGCTAATGCTTGCAGAGAAAATTGCTACATCCTACCATATTCATCAGCTCACAGAGTTCTAAATATGTGTAATATGCAACTATAAATAAAAAAAATCAGCCAATACATTTAGGGGCAAAAGATCATTTTGATAGTCTATATTCCATTAGGGGGAGCAAAACCTAATGTGATGCACCAAATACACTTTTGTTTAGCAACTTGCTGTCTTTGTGCTTTACATAAATTAGATATATAGCAGCAGGTTCAATTAACTTTACAGAATAAAAATAGCAGTTTCTGAAAGCAACCTCAAGACATTTCTGTGTAACTCTACAAGATGCCTTCATGCCATTCAATGAATATAATAAGTGTGCTGGTAAAAATAGCATTTGCATTGAATTTGGAGTAGAAAATAGAATCCGTGGGGATATTAATCTCCAAATGAATGTCCAAGTCCATTAAGAGTTTTAATGCTGCATTTGAAGTTCATAACTCCAGGCATTTCTCTGTCTAACTTAGCTTTGGCAAATGTTTATTTTAGGAAATGCTCAGTCATCTGTTTTACAAGCTGATTTTCTTTACACCTGGAACTTTTCACAAAAAAGTTGTCAAAATCAGCTCCATTTTTTCTAGGGAGATTTGATTCATTGTCCACTACAGTGTAGGGGACATGGAAAAAATGTTGAGCATTGGAAATAAGAGGACTCACAGAGAGATCATAGCCTGTCCTTTGCTAAAAGGATGTAAATTGAAGCCTGGAACAATGAAGTGCCAGAAATCACATAGGAACCTGGCAGATGCGAATTCCTGGCCAATCATGGTCCAAGATTCTTTTTACCACTGTCTCTAATCTTATGTAGAGAGAAATGAGCCCTGAAGAAATTAAGTGACTTGCTGAAAAAGGTGAAGTGGCTACTTACTAGCTGAGGACCAGCAAACCTTTTGATGCTTATCTGCTGGCTTGGTTCTGACCTGGTGATCTATGCAAAATACCCTGTGATATACGGATCACTAATCTTCCCAAATCTATTAAGGTTTCTGTTAATGAAAAAAACATCAGTTCCATTATAATTACACATTAGGTTGAGTATGGAAATGCCATTGGGAAAAATATGGGCTCAAATGTGTGCAGTCTATAGATCTTTGCCTAAACCAGCCCATATGTACCAACAAGAACCCAGTAACAAGTGCATTCTTTGGGGTTTGGTGACTGTGTTTCTTACTTACGAGATAGTCAGCTGGTGGGCTTTCAACTTATAGAATAGATCTACTCTAACATGCCTATCTCTCTCGACCTTTTGAACCTTTCCTCTTAGGTAAGAAATGTAAGACCCAAACTGTAGCACAATTCTGCTTTCAAAGTGAAGATGTAATGAGCCAGCACAAATAAACCTTCAGCAGGCAGCTTTCCATCTTGGAATTTCTTTCTTTCTTTCTTTCTTTCTTTCTTTCTTTCTTTCTTTCTTTCTTTCTTTCTTTCCTTCTTTCTTTCTTTCGTTCCTTTCTTTCTTTCTTTCTTTTTGTGGATCATGGGACTTCAGCTTGGCCTAGGCACTGTCCCTGAGCTCTTCAGCTCAAGGCTACCACCCTAACTCTGGGCCTGGGCATTGTCCCTGATTGCTTCAGCTCAAGGGTAGCTCAAGGCTACTGCCCTACCCTTGAGCCAAGCCCCACTTCCTGTTTTCTGGAGGTTATTTGGAGATAGGAGTCTCAAGTCCTTTTGTGTCCCGGCTAGCATTGAACCTTGATCCTCAGATCTCAGCCTCCTGGGTAGCTAGGATTATGGGGATGAGCCACCACGCCTGTGCCTGGCCTTAGAATCTCTTTCTAAGGATCCCAACTTATGATACCAAAGAAGTGAAAATGTAAACTCAAACCAGTTCTTTGGGAGTTCTACGTGGAACTGAGGCTTAGTACCTTGATTGGATGTAATGTATCTGTCCTCCTGGGAAAAGGGTATTAAAAGGTTTTAACCATGTTGCTCTGAGCTATTTGCATCTGCAGCCCAGGCCTCTGTAGGGGGTTTCAATTCATGAGCAATCATTATTATATGCCTAAAGGGAAATGCCTTGGTGTGGGGCACATGAAGGGCAGAGAAGGGGGCTGCAGAAAGAACTAGAACATTACTTTCTTGTTAAGGGAAGTGGTTTGTAATATGGGGCAGTATGAGAAATCAGAGTGACAAGAAAGAGACAGAATAAGAGGGATCATGCTTAGATTTTCTCTTATAGTCACCTAGCTGAACTACAGTCCTTGAAAAAAATAAAAGGTATCTGGGGGCAAGAAAAGTCTTCCTACATCTCAGAGAGCACACACTCCTTTCCTTTGGAGCTCTAAGCAGTAGCTCTTCTGCCTTCTGCCAGCTCTGATGTGAGAGTCACTCTGATCAACTCTCCAGACTTTCTTGACTGTGGTCGGGTTGGATAAACAAGGCTACTGGGCTTGGTGAATATGGAGGAGTTCAGGGCAACCTTGTGATGCTCCCTGAGGAGGTCTTGGGGGGGAGGGGAAGGTGGCTCATGTGTGAAGAGACCTTGATGTTGGCTCCATTTCTTGGTGGGCCATGGGTGGCCAGGTGCCTGTGGCTAAGGGCTGGAACTGCAGCTGGATATGTTCCTGTGATTCATTTCTATACCTCTTGGGTGGTATGCTGCCCTGAAGGCCAGGAGAACCAATCCAACTTATACAAAAAATAAAAAAACAAAACAAAACAAAACAAAACATGGATTCCCTGCTCAGGTCTGTAGATGTCTTGCCAGGCTGAAAAATGTGTTCTGCAGAAGGCTCTGCCAGCTGCAGTTTGTGGGTAAGGGGTGGGGTGGAGAGAAGCCTGCTGGATAGGCAGGGGGTTGTCATTTTTAGACCATGACTAATAAGAAATCTGGATTTTCTCAATTGTAAAAGCTCTTCCCACTCTTTCCTTTCCCTCTCCACAAGGTAATTGCCGAAGAAGTCTAGAGCTCTGGAGTTGTTTTATGTTCTCCTTTGATGGCCTAAAGTGAATTAGAAGCTGGAAGACATTGTACATGGGAAACACTATATGTGTATTGTGTATTACATCTTAAGCTGGATGTTATATGAGAACAAATGATTTAAGGGAATTTGGGCACACAAAAGAGATTGGCAATCTTCTTGAGCTCAACATTTGGCCCAGATTAGCAACTTTCAAATATTCATGTTTATATTTGAATACAAAGATTTCTTATTTCAAACCAATTGCTGCTGATCAGTAGCATAACTTCAAATTTGTTGCAGCCTACAAGAATGGGGAGGAGAAGAGGGCCAGAGTGACGTGGAAACTTTGAACTTAAGAGCTAGAAGACCTTGGATTTTTTTTTTCAGTTCTTTCATTTGCTAGTGGACAACTTTTAAGTTCTCTTCCCTTCCATTTATTCACTGATAAAATGAAGAGTAAAGATTCTTATATCACTGGGCTGTGGGGAAGAAAAATCATAAATTCTACACAAATGTTAAGTGGAAGTATGTTAAGTGTGTGTATGTGGTGTGTGTGTGTGTGTGTGTGTGTGTGTGTGTGTGTGTGTGTGTGTGAGACCACTTAAGAAGATTGAAATAATACTCTAGTACAATTTAAGTCCCATTCCTGATTTTAAGATAACCTTGTGAGAAAAATTTGAGACTAAGAAAGGGTCAGATATGAGTCACAAACAGGACAATATATAGCTATAGGAAACAGTTATTATTGAATCCAGTTCTCCATTGGATATTTTTTCATGAGTCCTACATCCCAACAAAATTAACATTCTTTCCCTCATATTTTATAATTTTTATGTAGTTGTTCACCACTAGCTCTAACATTCAAAAGAAATACTTCTCTTGCCTTGTCTGCTCCCCTTGGAAATCACTACTGTAGTTTCTAACTTTATCTTGTGGGACCTTTTCCGCCTCTGGAAATTCAAACTATGTCGTTTGCTTTTTAAAAAGGCTCATCCCCAGTTCTATGACAGACCTGTGTCCCCAAATAGTCCACCCATGTTATGTATCAAATCTGCAGTATAATTACATTAGGAGTCTGATACAAAGTAAGCAGTTAATTTGTATATTATCCCATAACATTATGACAAGAGCTAGACAATCAATTGTGTAATAGGTCAAGGAAAGGGGAGGATCATGAAACCATGTTAAAACTATATTATAAAACCTTTGCTAAGCTATTCTACTTGTGGAGGGAACTGATATCTGTTGGGATGCTTTTGGTTGTAGTAGAACATTCCCTGTGCAATCTAGGCTTAATAAGACTTGTTACCTCACTTAAGAAAAGTCTAGCTAGAGCTCAGTCAGGATCCAGGTTCATTTCATCATGCACTAACCTTCATGTCTCTTTTTCTATTTTCTTCTGCATGCTGATTTCATCCCCATGTTGCTAATGAGCAGGCTTCAAAGTACTAAACCAGGAAGCAGAAGTTCATCCAAAGAGAAAGAGGGTCCACCTCTTCTCGCGTCTCCATAGAAGTAACAGAACTTGGAACACTTGAATAAATTTTTTTTTGAGTCACACTGGTTACAGTTGAGTCATATGCCCAATTTAATACTTGGCAAAGAAGAGCAGATTACTTACCATGCATGGATTAGGATGCCTTAGTGTTCACGCTTGCAGCTTTGGTAGGCTATCTTTCTGAGTGTTGCAGGTACTCTGTCTCTTTGTCTCAGTCTCTCTCTCTTTCTCCCTTGGAGTCATTTCACGTTTTCCTTCCCCTTCTCCTACCTTCCTTCGTTTTATTTTTCTGTCTAAGGCCATGCTTTTGCTCATTGGCTGGCACTCTACCACCTGAGCCATGCCTCCAACCCCCACATTTTGGACTCTTCAGAGGATAGAAATGGAAGAAATGGATTGGGAAGGCATTGTAATCGTAAGGTTTAGATTTAGAGGACGTCACACGGTCCTCTAAAGGCAGTAAGGAACTGCAGCCCGGATCTGAGTGATGGAGACACCAGGCGGAAAGAAAGTGCTTATCTGGGGAAGGGGCGGGGAGAAGGTGTGGCCAGGTGGAAAAGGTGTGGCCCACTCTGTATGCAAATAAGACCTCAGAGCTTGGAACCCTCCCTATATCCAATGAGAGGTGTGTGTGTTGGGGGGAGGAGAACAGAGAGTGGTCTAGGATGTGACCTCAGAGAAAGGGGCAGGACCTCAGAGAAGTTACCTGAAGGTAATTGCCTTCAGGTGTGCCAGTTACCTAGGTAACTTAGGTACTAGGTGGAGCTGGAGGCGCCTTCTGCATGAACCTTACAGTAGTGTGTCCCATGTTTCCATTTCAGAGTGGATTTCTTACTGTACAACTTCAGGATTTCAAGATGGAAAATATTATTGAGAAAAAGACTGTCATTATTGAGAAAGATACTTAAAGAGCTCAGGTGGAAAAGAAAACAAAATGTGTGAGGATGAATTAGAAGTGAAAGTAAGATGAGGCTAAGATGATGCTGGGAATGTGTTTTTCCCTCTCGCATGTGTGTGTGTGTGTGTGTGTGTGTGTGTGTGTGTGTGTGCCAGTACTAGGATTTGAACTCAGGCCTTGAGCTTACTGGCTTGGCTGGTACTCTCACTTGACCCACTCCTCTGCCTTGACTTTTTGCTGGTCATTTTGGAGATGGTGCCTCATGGATTTTTCTTCAAACCATGATTATTGCCAGGATTATAGACATGACATACCAATGGTTGGCTCCTTTTAAAGAAAGACGCTGAAAAACATTCTTCAGATGGAAAAATCCCCAGAAAGGTTTGAAGACTTCTGACATAACATTCTTGTTTTCTTTTCACTTAAATTATGCAGAAGTAGAGCTCTTGAGGGAACATTTCCGAAAGTTATGAGAAATAATTTCAGAATATAGCTATAAAAGAGGAAAATCATGATTTCCTAGACCGAAGCAAGCACAGCTGGCAGTTGGGAAAAGCAATATAGGTTTTTGATTCTAAGCTGACTTAAAATCCAGATCAAGCCCAGGGAGGCTTTAAGTTTGAAGTAATTATAATTCTGTGTGATTTGGAAAGAATTCTAAACAAATCCAAGAATAAAGCTAAGTTGGGTAACAAAAGCTGCCACTGATGATAGATATTATTTATTCTTTTTGTACATACTTAAATGTGCTTTATATAAAAGCTTGCTCTGTAAAAAAATCATTGACTTTATCGACCGCTATTGTTCAAGTAAAGGACTCATGTTATGCTCCTAGAGTGGTAGAAGAATCTCAGTTGTAACGACAGGCAAGTGGGGGAGTACCCATCTGTGTGATGCTGCCCTTGCAATGGTACCCACAGAAAGTGAGGCAGGCATCACAGACTGGAGTGACACTGAAAGCTTTTTCCGACCTTACAAGTAGCCCCAGCTCTTGATTGGGGCCAGTAATAACTCTATATCACAGGTGATTACTTCTTTCCTGAACCCTACCTTGAAGAATGAGAAGCCAGTGGTGGGTTGACAGACTTTTCAGATAGTGGGTTTCTAGAAGCCCTAGATGACTTTATGTCCAAATTGTTTCAAGTGACTCTCAGATTTTAATTCAGAAGGATTAGCTGCGGATAAACTCTAGCAGCTGCAAAGCTGAGTCTCTGAAAAATTTCAGAGGTGTGTGCTTGTGTACAAAGGAAGTTAAGGTCCCAGGGAATGCTATAGACTGTGGAGGGAGGGTGCACAGAGATTGGAATCTTGGGCACCCGGCTGGGGTCCTTGGCTGAGCTTGGACCTGCCAGATATTAATGAAGGAGTGAAAGAAGTTTGAATATGGTGCTGGATGAATTTCAGTCCTACTTCTGATGAACTTTAGTACCATGCTGTGGGTATTTGCCTCTGTAGCTCTTCCAATGGCCATGCCAATGGAAGCTGCACACTTTTTTGGGGCCTTGTGGATTAGTTCATTTCCTGGTTCTGGAAAGGAGAGCACAAAGAAATCAATTCAATGTGAGATTTTCATAAGGTGAAGAAGGAAATCTCACAGCCTGGCTCTGAAATAAGATCATTATCCTCTTGGATGAGAATGCTTTTACTTTCAACAACAGCAACAATGATCGCATTATTTACCAATTATCTTCTGTTTTGTAAAGATATTTTCTACATGTTTTCTTAGATCTTTTTGCTAGTCTTGGGTCTGGGCACTGTTCCTGAGCTTAAGGTCAGTGTTCTACCACTGAAGCCACAGCTGCTCCGTGTGTGTGTGTGTGTGTGTGTGTGTGTGTGTGTGTGTGTGTGTGTGATTCACTGGAAATAAGAGTCTCATAGACTTTCTGCCTGGACTATCATTGAACGGTGATCCTCAGATCTCAGCTTCAAGAGCAATTAGGACTACAGGCACAGGTGCTTGGCATCTTTGATCTTTTTTATCTTCACAAAACATCCTACATAGGATGCATTATGACTCTCATAATGAAACAGGATCAGAGATATGACTATGGAGAAGTGGATGGAGATCTCTGGTTCTCCAAAGCTTCAATCTACTCAGAGTACCATGCCCTCCCTTGTGAGCCATGACGTGAAGTTAGCATTCCATTCACTGCGGCGTCCCTCCAAGGTGATTTAAAGATAAGTGGATTATGGTTATGCAAATTGGTCTTACATAAGTTAAAAATTCCCTCATAACTCCACAAATAGCTCATAATTTGATTTCTTTTTGTGGAATATGATAATGATTCTACCATTATAAGATATCATCATTTCTACATAAGACATATTTTTTTTTCTCTTCAAACCTATTGGCTGAGGGGAAGTCAAATCAACATACCCTAAATTCTGTTTTTAAGTCATGATTAGAGTCGACCCTGTATAGAACAAAAGGAAGTAAATTTGAAGCAAAGATTGATGGGTACCAGATGGCCTGGAAAAGGGAGGAAAAGAGCTTTGCAGGAAAAGACTAAGCTGAGGATCATCCAAAGTTGTTACAAAGCAAACTTCAGACCTGCCCACTGCTTTAATGCATACTCCTCTTCTCCTCGTGCCTGGTAAATAATTAGAGTCTGGGCTGAGAGAATGAATGTTCTATACCGTATCAATGGTAAAGAACAGATGAAGTTGAGTGGAGCCCTCATTGAGGTTTAAGTGAAAATTTGGCTTCAAGTTTCTTCACTTTGTTTTGTTTCAGAATCCATCATACTGGTGGAGTTAAAAAATATGTATGTGTGTGGTGTTAATGTGTTCGACAGCATGATTGATTTAACAGATTCTCAGTGAGTCATACCAGAGGCCTGGTCTCACAATGGCAGGACATCAAGCTTGGGAAATGTGTTTTACTTTGAGTAACCAGTGAGTAAGTCAACGACTTCCACGGGCTTGTTTCCACCCTTCCTTGGATTTGCTGATGAGCTGTGTGTGATATCTGGTGGTGGCACCGTTACGAGCGAGGGTGGCTAGGGAAATGGCAGCACCATTATCCAGAGTACTCCAACTTGAAGTACTGGAAATATAAATAAAAGATTGTCATGGCTTTCTTGGTTTTGGAAGAAAAAAGCTTTTCAACAGCAATGTTATTCCATTAAGGTCCTGCTCTCCTTGCCAGCAGTTCACTGAGGAGAATGAAATTTGAAAGGGGGTGGGGTGGGAGGGAAAAGCCAGTGGAGCCTGGCCTCATTAGTCAGTAACTGGATTCATGTGGGGTCATTATGTTGATGTTCCCCACATCATGTGCCCATTGCATCGGGAATTGTCGTGCCTCCCCCGATCCTGACTGGAACACATTGATCCTCACATACACCAAGAAGACTGACAGGAAAGCCAAATCTTGGGGCCAGAAAAAAACTTTTCTCTCCCTTTGGTGCAAAGATCATACTCTTTTCACTCAAAGACATGGACTGTTGAAGTTTCCACTCAGGAGTGAGACAGTTAATACCACGAGGCTAAAGCTCCTGAAATCCCTCATATATTTATTTAAAAATTGTTATTATAAAGTTGATTACGGGGGGGAGGTTATAGTTACATAAGTCAGGTAATGAGTATATTTCTTTTTGGACAATGTCAACCCTTCCCTCATTCTCTCCCAGTTTTTTTTCCTCCTGATACCACCCAACAAATTGTATAGTTTCATTTTCTACATAGTATCTAATGAGTACCACTGGTGCATTTGTCTACCCTCGGTCCCTCCATTTCTGTGCCCCCTCTAGCCCTTCCAAAGACAGATAAACAAAGCAGACAAAAAGAAAAGAAAAAAATAGCAATGAAGAAAAAAGCCATTCTGTTTCCATTCCTGGAATTCATTTTTGATAAATATTATTTAATAGGATCTGATGTACATAGGCTTTGTGCCCCGATATAGTTCTTTAGGCAAAAGAAGTTAGAGAGATCACTTCCCAAATTTTTCCAACTTCCCTTGGCTTCTGGCTGGCAGTTGGTCTAGCATGTCCTGGTTAGGGCAGTGGCAGCTGGACTATGGCAGCATCTAGAGTCAGACTAGATGTTGCTGAAGGGCTGAGGGTTCTCAGTGGCCTGAGTCAACCCGGGTATTACTAGCTGGCAGGAAGCTGAGCTCATGGCTTTTGCTGTTGGCAGAACTGTGCTCACTAACAAATCTTGGCATGGGAAAGCTGGGCATGGGCTTTAGCTAATTGTTTTTGTCATCACTGAGGAAGCAAACTCTGAGAAGATGAGTGACCCATCTAAGACCACAGAGTCACTAGGTGTGAATCAGAGAGTAAGTCGTTTCTGGTTTCCTGGCCTCAGTTGCTCTGCTCTAGCCATCATACCACTCATTCTGGGACTCCCTTGGGACTCTTGCTGGGTTGAGTCTCTGGCCTAGATTGCCGAACCCTGGTTGTGCAGTAGTAGGGACTTGGTTGTAGAGCCTTCAGAAGCCCTTAGGAACAGCTGCCCTCAGGAGGACCCCTTCTTTGAGCAGGACAAGCTTGTTTAGCACCTTGCAGGAAGCAAAAGAGAATGGATCCAATTACATGTTCAGAATACAGGAACCTCCTTTTCTACACTGTATTCTCCGCTCTCCCATGGTGTATGAGTTGCTCGTTAAATTAATGTTTGCCTGTCTGCTGTGCCAGAGGGATAGACATTATAGGCCAATTAGAGATAAAAATCAAACCAACCAGAGTTGTCCTTTTAAAAATTAAAAGTCCTTTTTATGTGCTGCAGAGGTGTCGGCATTATCATAAAGACTAATTAGGACATTTTACAACATCCTGGTAACGGGAGGAAACAATATTGTTAGTAACTTTAAAGATTGTTAAGCATCTTTGGCACTTGGGGTCAGATATTTAAGACACTTTCTGTTCTCACCTGCTGTTGCTGCAGGAAGTATTTTATTGTCTCATACGAAGAAGTGAGCATTTTGAAGGCATAAATGCCCAGCTGTAATGGATGGTCCTTCACTTTGCAAAGCCCTAAAATGGGGTCTCCAGGAAGGGTTGACTGTGATGCCCCATGAAATCTGTAACACGATGTCTATCAGCTTGCACTCAAGGCAGTTTCTGTTTTGGCTAGCAGGAGAAAAAACAGCTTCTTTATCCTGGTACTGGCAGCAGGATAGAACCATGGGCAGTGTATACACCTATTAAAAAATGGTGCCCTTCAAGCAGGGTATGGCGATGCACACTTGCAATCTCAGTATTTGGGAAACAAAGAAAGGACGATGGTGAGTTCAAGGCTGGCCTAGGCTTCGAGTGAGACCTTGTCTCAGAAACAGTCAGAAGCAAAGAAAAGTCCATCCTGCTCTTCATTTGTAAAGAGATGATTCTCCTGTTCTCTTGCATTTTAGAAGACACATTGGAAAGCACCTCAGAAAAGAAGGATGAGGTGGGGGAGTCCGTGGAGTGATTCTTCCAATTCTTCCTAGAAACTTTGAAACCTGACAGTTGACAAAAGGTTGGTGTTGAGTACTGGTTGGCTGCTTGGTTAGCAAACCATTGTCATTTCTAAAAGAACTGAATGTTGTCGTGGAATTTAGATGTTCTCTAACAGGGAAAATAAATCAAGAGTAGACAAAGAAGGGTAAATGTATCACAGAAATATCTGAAACTCTGAAAATCTACACAGGGAGATTTCCAGAAAGCTAAGGAAATCTTGAACAGTTCCCAGTCGAAGGCTGTGCATTTAAAGTTATCTGTGAGACTATTAGAAAGTCTTTCACATTTTCAGAAATTTTAATTGAGACTAAAACCACATAATTAGGCTTCACTTAGTTATCAGTGAGAACAGTAGCTATTTACTTTATAGTCTTAATGATAGAACAAGTGTAAAGAAAACACAAGGCAGAGGTAATACTTAATTCTCAGCTTCATGCTCTGGGATTTTGCTAAGTGAACTATTGGTTTTAATAAAGATTTTTAATAGCAAAATTTCAAAATATAGTCCTGAAACATTAGCATTTCCTGTCTACTTGTCAGCCCCACTCCAATTTTAAAAGATGTTATCTCTTTTTGCAAGGCTGTTTTTAAAACTGTGCATATAATACAGTTTCATTAAACAGAATCAGAAACAAAAGAACCAAGACCTACCATTGTTTTATATACTTTAAAAAATGCTTTTTCCCCTTTGTGAATAGGTTTAAGTTTTATATAATCATAACCATAGTATTTATGCAATTTTACATTCTGTCCTTTTAACCTACTATACTATAATGTTTATCCATGTTATTTTATGGCATTTGTAAATACAGTGCTCAGTGGCCCTGTGATCAGTTATTAAGTAACTATATTATACTTTCTCCTATTCCAGATGACAAATATTCAATCTGTGATTAAGTATGCTTCCCTTCTTGCTGGCCAGTGTGTGGTGTGCATACACACACACACGTGTGTGTGTATGTGTGTGTGTGTGTTTTCTTACAAATGGAAACCTTTTTCTAAAGGATAGATCACAAGTAGTATTGGAGATTAACTTTCATTCCTTTTATTGCTACTCAGATTCTTTATTTATCATGTTTTGGCAACTAGTTGTAATTCCTCCACTATGCAAATGTATTCCTCAATTTTCCTCCTCTTTTCAGTTACTTTATCTCATTAGCCACAGGTTTACAGTTTTAATGCCATTAAATCCATGTAGCTTTTCTTTGTGACTTTTTCTAAGCTTTAAAGCTTAAGAATTTCTCTGCACTCCAGAGGCTTGATAAACATTCAATTCAATTTCCTTTTAGTGTCTTCCTATGACTTAATTCTCTGGTAGTTTACTCCTTAGTGCAGCTGTAGGGGTATACTGTTCTTTAGATATGGATTAAATGTGTTCCACAAAGGTTCATGTGTGAGAAGCCTGACTTCCAGTTTAAGAGTTAGTAGGCCCTTTAAGAGGTGGGACCTATGGGTGTAGAGATACACACCTATAATCTTAGTTACTTCTGTCCTCCGGCTTATAGATAGAGGAGCACAACTTGAGGTCAGACCAGGGAAATACAAAAGACACTATCTGAAAATAACTAAAAGCAAAAACAGCTAGAATTGTGGCTCTAATGGTAGCACGCTTGCCTACCAAGAGAAAATTCTGAATTCAAACTCTTGATTCCCCATCTTAAAAAAAAAAAAGTGGTAGGAAGATGTTAGCGTATTGGGGGAAGTGCATTTGGAAGAGATTGAGCTAATTTTCATGGAACCCTGATTACAACTATCACTAGTTATTTTTACATAATAGATGTATAGTTAAAATTCAAACAAGTTTTGTAGATGTTACAGACATGCAACCCCTCACTGAGAAGGGTCTTAAGTAGAGTCTGCCAATTATAGAGCCCATGGGAAATGTGATCCTGTTGCCTAGAGCTTATGAGCCTAGTGTGTGAGAAACACACTCATTCATCCAAACTCCAAGGATGGACTTGGAGACAAGAAGTGCAGCATATATGAGACTTGGAGGGTGATTTTGCAGACTGGCGTCTGATGGGCACACATACTGTGAGGAGCAACCATAAGAAGTAATTTATCCATAGTGTATAAGATCCCTCCCTCAGTTCCTCATTGGTTAAGCACCGTAACATTTACACCCTCTCTTGGATGTCCAAGTTTAATTATTTTCTATTGGATAATTCAAATATATGTACTGCATGAGCTTGGTTGAACTTTAGAAGCGGGCTTTTGTCTTTTCTTTTGTTATTAGGAAGGCTTTTCTGGGTATGTTGGAAAGACTTCTAGCACATACATAAGTTTGAACCATTTTCTCATTTTATTGTGGTCCATTCTTCCTCTTGATAATCAGATCCCTCATAATTGGATCTATCTGTGATTGTCTTTGTTTCTAATACATAAATTAATCTCATCTGCAAGTCACTATGCAAACAGGCTACTGGTAATATTCCATTTATGCTCAAATGTGTTATCTTGAAAATAGACTGCCACTGATTATATTTCTAACCGAATGTATTTATTTTTATTTATTTACTTATTTATGCCATTTCTGGGGCTTCTGGTACTGTCTCTGAGATTATTGTTACAATTTTTTAACTCAAGGCACGGGTTCTTCTGCTTGAGCCACATCTCTACTTTGGCCTTTTGGTGGCTAATTGGAGATAAGAGTCTCATGAACTTTCCTGTCTGGTCTGGCTTCAAACTGTGATCCTCAGACCTCAGGGTTTACTGAGTAGCTAGGATTATAGATGTGAGCCACCAGTGCCCAGCTTCATTTATTTTTTTAAATTTTAATTTGTTTAATTAATTAGTAAAATACTTGTAGTATTAGGGATGGAGCTCAGGGTCCCATACAAGTGCTCTACCATTTCAGCTACATCCTTGGTCTGCTTTTTTATGTTTTTAACTGGTTGACAATTATATGAAAATTCAAATTTCAGTGTAAAATAATAAATTTTTATGGGAACACACCTGGGCTTATGTGTTTAAGCTGAAGCTACGGCTGCTTTTGCTTTGCAATGGCAGACTTGAATAGTAGCAGACTGTGAGGGCTAGAGAGTCAAAATAATTCAGTATCTGGAACTTTAAGGAAAAAGTTTGTGATCCTTGTCTAGAGTACTGAATTGATTCAGTGGTTCAATGGGTCAATGGAGGAGCAGCCCAGAATATTTTGTTGCCGTGCCATGACTGAATAGTTCTACTGCAGTCCTTGGACAGGAATCTGCTGAAGTGATTACAAACTGCAAGTCTTATGTTTTTTGCTACAAAGTGAACAATGGGGACATCCTGGAATGCTGCTGCAAAGTACATCATAAAGTAGAACTAGACCACTGTTGAGCACATGGCTGAACTGGAAAGCAAGGGCATTTTCAGAGGTGGCACACAAAGTGGAAGGACACACCCACAGCCAGGAGGGCGTTGCAGCTGACCCAAGGGGATCTGATCTCAGAGAGCATGTTGGGGGAACCAGAGACAAAGTTTGGGGGCCAAGGGAGAATTTGACTATAATCCCGCGTCACCCCAGCAACCCCAAGTAACATCAGGACTTCTGGAGGGCATCACCCCTACTGGAAGTATGACTTAAGAAAAATTCAGAGGGAGATTATAAGGAAATTTAGTATCTTAATCTTTGATTACAAATAAGGAAAACATCTTCCCTGAGAATCCGTAACACAATTGCACCTCCTACTGATTTAGTGCCTGATTTATGCAAGGTGAAAGAGGTGAAGACCGTGGGATATTAAGGTAATTCCAAGCTGGTGGTACATTTCAATAACTGGAAGCAGCAAATATCTATGCTTTCTAGAGGAGTAAAGCTCCAAACAGGTGTTACATGCCACTGCCTCACGTGAAGTTCCAATGAATGTGAGCTCACACACAGACACAAATACACATATACACACACAGTGTACACAGTGCAAGAACCTGTGAAGAACCATGAGTGTGCATTAGAACAAACAACCGATAGTGGAAGAAATTCAACAGTATTCCAGGGGAAAGACCTAAGTGCAGAACTCCAAAGAGCCATGACTTCTAAATTCAAAGAAATAAAAGAGCAAATCAAAAGTATGAAGGACTGAAGAGCTCAGGGACAGTGCCCAGGCCCAGAGTTCAAGCCCCATGACCGACAAAAGTAAAAAAATAAATTAAAAAAAAGGGGGGCTGGGAGTGTGGCCTAGTGGTAGAATGCTTGTCTAGCATGCATGAAGACCCAGGTTTGATTCCTCCATACCACATACATAGAAAAAGCCGGAAGGGTTGCTGTGGCTCAAGCGATAGAGCTCTAGCCTTGAGAAAGTCCAAGGACAGTGCTCAGGCCCTGAGTTCAAGCCCCACAAAATGTATGCCAAATGTGAAAATAGTACTATGTCAGTTCAATCTACTGTTTGATGTTGTGGGGAAAGCAAGAGCACTGTTTTATCCTCAGTGGGTGGTTTATAAAATAATTTTTGGAATGATCTAGAGAGTGTCCTGAAACGTATGTGTGAAAGAGTTTGAGATTTTTCTTTTTTTACTGGTTGCCTGAGGAAATACCTCTTCTGAGAAGGAATGGTGAGGTGTCATGGCCCAATATTTAACTCCAAGCTTACCATCCTGGAGAGCGCAGTATGTGGCTTCTTAAGAGGCTCAGGAGCCTTAAAAATACAGCTAAGTTTCAGGACTTAAATAAGGGCAGGGAGTACAATTAGCCACCTCAATCCTGGACAAAACAGTATACTGAAGTGCTATTATGCTGGTATAGATACCAAGAGGCAGGAAAATGATGATCAGAAACCTTAAAGGGAAATATGATGGACTGAGGAAGAAATTACAGGCAAGTGGAGATTGCGACAGTGTTAATAGCCTGGCAAATTAATGGACAGAAGTGAGAGGGTGGAAGAAAAGGTTAAGAGTGACTACAGAGCTGGGAGTGTTGCCTAGTGGTAGACTGCTTGCCTAGCATGCATGAAGCCCTGGGTTTGAGCCCTTGATACCACATACCCAGCAAAAGCCAGAAGTGGTGCTGTGGCTCAAGTGGTAAAGCACTAGCCTTGAGGAAGAAGTGTCCAATGACAGTGCCCAGTCGCTGAGTTCAATCTCCAGGACTGGCCAAGAAAAAAACAACACACACACACACACACACACACACACACACACACACACACACAAACACAGTGAGTACAGAAAAAGCTAAGGAGCTAATTTAAGCTTCAGGACGCATAACGCAAATCTATTATATCTGAAATCTGGTGTCTCACCAAGATTCTTCTGTGGGAACGTAGTGCCAAATGTGGCAATATTAACCCTGAGACATTGAGAAAGCGATCAGCCTCATGAATAGGCTCAGTACTCTTCTACAAGAGAGCTTGAAGGAGGCTTGTTGCTGCTACTAGATAAGGACAGGGCAAGAAGGCACCATCTTTGAAGAAGATAGCCAAAGCTTAGGAGACCTCAGTTTTCTGGTATCTTGAATTTGGACTTGTCAGCTTCCTGAACTGTAATCAACAAAATTCTACTGTTTATCAGTTACTCAGGTGAAGACATTTTGTGATAGCATCGAGTGGACTTAGACATTGTCCCAAGGAGTTCCCAGAAAACCAGTGTTCCAGGGCAGATACAGTGAGAGAAACAGAGAGACAACTTTCTTTCAGACTCAAGTCTCAAGTTTGATTTTAAGATCATTCTTAAAATCCTTTCTAATTTACACATTTGCCTTTAAAAAATCATTTACAGCTCTAATGTTGCTATCCCTTTGACATTTCAGCTCCTCTGCTCCTAAACATTATACTCCCACCTTCTGAAGCCTGATTTTATAGGAAAATGTGCCCAGAAATGCTCTGATTCTGCTCGAACCTATGTTTTCTGTCTGATCTACATAGGTTAATCTTATTGTGAGACAGCATGCAATTAATGAGACTTATTATGTTAATGAACATGCACGTTATTATTTAATAATTGTTAGTGATAAAAACAATTATGGGTTAATTGTTCCAAGTACTATTAAAATAACAAGCCGAAGGATGAATTAATGTCTATAGTTTAATTAAAAAGAAATTCCAACAGAATTGGGAGCAAATGAGTGGTACACAGGAGTCAAGGAACATGGCTGATGTGCAAGAAAGCTAACAGCTGTCAATCTAAAACAACAAATGTCATGCAAAGGAGATTTCAGTGTGTAAAATCTGGGCAGAGTTCTTTTAAGTGTGTTTTGAGCAAATCAGAACTACTAGACAGATCCCAATTTGGAAAGACACACCAACTTATGAATATTGGGACTGTATGGTGGAATTTAGTGCTGATATCAAGAGACGATGAACAAGGAACACAAGGCATAGGTGACATGACCTGTGAAAATCACTCAGTGACCTTTCTGTAAGTCATCCTTCCAATTTCTCATTTTTCTTACTTATCAAAAGAAGCTTTAAATAAGGATAGGAATATACTAAAGCTATTTATCTTACCTTTATGAGAATTAGACTTTGTGGGCCTTTGTGCTTGTATATACATTTACCCATGAGTACATGCTTGCTGACATACAGATGCATATAGATGGTAGATGTCTATAATTAGCATATTTAATAGAATTCCTTATGAATCAGTTGTCTTAAAAGTTTCTGAAAACAATGCATTGAAGAACTGTTTGCTGTTAATGACAAAGCAGGCTATGAGGGCAGACGTGGGTTTGGGGAAAGAGTGTCATAATCGATAAACCATGTCTGGCTTTTGCATTTTTTTATTATTGCTTTAGAATCTTTTCTTTAAACAAATCCATTTTACATTGATTAGTGTCTGTTTCTTTGTTTTACTTGGACTCAGTGACTATTGAATTGAGAGGGAACTTGGAGCTGATGTAGTCTCAGCTGCTCATTTGATAGGTATGGAAATGGAGACCAGAAAGCAGACATTATTTACCCAAACTAGCAGAGTAGATAGGTAGTGAACCTGAAGCTAGAAATCCAGCCTAGCACTTTTTATTAGATACTTTCTCCATACTGTCCTTTCTGAGAGTAATCACATGATATGTCACAAATAATAACACTATTTTATATATGTAAAAGTTTCCCAAATATTTTCTTTTTTTATTGTATTTTATTGTCAGGGTGATGTACAGAGGGATTACAATTACATTCATCAGGTAGTAGATACGTTACTTCTTGAACATTGATATCCCTGCCCATGTTTTTCTCCCACTTTCCCTCCCCCCACCCCCTCTCAGTCATCTTGTTTTTCCCCTTCCCTTCCCTATTTCAAATAAGCAAATTACCGTGTATACAATATACCTATAAAATAATACTATTTTATGTATGTAAATGTTTTACAAATATTTCCATATATGCTATTTTACTGGACTCTCACAACACCCAAATGAGACAAATTTAAGTATTCTGTGTATATTGTAAAAGATGGGAACACCATGATTTTCTTTCCCCCAGGTCATGTGCTAAGGGAATGCTGGCAGGGCTTCTGGAAACCAGTTTGTTCAGTTCTGGCATACAGGTTTTGCATTATATAGGAAAACATAGCATAAGACAGTGGTGATTTATTTCAAGAACCCTTGTAGATCTTGCAAATACTTTTTTTTCTTTCCAAATACCGGTCCATCACAGTTGAATGTCTTCTCAGCATACCTCACTTTGACCCTATACAGTCTATGAGGAAGTGAGGAGGTCAGACATTTAGGGTGTGAACAGCTCAACTGTTTAAATAATCACGTTCCACACCAACTAGGGGTCACAAATCTTAGTCCAGTAATTCAAGCGGTGCTACTTGTGAAGGCAGAGCTTATATAGATAGTAAAGAAAAAAAGAATGTAAGTGGTGAACGTGGCCTAGGAGACAGAAGGGCTAGAGGAAAGGCCTCAGAGGTGGAGATGAGTATTATGCCTTTGGCCATTGTCTTCAGGCTTTCATGAAAGGCAGTTGTTGGCAAACAGTGTCAGAGGTGCAAAGTTGACACTGAGACTTACGCCTTTTTCACTTCCTATTTATGCTTTTGTTCCATTTGGGATAGCCCGGAACAGTAGCTAAAATGAGTAAGTCTTTCATTCAATTCTTACAGATCCTAGTAGATGTGAGAAAAACCAATTTAAAAAAAACAGCATTTATTAAGATGAGCCTATCATGGCAAAGTAAATGCTTATTTTGAATGCTAAGAACTATTCAGAATCTTCTAGGTGTATTAACTCACTGAATTCTGACTATGCTATGAAGGAATTTCCTTGGGTAGGTGAGTAAATCAGGGGACAAGAAATAAAATGTCTCTCTCAATGCCATACCATGCATAAGTGGCAGAGTTGGGATTCAAATCAGGGTTCTGGGGATTCATCAGCGATTGATCACTGAACAAATAGTAAATGAGGCCAGCCAGGATAAATAAATCCTTGGCCTCTGAGCTGTCTTTCCTTCAGGCTATGCTACTGGGTTCCTTGCTTGAGGTGTAGACTCTGTGCCCATGGGATATAAGTGCCTCGTTGACCCTAAGGCTGACTGTGAGGACCAGACATTTAACACCCACTAGGTCAATTTCCTGTGAGACTGAGAAAACCACAGGCTAAAAAGCAGCTGTGCTGCTACTTACCAAGGAGGGGTTCTCCATCTGAATTAGAACATGCCAGTCTAGGGGAACTGAGCTTAGAAGGGTGACGGTGATATTACCACACCCTTCTTTACCTCTAGGTTCTGGGGATATAAGGTAGAGACAAAAGGAAGCGAGATATAGTTCTCAGTATGTATTGAGAATCAGGGCGATTTTCGCTGCAGAAGGAAAAGACAATTGGGACCAAGAAAAATTCTCTATCTTCATTGACTTCAGTAGCAGAAATGTCCGTGTTGCTGGGTGAGGTGGCTCACATCTGTAATCCTGGCTACTCAGGAGGCTGAGATCTGAGGACTGCTGTTCATAGCCAGCCCGGGCACTGAAGTCCGTGAGACTCTTATCTCCAGTTAACCACCAGAAAACCAGATGTGGCCCTGTGGCTCAAGGGATAGCTAAAGTGCTCAGGGACAGTGCTCAGGCCCAGGTTTCAAGTCCCATACCCAACAGGAAAGAAAAAAAATGTCAGTGTTCTAGTAACTTTCACCGTTTTCAACCAATTTCCCCTGATAGAAAAAACAAAAAGCTTTTTCTCAATGAAGTCTTCGGGTAAGTCTTGTGGCACTTTGAGGTGTCAAGATCAGGATGCAGTTCTGCCATGAAGTCAGATGTTTTCCTCATCTGATCAGTGGTTGTGGAGGGATCACGGCCACCTACGGGTCCACAAGCAAGGTTTTTGTGACATGAGAAGAACCATAGCCGTCCCCCCTCGTCCAAATGTTTTACTTCTGATCAGAGAAGCTGTGGGTAGTCTGCTCAGCCTTCCATGGCTGTCTCCTGAGTCCCTGGCTTGAGAAAGTTTCAGTACAAGGCGAGTGTTGCTTCTGCGTAGTGGCTGCAAGGCCGTGTAAGAATCAGGAATTCAATCAGAACAGAATAGTAGTATTTTAAGTTACAAGAAGCCATCTTCAGGGTTGGAACCAACAACCTTCCCTTTGTTCTTTCAAGATGGCTTGGGATTTTTATAGATTATAGTCTGTGATGATGTTAGCTTTTATTTCAATCTACCTAGTTGCTTGTCAGTCTCAGGAGACAACCGAGAAGGAAATACCTTCTTTTCTCATTAGCGAAGGGTGAAGTCTTTCCAGTAAAAAACCAACCAAGCAGACAAACATTCTAAATGTTTAAAGAATCTCAACATCTCTCTTAGAAAAAAAAGAAAAGCGTCACATCACAGGTTATGGGAGTAAGAACACATTTTTTTTTCAAATTTACAGGCAGAAGCTATAAATTTAGGGCATTGTTATTAGCTGATAAATTAAAAATCATTTAATAAGTTCATGTTCCCCTTTGAGAAAAGCTGTACATACAATCCCCAATCAACTTCCCCAACAAACTTCCCTCTAGGGTCTTGTTTATGAGTGATTGCTTGCAAACAAGGGGCTGCTTACTGTCAAAGTTTCATGAGCTACTGGAATGTCTCTTGCCTGTAATCCTGGCTACTTGAGAGACTGAGACCTGCAGTATAGAGGTTCAAAGCCAATCTGGGCAGAAAAGTTCATCTCCAAACAAACAAAAAATGCTGGACAAGAGAGGTGGATGAAATGCTAGCATGTCAGCCACGAGCAAGAAAATCTGAGTGATAGCCATGAGTTCAAGGCCTGATACTAACAAACAAACAAAAAAAAGAATGGCACCTATGCCCAGAGTTCAAGCCCCACGACTGACAAAAAAACAAAAACACAAACAAAAAAACCAATTATCAGGAACAATGACCAGACCCTAAGTTCAAGCCTCAGGAACAGCACACACACACACACACACACACACACACGCACGCACGCACGCACGCACGCACGCGCGCGCGCGCGCGCGCATGCACATGCATTTATACACCTCTAAAATTTGAGGTCAACTAAGGTTATATAATGACTATACCGTAAATGAAACACAATTGAAAGAGTCTAACAAGTTAATTTAAGTCAGAATTAAGGTAGTCCTGCTTTTAACTTTTTGTTTTGACACACGTTCAGATTTAACATTCAAAGGTGCAAGAATAGCACAAATTTTTTTTTATGCCCTCTGTGTAATTCTCTAAATGCTAAAATTTTACCGGTTTGGTTCTCTCTCTGTGTCTTTCTCTCTGTCTGTCTCTTTCTACTTGACTGTGTAAGACAAAGTTGCAGACATAATAGTTTTTGACTTGTACATTCCTTAGGTATGTTTTCTAAGATATAAGGACCTTTTATTATATGATCCTAGTATAATGATTGATCAGAAGTTCATATTAATACAATGTAATTATTTGACCTATAAATCATATTCAGTTTGTGCCAATTGTCCAAACAAGAAAATAAAATCCTGGGCCATGTGTGGCCTTTGGGTGTTCTAGCTTTTTATCTCACTTTACTCTAGCTCTATTTCCTAGTCTTTATTCAAAGAAGTTATCTGTTTCAAAGCATAGAATAGGTTAAATGAGAGAGTGAAAATATCTCCAGACTACCTTTTCTTTTCATGTTTGTAATTAGGATTTCATTGGGAAAACAAGTTGCATACTTGGTCTCTCACTTAAAGGCACTATTTCCCAGTTTCTCTTTAGATGTGACCATTTGGTGTACCTATTGGGCAATGTAGTGAGTGTGGATGTAGAGAAAGCAACCTGTACAGGTTTCTGATCAAGTCCTTCAAGGGAAAAAACGGGCATTGTCTGTCCTTGGTTGTTTGATTGTATACTATGGACAGGGCCTGAAAGCTGGTTATTAGCAAGATATCTGTTACTGTGAAGCTATCATATCAGCCCTTGTTTGCCTCACTGCCCAACTCTACACACTTTTCTCTAACATTAAAGGACTTAAAACATAACTGTCATGCTATTAGCACACCCAGGGCAGTGAATAATTACTCAATTTCAGAAAATATATGCACATTTTTCTTTGTGATTTTAGTTTTTTTATGTGAAAAAAAAACATCTATCTTGAATGAGTCACTATCATTTTGTGTCTCTTTCTGTTTTTTTGGGGAGTGGGAGCCCCAGGAGAGTCCTGGAGCTCAAACTCAGGGCATAGGTGCTGGCCCCGAGCTTTTTTGCTCAAGGCTAGCACTCTACTACTTAAGCCAGAGCTGTACTTCTGCCTTGTTTTGGTAGTTAATTGGAGATAAAAGTCTGATGGACTTTTTGGCTAGGCTGGCTTTGAACTACAATCCTTATGCCAGTGATGTGAGCTGTAGGTTCCTACTCAGCTTAGACCTGTTTCTTATACTGGCTTGTCATGGTAACCTGACTAATAAAATCATTGAGCTCATTGTTTGAAGATTTGCTTAAAGCTCTGGAAATCTATCTGCCAAAGCAGAAAAAGAGCACAGCATTTTACACTGTAACAGTGTAACAATGTGAAATTTTATATTGGTAATTTTATTAAGACTAGATTTCTGCTCTCTGTGCTTGTTTAAAAAAACCAATACATTTCCTCATTTGCATTAGTGTCAGAGTATATTCTTTGTGAAAATATGAAGCTGTCTTTGTTATGCAAATCTACGAGTAGAGGAATTTTTTACTTAAAAGACCTGCCCCTGCAATTTCTGTACTTTGACCTCAGATGGCAGTAGAGTTATTTATGATTGGAGAGGGCCTTGCCTGATGTATCATTACTGGGTGTCCTTAGCATAAATCCCTAAGGGAAATGTTGGCCAAAAACATGGTCTGTTTACTTAAAAAAGTGCAATGTAAAATGAAGAAAATAAAATTTCACAAAAGTACACACAGAACTCTTGGATAAGTGCTACATGGATTCTGTAGAACATGGTCTTGACATTGAACTTTAATAAAAGTAAACTTTTTTCTTCTTTTCTTTCATCCCTTCCCCTCCCTCGGTCCTCCCTAGCCCTCCTTTACCTTCCCTCTTTCTCCTCCTCTCTCTTCCCTCTTCTCTCCTTCCTTGTTTATTCTCTTTTCCTCTATTCCTATTCCCTCCCTCTCGCCCTCCCTCCCTTTACTGCTAACATTTTTTTTTTCCAGGCCTGGGCTTGGGCACTGTCCTTGGATACTTTTTGCTCAAGGCTAGCACTCTGCCAATTGAGCCACACCTCCACTTCTGGCTTTTTCTGTGTATGTGGTACTGAAGAATTGAACCCAGGGCTTCGTGCATGCTAGCCAAACACTCTTACCACTAGGTTATGCTCCCAGCCCAACATTTTTATTATTCCTAAAAACTTAGGTTGAGAGAAAAACAAGTAATGGCTTCTTAAGCTTATCAAAATTTCTATTCATCATTGGCTAATATTCTTATGGTATTTTGTCTCTAAGACATCTTCCCAAATTTTCTCTTCCTGAAAGTTAACACAATTTGAACACCAGTAGCCTTGAACTGCACACAATATTATTTCATTTAACTCATCTTTTAAGGAAGAACAAGATTTGCATTGGTATTTGATTCTTGAATATAGATAAAGTTATTTCATGTGGTTTGTTCTTTGCCTTTCAAGAGATAATGAGAAGGGAATATTCTACATTGCCAAAGAAGAGGGGAAGCAGCAGTGACTGTCTTAGTTATAAAACAGATGCTAAGTCTGGCAGAATAACGTTGTATGGCCTCTTTCCTGTGGCTTTGTCACTGTATGGGGGACATATATTAGAAGATGAAATCTATACATCTTTGATCTACCCAGGGCAACTATATGCCTAGAAAGCTGCTTCTTAGTACTGCTTGAACAGGGATAGAAGAGTCTTGTCCAGCTCTGTCCACACCTCCATGTGGTTCCTTTGTGAACTTTTCCTTCTTGCTCTTCAGAGTTCTGTAAAATTATATGTGCATGTGATAGACATGCATCAATATAATCTGTAGCTTTATTCATAGTGTCAAGAAAATATGCAAAAGATATAACCCCAAATAGAATAACTTGCGTATTCATGAAATGTTTCTTGAACCTACATTACATGTCTGATGCTGTATGAGGCATCGCAGATATCATAGATTTTTATTTTTGTGAGTCATGGGGCTTGAGCTTGGCCTGGGTGCTGTACCTGAGCTCTTCAGCTCAAGGCTACTGGCCTACCCCTGAGCCTGGGTGTGTTTTTGAGCTCTTCAACTCAAGGCTACCACCCTACTCTTGAGCCAAGCCCCACTTCCCATTTCTAGAGGTTAATTAGAGTTAAGAGTCAAAGGTCCTTTTGCGCCCAGGCTGGCTTTGAACCTTGATCCTCAGTAGCTAGGATCCTGAGTAGCTAGGATTACAGGAGTGAGCTACCACGCCCATCTTCAAAGAACCTTCTAAAATAATTCTTGTCTCTGCCATACATATTTTGAGGTCAAAGAACAGACTAATGACTGACTTGAAATATGAAGCTGCCAATTTTCCTTTAACTCTCATTTTTTAAAAATATGAATCACTGAACTTGGTAACAAATGCTCTGTCTTTATTAGAGTTTCTCTTTAATAATGGTGAAAATGAAGGGAGTATTTTTAAATATGAAATCGAGTCTCAACTATGTTGTGACTCAAATCAAGGCTGGGGGTGTAGCTCAATGGTAGAGTGTCTCTCTAGTATGTGCTAGGCCCTAGGTCTGGCCCTTTGTTCCAAGGGAAGAAAATTAAACAGGCAACCTTATTTGATTGTGGATGGAACTCAATGGTAAGGTGCTCTTGTAACATGTGCATGACCCTGGGTTTAAATCCCCAGAATTCCAGGGAGGGAAGGTGGGGGTGAGACCCATGTAGCTCAGATTACAAACTGGCTAAAAAATAGTGAATCTATGTAACACAGGAGACAGCTTTTCAGTGACATGTTTGGCCTTATAATAGGACAAATTTCCCCACAATTTTTAGTGTTTCTTTTTTCTCCCATAAATAAGCATATTATATCTGATAGTGACATTAGGAAGTATTGTTCCTATCTTCATTTTATATGTGAGAAAACTTGGGCAGAGCGTAGATTAACAGCTCATCCTAAGTCATAGACCAGTGAGAGCCAACCAAGATCTAAGTGTAAACTGCTGGGCTCCAGGATTCGCCTTTCCTGCTTCCCTGTTCACTGAAGGTCAGGCCCGCATCAATGGCCAACATACATCCCTCCAGTTTGAAATTGCACCTCAGTTCAACTAACATGAATGAGAAGTCAATACAACCAGCATGCTCACGAACTTAACCATGGAATAAGGGAGGGATGTAGCCATTAAAGCTATGATGAAAAGCAGAAAGCAACCGGTGCTGTGAAAAATAGAGAGCATGTTCCATCAGCACAAAAGAGGAAGACAAAGAGAATTTGTCATGATTTTAGTGACTGGAAAATTCTTAGGTTTTCTTTTTTTTGTGTGTCTCTGATCTTTTATTGTCCCTATCCATCTGAGATATGGTTTTATTCTTGTTGGGTAAGTCTTTTTTTTTCTCTCCTCCTTTACTTTGGAATAATGCATTGGTTGTCATTTCTGTTCTAAAACTACATGCAATTTTATTCAACAGTCTTCATTTGGCTTGAGTTTCAGGGCACTGAACTTCTTGTTGGTTAAGTACAGACTGATTTATCCCATTTTCCCATTATACTTGAAGTCTTGGGGAGCATACATTTCAGCTGTCCCTAATTTGAGCTGAGGGCCAGGAACTCATGTAATAGGTACTGCATTAGTTTGTTACTATTTTCATTTGCTACAGAAAAATGTCTGATACTTGGTAGTAGATAAAGAAGAAAGGTTTTATTTAGCTGACAAGTCTGGAGGTCCAGGATCTTATGGCCATGGCCAGAGCCTCATGGCTACATGACAAGGTAAAAGGCATGACAGAGATGTGTGGGAGAGGGAGACGGAGATAGGACATAGGAAGCTACCCAGATGCAGGTGCCAGACTTGTTCTTTTTGTAGCATCTCAGATTACCAGGGTCCAAGAAAGCTATATTCATCATTCCTGAGGGCACCCCCCCCCTCCAGGTAATAATTCCCTTCCACTAGGCCTCACTCTTAAAGGTTCCAGGAACTGTCAGTATCACTACACTGAGGAATTGGCTTCTAGCACATGAATCTTTGAGGATGCATTTAAACTATAACTAAACCATGGCCAGTAAATACAAATAGGAATTCCTTCTCCTCCCCACACCTATTTATCATACTTCCTAGTTTAATAAACTGTGTGTGCATGTGTGTGTATGTGGGTGTGTGTGTGTGTGTGTGTGTGTGTGTGCATGTACCAGTGCATGTGCAAGCCAGTACTGAGACCTGAGCTTGAATGCTGTCTAAAGAGACATTTTGGTTCAAGGTTAGTGCTTTACTACTTGGGCCACAGCTCTACTTCTGTTTTTTTTTTTTCCCCATTTAATTAGAGGTAAGTCTTGCAAATTCTCTGCCCAGGTTGGTTTCGAACCTTGATCCCCATAGCTCAGCCTCCAGAACAGTTAGTATTACAGGCATGAACCACCACAGCCAGATGAGTCTGGTATACTTTTGACACTCTACACTTTTTATTAGGACAGGAAGAGCTGTTCATTAAATAAATTAACCATTAGCTCGGGACCACGAGTGTCTATATAGACACAGGCGGTTAATTTGTCAATCACTAATGCATTGATGACCCAAAGAACCTGAGACCATGCATGAATTTAACCAGCAGGAGATTGAAACATGGCTGCTAGGAGATGGGCCAGCTCAGAGCTCCCACAATTCAATGGAAGTTCCCCAAACGAGACTTCCTTCCTCCATAAAAAATGGCTACTCTTGGCATCAAATGCTGAAAATATCCACAGTGTTGAGACCTATCGGTTCCCTTTTGACTGTTTTTTTTCCATTTTAAAATAAATTGTACTCTTTCTTACTTGTAATCTGGCCTAATGTTGTCTGAGAAATAAAGAGAGCTATAAAGAAAGAGAGAAAAGATCTTTGTGCATTTGTCATACTGTGGGCAAAAAAAGAGACCTGACAGTAGCTTCAATTAACAGATGAGACCCCAGAGAATTTCTCAGCCGGATCTTCCCCCAGTGTTCTGTCTAATTGAGTTGGGGAGAAAACAGTCTTTGCAGGGACCTTGGATGGCTGCCGAAGGAAACCACAGCAGCTTTAGTGGAGCCAAAAGCTAAAAAATCTCTGCCGCACTCTGGGTTTTTTCTTCTTCTTCTTTCCTCACACTACTCTTGCAGACAACTGAAGCACAGCATCCCAAGGAGGATGGCCTTAGAGAGAGGGGGTGAATAAGAGCTCTGGGATGGAATCTGAGGTTCCACTTTCCACAAACTCTGCCACCAGTGGCCTGCACCACTTGGAAAGGCTTCTTCCAGCTGTGGGCCTCACTGTCTGCAGTTGCGCATGGGTGAACCAGAGGCCTGGACTCTTTCAATTCTGAAACTTAGTAAGTCTTTTTGGCCACAGAAAAGAGAGAGAAAGTGAGCTGGGTATCGATGGCTCACGCCTGTAATTCTAGCTATTCAAGAGGCTGAGGCTGAGATCTGAGGATTGTGGTTTGAAGCCACCCTGGGCAGAAAGTCCACGAGACTCTTATATCCAATTAACTACTCAGGAAAAGCTCGAGTTGAAGTAGTGCTTGTAGCTCAAGTGGTAGTGAGCTAGCCTTGAGTACAAAGAGGCTCAAGGACAGTACCCAGACCCTGATGTCAAGCCCTAGGACCAAGGAAAAAATTAATAGCTTCAAGGGGATAGGTCTGGAAATTAGAAAGGGGCACACATAATTGATATCCTCAAAATCGATTTAAAAATATTTTCACCAGGTACTGGCTGTTCTCTCCTATAATCCTATCTACTCAGAAGCCTGAGATCTGAGGATTGAGGTTCAAAGCCAGCCTGAGCACAAAAGTCTGTGAGACTCTTATCTCCAATTAACCACCAGAAAACCTAAAGTGGCCCTGTGGCTCAAATGGTAGAATGATAGCCTTGGGCTGAATTGCTCAGGAATACCACCCAGGCCCAGAGTTCATGTCTCATGACTGACAAAAAAAATTCTTATTATCCTTAGTAGTAGTAGTAGTAGTAGTAGTTGTTGTTGTTGTTGTTGTTGTTGTTGTTGTTGTTGTTGTTCTTCTTCTTCTTCTTCTTCTTCTTCTTCTTCTTCTTCTCCTCCTCTTCTTCCTCCTCCTCCTCCTCCTCCTCCTCCTCCTCCTCCTCCTCCTCCTCCTCCTCCTTCTCCTCCTCTTCTTCTTCTGTGGGTCATAGGGCTTGAACTTGGCCTAGGTGTTGTCCCTGAGCATTTCAGCTCAAGACTACCACCCTACCCTTGAGCCACCCCCCCCCTTCCCATTTTCTAGAGATTAATTGGAGATAAGACTCTCAGGTCCTTTTGTGCCTGGGTTGACTTTGAAACTTGATCCTCAGATCTCAGCGTCCTGAGTAGCTAGGATTACAGGCCTGAGCCACCACACCCAACTCCTGTGGATCTTCTTTTGTCAGAATTGTTTTTCTTCTGATTTCCTTTCTCGTTAACTATTTTCAGCATATGAACTTTGCTAATATTCCACTGTTCATAAATGCATGGCCGATAGAAGAAAGGCATGATTGCCATGAATATGGGAGCAATTTTGGTTGAAGGTGTCTTATGAGCTGTTCAGGTATTGGCTAGGCCTTGGTTGAAGGCTGTGCCTGGAGGATTCTCTTCAAGTACTGGCAGACAGTTCTTTTCAGGTTCCTGACTCTTGGTTGGAGGCTTCTCTCAGCTCCTGTGTAGACCTTTCCATGGAGTAGCAAGAAAACTCATCATTCACACATCAGTGCTTCTGTCATATGCACACAGATTAAGCCCTGGGGCTATGTGGCCAGGAAGTGGAGGCCATTGTGAATGTTTTCAGAGAGAAGCCACCCCAGGCAGAAGTGAGACCCCTGTTTCAAGTGGAGAATGGCACTTAGAATAATTTTCTAACTTGATAGTGCAGTTTGGATGGCTTGTGGTGTACTGGAATTATTTTCTCTATCCATTTTGTTGTAAGGTTCAGGTACTGGGATTTTAACTCAGAGCTTTTCTCTTGCTAGGCAGGTACTCTATTATTGGAACCACATCTATAGCCCTTTTTGCTCTGATTCTCTCTGAGAAGATAGGTATATACCTTTTTCCCAGACTGGCCTGGACTACAATCCTCCGTATATCCTGCCATAGTTTAGGTTGGAATCTAAAAAATAAAAAATGTCTCAAGGCTGACCTTGAACTCTGCCTCCCAAGAAGCTAGCCTTACAAAGATGAATCACTGGTACCTGGCTTTCTATACATTTTGCCACGGCCTTAAGATTTGTTTCCTCCTTGAATTCCTGTGTTGAAGCCTGGTCCCTAATTGTGATAGATTTGTGAGATGGGGTCTTTGTGAATGGAATCATGATTATATCATGAAGACAGAACCTATGGGAAAGAGATCAGTTCCTTTATAAGAGCCTGAGGATCTTGCTCACCTTGTTGGCTATGTGAGGATACAGCAAGGAGATGCCAGCTGTGAGGAACAGGTTCTCCCCAGACAGCACATCTGCCAGTGCCCACATCCAAGCTTCCCAGCCTTTGGGAGTGTGAGAGATAAATTCTAGTTGTTTACCCAATGAAAGATATTTTGTTATAATGGCCCTAATGGACTAAGACAAATATTTCTTTATTGATGAATTTAAAAATTTTAACCTAAACAGTTTTTTTTATAATTTTACATACATCATTTTTATCTAGTGTACCTTCTGGCTATTTGGAAGAATGATGAGTATCCAATACAATTAGGAGTTTAGAATGCAATCTTGGCCTGAAGCCATCATATTTTCTAGACTCCAAATGGCAAATGAGAATCAAAGTTTCTAATTTTTGCTTTATAAGCATGGCATTATTTTCAGTACAATGAAGGTGGGTGTCAGGAGGGCAGAGAAGTGCCTGAGGCATGCTGAAATAATAGGCCTTTTTTCTGTAAAGTTACCTGTTTTATAGTTACTTCCACTGCTTATAAATTCTACTTGCATGACATTCACAGACATGATTTTCTAATTAGTTAGAAGTCATCAAGGAATGTCTGTCAAGGCTATTGCTCTTCAGGACCCACTAGATAAATTGATAGGAGAAATATTTCCAAGAGGTTATCTTTTGAGGCCAAGGGGTCGAGGTAGGTTTGCCTTAAAGTGGATATGTACACTAACACATGCTTTCCCACTCCATAGTTCAAGAGCTGTGCAGTGGATTTCTGGGTAACATTTGTACAGTCGGAGGAGACAACATGTAGGAGAGAAGGGTGGTGTTGGTGAAGGTTGTCCGGGAGCCTGTAAGGTGGAAGCCCATTTTGTCTATCCTTCCTGCAAGCAGAACAACTCTACCATTTTTTGGTGGTGGCTGTTCATACTGAGTTCCACATAACTGCAATTTTCATTTTGAGAACAGTGTAGCTTCAAAAAGTAAAATAAGTCTTGGAGACAATGAAACTGGAACATGTCAGGGGAGCATCCTTGAGAACAGAACTTTCTTTTTAATTTTTATTTTTTGGCAATCAATATACCAAACAGAGATACCACACTAATGGTTCCATCCTAGTTTTCCTTTGGAGAAACCATTTTTTGTTTTCCTAATGATGTTGTTTTTGTTCAAAATGGTGTTAACTGATGAAATTGTTATCAAAACCTCAGGATATTCTTCCTTTCAACAGAGAATTAACCATCCTGAATTCACCATGGAGCTTACTTCGTTATCGAGTTGGATCATTTGTGTGTGTGTGTTGGGGGAGCGGTGTGGTATGGACTGCCTTGGGCATTTTAAGATACTCAGCCCCAGTGCATTTAATCATGGAAGGTACCTTGTTTGCCTACCTGACACTTCAAATATGTTCACATTTTCCCCTTTCACCTGACTCTGGGGCTGAACAACAACAAAACAACAGCAATAATAAAAGGAAGGTTTCATTTGAAAAGACTGCCCCTAATCTATGGCAGCTGTGACATATGACACCTCCAATTAAAAAGCCAGGGCTTTGACTGTTCCCAAATGAAGAGGCCACGTGCTGACCTTCTGAACAGTCACTTTGGGCATGGAGGGTCCAGGGGCATCTGTTTGTCATTTCCTGTCACAGAAGTGCCATTTGCAGAAATAGCCAAGAAGCACACAAGGGTGGTATAAACATCCTTTCTCAGACATCTCCTTTGATAGCTTTTTTCACTAGAGAAGTATTCTAGGATTAGTGGCATTGAGCAGGGATACTAAGAATGTAGTCATAAAAATGTCATCCATATTCTAAAAAGTTAAGAAAATTAAGGGTAGGGGTGAGGTTGGGAGGGATGGGGGAGAATGATGAGAGGGATGGCACTGGTTAAGATGCATTAGATTCATATATTGCTTTGCGTAACTATTTTAAAGATAGAAAGAAAAAAGGAAAAGGAAAAGAAAGAAGACTCCACTGAATATGGTGGTTCATCCTATAATCCCAGTACCCTGGAGGCTAAGGCAGAAGGAGTGCAACTTCAAAGCCAGTCTAGACTGATCGTGTCTCAAAAGGAAAAAAAGGAATAAAAAGTGTGTGTTTCTATGGCCAAGCTATCCTTTAAGTTAGAAGCCTGTGTGTTTTCTTAGTGAAGACAAAAAGCAAGAACACACATCTTAGTAGAAGAATGTGAAATAAAGAAGATAGAAATCTGAGGCCAACTCAGGCCAAATTAGTGAGACAACTTTTAACAACAACCAAAAAGCTGTTCATGAGACTAATTCCAGGCATCTCAGCTCTTGGGAAGGTGTAATTGAAGACTATGATCTGCGCAGGCTAGGGCAAAAACTATGAGACTGCATCTGGAAAATAACTAAAGCAAAACCAATAAACAAATAAACAATGAGAAATGTAGCTTAAGTGGTAGAGTGCTTACTTAGCAAGCATAAAACCCTGAGTTCAAGACAGAGACAGAGACAGAAGAAGAGAGAGGAGAAAGAGAGAGAGAGAGAAGAAAGAGAAAGAGGGGGAGGGGAAAGAGAGAGGAGAGAGACAGAGACAAACCAACTTATTAGAGGCACCCCCTTTCTTAGAGTATGAGAAATAAATGGTCCAAAGAGCAGAATTTATGTGGGTAAGATAGTTCTGATAGGAAGAAATTTATGAACATGTAGGGGAGTAAGCTGAATTTATTTTATATTACCTTTTTCTATTATCTAAAAGCCTTAAAGGGATGAGGTTGATAATGAGACTTGCCTGGTAGGAAGCAGATTGAGGTAACTGATGCCAATCACCAGATCTTAGCACCAGTAAAAGGTTAGGATAATATTAGAAAAGTAACACTCATCATTATAATTAATAGCAGGCATACCCCATGCATATCCAAAGAAAAGGAGAAAGTGAAGGTAAACAAGGAGTTAATGGCATCCTGGGTTACCTATTTTAGGCGAGCTATTAATTGTCTAGATAATTCTCTCTGCTCTCCCATTGGTTCCCTGTGGCTAATATAATAAATGAGATGGATTACACACCAGAAGTTGGTTTTTTCCTAGATCTGGACATCCATCGTCAAAACGTGGGTGAGGCTGAGCTTTGTCCTAAGCATATTGCATCTTGTCTCAGTGTTCTTTGTCTACCCAGATAGATCGACATACGAATTGTGGAGGGAGCTGGTGGATTCTTGGGCTAGGGTGATGCTGCTGAAATATCTGTCTTCTCAGCAGCATCTCTTCTCCTAGTTTAGACTAAAAATATATAAATAATAAACACAGCTACCTTTCCCCTGTGGGAGGGAAGGTGTGAATCGAGAGGCTCTGAGTGGAGATGACAGAACTCAGTCACACACTGCACACACTGGTGAAGGGATTGATGATGATAGATTTCTTGTTTCAGAGACTGGCAGAGTTACTGACAGACATGAGGGAGTCAGGAAGATGACCCATGCTGAGAGGGCAGCTGGTGAATTTGCTTAGAAAATGGGGCTCCTGGCCTGGTGAAAGTGTGGAAAGTGCCTCCCTCACCCATACCCTCACTCTAACTTACTAGTTTTAAATCTTGGCTTTTGTGCCATATTACGTATGTAGGGGGAGGGGAGGAGAGAGGGTGGGTGGGTGGCAGGTCAGTTTCATATGTCTAGATGTCAGTAGTTGAAAAATTAATGCCCCTTGGAGCCTGTTTTTGATATGTCTACAAAGCAATTTCTATCAACTATTTGTAAATGATGTGTGTAGTTTCGAATGATTTATTATTTTCAAAGTTAGCAAAATATACAGTTCCTTATGCTTATTCAATAATTAGTGTCTAATAAACTCTACCAAAGAACTTCTGTAATTATTCAAGGACCAAATGTTTGACTTCTCAAATATCTGTTTTTCTCAGTCATTGACTGCTGTTCAACCATTTAACTGGTTAATATGGACACCAAGATAAATAAATGGAGACCTTTGAACCTGTAGACTTTGATTGACAGTCCGGACTAAACTGCTGGTCTCCTACCAAAGGAAAACATAAATGCAGTTCTTAACAAAGCTAGACACAGACATGTTTTGAAGGTCAGGTAATTTATTTTTTTTTGAGGGAGAGAAAGGGTAAAACACTAAATTTTATATTAATTACGTATCTATTTTTGGTCTCAGAAAGAAATATCCATTTAGATTTGGAATACTGAAAAGCTTTTTTAGAATGACCATGTTAGAGAGTACAGAAGGGGCCTAGATGATGTGAGACTTTTCTAAATGAAAATCGTTTTGTTCTACCTCTCAGATCTTTGTGTTCTGTCACAAAAATGCATTTCACTACAGTGACTTTGTACAATGTCAGTATTTCTGATCAGATATGAACACCTGAAAAAGATCGAGTTTTGTTTTTTCATTTTCTTGATATGATTTAGCCTTGAAATGGAAACACTGTCATATAAAAATTCATGTTTGTGCCTTCCAGGAAAATGGAATACTGAAATAGTTTTGAAGCTACAATTCAAACACATAGTCATAAATACATGTACACACATAAAGAGGCATACACACACAAGCATGCATATGCACACATACACACTATCCACTATCAGAAAAAAAAATGTTGAGCAAGAAGGTTGAAGAGCAGAAGAATTAAGCTGTAGAAAGCTTAATTTCACAGTAAAGCAAGTTACTTTCACAGTAAAACTCTTCCTTGTCATTTCTTTAGCTCAATATTGAATTGTTCCAGTTTCCTCTTGAGAGTATCTATTAATTTAATAGATACTTGGTTGGAAATATTTCTCCCCCAATCATGCAGATTTCACTTCGATCTGTCTCATCATTCCCCTTTTCCAAAGTGAGTCGTTAGGAGTGTAAGGTAGGATCACAGTCTCAGTTTTGTTGAAGTCAGCCATCGGGGGATGTTAAAAGGAGTTGTAGTTCCAGGTGTGTAAGAGAGAGCTGGGTTAAATTAGGGGGTTGCATCTGATTCCCAAGTTTATTCCCCTGGCATTACCTCAAAAGAGACTATCACTTACAAAACTCCAATTAAGGGGCAGGCCCGCTGGGCAATTGCTCAGAGATAGTAAGACATCACTGGAAAATTTGGAAAGTGTGTGCTAGTTAATTCAGGTTATTACAGGTAACCAGAGAAGTAGGCAGTATACCACCCTACCCCCAAATGGAACATCGAAAATAAAACCACCCCCTTTTCTAAAATGCTCTCTAATCACTAAACAAATACTGGGCCTCAAGAATTGTCAGTGTGAAGTGATTCCCAATTGCTGGGTTCCCTGTACATGTGAACAGATTATTTTGCAGCCAGGGCCAAGAAATCTGATCGTTCATCTCTCTGAACACTGGCCTTTGCAGGCCACAGAGGCTCAAGTGTGTCCTGAACAGGGAGGGATAAAACAGGGAAATACCTGTCAGTTGTGATCAAAATGAACTCCTGGCCCTAATTTCTGCTTCTCAACAATCTGGGTCTATTTTGTTTTGCTGGTGGTGGTGGTGGTCACTGGGCTTGAACTTAGGGCCTGAGTACTCTCCATGAGCTCTGTTTGCTCAAGGCTAGCACGCTACTGCTTTGAGCCAGCTGCTTCTGGGTTTCTGGTGATTAACTGCAGATAAGAGTCTCATTGTCTTTCCTGCTTGGGAAGGCTTTGATCCATGATCCTTAGATACTTAGATCTTTGATCCTTGGATCTGATTAGCTAGGATAATAAGTATGAGCCACCAACACTGGTTTATTTTCTCTGAAGTTAATTAGTAATTAAATAACAATGACTAATATCATTATGCTTCCCCAATCTTCTCCTGTTTCTGTCCAAATAACTGTTTTACCAGCTTACTGTACCACCTCTCATTCTTCCCAGCCCCAGTGTGACCTGCTCCATGTTTCTTACTCTGTGTATTCCATTCCACCTTTTGCAGATCTCCACTTTTGGGTAGAACCAGCTCAGCTGTGGAATGGAACTGGACAGGCAGATTTTTTAGCAGGGTTCTATTTCACTAAAACTGTATCTAGACTTTGATGAGGGATTTCTGGCTTGAAATATTCATTTATTCATTTTAAAATTTTGTCTATCTAGTTGTAGAACTCTGAAATTTTAGACAGAGAATGAAAAAGAATATATTGCCCATATCAAAGAAGCTGAGAAAGAAATAGTTCCAAATTAGTCACAGTAAGAAAGGAAAGATGACTTCTGAGTGCTTGGAGCATGCGTGGTAAGTCACAGGTAAGTTAAGCCTGCTCCAGAAAATCTGGAAGGGCTCCCATTTGCTGAGGGAAGGAAGCCGCTTTGCTTCAGGAACTCTGCCTCCCTTTGATCCTAGATATGTTGCAAGCTGAGCATCCTATCCCAAACCACACAGGAATTTAAAGATATCTCTGGAAGACACTGCTTGATAGTAAGCTTAAGAAGACTAGCTCCTATCTGTATAATGAAACTTTCCTAGAAACACGTTTGCTCCAAAGGGGGAATAAGTGTATTGGTCTATTTCAATATGGATAACGGGTCCAGGAATGGAAGAGAGTCAACCATTGTTGAGCTGTTATAACTCAAGAGTTATGTGTATAAATCCAGATCCATGGATACAATTCATATTAATTAAGCTTTCCCAAAGACAATCTGACTATAATAAAGTCCCCAGTGGCAGTGGTTCAACACAATGCATTATTATTTTTTTCTTTTACAAAACAGTTTGGCTTCAGGATGAGGCTCTCAAGGATGGACTGATGAGTGGCTATGCTCCGTACAAGAGATTCACTGATGCAGATGGATGTTTATCTTCTGTAACACATGTCTTCCAAGTCAATTTCAGATGGTGGGAGGGGGAGAAGTGACAAGAGCAAAGAGAAATTAGCGCAAGAGATTTCTATGATTCTGGGTTAGCAGTTATACATTATTTTTTTTTCTTTTTTTTTATTGTAACAGTTATACATTATTATTTTGTACTCATTTCATTGATTATACTTGGGTATCAAGGAAGAGACTTGTGACCTGAAAGATGGCTTGCAAATGTTGACTTACTGAATATTTAAGACAAGAAAGTGGGCATTTGATGGCTTCATCACAGGCACAAATTCTCATTCTCAATTCACAGTCAGGGAAAATGAAACTTGTTTCAAGAGACTATGGCAGAAAGAGGAAGGCTATTGATCCACAGGGTATTCCAGCATTTCTAAGAATTTCTGACTGAAGCTCTGCCATTTTTGACAATTCTTCTGCCTTTCATTTTAGGATGATAGTAAAGTGTGGATTTTGTTATCCCATGGGTTTCAGCCAAGGAGGTTAAGACAGAGTTATTCTGTAACATGTCCAGCAAGAAAGGGTTAGACTGGGCTAAAAAAATTTACTCATGTCTTTCAGACAATCTCTATAATGCTTCTCACTATTGCTGCCTTCAAGAATCAGTCCTAGATGCATAATGACAACTGGATGGAGGTTGAGGGAAAGTTGAGCCAACAGGGTTAGCTATAAACTTTCCTTGAGTACATTCTGTCCTTTATTAAACACAACTTTCCTACCCCCTCTGTGTTAAAGTCAGTCCTCCCATCTATTCATGCAACTTTGACTGGAAGTCTTAGTGACAGAATAAGCTTTTGGATCACATAATACACACAGTATTACTTTCTCCCACAGGTATTGTTCTGCCAAAAACATGGGCAGAATGGGTATTCTTATCATAAACAAATGTTTATTGAGATTCTTATTACAGAGTTGCTCATGATGCTCAGAAATAGGCAAGTCTGGTACTCTGACCTTCCTGGGCTTACAGATGGGTTAGGGAACTGGGAAATGTATAGCTAAAAAGATAAATAACAACCCAGAGTGAAGTTTTTCTGAGAGCCTAAGGACCCGTGCCAATAATAAGTGCAAGAGGGAAGCGGGGAGATAGTTTCTGAACAGTTCCTAATGTGCTGGCCTCAGTCCTGGTTGATCTCCTGTGTTATCACATTAATCCTCCTGGAATTCACTGGTGGGAGTCACTGCTGAGAGCTGGGATGGCCAGAGTCTTTAAGGAGGAGGTAAGACTCAAGCTGGGTTGAATTATATTGGTGCTATTTCTCAACAGTAATGAAAGCTGGCTGAGCTGAAACCTGGAGCATAATTTCTCACTGGCTGGCTGTTCCAGATAGCAATGGCTTCAGTGCCCTTCAGAATGGAATTTTTCTCAGCCTGCGAAGATGTATGAGGTACGCTTTCCAGGTAAGCATCCTTCCACTTGCCTTCCACCCATTGCTTTAATTAAATACATTTTGCTTCTCTTGGTTAGTCTTCCCAAGTCTTCACAAGTTCTGCAACACCACTGTAGCAGACAAAATGACAGTTCATCGAGTGGAAATTATGCGGAGAAGGAAGGAGATCATTAAGTTCTTTTCCACATTGATGATAAGGATAGGGTTGGGTCAGACTGAAGCATGGAGGGAAAGGATTCTGGGAAAGCTTTCTTATTTCTGACTTCCTTTCCTGACATCATTATTACATTATTGTCTCTTTCTGGTTGGATTTATGGTCAGAAGCACCAAGATTGACATTCTTCCTATATGAGTTAAGAAATAATAGAAAATAAAATGATTAGTATTTACTGAGGGCTTATTATAAAGTTAAGCCTTCCCTATGGATTATTTTATTTGTTCTTTAGAATAATATATGCATGTGTCTTTTACTAATGAGCCCTGGAAAGGTTAAACAAGTTGTTTAAGCTTGTACTGCTAGTGTAAAGAAGGATTGGGGCCAGGTGCTGGTAGGCTCACATCTGTAATCCTAGCTGCTGAGATCTGAGGATTGAGGTTTGCAGACAGCTTGGCAGGAAAGTCCATGAGATTCTTATCTCCAAGTAATCACAAAAAACTGAACTGTGGTTCAAGTGGTATGATACTAGTCTTGACCCAAACACCTAAGCCCCTGAGTCAAACCCCAGTACTGACATGTGTATGGAGTGCATGCATGCACGTGTCCCCTCCACGTACACACACACACACTTCACATCATATATACACACAAATACACAAACGACTGGGGTCTTCAAAAAAATTTTTTTTGTCAGTCATGGGGACTTGAACTCTGGGCCTAGGCACTGTCCCTGACCTCTTCAGCTCAAGGCTACCACCCTACTCCTGGAGCCACAGCGCCACTTCTGGTTTTCTAGTGGTTAATTGGAGATAAAAATCTCACAGACTTTAGTGCCCAGGATGGCTTTGAACTGTGATCCTCCGATCTCAGCCTCTTGAGTAGCTAGTATTACAGATGTGAGCTACCATGCCTGGCTCAAATATATTTTTTAAATTTTTATTTATTTATTATTGTAATGTATAGAGGGGTTATAGTTACATTTGCCAGATAGTAGGTGCATTACTTCTCACACATTGATACCCCTTCTCATGTTTTTGTTCCTATTTCCCCTCTCCCCACCCCTCCAAATCATCTTGTTTTCCTCCTTTCCCTTTCCTATTTCAAATAAACAAATAAACATATATACAATATGCCAGGTAACAAAGTCAGATACAGTAACAATATGAAATTAACCAAAGGGCAACAAAAGAGAAGCAAAATAACATTAAGAACACCAATCACACAGGATAAAGCTCTTGTTTCCATATCCTGGAGATCCTTTCCTTTAACCTCATCCTATATGACCTTATGTATCTACCTTTTTCACTATTGTAATCCTCTGCTAGGAGAGTGCTAGGTGTACTAATTATTACAAATTAGGGAAAGCATTGAGCCTATGTTTCTTTGGGTTTGGCTTAGTTCACTTAATATGATTTTTTTCCAAGTCTTTCCATTTCCTTACAAATGGGGCAATGCCATTCTTTCTGATGGCAGCACAGAATTCCATTGTGTATAAATACCACATCTTGTTGATCCAATCATCTACTGAAGGGCATCTGGGTTGGTTCCATATCTTTGCTATGATAAATAGTGCTGCAATGAACATCGTTGTGCTGGTGGCTTTAGTATGTATTTGTTTCTGGATGAGTAGGTAAATGCCAAGGAGTGGAATTGCTGGGTCATAGGGGAGCTCTATGTTTAGTCTTTTGAGGAAATCTCATACTGCTTTCCAGAGAGGTTGAATGAGTCTACACTCCCATCAACAGTGTAGTAGCACTACCTCCTGGCCACATTTCTGCCAGCATCTGTTGTTATTATATTTCTTGATCATGGTCATTCTAACTGGAGTGAGGTGGAATCTCAAAGTTGTTTTGATTTGAATGGCTCAAATATTTTTGATAAATATGTTATTGATACATAATTTATTCACCTCACAATTTAAAGTGATTTGAAGTGTGAAGTTCAATGGACTTTAGTATGTTCACATGCACAGTGATCACAATTTTAGAATATTTTCCTTTCTTGGAAACAAAATGGAATCAATTACACTTTGAGGCAAAACGGAGTTAAAATTAATCCTAACTCTTGTTTTGAAGTGAAGATAGTGCGTGTCTCATTTTGAGGCCAATCTGGGAAAAAAAAGTTTCTCGGACTCCTTAACTAAAACATTAAAGAGCTGGAAGTGGTGGCAAGAACCTATCATTCCAGTATACTGGAAGCATGACTAGGAGACTGGTCCCAGCTGGCCTAGGTATAAATGGGAGAACATACTTGGAAAAAAAATACAAAAACAAAAAGTGAATGGAGGCATAGCTGAAGTGGTACAGCACCTGCCTTGCAAGCAGCAGGCCCTGAGTTCAAATACTGATTCCATAAGAAGAAGCAACTCTGTACCTAGAATACCCACAAATCCTCTTTCTGACTATAGAGATTTGCCCATTTCATGGGAATGCAGTGTACAATAAGTATCTTGGCTTCAAGTTTTCAAGAATCATTGGCATCAGTATTTTATTCCTTGTGACAGCTAAGTGTTGAAGTTAATGGAGATATCACAATTTATTGATCTAATCATCAGCTGATGGGGATTGCTCTCTCTGCCACGTTTTGACCATTATGAATATTGCTGTTCTAAGTATTTATGTAGAACTTTTAGTATGGACATACTGTTTTATTTCTCTTGGCAAGGTACCTATGAGTAGCATTGCTGGTCCTAGGCTGACTTGATGGTCCAAACTGTCTATACCATTGTATGTTTTTACCAGTGCAGAACCCTCAGTGCTAACCTTTAGCAAGGTAATTTATCCCTTCCATACTTATTTGCACACACACACACACATGAAAAATTCATATTAAAACTCTAATAAAACCAATTAGTAACTGGAGGGTCTTCTTAATGAGACACCAGAAAGCTGACCTCCAGGTTCAGAGGCTTTGATAGCTTTTGATTTGAAGAGATCAACTGAGCTAAGTGCTGAGGAGCTAAATGAAAGCTGCCATATTTGAATGCCCCTTTATTCTCCTAGGCATTAGAAGAATTTTCTGCCTATTTTAAGGGTTAAGTGGATTCTATTCTAGCCTTCTATGTGCAGGTATGGCAATAGCCTGGGATTGTCTGTTACTCTGAAAAGCCATTGACATTTGCTGAAAGACAGCACACAAAAGAAGATATGCATAATATCTATGCATATGTCATGCTGATCTCTTGAAATGTTAGATATTCTGCACATCAAATTTACTGCCACTTGATTGCAAGTGACATAAACCTCAAGGCCAGTCTTTAAAAATGAAATAGGAAAGAAAAAACATTGAAAGCAATTCTTTCCCCACACTCATTGCCAGAGGTTTCTGAAAGGGGCCTCAAAGGTGATTTTCAAGGTGCACTTGACTGAGCCTAGAGGATTTCTGTCTGGGATGGGAGAGCATTTGCTGTAGGCTTATTCTGAGAGCACAGGGCGGATATGAAAAGAACATAAGCCTTGGTCTCTGCCCCCTGGGAAAGTCTATCTTGTGTTGTTAAAGAATAACTCAGTGCTAATGCATGACCATAGGTGCTACAAGGGTCAAGAGAAACACAAGTGGGGTGTGCTGGAGTGTGGCCGAGTAAGCTTACACAAGAAGTGGAACCAGCCTTCAAGGAAATCAAACCTAGGACTGAATGAAACTAGAGGAAATGGCATTGCTATTCCAGTAGGGACAGTGACAATGACATTGTGAAAGCCAGTGTGTATTTTAGGGTCCGGGAACCAAGGGCCATTGCTATAGATGATGGGCACAGGAGGATAGCCTGGCGGAAAGAGTTTGAGATATGGTGTCTGCACATCTGGAGTGAGATTGCTTTTAGTCCTCATGTGAATTTGCTTTGAAAAGAGCCATGTGGGTCTCTGTCTCTTCTTTTGCAGGCTATGGAGGTTGGGTGAGTCCTCATTCTCAAATGACTGTTCCCATTACAAGCTCTGGAGTGTTTATTTAAAAACCTTGGTTCCTGTTCCTGAAGGTTATATGTTTGTAGGTACAAGGTGAGGTCCAAGAGTAGTGGTTCTTTCTCATGCACATTGGAATGATCTAGAGAGGTTTTCAAATTAACGGTGATTAAGTTCTCTGAATCCCAGAGATTCTGATTCTGTGAGTCCTTGGTATGGCCCAGGCTTTGGGAGTTTTCATGGCTTCCCAGGTAGTCTTAGTGGTCATCCAGATTGAGAAGCACTAATTCTCGGTGGATTTGGGGCCTTGGGTTGATTATGAAGTACTGAAGGCCAGTGGAATTGTAGCTTCGCAAGACTTTGATTCAGTGAGAAACTATGTTGGAGTAAGATGGTGGAGGGCTTTTATGCTGGACTGAAAGTGTTGTATTTTGATCTATAGACAGCAGGAGAGAAATCAGATGTTTGAGCTGAGGAACATATCACCTGGTATTCTTTAGATCATGATCTTACCACCAGGAAAAACAGGAAAAGTGAAAACTATCCCTTCATTTTTGCTGTCAGCTGGAAAGGGTATCCACTGCCAACTCAGCTGTGTGACAGAGCAAACATAAATAATCAAGGAGAGGCTGTCAGAGTGGGGAAATAGCTTGAAGTCATAGAGCAGTATGGCATGGGCCTTTGCTAAGCATCTCCAACCCACCCTGAGAGGTTACAGGTTAGGGGGGACTTTAAATTATAAGTTAAATCTCATCTCTGATGACCAGAATATAGGGTACTACCTGCTCTCTTAACATTTGGAAATATCCCTTTTGATGAAGAGCGAGCAGGGTCCAGGCTCTTCGCATACCCCAATAAGTACTGTATTTCACTCCGTGGAATTCAACTATAGGGTGGCTTATCTTGTCTAAATCCACAGAGTCCCTAAGTTCCACAGGGAAATACAGAGAGTTGAGACCTTCTATCTTCCCACCACTGACCTTCTGCTCACAGTATTGCTTATAATTGCTTCTCCAGTAAATATGAACAAAACACAACTCAATTTAAAGGGAAATATTGACAAAAGCCCCAGATGGCAAGGGGGAGATAGAAAGGAAGTAAACTTGTGGAAGTATATAATGAACGGCCACTAGGAGACACTGGTGACTCTTTCAGGCACCCTCACCTGTATTCAGCAGCCTTGGTCTGGGTTCTTGGAGCCAGCAAGCTCTTCTGTCTTTAGTCTGTAACAGCTCGGGGTCTCCACTGGATAATCGTTACAATTCCTTCCAGGTTTGAAATAGTATGTCTTTTCACAACATTTCTAAAATCCATCCCTGCCCAGGAGTCGATTCTCTCTGGTCCTTCAGCAATGCCCTGTTTCACATTGGCCCTGAGAGCTTGTGGGCTGCTCCTGGCTAACCTGGCATCATTCCCAAAGGACCACCAGCCCCACATTTGCATGCCAAGAACATTTTAAGGAATGTGAGCCCTGCAGGCTCAAACATCAAAATCTTTCAATAGGGGAAAAAATCTCAAACCAAACCCAAACAAAACTCATGAAGTCCAAAACAAACCAAGTAGCTTTGTAGTTAACTAAATTATCCCCACTTTCATTTTTTTTTTAATTTGAAGAGCAGTTGCTTTTCCTTTTCTATAAATATCCTATTTGAAGTACATTGGTTGCTGCTGTATGTGCTTCATAGAACAAACAAAAAAATACCCTCAGAATCACCACCCCACTGCCAAAAAACCTGACAAACAAATAAACAAAGTACCCCCAAATGTCAAGCAAGCAAACAAATGAAAGAAACCCTATACCAGTAGCTCTCACCTGTGATCCTAGCTACTTACGAGGCTGAGATTGGAGGATCACAATTTGAAGCCAGCCTAGGTAGGAAAGCTTATGAGACTCTTACTTCCAAGTAACAGCAAAAAGCCAGCAATGGAGCTATGGCTTAAATGGTAGAGCAGCAACCTTCAGGAATAAGGTTAAGAGACAATGGCCAGGACCTGAATTCAAGCCCTAGCACTCGCACACAAGAGAAAGGGAAAGAAAAAGACACTGTTCCATGGGTCATTTGGGATAGATCTTACTGTTTGAAAAATCTATGTTTCTTAGATATTCATGTGTAGGAATCACATGAGGAGGAATTTGGCATAAACACAGATTTCCCTCTGTACCGAGTCTAGCAATGGATTGAAGGGGTGTGGTATGGAGGCCAGGAGCATAGCTCCCTAGCAAGCTTTCTGGTTTGAATGTCAATGGTCTGCTGACTATCCACCCAGAATTTCTGTGCTAAAGAAGGTAAGTGATTCAGGTTCTTCCCGGGATCACTCTTCCTGACATGGCATGAATTTATATCCTTGCTTCCCCACAGTTTCTTTCTGGCTTCAAATGATTATTGAGAACAACTATGATGTAGCTTATATTTAAGCAACAGGATAATATCATCATTAAAAGGCCATGGTGAGGCCAGGAGGCAGCTCAGTGGTAAAGTGCTGGCCTAACATTCACAGGCTCTCTGTTTAATGTCCAGCATGATATCAGTAAGGCTGTAAGTTCAGATAGCTCAAAAATCTGACTTTAAATCTTAATTTTCTGGCTTTGTAAAATTGGGCTGGTTGCTAATTGTCTAGTGTCAAATTCCTCATCGCTGAATTGGGGTCTGGAACATGGTTAACTGAGTCACTCCATGTAAGGTCCCCAGGTTGAGATAAGCAGTTGGTGAAGGTTAGTGTGGTAGGTGTTGGGGCCAAACAAAAGGAAGGAAAATGGAGATAGAAGGTGTTATTCAAGCAAAGCTTGGGAAATAAAAATAACAAGTGTTGGTGAGAATGTCAAGGTATTGGACTGCTTTCAGGAATGTAAAGAGGTGTCACTGGTATGGAAAATCAGGAAAAATAAAAAAGTAGATGCTATGTCTCATGGGTTGTGGATGGCAGGGAGCAAGATCTCTTACCCTGTCCCATGCCAGCTTCTGGTTCCCTGGTGACGTGAGTGGCTGTGTATGTCAAATTCTATAAGGGATGGAATCCAAAGCTTGCAGCGTGATCAAGAGAGAAGGGTGATTCTCTGCTGAGATGTCTCATTGTCAAGCTTCTGGATGGACTTGCTTGCCATATGGGCCTCCCAGCCAAGCTCTGTCTGTGGGTCTACCATGATCATGTCCTGGGCTCTTGTCCATACATCCTTCCCTGGGTGGCTTCCAAGGCCTTGGGGCGTTGGCTTCTGCCTCCTGGAAATGCCTTTTAGGAGTAATGATTCCACACACAAGGGCTGCTGCCTCCTGAGGGCTAGCAGGGATTTTGTGAGCACGTTGCTCAGTGTTCTGACATATCTGCACTTGCTTTGTATGAGGAACTTATGGTAAAGTTGTGTGCAAATAATACAGACCTGGAGTATGTGTCTTTTTTTTTTGTAGGACAAAGAGGGACAACATTTCTTTCTAGGGGCAATGCTATATCTCACTAGGTGTGAACGGTGTCTTCTTCAGCTCTTAGAATGTTTTGTTCCACTAGAAAACTTCACTTAGTGGTTAAACTTACTAAAATAATACAGGACTTCACTGGCTAGCAATTGTTAGAGTGCCAGGGAAGAAGAAGGTGGCTGTATATTTTCCTTGTCATCCCAATCCTTGGGTCTTTTTGTTTTTAATATAATCCTCTGGCAAGGTGCTGGTGGCTTACGCCTGAAATCCTAGCTACTCAGGCAGCTGAGATCTGCAGACACCACCTATGGTTTGAACCACCTAGGGCAGGAAAGTTTGAGACTGTTATCTTCAATTAATCACTGAATGGCCAGAAGTAAAGTTGTAGCTCAAGTGGTAATGTGCTAACAAAATAGCTCAGGAATAGTGCCCAGGTCCTGACTGCAAACCCCAGGATTATAGCACAAATATATATATAATATTACATATTATTATATATTATGTTTATATTATTTATAATATTCTTATTATATTTATATTATATATTACATTATATATAACTATATATTATATTATAAATAACTGTATGTGTGTATGTATATACACACACACACATATATATATATATAATCCTCTGAATTTTTAAAAATCACATTGGCTTTCCTAATGTTACCTTTCTATTTTAGAATGACTTTATAAAATGTCTCCTAAATGTAAAGAAATAATTAATCTGACTTCCGAAGTTTGCTGCTCATTTAAACACCAGAGAGGATGAGATTTGTTGAGGCTATACATTGTTAAAAATGCATGGACTAGGGGCCGGGAGTTTGGCTTAGGGAGTTGCTTGCCTAGTATGCACAAAGACCCGGGTTCGATTCCTCGGTACCACATACATGTAGGAAAAAAGCCGGAAGTGGTGCTGAGGCTCAAGTGGTAGAGCTCTAGCCTTGAGAAAGTCCAAGGATAGTGCTCAGGCCCTGAGCTTAAGCCCAGGACTGGCAAAAAAAAAAAAATGCATGAACTAAGACAGGTGCTGCTGGCTCATGGATCACATCTGTAATCCTAGCTACTCACTCAGGAGATTGAGATCTGAGGATCATGGTTCAAAACCAGCTGGGCAGGAAAGTCCAAGAGACTCTTACCTCTAATTATCCACTAAAATACCAGAAGTAGCACTGTGGGTCAATGTGGCGAAGAGCCAGCCTTGAGCACAAAGCTCAGGAACAGTGCCTTGCGTTCAAGCCCCACAACCCCTCCCCCACCACCCACAAGAGTGTATAGACAAGCCACGAGGTCCCTGTCTTCTAAAACAGAGAGCCACTCCATTCTTTCTTTGATCCTTTTTCCCCTGGCCACCTGGACACACTCCTCTGTACCCTGAACTCCAGCCTTTCAGCCTACTGTCAACTCAGTAAGAATCCAATTCCAGGCCTCCCTCAGCATCTCCAAACAACCCCCCTTCTCCTGATGCAGGGCAAAGCTGAGGAGCTCTGACCCCAGCCAATAATAACAATGTTGTAACATGTTCTAGATTTGCTTCTTAGGGCTTTGGCTTGCTTTCCCCACCTGTCTTTAATTTTTAGCATAACCGCAAGCTGATAGAGATACGTATCAAAGACTTATCAGATGAGTGTGCCCAATAGAACTAAAATGTTCAGGGCATCCAATTTAGCAAATTTTAAATAGCTACCTTCAACCAAGTTCAAAGAATATCATTGTTCCTCAGTTCCTTCTCTTAAAAAAAAGTGGGGGGGGCAGTGGGGGAAGCTCTACCATTTAACTGAGTCAAGACAGCCACTCAGAAGAGACTGTAACAAGGTATTTTTTTTTCAAAGATGGAAAACATGAGAAAATTGAAAGTTAACAGAACATTTTCAAGCAGTAATTTAAGTTTTCACAAAGGCTTAGAGTTGGACCTTATTCTGATGTCATTGAAATATCCCTGGTTTAAATATAAGTACTTTAATAACTAGTTAGGGAAAGAAAAACTTTCTTTCCCAGGCAAGCAGTAATAGAAAGCTTTGTTGGATTCCTTTGATTACAATAGTTCTTTGTTAACAGATTGTAACTTTGCCCCAGGACTGGTGATAAACTCTTAAAAGGTGAGAAGACTTGTCCTTCCCACCAAGGGAAGCTGTTTCACCTCCACATGGATTGAAAAGAAAATAAATGTCTAGCGCAGCAACTTTTTATTCCTATTTAACTTTCTGTGTCTCTTTGGTTGACAAGTCTGACCAAAAAAAAAAATCAATATTTAGTGTGAAAATCATGTAAAGTCCAGCAACATTGAATCTTTTCCACCCCAGTGGAAAAGATTATTCACCCTTGTTGCTTGGAAACCCTTTGCAAGTGAGGAAATATTATTACCTTTAGGAGTAGATCAATGTCTGCTCAAAGCAAAAATTAGATAATTGTGGGATTCATTTGATTAAATGGAATATCAAAAGAAAATAATTTCTACTTTAGAAGATCTAAATAATCTACCCTTACTTTGCAATGATCAAATTAAACAACTAGCCAAATCAGTTATTCAGGTGGAAGAGACTATCGGGTAGTGTTTGGGGTTCACCCAGGGGTCAGTTCATAAGAAAGTAAAACCTAAAAGTTGACCATAAAGCTAGCACCATTGGCTCAGGCCTATAATCCTACCAACTCAGGAGATCCAGAAAATTCATACAGAAAAAGTCTGTGAGATGCCATGTCCAAAATAACCATTTCAAAGCTGGGCTGCAGGCATTGCCCAAATGGGAGAGTATCAGTTGAGCCTATGTGAAAGACCTGATTTCAAATTCCATGCCACCAATGAAGAGCAAAAATACAACTTGAAGTATTTCTATAGTAATAGCTCAGTTCATATTTTAGCTAATGAGATTCTGGATACTGAAACGGAAAAGGAAACACAGATAATTCTGTTTTCCTCTAGTTTTACAGTTAAAGAAGCTGAAGCTCAGTATCACATACCCAGAGAGTCAGGATTAGAATCCAGAGCACTTTCTACATCATGGACTATCTGTCCCTTGTGACTGCCTTGTTTCAGAGACATAACTAAATTGAGATAGATCATAAATCATCTTGATTTTTTGGCAGGCTGTTCTCCCTCTTGTGGGTACCTTGCTATCTGTATTTCTTCAAATTCATTATCATAGTTCACAAAGGAAAAGAACATATGAGGACTGAGTAGAAAGTGAAGGATTAAGAAGGATTTGGACCAGAAAGCTAGAGAAGGGGTCCAATGGGATGGAATTCATTGATTCTAAAACAGGGAAGAGCCCAGCCTCCCTTCCTCTGTCCCTAACCCATGCCAGCACTGCTTGCTAAGCATTTCTTCCATGCTTCATCTACATTTCTACGGTGGATCAGTAGTTTCATTTCTGCCTGAAAAAGTTCCAAAAATACTGAGAGAAAGTCTGGTTATATGGTATTTAGAATTGGCCCCAGAACAGAAACTCCTCTGACAAGGAGCTTGTTTTCTTTGTGTTTGCCAGAACCCGGCCTCATTGTGGAGACTTGGAATTCAAAATAAGCACTTGCATATTTGTGCTTTGTTCCAGCCAATCTCAAACACTTGAGTCTTTCTTATTGGTTGGTTCAATTTAATGATAAACCTTTAATCACAAGGTTAGACATCAGGACTTTTAATCAGGCAAATAGGAAGGAGTTGAATCCAGGCTGGATTGCTATTTTACCAGAGGCAAATTTCTTAATCACTCCTGGCTTCATTTTTCTCTCACCTGCCATGGGAGTAATAATAATAATAGGGTATACCTCTAGAGGTTAATGAGGAGTAAATAAGATAATGATAATGATGGGATTGCCATCAGAACCAGAGCTCAGTAAGTGGTAATTGGCATTATCATGGAGCTGTAGCTGGGTGCACAGGCTGGCCAGGGTTCTGTGGTCACAAAATAGTAATTGGAATTATGGGTTTTCATTGAGTAATCTAGAAGGTTGCTTCCTTTTGAAAGATTTGGGCAGAAGTATAGTGCAGGGAATCTGTGGGTTGTTGCTGCAGGCTCTATGTCAGGTATCCTATGCAAATCTGAGAGGCAGGACAGTATGAAAGCCTGGATAGACTGAGGAAGCCCAGTCACTCATTCACACGGACATTCTAAGATCCATTCTGGATAAAGCCAGAAGGTAGAGGGTCTTCATGGGAACTGAACCCTTATCACTTGCCCCAGGGACTACTAGAAGTGCAAAACTATTTCTAACACTGTGCACTGCACCATGAGATTTTTTTTTCTTGGTCATGGGGCCTGAACTCTGGGCCTGAGCGCTGTCTCCGAGCTCTTCAGTTCAAAGCAAGTGTTTTACCATGTTGAGCCACAGTGCCACTTCTGAGACTTATTTTTTTAATGGAGAATTCCTGACTTGAATACAATGTACATGCAGAAAATAACTCTGGGAATCCCCAACTCTCACTAATGGCCATGCCTATAATACCTATGATACCTGTTTGGGCTTTAAATTCAGATGCTACTACTGACCAATCAGTTGTAGATGGTAAATTACACACTCTCCTGCAGCTCCACTGGAACTGAGGCTTTGCATGTTGAGTTTCAAGTATTTCTAGGAATTTCTCATTTTGCAAGAAAGCTAGAGCCAGGCAGGTCTTCCTGTGGCTTTTCAGAAAAGTGAAATCGAGGACCTAAATATAGGTTGTGTCACATTCACACATTTAGGTTTGCAAGTCTGCACAATATGGGTTGAATTCCGTGAATGTCTTAATCCCCAGTTTTCTTGTGTATAAAACAGGGACAAAAACTGCATCCATGCCAACTTGGCAGTGTGTGGTGAGGCTCAGATCCTGTCTGTGCAAGGGCTTTGTAAAGCTGCTACTAAAGGAAAATGCATTCATAATTTTTAAATTTCTTTTTGTTTTAAAATTTTTTCTGATCATCTTTAAGTAGTTACACAAAAGGGTTTCAGTTGGACATGTCAGCTTATGAGGACCTATCAGTGTTCTTCCTTTCATACTCTTCCCTCATCTTCCAACCCCACCCATCAATTTCCCTAGCTCTCCTTTCACATATATATATATATATATACATCTATATTGACTATTATGACTGCATTCTTCCATTATTACTCTCTTCATTTGCCTGCCCTCGCTTCTTATCTCCCTCAACCCTTATACCTCAAGTTCCAACTTCTTGGTATTCATTTTGTTAGACTATAAGTTAGTTGTTCAAAGAAGTCACATCATTAGAATTCACATGCATCTAACATGCATTCATAATTTTTCTTATCAAAGAAGACAATGGAGTAATATACATCTCACTTCCTCTGCTCTCCCTTTCGCTGCTTCTCCACTTACTTTCCTTACCAGAACTTAAGGTATTGTGTTCTATATTGCAATATAAAAAATGTTTCTGTTTGAATCTTATATGCAACAAAAGGTAGATGAATGGTTAAATTGAATTTGATATCTGCAGTCAGAAGTCTTTACTATCTCCTAATAATATTAAAGCAAAAAAAAAAAAAGACTTGAGTAACCTAGCTGATTGGATAAGTTATCAGACAGATTTGGGGTGAGGGTGGGGAGCTGGTGATGGGGACCTGGCAATTGAAAAATCAGCCAGATGAGATTACAGTCTGGAAAATGCCTATAGAACCTATTCAATTCCACAGGAGAAATTTCCATATCAGAACAGGCCACTTGACCATATGCATTAGAGCTCTGTGTGACCCTGGTTTTAACTTTTATTAGGTTATTCCATCTGGTTCCTGGTCACAATTAGAAAGTGTTATACAAGAGGAATCTCTGCAATCTGAGCTTTTAGTTCACAGAGAATTTTGATTTTTTTCCACTTATCTTTATTGGGCTGCTTATAAAAAGAGTGAAGCTCTTTAACCAAACATAGTCTCCACGTCCATCTGGAGAGACGATGATGGGTAAGTGATTAAGTTGTTAAAATGAAGAAAATGTAGTGCTTGTTATTAGGCAGAGCGAAGACATCGGGTGCTGTTCATAGCTATTTGGCTCTTAGTCTGGATTGTTTAATGAGTGATGGATCATGATTGTGTGTGTGTGTGCATATGTGTGTGTGTGTGTGTGTGTGTTGGTGCATGCATAAGTGTTTATGCACATGCCCACACCATATCTGCACAAGGTAAAATTGAGATGGAGGCTTTTCTACTTATTTCCCCTCTTCTCCTCCTGTCTCCTCTTCTCTCCTCCCCTCTCCTCCCCTCTCCTCCCCTCTCCCCCCTCTCCCCCCCTCTCCCCCCTCTCCTCCCCTCCCCTCTCTTCCCCTTCCCTCCCTTCCTCCCTCCCCCCCCCCCCCCCCGCCTTCCCTTCCCTCCCCTCCCCTGCTTCTGTCTGTTTCTCTGTCCCTATCCTTGTCTTGGTAGCTCTACGTCTGCCTGATCTCTCTCTCCCCCTCTCCCTCTCTCCCTCTCTCCCTCTCTCCCTCTCCCCCTCTCCCTCTCTCCCTCTCTCCCTCTCTCCCTCTCTCCCTCTCTCTCTCTCATTCTTGCTGCCTTTCCTGCTAGCCCCATACTTTCTTCCCTTTCCTAGTCTCTGCAACCTTTCTTTTCAAAGACTGCTTAGGGCTTTCCATTCCTGCATACCAAGGGTAATTGATCATTAACGGCTTAGAGAGTATTAGTAGGGATAAGAGAAGCATTGCTTTTTCAAGTTTTTGCTTCAAAGAGACTCTCCAGTTTAAAAAAGGCTGGAAATGTTGACCAGGATATTGGGGTAGCAGGTCTAGTGCTTGCAAAAATCACTTCAGTCAAGGACTCTAGGAGGTTTTGCCTAGAGAAGAGTTTGTGAAAAAGCAAAGGTGGTTTCTTAAAAAAAAAATATCAGTACTAGAGATGAAGGGGTCACTGTGTTATGAGCTCACTGTGATGAGGAGAAGAAAGGGCCCGGATGCAAACCTGATGGAGAGAGGCTTCTTCTCAGCTCTAGAGAGGAGGGGGCTCCCATGAAAAGAGGACGTGAGCCGGAGGCCCTAGTATGGCCGCACCCCGAAGGGCATATTCTCACACTTGGTGAGCTTTGAGGAAAGACAGGCAAAGGCCCGTGTGGAGGGTGGGTGGGGGGTGGGAGGAGATCTTCCCTAGAGTTAAAATCAACAGGTATTTCCTGTAGAATATGCAGTTTTCGACAGGGCATTGGTGAGTCACTCTTGTAATCCTAGCAATTTATAGGAGGCTGAAATCTGAGAGTCATGGTTCGAAGGCAGCTTGGTCAGGAAAGTCTACGAGACTCTTATATTCAGTTAAGCAGCAAAAAGTTGAAGTGGAGCTGTGGCTTAAGTGGTAGAGCACCAGCTTTGGGGGACAAAGCTAAGGGACACTGTACAGGACTTGATTTCTAGCCCCATTACTGGCATGTGAGAGAGAAAGAGAGAGAGAGAAATACACACACACACACACACACACACACAGAATATGCCATTTTCATTTTGCTCTTTAGTGTTATAAAAGCAATATCAGACTTTTAAGGAAGTTGTCAGCTGTGCCCCTTCTCCTGCCAAATGCTATTTTTTGCATCTTCCTCAGTGCTTCTTTGTTCTATATTTTTCAAGTGGGGTAGCTTTGAGTTTGCTAATTTAGACTTTCACAATTTCCTGGAGACTAAAATTCTTGCCTTGCAGTTTTTCAAGTCCAAGGTCATTCAGATGACAGGAGATACAGTGGAAAATGGCATCCTTCTCATTTTCAACAAACCTCTCCCATTAGTATTCATTTGAGATGTTAAATGTGTGGGTAGTAAATACCAAGGGTTTATCCCCTCATCTAGATGGTATTAACATATTTCCTTCTTTTTTTGTCATGATTCATAAATCACCAACCTATAAAAATCAAAGGCCAAGAATATTTGGTTACCTGTGGCCATGGTGGACTTTCCTGCTCTGGGTTCTTTGTAAAGACTGGAATCTTTGTCCTTTCACCTTTGACCTGAGCTTCCTGTTCCAGCACAAACATTCTCCTGTCTTTTATTCCAACAGATGCCTGGAGAAGAGCATCCCAGCATTACCAGACACTTGGGATTGTTTGTGTTTATTTGGTTTCCTCTACAAAGTGGTCTGGCAGAATGTAATCACTGTTGTCCCTCTGCTTTGTGGAAGAAGCTCTGTGTAATGATGTGCAGATGCCAGTTGCGATGTGTTCAGGCACCAGGTAGTTTGATTCTTGTCTCATTTGAACAGATGACTTGAGGTGTCCTTAGGGGTTTTGTCTCTAAGAAGCCAGCTGACACAGAAAAACAGCCACAAGTCAGCAAGGAAGGGACTGTGTGCTATGAAAATGCTGAAGGAAGCACTCCTTCAGCTATTGGCTCCAAGTCAGACCGAGCTGTCATTGTAGCCTTTCTCTCCCTCCCTCCCTTCCTTCCTCCCTCTTTCTCCCTTCCTCTTTCCCTTTCCCCCTTCTATTTTTTTCAGTATTCTTTTCTTCAAATGTCTTTAAATGCCTAACACTGGAAATAAAATTCTGATGGGATCATTTTGTATCAATTATCTTTAAAATTCTAGAAATTGTAAATGTAGATTTCCACAAGTTGCCAGTAAAACACACTTACCATAACATTTATAATTTAAGTGTATGTGGCCTTAAGAACATTCACATTGATCTCCAGTCACCACCCCATCCACTTCCCAGAACCTGGTCATCATCCGAAAGAGAAAGTCTGCATTCATTTAACATGGACACCCTGTATCTCCTCCCTAGAGATCCTGGTTATCACTCCTCCCCCTTCTTTCTCCATGAGTGGGGAGGAGGGGGGGTTTAGATACCTCCCATTCCTATAAAGGATGGTTGTACTCTTCTTTCACTTCTTATAATCCCTGCTTCTCTCCTTAGAGATATCTCCTCACAGTGCTACGATGTGCCTGTGCCTGTCCAGTTCCTGTTTGGTGTGGCATGCTTATGTGCAACTATCTTTAAAGAATAAAAGAGAGATCGATTAGCACACAAGTGTTCTAACCATCCTGTAATTTACTTATTTTGTATATGGCATCTCAGAAGTCATTTTGGTTTGTTTTTATTTTTTACTGGCTTCATAGTACTCCCTAGTATGGATATGCCAAGATTTATTTCAGTCATTCTCTGGTGGATCCTCTAGTTCCCCCCACCCCCATCTCGTTTTGTTCTATTAGCTGTAGACAGCTCCTGAGTCTTCCCTGTGCACATGGACAAGTACTTTGTCAGTAGCATTCCTGGAAGGGGAATCAGTCAGTCAGAAAGCCTAGGTACTTAACATTTTGATCGATGCTGCCAAAATGTTTTCTCAAAAAGGCATCATCACTAAGTTATACATTCCTTAAGTGAACGATAATATTGCACTTCCTGGCATCCACACCAGCAGGTGATATATATTGTTAGTCTTTTAAACTTCTGCCAGTCTAACAAGAAAATCATCATATTGGCTGTGTCTATGCCTCTACTCTGCCAGTCTAACAAGAAAATCATCATATTGGCTGTGTCTATGCCTCTACTCCTACCAAGAGGGGAATCTGAGTTGGAAAAAGGAAAGGGCAGAGGAGCAGGTGGTCTGTGGAGAGAACACAGATGAGTCATTTTCTGTGTGTCTGTTCTTCTGGTTCTTCTCCTGCTCCCTCCTCCTCTGGATGAATGTAGAAGATTTTGAGGAGGGCCTTCTTCCTTCTTACAACCTCTTCTTGAATCTGGTTTCTAGAGCCGCAAGAATCCTGGTGTGAAATTGAAGAATCAGATCACATATGTTGCCAACTCAAAGAATCTTTAAGACAGCATTCAAGGCCTGTTTCCTGCCTGCTTCTCACCCTGTCTTACTCCCATTCATTTTTTCACCATTCTGGGACAAGATGGGCTTCTGTACTCAGGGTTTTCCTCACACCTGTCCCAGTCTGGACCTCTCCTTTTCAGCTTTTCATTTCCCCTGCTGCTCATCTCTTGTTAATAGGAATGCCATTTCCTCAGAAAGACCTTCAAGAATACCACCAGTCTGTCTCAGTTCCCTCACCAATTGTCCTCAGTGTTTGCCTTTTCCTCTACAGCATACACTCAATGAATGAAGGAAACAATTGTATCAGAATGGCCACTATCCATATAGTAGACATTCAATAAATATCTGTTGGAGGAATTGAGGAAAGCCAAGCATTTTCTGGACTGTTTTTTCTCATTACTCTTGCTTTAGAAATGAGGGATGGTACATGTTCCTGTAATCCCAGCAACTGGTGAGAGTGAAGCAGATAGACAGTTTGAGCACAATGTGAGCTGCCTAGCATGACATTGTCTTAAATAAACCAATAAAGAAAAATAGAATGAAAAGAAATAAGCTCACTAAGGTCTAGAGAGTTTAAAGCCTTCAGCTAGTAATGTTGAGGGTTTCCAGATTCTCTCCATAGTGAACTAAACAGGCTTACCTCAAAGCATTTCACATCATCCCCATTTTACAGACAGGAACATCAAAATAAGAGCTCTTACTTAGATGGGAATGAGGAAAATCCATCTGCCTCATAGCTGGCTAGGCTTCTCCTCTGACAACTCTATCAGAAAGTTACACCTTGAACTTCCTTGCCTTGGTCTGTGTCCTTTAAGGACTTTGGTGACTGGCTCACAGCTTTCAAATAAATCAAATGAGCTTAGGAATTAAAGATTTAATTATCTTGTTAGGGTCTTGTGCATTTGAAAAGAGGATTCCCTGGGGAGAGACATCCTAACCAAGAACGCAAACTCTCCCAGGTGGCCTGTTGTGGCAAGTAAGAGTGTGTGGTGGTCTGTGGTCATCTTTGCTCTGTGACTTCCTGATGTCCCCAGCTCTTCTAGATGAAGACATCCAGCCTTGCATCATTCTAAATTTGTACTACTCTCTAAGCTAAAAAGTGCCTCCTACAGGGGAGATCGTCTGAACTGCTTCCTAGAGATGGATGAAAGGCCGCAAGGATTTTTGCTTTCTCTCTCTGGGCTTCAGAAGCCATTTAGAAGTCACACTCACAGTCTCAAAATAGAGACACAAAGCTGCTTTAATTCACTTAATTTACTTATTTTTATCTCAGACTTTTTACAAAGGGCCTCAGCCAAAACCTGTGCTAGCCAGCTTTGAGGTCAGGAGAGGGTGTATGTGAGGGGGGAGAGGAATAATATCAAGAGCAAGCAAGGCTGGCTGACTTCTGCGTATCAACTGTTTGAAGCGTTTTGGTTTAAAATTCTACCTTCTGCAAGATGAGACAATGAGTTTTGTTCTGTTTGATGCTAGAGTATTTACATAACATCTGTAATACTCTTATTAGGAAGCCTGGTGGATCTCAGGTAGACATCATAGAATAGCTGCAATTTTTAAATTTACAAGAATTTACTCTGCCCATATTCAGTTCATTAGTTTTTGCAAGACTTCTTTAAAAGCTTTCATGTGTTTATGACATAATGTGTTTTACTTCTACTTCCCCTTAGCACATTTTGTATCAACTTCTATATGAAAAAGTGACATTTATCTCAGCCAGTCACATTAATTCTGAAGAATTATTCTTTGAGTATTTGTCTATCTGCCTACCCTTTCTGTTGTCTTTATATTTAAATTTTTTTAACCTATATTGTATGTTCTCCCTTTGGCTACCATAATTTTATTGACAACCATTTTCCTGTGACCATAATCTCAGAGCCTGATAATTACCTTTTATGTTTTCAATGATGTAGAATGATTTTCATTTTGAATGTTAAGATTTTCAGGTAATATATGTATAATTATAAACAGCAAAGAGCAGTAAATATTACTTAATTAAAAATCTCAGTTTTGGGGCATAAAAGAAATGGGAAACATGGTATAATGAGACAACTGTGTACAGAAGGGCTGGTTTTACACATGCCTGTCTTACTTATTCTTGTGTTCTTTGGAGCTGAGACATAGGAGGTACTGAATAAATGTTTATTTCATGGATACATGAGTAGGATTCTTCCTTTTTTTCTTTTTTTTTGTAAGGCCAAATCATTTTGATCTGGGTGGTTACAGTAAATCTCAAGCTCTTGGCTAGCCTAGGCATTCATTCTGCAAACTTTTATGGGGTGCCTACTATGTGTGAAGTACTAAGGTTGGAAATGAATTGTTGAAAAAAAAACAGATGCAATTCTTCCTTCCTGTGTGGGAGCTTGTTTTAATATGTCCATATCACCTAATTAGGAATAATCCCTAATTCAAGCTCCAAGAGACAGATATGGTTCAAGAAGGATAGCAAAACAGAGCGGCTGGAACAGGAGAGTGAGGGCTGGTTCATGGTTAAGTAGACAGAGGTCAGGCCAATCAAGGCTGTTTTTAGAGCTTGAATCCCCATTTTGTGGAGATAGGACCTTTGAGGAGAAAACTGAGATGAAATGAGGTCATGAAAGTAGAGTCCTGGTGTCCTTATAAGAAGAAAGAGAGACAGAGAGAAGGAGAGGAAAAGTGAGAGGAAGAGGAAGAAGGACAGGGACTGGAGAGGGAAAGGTAGAAGGAGAAGGAGAGGGAGAGGAAGAGGAGAATAGGAGAGAGGAGGGGAAGGAAGGGGAGGGGAGGGAAGAGGATTGCAGAGGAGTGATATCTGGGGTGCACAGAGGAAAAGCCATGTAAGGGCATAGTGAGAAGTCTGCATTCATAAGCCAGCAAAAAAGCCCTCACTAGACACTACAATAACTCTTCCAGCACCTTGATCTTGGACTTTCAGCCTCTAGGACTGTGAAAAAATAAGGTTTTGTTGTTTAAGCCACAGTCTGTGGTATTTTGTTATGACAGCCTGAGCAAAAGAAAACTGTGGAAGGTTTTTAAAGCGAGGTTAGCATGCTCAGGTTCATGTTTTGAAAAGATTACTCTGGTGGAAGTGTGAAGAACAAGTTCCAAGTGAATAAAGACAGACGTGTCCCCCTGGGCAGGGGGACAGGACAGAAATGCTCATTTAGAGTCTAATCCTCCTTCTAGTTTGTTGTTTAGAGTTGGGTTGGAAACAGGGTGAAAGAAAAGAATGATCATGACCTGGGCTTAGTTTGCACACCAACAATGAGTGTTATTGTTGATTGCAATCTCCTTCTTGATTTTTCCAAGAGTCAAATTGACCAGAAAGCATCCTGCAAGAGGATGACCAACACTGTAAAATGTGGCTAATTTGCTGTGATCTTAGTATCAGGATTCCTTTTTCTCTGCCACTAAGGTTATTTTATTTTATGTTTTGCCAGTCGTGGGGCTGGAACTCTGGGCCTGGGTATTGTCTGTGTGCTTTTATGCTCAAGGATAGCATTCTAGCATGTGAGCCACAGCTTCAATTTTGGTAGTCAACTAGAGATAAGAGTCTCATGCACTTTCCTGCCCAGGCTGGCTTTGAACCATGATCTTTGGATCTCAGTCTTCCGAGTAGCTAAGGTTATAGGTGTGAACCATTAATGCTTGACTTAGGTTATTTCTGATCAAATTCACAGGACAAGAGTAAATGGATTGTAAAGATACCTTTGACAGGACTAGTAATAGGGTGATTGCCTAGCATTCACAAAGCCCCAAGTTTGATTCCTTGATACTACATACACAGAGAAAGCTGGAAATGGTGTGTGGATCAAGTGGTAGAGTGCTAGTCTTGAGAAAGCCCAAGGACAATGCCCAGGCCCTGAGTTCTAGCCCCAGGAGTGGCAAAAATAAGGTACCTTTGACAATATCTTTGCTGGAAGATACCTTCCTTATCCAGTCTTCCTTACTCCTTCCAAATGATCTGTGTTTTGTTCCATCCCAACCTAACATTTCTGAGACACTTAAACAAATTATGTGATGTAATACATCCCTAAAGTATTTCCAAATTATTGTAACCACAAGGCCAAAGAAACAGGACAGTGATGCGCAAGTGGTCATTTTTGTTTTTCATTCTTTTGATTTTTATGATTCTGCAGTTGGGCAGTTTGCTCTGTGCTCCGCTGGGTGGCTCTGCTGGTCTGGACATTGGGAAGGCCAGCCTGGCCTGGGGTGAAGGTCACAGGTCTGCAGTCAGCAGCTGGTCAGCTGATTTGCAGCTGCTGGGTTGTTCTGCTCCATGTACTCTCTCGTGTGTTTCAGCAGGGCAGACTGGACAGGAGGGCAGCTCTAACAAGCCAGCGCTTTTCAAGCGGCTGCTGACTGTAGACTTACTAATTCGGCCAAATCAAATCCCAGGGTCAGCCCGAATTAAGGAGTGAAAAAAGTAGACCCGACATCTCAATGGGAACTGCCACAAGGTCACAGTGTGAAGGACATGGAGATGGGGAGAGGAGTTGTTTGTGACCATTCTCTCTGTCCAGCTCCTGCTATTCTTTTCCATGCTGTTGACAAATACTGCCATGTTCTCATGCTGTCCTTATTCAATTTAGAGAAGTCAGCTTCAACATAACAGCAAGACTCTAAACCTATTCTAGTGTCATCATAAGAAACACATTGGTAAAATCACAACTTACTATGTTAGTTATTGTGGACTGAATAGTTCCCTCTGAATGTTAAGATCCTAACCCCAAGAAACTCCAGAACTCGACTTTATTTAGAAGGAAGGTCATTAAGATGTAATTAGTGAGCATGGAGTCAGACTAAAGGTGGGCCTCTAATCATATAACCCATGTTCTTTTATTTATTTTTTTAAAGTAAACAGAGTAAGTTTATGTGAAAGGAAAGGGAAAAGCTCTGAAAGATCGAGGGGCAGATTAAATTTAATCTAGTCTGTGATTATATCTGGAAAGGAGCCCAAAGAGATCAATGGAGTCCTCTGGTAGGATGGTTGATGATCACTGGTCTCCTTCCATAATTCCTGTCTTTGGTTTTGTGCCGATTGATTGCTGTTATGTGAATGCACTGCCTTAGCTTTCTTTATTGGTTCAGCAGGCACCCAGGGCATGGTGGGAAATAGAAGTGCTTGAGCAGGAGCCTGAGGCACTGTGGGAACAAGAAACATGCTAATGGGACACAGGTTATCTGCATGTGTTATGTTGCTGCTTTTGATCTCTATCTACCTAATAGCTCCCCTTACTTTCTATTTCCCCACCCTCTTGGATAGAAACCCTAGCTTTTGGGAGGTGTGGAGGGGGTGACTACATGGGCTACTTCCTGCTAAGAGATGCAAGAGTGGGTTTTGCCAGTCTGGAATCCTCAATCTGGAATCCTCTAGGAGGGGTCTTTAAAGGTAGAAAGGATGTGGTTTGTGTGCCTTGTCAGTGGACCACAGTAAACTTCCAGAGGCCAGTTTATATGGGGGCTCCTTTTCTAATGACCATTTTTAGCTTGATAGACTTCAACGCAGAAGAAAGTAACTTAAAAAGCAGATTGAGAATACAGGGGTCACATATTAGCAGCATTATTATACTAGACAGTGAGTCTCAGGAAAGGTAGCAGCCAAGACAACCAGAACCAGGCTATCTCCTCTTGAGATGCATCCTTGGGTAGTTCTCTCCTTTAGTTGTGAGGCTTTGTAGATTAATTTGTGGCTGTGCGTTTGGACTTGTCTTAATCTGTTAACCCAAAGCCATAGTCTTCCCTTACCATGGCACAAGCCCTCTCCCCATCCTTGATCATATCTAAAGCTCTTTTAATCTTCAAAAATGTAGCGGCTAAGGCTCTGTCTCTCTAGATTAACTAGAGTTTGGACTATGCTAAGTCATTAGCTATCCCTAATGACTTTTTGTTTTTGTTTTTGTTTTTTGGGATTTTTGCAGGCTAGAGCAGAAGAAATAATTTCTTCTTTTTCTGACTGTGCCTGATGCAATTTTAAGACCTACCAGCAGGGGTATAAATAGATTGGAGAGTTGTCTTATTTCCAAGATGTCCATACAGGGGCATCTGGGCTTACTTGGGGAGCTATAGAAATAGCAGGTGACAGAATGGTGAGGGTGCAAGATCCCATCCAGTTGTCTATTCTTCTACAATATGGGAGGACAGACATAGAATTTGCCATGTGATGATAAAGATAGAGGCTGGATCCCTGCAGCAAACAGCAGGCCAAAGAATGCTGGTAACCCCAGCAGACGTGGGAAGCAAAGAGTATTCCCTTCACATCTCTGAGAGAGTGTGGATCAGACAATGCCTCAATTTCAAATGTGTAGCACCCACAACCGTGATTCATTTCTGCTCTTTAAGCCACTCAATTTGTGGCAATGTGTTATGACAGTCTAGAAAATAAAAGGAATGGAGTTTTAGAGTTGAGGTTTAGTTAAGTGTTGCAGTATGTGCTTAACATGTACAAGCCTGGGTTCAATCCTCAGCACAGAAAGAGAGAGGAGGAGAAAGGAGAAGGAAGGAGAGGGGCGTGGAGGAGAGGGAAGGGAAAGAAGAAACAGGTGTGTGGGGAGTTAAACCATGTAAAATGAAATGGCCACCGTATACATATATACATACATACATATATACATACATACATATATATATGTATACATAGCAATGTGACACTAATATAAATACCTGATAATTAAAAAGTTTGTAGACAACCTAAAATTATCTTGTATATTATAACTGCCACATTATTATAATTCTGAAAACATTTGATTTAACATGCTTCATTCAAATAGAAGTCATTCAAATTTTCTAGGATGGTCAGACTCTAGTTGATGTTTTTTCTCCACAATACATTTCTCTGGTTTTGTGAAAACATTAGATTGAAGAACTTTAGAATTCATGTGGAGATTTTCTACGCCAAACTAAAATGTTTCTTAGCTCCAAACCTGACTTAAAAAAAAATAAAAAAGATCAGAACTTTGTCTGTGACCTTGGGGTATTAGAAAATCAGGCAGCAGATTTACCAGGCTAGATAAAATGAGCCATTTGGCTTCCAAATAAGATGTGTGGATCAAATCAAATTTCCTTCACTGAGACAGTTCAAATTAACTTGTAACTACTTCAGTAGAATTAAATTCTAGTTAATTTTTTTTGGCATGGAAATAGTAAAAAGAAAGTAATGAAATCTAACGTATTTGAAGTCCCAACTACTAGCTAATCAAGAGGCTTTATCTGTCATGATTATTTTGAGCAACTGATCATTTCCATCAATCAACTAAGCAACCCTGATAAGCCAATCACTTTTTAATCAATGTTGAGCCTCTGAAAAGTTGCCATAGATACCAAGTTCTACAGCCATCACAACAGAAAGCAAGGTTAGAATTGGAAGTGACAGGTGTATTCATCACGTAGTTAACAAGCCTTTGAAGGGAAAGAGAGAGTTTGTCAGAGTCCTTAGGCTGGGTATAAAAGATTGCAAAGAACACTCAAACAATTCCCAAAGAACACTTCAAAAGCAGAGAGAACGATCCGTTTTTCATTAGAAATGCAGCAAGATGTTTGTCTGAAATTCAAGCTGGAAGTCACACGTTCCTTGAAGTCTTTTTTAGGCTGTCATTTACTATGGGGTCACCAACAAGTTCTCTTAAGAGGGTTTCCTTTTCTTCCTTTCCTTTCTGCAACAGAAGTAAGTGAGGATGGTTAAGTGCAGGAACAACAATGATTAAAATAGGCATTCCTGATCCTACTGTGTATATATGTACTGATTTATGTATAGGTTGCATATAATGTTTATGTACATGTATATATATGTACACCTACACACATATATTTACTAGTTGTTAATGCTTTTATCATAAATAGAGTAGAACCAAGGAATACATCTTGGATGTCACTGAACATATATGAAGCAGTAGAAATGACTAGTCAGTCTAAACTTTGGAGAACAGTTGGGGGGAAAGCAAAGGGTTCATTTCAGATAAAAATAAAACAAAGATAGATGCAAGGTCCTGCATAGGCCTTACCATTCTTGAAGGTGCTGAGGCAAGCCTGGCTTCTCTCCTTCATAGAACAGGGAAGCAGCTGGACAGCGAGGGACCTCCTTAGGCTCCAGAAAAGGGAACTGGAGCTGAAGTCATGGAGAACAGGGATACAGACTCTGGCCCTGTCATTTCCTCAGTGTCATAGTACTTTCTTCTGGACTAAACTAAACATTTCATCTCATTCTCATGTTCCTTGAGTCTACAGTAATGTGCATCTGAATCACACAGCTGCCCATGGGTAATAGGCACGCAGGTCCATGTCTGCTTAAGCAACGTGTCTGTCAGCTGGCATCTGCTTCCCCATAGAGGTCCCTGAGCACCATTTTGAGTTCTTGTTCTTAAATTATCCCCTTGAGTCTGGGAGTCACAGAAACAAACTGAAACAGACTGAAAAGTAATGGAAGATCCACAGAACAAGTTCCCCAAAGGCATTCAGTGACCCTTGTGTGGAACTCTGGGTAATGTGGAGCCGAATCAGGAGGAGACTATTAGTCTTATAGAAGGATGGGGGTCTCTCACCTGTTGAATCTTAGTATGATAGCATTTTGGTCAATAATAGGTCAGATGCACAATAACATTGCTCCCATAAGATTACAATGGAGCTGAAAACTTCCCATGGCCTAATGGTTGTATAGCTATTGCAATGTCACACAGAGTGCATTAGTCATGAGTTTATGATGATGCCAGTATAAGCACACCTACTACACTATCAGCCACAGAAAAGTGCTGCATCTACAATTATATGCAGCACATAATGCTTTATAATAAACGACTAGGTTGCAGGTTTATGTTTAATCATTACGTCAGAATGTACTCTACTTTCAAAGCAAGAGCATTCTGTGAGAATGAATGCTGTGCTATGCTGGCAGCAGCCTGCTATCTGCTGTGTCTATGGACAGGTGTCTTTCACCTCTGGATGGCACCAACAGGCCATGCGGTGAAAGTGGCCTGAACAATCTAGGTGTGTGGAGGGGCCTTCCACAATGTACACAGACGGATGAAATGGCTCAATGACTTGCTTCTCAGGTTGTATCCTCGTGGTGAAGCGACATCACAATGAACAAGATAATTTGAGGAAATGGTCCATGCTGTTGGGCGTGGGGGATTAGCCAACGTCACTTGAAGGCAGTGAGATTCGACTTGTGACCTTGGGGAAGAGCATTCCAGACAGAGGCTCTAGCAGCACGATGCTTATAGGAGACTTAGGGGCTCAGTAAAACAGAGCTCAATGGGTTAGCTGTCAACCTATTGAGTGACTAGGAGACCTCTGAGCAAGAGGGGCCAGCTTCAGCCTGATGACACACTTCTTTCCTCAGTCCAAGCTGAAGGTGTGTGTAGACTGATGGCACATGCATAAGGTGGATTCCTGAGGTCTCTTCCTCACCTATTAGAGTCTGATTATTCCTGACATGGCAGATACTGTGCTAAGCACCAGGAGAAGTATCCAGTGAGTACCATCCCTCCCTCTCACAGGGCTTACCTCCTAAGCATTTTATCTGATAAGTTGCCTCTTAGGATGTCTTTTGTCCTTGAGCCTTTCTCAAAAGTTTCCTATCAATGACAGAAAAAGAGACTCCTTTCTGTGTGCTCTCTGTGGAGAAGCTCATGTCCTACATTGCTTTCTTTCTTTCTGGCTAGTGCTCATGGTTTGTAGATTGCCAAAGGCTATTCAAAAGGACTTTATGCCATTTCCTTCTTACTAGAGCAATCAGAAAGGCACACATATATATATATATATACATATATATATGCAATTATATTTGCCAAAAACAGAAACTAAATCTAGCTGACTTTCACATTATGTTTCCTAAAACAGAATCAATGTAAGTGGTGTCTTGTCAAAGGACAGCCTGGCCTCCATGTTTGTGTGACAGAGCTGTTTAGATGGTTGTATACTTTTCTCATGGACATAGGGTTCCTGTGAAGTCAAATCTCTATCATTAACCAGAAATCATTGGCTTAGGTTTTCTTATTAAGCTGGCCAGTTGAACTGTATATAACCTAACAGTACCCAAAGGTATTCCCCCAGCCCCTTTCCCTCAGCTATCAGTCTCACTCATAATCTCTCTCTTGAGCTACCCAGTAAGACCTCAGGGCTTTTCCCTCTGTCCCATGTCATATACCTGCACGTCACCCTATTATGACCCCTTAGGATGAGATTTTTTTCCATTTAATTTTTAAAATTTTTCCATATATTTTTATTGTAATGAATAGAAGGGTTACATTATATTCACCAGATAGAAGGTGCATTACTTCACATATATTGATACTCTTTCTCATGTCTTGGTCCCCACTTCCCTCCCCCACCCCCACCCCTCATCTTGCTTTCCTCCCTTCCCTATCTGACTTCAAATAACCAAATACGCATATATACAATATATCAGATAACCAGGTGAAATATTGTGACCATATGAGATAACCAAGGACAGCAAAAGAGATGAGGGATAACACAGTACATTAAGGACAACAATCACTCTTTATATGGCTTTTGTTTCTATATCCTTTCATTTAGCATCATTCTATATGGCCTTATGTATCTAAGTTTTGTTCTATTGTAAATCTGTGCTAGGAGAGCCCAAGGTTTCTAGTAGGGTGAGATTTCTAAGGCAAATCTCATCACAGCTCTCCCTTATAACTTAGAGATGGTTCCTTGCTGTCTGGAGTGTGTGAGACCCCACTCCCAAACAGGGCTATGAGGCTCTTGTGGGTTCTCTCACCTACTTCTCAGCCTTTGGAGGACTTTTCTTCTGTACCTCCCTCTCTGAGGCTTCTGTTCAACCGTTGTCCCATCAATCCATAGCTTCTCTAAAGAAAAGACCTTCCTTTCGCGATCAGCCTAAAAACCACTTCTCCTTTCTCAGGATCTACCTTCCCACTTGTCTCTTCAGAGTGTGTCAGCACAAGTCTTGTCGTCTTTTTTATTTTATTTTGTTAATTTTTTTGGTGCTTTCCCCTTAGCTTTTTTTGCTCAAGCCTTCCACTCTATCGTTTGAGCCATATTCCCCAAGTCCAAATCTATTCATGGTTGATTGGAGAGAAGAATCTCACAGGCTCTCCTGACTAGGCTGGTTTGGAGCTGCAGTTCTCAGGACTCCGCCTCCTCAGTAGCTAGGGTTACAGGCATGAGCTACCAGTACCCACCTGCCCTGTAATCCTTTATTTTATGTGTTTTCTCTCTCCTGATAGATGCCAAGTTCTTTGAAACCGAAAACTATATTTTCTTCATTTGTAATGGTAGGTCCACAGCAAGGGTAGCCAACTAATATTTATGGAAAGGAATGTACTCATAAGTATGATGAGAGATTGGAAGTTAGTCTAAGAATGGGGACCCACATCTCAGGGGTGAAGACCTGAGATACACTCTGGCTTGAAAGGTGTGGGCTCTGGGTTGGTCTCGAAGTAGTTAATAGTGTGTATGTGAGGTGTATGTGTGTGTGTGTGTGTGTGTGTGCATGTATTAATTTTTTATGGGCTGTGCCCTAAGGGTTTTTGTAAAGGAATTAAGGGAAATAAGCCTGGAAAGTCAGGTTAAGGTTTCAAATGCCAGACTAAGGCATTTAAATGACTTTCTTTGTCATGGGGAATGCCAAGTGTTATTTGAACTTGGAAATGACATAATCTTGAAGGTACTCACTTGGGATTGACACCATCCAAAAGGCACTTTGGAACACTAATTGGCCCTCTGTGGCTGGGCTGGTATGGAAGAGAGCCCAGGGAGGGAGACCAGTGGGGTGTATGAGAGATGCCTGACAGGAATCTAGTAGGAAGTTATCAGAAGGACAGGAAAAACAGGCTCTGCAAAGTTGGTCCTGATTATTGGGTGCTGTCTAATCTGTCTAAACAGATTGTCCTTTAGGTCTAGCAAGGATTCATATTCCTTTTCATATTCTATTTGAAATAGAATAGGTTGGAAATTTTCCTCCTAAACAGTTGACATCCTATAATCCAGGATTATAAGTGGAAAGTAGGAAACAGATATTTTGTATGGTAGTTGAGAATTTTATATCTGTTTTTTTTTTCTCAACCACTGGAGATTGGAGGTATCCTGAGATGTCTCAGGACAGAGAAGACAAGAGGGAGAGGCAGAGAACACAGTACGTGGGAGGGACTATGGTGGGAGGAAGAGAGCAGGTATCACAAATCCATGAAATGGGGTCAAGGCACTGACTCTCAGGGGATCAGAAATGCTCAGAACACTAAGGTCCCAGGCATAGGAAGAATGAGAGAAAGGAGAGGAGAAAAATAAAAGAGAAGGGTGAGAAGGATGGATGAGAAGCCAAAAGAGAGAGGAGAAGAAGAAATATGAAAATTATATGTGTGTTTATCCAATAAAGTCATAGTCTCTTCCTATGAAGATGTATTCATTATTAAGTGTAATATGTCAATTGCATAATAAGAACAAACATCAAGAAAGAATAGCCCTCAAACCTACAAGTCAAAACCAAGGGCTCTCCAGCATACACCTTCATCACTGACTGTGGTCACAAGTCAAGCATGTAATATGATTGATCTCCCGCCAGGGCTACAGCAGGAGTATAGCCCAGCTCGATTGAATTGCTCTGTCTATAAGGACTGAAAATAATTTTCTTTCTCAGGTTCTTCTGCACATATCATGAAGATACATTTGTGACCATGTCCACACCCATGATATGGCACCCAAGTATAGTTAGACCCAGTGCTATGCTGTCTTTGCCCCTCACACTTCTAATTAAACAGATAGCCTTCTTAGCCTGGTTTCCCAATGGCCACAAAGAAAAACCTAAAACTCATACTCCAGTGGTTTTATTTTAAAATGAGATCTCAGGAAATGACAAAAAAGGCTGAAAAACGTACCAGCTAGGAAGAGAAGAAGATAAATAGAAAGAACCTTAAGTTGGGTCCCTTTGTAGAAGCAAGGCTCAGCTCACTGTCCAGAAAATCTGACAGAATCGTCCTGAGGGACAGGGGATGACAGTATTCATGCTCTGACTTCTGTCTTTCTTGGTAAGATTCTGTCCCCCATATAGAAATTCAGGCAATACTAGCCTCTCTGAGTGTCTCATGCTTTCTTAGCTGAGAAGCAAGCCAGACTACACAGTATATTTGGGCAAGGTGCCATCAGGACACTGTTATGAAGCTGGTGTCAGAGTCATATAAAGACAGAGAAGGTGGTTGAGGGCATAAGGGTGTCTGAAACCATACTTCATATCTCTGTGGAAATAGTGACCAATGTGTTGCTTTTATTTTTTTTAATTCTTGATGCCATTTATCCACCAATAATTAGGTCCTAGATATTTTTAGCAAATCAAAGATACGTCAGAGTCACTAAAATTGGCCATCTAGGTTTTCCCCTGCTCAGCCTGTAAATATGGATTTGAGATGAATATCCTCAAACTTCTGCAATCATCAAGGAAGAGATTCAGGAGCCACTGGGCTCTCATGAGAGGATTGCACTGTCCACAATAGGACAGTTGAAGGCTGTCCATCAAGACTGATTGGGGCTATTGTTCTCATGCACAATAAGATGGATTCGGTTGGGTAAACCTTGCTGATCATGAATTTCCTGTTAGCATCAATAATAAAAATGCATATCAATTTCAAATCAGAAAGGATAATACTCACTGGGTTGAAGGCTGCAAGCCTTAACTCAACCCTTTCACTCCTGACTCCTTTGGAGAACCAACATCTAAAAAACCCCTAAAGCTGCCTGAAATCATAAGCACTGAGAAAGTATTTCAAGCCATGTCTAATTTTAACAGAGTATGTGTTTCTTTTTTTTTGCCTATCCTGGGGTTTAAACTCAGGGCCTGGGCATTGTCCCTGTGCCTATCTATGCTCAAAGCTAGCACTCTACCACTTGAGCCATAGTACCCGTTCTGGGTTTTTCTGAGAAGTTTATTGGAGATAAGAGTCTCATTGACTTTCCTGCCCCAGCTGGTTTTGAATGGTGATCCTCAAATCGCAGCCTCTTGATTACATAGGATTCTTCGGAGAGATGATCCTTAGATGCTCACGGGAAGATTCTATTCCTGGCCTCTGGTTTCTTCTCTGAATCGTAGGTCCATTCTGGTCCCTTTGGATGAGGACTCATTCAGACAGTGAGGGTGATACTAGCTGCGACTTTACCTCTCGGGTGATATTCTTTTTTTTTTTTTTTTACTTTTTGACAAAGGTAAGCATACCTTTATTTAAAAGGTATATTTTATTTATTTTTAAATATTTTTATTGTAATTAATAAAAGGGTTACATGGTATTTGCCAGATAGAAGGTGCATTAATTCACATACATTGATACCCTTTCACATGTCTTGGTACCGATTACCCTCCCCCCCGCCCCATCCCCCCTCTTGGTTTTCCCCCCTTCCCTATCAAATTTCAAATAACCAAATACAAATAAATTCAATATATCAGATAACAAAGTGAGATACTGTAACAATATGAGATACCCAAGGGACAGCAAAGGAGATGAGATAACATAGTACGTTAAGGACAACAGTCGTTCGTTATATGGCTTTTGTTTCAATATCCTGGAGGTCCTTTCAATTAGCTTCATACTATATGGCCTTATGTATCAAGATTTTGCTCTATTGCAGATCTCTGCTAGTAGAGCCCAAGGTTTCTACTGATTATGAGAAATGAGGGAAACCATTGAGCCTAAGTTCCTTTGAGTCTGGCTTACTTCACTTAATATGATTTTTTCTAAGTCTTTCCATTTCCTAACAAATGGGTGGATGTCGTTTTTTCTGACAGCAGCATAGAATTCCATTGTGTATAAATACCACATCTTGTTGATTCACTCATCAACTGAGGGACATCTAGGTTGGTTCCATATCTTTGCTATGGTGAATAGTGCTGCAATGAACATTGTTGTGCTAGTGGATTTAGTATGCCCTAGATTCTGGATGGTTGGGTAAATGCCAAGTAGTGGAATTGTTGGGTCAAAGGGGAGTTCTATGTTTAGCCTTTTGAGGCACTGCCATACTGCTTTCCATAATGGTTGAATGAATTTTCACTCCCACCAGCAGTGTAGTAGTGATCCCTCCTGGCCACATCCCCTCCAGCATCTGTTATTATTCATTTTCCTGATCCTGGCCATTCTAACTGGAGTGAGGTGGAATCTTAGAGTTGTTTTGATTTGCATTTCTTTTATGACCAGAGATGTTGAGCATTTCTTCATGTGTCTATAGGCCATTTTTGTTTCTTCTTCAGAGAAGACTCTCTTTAAGTCTTTGGCCCATTTTTTAATGGGATGGTTGTTACTTTGGGGATTAGGAGTTTAGGAGTGATTCAATTTTTTGAGTTGTTGATATATTTTAGATATGAGGCCTTTGTCCGCTGTATGGTTGGTGAAGATCTTCTCCCACTCTGTAGGCTTCCTAATTAATTTACTAGTTATGTCTTTTGCCATACAAAAGCTCTGCAGTTTAATGCAGTCCCACTTATTCAGCCTTTCTCTGATTTGTTGTGATTCTTGGTCCTTATTAAGAAAGTTTCTACCTGTGCCAAGGAGGCCTAGTGTATCTCCTATTCCTTCTTGTAAAGTTTTCAGTGTGTCAGCTTTTACCTCCAGGTCTTTGATCCATTTGGAGTTAATTCTAGTGCAGGGTGACAAAGAAGGATCCAACTTTAGTTTTCTGCAGGTGCTTAACCAGTTCTGCCAGCACCACTTGTTGAAGAGGCTGTCTTTCTTCCATTCTATTTTTTGGCTCCCTTGTCAAACATTAGGTGGCCATAGCTCTGTGGTTTAATATCTGGGTTCAGGTGACATTCTTATGCTTGTGGCTTCTCCCCTTTCCCCAGGTCAGGTTGCTGAATAGATGAAGAAGTCCATGGAGCTTGGGAAAGCTCACATTGCTGTCTCTAGTAATGTTTTTGAGATGTTGTTAAAACTAAACAGTTTCCCCACCCTCCACTAAACTTGCTCTGAGATAGGTATGCACGGAATGCCGACATAGTAGAAGTCACTATAGGACTATAGTTTTGTTCACTGGAGGAGAAAGCATCACTGATGAGGTGAGAGTAGATTTTTGAGTGATTAGGATGAAGACACAGGTCCAGTGGACAGTTTTTAGGATCTACACACAAGTTAGCATGAGCTGTGGAAGAAGACAAGACTTGTCATCATTTGCTATCTGGCATGCAGAGAGGTTCCACAATTCAGAAATTCAACACCTCCAACCACCCAAGGCCTCCTTACTTACTACCCAAAGTCTACGCTTCTGTCTCCAGGATCTCTTGCCATGCAGTTGTCTGTTACTTATAGTATTGTTCAATGTTTCCAGAATAAGATACTCTAGAGGGTACAGCTCTTTTCTTGGTTCATGTAAGAGTAAAGAAAGCAGCAACAGAGGCCAACCCAGTGATTTGTCTGTGAATCCCTAGTGGTACCTGGATCCAACTTACCGACTGGTTGCCCAAGGCAACAGGCCACTGTTGAGTCTATCAGAAGAAGATCAAGAGGAGAGAAAATGGATTGTACTAGAAGTGCAACCATCACTCTGAACCCAAAATGACAGGTTAGGACACTCAGTTTGAAAGCTGTGGTCTCCAAGCCATCAGCAGGAATGTTGGCATTGCCTGGGGTCAGGCTGAAAAATGCAGACTCAGAAACTCTTCTGGTGACATCTAGCAGGTGGTTTATGGTAGAGTTTGTAGACCATTGGATTTAAGTAGACCAGGAATTCTTAAAGCTGACTGCTCAGCTGAGTTCTGCTCAGGTGACATATGAGAACAACCGAATAGAGGGGCAGCAGTGAACAAGATGCTTTCGATTCATAAGTTGATATGCCGAATAGAAATGACCTGTTCAACTACTTAAAGACACAGAGAAGAGAGGGAGAGAAACCTTTAAGGGCGAGACCCAGTCCTCAATGCATTCTTTTTTTTTTAAACTCAGACTTCACACCCTTGCTTAGGTTATAAATTCATATTAACTTATTGGTAGTTCTTTTTATTTATCACCACTTTCATCACTCTCCCCTAGCCCTCCCAACTCCAACCCTTCCCTCAGTTTTCTTCTTTTTTTTTGCCAGTCCTGGGCTTGAGCTCAGGGCCTGAGCACTATCCTTGGACTTTCTCAAGGCTAGAGCTCTACCACTTGAGCCTCAGCACCACTTCCGGCTTTTTTCTATGTATGTGGTACCGAGGAATCGAACCCGGGTCTTCATGCATGCTAGGCAAGCACTTTAACCACTAGGCCAAACTCCCGGCCCCTCCCTCAGTTTTCTTAATTTTGTAGAATATGCATTGACTATTATGACTGCCTCTCCCCTGCCCTCTGCCCCTACCACCTTCCTCTCTTTTGCTTAGCTTTTTAATTCACAGCTGATGCTCAACCATTTCCACCATGCTGCTTATTCCATTTTCCCCTCGCCCCAGGGTTTGTATTAAGGAAACATCTATTTCATTTTTCAAGTGGCTGACTTTTTGCTGGCTAATTGGAAATAAGAGTCACAGACATTTCTGCTCAGGCTGACTTTGAACCACAGTTTGCATATTTCAGCCTCTTGAGTAGCTGGATTACAGGCATGAGTCACCAGCGCTGAGCCTCAATGCATTCTTCAAGGTTTGTATGTGATCTCAGTGTGCTGAAAATCTGCAAATCATTGGGTTAAGTCCTAGGGGAAGAGAACATTAATGAGTTGAACACCTTTACACCTGACTCCATCATTTTCTCTTAGCCTGCTTCTGCCATCTCTCCAAACTTAGCCAGAACACTGCTTAAAAGGACTATTTAAATGCTATCACTTTTGAATAATCATGTATTTCTTAAATCTGGTGTGTGTGTGTGTGTGTGTGTGTGTGTGTGTGTGTGTGTGTGTGAGTGTGAGCATGCACACTGTACTGGTTCTAGGACTTGAAGTCGGGGTCTGGGTACTGTTCGTTCCTTAGCTTTTTTGCTTATATTCTATCACTTGAGCTACACCTTCACTCCTGATTTTTGGTAGTTAATTAGAGTTAAGAGTCTCATGGACTTATTTTTACTTTGGTTTGCTTCAGATCTCAATCTTCAGATCTCAGCCTCTGGAATAGCTAGGATTACAAGCATGAACCACCAAGGCCCAGTGTAAATACTTGTTTTTAATTAATTTAGTTATATTAGAGATATTATTGTTATTTTAGAGGTGATGTCCAGAGGGTTTACATTTACATGAGTCAGGTAACAAGTATATTTCTTCTGGAACCATGCTGCTCTTTCACTATGCATAGGTATATACACTTGTCCTAATTCCTCTTCTGAAGACCTGTACCTAGGGAGGTTATAGACTGGTTTGTGCAGTTGTACCTGTCTCTAGCCAGGTCCTTAGAAGCTGGGGCCTCAGAATAGGGGTTTCCATGGGTAAACTAAGCAATTCCTTGAAGTCCTTGCCAAGGGAGCTTGGAAGATTTCTGAAAGTACTTTTAGCCTTCACTTGAGATAGTCTTGAGAGTTTCTTTATAAAATTGGGTTCTACTCCAGAGAAATCACTATTATATTTTAGGGTCTCTTTTGAGTTGGCTCTTCATCCTGTAAGTAGGACTAGAAAACAAGAAACAGGAAGAATTGTTCAATGTTTTAGTGTATAAATGGAAAAAGGACTGGGTCATGGAGGAGATGATCTAAAGGGATTGAGCTTCTCCTGGGAAGCTTTCAAAATCACAGCCTGTGGGCTCAGGAAGGGGCTGTGAGCATCCTTCCCAAAGCCCTCATTCTAGAGAGCTGACAACCAAGGCCCAGGGAGGGTTACTACTATTAAGTCCAAATCACACAGCAAATTAGTGGCACAATCAATACCAGAAACTAAATCTCTTAACACCCACTGGGTGTCCCACCTTGTAACATGCTGCCTTTGATATTTTACTTTTTTTTTCTTTGCCAACACCAGCTTTATTCCATTCTCCCCTCGCCCCAGGGTTTGTATTAAGGAAATGTCTGTTTCATTTTTTAAGTGGCTGATAGCCTTCATCAATTAGGTAATCGAGATGGTTCTGCAGATGCATTAAGTCATTTTTATATATGCTGGAAAATGAGTCTGTAAAAGTATAATGCAGTGTAATGAGATGTCAAGAGTCATGGAAATGAGAGGATAGTGTATAATCATAGCGACTGCAGTGGGCTTTGGAATTTTCCAGGCTCTCTTGGAGTACTTTCATTGTTTATGTTTTATTGCTTGTGTAATACTTGACATGTAAAACCCAAATAGCCACATTTTTTCCATTTGGACCCATGACTCAGAAAATGGATGACTTTTTTTGTGGATTTTAACCATTTGTCACACCTTTAGTGAGGAAAAAAAAAACAGGAAAGAAGGCTCAAAAATTCCTTTATTTACTTTTTCACAAGTTTTATATTTTCTGGATTTCTTAAGCTGTAAAAAGAGCTTTTTGTGTGATCATTTCATTCAATACTTTGTCTAAACTGAAGCCTTTTCCCTTTTGTCTAATGCCTACCCAGCTGTCACCATTGCCTGCTAAAGTGATTTTTCTCTATTATGTTGTCACTTTACACTCCCAGAGGGTCCAGTCCTGCAGGCCTTACATACATAGAACACACATTAAAGTCACTGAAAGCTTTAAAATGTAAGAATGTGGGTTTGGGGGCCCAGCAAAAAGGGTATGATTATTTTGAAATATCAGGCTCTATAGCTGCCTGGCTTTGTGGCTAGCATGCTAGGGTCCTGCCTGATAAGTCTCATATCTCCTGAACATCTCTGGACATTGATACACTCACTGGGTGGTGGATTTGAGGACAGACCTTACATCCATCTGAAGGGAGATTTTCTAGGATTTCCTTCTCCAAAGGAAATCCCTTCCCTGATGCTACCATTCAAAGTTAGTATCAGAGCAGTAAATGGGTGGTGGGGCTGGGGGATGAGGGAAGATTAGCATACACCTTGTTAGATTCAATGTTTTCTGAGAGCAATGGTTACTTCTATGAAAAGTTGACTCAATGAATCTTAAAGAAAGTACTTGGAAAATGCTCTGGTTGGTCAATGTGGAGACAATATAGATTTTTCTGCTTTCCGGTCTATAAAAAGCAATGATTTAGCCCAGGCACTGGTGGCTAAAGCCTATAATTCTAGTTACTCAGGTGGCTGAGATCTAAGGATCACAGTTCAAAGCCAGCCCAGGTAGCAAAGCCTGTGCGATTCTTATCCCTAATTAATCACAGAAAAAGCCAGAAGTATTGCTGTGGCTCAAGTGGTTGAGTGCTAGCCTTGAGCAAAAACAAAACAAAACAAAACAAAACACAACAACAACAACAAAAAACCCAACAGTGCTCAAGCCCAGTATTTGAGCACATGACTTGCAAAAATAAAAATAAATTAATTTTATTATTTTATTTTTTGATGTCTTTGTTCTTCTTGCCCATAAATGGCTTCAGTATGTGGGTTAACTGATCTTCTGTGAACAAGAAAGAGCCAAATTCTTCTTGGGCATCCAATGTTCTCTCTTCTCTATTGGTCTGAATGTTACATCTCCTTTAAAGAATCAAAAATGCTTTCTCTGCCTGGCAGCCCACCAGAAATATCCCAGCCCTTCTTCAACTTGGGGCACAGCTTTACACGAGGCCCTGGAGTATGAGACATGGTGTCACTGCTGTGAGTTCTTATAGGGATGGTGGGTACTGAGATGAAAGTGCCTTTCTCTGAGCAATGAGATTGGCTTTCTTCTCTACCTAGTCAAAGTCTAGGGCCAGTGCCTCAAGACGACCTCATGAGAGTCTGTACATGTGTGCAGGGTTAGCTGAGGGAATGGTGCATCTGCCTCTCAACTCCTCACAGATCCTCACACAGCTCTAGTACTAGGGTCCCTCCCCAAGGAGATGCCAGGAGTTTCTGGGGAGGCCACAGAGCTCAGCAGGACCTTAGTGAGACTATTTCTGAACAGACCAAGGTGTTGGCCTGGCATGGGAGGCTAGAGGAAAAGAATCTCAACAGGCTTGTTCCTGCTCCGGGAGATCATTGGGCTTCCATCTTGCAGCCACTTGGGGTACGCTGGTGGATGATGTGCTCAGAGTTCTATCAATTAGGGGACATTAATTTGAAGGCAGGCTTCATTGGTACTAGAATCCTTCTGAGAGAGCTGCAGGAATGGGACTTTTTTTTTTTTTTTTGCATATAGGAGAGATCTGAATGCAGACAAGGGAAGACCCAGGTATGAATGAGAGTCACTCCAGCATTGCCACTGACCCTCCCCCTGAGGATGTGTGTGTAGGATGGTCGTATCGTGAGGCTGGACTGCCATCTGTGCACTCCTGTACGCTGCCTGCTGCATTTGAAGCTATGTGCCTTCCCAGAGGGCACATTCCTCTGTTGGTTTAAATATTTATCCATGTTTCCGGAGCTATTGACCCTGAACTTCCTGCTCCTGAGGGCTCTTTATCCATCTAGGGTTCATTTACAGGCTGCTTTATTGTAGAGCTTTTCTTCTACACTTTCCGGTGTCACTCAGGAGCACGAATGCATTTAAGGCTTCTAATATAGGAGAGTTTCTGGACTCGTTTTTAATATTCTTTATACTAAAACATATGAAAAAATGTGGAGGAAGGAGTATCAGCCTTAACGTCAGAAAAGCCAAGAGGAGTGGCTGTGACATGGCAAGCTTTATGTCTTCATGTACACCATTCACATGCTTAATCTTAGGTTCTTTCAGAGTTGTGTGAGGGTCAAATATTGTGCAAATATTGTTGTATATATGGGCATATATAATATTGATGCATATAATCATGCCTATGCTAAGTGTATATACACGACATATAGGTATATTAGAATGTTGTCATATACATGTTAAAAACAAAAGCACTGACCTACCTATTGACTTGGGATTAGTATTTTTTTGCCAGTCCTGGGCCTTGAACTCAGGGCCTGAGCACTGTCCTTGGGCTTTCTCAAGGCTAGAGCTCTACCACTTGAGCCACAGCACCACTTCTAGCTTTTTTTCCCTCTATGTATGTGGCACCCAGGAATCGAATCCGGGTCTTTGTGCATGCTAGGCAAGCACTCTCGCACTAGGCCAAACTACGTGGGTTGCTATGTGATTCTAATAATGTTTGAATTTTATTTATATATTTATTTTGGGCTGGCACTGGGTCATGGACTCAGGGCCTTGTATTCTTCCTTAGCAGTTTTATTCAAGACTGGAGATCTCCCATTTATGCCACACTTCTACTTCCAGCCTTTTGCTGGTGAACTGGAGATAAGAGTTTTGTAGTCTTTTCCACGGAGATTGGCTTTGCATAATGATCATCAGATCTTAGTGTCCTTAGAATGACAGAGGTGAGCCACTGGCACCCACTGACCTTTGAAATTTAAGCAAGAAGTATGCTGATATCATGACTCAGTATTTTTTTTTTTAGTAGACTATCCTTTCTCCTCTTGGAAAAAACATAACAAAAGAAAATAATCAACTCCTTTGATGTTAGCTAGAATTTACCATTTTGGTATAGGAGCTAAGAAAAAGGTTGTCAGTCCACTGTAAAGGAACTGATAGCCTTCAAAGTCCCTCTCTCTCTCTCTCTCTCTCTCTCTCTCTCTCTCTCTCTCTCTCTCTCTCTCTCTGTCACATATACACACCTTTTTCTTTGGTGACTGAGGAACAATAAAAATAAATTCCCTTCCCCTGCTTATTTCAAGACAGAGAGACTTCCAATGTGTTTTACGACTTCATCTTGTCCTGGGCCAATCCTCTCCACTGGTTATGATGAATGAACCCTTGATGCCCATTAGCATAAGTGAAGGGTACTGTGTCAATGATGGGGTCCTAATCAGGGCTGATTCTCCCTTTGGCACTGCAGTTTGGAGGGTGTAGCCAGGTGCTCTCCCAGATGTGCAAGGGAGAGAGCGCTGCTCGCTCCCCAGCCCCCAGCCTTCAGCTGCGGAATGGTTCATGCCTGACTGGGAATCACTCAAGTGTTCCCTGAGCTGTGCACCCTGCTGCATCTAATAAAATCCCCCTTACACCCATCCACCCTCCCCACCGCCCCTCCCCCCACCATCCAGTGCTGCTCTAAGGAAACAGTCACAAGTGTAAGCTGGGAGAGCTTTGTGCAGAGGCCATGTTCTGAAAGAGGTTGTGGATTGTGTCCTGGCATCTCTGCCAACATCGAGGAGGTCCTGGAGCCTGGGTTTCTCGACATTAACAAAGCTCTCTCCCAAACACCCAGTGGGCTCATCTTCATCTGTTTTTCCCTCCAGAGGGGGTCCTTGCACTGTGTAGCTTAGCTCCTTCTTCCCTGCAGCCCAGGGCTCATGATCCAGTGAGCTCTGAGGCACGCCTGTGTGTGTTGTTGGAGAGAAGAAGGAGGAGAAACAAAGACTCCAGATGCTAACTGCAAAGTGGTTGCAGTTACCCTGTTTGCTCTTGGCTCTGTGGGGTCACGACGTGGGCTGGGAGAGCAGCTTTCAGGATTCAGAGGACCTGCGCAGTAACTTCATGTGTCTGCAGCCCATAATTAACAAAAAGGGCTCCTTTATTTTTTATTTTTATTAAAAAATTAATTGTCAGGGCGATATACAGAAGGGTTACAGTTACACTGGTCAGAGAGTGGGTACATTACTTCTTGAACATTGATACCCCTTTTCATGTTTTTCTCCCACTTCTCCTCCCCCCACCCTCCCAATCATCTTGGTTTTCCCCCTTCCCTTGTCTATTTCAAATAAACGAATAAATGTATATACACTATACCAGGTACCAAATTCAGATACAGTAACAACATGAGATTAACCATAAAGGGAAAAATAAGAGAAATAACTTCACATAGTACCTTAAGATCAACAATCATAAAGATAAATCTCTTGTTTTCATATCCTGGAGCTTATTTTGCTTAGCCTTGTCATATATGCAAAAGGCTCCTTTAGGTGGGCATCTTAGGGACCCTCAAGCATGAACACATGACCCAACGTTAGCCAGCCAGACATCTAGTCCTGGAAATTCATACGAGATTAAGAGGGTGCATGGGGACTGCAGTGAGAACTCTGTCACCGCCCCCCTTCATGGAGTTGCCTTGCAGGGATTTCTTCAAGGCTCTCAGCTGCATTCTAAGAATGTACTGGCTCCCCATTTTCCTGAGATCTAGGGTTCCCCATTTCTTCAGTTCTGCAAGCCTCTCAATGTTCTTTTGATAAATCTTCTTATGGCTTAAGGGAGTCCCAAATCCCAAGTTCTAGAACTCCTAACCTTTCTCAACTAGAAAGATTCTACTCAGGACCCCCTGTGATTGCACTTGATGAAAGAAGTTCCCTTAATCATTCTGGCCTTGGTTTTACTTTGGGCTTATTAGGTGTCATACTTACCATAAGAGACCTGATAGGGCTCCATGGGAGAATCATTCCTGTTGGATTGTCAATTCTTCTGGGTGGAGGGAAATAGTCAAGAAATGATACAGTATCATCTCTGAGTCTCTGGACTGGCAGTGAAAGGTAGAGATTGAGATCGTCAGTTCACCTGGCTTTATACCCCGGCTCAGCTGCTTATCAGTTAGGTGAGCCATTCCATGCCTCAACTTTTATTTTTTTTAAATTTTTTTATTGTGATTAATAGAAGGGTTACATTATATTCACCAGATAGAAGGTGCATAACTTCACAAACATTGATACCCTTTCTCATGACATGGTCCCCATTTCCCTCCCACCCTCCCCCCTCACCCCCCCTTATCTTGATTTCCCCCCTTCCCTATCCAATTTCAAATAACCAATTAAGCACATATAAAATATATCAGATAACAAGGTGAACTATTGTAACAATATGAGATAACCAAGGGATGGTAAAAGAGATAAGAGATAACATAATACATCAAGGACAACAGTCACTCATTACATGGCTTTAGTTTCCTTATCCTGGAGGTCCTTACATTTAGTGTCATACTATTTGGCCTGATGTCTCTAGATTTTGTTCTATTGTAAATCTCTGCTAGGAAAGCCCAAGGTTTCTACTGATTATGACAAATGAAGGAGACTATTGGGCCTATGTTCCTTTGAGCCTGGCTTACTTCACTTAATATGATTTTTTTCTAAGTCTTTCCATTTCCTTACAAATGGGGCGGTGTCGTTCTTTCTGACAGCAGCATAGAATTCCATTGTGTATAAATACCACATCTTGTTGATTCACTCATCAACTGAGGGACATCTAGGTTGGTTCCACATCTTTGCTATGGTAAATAGTGCTGCAATGAACATCATTGTGCTAGTGGATTTAGTATGCCCTTATTTCTGGACAGTTGGGTAAATGCCAAGTAGTGGAGTTTCTGGGTCATAGTGGAGCTCTATGTTTAGTCTTTTGAGGAGCTGCCATACTGCTTTCCATAGTGGTTGAACGAGTTTGCACTCCCACCAACAGTGTAGTAGTGATCCCTCCTGGCCACATCCCCTCCAGCATCTGTTGTTATTAGTTTTCTTGATCCTGGCCATTCTAACTGGAGTGAGGTAGAATCTCACTCAGAGGAGTTCTCTGTAGGAGTAAATATTTCTTCCTGATATTGACTCCAAAGTAGATGGCTCCATCCAACAGAGGAGAGGATTCTAGGAAGGCTTTCCCCTAGATGTAAGGCTAGCAGCTGCATGGGAGCTAATATGACCACGTGTAGAAACTGTATCCTGAATTTTAAAAAATGCACTTGATGTTTCACACAAATTTAAGGATTACAGTAAAATAATGCGAAGCAGGAATTTTTCATACATTCCTGAACCCATGCCTATGCAAAAATAGCCTGCTTCACTGTCAACATCTGCATTGGAGTGGTGTGTGTGTGTGTGTGTGTGTATGTGTATGCATAGTTAGTGGGTCTTAAACTCAATACCTTATCATCTTACTTGGATTTTTCCACCAAGTCCCGTGTTCTACTGCTTGATCCACACATCTTTCAGCCTTTTGGTTGTTAATTGGCAATAAGAGTCTCATGGACTTTCTTGCCTGAGCTAGCTTTGAACTGAGATCTCAGCTTCCTGAGTTAAAGTTACATATAGGCTATGGGAGCCCAGCTGGAATGATATATGTGCAGCAATGGGTGAATGTGCAAATGACACATCATCATCACCTCCAAGTCCACGTTTTACATTCAGAGTACTTCGGGTATCTATTTTAGGGGCTTGAACAAATTCATAACTGTAGGTATCTAGAATTCCAATGCCATACAAAATAGTTTCACTGCCCTAGCCTAGAGAGATTTTGCTTACCCAGGGCATGGGGTGTGTGGAAGAGCTGTGAGCACACAGCTTGTGAGTGCCTGTTTGTGAGAGAAATTTGCAGGTTCTGAGTGCCTTGGGGAAGCTTGGAGGGTAAGGGGATTGATGACAAACAGCGTGTGTGTGTGTGTGTGTGTGTGTGTGTGTGTGTGTGTGCGCACGCGCGCGGTGCGCACGCGCGCCACAGCATCTATGTAAAACATACCTGGTTGCCCAGAGATGAAAAACTACTCACCTTGGCAAAACAGGCATGATATTCATTTGGAGGCTGGCTTCTAAGAAAGATAAATTCCTCTGCCACTGCACAAAGAGATAAGAACGCCGGAATGACAGTTTTTTCATTGATAAAAGATTCTGTCTGTATTTCAAAAGAATTTACTTTCTTCCCCTGTACTGATACCCCCATGAGTTAAGGCAGAGATACACTATCTTTCATGTTGTTGTCAGAAAGTGTTATTAAGACAGTGTGGTGACTCAATTGCTTCACTTAGTGAGCTGACTAAAGTGGGATTCAGCCTACATACAGCCATGCTTCCTTCCCCAAAGGAACATCAGCTTCTTGTTTTATGAAGCAAGAAGATCTGGAAGTGTTTTTGGCTGGGAGGAAAACTGAGTTAAGCTCAGAGTAGGTTAACTATGTGAAAAGCTACCTGGAAATGAACCTCTCCTGGTAGAAGTTTTAAAAATTTGCTACCAAGTAGGATGTTTCTTCAAACCTCACTGGAGACACAGGATAGTACAATAATGAATATAAGGCAAGCAGTCATCCAGTTAAGCCACATGAGGAGATGTTACAACAAGGGTGAGAAAAGAGAATTAGAGTCACTATTTGTCAACATCCTGTTTCCAGAGCCCTAGCTTTCTCTCTTTCTTTCGTTCTTTCTTTCTTTTCTTTCTTTCCTTCCTTTCTTTCTTTCTTTCTTTCTTTCTTTCTTTCTTTCTTTCTTTCTTTCTTTCTTTCTTTCTTTCTTTCTTTCTCTTATAACCCTTCCCATGTTTTTCTCCCACTTTCATTTTTTTATTCTTCATTTATTTATATTGCATGCAGACACAAAAAGACCATCAGATGATATATCAGTTTTTTCTTAGGCTTGGGGGGTAGAAAAAATTCCAGGTGTTCAGGCCTTGTAAATCTAAAAATCAAATAGAAAATTGTCATTTTATAAATGACTTCCAATTTTTCTATCCTATGGTGAACAGAAAATATTGTAGAAACATATACTAAAGATGGGAACTTCTTTATGAGCAATTCACAGTTAAAGAAAATAGCATAAATAAGAAAATAATAACTAATAATACAGCAAGATACCTTTTTTCATATATTTTTATTGTAAATAATAGAAGGGTTACATTATATTCACCAGACAGAAGGTGAATTACTTCACAAACATCGATACCCTTTATAATGTCTTGGTCCCCATTTTCCTCCCCCCTCATCTTGTTTTCCCCCTTTTCCTATCCTATTTCAAATAACCAAATAAACATATAAACAATATATCAGATAACAAGGTAAAATAATGTAACCATATGAAATAACCAAAGCACAGTAAAAGAGATGAGAGGTAACATAGTACATTAAGGACAACAATCACTCGTTATATGGCTTTTTTTTTCTGCATCTTGAAGGTCCTTTCAGTTAGCATCATACTATATGGCCTTATGTATCTAGGTTTTGCTCTGTTGTATTTGTATTTAATTGTTGGGGTAATGTATAGAGGGGTTACAGTTACACTCATCAGGTAGTGGGTACAGCACTTCTGGAACATTGATACCCCTTCTCATGTTTTGATCCCCCTTTTCCTACCCCACCCCTCCCAATCATCTTGTTCTTCCCATTCCTGTCCTGATTTCAAATAAACAAATATATGTATATAAATACACACACACAAACACAAACACACCCAAACCAGGTAATAAAGTCAGATACAATAACCACATGAGATTAAGGGGAAAAAATAACTTTACACAGTACATTAAGAACAAAAATCATAAAGATAAACCTTTTGTTCCATACTCTAGAGGTCATTTCGCTTAGTCTCATCCTATATAGCCATATAGCAATATAGCTCTTGAGCTATTGTGATCCTCTGCTAGGAGAGTCCTACCTATGTACTAATTATTACAAATGAGGGAAATCATGGAGCCCATGTTCCTTTGGGTCTGGTTTACTTCACTTAACATCATTCTTTCCAAGTCTTACTATTTTCTTATGAAGCAATGCCATTCTCTCTGATGGCAGCATAGAATTCCATTGTGTATAAGTACCACATCCTGGGCAGGAAAGTTCATGAGACTCTTATCTCCAATTATCCACCAAAAATCCAGAAGTGGGCTTAGTAGCAGTCCCTATCTCATGACTGGTTGTGAGGATTTAGGTCATGCACAGTACCCAGCACACTTATGATAAATGGTAGCTCATATTTACATACTCCTTATGTAAATGTTATTGTAGGCCAAGTATTGCTCTAAGAACTTTGTGACTATTGACTTCAATCATTACAAAATGTAATGATATGTGTACTTTAATGGTCAGATCCTGGTGGCTCATGTCTATGTATGTCAGACTAAGTATCTAGGTACACACACACACACACACACACATACACATTAGCGAATGAAAAGGATATAGTGTGGACTAACAATTTTAAAGTGGACAATTGAGTTATATTTAGTACATAGATAATGCTGTGCTGCAAAACCCACATGTTTGCTTCCCCCACAAAGAAACACAGGGATGCTTTTGACCTCCTTTTTAGATGAAGAAACAAGTTTCTTCATCTGTCAACCTGGGGAGGTTGACAGATGCCTCACCTGGACACCAGGGGCTGTGACTTTGTTGCCACTCTAGCTGCACACACTCATGAGTGCAATCAGTCAGATGAAAGATGACGTGCCCCAAACCACCCAAATATGAGGTGGCCAAATTCAGATTTTTCTGTTCTCATAACTTATATTTTTTTCTACAGAGATAAAATTTATATTGGTTTTTATCAACCAAATTCTGACAGAGTTGCCCATGATGGAAGCTCAGTTCCAGACTTAGATCATTCCGTATACCAGCCATCCCAAGAGTGAGGTTCATAGCCTTTCTGAACAACCCCACAAGGTAAAGGGGAAGTCACACTGAAATGGCCAGCTTGGCTAAGTATCTGAATGGCTCTATTGATCCATCTGGGATGGAAAACAGGCACTACCCCCTCTATGGTAAACTGGCCACTTGGCCAAGCAAAGTATCTCTAATCCAAAGCTCATAACTCTTCTTCTGTGTGGCCACCAATTATTTGGCTAATAGCTTTTGTGAGAGCCATCCTGTCTCAGGCTTCCTGACGCTCAGCACGTCTGTGGCTGCAAGCACTCGGCATGTAGAGAGATTTACAACTCTTGGCCCCTGCAAGCAGAAATACACACTTCCCTCAAAGAATTGAGTTTTGAACCCTACAGACTCCATGTGGACTGAGTTGATTGCTTTGCCGTGTGTCCACCGTGTTCCAATCCTCACATGTCCAGAATTCTATACACAGTTGAAGCTTAAGTCTGAGGCAGATTCCAGATACCATGGATGCTGTGGGTAAAGTTCAAAGTCCACTAGAAGACAGAAATACATTTGTTATTGAATAGCTCCTACTGGTGTAAATGGGGAAGAGATTTCTTCTTCCTCTAAAGGTGAAATACTAAGAATAAAGGGGGGCATGCAAGTAACAGTGCCAGGCAAGTGCGAGGCAGTGGATGGTCCTGACATGTGCATAGAAGCTTTGTCTCTTGTTGCTTTGGGCCCTGTACATGGACAAAGCATATGACAGTGGAATGGATACCTGGGTCCTCAGGGCAGCCACCTAGAGCACTAAGAATAACCATGATGTATGTTTTGCAGGGAGGAGCCATTTTTCATCCATTACCAGCAAAGCGTGTACTGTAACTGTTTTTGCTTTTTCTAGTGGTCAAGGATTTGCAACAGCCCCTTTTAGAAGAGGAAGGAATAGGGATTCTGGATTCTGTCAGATACAGGTTGAGTTCTAGCAATGTTATTTATAATTAGCTGTGTCATGAGAGCATCATCCTTCTGGTTTTCAGTTTTTCATATGAATCATGATATTATGTATCATGATTTTTTACTTTTGTGCCAGTGCTAGGGCTTGAATTCAGTCTTGCACTCTCATTAGGTTTTTTGCTGAAGGCTGATGCTCTTCTATTGGAGCCACAACTCCATTTCCAGACTTTTGCTGGCTAATTGTACATAGGTTCTCTCAGGCTTGTCTTCCTGGGACCTTCAGATATCAGGCTACTGAGTAGTTACGATTACAGTTGTAAGTCATCAACAGCTGGCTATCATTTTCTTTTAAATGAATACATAGAATGCCTATCAAAGTGCATTGCATACAATAAGCAACCGAACATGGGTCAGCATGGCATGCTAGTGTAAGAGAGTAGAGACTATCTGACCATAAATTCAGCAAATTCATTAGGGCACATACTGAACCTTGGCCTTTATAGAATCCTATTCTAACCAGCAGAACTGAGCATGCATTTCTTTACAGCGCTCAGTTTTTACAAATATTTGAAGCAACATTAGTGTTTTATTCTGGTGGCAATTAGCAATTCCTCAGTCACTTTATCAATCCAGTTTGCATGTGCCACTTGGAGACAGGGCTGCCATTACAAGGCTTCATTCTGGCAGGTAACTGTTGTAGTAGCCCAGTGGAGCTGCAATCTAGTAATGGAAAAGTGTTTCATTTTAACTATGAAATTTAACACAAAGAATACAGCTGCTCAACTGCACAGTGACAGTGTATGTTAATTTGATTTATATACGTGCAATGTACCGTGCCTAATGTTAAATGCTGCAAGACTCCAGCAAGCCTGATACTAGCATCATAAATGAGAGATGACCATACTTTCTCAGAGCAAATAGAAGAGTGCCCGCCAGGTTGGGCGAGAGAAATGACAAGGAATGCTGGCCTGTATGGGCAGGGGAGGGCTGGGCTTTCCTAGACAAAGGAGGCAGGCCTCAGGATTCTTACTGCATGGGATATATTGGTGCTGCTCTCAAGTAAATACTCTGTGTAGCTGAGCACTGGTGGCTCATGTCTGTAATCTTACCTACTTAGGAGCTTGAAATCTGAAGATCTCAGTTTACACACACACACACACACACACACACACACACACATACACACACACTGTAGGTCTGTAGCATGGGGACTGGTTTAAGGGTTTCCATTTGGTTCATAGATTCCTTCCATGAATATTGAGCTTCAGCTTCCTGTGAAGGTGAAAAATAAATAAAAAGGAGAAAAATGCCCACTTCACTGTTTAACTGAAGTCCCCAGGAGCAAAGCCTCACCTAAACTGAAGCCCATGTCTAATACATGTTGGGATAAAACACATATGAGTGTACTTGTACAGGTTATGTGATGTGTGTATGAGAAAGATATGTATGCTCTGTGTGCATATGGGTGTGTCATATAATTGTGTATATATGGTTTGAATGGTGGTGTTGGGGACAGGTGTGGGATCTGGTAGTCACACTCACTTTGGAACAACACTGTGAAGAGAGTTATACTGACCTTGGTAGTTGAGCACACAGACAATTTATTTTCTGTCTTCACTTTTCTACATTCTAATAATAATAGTTAATAATTAAAAAACATTTAGAGGGAAAAAATATCCCATAGGTTTACAACATACCCCCCTTATTAGAATAGTTGCTATTTCAAGATTTTTTTTGTAGTGTTTATCTGAATATTTGTAATTACCAGGAGATGTCTCATCTTACAACAGATCTTAAGATTTGCTACTCATTCTCAGTAGCATCCTTAATGCTTATATAATATTTCATACGGTGCTGTGCCATTACTTAGATACAGGTTGTTCTAGTTAAGTGGCTTTCAATATAATAAATAGTACCATTCCACTGGGCTTGGACCTTATTGTCTTCTTTAGCTCTGAGACATCAACAAGCAACAGTGGCTTGCAACTAGAAGCTGTCCCTGAAGAATAACAGATCTGGTTGGCATTCCTAGGACCTCTGCCTCCTGGTTTCAGGGCCTTGCATGGGGGCTGGAGTGATCAGAGCCATGGGGGCTGGAGTGCACAGGACCAAGATAGCAATCACTTGCAAGTGCCACTAGCTCGTTACCCTCCTTTCCCACAATGCTGCAATAGCTCAGTGGCATCTGCTACTTCAGGTCTTGTCCTTGTTTCTGGTGATTCCTGACTCTGATTGGGCATCTGATCACCCATTCCTCCCTTTGTTCATTCTCCCATCTTTATTCTAAAACTGTTGATAGCTAACATCACCTGGTAGTATGGGGACTGTATTTTCTCTAGTAGATAAGTCATGGGTTATAGATTGTCATGTGCTGATGGCTCGTGGCTTCCATCTTGGTGTATATACAGAGAAGCATCTTGAGGAGGAGAAGCTAGAGTCACTAATGGTCAGGAGGCTGATGGTTAAGTAAAACAAAACAAAAACTAGAAAAGAAGAAAAAAATGACCAGCTGGACCTGATCAGCATTTCTACTCTGTCTTGTGCCACCCAGTGTCACATTTTGCCTCCTCTGCTAGACAAATAAAGGAAAGAGGATGCTGGGAAATTCCATCCCCAGATTAACTAAGCCAAGAGGGTCAAGTGGTCCAGTCCAGTAAGGTTCCCCTCTGAGCAAGGGGGTGAGAAGTAGGAGGCCAAGGGCTGTGTGTGCACTTCCCTCACTACAGTCACGTGCTGCAGCAAAGCACACTCCCCAACAATGCAGACCTGTGGTGCTTTTCTATGCACAACAGTGCTAAAAAAGAAAACCAAAGGCTCCTCACTTTTTTGCTTTCTATAGACCTCCTGCTTGCTGCCCTCCTGGGAGAATTCTTTTTCTCTATGAAATTGTTAATGACTTTACCAGCAGAAAGTAGCACCCGTGTACAAGCGTCTGTGCCTGCGCATGTGTGAATGTATGTATATGTGTATATGCATGTGTGCACATATATGTTTTGAATGTAGGCCAACTCCTCCCTTTCTGGTTCATTGTGGACCCCTTTCCCTCTAATGATGGTCCCTTAACCTATGCCAAAGACACCCAGGGGGCAGGAGAGCTCAGAAGGAGGGCTCGGTGAGAGAAGGATGGAAACTAAGCTCCCTGGGAGATAAAAACTCATGCAGCACACAGGGGGGTTTTGTTCCATTAATTTTTATTGGGAGAGGCACATCCCCCGCTGCTTATGCCTGCCTCGCCCTCCGGCACAAAGCCAACTGTGTGTTCTCATGCTACCATCTCTTTACTAATAACTGGAGGGAGACAAGGCAGGGCTGAGAGAGCTGTATCCAGGATTCAAGCCACAGCCCAAGGCCTTCAGCAATGTCAGCTGCTGGAAGGCTTAGAGGTGAGAAGGGAGAGGAGCCAGAGGGGTGAGCTAGCACCCAGCACCCTAACAACACAGCACAGCCCCTGTTAGAGTCAGGATGAGGCAGGGGTGGGGGAGGGAGATAGGATTGTGAGTGGGCTAGCATACCAAAGGTGAATTTGGTATTGGTGTCTCTTGTTCTTAACTAGTAGCTTTCAATTCTCTCTCTCCCCCACCCCCATCACATTGTTTCTCTCTCTCTCTGTCTCTATCTCTCTCTCTCTGTGTCTCTCTCTGTCTCTGTCTCTCTCTGTCTCTCTGTCTCTCTGTCTCTCTCTGTCTCTCTCTGTCTCTCTGTCTCTCTCTGTCTCTCTGTCTCTCTGTCTGTCTCTCTGTCTCTCTGTCTCTCTCTCTCTCCCTGTCTGTCTGTCTGTCTGTCTGTCTGTCTGTCTCTCTCTCTCTCTCTCTCTCTTTGTCGAATCAGAAGTTACCAGAGACAGGCCAAGAAATATCCCATATATGGACACTTCACCATGCTCTGAGGGTGGTGGGGAGGTCCTGGGGGACAGAGAGCAATCTATAGGTGATTGGATATAGACCACTGCCCTCCATCCCTTATAACCTAGTCTTCTATAAGGCCACAGCTGGAAACATTTAGTCCAGATTTCTTGAGACCCCGTGGTTCATCTCAACCTTTGGTAGTCTAATTCTTCTGCTTGCCCTCCCATGGTTTGCCAGCTCTGATTTGTAACCCAGCACCTTATACATCGGCTGGCATCGATGTATTCTTTGAGACCCCCCAGCTCTAGTCACCAGGATCCCATTGTTCTAGATATTTGGGGGAATCAGCACTTTGTACTGGCTGTTTCTTTTGTTCCCCAGGGAGCTAAGGCCTCATCTCTGCCCCAATCTTCCATTTAAAATGTAAGCTGACCCCACATGCCAGTGGCACATGCCTATAATTCTAGTTACTCTGAGGATCTCAGCTGGTTTGAAGCCATAGGGGGCAGGAAAGAATGTGACAATCTTATCTCCAATTAACTAGCAAGAAGCAAGTAGTGGAAGGAAGCATGGCTCAACTGGTAGCATAGCAGCCTTGATTGAAAAGATAACGGACAGTGTGCAGACCCTGAGTTCCAACCCAGGACTGGCACAAAAATCAAAACAAACAACAACAGTAACAAACATAGCTAGGTCCCTTTTTGTTTTTGTTTTTGCTTTTTTTTTTCTTTTTAAATTTCTTTTGAGACAAGGTGTTACTCTGTCACCTATGTGGCTTGATGGACAATCTTTCATCAAGAAGTTGCTTGGAAATATGTCACATATAATTTTATTTTTGGACATTGAACACAGAGGACTTACAGCCAAGTTCTAGCAGTAAATTAAGAGAAGGCTGGTATTTCAGAATTTTATCCAATTCCTGCAGTGGCATTGCTGGACTGTTTCATTGGGAGAGGGGATGTTGTTTTAACAACAGCAGTAGGCTGAGATAGCAATGAAAATCAGTTCTATCATTGCACCCTGACCTTGAGAGTCAGTAATGCCTTGCAACAGATCAAGCAGATGGCATTGCTCCCATTTGGCAGAGGTGGAAAACAGCTTCAGAAAGCCCACACAATGTACTGGAGGTCATGCAGCAGCTAAAGGATACAGATGAATCCTAATGCATCCTTTCTTCTCTTTTGCAAGGACATCTTTCCATGCAGAAGCCATCCCTGAGGGTCGCATAGAAGAAGTTCAAGACAGAATGACTAGGAGGCTACCTAAAGGCTGGCCATGTGAAGTGTTGCAGGTTCATCTGGGCTAGGACATCACTGAAGACAGGCTAGGGGTTGGATCTTTCAATATTGAGATGGAGGGTTTCAGCCTGAGTGGAGTACAGCAATCTGTAGAAATGTTTATTTGTAATTGCATCAGTTCATACGAAGAGCATTGGCTGAAGTTATCAGTATAGAAGACAGATAATACTTCCACCAGCTGGGCTTGTCCAGTCCTTTTGTGGCTCACATTCCTCTCCAGGTATGATTCTTGATGGTTGGGGGGGGATTTGAAGGTCACTTGGTAATATGAAGACTATACTTGTTCTTCCTAATTGGAGAAGGGGCGACGACTGGTATACGTGAGTTGAGATTAGGATACTTGCTATTTAACATCCATTCTACAATGCCCAGGACAATCCTACCACAATGGGTGAGCCAGCTCAAATTACTCATGGTAGTGAGGCTCGCACCTGTAATTGTAGCCATTCAGGAGACTGAGATCTAAGGATCATGGTTTGAAGCCAGCCCAGGTAGGAAAATCCATGAGACGCTTATCCCTAGTCACCACCCAAAAGCCCCGAGTAGAGACGTGACTCAAGTGGTAGCGCTCTATTCTTCAACAAAAGAAGACAATAACAACCACGACAACCTCTTGCTGCTGTGTATGATGGAAATGACTGCTCAGGATCTCCATTTCCACTTCGTTTTTCTGATTCCTTCCTCTCTGCTGAAGGCGTAGAGACAGGGCTAGAAGTCTCTTTAGAACAATTCCTTCTGGGGAATTAATTGGCAAGGGGACAAGGAGTTAAAACCTCCCACAGCTATCAGCTCGCCACCTGCTGCAACATCCATCATGTGCCTGCCCACGCCAAGCCCGCAGGAGGAGAGCGCTGTGCTGTGTTGCCAGGGTGGGTCTTCAGTCTTCAGATGCCCTCCCTGAACCAGGGATGAGGAGGGAACCACAGAGTGGGAGGGCCAGCCCTCCCGCCCTGCTGTCAGCTTCCCACAAGCCCAGGGCATTGTGAAACGCAAATGAACTCCCAGGTCTAAGCTTTGGCTCTGAGAGTTCTCCGGTACTGCAAGAATGCCGGGGGATATTTGTTCTAACTCATCCAATTGGTATTGAAATACCTTCCGAGTGAAGGATAACCTTGTCAACCACTACTCTGGAGATTAGCATATGCCTGCTGGTGTTTACTTCCTTTACCAATGAAGTCAAGTCAAGATCTTTCTCCTGTACACACAGGGCTGGCTTTCCATTTCTCACAGTGTAATAATGAATCATTACCCCCCACCCACACACACACACACTGAATACATAATTTTATATTGATTATTAGAACAAAAAACATGATACCTTTGAAGATTACCTATTCCTCAGCTACTGGTATTACTTAGTAAAAGAAGAAACAGATATATTTTTTTATGTATGGGTATTCCCTATCCTGGGGCTTGAACTCGGGGCTTAGGTGCCATCTCTAAACTTTTTATGCTCCAAGCTAGTACTCTACCACCTGAGCCACAGTTCCATGTCCATCTTTTTGGTGGTTAACTGCAGATGAGAGTCTCACAGAAGTAGGGTGCTGTGCTGGTGGCTTACACCTGTAATCCTAGCTACTCAGGAGGCTTTGATCTGAAGATCATAGTTCAAAGCCAGCCTGGGCTTGAAAATCCATGAGACTCTTATCTCCAGTTAACCACTAGAAAACCAGAAGTAGTGTTGTAGCTCAAGGGATAGGGTAGTAGCTTTGAGCAGAAGCACTCAGGGACAGTGCCCAGGTCGAGTTCAAGTCTCACTACCAATAAGAAAGGAAGCGTCTCATCGACTTTCCTGCCTGGGCTGGCTTCAAACCATGATCCTCAGATCTTAACCGCCTGAGTGGGTAGGTGTGAGCCACTTGTGCCTAATGAAACAGAGATTATTAAACGATTTAAATTCTTTCCTATACACCAGAGTTAGTAAGAGACCAAGACTGGAACCATAGTTTATTTAGCACCCTGCTGCCAATGTCCATTCTGTTAGTCAATACTGAAATAAACTATCAGTTACAAGGTTAGAGGTATCTCTTGTCTAAATGAAACTCATTTTACAGAATGCCCAGGGCATAGGGCTGTGACAGAGGTTACCAATTCGTGTTACAGAGACATGAGACTCTGTCACTGTTTTTCTTGGAGAATGCCATGCCTTTGCCATCAAGAATTCTATATGGTCTGGATTTTCTTTAGCTTCCAGGTATCTGTTTCTGTCTTTTTTTCTCACCGCAAGATGATCTTCCTTTGAATTACTTAAATTCTGGGCTACCTTGAGTTTCTTTATGAATTCTCTGTAGATGTCCTCAGACCACTCTTGTGGTCGGTTATGATCCAGCCACGATTCTTTCATGATATGTGCCTCCTCTGTCTTCAGCCTGGGTGTGAAGCACACTGGATGATGAGAAAGGCTGGGATTAGGATAGGATACTGGTGGTAGGCTTTGTGGGTTCTAGGTCTCCTTGGGTGAGATCTTTCTTCTCAGATCCTGAGTTCTGCCAAGCTCCCTCAGGAGCTAGCCTAGTGTCCAGCAACTTAATACATCATTAGTCAATGAATAAACGAAGAAGGAGATTTCCTAGCAGCTGCATGGATGTGAAATGCTTTCAGCACTAATGGACTGTGGATAGACCTAGATTTCCTATTCATTTACCAAGCAGTGAAGTGGTTCTGAGGCTTGGAGGCACAGCAGAATCATCCAGAGAATGCCTTTTAACAGTCTAATACGCCAAGGCTTCCTTCCAGACCTCCTCTCCCAGGATGCTCAGATGTAGTCTGGGCATTTATGAGTGTAAGAAGCTCTGCTAGTGGCTTTGTTGTCTGCTTGGCTGAAGATCCAACACTCAAGTCATCTACTGGTTGATTGGCTTTTCTGTGAGAACTTGTCCTTAGCGGTGAGAAGCCCACCTTTGTGGTGAGTTTTCTAGTCCCACATAAATGTCAGGTGTCTGCTTTATGACCGTATGTACTTAGCATTAGTCTTACTGATTGAGCAAGCAAAGATAGTTTTGCTAGTGTCCTAGTGTATCAGAATGTCACACTTTTTGCTGACCCATTTGTTTAGGAATATGCTGGATACCTACCACATTCATGACTAAAAGGAAAGGGTTAATTCATGTAATTGTTTTTGGCAGAGGTATTATGATAATGAATGAAACAAATAAATATCCCTTCTCTCGCTGAAGTTATAATCCTTGGGGAGTGGGGATCAGGTAATGAACAGCGTAATTAATGCAGCTACATGATATGTCTCATAGTGGAGGAGGGAGGAGGGCTACATTAGTTACCTATTTTTATATAGCAAGATGAATAGACGCTTAAAACAATAACTATTTTCTCTAAGTTTTTGTGGGTTATGAGTCTGGGATTAGCTTGGCTAAGTGTTTCTGGTTCAGAATTTTTCATAAACATAGTGTCAAAATATTGACTAGGATTGTAATAAGTTGACAGCTTAAACTGAGGTGTATAGAAGGATCCTTTTCCATGATGTTTGCACGGAGGCTATTGGCCTCAGTTTCTCTTCATGAAGAGCTCTCTAGAGACTTGTGTGGGTGTCCTCTGATATAACAGCTGGCTTCTAAGAGTGAGACAGAATAAGAAGCCAGCCACACACCTTCATGGGACCAGCTGCTTCCTGAACGTTTAAAGGGAGTCACTCAAAAAAGGCTCTACTCATGATGAAAGGAATTAGGTCCCAGTCCTGGAATGGAGACATATCAAGAGTTTGTTGATATAGTTTAGAACCACACATAATGAGATGAGAAGAGGAGAGGAATGACAGGTGAAGAATGAGCGTCATTTTGGATGGGATAACTGGGAGTGTTCGCTCCTTGAGAGGAAGAGACTTGAGTGGAAATGTGGAAAAGGCCATGGTGGGAGCAGTGTTCAGAGTCAAAAAAAGCAGGAAATCAAGTCAGGAAGTATGGAGGGCTTCTGGGGCAGAAGAGGAAGGGCTCTTTGATAATTGTAAGGACTTTGAATGCAAATGAAAGGGGGAATTAATGGAAGTGTTTGAAGGTGATGATTTTTTTTGGTGTGGAATTTAAGATGTAGGGAGGCAAAGGTAAAAACAGGGAGACTACAAAACTATGAGGAATGAGGATGGGGTAGACTGGGGACAGATGGGTGAGAATGGTAATAGGGCTGATACTGACAAGATAAATTGACATATTGTATTCATAAACTGCTCTGTTAAATGACAACTACTCTGTACAACTACTTAAAAATAATATAAAAAAAGGAAACACCCCCCCCCCCCACAAAAAAACAGCGAGTCCAGTCCAGAGTTCTTCTAATAACAGGGAGAAGATTATGGTTTGGCTTTGGGCACATGTGAAGATGAACAACAGAAGACAGGGAAGATGGTGGCTGCATTCCAGATGCATGTAGGTGGTGCTTGGAGATTTTCTGATAAGTTGAATATAGACTGAGAACAAAATAAGGAAAAAATTATTACTGTAAGAGTTTTGGCTCCCACCACTGAAAGAATGGAGCTAGTCTCTGTTACCAGGCTAAGGGATTATTATGTGTCACAACATGTTTTATATACAAAACATCTTACAGCTCCTTCATAAAGATTGACCTTTTTCCTTGAATGCTTTTAAACTAGCATAAAGATTTAAATCAAATAATTGTGCATGGATCCTTAGGTAGTGCTTTTTTCCAATTCATATAAAAATGTTTAGGAAACCGGGTAGGCTTTGTTATTTCTATTAAGTATTATTGTTGATAATCTAAAAGAGTGAAGAGGATTATGATTGGCTATGTCTACAAATGACTAAAGTCTATGACACTACTGAGCATAACTTAGGAGACACCTTGATGGAAGACTGATGGGCAAAGACACAAAAATTGTACCCTGTGCAAATTTGTTCTATGTTCAAAGCAAACCAGAAAAAATTTTTTTGGGGGGGGGATCATGGGGTTTGAACTCTGCCTGGGCGCTGTCCCTGAGCTCTTCAGTTCAAGGCTACCAACCTACCCGTGAGCTAAGCCCCTTCCCGTTTTCTAGAGTTTAATTGGAGATAAGAGTCTCAGGTCCTTTTGTGCCTGGGCTGGTTTTGAACCTTGATCCTCAGATCTCAGACTCCTGAATAGCGAGGATTACGGGCGTGAGCAACCATGCCCGGCTAGCAAACCAGAAAATTCTTGATCATACAGTTGGGCATTTTCATTTGAAAATATTTATTGATGGCTTCATATGTTGGAGATGCTGCTCAAGATTCTGATTTCAGCCAGAAGTATTAGGTTGAGCTACATGAAATTGCTGATATATGATATTGCTTGTATTTGTGGTCTACCAAAATGATTATTTCTTGATTGTTTTTTCAAGTGACTTATAATTCGATGTGCTCTAATAATCAGAATTTTGATATGTGTATTTACCTTGACATTCAACCATGTAAAATCTGTTCTTAATACTCTTTAAAATAATGTGGTCCTTATTTACCAGCTTGTCGTTATTTCTGTCTCTTAATACCTGCCACACCGGCCTGTTGCAATTTAAACTTACTTCCTATCTTCTGTGTAAGTGGAGCACAGCTGTTTCCTGTCACCTGTGAGCACAGAGTCCATTCATGTACTTGAACCTGTCATTAAGGTCATATTATGAGATATTACTAGGCCTGAGGATGTGTTTCACAATGAAGTACATCACTTCTCAGTTGCTTTTGCTATCATTTTAGTTTGGAATATGAAGACCAATCTAAGCCAGTTATAGCCTGACTCTGGTTCCCAGCTGCTTGGATCTTGCAGAGATAGGCTGTCCTGTGCACAGCATTTAGGACAACTTTAAGTGATTAGTGCCTCAGCCTTGAGGACAGGTTTAGTCAAGCCAGATTATGGTGACCATCACCATTTAGTAATGTACTTACATTTCTTCCTCCAAAGCTAGATGTTTTTGAACCAAACCAGACCTGTCTATAGTCGCACACAGGCAATTTTGTTTAAGATTTCAGTAAGAAGTCCCATGTTTCTTCCTCCTGTCGGATCCACCTGCATGTTTCATTTCAATATAACATATGCTCAGCTCTGCACATTTCAGAAACATAACAACTTATTGCTCTGTTGGGAAGTGTCTCTCTTCCTATTATATAGCTTCCTCCATGCTCTACAACGTCATTCTGTGTGATCATTTTCTAGAAAACAACATGCTCAGAAGCTTTCCTGAGTTAAGTATCACAATGATCTTGGAATGGCTGCAGGATGTGTCCAGACTGGAACATGATGATTGTACTATGAGAAACAAGGCTGCCATTATTTTTGCCTGTCTTACTTAATTAGCATTACACACACAGCACCACTTGGGTCTGATCCATACCCAGTTTATTGGGGAATAACACCATGAGGTAGGAAGAATGTCTGTGGATATTGAGAAAAGGATTTATATGTGTGTGGCGTATTGCAGCTGGATGAATCCAACACCTGCATTCCCAGAGACTCACCAGATTGCCTTGAAATCCATCATACTGATCCCAATGCCCCCAAACCTCCCTTTTCTTTATCACATTTGGCTTCCAGTGCTGTGGCTCTCATAATATCTATTGTTTGACTGCATCCGTAGCTTTTAGAAAATCCAGGTCCACGAGCGCAGTTCCTACTTCAAATGGAATTGGTGCAAAGGGATGGTGAGTGGAGACAGCCAAGCCTTGCCAGGCGTGGAATAATGATTCCGTCGCAATTCCATTTCCCCTTAATGAGGATCCTGACGCGGCTCTCATTCCAAGGCAAGTGCCAAGCTGCATCCGGTGTGATGGCTGCACTTGATGGGTAATTTATGCAAACAGAACACAAACAAGAAGTCATTAAGCCACCCAATGAGAGTCCTTGACTTTTGCAAAACCAAACAGTTATTCTCATCCTGATGAGTTTAATTTTGCTTTTGGTTGAGTACCGATGAATATATTATATTTAAAATAAATATAATGTTATCAATATTCATGATCAGACTGAATGTTATTTGGTATTTAATGCTCTCTGTTCCCCCAAAGAGTGATCACAAAACTTGATTTTTGTAGAATCACAAAGTGCTCATATTTCAATCTTTAATCTTATGTCTGTTTTGCATTTGAGTAGCCCTTGTTTTTTATTTGCTGCTCTAGGATGTATATGAAGTTGAATTTGAGTGACACAAGGAAACTACAAACTACTTACTGGACAACATAAAGGAAATCGATATTGAATATGATTCGGCTACCTGGTGATTACAATCTACTTACAGGGAAATTAAAATTTTTGAAATAAGGCTTTAGCATGCATGATGCCTCTGTTGCATCTCAAGGGCCACGTAGGTGTATAATATTTGGATGTCAGTTTACATAATATGTTGTGCTCTCAGTGCTTTCCAGATGCCTGGCAGTTTATTTTAGTAATTTTAATTTTATTAGAACAGCATACTATGACTCGGTTGCTGTACAGAGCCTCTGGAAGCACTCACGTGAAAATCATTAAAGCCTAAATGGTTCTGGCAGGTAATCTCACTGTCTTTTCATCTTCCATCCTGGGAAGGTGTCCCCTGTTGATTATTTAAAGGAAAAGAAACATTGTTATACCAGGCACAAATAACAATGCTGAATGGGGAGCCTTTTTTGTGGAGGGGAAGACTGGGCCTTTGTCAATCTGTGGTGTGGAGGTTTTCCAAGTGGGGGGAACCTGGAAAGAAAAAAAAAGTTCCCTAAGATCAGGTGCAATGTGGCATTAACTTCAGTCAACCTCAGAGGGGCCAGAGAGCTCTGCCCCCCAATTTGGGATGGGCAAGCCTCTCAGATCCACAGCTGGAAGAGCTGTATCTACTACCCTTCCTCTATTGATTCAGAGCGACATGCAAAAAAGGGTGCTGGCAGCTCTCGGCCGCCCCCCAGCTTCAGAAACAACTGTCGTCCAGGTTCAACGTGAGGCAGAGGAGAGGAGAACTGGGAAGCATTGCCACAAAAGGGGAAGGGAGCATTCTAGATTACCTGCCCAGACATTTTCCTCAGGGAGTGGGAGAAAGGCAAGAACACCTGCAGATACACAGACCAGAAGTAGATCAGACCCTAAAGAACAAGGCTGGTCAGTGACCAGGGCTTCCTGGGGCTGTGACAGTCTTGGCCAGCTGCTGAAGGCATGAATCACAAAGGTGGATGCTAACTTAGCTGGGAATAAATGATAGAGGGTACCCTCTATTTCTGGTTCCTGTCAAGGAATTTTCTTGTTCAGTCATCTTGTTCCCAATATACTGCAGTGACTCTACCCAATATGACAATACTCAATTTTTGTCTAGATTTGCTAAGCCTATTGAATTTAATCACTTAGCAGAAGTGTTTAGGAGTTCTGCTGTAGACAGCCAGTGCCATGTTTTGAGAGTTATTATTTTATAAGATCCATGGACTCTGAAGCCACAGATCTTACCATGCCAGAATCTCCAAGCTATTGATCTAAATAAGACTTTGTCTCTGGACTTCTGTATCTCTGAGGAATGCTCTCCCCCAGCCCCACCCACCCCCCCAACTCCAGCCCCGCTAATTTACTCTTTCTCTTGGTGTCTTAAACATTCACATAAAAATTCGAGTGATCGGGACAGGAGATTATTTTTAGTTAGGCTGTACAACAAAATACCCTTCAATCTTCTGTACATCAATCTGTCCCCTTGGCCTTGAAGCTGCAGGGAAGAGTTTCAGAGAGAAAGAACAGCTTTCCTTTCCTTTCCATTTCCTGCTTTGTTTGAGGGAGTCTAAAATATATTAGTAGGAGAAAATTAAAGATTAAGTAGAAGAAATTGGGCCTACCTAGCTACTAAGGAGGTGGAGGCCTGGAAGATTACAGCTTGAGACCAGCCTAAGCAAAAAGTTAACAAAAGCAGATGTCAACCCACGGCCAAGTAGGATGTGGTTCCTGCCTGTCATCTGAGCTACCTGGAGGCATAAGTAGGAGAATCTCTGATTCTACCACGGGGTAAAAATATGAGACCTTACCCAAAAAAGTAGCTAAAGTGAAAAAAATGCTTAGAAGTATTGTTCAAGTGGTAGGATCTTCTTAGCAAGCACAGGAGTTCAAAGGCTCAGTGCAACCAAAATGGGAGGGGTGGAGAGAGAGAGAGAGAGAGAGAGAGAGAGAGAGAGAGAGAGAGAGAGAGAGAGAGAGAGAGAGAGAGAGAGAGAGAGAGAGAGAGAGAGGAAAAATTGGGCCTATTCAAAGATACAAATGTAGCCTCATGGCCCGAAATCCTACCTATGTTTATCTACCTATCTTATGTTATTTTGTCTGTGAATGTCATTGCTGGCAATTTTGCAGATCTATTTGTCAGCCTTTGGTCTGAGTCTGGTTCGAAAGAATGCTTACAAAAGACGGGAAGTTGGAAACAGGGAGGGAGAAGTCGATATTTTCACATTCTCTTCTATGGTTCCCGTTCCCTTCAGCCTCTCCATTTATAGTTCCTGTCCTCGCCAAGTCGTTTCTGCAAAGGCTTTGGAAGAGATCATCACCTTGTCTTCAAATCCTTTCAGTCTAAAGATGATAGCAAGTTTCTACTGCTGCTAATCCTTGGATTGCTTTGTTTTGTTTCTTAGCCCTCCAGTTACCTATGCAGTGAATTCCCCAATTAAATTTGTGCTGTGTAAAATATTCATCTTGTTTGACTGGCCAACTAGGAGGCATTTTCTTTCACAGGGCTTGGTGGGATTGAGAGAAAGCAAGTTCAAGGAAGCTGGACTCAGAAGGCTTGGGTTCAAGTTTTGACTACAGGCAAATGATTCCATCTCTTTAGTTGCTGTCTCTTTGGTGGTGAAAGCCCAAAGGGTACAACTCAAAATGTCTCTCATGTGCCTGCAGTAATGCCCCACAAAGGGAATGGGCTTTAGACTTTAATAGGCTTATTGAGAGCAATAGAAATATCACATATGATCTGCCTCATGTTATGACTTATTTTAATTACTCATTATAAATGCTCACTATATATAAATACTCATTATATATACTCATTATAAATATAAGTAGCCTTTTATGCTGAGCCCAGGCACAGCTTCACTAATGCTTTCAACATAATAATCCTGGCAAAGGATCGGGTTTGGCAAGCAAGTCAAAACCTATTTTCCACCCATGATTCCAAGTTTTACATTTTTCAGAGTCAGAGAAACCAAGAGGCTAAACATGAGTGTTGGATGTATGGGGAAATGCATTTCATTTTAAAAATTCTGTTGACATGTCATTATACTCTCTCAACACACACATGCATGCATGCACACATGTATACATATATCTACATGCATGAATAGATCTACTTTTAGATATTATATGTATATAAGTTTTATATCAGTGCATCTATGTGCATGACTATCTATTGATGTACACATACAAATGTACTTAAGATTATAGAATTTGGAGAGGACAACTGGAAGTTCAGTTATGGATGAGGGAAAAACAAAGCCCACTTTTTGAACATAAGGATGAAGATGTAAATTCTATAGAGAAACTGAATTGCAGGAGATTCTTTTTTTCAGCTTTTAGTAGTCTTTCTTTTGCTTCCTTCTTCCCTTCTTTCTTTCTTTTTCTATCCCTTATTTTCTTTTCATTCTTCCCTCTCCCCCCTCTCCCCTCCCCCCATTTCTTGTTGGAAAATGGCCCGTCACCACTAAGTATACTACAGTTTTAAACCACTATTTTGGCAATTAACGTTCCTATCAAATTTTCCTTTTTCACATTTGGAATTTGGAGAGTGGAAAAATTAGTTTGCCAATTGTCATGGAAGATAGAGGCAGTGAAAAACCCACAAATAGCCTTTCAATCATCTTAGAATTTGCCATCTCTTAAGTCTGAGGAAAGCACTGAAGCTTTCCCTCTTTACAGTCCTGCCGAGGGGCAAAGAAAGAAAAAGTGGCAATGCCAAGCTTCTGGGATTTACGTTAGCAGCTCATGTTTTTGGCAGAGGTGATGGGATTGCAGGGTATATGAAACCTTTGTTTCATGTTCCATAATCTATCTACCTGCTGATTTTTTAATCATGAACGCTGTAACCGTGATGACCATAGATTTTGTGCTCATGCAAAAATGAGTGTGTGAAATGAAGAGCAGAGCAGTTGATTTGTTTGGTTACATTTCACAGAGATAGTCTGTTGCTGATGTGTATGCTCCAGATGTCTGACAGCATTAAGGCAGAGATTTTCAGGAACCTGAGGTGGAGATTTTTCCCTGTAGTTTTTGTCCAGCTCGTTATTTGTATGCCATATGTTCTTTCAAATTCACCCCTCTGCTATATCAATTAAAGCCTTTCCTTTTGTTCCCTTTTTGGCTGTTGTCAGTTGTTAACATTTGATTGTCTCTCTCTTGAAGCATTTTCATTTACATGTTTATTGTTGGAAAGGCACAGCTCCTGAGCTGGGCCCATGTGAGGACTGCAGAAGGAGAAAGAGGACATCAGTCTTACCGGCTTCATTGTCTGGTCTGATTTTATGAGAAGAAAGTGCATGGTGATGGGAGAGAGGAACTGCTAGGGGGTAAACGTGTCCTTTGAAAAGCCATTCTTGGCTTTGTGACAAAGTAGAAAGGAAAAGTCAGTGACGGTGGATTTATTCAAGGACTATACATGATGGAAAAGAAACCAGGGCTGCTCTTTTGGCAGGTGGCTGAAGTTTCCTTTCTCACCTAGAGGCTAATTTTCACCAAGGGCACACTCTTGCATAGGAGCTTTCAGGATCCCTATTTTGTCTCTGATCAGCTATATAGACTGTTTGATTGCTAGTGCCTTCACCTCAGAGGGGACCAGCCAGACTCTAGATAAAGCCAGACCTGGGCAACTCTGCAGAATCAATCTCACTGGCCAAGCAGCTTGAGTCATCATTAACTCTGCATCCTGAATATTTCCCCCTATTACAAGCATCTCCTTGCTTGGGACTGGTGGCTTATGCCTAGCTGCTCAGGAAGCTGAGATCTGAGGTATGCAGTTTGAAACTAGCACAGGCAGGAAAGTCTGTGAGACTCTTCTCCCATTAACCAGCAGAAAACCAAAAGTAGAGCTGTGGCTCAAAGTGGTAGAGTGGTAGCCTTGAACATGAAGGCTGAAGGACAACTCCCAGGTCTCATAACTGGAAAAAACACTCCATGAAGTTGGGTAGCTGGTATTCAAGTTTATTGTTTTATTCATTCATATATCATCATCATCATCATGATTATTATTTTATTGTTTGCTCTCTACCAGCTATGTGAATTTCTTTTGTTGTTGGCTACATCTAATTAGTTCATTTAATGCACACTTAGCACACATATATTATGTGTCTAGAAATGTAGCCAGCATTGGAGTGTGCAGAATGGTACCAGACAGACATCGGTCTTCTTATTGACCTTCTAGCCTGTTACCTCTTCACAGATAAGGGCAGAGGGCATGTTTGTCTCCAAGACGGCCTTCATCAATTCCCCCCCTGCTTGAAATTTATGCAAAGATTTGGACTGGCTATACAGAATCTGAGTTCTCAGGAAACCACAGAATATCAAAATCAGCTGAGTCTTCACATGTGGTTCTGGCAGCTTTATCAGGATGGGCTGAGAGTGTCTTGGCTCCAGCTGAGGCATGAGCTGTCATATGGAGGCCTGCCTTGTTCCTCAAGCCACCCTCACAGAACCCTTTTGGTCTGATCCTTGGCCTTGAACTCGGCTGATTCTCAACTTTATCTTTTGTAATGGCATGCCTAAAACCACAGGGAGCCACCTGACACAGTGCTTCCCAACCCAAGTCAACTCACCTTGGGTTCTGAGCCTCCCTCGTGTTCTGTGTGGAGTTCTAGTGCAACCATGAATCCTGCTGCAGCTTCCCGAAGGACTCTGTTTCTGCACAGGAATCAATTCAGGGACTCTGGCCGTGTTCTGCTTGTGTTTCTGTCCCCCCACTCCCCATGGATGGCACTTTTCTGTCAACCCTTTTCCTAGGGCATGAGCAGTGAGCTCATGGTCACTGGTTAGGTGCAACTATTTATTTGCTTGCCAAAATAACCAAGCAGCAACTCTGTTGAACTTATGATATCACAGGTGTTAACAGTTGATAAAAGTGTGCTACAGTTTATTTTCTAGATGACAGGTAACATTTTAATAGACCTATAGACCTTGTTACTTTTACCACAGTGTGAATGTCTCTCTCTCTCTCTCTCTCTCTCTCTCTCTCTCTCTCTCTCTCTCTCTCTCTCTCTCTCTCTCTCTCTCTCTCTCTCTCTCTCACACACACACACACACACACACACACAAACATTTGTAGGCGCAAAAGATTTTTGAGGGACTTTTCTAAAAAATAATTTCAAGGTATCTTTCTGTGGTAGAGCTGATGTTGTGGGGCAGCATTCATGTACTGTATATTTGTTTTGTCTTTGGTTAATTATAGAAGCACCTCAGTATTCTAGGTAAATTGTGCAACAAGACACAGAATGGATCTGTGTGGAACCTTTAACTTTTTTTTTTCTAATCTGGTCAATTCTTTTGATGTTTGTTGTCAAATACATTTTAAAAGCTATTTTGGTCTTGGTTTGTGCCAAGAATGATTTCTTACATTGTTCACAACTTCTTCAACAGGCCCCTGGAGCAATCCCATTTTGCACAAATAGAAAGGACATGGAAGTAATGATCTCATTCTAGGTCACGCAGCAATGATTTGGAATTTAAGCCTTTCAACACTGCGTGATCACCTGAAGGGAGCTTAGTACTCTTCCTCCGAATTCTTTTCCTCTAGTTTTCAGGAATAAACTTGAAGCTCAGAGAGGGTTCTGCTTTCCCTAAGGTCACACATCCATACTACAACAGAAGATAAATAATGTGGTAATCTCCTGCCTAGCCATGCCACGGGGCCAGTCCTTATTCTTCTCTCTTTTCTCTCTGTCCCCATGTCTACCCCTCTCATTGGGTCTCTGTTTTCCAGTAATTTGAGTTCTTTAAGATTTTGCACTTCATTTTCTTTAACTTCTCTTGGTTGTGAATCCTCTCAAGTGCCATTTATTCTCTCTTTCCTCCTTCCACCCACAAAATTGCTTCCCAACCCTCCACAGATAGCATCTCTGCCCACCATGTACTGGACTGCCACTTTGTGGTCTCAGCAGGGAAAGGCCAGGCTGTGCCATCAGAGAATCAAAGCCTCATGAAGATGTCGTCTGCCACATCAGGTAGGGAGAAAGGATGGATTTCAAACTTCCGGGTCTACCTCCAGTCTTCATGTTCATACTCCAAGCAATGCTGTCATTCTTCCAGTTCAGTGTATGACAAAGTCCCTTTGCTGTGGTCACACTCCCTTCCTCATGGTCTGCAGATGAGCTCAAGTCTTCCTGCTTATATACTGGGCTCATGCCTTGCCTTCCTTTGGAGGCTATCTTTCTGCTATTCCCTGCTTATGTAAAGCCATCCCATCCTTCGTGAAGTTTCCATGTATTAGCCTCGAGCAGTTCTGGATCATTTCCCCCTGTGGCATCTGTTGGATTTCCTATGGCTTTCATCCTTCTCGGCCTTGTTGTTTGGTAATTAATCATGTACTTGCTTGTGACATTTCCTGCATAGCATCAAACTGTTATTTATCTCTTGTGTATTCTTTCACTTTCCATACATTCATATTTTTTCTCTTCCTGCTCCCCCCTGAGAACACAGAGTATGTCTTCAGCATTCTGTCACATTTCCCTCCTCTCCTTAGTGCCTCATTGGCCTGTCATAGGTACACTATAAATATTTCTGGAATATCAAGGCTTTGCCTTCTTTAGGTGAATGCTACATTTCTTTCATAACAGCAATCTCTTCGGGTTCAAGTCAAAGAGTAACTAGGTGAGACTTGCTTTTAACAAAAGTCTGACATAATGGGGAAGATAAACCCATATTTGTTCTACCCTGGTACTATTTGCATTCTACTTTCTGACAAAGAATTTTATTTAATTGATTCAGCACCTCTTTAAGAAGTTAAAACCCTCTCATTTTATCCTTAGCCTTTCAGAGTTTGAACTCAGGGCCTAATGCTTGCTTGCTCAGCTGGCACTATACCACTTGAATACACTTCCAGCCTGGCCTTTTGCTACTTATATTTGGAGATGAAGTCTTGCAGATTTTTCTACTCAGGCTGGCTTTGAGCCACAGTCCTCCAGACCTTAGATTCTTGAGTAGCTAGAATTGCAAGCATGAGGCCACTGGCCCCTGAGTCCTTATTCCTATTATTTATATTTTGATTGTCATTCTTTTCTATGATACTTAGGCATTTTATAATACGATAACTCCTCTTCTGTCTTATAAAACCAATGTTCACAGATGACTTTACCTAGCACATGCTAGGCATTTGTGTTCATTGGGAATGCATTTAATTGTTAGTAACAAAAAAAATCCACAACTAACAGTAGGTTAAGCTAATAGCTATTTCTATTTCTTAATAAAACAAGAATTCTGGAGACAGGCACTTGCTAATACTGATTTAGTGGGTATACAGCATGTGACCGGGCCTCTTTAAGCCTTTTTCTCATACTTAATACCTAACGTTGGCAAAGTAGCTACTGCAGCACTGGGTAATGTAATCCTTTTAAGGCAGGAATTAGGGTAGCCCCACCTCCTCCTACCAGCCCATCCATTCATGCACTGGTCCTGTCATATGGCTCTAAAACCTTGTTAGATAGCATGCCTGTCATGTTAGCAAGAGGGAAAAGAGGAATCAGATCAAGAGAAGGGAAGTCACTTTGTGTTATGACACTTAATGAATTAAGAGATAAGCCAATCAAGTTAGTGTCATTAGTTTCAAGTTATGCATATAATACTCAAAGTATTCTCATTCTTTTTTTTTTTTTTGGTGGGTCCTCCCTGGGGCTTGAACTCTGGGCCTGGGCATTATCCCCTGAGCTCCTCAGCTCAAGACTACTGCCCTACTCATTGAGCTACAGCCCTACTTCTCATTTTCTAGTGATTAATGGAGATAAGAGTCTCATAGTTTTTAGTGCCTGGGCTGGCTTTGAACCACAGTCCTCAGATCTTAGCCTCCAGAGTGGCTAGGATTACAGGGGTGAGCCTGGCTTCAATATCTTCTCATTCTTAAAAAGAAAACCTGGCATGTCAAAAGATAATAAATGAAGAAGAAAATTCCGTCCTCATCTCAATCCTGTAACTTTCCTTGTTATAATCTCTGCTCTATCAGTATGGTGAGGAAGTATACTCTTACTTGTGTATCTAAATATGGATACTACAGGGCACATGCGCCCGTGTTTAGTTATCCATAAACATAATTTATAGCTTATTTTCCCAACTGGAATTTACCTTGATATCAGTGAGCACAAATTGTCAGTTTTGGTTCTGTGATTTTCAGTGGAAAGTATGTTTTGGAAAATTTTCCTTGCCAGCACCCAGAGACCTCCTCCATTCTCTAACTCCAGAGTAGTCCCTAATTGGATATGCCTCACCAGCTCTCTCCTGGCTTGGAATGTCTAAGTTTGTCTTCCTTGGATTAATGACATCACTTTCAAAATGAGCAAAGTTCAGGGTCACTGAAAGAGGATCACTGGTTTCAAACTTCCTAAGGTTAGAGCATCCTAACCAGACATCAGAATTCACCTGCATGTTCCCATTTTACACAGCTGCTCATGGCTGAGGAAGGCTTATGGTTGAAGCCACACTGTGAAATCCCACAAAGAAGCCCAAGTCATTTGAAGCAATTCCTCTGGTAAAACTCACTGGTACATTGGAAGACTGCTCCCGAAATATCTACTACACTAACAATGCAGAGCACGAACAAAAATGCTATAAGACTTACCCCTGAAATTTTGCTTCCCCCAATGATGAATTGTCAGCATCCATGATTTTTTAGAAACAAATGATTTTGATTTGTACATCCATCTGTTTGCTAAAGTAAGTAGGATTACAAAGACACGTCCTTTGGCCCTTATACTCTTCTAAAGATCACAGTGGACATTATTATACTGCATGAGGTTGTTTCCAGAGAATCTTCAAAGTGTTTTTGTCACCTTATCTCAGAGGGCAGAGGCTCTATTGGAAAGTGCATCACATACATTAACATGATATGAAAAGCAATGTGATTACATGATGTTGTGTTAAAGGCTGCAGCAGATCAAATGAGAGCTCAGTGTATGTGTGCTTTCGGGGACTTGGCAGGAAAGGTTCACCTGCTGTTGCAACTGTGTGGTGTGCTTTGCTTACAATGAATGCAGAAGCTATGCTGCATCATGAGAAATAATGTCTGATTTCCTTTAGGTATAGAGTAAAACACAGAAAGTCAAAGCATTTGTCAGCCGTTGCAGATATTAACCAAGGTTGACTGAAGGTGAATGTTGCAAGGCAGGAGATTTTTCCCTTGACCTTAGCAGGTACATAGAAACCAGGAGAGAATTCTGTTGTAAGGGGGCAAACATCATTCCCTTTCTGTTTCTTTCAAAGACAAAGATTATTTACATAGACTAAAATGTTAATTTTCTCAGAAATCAAAACCACTGGCAGACTGTTAAGTAAAATTCATGCATGTGATTAATATTGGATGCCCTTTTGTTCTGGTAGGATTTTACTCTTTCAAAAAAAACATATGGAACCCATTCATGCTTGTATTACACGTTATCTGTGTATTCATATAGATGTTTGACTTTGTGTTCAGTGAAATGTCATAATTTTCTCTTTACAACAGATTTGGAAGAGGAAATACTGCTTGGAACAGAACATTACAAATGGGAAAGGAAATGAAAGCTTGTGTTGGTGAATCAAGGATCAGGAAAGTGACCTGTCTATGGGGAAGCAGTATCAGATAGGAAACATTCAATAAAAGCTGGAAGGCAAAAGAAAAAGATTCAAAATGGGATTGCCCTTTTGAAGTCATATCTTCCAGGCTTGTGCTGCAAATTAAGAGATATGTTAATGTTTGGGCAAAGGAATTGATTCTTAGAGAATGGAGACTGGTCTTCAACATTGTGATTTCAGTTTTTTAGGCAGGTGGGACTTCTGGATTATAGGGTAGTTCTATTTTAATTTTTTTCACAAAAGCTTCCCCCCTCAAAATAGCCGAATTAATTTACAGTATTGCCAACAACAGTATATAGGTTTCTCTTTCTTCACATTCTCACTATCACATTTTCCCCCATATTAAAAAAATAATAGCCAATCTAACAGGTACAAGGTGACATTGCATTGAAGTTTCAATTCAAAATTTCTCTTACGAATAAAAATTTTTAGAGACCAGGAATTTGGCCTAGTGGCAGAGTGCTTGCCTAATATACGCAAAGTTCTGAGTTTGATTCCTCAGTTCCACATACACAGAAAAGGCCAGAAGTGATGCTATGGCTAAAGTGGTAGAGCACTAGCCTTGAGAAAGTTCAAGAATAGCGCTCAGGCCTTGAGTTCAAGCCCCAAGACTGGCAAAAATTAAAAGGAAATGTTTAGCATTATTTTTCATATATCTTCTGGTCATCCCTGTGTCATTTTTGAGCAATGTCTATTCTTTATTTTAAAATATGATCATTTGTTTTTTATCATTATTGAACAGTTTGTATTCTTTCTATAAATTGAATATTAGCCCCAAATTAATGTATAATCTACAAATATTTTCTTCTACTCTCTGAGTTATCTCTTCACTTTGTCATTTGTTTCCTTTGCTGTGAAGAACTGGTTTAGTTTGGTAAAGCCCATGTCTATAATTTTGTTGCCTTTTGGGTTCATATAAGAAATTCATTTCCTTATCTGTTTCATGAAATGTCTTGTATCTTCCTTCAGTAGCTTTACAGTTTCAATCCTGATGTTTAAGTTGTTAGTTTATCTAAAGTTGATTTTTTTTAAGACATAATGTCAGCGAGCGTCCATTTGAGTTCTTTTGTCTCTGGGCTTTCTGATAGAAGACCTTTAATATCAGATCCAATCTCTCTTTTATTATTGGTCTGTTTGGGTTTACATATTTCTTTGTGGTTCATAATGCTTCCAGGATTTCATTCCTTCCTTCCAGGTTGTCCAATTTGTATGCCGAATACTCTCTGAAGATCTCCTGTATTAATGTGTTACTAGTTGTCATGTCTCTCCTTTCTGATTTTGTCTTTTTTCTTAGTATAGCAAGAGCTTGTCAATTTTGTTCAGCTTTTCAAGAAAAACAAGTTCCTTGGCATGTTGATCTTTTCTATTATTTTTCTAGTCTGTATTTCTTTTATTTCTGCTCTGAACTTTATGGTCTGCTATCTGCTAACCTCAGGATTGTTTTTCTTGCCCCTTTCTTGTTCCTGGAGGTATAACAGTAGGCCGTTTATTTGAGATTTTTTTCTTTTTTTGATGTTACATTTATTGTTACCTCTATTATGTTTCTATCTATTATTATTACAAGTGTATTGTTTTATAAGCTTTCTTCATAGAACTTCTTTTGCTACATCCCATAGCTTTTGGTATATTGTCTCCTTTTTTAAAAATTGGTTTCAAGATAGCTTTTTACTATATCTCTTTTAATTTTTTCTTTCACCCAATGGTTCTTGAGGGAAAAAAAAAAACATCAACAGCAAAGAAAAACCCTTGACACCATTTTTTTTTCTCTTACTCTCACAACGTTTATCCCAGCCTTCAATACATCTTGATGCTTCCTTCCCCCTAAATGTCTCCATCCTGGTTCAGATCTTCTCCTGACTCCTTCACTCTTGCTATTTATCCTTTGCTAACCTATTCCCCACTCTGTAATCAGCATAGGTGTACAATACACATGTTGAAACAGTATAGCTTTCCATCTCATTCAAAGTATATGATTCAGCTTCTACTGGATATGAAGCCTGACATTCTCTTGTACAGCATTCCATCATAACCATTATATCGTCCTTGCCCTGCCCTCCATTCCAGCCACACTGCCCTCCTTGGTTACAAGAACTTAACTGGGAACTCTTTGCTTGAGGGAATTTGCACTTCCTTCCCCCTTCCCATCATGTTCTTCTCGGGTAACTACATGCTCCACTCTCACTTCCTTTCTGACTTCTAGTTTCTTATTTGAAATATAACTGACATTGCTCATCAGATTCTCTGGTTGAATCTTTGCTCTGTCACTTAGTAGCTATGTGTCACTTGGTAAAAAAAGCAGATATTTTAGTTTCCCTATCTCTTAAAAGTACTGATAATAACTACATTAGATTGGACCATAGATTTTCTATGTCTGTAAGATATTTACTGGTAGAATACCAGTAAATTTTCATGGTTCAGTCTAACACTGACCTCAGGGATAAGGCCCAGACGATATAATTCAGGTACAAAGAAATTCAGGACCTGGTCCACAGTAACTGCTAAAGTGTTGATTTTGCTCAACCAAGTGCTTGGTAGGCCACACTTTGCATTCCTTCTGTTGGTCAGCCTTTATGTTGATGTGTGTCCCACTTCTTAATTTTCACTTTGATAACAATGAATTTGTTCCCCCTTTTCTTCTTCCTCTGCGTGGATATCTTTACTCCACCCCAGTCTGCCTTACCTCCTGTGCTGTTTCTAAACTTGAAAGAAACCCATAGCATGCGTTCCAATGCCTGACTCCTTTATTTGCCTTCATGCGCTCACCTAAGAGGGTGGTATTTTGTATCTTCAACAAATTATTGCACACTCTGTCATCTAACAGCTCCCAACAACGACTTGAAGAATACATGGATGGGTGAATGGACAAGCCAAGAACGTGGAGACATGGTTTTAAGATACCTCTCATGTGCCAATGGGCCAGAAGAAAGATTAAGAACACAAACTATGAGGCATGGTACACAATGTAGAAATCAAGCTAAATAGGACATGGGAACATAACAGGATCAGGAGAAGCAGCGGCAGAGAAAGGAATTTGATCTGAGAGGATGGCTGCTTGCCTTTTGGCCCCTTTATCATTCCTGATGGTGTGGCTGGCTCTTGTCCATGGATGAGTATAGGAAGCAATTTCCTGCCAGAGGGTGAGCTGGAGGCTGGTGGGGCTCTACCCTGAGATTCTGAGTGACATGCGGCACAAGCCCTAAGATGGTCAGCAGATTCTAACAGCTGTCATTTCAGAAGCCCCAGGCTATGCTGGCTTAGGAATGGCATCTCAAATGATTTTTTAATTCAAATGAAATAATGGAGGAAAATTCCCCTGCACAATAGTGCCTTCTGGCCTGGCATCGATGTCTGCAGACCTCAGACGCATTGGCATTATCAGCCAAGCAGAGGCTGATGGGTCAGTGCCGAGGATGAATTTGAGAAGAGCCTGCTGGGGCTCATTGAAATGAATACAACTTGGGCCCTTTCTCCATAGATCATTGACCTTCTATCTAGATATGAAAAGTGCAGGTCTGGAAAGAGACCAGCATGTCTGATAGCTGCATTTTCCCCTAGTCCCTAAGAAGGAAATGAAATGATAATTAGAGGAAAGCTAAGTTCAATGGTGCTAATATCCTGCTCAGTTAGACATTTTCCCCCTGCTGGGATGTTTTATGACCAGAGCACAGAGCACATAGATTTAGATTCTAACTAGTCTATCTTATAATCTTATGTGACCCCCCTGCAACACACATACCTTTTCCCGTGCAAACTGACAGTGTGCAAGGAAGTACCGTCTTTACAACTACAATAAAACTGTCAAGTGAGGAAGAAATTCAGCTGACTCTCTTGGATGGGATGCATCTTGGATAGCTAGACAGAAAGGTCGGGATCTCTTGTAATTTTATGAAATCATAGCCTGGCTGTGGAACTTAAGACCACTGAAGGTTTCCTAGCTTGATCTGATTTTGTGGACTTAAAACTTGCCCACCATCAGTAAACAGAGGAGAGTGACCTCACAGTATAAGAGAAGCTAAAGGAATTGGTTAAGGGTTTGAGTTTATGGGGCCAGGATCTTTGTTTGCAAATCTTGCCTCTGATATGAGCTAAACAAATAATGCACAATTCTTTGTCCCTCATCTGCAAGATGAGAATAACAGTGGTGTCTGTGACTTCTGATTAAACAGTTAACATGTTTGACAAAATACTTAGCATTGAGTTCATGGGTATTAATAGCACTGGTCTTGATTTCAGTAAGAGCACAGAGCATGGATTGATGGGATAGGTACTGCTTCCCTTGTGTAGGTCCTATGAAGCCGAAATGAATCAACCCCTGCTCAAAGAAAATCAAAATCTGATTGTGCAGGGGTGTCGGTTTCCAATGGAGAAATAAGCTGGAAATCTATATTTTCTTTTGAGACTGAAATCCAGGATAATCTGAGGTGAGCATTGTGAAGAGAGGCTTTGTAAAGATATACCTGGTCTTTGCGTGATGATCCATGATCCATAAAACATTTGGTAAGTTTCTAACTAACCCTGACTTTTCATTGCTCAAGAAGAAGAGAGACCTTCACTGAGCTGAGAAGGGATGGCAGTTAGTACTAAAGGAGTGTAGGAGACACGGAGGGGTGATATGCCTGGGGTTTAAATCTGCATCCTAGCTTGATCCACTGAAAGTATCTTCATGCAACAGGCCTGCAGCTGAGAGCATTTCCCAAGAAAAACAAGAGTCTATGAGGAACAAAGCATTGTGACTGGCTCTGCAATTAGTGATGTGTGGCTGTACATTGGATCTGTATGTGAACTAGCTTTTCTATTGTGGTTCAGGTATCAGGATACTGAGGAGATGGGGATGGGATAAAGAAGTTCTGGACATCCTATTTAATCATTCTCTAGGGACACTACAGTGGAAAAGGAGAACTTCAGATGCAACACTTATTAGCTTGCTTGTGACCTCAGCTAACTTGTATTTGTCCAGAGTTCAGAAGGAGCGGTAGCTAGGAAAGGTCTCCGGTTTAACTCTCTATCTCCATGGAAAGGAACCTGGGGTATCAATAGGCTCAAAAAGACATTATTATTTGTTGGAATGACCTTTGTTGCTAAGTAACAACATAGTATTTCCAGAGTGTATTAAAAATATAATTGGCATGAGCTTAAAATAATGTGAGCCAGCATTGGAGATATTAAGCCACAGGGTGAGGATGTGAATTAGCCAGAAAGGTTCATGGGGGCGGGTCAGTGGAATTGTCAGATAATGCTGAACCAAGCCACATTAATTTCTAATAATTTGTAGATAGTAGGCAGTGGAGAACAAGTGAGTGCCTGGAAACTATAGGAGCTGCAAAGCTTGGGTGTCAGCCTAGAAATACGGATCCTCACTCATGCCAAAAACATTAAAATCAGGAGTTGGAATTCTAGGAGTGACATTTGCTTAATCTCATGATAAGTTCTATTTTCTTGACTTTGCTGGGCAGAAAACTAAGTAATGACAGAGGGCCAGAGGGGATCCCCTAACCCCAGGCTGCCTAGCTAAATGTGGTCTCTGAAGTTCAACCAGGGTTAGAATACATTCAAGTGTCAGCAACAGGTTAAGTCTTCAACTTATCATTAAGAAAGCCCAATTCCTTCACAGCAGGATGAAAATCTAACTAAGCCAGGTAGGTAGAACACCAGGTAAATTAAGATACATCTTATCCTTTCACCCTACTGTAAAATGAATCTTAAGGTACCACAGCCTTTGGCAGGGAGTAAAAGAAATTCCGACAATGAACTTGGAGTGGAAGAGGTGAGTGAGGAAAACTTTCAGACAGCCCAGCTATCCTTCTCCATGGTAGACACATTAAGCACAGAAAAAACTACTTCACTAGTTAATTCTTGTGCACTCTTGAAATGTTGAAAGGTGAAACTGGAATTTGAGGGACTTGGACACTAGGAGATTTTTTTTTGTGTCCTTTGGCTTTGTTTGGGTCTTGTAGTTTGCCCTGAATTCTTGATTCCTCTGTCTCATCCTCTCTGGAAGACTGAGATTATAGGAGTAAACTACCTCACTTGGCTATAAGGAGTTTTAATATCATAGTCTGGGCTGACCATGATAATTGAAGGTAGCCTCCTGTTGGGGGTTATTCTCTAAATGTAGGAAGAGAAGAACAGAGGAGTTGAGCAGAGGCTCAGCTAAATCCATTGCTGGGCCATTGTAGGCCTTCTGCTTTCCAATAATGAGCCCTAGGACAGAAGGCACAAGAAGAGCAAAAACTGTGAATACTCTCCAATATCTGTGACCTTCTCTTCCCCTTGTCCATTGCAGGAGAGCATGCCTCCAGGATCACATTGAGGAGGGAAAACTATGGACAATGGGGAAAGATAGCATTATTACGTATTAATAAATACTACTGATTTATTATTCTATGACTTCCTCATCTAAGTGTGGCCTGTCTGGCTATCGAATTAATAAGCTCCAAGAGCCTTGATTTTTGTGGTCAGACAAATCTGCATTCACATCCAAGTCTGGCACTTGCTTAGCTGTTTGATCTTAGGGCTAGTTTCTTAAATTCTCTGGTACTTGATGTCTTTGTGTTTTAAGAGAGGAATAGTAATAGGCTTGCCCCAGAAGGTTGGGAGGATGAAATGAGATGAGTATAAAAGCATGTAGCTTAGTGCCTTCGTGTAGTCAGCACTCAATAAATCTTTCCATGTAACATGGAGCTCAGCAAACTTCTTTCCGAGGATTTTATGAAAGGAACACAAAGCCAAGACTTACTGCTTTATACCCCTTGATGTGTCTGGAGATTTATTCATAGTTCAGGATGCCTAAGAAGTACTTCAGAAATGTCTTCTGGAATTCAGTTCTTCAAAATCCTGATGGTGAAGGAGAGGTTATTTCTGTAGGCCCTAGCACCTAAGAGTACAGAACCACTGCTAAGAAAGTGGTCAACACACAATGACAGTAGCCGGGTACAATAGCTGCCATTTGCTCTTCGAAATTATTTACCACTCCTTTCCTACTTTCTGCTCCAGAAGAATCAATTCTAGGTTTTGTCTCTACAGCAGCTTCATTTTTTTGTTGTCTTGTTTTGGTCAGTTTTCTCTTGGTTCCCAGGTTGGTGGTCTTGGAGGTGGTATGATGTTTTTCAGGGCAGAGACTGGTGAGAGGTCTTTAGGTCTTTGGGGCACGACCTTGAAGGGGATTGTGAGTCCTAGTCTTTCTCTTGTCTCTCCTTTCCTTTGCTTTCAAATGTAATGTGGTAAGTTTGTTCTACCACGTTTCTGCCATAGTGGATCACTATGAGTCTAAAACAATGGGGCAGATTGATCACGGACTAAATTGATTACCTCAGGTATTCGTTATATTAACAGAAAGATGACTCATGCAGGGTGCTAAGGAATTGGTTTATCCATTTTCCTGGCCCATTGCCTATTTAGAAGGTCATAGAACCTGTCAAGGTCTGCCTTGTTGTCTGGCTCTATGTTTCCAAGTTCTGGTAGTCACTTACTCTGTAATACTTTTAAGCCTAGGAATTAATAGCTAAATTACTAGTGCTGGACTATCTATCAATCTGCCCTCAAAATTTCCTAATCCTGTCACCCATTTTTGTAAATAGTTCCTTATAAAATTATTCTACCTTGAGTTTGTTGTCCCACTTTTTGCTAAACTATAGGCTCGTGTATTCTAAGAACTACTTGTATGATGAACCATCTTTTACAGACATGCCTGATTATTCCTTCTAGCACATTTCTGTAAGCAAGTTTAAAATATGGAATGTTTTCATAGCGTCCATAGCAGAAAAGTAAAATGAATAATACTCAAATCATAGATTAGAGGATTAAGGTGATACATGAAAACCTCTTATAGCCAAGCTCCAGTGGCTCACACCTATAACCCTTGGAACACAGGAGATTGATACCTAAAAATTGAGGTTCTAAGTCAGGCAGGGAAGTCTGTGAGACTATTTTTATAACAACAAAACCTATTGTTTCCATATCTTGGAGTTCATTTCAATTAGCATTCTTTTATACATTCATATGTATAGCTATTGAGCTATTGAGCTATTGTGATCCTCTGCTAGGACTATCCTAGACATACACCAATTATTACAAATGGAGGAAACCATTCAACTTATATATCTTTGGGCCTGGATTACTTCACTTACATGTCTTTGGGGCTGGATTACTTCACTTGATACGATTTTTTCCAAGTCTTTCTATTTCCTTATGAATGGGGCCATTACATTCTTTCTGATGGAAGCATGGAATTCTGCTGTGTATATATACCACATTTTCTTGATCTGTTAATCTACCGAGGGGTATCTGGGTTGGTTCCATATCTTATCTATGGTAAATAATACTGCAATGAACATGGTTCTGCTAATAGCTTTAGTGTGGCCTTATTTGGGAAAATGCCCAGGACTGGAATTGCTGGGTCATAGGGAAGCTCTCTGTTTAGTCTTTTGAGGAACCTCCATACTGCTTTCCAGAGTGGCTGAACTAGTTTACATTCACAACAACAGCATAGTAGCATTCCCTTTTGGCCACATCCCTACCAGTATCTTCTATTATTTGTTTCCTCAATCATGGCCATTCTAATGGGGTGAGGAGGAATCTCAGTGTGGTTTTGATTTGTATTTCTTTTATGGCCAGAGATGTTGAACATTTCTTCATGTGTCTATTGTGTATTCTTATTTCCTCTTCAGAGAAGTCTCTTTTTAATGCTTTAGTTTATTTCATCAATGAATCATCTAAAGCCAGAAGTAGCTCTGTGGCTCAAGTGGCAGAGTGCCAACCTTGAGCCAAAAATCTCAGGAACAGTACCCAGGCCCTGAGTTCAAACCCTAATATCAGCACATACACACAAAAAGGAAATAAGAAAAATATTTATAATATACAAATTTCTGTGGACAAATAAGATTGTTATCACTATTTAACCCCTGGAGAGTTATTGTAGGATGAGTCTTTGTAGTATCAACCTTTGAAAGTGTTGTTGTTTTGGAGGCTGGTATTGGGGCCTGATCTCAGCCCCTAGGCATTGCACTTTAGTGGTTTTTTTTTTTTTTTTTTTTTTTGCCATTCCTGGGCTTGAGCTCAGGGCCTGAGCCCTATCCTTGGACTTTCTCAAGGCTTGAGCTCTACCACTTGAGCCTCAACACCACTTCCAGCATTTTTCTATGCATGTGGGTAACCAAGGAATCAAACCCGGGTCTTCATGCATGCTAGGCAAGCACTCTACTACTAGGTTAAACTCCCGGCCCGCTTTAGTTTTTTTGGGGGGGGGGTCAAGATTGGCCTTCTACTTCCTGAGCCATATTTCTTCTTCTGGCTTTTTTCTGATTAATTGGAGTCTGATGGACTTTTCTGCTCAGCCTGGCTGTGAATCATTGTCTTCAGATTTCAAGTCTCCAGAGTAGCTAAGATATTTTCTTTTTTGAGGCAGTTTCTTGCTAGGTAGCACAAACTGGACTAGAACTCAAGATCCTCCTGTCTTATAATCCCTGAGTGCTGGGATTTCAGGTGTATGTCACCATATACAAGCTTTAACCAGCTGAGCATTATTAACATGGCTCACAGGTTCCTTTGTCCTGTTACTGCAGTCTTTGTATTTTCAGCTTCTCCTCTCTAAGATGATGTGGTCTTAGGAAACCTCAGAATTATCTACACAGTGGGAAGCTGTTCTTTCCTCTTGTGATTTTTCAAGGAGATGCAGGCTGTGATGTCTCTTGGGTTGCCTATGTGTAGATGAGACTTGAAGTACAGTTGATCTAGGAGAATTTACTCTTCAAACCAAAGTGAACAGTCTTTTTCAAGCTCCTGGGCTGATCTCGTCCAATGCATTCTGCATAGATCTGTTTAAAAGGGAAAAGGAAAAAAAATCTATTCAAGCATGTAAGGTAAAAATTGCCTTATTGGCTTTTTGTCTGAAATTTTGGCAGAGCATAGACAGATTTCAGCATTTATTGCCCTTTGAGTGATTTCCAGCTTTGTTCCAGGAAAAATACAATGAATCTTGTGGCAGCCGTGATATCAATCCATAGGGAAGGCAGTTGTTCCTCAGGTCACATGGGGTCTCCAATTCCTTTGGCTGTGCTCATCTTTTTTGGGGCTGAGGGGGGACCATCATGCAAGCCCAGGGAAGCCTCTGCCTTCTATTTGTGCAAGTGTCTGTGCAGCCCCAGGTTTGCGTGGAGAGGGGGCGGTGGGGACTCCACACATTCAGCTGTGCTCCATCTGCCCCAGGAACACATCTGGGAAAGTAGGTGTGTGAGGCCCTCCCAGTGGATGGGGAAGAGGTGTGGGAAGTGTTATGAAGGGGGGTTAACAGACCTTTGTCCTGGACACATTTCTGGTGGACTCAGATTGGACTTCAGATTCTGAAGGTTAGCCACTGGCTGCCTTCTTTGCATAATCTTTGTTTATATAGAAGTGAATTATAGCCAGAAGTTTCACTCACACACAGACAGCTAAGAACCCTAGGACCATTGAACTTGTCTTTTTCTAAAACTTTTCCTTTCCAACAGCATTGCTGAGCCTTGTTTTAGCCTGGTTTTGAATTGGACCTTAGTTGGCATAATTTCTTCATCTTGATTATCACTGATTCTCTCTTTTTCTTTTTCTTTTTTTTTTGTCAGTTGTGGGGCTTGAACTCTGGGCCTGGGTGCTGTCCCTGAGCTCTTCAGCTCAAGGCTACCGCCCTATTTCTTTAGCCACAACCCTACTTCTGCTTTACTATTGATGAATGGGAGATAAGAGTTTCATGGACTTTTTAGTGCCTGGGCTGGCTTTGAACTGCAATCCTCAGATCTCAGCCTCTTGAGTAACTAGGATTATAGGTGTGAGCCACCATGCTTGGCTCACACTGATTCTTTGGTGATAGGCACAGGGAGTAATCTAATCTTTGCTAAGTAATCAAACCAACTTGAGATCTACATTAAACAAGTTGCCAGTGGCTTTGGGTCAGGACTTCTTTATTTGTATTCAAATATGGATTTGTTTGAAAGGATGACATTGATCAGGGTTCATAGTATTCAGAAACTGCTTTGTGGAATAGCAAATCCTTTATAGAACTGTGTAGAGATAATAGAGTCATAATAATAATATTAACAGTAATAATAGCAAAAGAGCATGGATATAAAGTCCCAATGCAAAAAAAAAGGCAGATTATATAATGATCTACCTAACTTCGTACTGCCAGGACACCTCTGTCCTACTCCAACCAGTCCCCTGCTTTCCTGCCACATGGGGTATATTGAGGTTATTTTGTTCCTTAATAAAATATCGAATGCATCCTTTATCAGCTACATCCATCAAGCCTACCTATTTCCCCCATCCTCACAGCTGCTTCCATAGACTCATTACATGGCTGACTTCCTCATCTGAAATCTCTCCCAGTTTCCACACTTGTTCCCACCCTGCAGCCATGTGCTCTGGCTAATTCTTTTGTCTGTGATGCACAAGGCCCTTTGATGCTTTCTCATGGCTCCTGTGATAAAGTCTGAAGTGTTAAAGCTTTGATCTGCCTCTTTGGTGTTACCCCATGTCATTCATTCTTCCCTCCTCCTTTGGCATGGCCTTTCTGCTTTTAATCCAATAGAATTTCAGTACAAACCATGACTTCTACCTAGAGAATGTAGTCAGTTAACTTACTTGGTCTGCTACCTGACCTTTCTGGTCAATTCTTTCTATACTTTTGATCTCATGGGCAATTTTCCTGTCCAGGTCAGATTCCCCTATTCTATTATGAGCTCTGTAGTTGAGAACACTTCTTGGCTTATGAAGCTGTTTGGAAGGTCATCATTCTGGTTCTGGGCATGATACCCTTTAGCACAAAGGCCTGACACATAGTAGGCTGTCCCATCGGTGTATGTTAAAAGATATTAGAAAAGAAGGAAAGAGTGAGGAAAAGAACTAAGAGATACATTTCAGATCACATAAGTATTTTAAATCATGGAGAAAAGATGCTATTTTGTGTCATTGTTTTCCTTCCTGCTGTGGTGGAGGGAGGAGATGTGATGACAGTGATATGCATTCCTTAGACCATTCTGTAGACCTCCTGATTGACAGCTCTAGGTAGGAGTGGGACAGGAAAAGAACCCAGAGTGGAATTTGACAGAGAAATCATTAGTTCTGGTTGCAGACATTAATGAAGATGATCACACAGACAATTGGCTTTCTCCTGTTACACAGGACTCTAAAAATCATCTGGCCCAGAATTTCCTCCTCATTAGAATCTCCTCACTCATTAGAATTTCCTGAGACGTTTTGTTGAAATATAGATTCTTAGGTCCAATGTATAAAATCTAAGAGCATAGTTCTGTGGAAACCCTCACTCAGTATGGATATGTAGGGTTTATTGGACCATTGTTTACGAAGTCAGATTTTAAAGATGCAGAGACTCAGTTGGATTTAGTGACCACTGACATAGAGCACAAGTTCTGTCTTTTATTGTATCTTCATTGTAATTATTCCATGCGTTACAGCCTTGAATGTTGTTCAAACATGGAACAACACTCCATTTCTTTGTTTTGTTTATTATCTTTAGCAAAAGGTTATGTCTTTTCCTTTCCGATCACATTTAGTGTTTCCATGTGCTCACACATCATTTATCTCATTGATTCTCATAAGGACTTTTCAATGCAAGTGGAACTGCCCCCCCCCCACATCTTGCTGACTTAACAGATGTGGGTGCTGAGAGGCAAGTGGGCTAACGGGGAATTATTGAGAGTCTTGTAACACATTGATATCACTGCTGATGTTTGAATGCCTTGCTGGGCGATACTCACACTTAAATCTAGTGTGCCACACACCTTATTTTATATTTTATAATATTTAATTTCTGTGCTAAGCATTTGCAATTAGCCTTAAAAGAAATGATTGATGGACTCTCCTCATGTTTTAAAAGGGTGCTTTACAGATACATAAAGGTAAGAAGCTGTTAGGGGAGATTTTATGGCAGATGGTTTTTGGCAGCAATTGCTTTTCTTTTATGGCAGTCTGGAAATTTTCCTGGGTAATAACTTTCTTTTCTTTTCTTTTCTTTTTTCAAACAGGCATAAAATAAAGAGGTTCTAGATAGCTGGATCATTATCAAATGTTTTTCCAAAGACAACCATAAATTGTCAATACCATTTAGGTAAAAGTAAGACTTGTTCACATCTGGAAATCCAATGCATAAATGTTTGAATTTTCCTTTTGTGTCATTCATTCTATCTGGCTACTCAAATGGTTATTCCTTAAGAGGCCATCAGAAAGAAGTTTTGAGAAAAGGTATTCATGCAGCTTCCACAAATGATAATATTTCTCTTAGGAACACAGGAATTTACATTAGGTCGTTTTCTCTTCAGATACTGAGAATAAAGAGAGCTTCAGTTAAAGCTTGTTGAAGAAGCAGAGAACTTTAACTGTTAAAATGAACACAGAGAGAAGCTAAGTGAAATTTGAAGCAAACATGTTACTTGACTTTATAAGTTTATTCAACCAACGTTTGATCCTTTAGTGTATGATTGTATACTAGACTTTGTATTAAACACTGAAGATTTAGGGTTAAACAAGTGAATCCACATAGGCTGCAGACTACTAAAATAGCCGTGGACAGGCCTTGGCACTGAACTGTGGAAAGAAGCCAGTACCAGGAGCTAGTGGTTCATACCCACAGCCCTGGCTTCTCAGGGGGCTGAGATTCAGAGAAATTTCAGTTTGAAGCCAGCCTGGGCAGAAAACATTCATAAGACTTTATCTTCAAAATAGTCAGCAAAACTACTTCAGCTAGTGGTACAGCACTAGCTGAAGGAGCAAGCCTAGTGAGGTCCTGAGTACAAAGTCCAGTGAGCACTCTAGCCTCCTTAACCCAATAGAAAGAACAGAAAAAACATCATCACTTAAATAATAATTATTATTCATAGTGTGTTTTTAGTGTGTCTCAGACACTGTTTTTTGAAATCAATATTAATAACTCACATAACCCTTACAAAACCCTTGAGATGCAGACATTATTAATTTCATTTCTCCACTGAGGAAAGTGAAGCCAGTGGAGGTCAAGTAGTTTGTCCAAGGTCACACAGATAGGAATCAGTGGCGCAGGAACTTAAATCCATCAGCGGAGAGTTCCAAGTCTTCCTGCAACAAGGATGAATGCTGCATGGAGGGATGAATGAAGCAACTTTGTGATGTGACTTTCCAAAATGGACGTACAATATGATAAAGACAATTAAAACATGTATGTAAGAATGGGGCCTTAGTGCTGAGTTCCAGGTGAGAGTGGCAGAACTTTCCAGAATGTGAAAGACAGGAAGCAGAGACCTTAAACCAGAAGATACCTTAGTAAAGCATTCATTTGATTTTATGGACGTGAAGATGAGATAGATGAAATGAAAGCACGGGAAGCTGGGATCAATAACCACAGTCCTGGCTTTAGAAAAGGGCCTAAAGTATGTTGTAGTAAACATAGAGCTTTACAAAAAGATCATTCACTTTGCTAATACAACTAAGATATAGCCTGGCACATATAAAAATGAACAAGATTTGAATGGCAAAACTAGGTTAAATAGAGGCAGTGGCTTTTGGCTAGTGGTAGCCACAGGATTCTGTGTGCTTCAGGTCTGATGCCTGGGCAGGTCAGTGTTGATTCTTAGTATTTATTAGGAAGATTTGAGCCCTAAGGGTCACCACAGAGGTCCCGTGATTGGCTGTCCTTTGCTGTCTCCTCCTTCTTGGCCCTAGATCTTGTACATGGCACAAATGGGTCCAGTTAGATATCCCTGGAAGTCTGAAGTTCATAGTTTACACACAGAAGTCCTTTCTCATCCCCAGGCTTACCTAATGCTGTAAATGGACCCTTTTCTCCAATTCAATTAACTAGTCATTACTTAACCACCAACTATTTTTTTCCTGTCTAGTTACAGTCCTATGAAGTTGCTGAAGAGTAGTGATATCCTCTCTTTTATGAAAATGAGGAAATTTGCATCTCAAAGGATGAATTAGTTAACGAAGGGAAGCAAGCTTTATAAATCCAAGAGTTACAATACCACTGTTGGATGGGAAGGTAGCCTTTCTTCCCCAACCCCATGAGGATAAATAAAAAGCAGGTATCCTTTTTTTTTTTTAGCAGTGCTGGCAGCACAATACCTCTCCTCTCAGCTCTAATGTACAGTTCTGAAAATCTAGACAATGTAAACTTCTTAGGGTGATGGCTTGTGTGGGTCTATTTTGGAGTCTGAGAGCTCTGAATGACAAGTGTGTTTTCTGAATTGTTGGATGGGCACACAAGAAATATCTAGATTGTACCTAGGATTAGTTCACAAGGAAAAGTTATTGATAAGATACCCTGGCTTTAAAAAATAATCAGTCCTAGGCTGGACAAAGTATTCGTGCTTACCTTCCATGTGGATGGAGAGAAAACATGTCTAGAAGTTCATGAAGTTGAGCCTCAAGACTCTGGCAGGTAGTGAATTCAGTGATAGCTTAGATGCAGAGATTGACTATGTGACTTCTAAGCTTCCTGCGCGTGTATGTGCATGACAACACGTCTCCTGGTAACCCCTCAAATTTTCGCCTTTGCTACCACCTTGATGTGCTGATACCCTTTAATCTTATTTTTTTCTCTCTCTCTCCCTCTCCCCCCGTCTCTCTCTCTCTGTCTCTCTCTCTCGCTCGCTCTCTCTCGCTCGCTCACTCTCTCTCGCTCGCTCACTCTCTCTCTCTCGTGGTCTCTGTCTCATTTTTCAATGTGTCATAGCATAATACTTTTTGTTCCATTGTGTCACTTTCTTGCACAAATCTAGTAGATATTTGTTCTTTGTGATACCCATAAGAAGGTGCCCCCTCATATTAGCTTTCATGTGCAAATGGGACAGGGAAGCTAACAAGGAAATGTCTCCTCCATCACAGAAAATGGTAGGCTCGGGGTCCTTATTTGTCAGATTTCTGAGCAAATCTACTGTCTCTGTTGCTTATTTCTGTGTAATAATCCATCCCAAAACTCAGAGGCTTAAAACAACAGTATCAAATAATTATCATAGCTGTAAGATAATATAGCATAATATAGTTTCTTCTTATTATTAATTATTAGTCAAGATGGTGGTATAGCTGATGCTGGCAAGGCTTGGATAAGGGTCTCTGCTGACTTTTCTGGCTCACACAGTTGCTCTAGGGTGGGGTTTTTTTTTTATCTCTTTTACTCTTTTTCTTCTGGTCTTCCTGGCTCAGTGGGTTTACCGAGGGTGGGGGGAAGATCCTATGTGTGGAAACAGAAGAGAGATACAAGGAGATAAGCAGAAGCTTCCAAGAGATCTTGAAGAACAGGCTTGAGAGGGGCACGCTGTTGCTTTCACAGTTTGCAATTGCATTGGCCAAAACAAGTGAAGTTACTAAATGTTAATTAAAAATGTGAGGATAAGAAGAGAGTGTGACCTCCCATGGTACTACAGGGACATCACAAACTGCAGCAGGTTGTTTTGTTTTGTGGAGGTGGTAGGGAAGGAGTCTGATTGGAGCGGGACAAAGGCAAGCATTACAGAGGTGATCCCAAGGTCAGCACTGAAGTCTTTTTGTGTGCTTGTGTGTGCACATGTGAGTGCACACACACACACACACACCCACACACACACACACACACACGTTCAATGCTAAAGGCAAAGAGGATCTAAACACTTGAAAAACCAGCAAAAGAAATTTCCTTACTGCTTGACTGAAACAAGTCCAGCTCCCAGTTACCCACAGATTGTATTATTTTATGCTTTAATTTATGCTTTAATTCTTACCTTAGCTTATTTACTCAATTAAAAAGGAGATTCAACCGTGGAAAACTCCATCACTCATCATCCGGTAAGATTTGCTCTGGAAAGAGGTGCATATGATTTTTCAGACTCATTAACTATTCAGCTTTTTAATTGCATATTCTAGATGCTGTTGGTTTATGTAAATGTTTCTATGGTGTTAAAAGTGACCTTGTTTATCACCTCCTAGTCTAAAAGAAACTATTGCTTATTAAAGAATAAGAAGAGAAGTCACCTCTTAAGGTTTTTAGAGAGGTTGTCACTGGGTTCAATACCAACTGTTTTTTCAGCTCATAGAAAGCACATTCATATAAATAACAGTGTGTAGGGGCTATTTTTTGTGCTAAGTAAAATGCCCATATCAGTTTACAGACAATCTTTTTACTTTGGGGGAAAAATAGTCTACAAGAGACGAGGATTAACTGAAATTCCTTAAGCAGGTTTCTTAGACTGCTATGAATTCCTTTTGTTTGTCCTGAGCAAGTGTGTTACTCTTTAATGAGATTATTTTGATCTTTTCTCCAGGTTTGAGTATAAAGTATAACAAAGATTTCTTTCTATTGCCCTTTTCTTCCAAGGAAATGTCTTTCCGTTAGGCTAATAGTTGATAGCTGAATTATTATACCCAATTGTTCTGATTTATATATTCCGGATCTGCCTAGCATTTTATATTTTTCCTGCTCTGGACTTTGTCTTTACTAGGTATCCAGATCAATCTACTTTTCCCTTTCTTTTTTTCCCCCAACTTTTCCCTTTCTAATGTGTTTGTAGCATTAACTCTGCTATGACCTTCTCCTCCTCCCCCCACCCTCTTCCTCCTCTTCCTCCTTCTCCATCTCCTTTGTCTTCATTTTCATCTCTGTGCTGGTCCTTGGGCCCATGGACTGAGCACTGTCTCTGAACATTTTTGCTCAAGCCTAGCATTTTTTCACTTGAGCCACAGCTCCATTTTGGCTTTTTGTTGGTTAATTCGAGATAGGACACTCACAGACTTTTCTGCCTGGGCTGTCTTTGAACCATGTTCCTTAAGCTCAGCCTCCTGAGTAGCCAAGATTACAGGGTGTGAGGCGGTGGTTCATGGCCTGTGATTTACTTCTTGATTTTCTTGCCAGCCATTCTCTGGCTCTATCACAGTGCGGTAGAAAATGTGCATTGTGCTCCAAAGAAAGTGTTTCTAGGTTGCTCTCCTCCCCAGTCACCTGTGAGAAGCAGGGCTGCCATTCCCACAGCCTCAGCTTTCTTATTGCAAATCAAGGTTAGGTGAAATCATTCTTTTCCAAAGTTAACATGCTTTGATTCTGAGTGCTTTCCAGTCTCTGATTCTGTGATGCTGGTTGAGTTTTGAAGAGGTCAGGAGACTCAAGTACCCAGAGCTTGTACAAATACAGAAATGCTACCTCTTCAGTCCAGAGTCCTTCCTAACCTCTCACATTGCTTCCTTTCTCTCCAGCCCTGTTGTCAATAGCTCCTTAGTGTGTAGACTATCTATACTTCACAAGAGTATGCAGTGCGAGTTTGCTGACTGATAGCTTTAGTCAACATTTCCAGTTCACTTTTCTCTCTGCCCTCTTTTTTTTTTTTTGCCAGTCCTAGGGCTTGAACTCAGGGCCTGAGCACTGTACTTTTACTTTTTGAAACAATACCTGAGAAATAAAAGGCATGAAAAACACAAGAATACAGGTTGTTGTTGAAAAAAATCCTTCATGTTATGGTATGGGGATATGTTCCAAGATTGTAGTCTTGATATTGCTTATAAAAGGAAAGTCTTTGTATCTTATATCCCTAGTAACTTTAGTATCTACACATGAATATGCACACACATTCCCTCTGTATATATGTTTATGTGTGTATATTTATCCAAATGTGAATATTCATGTACACATATTTACACATGTATGCATATATATTTGTATATATATGTATATTCATACATATATATCACAATAATTTTGACACTCATTAAGATATGTGGTCAAAATCTGATTTGTAATGTCTGGACAATCTGTCCCCCTCTCTATCCTGCTCACTCTCCCTGCTTTCTCTCCCTGTCTCTTTTCTCTTCTGTCTCCCTCTTTCCCTCTCTTCCTCTTTTCCCCTTCTCTTCCTAATTTCAAGATCAAAGGCTTTAAAATTTACATATTCTAATAATATCTCCATGATTCTTTTCTGTAATTATGGAGTTCATGTTCTCTACAACAGTTTCTCGACTGTTGATTTATGATGTCAACTATGGCCCCTAAATCTTGTATTAACCACTGTAAATTTGGATTTTAGAACACTTCCAAAGTCATTTGTGTTAAAGAGTTGGTCTTTGGTGTGGTGATATTGAAAGGCAAAAATCTTTAAGAGGTGGGGTCTAGATGGAGGATTTGGGTCACGATGTATGGGGAGGAGGAAGGGGACATGTTCTTGAACAGGATCAGAGATTCTTGTGTCTCTTTCTCTCTCCTTTTCACTTCCCTGCAACCAGGCTGGTGGGATTCTTCCTATCTGCTACCCTTCTGTCCCCATATACCGTGCTGACCCCACAAGACGTGGACTGAAACCCCAAATTACTCAAGCCATATGCAGTCTTTCCTCCTTGTAAGTTGATTTGGTGCAGGCATTTGTTATAGTAACACAAAAATGATGGATACACGCCATTTTGGGTCCTCTCTTTCTAATGACTTGAAAGGTTCGAAGAGATAAGTCTATTTCTGATAATGTGCTTGTTGCTTAATTTTATGCTATGAAAATTTCCCCTAATTTGGTCACCCTGTAGTCAGTAAAAGGCAGATATCTTTGTCATATAGTCATCTCTTTCCTTCCCATTGGGGGTTTTACTTTGTTAACTTATGGAAGCTTTTAGGATTACTATCTTAATGTTTATATTGGAGACTTTTTATAGCTGATCAGATAACATCATTCATTTTCAACATCTAAAATAAAGATAGTGGTCTCAGTGGCATTATATTCTTGAGAACATCTAATGAAATGATGCTTGTAAAAGCATTTAGCTCTATATGGGAAACCTAATGGAGGCTCCATGTATGTCACATCTGATTTAAAGATATTAAAGGACCTAAAGATGAGGAAATTCTGTACTTTCTTTCTCCCTAACACAATTAATGTTTTCGTGATAATGTCATTAATTGTAAAGGCTGGAAAATTAGAACACTTAAGTTGTTTCACTTGTGAATCTTCTGTGTCTTCATTTCTTCATCTGTCAGATGGAGCCGGTACTTCTTGTCCTAATGAGGTTGTATAGAAACACCAGTTCCTATAAAATGCCCAGAACGATGTCAGTGCACTATGGGCATGGGTGTTAGCTATTATCCTTGTTATTCTAAACTTCCTCTCCTTCCCTGTGCATACTTATTTTTTGTAATCCTAACATCTACATCATTATCCTGAGGTCTGCATTTAAACAAATTTGCACAGACATTTAATTTTACTTGATTCAATTGCTTTATAAGAGTTAATCAAATTGTTGTACTATCTGCTGCTGTTGAACATTTAAGTGACTCTCCATTTTCAGAGAAAGTATTACAGATATACCTAAAGGAGCAGGTTAATTTTCTTTCTTGAATGATAGCCTTACAATAAATTTGGACATGGATTTCTGCATTAAGGGGTACAAGTATCTCATGGACCATTATCTATGGCTATATTGCTTTCCAAATGGATTACATCAGTCGTTGTGGGTGTTTTAAAGATTTTTGAAGATTTGACAACTCGGAGATGGGCTTGGGCAATTCAGCCACAGGGTCTGGTCTTTTACACAGTCACCTTGAGGAAGTAGTGACTCAGGAAAGTGGAGTGATGTCTGCTTTGTCCCTCTCCTTAAGGGCGGTTCCTCTATCCCCATCAGATTCCAGAAAACAAAAATAAAGCAGTTGTTTTGGGGCAACTGTTCTGGGGTTGATCCCCACTGCCTTTCCCTGGGCCATTTTATAACTTCTATTCCTTGCTCCTTTTCCGTTTATTCTTCACTATCTTCTCAAGCTGTTCCTAAATTTTGGTGGCCTGTTTTCAGATTCTGCATACTGGTTTCCTGACGTTTGTGCTCTTGTCTCTAATCAAATATTCATTAATGCATTCCCAGTAGGCAATAGTGAGGGCACATTGTATTCTTAGTTCAGAGGAATGTACACCAGGTTTTTAGGGGGCGTGCATTAGCTTTAGAGTTAGTGGTCATAGTTTATCCTTGGTCACGGGTAATAGAGATAGTTTCCTTTGGGCATAAAGAGTAAACACAAATGTTCTGATTCTTGCCTTGGCTGAGCTTAAACTACAATACTCCTATCTTTGCCATCTAAGTAGTTGAGGCTACAAGCATGTATCCCATGTCTAATCCAGTGCTCTATTTCTTGATTTACATTCTAGATGTCAAGATTCATTGATAAAGAATAGTCTAGAACTGAAGCCTAAGCAATGTCTTTAGTATTTCATTGCTTAAGGTTATGTTTTCACTGTTTGCTGGTTAAAATGAAAGATGATGGTCATCAAATGGTGCCTGTGCTTTTGAGTCCTGTTACTGCTTCGAGAATGCAGGTTGGTATCTTGTATGCCTCTCTCCAGTGGGTACTGACTTCAGACCTTGGCACATATACAGTGATCAACATGTTTACATGAACTATTTGCTGAGGAGGGAGAAAACCATTCCTAGCTTAAGCAACCAAATAGTTATAGCAAAACCAAACCAAACCAAACCTAAATCAGAACTTACTATGCAATCTGGTGAATGAGCATTGCGTGTCCCAGGAAAACAAGTTTCCTACGAAGGCACATTGTTTCCCATATGTCTAATGAAAACCAGAAGTCCTAAGTCCTTTTGGCCGGACTAGTAGGCAACAGGGAAGAAGAGGCTAAGAGAGGTTTAGTCTTGAGCTCACTGATGACCTACAGTGAGGGAACTTGGTTTGATGGGGGCTGAAACAAACCAAAGGGATGCAGTGCTGGGAGTCCTGGGGGGAGTGGATATAGGTAGAGATGGGAGTCTTGAATGTGAGTTGCTGGAGCCAAGCCAGAGTGTGGCTAAGTCTTGAGGGTTGATATAAGCAGAGGCTTATATCATGTCATGGAGCAAGAAATATGTAAAATTCTGAGACATGCTTGACTAAATATGCAAAGTTGTATTATTAAAAATTTTACTATCTGTAGTCATTCTGCTAAAGTAAAATATGTAATGCCACTTAATTCCCTGCACCACCATAATGACTCTCTCTCTCTTTCTCTCTTTCTCTTTCTCTCTCTTTTTCTCTCCTCATTGTACCCATTTTGCAGATGATTATATAAGATTGTGCAAGGTAAAATGCATTACAAATTAAATAATTTTTCTTCTGAATCAAAAATATTACCTTGTAACCATCTAGTTTATACCCCAGATTCAAACATAGCTTCTAGCTCTTAGAATAGAAGTAAGGAGAGAGGTCGGACCTGGGAATAGAAGGCAGAATTCTGGTTTGGTAGGAACTAGAATGTATGAACAAGATGATTAAGGCAATAAAGCCAAAGAAGATAGGACCTTGTGCTGAGCATGTATCAAGCACGGATGATTCGTAAGTACTTTTGTAGTAAGTCGTCTGCTGGGAACTAGAGTTACCAAGATGATAGATGCATGATTATGGAACCCAGGTCCTCAGCAACAAAAATAGAACCAAGTTATTAGAGTTATGTGTAAGGGTTTGAGCGAGAATTGAGGAAGAAATGAATAAATACTGAGTTCTTGAGCTGATGAAATGGATCACTGTTTAAGTCTGGGGTAAGATTAAGTCTTTAGGTGGGAGATCAAGTGGCCTTCACCATAAGGAAAGGAAAGTTATATTGGGGTACAGGGTAAAAGGACTAAGATAAGGCTCTTTAGTTTATCCAGAGACCAGAAACAGTGAGCAATTTCTTCTTCTTTTGAGACAGTCTTGATGAATGTGTCAAGAAAAGGATCATTACATGACAAAATGTAAGCTAATTAAAACCCTATGTGATATGATAAGGACTGACAGCAGCCAGCAACTTAAAAGTTGTTGTTTCTTACCACCTAAAAGCCTTTATAAGGGGTCTGACTTCAGATCCTTTGAGAGACCTTAGTTTTTGCTTTGTTAGCTGCTCCTCATCCTTCCAAAGATTTCCATATTTAGAAATAAGCTTCAGGTTTCTGTTGTTTATAACTCCAAAACCTGGCTAATAGACCCGAATAAAGTATATAATGGGTAGAAAAGAAAACAGACTGACTCACTGATAAGGAGAAATATTTTTTCCTTTATCTTTGAATCTAAAGGTTCTGGTTCAATGTGTTGTTCATGATAGATGATCAAAAAATAGTTATTGAACAAAGTAAGAAATGAACAGACAGCAAGATCACCTTAAATTAGTCGGATTGGGCTGGGAGCATGGTCTAGTGGTACAGCGCTTGCCTAGCATGCATGAAGCCATGGGTTTGATTCCCTGGCATCACCCCCCCCCCCATACACACACACAAACCGAAAGTGGCGGTATGGCTCAAGTGTAGAGTGCTAACATTGAGAAAGCCCAAGGACAGTGCCCAAGGCCTGAGTTCAAGCTCCAGGACTGGCAAAAAAAAAAATAGCCAGATCACCATGGTTCTGTTGATGTGGTTTAGAACAGGCAACACAGTCCAAGCCAACTGTTTAAATCTAGCCAGGAATATTTTCTGTTTTGCATGTAAGGCAAAGCCCATCTTCATTTTTATGGCAGCCACCATTTCTCCTGGGAGAAATGGGTTATTGTAATTCCAGCTTAACTGAAATCTGTAAGGCTTACTCATCCTGTGCATAAAATGGATAACTTGTGCATCAGGGACTATATGTTTCTTGCTTATTAATCCATTTTAGAGTTTATAAGTCAACTGAGCATTCAGCTTTTGAAAAATGATTCTGGAAAATTATTTTACATAAGTACTAGTAAATACTGGTATGTATTCCTGGCAGGGGATGGAGATACTCCATTCAGTCTCTGGTGGTCTGAAGAGCACAGTAGTGGGCTGGAAGACTGGGCTGAGTTTGTACAGCAGCAAAGCACAGGCTTGTCAGTTCTACTTTCCATTTAATGATGGTGATTTATTTTAAAACTTCATGAGAGTAGATCATAAGGCAGATGAGAGAAATACATGCACAGATCAATAACCAGCATGACTGAGAATGGGAAAATTGTGAGCTTTCTTCTTTGGGTTCATACATGTGGCCAGTTGGAAGATTTTAATGATGTCATTAACTTTATGTTTGTAGACTGTAGGCATGGCCAGGCTGTTAATCTTTTTATAAATTATGAGCAATGGGATGCTTTGCAGTTTGAAGAGAACATGGATATGGGTAAATTCAGCCTGTTTAATTCTGCAATTGGCCATCTTTCTGTGCTGAAGGAATGAAAATTGTGGCTTCTTAGGAAAGGCTTCACTTTTTATAGACCCGAGAGATTTTTTTATGTCTTTCTGAGATGACCAAGGACTATTGCTTAGAAAGGGCTATGGGTTTGGGGGTTAGCTGTGGCTGCTCTCTGTGTGAATTTGACTTACAACCAAACCTACAGCAATGAAGTAAATGGAGGATAAATCTAATTAATCCAATGATTAAAGTAAAAGCAAATTTTGCCATCAAATAGCTTATAGCTGAGATTTATTATATTGTGATCAAAAAATTTGAAAAATCACTGCAGCTTTCCATTTACATTTTTTGTTAGTGTAAACTTGAATCAATGTAATTATTTGATATTTGATGAAATTATTTCTCCTAATTGGCCACTGCATGAGCATGAATTATTTACCATGGTGCTTAAAGTTAAGTGATTTTAAAAAAAATTGCCCCTGCTTATGAAAGTTAGTTTGAGGAAATGTGGTAAATACTGATGTTTAAAGCTGTCCAAGAATTGTAATAAAGGACAAATCCTGAGGTTATCTTTTCAGCATCATGAACAAGATCTTTATTTAAAAATTCATAAAAAGTAAATGAGGGAAATTTGGTTTTGGAAGGTAAATGCTCTAGTTAGACTGAGCCAAGCCTGGCTAGTAATAGAAGACTAATTATGGATTGGGTAGGAAGGGACTAAGGGTTATGGAGGGCTTCTGGGCCAGGGGAGAGTGAGGTCTGGATATGGGGCAGAAATATTGGCAATGGCAGGGAAGGGACCTGCCTGCCGGAGCTGGGGAGCAGTCTGGAGTCATTCCCTGAAACCACAAGCCCAGCCTTCACATCAAGGCAGGCAAAGAAATGCCAAAGGATCAGTAGGTTTTTCAGGTGGTGCCAGTGAAGAGAAACTTGACTTTGCAGCCAAGAATAACAAACATACACAGAAAGGGGGCAGAATAGCAGTGTGAGAGCCTTGGCAAAGGGTTTTGGAATCTGCAAGCAAAAATCAAAGCAAAGAGTCTAGACCTCAGATGAGGCAAGACTTTGACTTTATGGTCTGAATTGAATCTTCAAAGTATATGTGGAAGCTGAGTGTTAATGTTCCATGCCTATAATCCTAGCTACTCAGGAGATTGAGATCTGAGCACTGGGGTTCAAAGCCAGCTTGGGCAGGAAAGTCCATGAGACTTTTACCTCCAGTCAAACACAAACAAGCTGAAGGTAGAGCTATGTCTCAAGTAGTAGAGCACTAACCTTGAGCACAAAAGCTCAGGGATAGCACCCAGGACCTGAGTTCAAGCCCAAGGACTGGCACAAAAATATGACAAGTCAACAAAAACCACAAAACAAAAGCAAAAACATATGTTGAAGTCCTAACTTTGATACCTGTAAATGTGACTTTATGTGGAAATAGGGAATTTGTGATGGAATCACATTAGATGCAAATATTAGTAACATTCATCCTAATGAAATGTGACAGCTCTTCTTTTCTCCCTCTTCCTCCACCTCTCCCTTCTCCTCCTCCTTCTCTATTTTCTTCTTCCAGCCTGTGCTAGGCACATAGTCTACCACTGGAGCTACATTCTAGCCCTTTTGTTTTGGTGATTTTTCAAGTAGGATTTGTGTTCATGCCTGGACATGCATGGACTTTAATCCTCCCATTTACACTTCCTTTTGAAGTGAGATGACAAGAATGTACCACCACACTTAGCTTTTTATTTGTTGAGATGAGATCTTCTAAACTTTTTCCTAGGATAACCTTAAGCCATAACTGCTCTGATCTTGACTTCCCAAATAGCTGAGATTACAGGAATGAGTCACTGCAGCCTGTCTATGACTCGTGTCTTTTTAATTTTTAAAACTGTTTTTATAAAAGTGATGTGCAGAGGGGTTACAGTTAGATGAATCAAGTAAAGAATATATTTCTTTTTGGATAATGTCCAATTGGTGTTCTTATTAGGGAGAAGGCAGAGACGCACAAAGAAAATGCTATGTAACGACTGAGGCAGTGATGGAATGACAACACTGCCAGCTAACGATGCTGAATATCAACAAAGGCAGGAAGAAGCAAAGGAAGCTGTAAGGATGGAATATGACTGGACATCAAGCATTTAGAATTTGGGGCAATAGTGCATTAAAAAGCATTCAACTAAGATAGTTTTCTTCAAACATGACTCTGTCCGTTTTCACCTCCTTCCTACATACATACATATGTGTTCATATGTATTTAAGTGTACACATGCACATACCTGCAGGCTCAATTCTGTGGGACTACTGAGGTCCTCATCCTTATTTTCACCGGATACTCTGGGACCAGGAGGACCAACTCTCAGGTGCTACTCTGCATCCTAATTTCCCCCATAGCCTTGGCTGTGCTGAGCTGAGCACTAGAGCTTAGAGGTGACTACAGGATGATCAGCCACACAGCAGTCCCCTGCAAGGGGCTTTACCTTCAGTCCTGGACATCCTCTCCCCGATTCCTCTTCAGTGACCTACCCACTGGCCTTGATCTCGCCTCTGACCACTGCCACCATGAGGTTCCCCTTCTGAGGCTCTGGTCCATCCTGATTGGATGCACGGCTGCTTTGAAAGCACGTGTGGGAAGTTTCTTTTCTCCTTTTCCTCACTATCCTTCTTTATCCTCCTGCTAACCATCTGGGGAGACAGACAAGATTACAGAGATAAAAATTATGAACAGAGTTACAGAAGCTCATGAAAATGATATAGGAATAATGCAAGTTATTATTCTTTTTGGTTCTTTCCTATGTTGTCTGCCTGTGACTGTAGTTCTCAGCATTCTAGGCAGTTTTAAAGGTTGAGTTCATTGTGGCAGCTCTTACCTTCCATCCTTAGTGGAGGGCTTTGTGCTTTGCCTTTTCGAATGAAGGAAAAAGTAAATGATATGTTCTGGACCATTTGTTTGAAAAATGGTCAGACTTATCAGCATTATTACTAGTGACTGTGCAAACACAGTATTTAAAAATAAACAAATCAAATCACAGAAACAAAAAAAAAACAAAAACTTTTTCAAAGTGCCAGATTTTTTGATAACTTCATGGTTGATACTAAGGAGCATTTTCCTTTTGAAGGAAAGGAATTGGGGTCAAAAATACCAAGAATATGGAATGATAACAAAAATGACTATATGATTTCAGTTATGTGAGATACTCAAGTAGTCAAATTCATAGAGACAGGAAAGAAATAATGTTTGAAAAGGAGGCAGATAGAAATTTGGGGTTTAATGGGATCAGAGTTTCAGTTTAGGAAGATGAAACTATTTTAGAGATGGACCTGGGTAGTGGTTGCATAACAATGTAAATGTGCTTAATGCCAAAGAACTATGCACTTTAAAACAGTGAAATGGAACATTCCATGTTACTTTTGTTCTATATCCTCCCCATACCCTCTGAATATGGACTGCATGGTTAAAGTCAAACTCAAATACTGAAAATTGTTGATACACAGGGCCAGCAAAGCTAAGTGTTTGGGGATCATCATCTTTTCTCGTAGAGGTCATCTTGAAAACAGATGTCACTAGGTAATGTAGCTCAGTGAAAGTAACATCTGTAGACTTCTCAGTCAGTGTTCTTTAGCTGTGAGTCTACACCCTGAAATCTGTGTTCTTTTCACACTGAACAGGAAAGAAGGTCCTATAATTCTACTTACCAAATAATGCAAAAGGAACATTCTTGTTTCTGCTGACTTCTCACAGTCACATACAAAAAAAGGTTTTTTATTTTAATGAAAATTCAGAAAACTATAGACTATTCTTGAATCCCTTTTGAAATTTCCTTTTGAAACCAGCGCTTTCCTAGAGAGACTTATTAAATTCTTAGAAACTGCCAACAGCTACTTTTCATATAATAGAATTTGCCTCAATGAAGATTCTTAAATACTTTGGCTTTCATGAATTATCAGTGGAAAAATGTGAATACTGTTTCTCCTATTAATATTGGGATCTATGTGACAAGAGAGTACTTCCTGAGAATATTAACATTACAATATCATCTTGAAATTTTTCATTAAGAAAAAGTCACTCTTCATATACCTACAGCAATTAATTATTAAACACTACAATAAGCTATTCCAATCTTATTCAAATAAGCCCTGAAAATACCAGCTTAATGTTAACCTATTCTGGGATGATATCCCCAACGTTTCAGAGAACAGCCTTTTTTGCAGGGGATTCTGGTTTGGAGAGGGATTTAGGGTTCAATGGAGCTGATGACTTGTGACTTCGTCTCAAGTCTCATGAGTTTATATGACCTTGGAAGAGTCCTTTAACTTTCTTGAGTCTCACTGTTTTAATATGTAAAATGAGACCTATGTTAATTCATATCCAATTGAGTTTGTTAGAGAATGAGACGAGATTGTAAGAGATCCAGAGAGTCCAGAGGCTGGAACCTGTTGCTACCCCCTTGGTTTTCTTGTTTATTTCACTTTCTGGATCATATAGCTCATTTCCCATGAGGCCTTGCCTAGATGAAAATTTTCTGTTTGGAAAATCATTGTGCTGCTTTATATAAAGTGCTTAATAGAGTGCCTAGCATCTGGAGAGAACCAGGGACTATGGCTGGGATGGCAAGAACGCTGTCCCTTGAGGAGTTCACATTCTACTCATGAAAGACAATAAAGAAGGAAATACAGGAGGATTCAGAGCGTTATTAGTGTTGAGAAGCATGACGCAGGCTGAGATGAGAGGCTTGCTCTTCAAAGTTTACTCATCACTAGGGAACTCTATTTTGAGAATTCAACATGTGAGTAGAGGCCTGAGCACTGAGAAGTCAGCCTGTGAAGATGTGGGTAAATGGCGTCCAAGTACTTGAAAGTCCATTTAGAAAAACAGAATTTGAGAGAAAAATATTTATGAATCAAGGCTGCAGCAAATTCTGCTCACCATTTCTTTAGTCCTTTTGCACACCCAGTCTGCTTCAAAGGCCTTAGATTCTAGGTGCGGCAGGCTGTGTGGTCCTGAACTCATCGCTCCCTAAGTTCGAATCCATAGTTACTGGCAGTTTTTACAGTGCTAGCTATCAGAGGTTTCTCTCTCTCCCCCCCCCTCTCTCTCTGCCTCTCTCTGTCTCTGCCCCTCTCTCTCTCTCTAACACACACACACACACACACACACACACACACACACACACACACACGTGTCTCTCTCTTTCTCTCTGTCTCTCTCTGTGTCCGCCTGTCTCTATTTCTCTGTCTGTCTGTCTGTCTGTCTGTCTGTCTGTCTGTCTGTTTGTCTGTCTGTCTGTCTGTCTCTGTAGCTTCTTAGCCAGATAGAAATTTGGAGTTTTGCCACACTAGATATGGCAGTAAAGGAAAAGATCTAAATCAGTAAGTAAGCAAGTAGCATTGGCAAAGCCAAATGGAAGAATTTGTGTACTTAGGTCAAAAGCAGGAGGAATCAGTCAGGAGGAGATTCCAAAGTGACGTAAAGAATAAGGGATAGATGAATTCTCTGAACCCTGGCAATACAGCTACACATCCTCTAGATGGAGTATTTGCCACCTTGGTCTTGGATGGAGAAGGAATGATGGTTGAGCCATTGAATAGATAGAATAGAGCTGCTGTGAGAGAAGCCTGGGTTTCTACCAAGTACTCTGAGAAGTTGGTAAAGGAAAAAGAAGGAAGGTGGGGCAACTGTTTAGTTGTTGGGTGTGTGAAGAATTTTGGAAATAGTCTAAGTCTAAGAAATTCAGAGAGTATTGGTTCAATATGTTCTGCTTAATTTAAGCTAAGCATCATAGGAGTACTTTTTAGAGTATTTGAAGGAAGTTACAAAATCCTGTCATTCCAGAGGTTCAAGAAGTCATGTGGTCTAACCAGTGGCTAGGAATTCTCCTGTAGAAGTAAGTATTCTAGCTTAAGTTTTACCACTTACTTGTAAGCCATGATGACTCACCACTGGTGAATGATGAATATCCCCAGTTACACAAGGGGTGTGAGGCAACTTCTAAACAGCAGAAGCTTTCAAAATGCAAGACTTTGCTTGTTTCAATGAGGAGAAGAGAGAGACACCAGAGGAAATAATGGGTGGTTGTGGACTGGTTAGTGTAAATATATCCTCTTGGGTGGGGTCTTCACCAACGGCAGGACTTCTGGGAGGTTTGGTCCGCCATATTTGGAAGCTTTAAGTTCTCAAAGTTGTAAGTCTTCAGATTATTTTTTCAGTCCTGGGGCTTGAGCTCAGGGGCATGGACACTGTCCTTGGACTTTTCAAGGCTAGCATTCTACCACTTGAGCCATAGCACCATTTCCAGCTTTTTCTATGTATGTAGTACCCAGGAATCAAACCCAGGTATTCAGGCAAGCACTCTACCACTAGGCCAAACTCATGGACCTTTGGATTGCTTTTTATCTCTGAGTTCAGAATAATCAAGCCCTATGACATTGCAGTGGTATAAACCAAACCACCCATGCTTTAATCATCCAGAATTAACATTCTGAGGCCTTTTAATTCTCCAATAATCATTTTTGTCATCTAGTATGTTGTACCTATAATGTACTTTTGAATTAAAGTGTAAAATTCACCCTTTGTTGTTTTCTAGCCTTGGAGATGGAGGGTCAACCCCTCTTTCTGATTATGAGAAATGAGAAATATAAGTTAAATAACAGATTATGCAAGATTCAGAAGAGAACAAGGTGGGAACCTCCTGTATGCTTCATTTGACCACTTCTTGGAGGGAGGTTTGGTATAAGAAACTAAATTTAGACCTCTTTTACTAGACATTGTTCTCCTATTAAGTGACTTCCAAAACAAAACAAAACAAACAAACAAACAATCCTGACACAGCCTTGATTCAGACTTTTATAAGGTGCTGATACACTTTTTTTCCAAGAATACAATTGGAGAAATAAATTTGGCTTGCCTATTAATACCAATGTTAGACTCTCAGCGTATTAATTTGTATAAACTCCTGCATCTACCCCAGCTGCCACCTGGATGCTACCTGCCTACCACACTCAGATTTCTCCATGGATTAAGAGGGAAAAATAAAATCTAAACTATTTACCAATTGCCTCTTTTCTATAGAAAATTTGCCCATGATTCCCTAGAGAAAAAGAGAAATGAACTATTAAAAATGTTAAATTCCTGGAGTTAGACTTTTCTTAATTTGCCCCAAGTTTACACAAGGGACTCTTTCATGTGCTAATTTAATAATAAGGCAGAGGTCTGCATCTTTATGCATGTGCAAAGACTGACTGTATTTTCAGAGGGAATCTCCTGCTGAACTGGTTTCTGGTAAGACATTTTCTGGGAACCGTTGAGGGCTAGGGAACTGAGCTTCATTACTCTGCTTAAATCGAGAATGCAATTCACTATGGTCTTTCAAGTCGGATGGCAGGGTCTGAGTTTGCTTTGATGACCACTCAAACTTCTATTTCAATTGTAATTGTTATTAATAACTAGAGTATTTCGTGGCACTAAAAGTCTACAACAGTCTATAAAAATGCTTGTATTACAAGTATATTTAAAAAGATTCTAAACAATAGAAATGTTCACCACTCATGAATTAGAAACTTTGGTTTAGTAGTTCAGCCATTTTCCCAATATTATCTGGTATCAGAGAAAAGAGCTAGCTTAAGATTTAAGTTCTTTTGATTCTGGGGCCTTGCTGTTGCAGTCTCCTCTTCTCCCTTCTCCTCTCCTCTCCCTCCCCCTATCTTCCTCCCTCTCCCCCTTCTTCCTCCTCTTCTCTCTTCCCATTTTAAGATAGAAGCATATGTTCTGGGTATCTTTACTTAAAGGAAATGTAATCTAAGTTCACAGAAAACCCAACAAACAAGTTTTTGGTTTTTACAAAGATGACTCACAACAGAGTTCTTCAAAGGAAGGGCATCTCTAGTGTTCTTAAAATGCTATGTAAGCCAGGCATGGTGGCTCTCGCCTGTAATCCTAGCTACTCAGGAAACTGAGATCTGAGGATCAAGGTTCAGAGCCAGCCTGGACACAAAAGGACCTGAGACTTTTATCTCCAATGAACCTCTAGAAAACTGGAAATGGGGCTTGGCTCAAGGGTAACAGTGGTAGACTGGTAGACTTGAGCTGAACAGCTCAGGGACAGCTCCCAGGCTGAGTTCAAGCCCCATGACCCCTCCCCCCCAAATGTGATGTAATTTACAAGGTACTAGTCATATCAGTTTAGGAATACAATTGTCTCAAGCACACTTTTTCACACAGGCTGGATATTGGTGGCTCAGGCCTGTAATTCTAGCTACTCAGGAGGCTGAGATCCAAGGATCACAGCTCAAAGCCAACCTGGGGGAAAAAAGGCTATGAGATTCTTCTCTCCAGTTAACTAGCTAAAAGCCAGAAGTGAACATATTGCTCAAGTGGTAAAGGGCCAGCTTTAAGTGAAAAAGGCAAGCAACAGTATAAGGCCTCGACTTCAAACCCCTATATCATCATACACATATACAAAATCAAAATGATTTATTTATACAAGAGGACTGAAGAGAAGGAAGACATTTTTGTTCTCCTTAATGGCTAAATAAAAGAAGTGCAGACCTCAAAATAACCTTTGGGTGGTGCCATTTGACCAATCCCCTTCTTGGGTAGGTATATACTATATTAAAAAGAATATGACATTTTCCAGATATTGAAAGCTTAAATTCTCCAGGGAGCTGTTTATCTTGTTTAAGGAATGATAGGAAGAATTCGTAAGGATTTGAACCTTTTGATTATTGTTGCTAACACTAACTCTTGAGTAGGGATGAAAGAAAGCTTTTCAATTGCTCACAGGATTGGATTGAAACAGAGAAAGAAAGAAAGAAATCAGGAAAGATCATTCTATTAACAGAATTAGTCCAGAGGTTGATGAAAACAAAACGAAACAGAGAGCAACTCAAAGGCAAGGCCAAAAGGACTTTGAATAGAGTAAGCTCATTCTACTAAAAGCTCAACCTTGTGGTCTGGCTCCTATCATCACATCACTGAAGATGGCTGCCTGAAGGGTGTGACCAAAGCTATGTCTATAAAACAGCAAAGTGCCAGGTTGAAAAAGAAGAAGATTCAATTAACAAAGACTTTGTTCTTCATCTAAAAGATGTTGCACAACTAGTTTTGCATTATTGTCTTCGTTAAGCCTAACTCAACCAACTCGTTGATCTATTATCGTAAGGATCTCTATGGTCTCCGCAAAACCTGACTGAAAATTTCTTCTCTTTGCTTTTTAGTGCCCACTTGTGGTTTTTATTTTCTTCTTAGCCCTTACCTGGAATTCTGTAACAATCCCTAACCTTGTGAAAAACACCATCCAAAAATTGCTGTAGGTCATAAGGCAGCTTAATGAAAACATACCCCCAGTGTCCTGAAATAAATAGCTTTATTCAATGGTTATCGCAATTCCTTCCTTTCCCAAGTTTTGCTTAAACTGAACCCATCTGGGCGTTCCAGGATCAATGTGGGTGGGAAATCCAATTACATCAATATTTTATTCTCAGAAAAATAGCAGGCAGGAGGGTCCACTGAGACCCATTACATTTCAGAGCTTAGTACAATTGAGTGCTGTTAAATAAACCATTGGCATATAATCAACTGCCATTTATTTTAGTGCAAAATGATCTGTTAACGGTAGATAGAAACCATTCAATATCATTGACAAACAGATAGTTCATAGCCTTAAATTAGTTAGCCTATTTTTGTAATGAATAGAGACTTAATTTGAGTTCCTCATCCTGGGAACATGAAACAAAATTATATCATACAGTGAATAACGGTTTGAAAATTTTTAATTTAGTTTGGCACCATGGATTCTTCTAATTATTGCTGACTCTTCATGCGGCAGAGACAATGACCCTGAGCCCAGGGGCAAAACAGCTGCTTCTCACCTGCAGACTCATTATCGAACTAATTATTCTTCAAATAATTTTGTAATATTCACATGGAACCTAATTCTAGACCTATAAATAAAGGTTTAAGTCATTTATGGTAGGTTCTCTTGCTGATTCTCTGAATCTATGTTGGAGAACTTACAATGTCCCAACTACCCAGAGGGAAATTTCTTACATTTTTCTATCTTGGGTATAAATTAGCACTGTGCACTTGAGTTTCCAAACCCAATATGACCCAGTTTGCTTGTGGGCCTAAAGATTGTTAACATCTTAGATCAGTTGTCAACATTTAGAAATGAGAACAATTTTATAAGAACCCAGACTTCTACTTTTCTTACAGACTGGACTATGTGGAAATGGTAAAACCTTTTGCCAGGAAATAAGAATTATCTGGAATAACAAGTTTTGGGCTAACCAGAGTCCATTTCAACATGGCATGGGAGCTGAAGAGCAGCAGCTGATCATAGTTCTATACCTTGTCTCAACTATTTTTATTTCTCTGCTGTTTCTCAGAATTTCATGGGTTTTAGGTATTCTTACTTTAAGAAGTCCCATTATACCTCCTACTAAATATATTTAGTATATCAAAAATGGAATCTGTTGGCGATTAAGAGTTTGAAGATCTTACAATTTTACTGTGAAAATAATTTCTTTTTCTTTTTTGGTGCCAGTACTGGGTCTTGAACTCAAGGCCTAGGCACTGTCTCTGAGTTTCTTTGTGTTCAAGGCTAGCACTCTACAGTTTGACCCACAGAACCATTTCTGGCTTTTTTCCTGAGTAGTTTATTGGAGATAAAGAATTATGGACTTTTCTGCCCAGGGTGGTTTTGAACTATGATCCTCAGATCTTAGCCTCCTGAGTAGCTAGAATGGCAAGCTTGAGCCATTGATGTTCAGCTAATTTTCAATTTAAAAAAATCATGTTCTAAAAAATGTTTTAGAATATGTGAGTATTGGGTAGAGATAGTCTATATGGATAGGTTCTACATCCCTGGTTTCAACCAACTACAGTGAAAAATAGACAGAAAAATAAAGGTATACTGAATATGTATATCCCCCTTTTTTTTATCTTACTCACTGTCCCTAAAGGTGGAGTTAACAACTGTTAATCTATAAATAATCTAGTACATTGAAGAAATATGGAAATTATATGCAAGCACATTTGGTGCCATAATGTAGGAAACTTGATTATCTGCAGATTTTGGTATCTGCGAAGTATTCAACTTACTGACAGCTAGGGTTGGCTGATCATAGACTCACTTATTTTTTTTTTCTTTTATATTTTCGGACATAGTGGACAAAAAGAGCAAAGGAGCCAAAGAAGGAGCTGGAAACAAAGGAGGAAACAGGCCTGGAGATTTTAAAAATAAAAGTGAAGTTTAGAAAGTTGTAAGTTGGGGTAGATGGGGTCGTGGAACAGCCAGTGGCCAGAACCAGAGCTCCAATTTTACTTAATGTGATTAGGCAATTCAGCAGAGAAGCAATATGGTGGTGGCGTAAAAGCTGGGTTTGAGGAAAGGTATTTTTTAATATGCAGAAATCTCTATAGAGTTCTTGATATAAGGGGAATTATGAAGTATCATAATGGTGCTAGAATACCATTATCAAATATATTTTGTAAATTGTCATGCAAAATGTAGCTAAATATGTATGTATGTATGTATGTATGTATGTATGTAACTTTCTATCATCTATATACATATCAATTTTGGTGTGGAAAAAAGTAGAGCAAAGTTAGAAGATTCACTTCAAAACTAAAAATCTACAGTAGTCTGGCACTGGCATAGCAATAGACAAATCCATAAGTAGAATTTACTATTATCATTATTAATAGTAGTAGGAGGATAAGGATGAGGATGAGAAGGAAGAGGAAGAAGAGGAGGAGGAATGCTACTGAATTTTGAAGTCAGGGACTTCATGCTGGCTAAGCAGGTCTCTACCACTTGAGTTAGGCCCTCAATCCTCCATAAATAGAATTTAAAGTCCAGAAAGAAACCCATATATTTACCATCACTGTCTTTCAACAGTGGTGACAAAACAACTTAGTGGGAAAAGAATCATCATTTTAGCTATAGGTATAAAATGCTGCTACAAAAGAATGAAACTTTACTTCATTCTAATGTTGTACACTGAAATAACTTAGCATGGATCACCAAGAGCTAAGATTAAAAATACTTAGAAGAAAACATAGCCTCTTCATGATGTAGCTCATGGAACAACAATAATTGTACTTTCATCAAAATCAAACTTGGTCAAAATGAATATATTTTATATATAGCATCAAGAAAAGTGAATTGCCAATCTGCAGAATAGGAGAATACATTTTCAAACATGTACCTAATAAGATACAAACACCTTGAAGATAGAAAATAAATTCTTACAACTTAATATGCAAAAGAGGAAGAACCCCAATAGAAAAATGGGCAAATGATATGAAGACATTTCTTCCAAGAAGTTATGCAAATGACCAGCAAACACATTAAAAGATATTCTTCATCATTAGCCATCAGGAAAATTCAGATTAAAATCACAATAAGATACCACTTCATACCCACTAGGATGGCTATAATCAGAATGACAGACAGTAACAAGTGTCAGCCAGTATGAGGAGGAACTGGAACCAGAATGTGTGTCTGGTTAGGAATATAAATGGTTTCACAGTTGAGTGGCAGTTTTTCACAACGTTAAACCCAGAATTTAACCATGTGAGTTAGCAGTTCCACTTTAAGGTATCTATCAAGGTTAATGGAAACATTTGTCAAGACACAGACTTGTCCCCTGATGTTCATAATGACCAAAATAAAGAAACAGCCTCCATCCTGTGAATAGGTAAACAAACCCACAACAAAGAATGCCATTGGAGAGGAAAACAGCAACAACCTCCAAACTACAAGTTATCCGTGCATGTTATAAACACTGACAAACTTCAAAAACTTAATCCCGTGTCACAGTCCGGTCATAAAAGACCACCTCTTGCATGCTTCTGTATCTAGATTAGTGCTTACCTTGGTCTTGGAGAGGAGACAGGCATAAGTTCTGGAGATGAAGTGAAGCCAATGGATTAATGGCTGCTAGGTTTAGGTGGTGGAGCTATTAAGATGCTGATGACCTAGGAGGGGACAAGGGAGTAGCCATGGTTCTCCTGCTGTGGTCTTTCCCAGCTCTGTGCATCTTCTATTCTCTAATTTGGTGGCCTTTGAAAGTATCTAACAAGGTTATTTGGGCTCTTACTGGCTGGCACTCTCATGGACAATTTATGAGATCAAACTACACTTGTAAGCCTGGTGCTTGCTGTAGTGTTTACTTTTAGAAAACAAATAGAAGTGTCCAGGCTTCAGTAAGAATGATGTCTCTGAATTTTCAGTTCTAGAAAAGCTGTCTATTTTCAGGGCCCTTGAAGAATAAGAATCACTTTAGTCCCTGAATGTTTCTATATAGGTCAAAATCATCTTTCTCCCTCATAAGCATTTCCTCGAAGTGTCAAGCATCTCCTTTCAAGTATAAAGCATCTTTTTAGTAGTATCATCTCTTTTAAAAACCAGATCAGAAGGTGAACATTCTAGAGAGACTAAAAACCACCTGGGTAACCATTATAAAAGACACGCATGCATTTAAAGATCATGGCACATCTGAGATATGAGACTTTCAGAGAAAATTCAGCCCAAGTTGAGAACGTTTATTTTTTCCCCCTCTGGTCCCTCTGATGAGAAATAAGGGCAGATATTTGGAGAGGAAGAAATTTCATATCCAAAGGGATTTTTCCCCCTATCACATTTCTGTTTGAACATTGTGGCTAGGAGACTTGTGAAATGCATGACCGCCCGGATAGAAGATGCTGGCTTTGCTGAAAGTGATGAATTGCTATCTAGCATCCTTGTATTATTTCAGAAAATGTGTGGGCATTGTGCATAGCCGGGGGACCTGGAAGGCAGAGCAAGCTGCAGGTTCAGATGAGAGAAAGTAAGGCTGCCTGGGCTACCAAAGCCATTTTACTCCCAAGGTGAGAGCCAGTGACAAAACCTGGGAGAAAAATTCCTTTGAAGGTGAAGTGTCTCCTGGATAGAATACAATATTGAATCAGTACCCTTAACCTCCTCAGTTCACATGAGGATAGGCCAGAATGGAGGGTGATATGTATGAGTGCTTAGTACTTATAAACTCATAATATTGCTCAATACATATTAGCTATTATCATTTACTGAGTCCCTATTATGTGCCAGGGATACGATAAGAAGTGTGTGTGTGTGTGTGTGTGTGTGTGTGTGTGTGTGTGTGTGTGTGTAAAAGAGTAAAACAGAAAAAGTTCTTGTACCTACAGGGTTATAATTTACCTAATCTTATTTGCATACATATTCTCATGGCACATGGAAGCTAAAGACAAACAATACCATCTCAGTTTCCACTTCTCCTGTAATGGTAGTAAGTTTATTTATGGCAAAAGATAGGGAGTCTGAATGCATGCACATAAAAGTCAAAATGTGATTGTCAAACTTGGGGAAGCAATGTGGCTGCTGGATGAATTACTGTTGCTGATAGGAGTTGTAAATCACTGGCTTTAACCTGGGAAGGTGTTGGGGATGCCATGATCTTTGCTTGTGGCTTGGGCTTGGGTGGGGTATCTGTCCTGGGAAAAAGGAAGGAGTGAGTTGATAGCAAGTTTTCTACTGGGAATTACTGCGGTGACTGAATTTTCTTCTCTCCTCTTAATCTCATTGCTTCTTTTTCTTTTAACTCCTCCCTTCTGAGCATAAAGAGTTATCACCACAGTGGGTTATTCTATTTTGGTGGGAGAGAGATCAATACTTAGCAACAGGAAAGGTTAATGATCTGGGAAACCAGGAAGACCTAGACCTGATTCTCTGAGAAGCTGAGTCATAAATTAGCAGCAAGTAACCCTTCAGTGCCCCCCGAGGATGGAGTCTTAAGGGACTTTTTTCTCATCTTGATCAGTGGCCCTCCACTTGAGGGGATAAAAGGATATTTAATAGAAAAAGTGTGTGTGTGTGTGTGTGTGTGTGTGTGTGTGTGTGTGTGTACCACACACCTGTATAATTGTCTTCAAATTCTGGAATATGATTATTTTCTCTTTTCTTTTTTTTTTTTTTTGGTCAATCATGGGGTTTGAACTCTGGGCCTGGGTGCTATCCATGAGCTCTTCAGCTCAAGGCTAGTGCTCTACCACTTGAGGCATGGTGTCATTTCTAGTGTTCTTCTGATTAATTGGAAATAAGAGTCTCACAGACTTTCATGCATGGGATGGCTTTGAATGGTGATCCTCCGATTTTAGCTTCTGGAGCAGCTAGGATTATAGACATGAGCCACTGGAGCCTGGCTTGATTATTTTTTTTTGGAATACTCTTCTGTATCTTCATACCTCGGTTATGTTGGAGGAGGAATGGGCAGGACACAATCCTACTTAAAATATTCATTGAGATTCTCCTGGTTGCAGCCTACTAACATTTGCTAGGCCCAAATCAGAGATGTAGAGTGGATCATCTGCTGTTATTCTCAACTCTGTAAGGAACTAGAGTTTATCTTGCCAGGAGTGGTAAAAACCAACCAACCAATCAACCACTGAGAATCTCTAAAACAGTCTCATGCTTGGTGTATGGTATGCATGCACATTCATCTATGAATATGTATACCAAGAATCTTTGCATTGTTAATCTACCTACTGAATGTTCAACTTTCAGGGATTTCAGTGAGGTATATTATAGAATGGGAGGAAGAAAACGATCTCAAGTTCATCAGGCAGGAGATGACTGGATTCAAGAATTAATCATTATATAACCATAGTCTATACCTGAGCCTGTGTCCTCATCTGAGAAAGTGAGGATTCAGATACCTAATTTATCTAATCATGGGATGAGTTCAATGTTACACGTTAAACCTTGAATGACCACATAATTACATGGGGTGGTTATGGGACATTCCTCACAATTTTATATTCCTGTTTCCACCAATACAACGAACATCTGGCTGCCTAGAGTTTAGTGCTGCTAGGTTGAATTATTAGTATGATCTGCCAGTAATTCATTGGTTCCTTTCTTCTATCTTGTCTCTGGTTTAGCCACCATTTACTAGGGTCTGACCCAAATGATCTATCTAAATTACAAATTGTAAATGTGGCCACATTATTCCACTGACTTAAAAAATAATTCATTACTCTAATTGCACACTGAAGAGAATTTAGCCCCTTACTGGCTTATATGTCTGACCTCCTTTCCTCTCCGTTGGCCTCATACTCTGTGGGCCTAATGATACTGCCCTGATCAGAGCCTGTGCCTGCCCTACCACAAATCCCCATCTTGACACCAACTCCAAAACACAAGTGTTCTGTCTGATGCTTTGATACAATCATCCTGGCAGCTTCCTCTGTTGGAAAGACCCTCTCCCAGCATGTTCTCCTCAGTGCTACTCTCATCTGCAGTTTATGTCTGACAGCATCTCCTGTATGAAGCCCATGCTGAACCCTAAGCCAGCAAAGGAGCCAGTCTCAGTGCTTGCCGAGTTCAGTGTTCTCAACGTTACTGTACTGCTTGCCACATGACTGTGAAGTGCTTTGTTCACTAGATTCAGACCTATTGAGACGCAGATCACAATATCTTGACTTATAATCTTCTAGGTACATAGCACAATGTTTGATATACAGTAGATGCTCATTATGAACTGAATTCCCCTAACCATCCTTTGTATCAGTTAGTGTACATCCAGAAACAAACAAACAAAAGAACAGAAATGGGGCCAGGATAGCCTAGTGGTAGAGTGCTCACCTAGCATGCACAAAGCTCTGGGTTCAGTTCCTCGGTACAACATTCTCAGAAAAAGCGGGAAGTGTTGTGGCTCAAGTGGCAGAACACTAGCCTTGAGCAGAAACTGTCCAAGGACAGTGCCCAGGCCCTGACTCCAAGCCCCAGGACTAGAAAAAACAAAACAAAGCAAAAAAAAAAAAAAGAACACAAAAACCCAGAAATTGTTCGAAGTTGGACACAGAAGAATTTAACACAGTAACTTCATTGTGCAGATGTTGGGAGAGCTAAGAAGTCACACAGGGAATGATGAGAACAAGAAGGTGCTATCAGCCAGTCCCACAGTACAGGGGGTTTAATTGCAGTGGGTTGGAACCTCCATGGCAAGAGGGCATGTGCCAAGCAGAAACAAGGAGAGAAATGTCTTGTTTTGCTCCTGCCCTTTCCTCTTCATTCTCCTGCCCAGTGGTTTCCACTGGACTCATGTGGCTGGAAGTCTGCTTACTGATGCAACCACCGTGTATCACATCCACCGCCCTTAGATGCAGAGCTGAGCAGAGAAGGGTGGGGAAAGGGAGCAACGGTGACCAGGCTGTAGGACTATTGTAGATAGAAAAGAAAAGACAGGCACGCAAACTCCTGAGTTACATGTGTAACTATTTATTCCTTTAGTCAGTACTTAGCGTAGTTGCTCATGACCGTGAGATAGCCATAAAAGACAATGGTAATTGTCAATCACAAGCATATACTAATGGTTAAAAGCCACTGCCAGTGAGTACAAATATTTTATTCTCTGTGAAAGGACCTTGGGACTCACAAGAGCTGAAATGGAGCTGGTGTGGAAGCCCGACAACAAACTAATAAAAAGCCTAGCCACAGATCATTTCTCCAAGACTTCATAAACAACGGATCCAGTTTACTAATTTAGATCAGAACTGCAAGACATAAATAGGAGATTTTTCATGTATAGGGGCCAAGGACATGTTTTCGTATTTAGAGTAAATTTTGGAGGAAGGTTCTAGACACTTCCTGTGAGGACTTATACATCAAATATTTACCTATTTCAGCTGAAAGGTGTTTGTTTTTAATAAAATAAAATTATCTGAATAATGCCTTAAATGTGAACTTCAATTTGCATAGATTTCACCATGTATGTCATACTACAAAGATAGAAGAAATTCATGAGAAGAAAATGTTATAGACTATACATTCCATGAACTCTTCAACCGATACATGTGCAATCATTTCTATGATTCTGATATATCCAGGCACTATTATTATTACTATTTTAAGACAGCTATGGATTTCTGTGTTTTTTATTGTTGATGGTTGGTGGTGTTTTGCTGATCTTGGGGCTTGAACTCAGGATCTGGGCACTGTATATGAGCCTTTCTGTTCAAGGATAGGGCTCTACCACTTGAGCTGAAGCACCATTCCTGGATTTTTTTTTAGACTAGTTTATTGGAGATGAGAGTTTTGTGGCTTTTTCTGTCTGGACTGGCTTTGAACCACAATCCTCATATCTCAGCTTCCTGGGTAGGTAAGATTACTGGCATGAGACCACAGCACCAGACTTAGTGTTTTATGTTTGTGTATGTATATGTGTATGTTTTCGATACATAGGATAACATAGTCAAACATAATAGCAAAGAGCACTTTTGCTAACGTTTCGGCTCTTAGCAATGGGCAGTCTATTTATTTTTGGTTAATTTAAGCTTTATAACATCTACAATAATTACTTTAAAAGAACTGCATTACTTAAATGATTGAACCATGAACAAAACTCACTCTTTTTCAGAATTAGCTTTTATATATTTTAAAACTTAGAGAGCTAGTTGTGATGGTACACACCTGTGATCCCAGTCCTAGAGAGGGAAAGGCAGGAGGGCTTTGAGTTCAAAGCCAGCCTAGCTAAGACCTTGTTTTAAGGAACAAAGCAAAACAACAAAATAAAACACATATGGGGATGTGGAAGCATAAAAGAAGTGAGTTTTGCTTATGTTCACGATTATTTAAATCACACAGATACTGAACACATAAAATATCTCCTATTGTTACAATCCCTCTTTGACATTTAGAAATACAGAGATTCAGAAGTGCTCACCAGTTTTCCACTTGCCAGAACTTACAAGTGTTTCCTTTTTATGTTTGCACGTTTATTGTCATCTCTCCATCTGTCTTGTGTGCAGCTCTTTCCCCAATACCCACAGTAGTGCCTGACCCAGAGAAGTGGCCTGCTAAATATTTACTGGCTCACTCACTGTTATTCTTTGTGCATGAATTCAGAATGGAATAGGGGAGAGACAAGGAAATGATTGACCCCACTGGCAAATGCTTTCCTGGGAAGATGTTGTCTAGACCTTGTTGCACTCCAGCCAGCTGGGCCAAGCTTTGAGCCACCATTAATGTGTGTGCAGGCACTCAGTGAAGGGGGAGCCTGCTGTTAATTGCAAGCTGTTTTTCAGTGCTGTTAAAAGGTCACCACTATCAATTATGACATATATTTGGGAAGAAGGAAGTCCTGTCTATATGGAAATATATTCCAGGACGTCTAATTTGTTTGCTGTAATAAGGCCAGGCCCAGTTATTGATGAATCAATCATCGGTGTCTTCTGTGTTGAAGATACCACCTAAGTCTTTCTCTCAGGATAATGGTATTTCATACAGAGATTGGCGCTGGGCTGTATATTATTAAACTCCATAAACATGTTGAACATTAATTGCTACTGCTGTGCAAGAAAACATTTTTCCCCTCACTTTGTGGTGGAGAGTTAAGTAATTTATACAGGATGACTCAAGCCATGTTTCTAGGCAGCCGGTGAAACGCTGCTAAATCAATCCATATGGCTGATCTCTTCGAGAGAATCAATTGGGTGACCTGCATGGGTGAACGATACAGGACACCTTACCCATGCTGAGTTCTTTCTTGCTGTAAAAGGACAAGCCCTGGAGGCTACGTCTCCATATACCTCATGAGGATAAGAGTAAAACCAATTACAGGGTCAATTTAAGCAAACAAATACAAAACACACACACACACACACACACACAAAAGCAAAACAAATGACCATCTCAATTAATTGGAAGGAATAGAATTGTCCCTAGATTTTTCTATTTGGTGTGTGTTCTACTTCCAGTATCTAAATAATGGTCTTAATGGTCCATTTCACTTATATGCACAAAGAGCCCAGTTTAAAGGAAAAAGAGATTCTAAGGAACACAAGATCTGGGGCCCGAGGCCACGTGGGGACACAGTTAAAGCCATTTGTTCTCCCTCGTGAAACAGCCTGGAAGATTGGTGGTGACGTTCCATTCCCTTCTTTCTGTATCTTAGGATTTTGCTTTAACTCTTTGTTTTCAATGCAGTCTTATAATAAATTTATTATTTTTAAAATTTTTTTAAAAGGCAACTTTTGAAAGAATGCATTTAAAGAGCAACTGTTTTCCTACTTCTCTCTCCTTGTATGCCCCAGTGTTGGTTGGTCATATTTTAAAGCATTGTGGAAGAATAATGATCCCTACTATTAAAGACTCATGTATGTTTGCTATAGATGTAGCTTAAATTGTAGACTAGAATTCAACTTTTCCTATGCATCCAAAATTGACATTTATGTAGCGTTGTACGCTAAGAAATCATCGATTTCCCGTAGATTTATCAACATTTGTCAATCCTCAGTTTTCAGTAGAATATTAGTTGGACAGTGTGTTAGATTTTCTTCAATGGATGGTGAAAACCATGGACGCAGATCACAAGGAAGTCTAAAGCCATGTGCATTCGTTTTCTGTTGGCAAGCAGAAATTGGAAAACTAGGATGGCCCAACTTTTGAGTGTGTCTTACAAGTACCTGCCTTTTTGTTTTTGTTTCTTTTTCCTGAATTCTTCCATCATTCTGGACATGGCTATGTATACCTGTAATCCCAGCATGCAGGAAGCAGGGCAGGAAGATCATGAGATACATTCAGCCTAGGTTACCACGGGTCTTTTTGAAACCCTGTCTCAAAAACAGAGAAGAAACCAAAAAATGAAAGTTCTCTCTAAATCTTACTGCAGTCACTGCCCCTTATTATAAAGTGTATGTGTGCCACTGGGTATGGTACCTAATGCCTGTAATCCTAGCTACTCTGGAGGCTGAGGATCTAGGCTCAAAGCCAGCCCAGGCACAAAAGGACTTGAGACTCTTATCTCCAATTAAACTCTAGAAAACAGGAAGTGGGGCTTGGCTCAAGGGTAGGGCGGTAGCCTTGAGCTGAAGAGCTCAGGGACAGTGCCCAGCCTGAGTTCAAACCTGACCCACAAAAAAAAAAAATGTATATGTGCCTGGGGGTGATGATTGATGATTAGAAAGGACCGTTCTGCCTTACTATATTAGCTTTTGTGTGTGTGTGTGTGTGTGTGTGTGTGTGTGTGTGTGTGTGTGTGTGTCTCTGTATGTCTGTGTGTCTGTGTGTGTGTATGTGTGATATAGTCAGTTATAGTAAAGCACAGTACATGAACATGAGTATGTGACCAAGGCCCATGTTACTATAGTATACTACTCTCTTAGTGATGCTGGTTGATAGAAAGATGAACTGAGACTCAAACCAAGTCAATTAGAATTTTTCCATAGACAATTTTTCTTTCTATAGCAACAGTCTTTTCTCTTGGGTCACTAGCTAGGATATTATAAGCAGCAAGTTGTCTAATTGCATTTCCATAACATACTCTAGATTGTCTTCACTGATGGAGAACACAGTGTGAGAGCCTTTGTGTACAAAGAGACACATGGAGAAAACCAGAGACAGCAAATGAAAGTATCTAGGCATTCATATTTCCTTTAGCTCAGCCTGTTGACTGTGTTGTTGCATGTGTTCATTATATTCCAATGAGTGTTGAGTTAATTTTCTGACACTTGCAACTAGACTGGTTCAATCTAATATATACCAAATAATGAGCACAAATCACTGCTCTGTTTGCTGATAGAGTGCTACAAATCTCTTCTTGGGACATCTGGGCATCAGAGAAAAATACTAGCTTTGGGATTTATTCTGCTGGAAGGGAGTTGAATTCACATAACAATTTTAGGAGTAACTTTTCATCTCAACAAATCCCTGATTTTTTGACACGTCCTCAATCTTTGAAGATATGGCTTTCCCTCAATACATGTTGTTTGTTTCTTTCTATAGGGAGCTTTCAACACTCAGTTCTTCGGTTTCTGGCTCAAATCTCTCATGTTTGCATCCCATCTTTTGAATATACTTTTCCAAAAGGTAATTATTAACAAACCAAATTGACTATTATTGTGTCTGAAATACTGGCGAAGGAACAGAGAAACGTGTTTTTCTGAACTCTCTAGGAAAGTGGAGAAATATTTGGCTATGATGGTATGGTCATTTGGTGGCCAGAATCTTTACAGATTTAACACTCTGTTTTGGAAAGATTGGCTCCCTTCTCTGCAGAAGACTCAGGCTCTGGCATTAGGTTCATAATTTAGGCCTGGAAAGATGAACCAGAGCTGGAAGGACTCAAACAGTCGTGAGTGGTCAGTTACTCTTTACTCTTCAGATGGTCCATCGTGTTTCAAATGGTTCCAAATTCTCTTCTGTGGTTTTCTGGCTCATTCTGAGAAAGAATGCAGAAGAAAGAGCCTTTGAGGTAATTTGAGGTCCAAGATCTCCCACTTCTTATGTCATAGCTGTAGTTTTATCTTAACACCTGGGGAAAGAGAGAGATGATAGTTAACTGACTCCTGGCCTTCAAGTCAGAGGGCCTGGCTGGGCCTCAATTTAACCATCCCTGAGGTCTTGGTCACGTTGCTTACCTCTTCCAACCTTTAAGTGAAGCATCTACTAAATGAAGAACATTGCAGTAGTTGTTGCATGGACTGACTTTGTGAACAACAATGAAATTAGATGATAAATATGAAAGGACTCTTTAAATGACAAGGTATGGGTCAATCATAATGCATATGCATAATTGCTAAGGTCTCATGTCTTAGAAATAATAACCTTCCAGGAGTGTAATACAAAACAAAACAAAAAATCAAATCTGCTTGGTAGAAAACAGTTTGAGAATTAATATAACCAGTTTTAAAATATCTATCTGTGTATCTAACTATGTATCTGTCTATTTGTCCATCTATCCATCCATCCATCCATCCATCTATCCATCCAACCTATCTTATCTGTCTATCTATCTTCCTATCTATCTTTCTACTTATCCAATCAGTAGTTTGAAGCAGTAGAAGATAGTGTATAGTGTTCATAATCTTAGTTCTTCATCCAAGATAAAATGTGATACGTTTTCTTTTTTCTTCCTCCTCCTCCTCCTCCTCTTCTTCTTCTTCTTCTTCTTCTTCTTCTTCTTCTTCTTCTTCTTCTTCTTCTTCATTATTATTATTATTATTATTACTATTATTATTATTCTTTTCTTCCTCCTCCTTTTCTCCTTATCCTCCTCCTCTTCTCCTTCCCCTTCCCCCATTCCTTCTTCTTCTCTGTCTCCTTCTTTTGTGCTGGTCCTGGGGACTTTAATTCAGGTCCTGGACACTGTCCCTGAACTTTTTTGCTCATGGCTAGTACTAAACTAGTAAATACAGATGAACAATATAGTTTTCATATATTTTTATTGTAATTAATAGAAGGGTTACATTATATTTGCCAGATAGAAGGTGTATTATTTCACATACATTGATACCCTTTCTCATATCTTGGTACCCATTTCCCTCCCCCCCTCACTCCTCATCTTGTTTTCCCCCCTTCCCTATCCAATTTCAAATAACCAAATTCGCATATATCCAATATATCAGATAACAAAGTGAAATACTGTAGCAATATGAGATAACCAAGGGACAGCAAAAGACATGAGAGAACACAGTACATTAAGGGCAACAACCACTCATTATATGACTTTTGTTTCTATATCCTAGAGGTCCTTTCATTTAGCATCATACTGTATGGCCTTATGTATCTAGGTTTTGCTCTATTGCAAATCTCCGCTAGGAGAGCCCAGGGTTTCTACTGATTATGACAAATGAGGGAAACCATTGAGCCTATGTTCCTTTGAGTCTGGCTTACTTCACTTAATATAATTTTTTAAGTCTTTCCATTTCCTTACAAACAGGGCGATATCTGAACAATACTTTTTTCAGAGAAGAAAAAAAATCACCTTCCCTGCTCACCATTATTCCCTTTGAATAATTAGGAATACTCTGGCTTGTTGCATAGAGTATTTTTAAACCTGTCTCATCAGCATGGATATAAAGGTTTAATTGTAAAATCATACTAAGATGATTTTAAAAACATCACATTTAGCCAGAAACCAGTGGCTTATACTTGTACTAGGTACTAGGTACTCAGGAGCTGAGATCTGAGGATTGTGCGTGCAAGCTAGCCAGGATAGGAAAATCCATGAGATTCTTACCTCTAGTTAACCACCAAAAAGCTGGAAATGGAGTGGTGGTTCAAGTGACAGAGCACCAGGTGTTAGTGAAAAGCTAAGAGATAGTGACCAGGCCTGAGTTGAGGCCTCAGTACCCATCCAAAAAAACCAAAAAATCAATTCTAGAACAGCTTAAGAAATTAAATGCTTATGTTCAAAAAAATTCTGGAAACAAACTAGTGTCTTTTAAGAAACAGGTTATAAGGTAACTATAAAGATATTTTAGAAATATAGTTTACCAATGTAGATACATATATAAAGGATAATTCTATCTGCACAGTGGGGCTTGGACATTTATTAAGAGAATAGAGTGTAGAGGGAGTTTTAACTAGCCAATTACTGAAAAATCTGTTGAGTTATTAGGGAAAAAACAAACAAATAGTAGGGTAGGCAACAGCAAGTAATGAAATGTGTACTTCCTTAAGTACTTTCCCTCAGAAAGAAAAAGTATCAAACCCAATGTGTAATTCATTTACTAAGTCTGAGTAAGGGGGAATCAACAGTAGAATTCCATGGAAAGCAAATGTTCCTGTTGCAAATTATTTTGTTTTCAAAGTATCTAATCCTCATTAATGCCATGTTGGCCTGGCCCTCTAGCATTTTAGTTCTTTAGGGGGAAAGGGAAAGGAAAGGGAGAGACAGGGAGATGAGCTAGAGAGAATGGCAGTGAAAGGTGATAAAAGAAGGGACACACTAAGGAGAAGGTAGGAGAGAGATCAAGGAAAGGCAGGGGCTTAATGGAGAGGGAGGGGATATCAGGCAGATTAGGACCCTACAGGAAAAGGCCTCTTAGCCCCCAAATAAAATATAATTCTTTCCCTTTGAGGGATGCAATGGGTTGGGAATTTCTATCGAAATTGGTTTGGTATTTTTTTCTTTTACTGGGTAAGTTTTTTATTGATGCATAATGAATTACCTTACATTTATTGACATAAAATAACATTTATTATCTTACTGTTTTAATAGGTCTGGAAACCAAGTATGGTTTAGCTGGGTCCCCTGCTCAGGATCTCATAAAACTACAACTGAATTGTTGACTGCAGTGCTTTCTCAGTGAATTGCGGGGTGTGGGGGGGATTTTTGCATTCCAGCTCATCTGGGGTTAGCAGAATTGCGTTCTTTCAGGTGCCTTACTTCTTCATCGTCAGTAAGAGTTGACTTCAGAGAACTGATCCCACTTTTAAAGGACTTTCAAGTCAGGCACTTACGCCTGTACCCCTATCTACTCAGGAGGCTGAGATCTGGGGATCACATTTTTTTCATATATTTTTTATTGTAATTAATAGAAGGGTTACATTATATTTGCCAGATAGATCACATTTTTAACAATATAATTTTATTGTCAAGGAGATGGACAAAGGGGTTACAGTTACATACATAAGGTAGCAAATCAATTTCTTGATGAGATGTACTTACCCTCCCTCCCAACTTCTCCAAGTTGTAAAGTTCATTTCCAACATTTTGTCTTGTGACTATTAGTTTTGCATCGGTTCACCCTTTGTCATTTGTCTCACCATTTTGTCGGTGTCCTTCCCTCCCCCAGTTCAGATAAACATACATACAAGACACAGGGCACCAAAATAAAATACAGTGACAAGGGATAAACCAAAGAGGAAACAAAGAAAGAGAAAGGAAATAACTTCACATAATGCATTAAAAACAACAGCAAAAATAAACCTCTTGTTTCTATATCTTGAAGTTCATTTTGCTTAGCATCATTGCATGTGGTCATATGGGCATAGCTATTGAAGGATCATGGTTTGAAGCTAATCCAGGCAGGAAATATCCACGTGACTTTTATCTCTAATAACCTACTCAGAAAAAGCCAGAAGTGGTGCTGTGGCTCAAGTGATAGACTGCTAGCCGGAGTACAAGGAGGCTCAAGGATATCACATTGGCCCCAAGTTCAAGCCCCAAGGCTGGAAAAACAAAACACAAAACATAAAAGACATTCAACTGACAAGTCAAGCTCACCTAAAGTAATCCTCAAGTCATCTAGGTCTTTACTCACTGTGAGAGTGAACAATTTTCAACATTTACTTATTACCTTCTTCACTAGCTTTATTTGCACCTAGGACTTAAACTAAAGGGATGAAGTTCGAAGGGAAGAATTTTGCACATTAATGACTGTGATGGAATTTGCCTGAGATCATACCGACAAAAATGTCTTCACTTTTATAATATAACTTAGATCATCTTAGGGACCAGAGCTCATGGACTTGATCATAGAATTTTACATAGCCTGTCTTCTTGAAAATGTCTTACAGGAGCCTATGTCTTAGGCAGAAATATGCCACTTTCTTATAATGCCTGTCTCATGCTTCTGTTTAAGGAAAACCCTTTCTTATGGTTGGAGATGAGGGGCTCTGATAGGTACAGCTTCCTGCAAAGTTTTATCTGTCTGAGAGGTGTTTCTTTAGGACATTTTTCTATGCACAAGGAATAGAAAGAGATGTAGACAGTAAGTCCTAGTCCAGCAGAAGTCTAGCATAGAATCAGACATCCAGTTTAATCATGAAGACATTACTATATAAAGCATACTGCATGATGAGCCTGAGGACCAGGCTGCGGTCAGTTTTTATATCTATCACACAGAATCAAGTGGACTAAGGATAAGAAATGCACTCAAGATCATCAAGTTGTGGTATTTGTACACAATGGAATTCTATGCTGCTGTCAGAAAGAACGACATCGCCCCATTTGTTAGGAAATGGAAAGACTTAGAAAAAAATCATATTAAGTGAAGTAAGCCAGACTCAAAGGAACAGAGGCTCAATGGTTTCCCTCATTTGTCATAATCAGTAGAAACCTTGGGCTCTACTAGCAGATATCTGTAACAGAGCAAAATCTTGATACATAAGGCCATATAGTATGAAGCTAATTGAAAGAACCTCCAGGATATTGAAACAAAAGCCATAAAACGAATGACTGTTGTCCTTAATGTACTATGTTCTCTCTCATCTCCTTTGCTGTCCCTTGGGTATCTCATATTGTTACAGTATCTCACTTTGTTATCTGATATATTGAATTTATTTGTATTTGGTTATTTGAAATTTGATAGGGAAGGGGGGAAAACCAAGACGGGGGTGGGGGGTGGGAGGGAGGGTAATGGGTACCAAGACATGTGAAAGGGTATCAATGTATGTGAATTAATGCACCTTCTATCTGGCAAATATCATGTAACCCTTTTATTAATTACAATAAAATATTAAAAAAGAAATGCATTCAATACTCTTTTTGTTTTTTTGGTAGACTTATTTCTTATGATAGAATGGTGGGCAGGAAGTAAAAAACTGGATTTAAAAAATTATTGTAAAGGTAATGTACAAATCGGTTATAGTTACATAAATAATGAGTATATTTCTTGTTGAACAGTGTTACTCCCCTCTTGTTTTCTCTCGATTTTCTTCCCTCTTTCCCCCAAGTTGTATAGTGTCTTATGAGTATCACTGTTGCATTGATTCACTCTTTGTCCTTTTTCTCCCCAGGAAAGCATGCTACTGTTGTTTTATATGAAGGATGTGGCACTTGTCTTTCCACCTGGCTTCCCCTAGGGCATGAACAATCAATTTTGGTTTTGATTGACTTTTGGGCCCAATAGAAAGGTTCCCCTACTCCATTCAAAGGGAAGGGTGAGAATTCCTGTTCTTGCTGTTCTTAAATTTTGTCAACATGAGATGTTAGCTCTCAAAAATAAACATTTGTGTTTATGTGGTTCTAAGTCAAGACATAAATGCTAGGATACAAGTATTGAGAGGTACAGAGATAGTACCCAAGGCAAGTCTACACGGGTCCAGAATGCTGCTCCAAAACTACTACTCTGGTGTGCTCAATTGTATTTCACAGGGTACTCCCGGAACCCACCTCTGCTTTGTCACTGAGTTACCAGTGGTTGGCCCTCATGAGCTAGCAAGCCCTCTCTGAGAGGATATGCTCTGGAAGACAGATCTCTAAGGGCCTTGGGAAAATGAGTTCAGCAAAATGCCACAGAACCCAGGGAGTGATGATTCAGCTAAAAGCCAAATTTTAAGATCACTGACAGGGTCTCGCTGTATTGTGGGTGACAGGGAAACAGAAAGTTTCTAAAAGCCATGTAATCAGAACTCACAAGGAGCATTCCAAGAAAGGGAAGGAAAATTTAAAAATGAGCTTAATCATAGGCCAGATATTAAGTCTGGTCCAGCGTGGAACAACAGTAGCATAGAACCCGTACATTATGCAAACTCCCAAGGATGGTGTGTCAGGATGGCATGTGTAGAAACCCAAAGTCCTTCTGAGCCTTCTTCATCAGTACATTCCCCAGAGACTCCTCCTGTACCTCCTGCCTCAGAGCACCTGGAGGTGTGTAAGTCTCATGGCACATGGCTTGACTGAGGACAAATATATATACATATGTATATTTATAATTTATATTTATATTTAATTTTATATTCCCATGGTTTTATCTGAGTGAAGATTACCATCTTCTAACCATATTGTTTGGTCCTGGGAAACCTGTTTTTATTATTATTTTAATGGAACTCCTCGTGTTATTTTCTTAGCAGATTGCATATGGAGGCTAGAATTCCTACACAACCCCAGCCTTCAAGCTTGGGAGTAGGAGTTCGCCTTAGCATCTTTTGTGCTGTATTTTTCCCCTCTCTCTGTTCTCAGGATTTACAGAGGAAGATATTCTTGCTATTAGTCCCTTTGAAACTTTGGCCAGTTACCAAATATGAGCAGTCTTGTGTCATCTTTGGACCATGGAATCTGGAACCATGGCATTGCCTTCGTCCCTGAGGCCCCAGTTTGGCTTTTTACATAGTGCTTCCTCCAGCTGTCAGTCTGTGTCCCTCTGTCTTCACCTAGAGATCAGATTCCTCCTTCTTCATGTGATTGTTCACTGTCATTCCCTGGCTTGAATACTTGAAGAAGTATTAAGGACCGCTACTGTCTCTAGAAACCAAAGGTCCTCCGGCCTTCTTGGAAGTTCTTTCATCTCAAGGAATGTTCATATCTAGCTGAACATCTAGATCAAGAAGAAGGTATATCCTAGAATCCCAGGAATAGGGCTATTCTTATAGGGTAAGAGCTAGGAAGAGTACGGTAGAACATACGCCTTGTTTAAAAGATCTTATACTGGCCACAGGCATCCTGTCTCTTTCATTTTGAACGGATAATTGGTCCAGAACCAGAACTCTACCTTGGGGTTGTCTTGATGTCTTCCCTTCATAACCAGGGACGGCCTTCCGTGTTCATTCCTTTTGATGAAAACACAGGGTTGGCTCCTGCGGTGGCCCAGACACAGTCCAAGAGCTCATTCCTTTTCAACTTTATTGTCCTCCACAGATGAGGGAGTCTGAGGTCAAGAAAAGCCAGGAGGACTGAAGACTGTTTAATTAATGGATTGAACAGAGACCACTTCAGGTATTTTAAACAGTGACATTTTATAGAAGGAATAAAATACTTATAAAGATCCCTTGGGCAGGAACTGCTTGGCTAGGTTTTCAGAAACAACTTCCAGAAAAATATGGAACTTTCCGCTTAGGGAAGCTACCACCTCTATTGCTACCACTATTAGCATGTGAGGAAGGAAACTGCCTCCCTGCTGGCCCCAACATTTGATCCCAGGGTCAGGATGCTGGAAATCAGGAAACCTCCATCATTTCTGCCACTGTGCAACTACTCAGGCAGCTTGTGGAGGGACCTGGAATGCTGCTACAGGAAAGCCTCCTATTTCCTGGACTGCCCTTGCCAGGAGGAAAGCATCTAAGGGGCACAGGCAGGTGGTCACACTCTTACCTTTGAAATCTTATAGGACACTTCCATGCTTTGCGCTGAACTCTCACTGTGGGATAGTCTGGGAAGTAGAATTTTGGGTTTACAATCTCTTGCTAAAACATGGTGGCCTAGAGGGAGCTAATTGACAGTGTCTACCTCCATTGTTGATGGGCTTTTCTGAACTATGACATACATTTGCAAAGAAATGTATTATAGAAAGTAATATAGTTGAAAATGCCCTATGTATACACATATACATATTTACATGCATATATAATCATTTCATACGTACATAATAATCTCATATTTATGATCAAACAAACTGAAGTGTGGAGAAGTAAAGCAACCATGACGCTCATTCTTGAGAAGATCAGGACAATGATGGTCTTAGGCTCCTGAAAATTTTCAGCTTTGCACATGGTCTGTGGGTTTAGCTGGCAGGGAAGCATGCAGAGTTGTACTAAGTATACCAGAAGTTAGTAACACAGACTTCACGGATGACCAACTTTACCCATAGCCTTGGTTGGAGGGGAAATGGTATAGTTTGCATGGAAACTGAGTTGATACATGCACTTATGTGTACTGGACAGGCGAGATTCAATGTCAAGGTGAAGAGGGACAGGCACTTTGAAGGTTTTCTGCTAGGGCTTCCTACTTCCTTCAGCTATGGGGAACCATTCAGGGAAAGAGCTGATGAAGCTGTGAAGTAACCCACTAAAGGCCTTGGTTGAGTAATGTAAAAATTAGCTTAGTTACCACCTAAAGGCTACATATCCTGTGCAATGTATTTCACCCCAATTGAGGTGAATTGCTCCTTTCTCTGTATTTCCAATGCTCTATATTTACTTCTAGCTTAGAAATGAAACCACTGTTTGTCTTGCTTCAGAGTAAACATTCCTGTTTCTGTTATCAGGATGGGAGACTTTCGTGGGCAGGGCCAGAGTCTTACTTCTTGAAACTCAGTGAGTGCTAGCAAAGCACTTTGATGTTTGGAACAGAGCGGTGTTGGGATCAGAGGAGGCTTCCTCTCATTCTCACCTTCTGTTCCTTACACACAGGCAGGGCCATTGGCTATGTCCAGCTAATACAATGAGCAAGGGAAGCATATGTGGCTCCTAATCTAAATCAATAAAATGTCTTATGTAAACCTCCAGCTTTTTCTTCTCTGCTTTATTGACTTTGATGGTCCCACATTAAGACGACATCATTGCTTGGGAGTTTGGCCTACTGGTAGAGTGCTTGCCTAGCATGCACAAAGACCTGGGTTTAATTCCTCGGTACCACATACGTAGAAAAAGCCAGAAATGATGCTGTGGCTCAAGTGGTAGAGCTGTAGCCTTGAGAAAGCCCAAGGACAGTGCTCAGGCCCTGAGTTCAAGCCAGGATTGGCGAAAAAGACAAAAAAAAAAGGAACAACAATACATAATCAAATTCTCTTTTGTCATCTTTTGGCCTAGAAAGATAAGGGAAATTTGGGAAGCAATATTATCTCAACAAATGGAAATGACCATATTTTACCCAGCATTGGCTGAACATTTGCCACCGTGGGGGAATTTAGCCCTCCAGTGGTTTACCTTCCTTCCTTTGACACATGCTAATTTTAGTTAATTAGCTTTAACAAATATGAAAGACTCTAATTGGTTCAGTGACTAGTTTTTCATTCTCTACAAATTTTATTTTGTGACTTGCAGCTTAACCTATTTACTATAGATGTATATTTTTACAAATATGAATTTATTTTGTATATATACACTGTGATTATCTATCCATAACACTTGCAGATTATTTCTGAGAAATTCATAAAGAATTCAGAAGACAGGTGCATGTTTCAAATGGAGCTCCACTTTGCCAGGATAATTGCTGAGAATATTTTCTCATCACTGACAGCATTTTTATTATAGCAAACCCTCAGGCAGGATATTTTCCTCTTCTGTGCACACCCTCTTCCCTTTCTGTACAATGGGTTTAATACTTCCCTGTCAGGCCAATGTGGGAATTGGAGAGGTCATTTGTAAGAGATCTAGCTTCCCTGCTTGTCAATTGGTAAGTATTTCATAAATAATAATTGACAACAAGTTCATATTATACATATAGAACTTTGTTTAAATATACTTTATAATTTTACACTTTCAATTGACCCCATACACTGGCCCTTTGAAGTCAGGGTTATTTCTTTTTTGGCTGGTCCTGGGGCTTGAATTCAGGACCTGGGCACTGTCCTTTAAGTAGAGGGAACTTTGCCTATTAGGCATTTCTTGGTCAGAATTTGGTTTATAGCTGATTGTTGTCTCTATTCTGGTTCAAGAAGGTAGCCCAAGAAGTCTTTATTGCTTGAGGAGTAATTCGGTTTCCACAAAATGGTTGTTTCTGCTTGGAGATGGTGATCTCATTATGGGGTGATCTATCTGTAAGATCTAGATACTTCTGTAGTTCAATGGAACTAGGTTTAGGACAATACCTGGAGACTTTCAGGTACCTTTTTTAAGAGAGGGTCTGGAACAAGACATAGGCTAGTAGTAATATGTGTCAGTTACACTTGATTTTGTGGCTTCATTCTTGGAAAGGACTGACATAGGGTTAAGGGTTACAAATTCTATTTTGATCCAAAACCAGGACTCCAACTTAGTACCTGACATTTTCTCACATTGACTAGTGCTCTACCAGCTGCCAGGCCTACAACACTGAGGAGTTACACAATTTTAACCAGAAATTTCTTGAGTCGTTAGCAAGACTACATGACAATCATCTGCTCAAAAGGATTTATTATTTTATATTGCCATATACTAAATGGTACAAGTATAAGTTTTATAATGACCTTTCTCTCTCTCTAATGCTTTAATTATAGTCACCCCATTTATCTTTCTAAAACTATCTTCTTTTTCCTTTTTCTACCTCCTTATTAATTTGTATTTTACTTTCAAGAACTTGTTTTGTTTTGCTTTCATTAGATTCCACAAAGGAGAACAAACAAATCTTGACTTATTTCACTTAATAGGATGATCTTTAGTTTCATGCACTTTTTCCAGCAAACAACATAATTTTATACCACATTTATCTTTTTCTTTTATCATTTATCTCTGTCTTTTCATCCACTGATGGGCACCTGAACTGATTCCATAATTGGGCAATGTGAAGATTGTCACAATCATGAATATGCAGTTGTCTTTATAACAAGCTAACTTTAATCCTTTCAGATATATACTTGTAGGTAGTATGTCTGGATTATATGGGATTTTTAATTTAAAAATTTAGAGGAAAGGCCGTACTAATTTAAATTTCTATCATCAGTGCGTAAAAGGTTCTTCCCACCTTTTCTCCCATCCCACCATCTTCTCTAGCACTTGTTATTTGCTTAGTTGATGATAGACATTCTGACTGGGACGAAGTAATAACTTAATGTAGTTATAATTTATATTTCCCTGATGGCTAAGGATATTGAACACTATTTTTCATTTATTTGTCCGTCATTTGTATTTTTTTTCATTTGAAAGATGTCTGTTCAGTTAAGTCACCTGCTTGTTGTTTGGATTATTTGTTCTTTTGGTATTCATTTTTTAGTTCTTTTTATATTCTAGAGACTAATCCCCTGTCAGATGAACATCTGGAAAAGATTTTCACCCATTCTGTAGGCTGACCATTCACTCTGGCAATTGTTTCTTTTGCTGTGCAGAAGCTTTTTAACTTGGTGCAATCACATTTGCCATTGCATTCTCTCATTTCCTGAGGTATTAGAGTTCTATTCAGAAGGTCTTAACTAGTGCCTCTATTTTGAAGTGCGTTTCCTCTATGTTTTATTCTAGTCATTTCAAGACTTTGCTGACCCAAACTTTAAGACCAGAGAGAGAAATAAAAAATGTAGGGATGCTAGGGTTTTCTTCTACTTTTAGGTATCGTTAAGGCTCAAGTAGGGAATCATTGCCTGTAGGCAAGGGATATCTAAGTACCTGAAATACTGAGACCTCTGCCTATCATCTGGTGTTATCACTGGGAGAGACCTTGAACTTGTGGTTAAAAGCAGTGCTGGGAAGTTAACAAACTGGAGTCAATTACCCAGTGCCTGGCAGAAAGTAAAAATTAAGCTAGTGGACACTCTTATTATATTACAGGTAGAAATGACCTTTGATAACGATCCCTGCTTATCTAGTTTAAAGTAATCCAATATGAGTAATTCTTCAGTCTTGGATAAAGCCCATAAGTTGTCAGAACCAAGCTATGTCAACCACTCTGGATATTCATGGAATTTAGAATTAATAAAAAAAAAGGAGGAACAAATGTCTGAAAACCATCTTATGTATGTTTGGGTTTAGTCACTTGCTGGACTAGAAGGTTGTTCTGTCTATATTAACAAGTTAGAAATAAAATTCAGCCCTTCTCTGGGGTATAATAAAACTATCAAGGGATTTTACCTTGAAGTGAGAATGTATCACATCTCTTGTAACTCTGCCCCCCAACACACCAGAGAGCCAAGATGCTGGCTTAAGTCAGGAGGGAGAGTCATTGAGGTCGTCTATTTATCCCATGATAGCACTCAGATTAGCTTCTTTAATAACCAAGCTGAAAATACCCTCTCACCCTGCTCCCCGGCATGTGTATTTTTCTGATACAGTTATTTATTTCAATTTATGCAAAAGCAGAGGGGGTTGAGTTGCCCATCCATTTTGCCAGGCATTTGGGAAAAGGATCAAAGTTAGTTTTATTTCAATAGAATCCCTAGTGAGCTGTTAATTACTTGGGTTTCCAATCTGATGGCATTTGGAATAGAATATTGAATTACACCTGTGTTTGGGGGTCAGTTTATCTTCTGATATGAAGGTAGATTTGTGGCAGGAAGGAACAGAGGAAATGAAGTTAGTTTTCTTCCTGTGTTTGATGGAGGAAGGCCTTTGTTGTTGAAATATTCCTTGGGGCTTCGCATACTGGGTTAAACCAATAGGGAAAATTATGTTTCAGGAACTTCGAGCAAGAGCAGACCCCCAATTATCCCTGAAGCAGATTAAAATATGTAATGCTAGACTTGCTAATATGAAATATGACTTGTACACTTACAGTTTTGTGGGGAGTGAGTTATGAGAACTTACAGTAAATTGAAGACCAGTCTGGTGGAAAACAGAAGAGTTACCAATTCTGACTTTAGAACAGTCCTCTTGAATATTGAGATAGTAAATTTATTGAAGACAAAGCAATTTGTTGGTCTACCAGTTGACACTTTTGTTAGAGGTGCTCTTTTGGAGTCTTTCACTTGAATACTAACTTTGAAACTTACTTCCTGTTCCTTGCCATGTTGGAGCTGTTTTCTGCCTCAAGGTCTGTGCTGTCTCTGCCCAGCTGCCATTTTCTAGCTCTGCATGCCTTCCCTTCAGGTTTCAACTCCAATTCTATTTCCTCCTGCAGTTTTCTCTCCATTGCCTCTGTCTTCACATACTATTCTTTCAAAAAAAAAATTGCTCATGTTTGTTTCTCTGTTACATTGTAAAATCTGCTTGGTGCATGAAGACAGTTAGGAGGTCAGGCCATCTACCACACTCCTCTCGCTTCAGCACTTGGCACCATACATGGTGCGTTGAATATCTTATGTTTGGTGAATGAGTGGATAATCAAAGGGATGACAGAACAATTGAGGCTACACCTTGATTTTTCATAGAGCAGTGGTCAAGTGATTGAAATGGATGATACATGGGTTCAGTTCTTATGATTTAACATACAACTTTATGAAGCTACACAGTCACTGAAAAAGTCTAGTAAAGCTGAAAAGTGTTTGGAAGGAGTCCATCACTTGGACCAAAAGACATTTTGAAAACTATGAATTTGACAGCTGAGCTGTCAAATTAAAATTACTGTATTGAAAAGAAAGATGAGGCTTTTTCTTTGTTTACATTGATGTGATACTTTCTTTCAATGTTTTCAGTGTTTTCTGGATCTTTCCTCTTGTGTTCTATTTCTCTCCCTGCCCACCATCTCTCTCTTCTTTCTTAACATATATATGTTTATGTGTATGTATTTATATGTGCGTGTTTTATATGTATACAAAACACATATATGTGTATGTATACAAAAAAATATGTTGTCTTGCCTTCTGCTTTTACAAAAGCTGCTGAAAACTTTCTTAGAATTAAACACAAGCTATCTTTCTTTTATCAGATTCATAATGGCTGTTACTGGAAGAAGTAATGGGAGCAAAATAAAACTGACAATGACTAAAACGATCATAGTGGAATCTGCTATTGGCTGGAAAATTGATAGCAAAATTAAATCTTCGTGATAAAATTTAACTATGCAAAATTTGATCTGGGAAAAATGTAGACTTGGTGGCAATAAAGAAAGCTCAAAGTGGCAGAAGCTGTAACTACTAAAATTTGATAGAAAAACGAGATAGAATGAACTCCTTTTGTAAAATTTCTGAGGAAAAAGATAAGTGCTAACCAAATAATACCAGCAAATGACAACAGTGACAAAATTTTAAAAATGTGCATTATTTAATCAGGAGAAGGAAAGATTGGGAGAGGCTCAGCTAATAACACATTGAGAAGGTTGTTCATTCGAGCATGGAGTGAATTGCCATCCTCCTTTCCACTGATAGAAAGGAAGAAAGAAGTTTGGAGAGACTGGGAGGCTCTAAAGTGAACTTCAGGCTGAGGATGGGGTTTGGGGGAAGACTTCTTGGATTTCTGCAACAAAGTGTAGTGAAAGCTGCCACTCTGAGATAGTTTAGGGACTTTCCTTTCTGACTGGAGCCAGAAAGGTGAATTGGAGTTATTATCCACTCAAAACACCTTTAGGCCCACATTTCTATAGTTCTATGAATTTCAATTCTATCAGACTTTGGTAAGAAAGTGAAATTATGCTAGTTTTAGAAATGGAATGGAAAGGTTTCATTGGGAAGTTGTTCTACATTTTAGTACTAAAATGTGATTTTGTGGTCTGTGAGATTGGCCTAGTGGTAGGAGTGCTTGCCTAGCATGCACGAAGACCTGGTTCGATTCCTCAGTACCACATATATAGAAAAATGCCAGAAATGGTGCTGTGGCTCAAGTAGTAGAGCTCTAGCCTTGAGAAAGCCCAAGAACAGGCCCCGAGATCAAGGCTCAGGACTGGCAAAATATGTGATTTTGTTTGAAAGTCTTAAAGATTGTTGTGTGTTTGTGATGTAAATTTGAAGCTATGATATACTCTAGTGACTAGGTTTTCTTATGTGGACTTGTGGGCATACAATGGTCTCTGTGATAACTATGCTTAATCATTGATTGAAACTTGGAATGACAGAAGTTGGGAGGAACAGAATCTAAAGCTTTGAAAAGGTCTATAAGATCCTTTGAAATCACAAAGTGGCATTATTTAAGAGAGAAAACATATAGATAATGAGCATAGCTATATAAATGAGAACTTCAGAATATGACCAATTGTGATTTCTAGAGCTACCAATCTAATAATTTAATATTTAAGGACATTTAAATAAAGAGTTTCACCAAAAGCAGGGAATGGTAGACTGACTGGGAAAGAAGTCTCCCTAGGACACTACAGAGGACAGAATGTGAGACAGGAAAAGATTAACCTCAGCAGGAGCAAGATGTGCTCAATCACAATGGGTCTTTTCGATGACTGGGGACATTTCCTTACTTTTTCTGTTGTGTTGGTATTTGAGCATTGTGTGAGATGTCGTAGTGATGAGGAATGATCCATAAAAACCAGAAAGAAGCAAAGAAAGCTAGTATGTGTTAAGAGACAGTGAACTAAACAAAGACTGGAAGAAAATCTTTGGTGGTTTTGAAGCCACTGCATTCATTGAAATCATGGGAAAGCCTAGGAGAATGAGAATAGCTATGTGCACTCCCTAAGTCAACTTCTCAGAAAGCAATAATAACTTACTGGTGGTAGTGCATAAGGTTAATGGATTTTTCAGGCCCAAGCATCAGGAATTCTAAGCTACTGTTGGTGATTTCTTGGCTTAATGTTAGGTAGAGATTGATTAAATAGCATATTTTGTTAACATAGTTGTGTGGTAAGGATATTTATTTTATCTTTCAAAGATTTCAGAAGTGCAGGAGAATAGAATATATTCCGCCTGTCTATGAACCATGAAACAAACTACCTAAGGGAAATCATGGAGCTTTGCACATTTGTGCTATCAGACCAGGAAGGCAATGCATTTTCCCCTCTGCTTAGCCTAGAAAATAGTCATGTGCCTCACTTTTTAAAAACTCTACTATTGTGAAGATGATTATGTTGGTCAAGAAAACCTGTGAAGTCTAGGAAAAGCTATCAGTCCAGAGTTAGCAATTATTAAAGGAGCCATGTGAATATTTGCATACTGTGTCTTCCTTCTGCATCTAAAACTTTAATCCAACTCAAAGGAAGAGCATGTAAATATATTGTGTCAAGATGGAACACATGCCAACGTTTTCTTGTCACTGTTCCCTAAACAAGTACAACAACTGTTTATCCTGCAATTATATTTAGTCAAGCATTATAAGTAATCTACAAATGACACAGTCGCGTAGTCCATAAGTAAGTGCTATGTCCTTTCTCATAAAGTATAAACTTTGGTTTGAATTTTCAGAGGTTGGGATCTGTAGGGAGACCTGGGACCCATCTATCATGGTCACGATTGCAGAAACTATATATACATTCGTGTATGCATGCATGCACATGTATATATCCTTCCATATTTGTTCTTCCTTCCTTCCTTCCTGGATAGGCCTGTTGAATTTTCTGTAGCAATTAGTAATGAAGATGAGTATTTTCTCCATCATTCATGTATTGAAATTGACTAGGTAGTGTGATAGCATTTAGAAATGAGGTCTTAAGGGCCTGGAGTTTGGCCTAGTGGTTAAAGTGCTTGCCTAGCATGCATAAAGACCCGGGTTCGATTCCTTGGTACCACATACATAGAGAAAAACCGGAAGTGGTGCTGAGGCTCAAGTGGTAGAGCTCTAGCCTTGAGAAAGCCCAAGGACAGTGCTCAGGCCCTGAGCTCAAGCCCAGGACTGGAAAAAAAAAAAAAAAGAAATGAGGTCTTAGCTGAGTGCTGGTTGCTCACACCTACAATCTTAGCTACTTAAGAAGCAGAGATCTGAGAGCTACTATTTGACGCCAGCCTTGGCAGGAAAGTCTATGAGACTCTCATTTCCAATTAATTTCCAATTAGTAGAATGCTAGTCCAGAACAAAAAATACAGGGAAGCTAGGCACTGATGATTCATGCCTGTAATCGTAGCTACACAGGAGGCTGAGATCTGAGGGTCGTGGTTTGAAGCCAGCCCGGGGAAGGAAAGTCTATGAGACTCTTATCTCCAATAAGTTGGAAGTAAAGCTGTGGCTCAAGTAATAGAGCACTAGCCTTGAGGAAAAGAGCTCAGGGAGAATACCCAGACCCTGAGCTCAAGCCCCATGAATGACCAACCCGCCCCCTGCCCCATCTGAAAAAGAGAAAGAAATTCTCAGAGTCAGTGCCCATGCTTTGAGTTCAAGCCCCAGGACCAGCACAGAAAAAAATAAAATAAAAAATAAAGTGATGATTAAAAAAAATTTTTTTTGCCAGTCCTGGGCTTGAACTCAGGACCTGAGCACTGTCTTTGGACTCTCTACCACTTGAGCCTCAGCACTACTTCCTGCTTTTTTCTATGTATGTGGTACTGAGGAATCAAACCCTGGTCTTCATGCATGCTAGGCAAGCACTCTACCAATAGGCCAAATTCCCGGCCCTATGATTATTTTATTTTTAAAGGCAAAATTGAGTGCATTATTATTTTCATTGAATGCTACTATTTCTACCCCAAAGCTGTCACATTGTAGCGATGACTCTCCTATATCTGGAAAAGGATACCATTATTTCACGCAAATTCTTCAGTCTTGTCAGCTTTGTGAATCAATGTTTCTATATCAACAGTTTATTCTGTGACACCTCTTTTCCTCAGTATTTGGAATAATTAGCATTTCATCAAGGAAAATAGACAATTATCTTTAAACTAGCTGCTTTCCTATTAAATATTTTAATGTTTATTATGGCACTGGACTTCCGAAACATTGAGCCAGTGCTATACTTCATGTGGAAAGTGAGTCACATTTCTAAGCTACTTCCATTGGTCAGATGACATTGTCTTACCCGCATTTCTTGCTGAACATACATGAAGAAGAAAAACTTCATGTGTGCATTGCTTACAGATGCTTTTTTGCACATGGAAAATAATGTTGTGGAACGAATCTCTAATATCGATAAGATTATAGGCTATGAATATGTATGTCAGCTAAGCTCCCTTGCCTGGATTTCCTGTTGACTTCTTCAGCACTTTACTCTCTGGGAGACTTCAGCATGGAGGAAAGAGAGTTTTACCCCCATTTGTGCCTGAAACACAAGACGAACAGACGCCTGCTGCATTGAAAAAGGACATAGGCATGCATTAAATTCCTTATGTCTTACTTTTTAATGATGCAATTGTGAATTATGTTCTTGTTGCATTTGTAATTAGAGGCTGTGGCAGATGGTGAAGACTTATTTTAAAGTGATGTGTCTATTAAAATAAGCCACACTGCCAAAATGATTGTTCACTGTAACGGCATCTCTACGCCCCTGAAACACTTGGGTTCTTTGTTGATATGCAGTTGATTACCACAGCTGATTACATATGTGCACATATTTGCTCGGAAATGTATCAGGGATATTTGATATGTGCGATACTTTATTGTAAAGTGTGTGTTATCACAATTATAGATAATGAAGCTTTCAATGAATTATTCAGTCACACCATCTACAAAGGGAAGACACTGATTTTCCTTTTCAATAAAATTAGGCATGAATCTTCCTAAAGTATTGAGGCTGATTCTCCCCACACAGAGGAAGAAGTGTTGAATGGAGAGTGAGGAGCTTCTGAATTGCAAAAGATTCTCTTAGTTTCATCTTTGAAAACTGTATTTTTTTAAAGGATGAACTCAATTTATGGGTAATGGTGATGTCTCTGGATAAAAGAATGAAGGAAGGGACCGGGAGTTTGGCCTAGTGGTAGAGTGCTTGCCTAGCATACATGAAGGCCCAGGTTCAATGCCTTGGTACCACATCCATAGAATAAAAGCCAGAAGTGGTGCTGTGGCTCAAGTGGTAGAGCTCTAGCCTTGAAAAAGTCCAAGGACAGTATTCCGGCCCTGAGTTCAAGCCCCAGAACTGGCAAAAAAAAAAAAAAAAGAATGAAGGAAGGAGGAACCAAGAGCCAGGTACAAATAGAGATAAGGTAGTTAAACTGATAATGTGCATTAGAATAGGATAGGCTGTGGTAACAAGTACCACCTAAGTTTCACTGAGTTACAATAACAAAGATTCCTCTTTCTTTGTTAGAATGTCTACTGTGGGTTATAACACAGACTCTACATATTATAATATATAAGAGACCAAGTAGATAAAGTCTACCTCTTGATAAATTTTCTGCAACCACCTCAATTATGACAAAAAGTATTAGATAACACACTAGCTTCTAAAACTACTTTCTGAAGACTCACATGATATCTCCATTCATAATTAGCCATAGCAAGTCATGTGACAAAACTTGACTTTAAGAAGGCAGAGAAGGATACCTTATGTTTAAAGTATCTACTGAATAACAAACACTCATGACCATTTCATGGTGTACTTCATTTCAAGACTTTATTTCCGGAAGGTGGTAGCTCTATTATCTAAAACATTATTCCATTTCATATCCAGAAATATAAATCATGTTTGATAATGTGTGAAAGACTTAGGAAAGGTGTATCTTACTTGTGGGATAATAAACTGAAAGATTTGTCCTTTAATTTTTTTCCCAATTGGTGTTCTCTTAAGATACATTAGTATAGAAATAAGGGTTCTTTGGTCAATTGGGTTTGGGAATATTTGAAGCAACAAATTATATATATTTCTTCTTCTGGAATATTTAATATACTAATGTGACTGTCTACAAGGCCACTATAGCATGTGGTATTTCTCATTTTCAAATATTCTCTTCCCTTGAGATGATACTCTTCAAAAAAACACTTTGAACAGCACTTATTTTCCTTTCTGTTGTTCTAACAGAATACCTGAGAATTGGATAATAACTTTTAGGGCAAAGAGATTGGTTTGTTACAATTGTAGAAGTTACAAAATCCAAGCTCAAGGGCCTTCATACAGGCTAAGAAGTGGCGAGAGTCTCAAGATAGTACAGGGTATCACATGGTGGGACAGACAGAGGGTGCTTTTATAACCAAACCACACTCTCCATAATCCATTAACCCATTCGTTCATTAATCCATGAATAGATCAATCTATTCATGAGGGCATCCCTACCTAATCACCTGCATGGACCCAGATGCAAATACTATTTAATGTATCACTTGGGGACCAACTCTCCAACACATTAACTCTGAAGGACAAAGATTCAAACCATAACAATGTCCAATTATAGAGTTAGTCATCCTGCTACCTTTTAGCTTGGTGAACTCATCCAGGTGCGAGGAGGAAGTTGTGCAATCTTGCCCCTTGTTTCACTTCCTCATGGCTTTTTTTTTTTTTTTTTTTTTTTTGCCAGTCCTGGGCTTGAGCTCAGGGCCTGAGCACTGTCCTCCAGTTTCTCAAGGCTATAGCTCTACCACTTGAGCCACTTCAACACTTCTGGCTTTTTCTATGTATATGGAACCGAGAACCTGGGTCTTGGTGTGTGCTAGGCAAACACTCTAACACTAGACCAAACTCTGGTCCCCCTCATGGCTATTTCTATGATATGACTTTTTTTTTCCTTTGGTCAGTCCTGTGGCTTGAACTCAGGGCCTGGGTACTATCCCTGAGCTTCTTTTGCTCAAGGCTAGCACTCTACCATTTGAGCCAGAGATTACAAAACAAATGCAAAAACTACTGGACTGCATTAGACATAATAAATGTCATCGATTATATTCTGTTTGGGCCAGTAGCATGGACGAGTGGTGGAGTGCCTGCCTAGCATGCACAAAGCCCTGGGTTCGATTTCTCGGTACCATATTCACAGAAAAAGCCACAAGTGGTGCTGTGACTCAAGTGGTAGAGGCAGCATTGAGAAAGCCCAAGGACTGTGCCCAGGCCCTGGGTTCAAGCTCCAGGACTATCAGAAAAACAAAACAAACCCAAAAACCTCTTGTATTATATTCTGTGTGTATGTGGGGCATTTAAGAAGAATTTTCTATATGTTTCCCATGAAAAACACATATATAACCACAGATACTTAAACACTAAAAGAAACAGATTACGCCATTTTATGATGAATTTTTCAGAGGCCTTGAACAGCCTGAGCACTGAGCCTATCTCTCCCTTATATTCTTTCAAATTTCCCCTTATTGTTTTTATTTCACAAAATAAAGCTAGACACCAGTGACTGGTGACTTCTGCCTGTAATCTGATCTACTGAAGACCAAGATTTGAAGTCATTCCAGGTAAGAAAATCTATGAGATTGTTATCAGAAATTAACCTGCAAAAAGCAGGAAATAAAGGTATGGCTTGGGTGGTAGACCACCAGCCTTGAGTGAAAAAGCTAATGGACAATGCCTAATCCCTGAGTTCAAGCCCCACAACCAGCACAATGCAAAGAAAAAATCCAAGGGAAAACAAAAATAAAGTTAAGAGGGCAAAATTGTAAGGCATTGAGATTAGGCAAAAGGATCTAGAGACTATGGGGAAATGTGACAAGAATGGGGACTGCTATGAATGGACATGGTTCACTGAGTGAAATTTTAGCTCTCTTCACCTATGCAGGCCTTTGTATTTTCACCAAGGTGAGCAGGAGGGAGCTGTGGGAAGCTGGGGGGAAAATTTTTACCTCATTCTCCATGTGGAAACACATGATTGTGAGCAGAAGATGAGCTCCCTTTCTGCCCAGATGACAACGCGAGAGAGTGAGGTCTGGCGTTTCATCATTTGCTACTCATAGTCAGGGAAAATTTAAGTGGCAGTTGCTCTGTGTCTTGGTGTCAGGAAATGTGTGCAGCAAGGCAGCTCTGACGAGGGTAAGAAAGCCGGTGTTCAGCAAAGGAGAGAGCCAGACTGACTTAGTCAATGTTTCTTCGAAGATTGTCTTGTTATTGTTTTCTGCTGGTACTGGGGATTGAACTTGGGACCTTGTTCTTTTCCTTAGTTTTTTCAATTAAGGTTGGTTCTCTACCAGTTGAGCCATACCTCTACTTCTGACCTTATACTCTTTCCTCCTTGAGGTGGCTTCGAACTGAAATTCTCATATTTTAGCCTCCCGAGTAGCTAGTATTAAAAGCTTAAGCTGTAGTGCCTGGACAGTTTTTTTTTTTTCCCAAAAAAGTATATCCTTACTTGAACAATTTCTTTCTTGCAGTACTAGGTTTGAACCTAGGCCCCTGCACTTGCTAGACTGATGTGATACTGCTAAGTAGGTCTCTAGACCTAGTTGTTTTATTAATAGATGGAATAACCTACAGGTTGAAAAATTACTTAAGAAATACTATGCCAGGTGCTGGTGGCTTATGCCTGTAACCCTAGCTACTCAAAAAGCTGAACTCTAAGAATCATGGTTCAAAGCCAGCCTGGGCAGAAAAGTCCCTGAGTCTGTCATCTCCAATTAATCACAGAAAAAGCCATAAATAGCATTGTGGCTCAAATGGTAGAGTGCTAGCCTTGAGAAAAAGGAGCTCAGGGGTAGAATTTAGCCCCTGAATTCAAGCCCCACAACTGCTAGGAAAAAATGCAAAGGAAGGAAAGAAAGAAGAATGAAAGGAAGGAAGGAAGGAAGAAAGGAAGGAAGGAAGGAAGGAAGGAAGGGAAAAGAAAAAAAGAGATTGTATCTAAGATCACATTGGTCAGATGATTTTGAAGACATGCTTTATTTGAGTTAATCAATGTTTGTAGAAAATTGATTTTCAATGCCTAAGTTAGCATCTGGTATTTTCCAGGAAGCTGCCCATCTAGGAAACATCCACTGTGTGTACACAGATGGCTTTGTAGAAGTTCAGGAGAATTCCCTGTGGGAGTGGGTAGAATCCATAGGTGAGTTTTCTCATTATACTAGTGACTAGAATAATAATCTCTCAGCCAATGTTCTTGGCAGAAATGTATAATTTCAGATATAAATATCATATCCATGCCTTCATGAAGAGCAACAATCTAATCACCAAACCAGCTGGGAAGTTCCGGATTGGTGGGGCTTCCTGGAAAACTGAGGTAGCTTTCATCCAGCCTGTATTCTTGAAGTGAGTGGCTATTGCATTTTCCTAAGATTTACATCTAAAGTGGCTTCTCAGCTAATAGGGAGACAGTGACAGATTGAGCCAAGTATATGTGGAACTTTTGTTTGACTTCTGGCTTTGCCAGTACTACTATGCCACCTTGTGAAAAGTACTAATGATCCCTGATTTTTGGTAACTCATCTGGAAAATGTGGAATTTGGTGAGATAATCTCCAAGGTGCTATTTAGCTTTAAAATTCTATGATGCTAAGAATATGGTTTGCCCATCAGTGAAAAGTCACTGAGCTGACCTTGGAAATTGCTTCATGCCAATTAATCTCTTTCCTCCCTTTAGTAGAAAATGATCAGAAACGGATTGCCTATTATAAATCCTGAATATGTTTCCATGAGACTCCTCCTCCACTCGTACAAAAACCAAGCAGGCCAAATTCATTTGTGTCTGAGGTAAATATATATATGTATATATATGAATACTTCTCATACTTGCATGAAGTTAACTCTAGAGGTTATGGTTGCTGTATAAATCACCTGCCTCAGCTCATTACCAAGAAGCCGGGGAACCTGAAGAAGAGAGGGGTTTGAGAACTTCTACTTTTGTGATGCTTTTCAAAGCATTCCTGCTGGGAAATCACTTTGATCAGCACAAAGAGAAAGGATCATTTTGGACTATTCTTGTATTCTGAAGTCTCCAGTGGCGCTCTGGCATCCGCAAGCGAGTTGCTGGCAGGGTGTGACCTTGGTCTATGTTAGTCATCTCATCTCTGTCCCTCCCCCCACCTCCTTGTGTTTAACTCTCCATTCATGGGGGCTCAGAACCTGAGTTTGTTTGTCCTTCCAGCTGGCTGTGGTCCACTCTGACACTCTCAAACCTTCTTGGAGTTTGAGTTGATTTTGAAGGAGTGCCAGGAATTCATTTCAAAAGATTCACACACTTCCCTGCTTCTTTTCTGTGGCAAGAGAGCCTTTGGGTCAGAGTCCCGGAAGACAAATCTCACTAATCTCAGAAGACAAATGTTGCTAATCTCAGGAGACTGTTCACACTGACCAGCCTTATTATCTAAAATCACCATGGAAAAAACTCTCAGTAATTAAACAGGATTTCTATGTGCTGCTAATCATTTTCAGATGATCAGGATTTCCCCAAATTCTCTAATTCTTGTAATTTTTATTTCTGCATAGAAATATGATAAATGACTTGATAAAATAAAGGATTTAATTTTATGTCCCCAGGATATTTTTTTTTGTCAGTCCTATGACTTGAACGCAGGGCCTGTGCACTGTACCTGAGCTTCTTTTGCTCAAGGCTAGTACTCCCCAGCTTGAGCCACAACACCACTTCTAGCTTTCTCTGATTATATGGTACTGAGGAATTGAACCCAGGGATTCATGCATGCTAGGCAAGCACTCTACCACTAAGCTACACTCCCAGCCCCTCAGGATATTTTTCAAATGATACTTTCCATGTCAGTTAAAACCGGAAAATTTTCTTTGTGGACTTGGGCTTCAGAAATTGGGTACCCAATGAATGTGGATCTATGTTCTGGTACCCAGAAAGGAGACTCAAAGGAATACACACACACACACACACACACACACACACACACACACACACACACACACCGGTGTATATAGATATATAACTATATATATGTGTGCATATATATACATAATATATAGGCATATATAGGCAGGTGTGGTGGTTTACGCCTGTAATACTAGCTACTCAGGAGGCTGAGATCTGAGGATAAATGTTCAAAGCTAATCCTGGGCACACAAGGATCTGAGACTCTCATTTCCAGTTAACCCTCTAGAAAACAGGAAGGGAGGATTGGCTCAAGGGTAGGGCAGTAGCCTTGAGCTGAAGAGCTCAAAGACAGATCCCAGGCCAAGTGCAAGCACCATGAACTGCACACACACACACACACACACACACTATATATATATATATAGTGTGTGTGTGTGTGCATATATATACACGTATGTGTGTATTGTAGAATGTGAATCTGGCCTATATACCTCCTTTAGAATCAAACCAAGCAAAAACTTACATCATTTGTACTCACTTCTCATGTTTGGATTAAGGATTTAGATCACATGATGGATTTGATATATTGAGTTGGTGTTAATTGGATTAGCTCCTTTTTGTGTGTCCTTGACCTACCACTTTAGACCTAGACACTCAAGTCTTCATTGGTTCATAGGGATCAAAACACTACCAATGTTCAGTGTAGAGGCTCAAGAAGTTGAGAGCACAAAAAAGAGATGGAACCTGCTGTGTGTGTGTGTGTGTGTGTGTGTGTGTGTGCGCGCGCGCGCGCGCGCGCGCGCGCACCTGTGTTTTGAATTCCCTCCCCCTCCCCCAAGACCAGAGTAAGGAATAGGATCATTATCAATGACTATGCAAGAATCATCAAACAAACCAATATAGTCCAGAGTCAGAGGAATAAGTAACCATTCAAGTCAGAGGAATTGGCTAGGTTACTGTAGTGAACTGCAGTAGAACTTTCTGGAAAAGACATTTTCCAATCTGTATTAGATATATTATTTAGAAGAAATGTCACATGCAAGAGCCATGGGAGTGTATTGAAGATGAAGAGAGGAGTAATATCCAGATACAAGCTGAAGTTTGGAGTAGTTAGGTAGATAATTGAAATATATTGAAATATATTTTAAATGAGGGGAGAATATTCTGGGTTCATTTGGAAAGGCAGAGCCAACATGATGGAATCCTGTGCAAGGATTCCATACTTGAGGAGATGAAACTCAAGACCCAGTCAAAGACCAGCTAAATCGCCTTCTCCACTGAAACTGGAGAGGTGGGGAGAACTGGGCTAAGAATCTCTTGTTTTGGAGTCATGTCTTCTTTTTATTTGCTTATACATGTCAGATTACTTTTGGATACCTAAGTCTCAGTTCCTTTCTTCCTTTCTCCATTACCAAGTCTTGCCTTGCATTTCCAATCCATAGCTAGAGCTTGTTTCTCACAAGATAATCATGTAAAGTCAGAAATAATGGTGGTTGTGTAGAATACTTCTCTTCTTTCCCACCCCCACCAATCTCCTGCCTCCCCTGGCCTTTCATCTATGGTGAAGACTGTCACTCATCAGTGAACAGATTAGCCTCAAGCTCACAGCCAAATCCCAGGGGCACATCTACCTGCACTGACTTGCTTAAAAAGACTTTACTTGTGGTCAACAAATCAATTTCCATACCACAAGCGAGGCATATGATCCTCTCCAAAGGGTGTGTTTCACTTGTTCTTACAGGGAATGTGATGTTTGTCCTTTTGAATAAATACTTCTGCACAGTTGAGGTGGGGCCAGATCTAAAAACAAAAACAACAACAACAAAAGATTGGGATTATATTGTTTGTCTAGCTCTTGTCTCCTTAGGTGAGCTCACTGCTCATAATGACAACTTTCCAGTCTGATCTACCTTTTCTGGAATACAGGGTGGGGCTAAGCATTCTCCAGGCTCTGTTGCAACTGGAAAATCACCTCTTTTCATGTCAGTTTGAATCAGATGCAATCCCTTTACAACTTCAGATTTAAAAAAAAAACTGTGTAGACATGTCAGTTGAATTTCTTTTATGCGTAATTTTCATTTCTTCTTTCTTTTCTTGTTCTTGTTTTGATCTTGGGGCTTGAACTCAGGGCCTAGGAGCTATTTCTGAGCTGTTGTGCTCAAGCTAGCACTGTACCACTTGATCCACAGCTTCACTTTTTGCTTTTATTGGTGGTTTATTGGACATGAGAATTTTACTAACTTTCCTGCCTGAGCTGGCTTTGAACCATTATCCTAAGCCTCCTGAGTAGCTAGAATTACTGGAGTCAGCCACTGTTGTCTGGTTACAATTTTCATTTCTAATTGCACCTCAGTGAAATTAGAGTGTAATGAGAAGTGGGGATATCAACACCAACATATTTTCTTCAGTGTTATTGGAGCTAGAGGTAAGGTAGTCACTATATGACACTTGGTGGTTAGTTTTTAGCTTCACACTAGGAATGTGAATTAGTTTTCAGTCTGATTCCTCTGGGCTAGGATATTGTTATGATAATTTGTGTGCATGTCTTCCCAGACCTTATAAGTATATAAATCTCATGTTCTTTTGAACAAATTGAATGGTTAATCCTTTAATCACTTATTGAGAGATTGCTACAAGCACAGAGCAAAGGCTGGACCTTGCAGCTCAGCAGTTTGAAAGTCATCATTGCTATTCATTTGGTGTATTACCTGTGTTTCTTATTCTTTCTGTCTTCCATTATATAGGAGAGTTGTGGAAAACACTTCCCTGAAAGTGGAATGTGGAGCCATATGAGAAACAAGAGGATGCCAGGATGTAGAAGGTAGCAAAACTGCTTTGGGACATGTCCTTGGTTTTCCTCTGTCCCCTCTCCTGATTCCCCTCAGACAGAACCTGGAATACCTCTATTCAGCTGGTTGGCTGTGCTTTTTATTTAACTTTTCTGATTTTTAAAAAAAGTCAGGGTTGTGTGTGAGTACGTGTGTGTGTGTGTGTGTGTGTGTGTGTGTGTGTGTGTGTGTGCTGTTCCTGGCTTGAATTTAGGGCCTGGGCATTGTCTTTGAGCTATTTTTTTTTTTTGGTCAGTCGTAGGACTTGAACTCTGGGCTTGGGTGCTGTCTATGAGCTCTTCTGCTCAAGGCTAGCACTCTACCACTTGAACCACAGCTCTACTTCTGGGCTTCTAGTGGTTAATTGGAGATGAGAGTTTCAGGGATTTTCATGCCTGGGATGGCTTTAAATCATGGTCCTCAGATCTCAGCCCCCTGAGTAGCATTATAACATTACAGGCATGAGCCACTGGTGCCTGGCAATCTTCTCCTTTGAGCTTTTTTGCTTAAGCCACCACTCTATTTCCAGATTTAAAAAAATATTTATTGAAGATAAGCATCTCATAGACTTTACTATGTAGACTGACCTTGAACCACAGTCCTCAGATCTCAGCCTCCTGACTAGCTAGGATTACAGACATGAGTGATCTGCATCCACCTTTATTTCTCTTAATTTTTCCTCTTCGTTTATTTCCTTTCTTTCCTTCCTTCCTTCTTTCCTTCCTTCCTTCTATTCTTTCTGTTGTTCTGTCAGTTGTGGGGCTTGAACTCTGGATCTGGGTGCTGTCCCTGAGTTCTTCATCTCAAGGCTACAACTCTACCCCTTGAGTCACCACTTCCAGTTTTCTGGTGGTTAATTGGAGATAAGAGTCTCACAGACTTCCGTGCCTGGGCTGGCTTCTAACTGTGATCCTCAGATCTCAGCCTCCTGAGTAGCTAGGATGACGGGTATGAGCCACTAGTGCCCATCCTCTTTTGTTGTTGTTGTTGTTGGTCTTGGAGCTTTAACTCATGGCCTGGGCCCTTTCCCTGAGCCTCTGTGATCAAGGATACCACTCTTTCACTTGAGCCACAGCACCAGTTACAGCTTTTTCTGAGTAGTTTCACAGACTTTTCTTCCCTGGCTGGCATTGAACCTCAATCCTCAGATCTTAGTCTCTCGAGTAGCTAAGGATTATAGGCATGAGTCACTGGTACCCAGATCCTCTACATTTTTTTTTTAAAACAAAGTATTTACATAGAATCTGTGGGCACGTAAGGTAAATGCTTACCACTAACCTATACCCTTATCCATTAAAAAGAAAAAAAATTCCTGTGAGAAAGCAGTGACAATATTCAATGTATAGTTTCTGATACTAAAGAAATTGAGGCAAGGGTGAGGGTTTGGAAGGGTAAGAGAGCATGATAAGTTAGGTGACATTAATCAAGATGCATTATACTTATAAACTTATTTGTTGAATGGGAACTCCTTTGTATAACTATTTAGATATAAACATAAATTTTTAAAATTCATCTAGGAATTAATTAACTACTTTTAAGAGCATCTAGAACTTCCATAGTGTGAAATTCTAGTTTCCTTCCACTTTGTTTCAGTGCAATAAGGCCTTACCTCTTAAATTTTAATATGCAAACCAGTATTCTGAGGCTCTTGTCAAAATGCAGATTCTGTTTCAAAAGGTCTGGGGTGGGGCCATGCATTCTCAGTTCTCATATGCCCCTTGATAATTTGAGTAGCAAAATATTGAGTATGTGACATTAAACCTCCCCAGAAAGATAGTAGATCAAAGCACCTTTAAAAAAAAATTTCTATTAAATCCTCAACTTATTAGATGGTGAAGATGTGCTGTTCAAGATCTAATCTAAAATTCAAACTGTATTCCAACAGAGATTAACTTAATAAAATAAAACTTGAGGCACACAGAGCTATTCCTTTCTTAGTCAATCTGTCAACAAGTATTTATTGAGCACTGACTCTGAGCCTAGCTCTTGGCTAAATGTTATGACACACAAAAGAAAAATGGGACCAGTTCAGTGGAATGCATTTGAAACTTAGGAGGAATGAGAAATAATCATTTTAGGAGAGCTTCCATGATGTGTCACACCTCTAAATATCTTTGCGTGTTCCTATTAACCTTGACAGGTTTTGCTTTATATTCAGGAATAAGAAAGGCTCTGGGGCCCCAATATTCACCTCTACGTGACTTAACCCTCTCTATTTCCTTTTGCCTTATTCAAAAAAGAGTCATCCAATGAGAAGTGGAGACTTGGCCCTGATGGCTGAGTAAAATTAGCCAGGGGATAATTCTAGGGGATCACTGGAGGCCCTGATTCCTGCTGCCAGATTTCCTAAAGAGGCTGCTGAGTTGGCAGTCGTGTTGCTCAGCACAAATGACCCTGGAAGAAGATGAAGTCTACTTATTTGAAGCTTTCTATCTGGTCTAATCCTATCACTTCATAAAGAAGGAAATTATGTGGAGTGGAGTTTGCCTTGCCTCACACGCGCTGAGTACAGAGTGAAGTTCGGTGTTCCTGGCCACAGTTCTTTTCATTGAATGATTTGCTGTAATGACCAGGCTGGCTCACACCCCAGGCTATCCTCTACAGTCAGACTGTTTGCGTTTAACTGTGACCACTTCCTGTGGCTACTGGACTTCTAGTCATTTTTGTTTCTCTTTGGGCCTTCGTTTCCTCATTCGTAAGGCAGGGATAATGGTCACAACTTTTAATTAGTCAAGAGTTAATTAATTAGAATCTATCCTTGTAGAAAATAGGATTGGCTATTTTAGCCCATTTCTCCTGTCAGATTAAGATAACCTAAACTAAATAGCTTATCCACAATAGAAATTTACTCACAGTTCTGGATTCCTGGAAGGCCATGATCGAGGTGTTGGCACACAACCTCAGCATCTGGTGTAGATCCACTCTCTAGTTTCTTCTGTGGTGATGGCGTTGATTTTGTGGTAATGACTGTGTGCTTGGTACTTCTCTGCTGAGCCACACTTGAGTCTTTTGCTTCAGCAGTTTTTGAGATAGGGTCTTTTTGTTCCTTGTATGAACTCATGCCCCAACTGATGACATAGAGTCTCTCAGACTTTTCTGTCACAGCTTAACTGTGATGCTCGCACTCTTGACCTCTCACGTAGAGAAGATGACAAGTTCATGCTAACATGCCCAGGTTTCAGTCAGCTGAGATAGTCTTGCAGATGTCTGGTTGGACGAGCCTCTGGCTCCCATGCGACTACCATTACAGATGGGAACCACTGGGCCCCTGCTGGTTGCTACTTTCAGAATTCAAATTCAGTTTTTCTTGTGGTTCCTCCTATGAGATGATCGAGATCCCAGTTTCCTTCAATTCCTTCTTCAGAACTGCCAGATGGACGTTTGAGGTTCTTAAGCACTGATTGAATATCAGGCCCTTTGTTAAATGTTTTATGTGGAGCTCAATTTTTGCCAACCCTGAATGTAGGTATCATTACTAGTCCCTAGTCATTTCTCCCCACAGGGAGAAACTTACCTAGTGTCTTCTAACTAGTAAATAGTATAGACTAAAACCTAGGCCTCTAACTTAGTAGCTTCATTCTTAACAACCTAGCTAAGCTGGGGGGGGGGGGGAGAGAGGACCTTAAACAATGAGGAAAAGGATTGTATTTGTTTTAAAGCTTCAGATACATTTATTTTCTTTTTCACGAAGAATTAAAAAAAATTAGCACGTTCCATGTTCCTTAGAGAACTGCAATATTACAGATTTATTTCAACGTAAATCAGATCCCTTCTCCAAGGGCTCTGATTGTGGGGAGGAAAACAGCACTGTTTTGTTTGTTTTTTCTGTTGCTGTAGCTCTAGTCCTTTCTTTTCCATTCTTCAGCCCTCTACAGAGGGCCACTTTAGTCTACCAGGCTGCTGTCTGGTGGATGAAGACCCCAGAGTCCCTGAGTCCTTCTTTCTCAGACAGTAGGCATCTTTCCTGACAGCCTGATGTCCTTCCTCTGTGATTCTTTATCCACGGGGTCTGAGCGTCTTTTCCAAATGTGTATTGCTCACGTCTCCAGGGGTGCTCCATTTTCAGTCAGTGGCTCAACCCAAAGAGGCCCTTGGGAAGTGTAGGGACTCTGTCGAGGAGGAAGTGGCTCAATGCCAACCTCCATCGAGTGAACGCGTGTCAGGGTACATATGTGTCACAGCTCTGAAACTTCTGAGGGGCTCTCCTCTTCTCTCCTTCTCTCTCTTTTCTCAGCCACGCACACATACACACAACACTCACCAAGCAGGAGTCCGCTGTGTCATGTGGCCATGGGTCTATTGTAAAGATGCAGATATCTTGTTTTGGGGGTGGGGGGTTGTGTGGATCTCCCATTGTACGAAGGCAAGCAGTACTTTAAGGAATGCCCTCTGGAACATTGTTTCAAAATAGGAACCCTATTTATTTCAGCTTCTTCTTCCTCCCCTGATGCCTGAAGCAATCAGATTGTTCAAGACATCAGAATTTTATAGAGAGTATACATACATTATATGATGAGGCTATGGTATATATATATATAGTATACCATGGACTGTAAACAATTAGGCCTGGAAGTTTAATTCTCAGCAGACTGGGATGGCATTTCAGATTAGAAATGATGACTTCCAGCATTTACCCAAGTTGCCCAATGTCCTACGAGTAGCAAATAACTTTGGAATCAGACAAGAGTTTGTTTCAGATTCTAGCCTTGAGAGTAGTTGCCAAGGTTTTATTTTTTTAGTCCCTTCCTTTCCCTTCCCTTCCCTTCCCTTCCCTTCCCTTCCCTTCCCCTCTTTTCCCCTCCCTTCCCCTTCCTTCCCTTCCCTTCCCTTCCTTTCCCTTCCCTCCCCTCCCCTTTTTCTCCCCTCCCTCCCCTTCCCCTCCCTTCCCCTTCCTCCCTTCCTCTCTGCCTCTTTCCCTCCTTCCCTTCCTTCCCCTCTCTTCCTCCCTCCTTCCTTGTTCCCTATGTCTATTCCTTCCCTTCCTTCCCTCCCCTTCCTCCTTCTTCCATCCCTCTCTCCTTTTCCCTCTTTCTTTCTTTCTTTCTTTCTTTCTTTCTTTCTTTCTTTCTTTCTTTCTTTCTTTCCTTCCTTCCTTCCTTCCTTCCTTCTTTCTTTCTTTTTGTAAATGTATGCACCTCAGGGCTGGGGCTTAAACTCAGGGGTAAAGTGCTGTCCCTTAGATTTTTTTGCACAAGGAGAGTGATAATAATCTACCACTTGAACCACAGCTCCACTTCTTAGGTTTTGCTGGTTAATTGGAGGCAAGAGTCTCACCATGGACTTCCCTGCCTGGGCTATCTTTGAACTTTGATCCTCTGATCTCCACTTCCTGAACAGCTAGGATTACAGGCAGCTGGATTATTGCAATGATTTGGATAGCGTTTGAGGATGTTTGCAAGAGTTCCTGTCTTAGGAGCTGAGTCCTGACAGGCATGAGAGCTTTATGGATCACTGGGGAATCTGTTCTCAAAAGCCACCCTGTGCTCTTTTGAGAGCAAGTTGTGATGAGCAGGAGCCTGTACCCTGAACCCATGCCCTGGCTTCCTGCTCTATGATGAGGTGATGTGAGCCCATCTTCCCAACACTCACCCAGGAGAGTTTCACCAGAGCCCTCCTGATGCTGGCTTGATGCCTGTGAACGTCTGGAACTGTGAGTTAAGTGAGCTTCTTGTTTTCTTCTCCAAAATTTAGCTTGCCTCAGATATACCATCATAGTGTTGGAAACCAGACTACCCAAGGAGCTACGTGTCCAGTTTCTGCATTAGCTTGTAATGCCAAGTTTTGCTTTCTCTATTCATAACATAGGGATGGAGGTGCTGTGAAAATTAACTTGAACAAGGAATATCATGCTCTTGAGTACACTATCTGGAAAAATAACTTGTGCTTGATAACAGTGATAATGGTACCTATACAGTTATCTATTACTATTTTATAACTCTTAGGAGTTCCCATACTTATTCTCCCTACTGGCACCAGTGGGCAGTAAGCTGTAATCAGTACCTAACATAATGCTTCCTATTTCTGATATTTAATAAATATTTGAATGTGAGAAAAATGCTATTGTGTAACTGTAGAGCTGTTCTCTTTCTTTTCCTTTCTTTCTTTCTTTCTCTTTCTTTCTTTTTTTCTTTCTTTCTTTTTGTTCATAAGGCTTGAACTCAGGCACTGTCCCTGTGCTTTTGCGCTCTAGGATAATGCCATATCACTTTGAGCCTCACCTCCAATTCCAGTTTTCTGGTGGTTAATTAAAGATAAAAGTCTTTCCTGCCAAAAAAAGTCTTTCCTGCCTAGACTAGCTTTCAACTGTATCTTCAGATCTCAGCCTCTACAATTATAGGGAGATTTTATTTCTTGATCAGTGAAGTTTTCGTTTTCTTTCCATCCTCTCTCTCTCTCTCTCTCTCTCTCTCTCTCTCTCTCTCTCTCTCTCTCTCTCTCTCTCTCTCTCTCCCCATCTCTCTGTCTCTGTGTCTTTCTTTCTCTCTCTCTGTCTTTCTTTCTTTCTTCCTTTCTTTCCTTCCTTCCTTTCTCTCTCTCTTTCTCTCTCTCTTTCTCTCTCTTTCTTTCTTTCTTTCTTTCTTTCTTTCTTTCTTTCTTTCTTTCTCTCTCTCTCTCTCTCTCTCTCTCTCTCTTTCTTTCTTTCTTTCTTTCTTTCTTTCTTTCTTTCTTCTTTCTTTCTTTCTTTCCTTCTTTCTTCTTTGTCTGAGACCTAAACTCAATATCCTTCATTTTTACTCATTGGCTAATGCTCTACCAGCTGAACCACACCTTCAACCTCTTGATCTAAAGTGATTTTAGGGAATTCTGGGAGTGGATGGTGAGGATCTAGGTTGATCCTTGTCGAAAGACAAAATTGGACAATCTCCAGCAATATACATATGGGCATTCCATTAGCAAGTGTTTCTGTCTCTGACTGCAGATGAATTTTTCCTGGAGGGTTACTAAGATGACTATTCTTAGGTAAATTTGGACTAGGTGATTTTCAGGAAATTGGGAAATGTCTTTGCCCTTCCCCAAACTGCCCAAGTTATCTGAGTTTCTGTGACTAGAAAATGATTTCTTTGCTTAACTATCATTTTAGGATATCATAATTGCAGCTTAAAGAAGAATGCAAACTTAATTAAAAAAATAAATCAAAGACTAAAAGAAATCAAAAGTCCCAAACAAGTCTTTCTTGTTATATAACAGGTTGTGGGTAAGAGCCTATAAGCATGGGGGACCCTCTTCCATTAAGTTATTCTGGGATCTATATGAACAGAGGTTTACCTCATCTTCCATCAGGGTAATCGGTGTTCCCAAGGGCAGAATAGGAAGAGCAACATGGGAAAGAACTATGAACTATGTGGAAAGGCACAGTGGGCCAAATATAACAGAAGTATCTATTATATCTATCCAGACTAAAAACCAGTCATACCTGGCCATACCTGACTGGCAGAAACTCTTGGAGAATGAGTTCCTGGCTAGGCTAGCATGTTCTCATGAGAAGTATGCAATATAGGAGAAACATACATGAATTGTGAACCAGGCTAGGTAGGATGTTCTTTGTTTTAAGGAGCCAATCGCTCTAGAGTGTTTTGGTACAAGCTGGTTTGTCTTTATTAGGAGGAAAAGCTTATTTGAGAACTTCTAGGCCTAAACATATAGCAAAAGGTCAGAGCCACTAAATAACAGCAGTAGAGTGTGTGGGAAAAATGACTGGTCAGATGTCTCTCCGATGGTTCTAGACTTCTGGATGCTTGAAATGGGGCTCTAGGAAAGAGGTCAAGAAAGATGGAAAATAAAGACAAGCAAACCACTGCAGTCTTTCTTTGCCAAGGGTAAGACATGGCTACCTTCCAGAGGCGCTGGGCCTGCTACTTGTGGGCAGTCTTTGCAATAAAGCACTGCCAAGAGTTGCCGGGCAGGGGGCAGGGGTGGTCCCAGGTCCCAGGAGCTGTGGATAGAGAAGAAGGACATGGCTTCTCCTTATTACTTGTAGGCCTCCAAGAAAGGAAAGGCGGGCTCATTATGTCTCTAAGGTAGATTTTATAGTTCTGGATTGGAGCCTAAAAGTTGCATGTGGTTTTCAAATACTTATTTTATCACACTCCGTGATTACTTCCATTATGTGTGGCTAACATTGAGTCTTTTCAGATTTAGTTGGGATATAGAAGGTTTAAATAAGCCCAAGATCAGATGTGTCTGGGATTCCATTTCTTGCATGCATGCTGTAAATAAACGCTGATGAAAAATATTTTAGTTCCAACTTCTGCCACCCCAAATCCTACAAATATGCACATTAAAGCCCCATAATCCCATAAAAGCCTTTTTACTTGTAAATAACACTATCTTGTTTTCCATCTCAAATTTCTTCTCCTGTAATTACACAATATTTGGTTTCCCCTTTTTAGGCAATTCAAATTAAAACTTATTTCATTTCATAATTACAAACATTCATTTTGAGTAAAGACTAATCTGACGGGAATTTGGTTTCAGTGATATTGTAACCCAGACTTGCAATAGCAAAGCAATCCATCTCCTGACTAATGTCTTGGAATCTTTTACAACTCTACTCCAGCTAAACATTTGCATTTGGAAAGTTTTATCCTCTTCCTTGAAATAATAATGCTTTATTAAGAATAGTGTGTGATTCGATTTTTTAAATAAAAATAATGATTTAAATCAAAGGCCTCAAGATATGAAGAATTTAAAGGGTGAGCCATTTTACCCTTTTAGTTTGGGGGTTATTTTATAACTCCCAGGAGTTCCTAAATGGAATGTTGCTTAGAAAATGTTCATTATTAAGTTAGTTTTCAACTATTTCCTGAAAAAAGGAGAAAGAAAATATTCTTTGTCTGGCTATCTTAATAGGTGATAATTTTGAAATATTAGATAAAGTCTATGTTATTACTACTCAGAGTGTGGGTAGAGTAGGAAATAGCATGATGGTCCGTTCATGTATGAAAGGAGGGTGAATGTCTAGGTACACACAGTTTTTATTAACTTCCAAGCTAAAGTGCCTATTGAGTGTTTGCATAGTGATCACTGTTGGCCCATTTGTAGTATTAGAAACACTCCAAAACAATAGTGATTTAAAAACACTGATTTATTCCAATCTTTCATAGCTTCTGGGGTGATGAACTTGGCCAAGCAGCTTTTGTTTGTTGGAGATGGGGGTTCCGCTTGTGCAATAGCTGAGTCTATAGTCGTATAAAACCTCTACTGCTCGCACATAGAGCTTGTAGGCTAAAACACGAGAAGGCTAAGTGGTCATTTCTCTCCATCAGTGGCTGGTGTGCGTGGTGGTCTTGTGCTATGACCGAGCTTTCTTAGTCTGCTTCTATGGAAGCTTATTTTCTCACAGAGCAATGACCCGAATTCACAGACTGCAAGGTTTCTTTCACCTTGGAGCTTCATGGCTGTGTCCGCCTGTTGCTGGTGAGTCGGGATGGCCCAGGCTCATGGGGAGCTCCATGAGTAACTAGTCCTGGTTACTCATGGTTCTGAGAGGGAACGCATGGTTCACTGGAGAGCCCTCTTTGAACTATTTGTTCACTCAGATCATTTTAATGGATGAAAACATGTAAGTTTTGGTGTTGAGGAGAGAAAGAAGGAAGAAGATCTCTTTTGGTTAGGACTACTTTACACTCGTGTGTGTGTGTGTGTGTGTGTATGTGCACATGAGTGTGTGTGTGTGTGTGTGTGTGTGTCCTTGTTTGGGTGTTATATGGAATTACCCTGATAATTGAGAACTTTTGTAGTTTAATTTAGGTTGAGGATAGAAGGAGAGAAATATTAAGAAATGCTAGGTGTCCATCTGCAAAGGTTTTATGCTACATGCTTTTAGGTACTTATGATCATTTTTGTGAACACATTCATTTAGTGCTCATGTTCAAGTCCTTGGTGAGATTGTCATTCATGAGAGTAAGTTATTTAGCTTTACTGAATCTCATTTTTGTCTTATATACCGTGGTTATGTGCTTTTGTTCATGTGGTTTTGTTCATTAATTCTCTTTCACTACTTATTCAGTGACTAATATATTAATCTCATGATTAATTCTTATTAGTCAATGAGTATTTTTTTAAAATTTAAAAGCTTAACATTCTTTTACTTCCTTATATACTATTTATATAACAAATAAAAAGTTATGGATTTAACAAATTACATTTTCTAAAACAAGTAAATAATAGTTAAAGCTATGATTTCTAAATATTTAATTAAAATTGCAAGTCTAATTTATTGTACACTTGCAAATGCTTTAAACACTTTAGAAAGCAGATAGCAAGCATATGTTTATGCATATGCAGTACTAGTCAAGAAATGGAAATATGCCTATTTATTTCTTCAGTATTTTTATTCTTATTGTGTTTATTTTGTACTTGGTAGAAAGATTTGGTGTCTTTTCTCAACTTTATTGAGGTTGAAACAGGTTTAAAAACTTGCCCCTCCCCTTTCCCCTGCCCCATCAGAGTTCCTAATTTCTGCCGTTGTATCTGTGTATAGTCCCCATTTTTCTGGTGTTGAAATTGAATAGGCAGTGTGCTAGCATTTATCCATGGAGTCTAAGTTAGGTGCCTGTGACTCACATGTGTAATTGTATCTACTTAGGAAACTGAGAAATGAGAATGGCTGTTTGAAGCCGGCCTTGGCAGGAAAGTCCATGAGACTGTTATCTCCAGTGAGCCTCCAAAAATCTGGAAGTGGATGTGTGTATCAGGTGGTACAGTGCTAGCTTTCAGTGAAAAACTGAGGGCTTCCTGGCCCAGTACTGACATACACACTCCCCTCCCCCACCTCCCATACATGGGAGATGGGCCTTACTCCACAGATATAAACCTTCATTTTGCATGGATAAATAAATAAAAGAAAGAGCATAGGGACGAAGGTGCATGGTTTAAGTGGTGGAGAGCTTGCCTTGCAAATACAGGAACGGGGAGTGGGCCTTCATGAAACACTGGACCTGCTGGTACCTTATTTTTGGCTTTTCAGCCTCGGGAATTTCTGTGGTTTGTAGGTTACCTAGTCTGTAGTATTTAGCTACAGCATTACAAATGGACAAAAGCACTTACTTTTGCTTTTTGATATAGCACTTTTCAACAAGTCAGATGTGTATTTTCCTTGTTTATTTTTGTGTTTCTGTATCCATTCAAGCATATAGACATGAATGCAGATATCTTTTATCCATTTTGTTCACTGAGGTTTTCTCTGGGTCTAGAAGAATAACTGGCAAACAGGAGTTGCTCAGCAAAGCTTGTGGAAAGAACTGATGTTAAATCCTGGTCAAGGACATTCGGTAGCTTACTGACAGAGCTGTGTAGGGTGTGATCGAAATATGCGTTGTACACTCCATGGTGAATTATTTGGAGTACTGGCTTTGTCCAAGGTTAGTAGGTTTTGTTCTTCTTGATCAAGCATTCCCTCTGAATTACTTATCTGATTTTTATACACCCTTATGTCCACGTTAGGGTGACTTGCTGTGGACTAATGGCCTCATTGTTGGCAGTTCCAACTAAAGCTTTGGGTTAGTTTGTTATCCTGAAATGACAAGTTTCTTTCCCACTGATCAAGAGGACATGCACAGTAAGAGTACAATCCACACCACAGGGATGAAAAGACAGGTAGGAGAAGCTCCAAGCTCCATATGGTGAACAAAGACAGTGTCTGGTGCACATTGAGTTCTCAATGTCATTCTTATTAGGAGTGCTATTTTCAGTTATCTTTTTTCCAAAGACATCTTTTGTTATCTTCTTCCATTGATGTTTAGAAGAAATTCCTTCATCCTAGTCTCATGACAGGCAGGGCATATGTGTATGTTGTGATAATTCTTTAATTGCAAGATTGTCCACTGTGCATTATACCTTTAGAACCAACTGCCATATTGCAACATGTTAAGAGGGAGTAATAAATGACTGCTAAATCAGTAGAGTTATCACTACTGAAGTTCTCACTTTTTCTGCACAGGTCCTTGGAATGAAGATTGTTATCAGTATAAATGCATGACAGATTAATATTCTGATTACATATTATGGACCATGACTTTGACTAGTTATTCTTTCATTTTGTGGGAATACTGGGTCTTGAACTCAGGGCCACAGATGCTTGCTTGGCTTTCCTGAACAAGGCTGGCACTCTACCACTTGAGTCACATTTATGTTTCCAAAGTTATGATGGTTAATTGGAAATAAGGGTCCCTCAAATTTATCTGCTTGGGCTGAATTTGAATCAAGATCCTCTGATTTCAGCCTCCGAAGTACTTAGGATGATAGATGTGAGCCACCAGAGTTTACCTTTGCTATTGCTTCTTTATCCTATTCAACAGCCAACTAAGAAATTTATTTTTATTAGGAAGCCTACAGAATGGGAGAAGATCTTCACTAACCAAACAACGGACAAAGGCCACATGTCTAAAATATATCAACAGCTCAAAAAATTGAATCACTCCCAAACTAATCTCCAAAGAAACAACCATCCCATCAAAAGATGGGCCAAAGACTTAAAGAGAGTCTTCTCTGAAAAAGAAATAAGAATGGCCTATAGACACATGAAGAAATGCTCGACATCTCTGGTCATAAAAGAAATGCAAATCAAAAGAACTCTAAGATTCCACCTCACTCCAGTTAGAATGGCCAGGATCAAGAAAATGAATAACAACAGATTCTGGCAGGGATGTGGCCAGGAGGGATCACTACTACACTGCTGGTGGGAGAGCAAATTCGTTCAACCACTATGGAAAGTAGTATGGCAGTTCCTCCAAAGACTAAACATATAGCTCCCCTATGACCCAGCAATTCCACTACTTGGCATTTACCCAGAAACAAGGGCATACTAAATCCACTAGCACAACGATGTTCATTGCAGCACTATTTACCATAGCAAAGATATGGAACCTATCCAGATGTCCCTCAGTTGATGAGTGGATCAACAAGTTGTGGTATTTATACACAATGGAATTCTATGCTGCTGTTAGAAAGAATGACATTGCCCCATTTGTAAGGAAATGGAAAGACTTAGAAAAAATCATATTAAGTGAAGTAAGCCAGACTCAAAGGAACATAGGCTCAATGGTTTCCCTCATTTGCCATAATCAGTAGAAACCTTGGACTCTTCTAGCAGAGATTTGCAATAGAGCAACACCTAGATACATAAGGCCATACAGTATGATGCTAAATGAAAGGACCTCTAGGATATAGACACAAAAGCCATATAATGAGTGATTGTTTTCCTTAATGTACTATGTTATCTCTCATCTCTTTTGCTGTCCCTTGGTTATCTCATATTGCTACAGTATTTCACTTTGTTATCTGATATATTGGATATATGCATATTTGGTTATTTGAAATTGGATAGGAAAGGGGGGAAAACAAGATGAGGGATGGGGGTGGGGGGGAGGGAAATGGGGACCAAGACATGAGAAAGGGTATCAATGTATATGAAGTAATGCACCTTCCATCTGGCAAATGTAATGTAACCCTTCTATTAATTACAATAAAAATATGTAGAAAAAATAAAATAAATAAAAAGGAAGCGTCTTTTTAATCTTATAATTTATTGATTGGGGAATGGAGGCTCCGAGAGGCAAGCAAAAATTCTAAAATTCACATAAGGAACATGTATCAGAACCAGGATTAGAACTCACATGTAGACATGTCCAAACTGACTCGTGTTTTCTGCATACTTTGTGTTAAGGGAGGGCAGCACTTTAATAGAACACAGCAATTCATGGTTTCTTTAAATGTTCTCATAACTTCATCAATAGGATTATCTTTTCAGCTCCACCCAATAAGGGTCCATTATTTAGCCTCTATTCAGTTCTTAGGAGTAAGAACTGAAGTTTTCATTTAGAAAACTTGAATCTACTCTGACCAAATACCTGATGACAAATAAATGGTGATAAATGGCATTTAGTTATCTAATCAAATGTAAACATTAGTAAATAGCAGTCTGTTATGCTTACATGAAATTATGTGAATACTTCAAGAAGATACAGCCCTAGAAACATAACTTCAAGTACCCATATTTGAAAATTAAATAGATATTGTAAAAATACTGTCAGTAATTATAGTAATTTACATCTCAAAACACTTTTGCTTGTATAGATCTTTTCAAAATTTTTTCAACATTTATTTTTTGGTGGTAGTGATGGGATTTCTTCCCAGGACTTTACACATGCTAGCATAGGCTAAGCAATCTCTACCACTGAGCAACAGTCTTACCACATCCTTGAAATTATTATTATATTTTTTTTTGCCAATTTTGGGCTTTCAACTCAGGGCCTGCGCACTGTTCTTGGACTCTCTCAAAGCTAGAGCACTACCACTTGAGCCACAGCACCATGTCTGGCTTTTTTCTTTGTATGTGGTACCGAGGAAGCGAACCCAGGTCTTCGTGCATGCTAGGCAAGCATTCTACCATTAGGCTAAACTCTCAGCCCTGAATTTCATTTTTTAACCAGTATTATACTATTATTTTATGTGTGTTACTTTAATAGTGATACTGTGCATCTTTTTGTTTTATTAGCCATACAATTCTGTGTGTCCTGTGAACTTTTTATTTTTGCTCATTTTTACATTAAGTTTTTTGTGTGTATTCATTCATTGTGAATTTTTAATAATATAGATGCTGCTCTTGACCATGCAGTTGAATGTGTTACTAATATCTTCCATGTATTCTTTTATTGTCATTCAACTTCAGTCACAAAATCTATTTTCCTAGCAAAATTTTATTGTAAATGTCTTCTCAAAAGAAAATGTCATCTATTGTGAATGCTGGCCTAATACATTTATTTAATAAATGAAACAATATTCAGGCATTACTCATCTTCTGGAAAATAATACCTAATTTAGTAAATGAGAAGCTAACCTTAGAAGTCACCACCATATAATTTTCTCATTAAACAAAGGTATGATAATGTGCCATAAACAATGAAGTAAAATTTCGGATAAACTTGCCTCAAATCAGATTGAAGACAGGAATATTTGATTGAAATAGGAGGCTAAGCCAAAGTTGAAACTTTCTATGTAAAGGGAAATTAATGTGTATATGAAAATCTTCCTTTAGGGTCTCAACAAAGCCCCTTGCCAGGAAAGACCTCTTCTCTGTGGCCTGATCAACCCTTAGCATAGTCTCCTACTTACATGTGTCTTCCAACCCTTATCTCTCATTTGTCCTTGTTGGCCTGAAAAGGGCAATTACTAAGCACTTTGATTGGGTTAGCTGCAGTGGAACAGCTAAAAGGGGTTGGCTGTATTACTTCTTTTCTACATTGACTAGAGGAATTTAGCTAATTCCTCAACTTCCACTTCCCTCTTTGTAAAACATAAAAAAAAAATGCCTCCTACAATGCCACTGTGAAGATTAATATGAACAATGATATATGAAACTATCCTAAAGCTCATCCATTGCTACATATCTCAGGTTGTTTGCTTGTGACAGTCCATTCATAATGTGGTTTTCAAATAATGAATAAATTAATCAATTCACTGAGGAAATGAGGCATGGGAAGGCAAAAAGACATAGGCTTTGCCTTAGTAGGCCTTAAAATTTTGAAGTTTATAGTTAGAGTTTTATGTAACATGGTAGAATTTACGAAATGTTCTCACCTTCCACGTTATTTCTCCATTCATTCAACCATGGGATTTACCATGACAATAAATTATAGCCCTTGACCTCATGGTAGGAGGCAAAACAAGTACACAGGAAGAGGTATAAAATGGTTACAAGTGATAATATTTACAAGTTATAATACACTTGCTGCCTTATGAATCATGAAGTAGAATGGAAAAAGGCAGGTATGGGGGTGGAGGGTGTAGATTAGGCACATGGTTGGAGAATGTCTCTCAGAGGCAGTTGTAGTCAAGCTGAGACCTGAGGGACTCTGTAAAGCTGGAAAGAACTCACTGGAGAAGAATGGACTTGCTGAAGTTCTGCAGCAAAAAATAGCAGAAAGCTCTGGAAAGGTACATTTACAAGAGGTGCACCCCAAAACTCAGGATGGCTAGACTACAAGGAAATGATCAGAAAGGCAGAATAAGGCTTGGATCAGGGAGATTTTTCTGAAATACATCAAGAATTTTAGATTTTATGTAAGTGCAAGTCAAAGCCCCCACAGATCATAAATCAGAGAATTTCTACATGATCCCTTTAGTGTTCTGAGAAAGGAATAGAAGGAGCATATGAAGCCATAAAAGAGGCAGTTGCATTGGTTAGAAAAGAGTGACTATTGAATTATAAATATGACATGTGTTAGGCAGAAGACCAGACACAAAACTCTTCCCTTACCTAACTCCATCTTATCCCTAGTGCCCAAAGATTTGGAGAAAATATTATACCATCCAGTTCTAAAATTGCAGTACTGTATATCAGCAGCCTTGAGAGCTGAAAGGAAATGATCATTCTCAAGAAGTAACTATGATGCAGACGTGTTTCAGGTGCTATAGATCAATCAACATCAAACACATGAAGTTTTGAGTTCTGTGTTAGTTGGTGTAGCTGCTATAACAAAGTTCTGAAGTCAGTGGTTCACAAGGTAGAATTTGTTTTTCACCTCATTCTGAAAGTTGAAGAACAAGGTGTAAATGTCGTTAGTGTCACTGGAGGCTCTTTTCCTCCCTGTGGCACCTTTGCATGGTCTTTTCTTGGTGTGTAATCTGTCCCCAAAACCTTCTTTTCTTATAAGATCATTGGTCATATTATTTGGTGTGAGGACACAATATAGCCCGTAGCATTCTAAGAGAAAAATCTGTTTTAGGGGGAAAACAGGTATGAGAATGTAAATTGTGATATAGTTTACTTACTTCTGGCATATGCTAAAATTGTTACCCTTTTCCTAAGTTTACAAGAAAAAGATGTGGTTTCCTTTCCTAATTAGTTCCAATCGTGATGACTTAAATACTCCACAAAGGACTGTTCAGCACATTTGCTGAGCCTTTGTTAGACTACCAGGCTACCTCTCTACCTCCTCCTAATCATTCCTAATCATGTGAGCGCTCTCTCTCTCTCTCTCTCTCTCTCTCTCTCTCTCTCTCTCTCTCTTTCTCTCTCTCTCTCTCTCTCTCTCTCCCTCCCTCCCTCCCTCCCTCCCTCAATCTCTCTTTAAGAGACAGGTTTTAGCACTCTTCAGCTAAGTTAAGTTTGGAGCAAATTTAATAACAAGTGAAAGTAATGGTCAACACTCAGCACTTAGCAATTCAATGTCCTTCTCTCAGTTTTATCCAAGAAAAGGAGTCTATTTTCAGATTCATTTTGTAACTATAATGGTGGAAGATACCCATCAAGTTTTCTATGGTAGTTTCCAGGAACCGAGTTACAGTTGTTCAGGAGGGATTAGTGCCTTTTCCCCTGGATGCAGATTGAACACATGAAAAGAAGACATTGCGGGAAAGGCATGGTCAACAGAAGCGGGCCTCCAGGTCAGTGAAAAATAAGGAAACCTCAGTCCGTTCTCTGTGAGCGCTGCTTGGAGCCATGTCTGCAAGCTTGCTCTCAGGTTTGTGGTTTCAGCTTCTCTTTTCCTAGCTGGAGCAAGAGATTTATTTCTAAATAGAATTCAGGTGACCCTTTGATAGTAAAGTGTTGCATGCACATTGGGGATGAGCCAGTTAAAATGTTTGACACTAAAAATAATATTTTATATTAACAAGATTCAAAAGTATTTACCAGTCCTTGTCTAATATTCTGTGGCATTAGCATACCCTTGAATAATCTACCATAGAACAGTTAGCTGGTTTATTTAGGAAGATTCTGGAGCCTTTGGCCTCTTCTGAGCTAGGTAAAACACAAAGAGACTTCAGATATTGGCTAAATCACTATTAATTGTGTGATTTCTCAGAGCCTTGATTCTATGCTTCAAAATAGGGCTCATAACCCTTAGATGGTTTGCATCATAGGAAGAACTCAATAAGTACTTGTGAATCAAATTATTTCCCCCCTTTCTTATCTTGTTCTCTTTTGTTCTGCTTCTTCTAAATTCTCTATCTCTGTCTTCATCAAACGTATGAAGAGTTTAAAAAATATTTTTATATTACATCTTTTTTTGCCAGTCCTGCGTTTGGGCTCAGAGCCTGGGCACTGTCCTTGGGTTTTTTCAAGGCTAGAGCTCTACCACTTTAGTCACAGCACCAGTTCCGGCTTTTTTCTATGTGGTACCGAGGAATGGAACCCAGGTCTTTGTGCATGCTAGACAAGCACTCTCCCACTAGGCCAAACTTCTGGCCCCTATATTATATCTTGAAATATATTTTGAACCCTACTATCCAGCTTGGAATTATCTTTAAACTTTGTCTCGAACTATGGGGAAAAAGTCTTGTGTCCTAAAGCATCATTAAACCAGGAAATAAGTGACAGTGCATATTTAGTTCTCTCCAAACTATGCAATAAATGAATAAAAAAGTATGCGTTAAGTGTGACTACTTTTCCAATTTCAAAACTCCTGAGCTACCATGTCATCCCTCTTGGTACCCTGTTGTTATTATCTAAGCCCTCATTCGACCCTTGCTGCTAGCATAGTCTTTGTATTCAAACAAAAACTTACTCAAATGCTACCTTTGTTATTACAAGCCATGTGAACTGGGGCAAGTTCCTTAACTTCTCTAAGCTGCAGTTTTCTCATCTGTAAAGCAATAATAAATATATGACCACCTTAGCATCATCAAAGTGTTGGAGCATTAAATAAAGAGAATATGGTAAGAACAATTGCTAAGTTTCACACGGTTCTTACCACAGTTCCAGATACGAATGAATGCTCAATACATGTTATTATTGTGTTTACTATTGATTCTAATACATTGTGAGTGAAGTTTCCTAAGATGATATGTAGCAGAGAGAAAAGCCAAGTATACAGTAACAGTGGCAGATGGTAATAATGACTTTCATTTTTGTTATTTGTTATTTTTTGTCACAAGACCCCTTTAACAATCAATATAACATACTAACCAACTCTGCCTTTCAATGATCTTAACAATTCAAACTCACGTTGCTGTGATTCAGTAATAATGAGTCATTAACCTCCAGCCCCGGTGCCTGTGGTTGTCTCAGACTTATTTCCATTTTCTTTTTTGCTCTTTTACACACTTACTTTCTTCCCTACCTCTGGTTTGTGACTTCTCAGATTCCCTTACAATTCTACCACTGTCTTTGATCCTGAGGAAGATGGATCAGCTGCCAGCTGATTGTTCTGTGTTTACCTGGGACCTTGCTATCCAGAGTCAGCTTGTCTGATTCCTGCAGACTCCAGCCTTTTCCTGGACACTGATGGCATCCCAGTAGTGGCTTGGAGAACATCTAGCCATGGTTTGAGTTTGGTCATTAGGAAGTCTTTTTTCAAACAAATTATTTTCTTATCTTAAAATGTTTATTTGGTACCAAATTCCACCTTGGATCTTAACTTCTAATCTTTAAGTGATGACTTTTCCTCTCTATTAAATTATTTGGCTTGAAAGAGGACCCAAAGGTCAGTTTACCTTGTCCCATTGGAGGGGAGATTGCACTTACGGTATTAGTGATTTCGCCTATTGGGACTCTAGCACTCTCTGGTACCTGTTTCCATGGAGACTGCTTTATGGGATCTGGCCTAATGATTCTAAGGATCATACCCAAAGGGTAGCGTTCCGTGAGACACATTTGGCAAAAGTAACCTGGGTCTATGCCAAAATGTCTAGAAAGGAGAGACCCTGGCTCTTGGCAACGACCTCAGTTCCAAAGCTGGCCCATGAATACTGCTGGCTAAGGAATGTAACTAACCTGTAGTTTAATTAAAAGTTTTATTACACAGTTAGTTGCTTGAAACCCATACTTTTTTTTTTTTAGAAATTTGAGATAGAATCTTTTTATGTAGTTCAGTCTAGCAGTGAACTCTCAGTTCTCTTGCTTCAGCCTCTCGAGCCTAGAAGAGCTGCACTATTTCTTGCTAATTTGAATTCTATAATCGTCATAACTTGATAGTGAGGGTCTACTTAATGTATGTATGTATTTCAAATTCTTATCAGTAATAAATAAAAAGCAATCCAAGCCTTATCAATCCAACTCACTAAAGGTAAGCACCCCATAACTAAACAGGCAGGTTTAGCTTTAGCTTTCTTTACTATAATATTTATCTCCCATCGAGGTTTCCCAGCAATAATTAAGTAAACTGTGGCGATGTTGTTTGGGTTTCTAGGAATCAGAATCTGCACAGAGACGTGGACAGAGAGAAAGCTTAAACAAATATACATCTACACAGCATTTATTTCAGGGTGGTTTCATCAGGCAGAAAGGTTTCCTTTCAGCTGCCTCAGAGGTTTCTGAAACCTTTCAGGCTAGAGGAGAGTGATTTTTGGTTTGTGTGGCTAAAGCACTGGAGAGGGTGATTGGTTTCATTAGGCAGGGAAGAGTGCTAATATGCAACAGTACTTCTCCAGTTATTGGGCACTTTATGTTAATAACTCATGATGGCTTGAGTGTTTAGGTGTATGTTTCAAACCTGGTGTAAAATACCATGCCATTAAGAATTTAAACAAATTCTAATTTAATTACAGCCAAGAGCTGGGTCCAAGTGATCTTGTGTTTTTGTTGGCTAGTTTTAATATTACAAATTTTGAATAGGGAAAGATTTATTTGCTTTGCTCTTTACTTTGTTAAAAAATCTGGATTGTTAAAAAAATCTTAATCGTTTTAAAGGGCACACACATTTGGAAAATGAAGTGCAATTGAAGTTATGGAAAATTCTATTTTTCTTCAATATTATTTTGTTTTTCACTTTGAAATGTGCCAAGTTTTTCTTGCCTGTGATATATTGATTATTCCCATATTCTTTTCACATTCTTTTTTGTGTGCTTAAATAACATTTCCATTTCTTGAATGGCTTCATTCTTATCACATAATTTTTCGACCATAGGTTGAAATGGGGAAAAATCCAGTTTAAAAATTCATTAAAAAAAGCATTATAGAGTTACCATTCAAGACAACTTCAAAACATAGTGGATAGAAGTGATTTCTTGGCTCCTGATTGTGGGGTGACTGATAATAAAGAATATTTGGGCTCACATATAAACAAAATCACCAAAGTCTATGTTCTTTCAGACCAACAGTTGTAGAATCCTTTGTGATGGCTTTTAGTAAGAAATTTAACTAGATATAGCTTCTATATTTTTTAATAAAATAGAGGAGAGGTGATTTCCCCTGAATATGAATACCCTGGGTATGTTGAGTTTGATTTTAACTTTTAGGCATGAATTTGATTGTCAGTGACATCTGGAAAACTGATGAAAGATGAGAATCCAATGCTCTTCTTCATGGCAGGGCCACATTAGAAGAAATTCTCATAGCCTAGTGGTAGAGTGCTTGCCTAACATGCTCTAAGTTCGGAGTTCGATTTCACGGTACCACATACACAGATAAAGCTGGAAGTGGTGCTGGGGCTCAGTCATAGAGCTCTAGCCTTGACAAAGCCAAGGAAAGTGCCCAGGCCCTGAGTCCAAGCCCAAGGCCAGGCAAAACAAACCCCTAAATAGAAGCAATTCTCATCAATTTTCAGCAATCCTCTGCCACGTGACCTCTGAAATTTCCAATGTAGTATGCCATGAGTTCCCTAAGTGAAAGGGATAGGGCTCCAAGTCCTTTAGAACTTTCATGTATAGGGAAGAAGGAAATGATGGATGATCAGCTTAGGACACTGTGCTGTAATAATTTGTATCAAAATATTTAATTTGATATATATATAATATTTAATTTGGCAAAGAAATAAGAAAATTAATATTGCTCTTTTGTATTATCTAAACTACTCAAAGAGATAAAAACAGATAATGAAGATGAAAGAATTATAGGAATTGGGATGTGGAATTGGAGAAAAGATTCATAATTGCTGATATGTATATGTATATATGTATATATGCATGTCTATATGTGTGTGTATGTGTGTGTTTATATTCATCGAAAATGCATGGCTTGGAGTAATCTCTCTTGCCTTAATTGTTTGACAAGGAATCATTTTGAGAAAGTATGCAGCCAGAAGCCTATCTCTGTTGTTCTTTTCTGCTCCTTCTTTTCTGCTGTTACTTTTTTCCATGGCAAAAATAGAGCTGAAGCCAGGTGTGGTGGCTCAGGTCTGTAATCCTAGCTCATCAGGAGGCTGAGATCTGAAGATCTTGGTTCAAAGCTAGCCAGGGCACTAAGGACCTTGAGACTTTTATCTCCTATCGATCACTAGAAAACTGGAAGTGGCGCTGTGTCTCAAGGGGTAGGGTGGTAGCCTTGAGCTGAAGAGCTCAGGGGCAGTTCACAGGCCCAGAGTTCAAGTCCCATGACTAACAACAACAACAAAAAAATAGAGCTGAGCATGCTAATTGCAGGGCACTCGAGATTCCTAAAAAGATTTATGACATATTATCGAATTATCTTTCAAAACTTCAAAGGTAGGGTTATAAAACACCACATTTATGTTTAAGAATTGTTTATTGACATTTCTCCCTACCCAATTAGGTTCTAAGGGTCCTTAAAAAACAAACACGTTGTGAGCTGGTACTTAGCATGGCACAAGTTCATCATTAAGTATCTGGCAGAGTAGAAATCATGATGGAAGCATTTTCCTAGAGGAGAGCCTATATCTTTACTATTTTCTATCACTAATGTGTACAATTTTTTTCCCTGTATTTTTTCTGGTTAGCATCTATGTAACTATTCTTTCTATGAGGCTTCAAAGCCCTCGTATTTCCTACCTTTAGTAGATGATGGCTAGCCTGTTGAGTGGCTGTAGTGGTTTTTCTCTTGAATTATGTATGTCCTCTTGAATTATGAACACAAGATTAGTAAGCAAAGGAAAGTAGTCTGTAGTGACACTTGCCTTGTTGGGATAAAGAAGGTAGCTTGTGTTTGCATGGCATTCAGCATAGTGACCAGTTTTCAATTCAACTTCTTCACCATTTCATTCCCTCCCAGAAGCCAGTTTCAAAATACTACCTCACACATTGTGTGCTTCCTCACCACAAACACCCCCAATCATTTCCTGAGGCTTGCCTCTGTAGGACACCAAAACATTCATGGGTAAAGCAAAACGCTCCAAATGCTTACCAGATGTCCAAATGTGTGGCATAATTAGGCATCAAACTGATTGGAGTTTTCATTTTTCAGTTAGCTGTGTTGGCAACTTACTTGCAAACACCACCTCAATACAGCCAATGAATCTCTTTTTTTTTTCCCTGAATAGAAGACTGAAATTTATCAACGATTCAATGAATACATACTATATGTAGGTACAGTAGTGAGGATTAAGAAACTGTAAAACTTTAGTAAGTTGGGAAACATAATGAGGTTCTGTTTTGATGAAAATAAGATCTTGTCTGTTTGGAACCAATATTTCAAAAAAAAAAGATATTTTCAAGTGAAGTAGTAATTTTTTACATACTTCTTAAAGATGTACATTTACTATAGCAATTGCATGCTGGAAAATGTGTCAATTTTCCACTAAAATCTTTCTTTTCCACACATATAAAAAGATAGTAAGTGGAGCCAAGTCTGATCTCAAGAGTAGAGAACAGGCCAAGAATGTTCTAGCTTTTCCCAAGGAAGTTACCCTTCACCCTTCAGGTTGTAAAAATGTGGGCACTTGACCACTATGTGCACTTGTCTTGAGGGGAAAGAAAAAACTGCAGCTCATGAAATCTCCCAAAGTTGTTTGAACCACAGGGGTTCAATCATGCCATCTTAGTGGATGAGACAGACAGACATAGAACCAATTAGTCAATATTTTCTTAATATCTCTTTAGCAAAGCACTGGTACGACTGCTAGAAAATAGCTATGTCTATCTCTAAAAGCTATATGTAGATTTGTAGCTGGAAGGGTCTAGAGGGATTATTCAAGTATAGGATCTCCAAATGATTCAAACCTTTAATATAAAGTGGACTTTCTGCCACAATCCTTTTCAGAATGAAATGTCAGCGACTCAAAGGATGGAAGTGACTGATTCAAGGTGGCAAAAATCATTGATGTCGAAGTGAAAAACAGGACAGAATCCTTCCATCACTTGGTCTCCTAGTCTTCTCTCCCTCCTTCCTTCTACCTCCCTCCATCTCTCCCTCATTTCCTTCCTTCCTTCCTTCCTTCCTTCCTTCCTTCCTTCCTTCCTTCCTTCCTTCCTTTCTTCCTTCCTTCTTTCTTTCTTTCTTCCTTCCTTCTTTCCTCCCCTTCCCTCTGTCTGTTTCTCTCTCTCTCTTTCTCTCTCCCTTCCTCCCTCCCTCCCTCCCTCCCTCTCTCTCTTTTTCTCACAGAATCCTCCATGTTCATTCCTTGGTGAGGAAAGACAACTGATAAGGAAAAGCAGGGAATGGCTGTCTGGTTAACATTCATTTATTGCCAGATGACATCTAAACAGGTACTAGATCTGTAACTGGGGGTGCTTCAGACCGAATACCACCCCAGCCCATCTATACCATCTAGCTGTCTATGGGCATAAGGAAGTTCAGTAGAAACTAGTCACATGTGTCTCAGGTCAGCTAAACGGCTGAGTAGGATAATGACATACTTACTGTTGCCAATGCATGAGCATTTTTCTGGTCCTGGCCTTGAACTTGGGGCTAGGTGCTATCCCTAAGCTTTTCCAGCTGGAGGCCATTGCTCTACCAATTGAGCCATAGCTCTGATTCTGACATTTTATTTTTGTAGATTAATTGGGGATAAGAATCTCACAGATTTTCCTGCCATGTTTGGTTTTCAACTGTGATCCTCAAACCTCAGCCTCCTGAATAGCTAGGACTTCAGGCCTGAGCCACCAGGGCTGAGCTCACTGCTACTTTCATAACCTCACAACTATAGCAGATCTATCTCTAACCGGGCCTGGTTATGGGATACCAGATTTGGTCTAGAATTCCAAATTACACAGCTTCTCTAGTTCTCTCAGTCTTGAGCAGAAGGAAGTTTCTGGCACACATGTATCCTGACTCACCCAGGTGGGGGATCTGTGGATGCCAGGTTCAGTATAAATGCATGTAGCCAGTAACACCCACATGGCTATTGCTCTAGGGTAGCATCTTCAGAGAATGGTGTATCGTATCTTGCAGTGAGCAGCAAAGGAGAGCCAGAAAGGAGCCACAGGCTTGCAGAGTCTGGTGCTCTGTTCATCGCATTCCTCCCCAGGACACCCTCTGACAACAGAGGTCTAGCCTTTTAATGCTGGGGCTGCAGCTTAGGATGGATTACATGCACACAGTGAAGCTGTAGCATGAATGTGGAGGTAATTGGGAATGGACACTTTGGGGGTTTATTAGATAAAGTCATGACAGTCTATCTGCATTTTGGGACTCATATTCTTAAGAAAGAAGTCACCAGAGAGTTTACTCTCTGTTTCTCTCCTCCCGCCACATGAGAACTTTGCAAGGAGGTAGCAGACTATAAGCTAGCCTTGCAGACCTCATCAGAACCTGATTATATTAGCACCACGGTCTCAGACTTCTGGCCTCTGTAACTTTGAAGAATGTAAATTCCTGTTGTTTTAACCACCCAGACTTTAGTATTTTGTTATGGAAGCCAGAGCTAACTAATACACAGCTGTTTCCAGTTAGACAGATGTTTGGCACAGCTTTAGGGAAAGATGATTTCAATGATTAAATGCATTTTTCACCCCCAGATGTTTTGGCAATGTGACGATGTAAGCTAAAATGTGTTTGTGGGAAGGCTCTGTGGCTGCCTAATGCAGTAGCTTCTGGGAAAAGGGGACATGGTGGGAGGGGCCAGAGGAAGTTCCTTATGTTTCAGGGCCAGAGAAACATTCGCTCCTCTTTTTTTTGTACAGAGAATAGTAATAGTCTATATGCAAGCTTTTAGTCCATGGAGACTTACAAAATGCATGTGTTCCCTTCTTTAAGCTGCAAACAAATAATATCAAATAAGCCCAAGGGCTTGATGGCTCCTTTCCCCCTCTTGGATGCTGCTTGCCACTGGTGAAACAATTTGTGACTGGAAAATTGAAAAAAAGCGGAGTCTGGACAAGACCAGTGTTGGAGGGACAGAATAATAAAGTTTGAAGAACAGTAACTTAGACTAGTACCTAGTATCCACTATGCAGTGACAAAGGCAGTCCTCAAAGTATAAACATTAAGTGTATACCACTGGGTGCTTACTGGAAGTTCCTCCCCATTCTGAAAACCAAGAAATCATTCTTTCACACATGGAACTTGGAGAGTCAGGTTAGCTACACACAGAGAGCATCCTCTGGTGCAGGGTGGGTAATTTTCAATAAAAACTGGACAGTAAATACTTCAGCTTTGCTAGCGATAAATATTATGACTACTGAACTCAGCTGCTGTTATGTGAAAGCAGCTCTGGACCATCTTGAGATGAATGTGAGAGGCTGTGTTCCTAAAACATTTTATTTACCCAATGAGCCAGAAGACCAGATTTGGTTTGTAGGCTATTGCTTGCTAAGGTTCTCCATTGGGTTAAATGAATCCATGCTCATAAGTTTCTGTAAACAGTGTCTGATTATTGTAATCTCTTTAGAACTGTGGTTTTTGGTTAACTTGTCAAGGAGCAAGGCTCAATAACTCTGTACTATGTTCTATGAAGGAGGATGTAGTGAATTGAAGTCGTATACAGTGAAAAGGACACTGGGTGTATTGGAATAATGTTCTAGTATGTATGTACTTGATTATGCAATTGTGACACTTGGTGGAGACATATCTTAAATGTGGTTCTCTTATGAAAGTAACATGGGACAATCTGGTCAAGCATGAATGCTAACCTCCCTTTCTCTTCCACATTTGCTTTATAAATTGTCTATAGATGTTTTGCACACATAAGACAGTGTAGTACCCTCTATCTCACTGTATGCAGCAAAACTATGAGGCCATCATAGTGACAAGACAAAGAAAACAAATCACTAATCTCCAAAGTGAAATGTCACCATCTTTCGAGACCCATATTACATATCTACATTCACAACACTCTTAAATGATTTAAAAATCTTTTCACTCAGTGCTAGGTACATTGGCTTTTCCATCACTATATTAGTTTTCTGCAGGTGTGTGAAAACATTTGAGCATGATGAATTGTTTCTCCAAGAGCCAAAAGGTAAACGATGAAAGAATTGGATAGAAAACATGTTAACAAGATATTTTATATTAGCTCCAAGGAGCTAGATCAATTACCATGATGTGTTACATGTTCAGAAGTCAGGAAATTCTAAATTATGATTCCCAGTATGAACGTAACTCAGACCCTTTGCACATGCAATATTTTATATGACTCTATATGGTGTTAACTTTAATGCTTTAACATCTATGCTTAATGTGGTGACTATAAATTTGAATTTCTGGACTTCAGAGGTTATAACATTTAACCATGCAGCTGCAATTGACATACTTAGCACACTTCAACTATTACTTGGTACAGTATTTTACCAAAAGAAATCTATATGGATGTGGCTTATTATGCAGAAAAAAATAATATAGTCAGTCACCCTTTAGTCCTGTGGTCCTCTCTAGATCACTGAAATTAAGTACATTTTAGCCAAACAGTTAAAGCACTTTCTGAATTTTGTTCTGCCATTTATTTTAAGCCATTTGTTTACATCAGAAAATGACATGGCAAGTCAGGTATAGATAACTCAAGTCTGTGTCTGGCTACTCAGGGGGCTGAGATCTGAGGATCACAGTTAGAAGCCAGCCCAGGCAGAAAAGTCCATGACATTCTTATATCCATCAACAAGTAGAAAACTGAAAATGGTGCTGTGGTTCAAAGTGGTAGAGCACTAACCTTGAGCCAAAGAGCTCAGGGACAGCTACCAGGCCCTGAGTTCAAGTCCCACAACCAACAACATTAAAAAGAAATGATATGGCAAAGTTAATACAAGTTCAAAGCTTAATTTCAGGTTCTACTATTTGTTGCCTAACACCTGTAAAATGAAGCCCCCTTTGAGTAGAGGCCTAACATGGAGTCTGATAAAAAGGTTTATAAATAAAAAGTTCTGTGTGATGAGAGGTATAACAAAATTTTAACCATGAAGAAACTGCTACCAATCCACTTGCTTCTTCTCAATGCATTTATTTGCTATTAGATATTCATTGTTTTAGACCAATGGATTCCATATTTTTATCCCCAACCCTATGTTATTCAACGTTACAACTTTTTTTTTCTGATTTTGAGTCAATAAGTTTCAACAACACCTGTGGTGGCTACTGCCCGTGTAAAACTAGAAGGAGGAGGGGAGCTCCACTCCGAAACACTTCACTATTGTACTTAGTCCCATGTTCCTTGTTCACGGGTCGGTACTCAACCCCTGGCTCCCACCGACTTGGAAGCACAATTACTATGAATCCTATTTAATAAGCTCAGGTGTGCAGGAAACATTGCTTTTATTTATTTTCTTTAAACCAACTTAATTTTAGCCCCTGGCCTCCATCCACCCACACTTTATTATATATATGCTGTTCACAAAAACCATACTTCAAATATTAGATTATAGAAAGGTTGAAAGGAACATAATGGAAGAATATATGTTATAAACACACTAGCCAGAAGTGAAACTTGGATATCTGTACCACCACTAGATAAAATAGAGATAAAGATAAGAAGGATCACTGGAGATACATGGGGATATTTTTATGTTTAAGGAATTAACTGAAAGACTTTTTTCTTTTATAAACTCAAGGCCATAGCCACAGAATACATAAAACAAAATCTAGCTGAATTAAGGAATGCAGGTGCAAAGTCTAGCAGTAGAGTGCTCACCTCACATGCATGAGGCCCTGGGTTCAATTCCATGGAACCACATACATAGAAAAAGCCAGAAGTGGTGCTGTGGCTCAAGTGTCAGAGAGCTAGTCTTGAGCAAAAAGTGTTCAAAGACAGTGCCCAGGCCCTGAGTTCAAGCCCCAAGACTGGCAAAAAATAATAAAAAAGAATGTACTGACGTGTCCACCATCATAACTGAATTTGAAGAATAAAGTGCCCCAAATGTCGACAATATGAAGTTATTTTAATATAACCTATGCTAACACACAACTGCTAGAATTCTGTCACAATGGTTAGAATCTTCAGATGAATAAAAGGCTCAAGTAGAGTTTACCAGTATTATCTACTAATAACTTTCTATTTTTAACATCTTAATGATTCAAATTCCTTTCTAGTGTTCATGTAACACAACATTAATGTGGCCTTATAAAGCAAGTTTCAACACATTTCAAAATACTAAAATATTGGATAGTATGTTTGTCACCTACAGGGAAATTAAGCTAGAAGTGCCGAAAAGATAGCTATAGAAGCCTAAATTGCTTGAAAAGTATATAATGCACTGCAAATAACCTATGAGTTGAAGACGAAAAATCATAATAACAACTCAAAACTATTTCCAGTGAATTATAATGAAAGTAAAATAAAGAGATCTTTTAAGATAAACTAAAGAAATGAAATGCATGGTCATAAGTAAAGATATTTGTAAAAAGATGAAAAGCTGAAAATGAATATTATTATAACTCACGGAGCTAAAAGAAGAAGAAAGATAAAACTAAAAGCAAAGAAAGGAGGACAACTATAAAGCCTGAAATATAGACTATAAAGGGCACATATACTAGGCTCAAAAAGCCAAAATTTAATTCTTTAAATACAGTAATGCCAGGCGCAGTGGCTCACGTCCATATTCCTAGCGAGTCAGGAGGCTGAGATCTGAGGATTGTGGTTCAAAGCCAGCTTGTACATTAAAGAACAGGAGACTCCTATCTCCAATTAACCACTAGAAAACTGGAAGTGGTGCTGTCGCTCAAGGGGTAGGTGGTAGCCTTGAGCTGAAGAGCTCAGGGACAGTGCCCAGGCCTAGAGTTCAATCACCATGCCTGGAAAAAGAAAAAAAATGTAAAAAGACAGTAATAAAATTGAGAACCCCTAGGAAGCTAACAAAGAAAGTCAACACATTGCCAATATTGAGAGGGAAGAATGGATCCCATTCCAAGCCTGTATACCAGATACTCTGAAGGAGAGTTTGGAATGATCATGATTCAAGGCAGGTTAGAGCAAAAAGATTTTTGAGACCTGAATTCAAACAACTAAAATAAAAAGCAGAAGGCTGTTATGTGCATCTGTCATCTGAGCTATACAATTTAGAAGTGTCATGGTCCAAGCTAGCCTGGACAAAGAACAAGACTGTTTTCTAAAAATAACCAGAGCAAACTTGGCTCAGATCATAAGAGTTTTTGCCTGTCTGGAGAATAAGGCTGTGAGTTTAAATCCTAATACAACCTAAAAGTCCCACAAAGAATAAAAGAAGGGAAAAAAGATAATAAAGTAGAAAACACTGCAGAGATCTTATAGGCTATAATTTCATTTTAAAACAGAATGAACTGAAACAAAATGATATTATGGCAAAAGTAGAGCAACCGAAAATTAGAATCCACAGATAGACTACCAAGTGGTACCTAATCTACCATAGAGGGATCATTACATGTCAGTGGGTAAAATTGCTTGGCCATGGGGCAGAATCCATCTTTACCTATAATTCCACTGGGTATAAAAAGTCAAATTCAGAGTGAACATTAACATTACGTATAAAAAGTGAAATAAGAAAGCTGCTGTTAGAGAGCAGTGAAGAATGTCTTTAGGAACTTTAAAGTAGGGAAATTTCCAAAATGAATACAAAAAGCACTAACCATAAAATGCAAGATTTATGAATAGTGTTAAAGAGTAGCCACATGTGTTGACTCAGGTCTGTAATCTAGTCCCGGTTATTCAGGTGGTAGAGATTGGGAGAATCTCAATCGAAGGCTGTCTAGGGCAAAAAGTTTGTGAAAGTATGTTTCAAACAATAAACAGAATGAGTGGTTCACACCTCCCCTTGAAGATGTATAGCAGTGTAAATAGTAGGATAGTAGTTCTGGCTTGTCTGGCTATAAATGAGTTATTTGAAAAATGACTAAATTAAAAGGGACTACAGACTTGCCTACTAAACAAGAGATAAGACCCTGAGGTCAAACTCCAGTACTATTAAAAAAAGAAAAAAGAAAAAAAAAAGTGAATAGGCAAACTACTGAATAGAAATATTTGCAAAGCAAAAACTGAGGAAGGCCTCATGACAAAATTAAAAGCAAACCAGCAACAATAAATGCCCTGAACTAAATAATTACTAGCTTAGCCTACATACTGTCATAATGTATCACAGGGATAGTTAAGCAATATGATGATTGGGAGGGGGTGGCGGGAGGGAAATGGGACAAAAGCATGAGAGGGAGTATCAATGTGTGAGAAGTAATGCACCTACTACCTGGCGAATGTAACTGTAACCCCTCTATACATTACCCTGACAATAAAAAAAACTAAAAAAATAGCACAATGAAATCCACCAAAAACTGTAACATGAAAAGAAATAGAAGAAAAAAAAAGGTGAGGAGAGGTGGAAGGGTGGTTAAGAAAGAGCAATACAGAATTAATTTGATTCAAGTACATTTTATGTGTATCATGAATATCAAAAGCTACTTTGACATTTATGCTAATAAAAATGTTTAAAGAAAAAAACCCAAATTTTGTTTTATTTTTCATAGTCTCGGAGGCTGGGTAGACTTAAGAAAGCTCTAGGAAGGTTCGACTTCTGGTAAGGGCTTACATTTTTTAAAGGAGTTTTATAATTCAAAAGAATTATTAAAAAAAAAAAAAACCAAAGAAACTTCCAGGAAGTGGCACTGTGGCCCAGTGGTAGATGGCTAGCCTTGAGTTGAAGAGCTCAGGGATGGCTCCCAGGCCCAGAGTTCAAGCCCCACAACCAACAAAAAAAAAGGGGAAAAAAGCTTCCAAAGGGTTGTATAAAGGGATGGAAGTGAACATGCCCACTTAGGTGTTCTGTCGTGATCAGTGTGACGCCTTTCGTCATCTTCTGCCCCCACCTTGCCCCATCAGCACACCAAGTCTGTATTGGTCCGCTGTGCCCTTTTTCATTTATCTGACCCTCTACTACTCCGCCCCACCCACTCAAACTACATTTAAGCGTCCTGACAAAAGCATTGTTCCACTGTCTGTTCATTGTTCAGAAGGCTTCTGTCTTTCAATGGTTCACGTTTATACAGCCTATGCTTTAGACACCTTGATGGCACACAGACAGCCCTGGTGAGGCTTTCTTGTTGGATGGCCACTTTCTTGCCACATCATTTGGCCAAATGAGAGAGATCTCTCTAGAGAGACAAGGATTAAGGCTTCCCCTTTATGACCTTAATTTACTTCCTATGTACAGGTGCCAGCTCTAAGCCATCTCCATTGTGAGTAGAGCTAGTCAGATCTGGCTGACTCAGCTAGAGAAGTAGAAGCACACTTCCTGCTCGTAGAGACGTGACCCACAGGCAGGTCTGCCTAGCTTGCAGGCCATGAGCTGTCCATGCTCCCTGCATTCCCCCCAAGGATCAATGTGGTACCCGCCTCAAGTGCCTCCCTACTAAGTAATTGGCTGGGGGAGACTCAGGAGTTTGGGGTGCTGGAACTATATATTTCCTTATCTGCACAATAATAAATGAGACCTGCCCATGCTCATCTTCCCTGCGTGTGAACTGTGTGCGTGTCGTTCACGTTTACCTCCTGCCAGAGATCTACCCCACACTCCATGTCATCACACATGCTGGCCCATGGAATTTACAGCTTCGACTTCCATGTCCCTGCATGACAAAGTTCACATGAAGCCAATAAAATATGAGGAACAGGATTCAGTTCAAGGCCATTAAAATCCGTTTGAAAATGGATCACACATTTAGAATATAGGGAAAAGATTTTGCATTAAGCACTCTACAGAAGAAAGCAACAGGACAAAATGCATATGTGAGGATGTAAACATAGTTCGTTGTCAGAGATCATAGACAAAATGGACTGTGATAAGACAATGAATAATGACCTACAGATGGGAAATTCAGAAAAGGGCACTAGACACAACAGAATACATATAGCAGGTAATAGGGGGAACTAATGGCCTCATAGACTTTCCTGTCCAGGCTGGCTTCAAACTGTAGTTCTCAGCCTTCTGAGTAACTAGCATTACAATTGTAAGTCACTACCACCTGGCTTATGAATCGTCTTGGTTTTTGGGGGGCCAGTCTTGGAGCTTGAACTCAGGGCCTGGGCACTGTCCTTGAGCACTTTGGCTCAAGTTTAGCTCTCTGCTGTTCAGCCACAACAGCAGTTCTGGCCCATGAATTGTCTCTGAAATACAATAATGGGTCTCCAACCATAATGTATGTGTAAACACACACACACACACACACACACACACACACATGCCCTGACCCTCTATTCAGAGCTCATTAGCTTGTTTCAACTATTTCTGTATATTTCTGTACTGGTCCTGGGCTTGAACTCAGGACCTGAGTGCTATGCCTAAGCTTTTGTATACAAAGCTACTGTTACCACAGCTCCATTTCAGACTTTTTTTTTCATGGCTGGGGTATAGTGTACTTAACTAGAGATGAGAGTCTCATGAACTTTCCTGCTCAAGCTGTCTTTGAATCACAATCCTCAGATCTCAGCCTTCTGAGTGGCTAGATGTATAGGCACGAGCCATTTGTGCCTAGCCTCCTCTGATTTTTTAGGAACTTAGAAATGAAGACTGACAATCACATCAATGGGAAGTAGAAAACCTTAAGGTGAGTCTCAACCATGAGAGCTGAACTAGAGTTATGTTTCTTAGACTTTTTAGAAGCTTTTTCAATTATTTTCCCTAATGACCCCAACTCCTGTGAAACTTTATATATCTGTTGATGCTTTATATATAAGAATCATATTTCTTTACCCTCTCCCTGAGGAATCAATTCTTACTTCCTTAGGACAACATCACACCTATTGAGAACATGATTTTTAGAGAGAAAATAGAATATTTCTGTTTCCCAACTTTTCTTAGACTTGCTTGTCCACCTGCTGCGTTTTATGCAATGCTGCTTCCTCTTTTGCAAATATCACTTTCTGTTGCTTGTAACTAAAATAACTTAAAAAGAAAAGGAAAAAAATCTACTAATAAAGGCTTCAGAGAAAATCCAACATGTTTAAAAATGCTACAGGTCTACCTCAGGGACTTAATGCCAAGATGCTTCCGAACAGATGTATTTTCTTATCAGCACCTGCTTTTTGTATTAAAAAAGACAGATTTTGTTTTTAATTCAAATTGAGGACATTCTGGATACTATATTTAAATCTGCCCATTACAGAAAAGGCAACAGAAAATTGCTTTGAATAATAGAAAACACCTTTGTGTCTGTGTAATTTAGATACTGAGCCTATTACATTTGCATTTTACACATGTATCCAAGCTATCCCACAAAATACTGGAACAGGAAAAGAAATGGTATCTGAATTTAATTTTGTGTAGAAATTTAAAGGTTGGTAGAAATAGAGGATTAGAAGAAAGATCTTATCTCATGTCATACAGTATTACACTAGCACATCATATTTGAAACTAGGATATGGTTGGTTGTTTTTCTTTTGAGAAACTTATTTTAAAAGCACATATATATATATATATATATACCATTTTGATTAGGGTTTTATTCTTGACATAAACTATCTCTCTCTTTTATAGCATTTAAACTTGATTAGTCAAGTTATTGATGGTCCACTGCTTTTTCTCTTCATATTGTCAGTTTCCTAGATTAGATAAATTTATGTTACTACTTTTAATTCTTAGTTTTTATATGTATCTTCTATTTTTACCATATTCATTTTTCCGGTAAGTCCATCTTGAATCTTTTGTGTTATTTTCTTAATACTTTTTGGTTTTAAGTTCTGTTTCTAAGCTTCAAATGCTTCTTTATGCTATAATAGTATTCTTTTCTCTAGCATGTAATTAGTAGTAATAACCTTAAGACAGAAAACAGGATTCCTATGTTTACATAGTTTTCTTTTAGGGCTCTATGAATACTCTGTTTTCAGTGAAGTGAATGAATACTAATTCTTTATCAACATGCATATTTAAAGTAAATATGGTTACTTTTTCCTTTGAGGGAGAAATGTAATTTTAAAAACAATGTTTAATAATGTAATAGATTACAAACCAAGTAATCTGCTTTGATTGAATGCTTTCTTGTATATGAAGAATTGTGGCAATGCATACACACACACCTATATGGATATATATATATATATATATACTCTATGTATGTATATATATGTATATACTCTGTCTGTCTGTCTGTCTATCATCTGCATGCTAGGATATGATGTTCTTGTTCTACAACCCACAGACTTGGAAGCCAGACTTTACAGAAGCTGTCAGTAAATAAAAAGTAAAGAATGGTAGGAGAAAATCATATCAGGTACAGAAATTAACCCTAAAGCCTGAGCTGCTTCCCTTCAAGGATGTATTTGTGACAGGTTTGAAAGGGTAACTTAAGGAACAGAAGATTCATGAAGATATATTAAATAACTTGGAAGTGTTTATATGTGTATACATTAGGTACACATTGCAATGCATGACTGGTGACTTTATTTATTAATAATGATTTAGAAGGTTCACTGTTTTAGGACTTGCTAAACCAGAAAGCCCCAGGCTGGCTTCTGTGTCTTTCTCTTCTACTTTGCATGTTCATCGATGTGCTATAGTCAGAGTTCAGTTATATGGGAAAACTCATGGTCTGTGTAGGTGACAGTGACTTTAGTCGAGAGGCCTGGTGCACCCTCCATCTCTGGGTCTTGTTTTGGCTCCCACACCAGCAGAGCTAATGACAGGGCACCTGCAGTCTGTGGGCTCAGCAATTGCTTTTCGGCTGACAGCAGCTGTCAGCTGAGGGCCCAGGGGATTTCTCTTCACAGAGTGATCAGATGATCTCATCACAAAGAGGAGCTTGGAACTTTGTCCACTTCCTGGGCAAAGAAGAGCTCTCTTCTGGGTAGGATGTAATCAGGCACCCTCTTCTAATCAAATTGCACACTGGTCCTTCCAGTCACTTTGAGCTGGTGTCGATTTGCATCCATCAGCAGATTGATTTGGTAAAGCCCAAGGGTGAGGGAAGGGGTCCGTACTTCCCATGGAAAAGAACAAAATTGCCTTACACGAGGCTGGTGAACTGTTTTCATTGTACTCCAAAGATCCAGTCATGAGATTCTGTGGCCTTTGGAAAGGCAAGCTAGAGAAGTGGGGAGGAAGACCTGTGATTGTGTTGGTGTCTGAACAAGTTCTGTCAGCCAGGAAGGTAAATTCTTGCTTAAGGAGGAACAAATGCAGATGGTACATGAGCACCCTGGTCTGAAAGCCAGAGCCCAGGCCTCTCACTGCTGTCCTTTCTTTCTAGCTTTACTTGCCTTCGGATCGGTGATATGTATGTACAAGGCTCATTCAACACCCAGAAAGAGAAAATTCCTGTGCTGGAGGATGTGGGCCATATGAGAGAAGAAAGATTCAGGAACTTGGTGGAAGGTGATTTTCACATGTATAGGACTTCCATGGCTCTGTGGGACGACATAAAATGAAATGATTTGGGATTGTGAGGTTTTCTGGACTGCAGACTAGCTCTATAAGGGCAGCCATTCTGGATCTCAGCAGCTCAGTTGCAAGGCAACAAAACTGCAGGGCTTGTGTTAGGAGTTCCAGACTTGTTGAATGAATAGGTCAAAGCTCAAAGGATGGGGAGGTAGTCTACACTGCAGTTTAGAGCCCGAGCTCTGGAATTGGAATTGCCCTTCTGGATCTGCCCCTAGTCCTGTATCATTGGACCAGTTTCTGAATCTCTCCTACTCAGTGTCTTTTTTTTTTTTTTTTTGTAAAGCAGGATAGACCTGAACATTGAATTCATAGCGTGTCCTGAGGATTAGATGAGACCATATATAAAAGAAAATAAACCCAGAGCCAGATTCACAGTAAGAGCTTACTCCGGCTGACCTATTTTTGGTATTAATGACTGGAGTGCCTGTGAATTAATTCTGTTTCGTAATGGAAATTAACGGATTAATGGAAGAACTGAAATTTTTCTCCTAACTCTGCTGTTAGCCAGGTGGGTGATTTGAAGTAAGTCAGTTCCTCCTCTTTCTGTATCTCCATGGAGTGCCCCATTTATAGAAGGAATTAGTTGGAGAAGAGTGTCTCTGAGATTATGTCCTGATTTTTCAGTTTAGGGTGTGATTCCAAATTAAATACTTATGTGGACCAGGAGTTTATATTAATAATCCAATTTAAAGGTCTTAGCATCCGGGGATGAGTGTCAGGAATGGAGACTGAATGTGTCTTGGGTAATGTGTGGTTCCCAGTGCCATAGATTCTGAATTTTTCAGAGAAGTCGAGTTTCCACATTTTCTGTAAAGCCTTGCAATTTCTAAAAGCTAGCAGCTAATTCAATTTGTGCTTAATTGTTTTAAATATTGCTTGGAGGCTTCTAATTTGGCCCTCAAAATGAAAATAAAGAACAAAGGTCCGAGTAGTGAAAGTTTTCAGAGCAAACTTTCTCATAGCTGTTGTTGTTTTACTTGTTTATTTTGTTTTGACAGTGGTGGTACTGGGACTTGAATTCAAGTTCTCAACCTTACTCTCTGTCACTTGATCCCTCCATCCCCTTAGCCCTTTTGCTTTTTAGTTTTTACAGATGGGGTCTCAATAACCTCCAATAAGAATGCCTCTTCTCAGATGCCATTAATGTATCAGTTTGGGAAATTACATTTCCTTACCTGAATTATGGGGAAGGGAAACACACACACACACACACACACACACACACACACACACACACACACACACTGTAGTACTAATTGACCTGAAATCTGAAATACAGGGTCTGCTTGCTTGCTTACATGGTTTCCAAAGATGGTAGAACCTCTGTCTATCAACTCAAAATTTTATTTCTAAGTGGTAAGATTTTCTCCTTTTCCTTCCTTCCTTCCTTCCTTCCTTCCTTCCTTCCTTCCTTCCTTCCTTCCTTCCTTCCTTCCTTCCTACCTTGTTTCCGTCTTTTTGGTGCCAGTAATGGGGCTTGATTTCAGGGCTTTGAACTCTTTCTTGGATTTTTTAAATAAAGTCCAGTGTTCAACCACTTGGGCCATATTTATGCTTCTGGATTTTTGATAGTTAATTGAAGATAGAAGTTTCAGGAGTTTTCTGCCTGGGTTGGCTTTGAACTGTGATCCTCAGATCTCAGCCTCCTGCATAATGACCTCCTGAGTAAGAGCCAGGTGCCTCCTGAGCTACAGCCATGAGCCACTGGTGCTTGGCCTTATCTAACTTTTAATTTGATCAGAAATGCTGAGATCCTTCTTTATTCTGATATCTTCATTTACTTCTAGGCTGTATTTAGTTGCTCTAGGGTGCTGAGAATGGTTTAGCCCTCCTTCGGAAAGAACTTAAGCTAACACTTCTACATGCCACTTTTTACAGACACTTTAAAACTAGCTGTAAGTGGGAGACTCACAATCTAGGAAATGAAATGACCACTCAGAATGTCAAGGTTGGAGGAAGGAGTAGTATTCAGAAAGGCCTTTTGTGGATGAAAGAAGGAGACATAGAGCTGGCCTACATGGTCCAGAATCACAGTGGTGGCATTTGAGATAATGGAGAAGACAATCTAGCCTGGATCAGAAGAAAATTGTCTGAGAGCCAGGTTGTTGGTCTAGTAAGAATGTCCTTTTGGATGAGTGGCTGTCAATTGCAACAGATACACAATTTACCTCAACTGACTGGCTTCCTGTAGGCATCAGCAGGAATCAAACTGAGCATGATACAGCCTTTTGATCACCCAGTGGTTGACCAAGTCAATTGATTTTTTTTTTGTAGCTGTAGATTTTCGTTCAACATCATAAAGCCACAACCTAAATAAAGCATTAACCTCTAGGATGTGTTTAAATTGAATTTCTAGATAGATTGGCGTCTATCCAATTTTCTATAAGTTCTGATCTGACTATATCTAATCTCTAATCAAAGAATCCTTGACTATGGGATACTCCCATTAATAGTGATAGCTTAGACATCCATTAAGTCTGGACATTAATTTTATGGAAATTCTCTAATACATCTCCATTAGGATTTTTTTCCTAGGTAAAATTAGTAATAAAAGCTTTTAATAAATGTCATAAATATCTATGTTCAATCAGACTGTTACTCAAATTAAAGCCAGACCAAGATAGAAAATAGTTACCTCTGTTAAAAGTCATGACCTTCAGAAGACATTTTGGAGAAAGAAATTATGTGCTGTGTTATTATTCAGAATGAGCTTGTTACAAAGAATAATTAGCTAGTGGGAGCAGACTACCAGTTGTTTGACTACTGGGTGAATTCCCCAGTTTTGTATTGCATGTCTAAAAGTTCATACAATAAATGGTATCCTGCCTACATAATAAAAAACAAAAACCAGAGTTTGCAGCCAGGAAAATCAAGTTTTGAGTATTTTTCTCTTTTTTGACTAGTTCTAAGACTCTGAGCAAGTAGTTTACATTGTTTGATCTTTCCCTTTTCTAGCTTTAAACTAGTTATTAAGTCCTAGTAAACTGAGAATTTTTACTAGATTTTTTTCTGAGGAACATGTAGGACCATTAGGTGGTGCGAACTAAGCCATTATTAATGTCTTGATTGAGATAGTATGAGGTATTCATAGGTTTTCAGAGTGGGAAGGAAGAGTAACCATAAACCATATCTAAGCAAATGCAAAGCCTTTCCTTGCCCTTTCTTCCTCAAATTCTTGCTAACCAATCACGGTAGAAATGACAGTAGGAAACAATGTGTATATGTTCCTATCCTGTTCTTTCCATTGAAAGCTTTGGGATATGATAATAATTGCAATCCGATATTTGCCTCATTTGACCTGGTCTGTATAATATAACCACAAGAAAGCAAAGCCAACGTTGAAGAAATGTATGTAGTAGGAGTTTACTGGAAACATCAATGGAGAACCAGTCATTCTGGTTTCTTATCCTAAGGGTGTTCCCCTGAACTTGCCCCCACTTTTTTTTTAACATGCCCTTTGTCTTTGAATCCTTTATTTCCCGAAAGTTTTGTGGCCAGTCCATGAAGTGATTATAGTTATGATTTGTAAATACTGTATAACTTATCCAGTCAATACATTTTCAAATTGATTTTGAAGTTTTGAATTGAGGACCTCTTGCTTGCTCAGCTTTTTTTTTTCTGGATTGGTGCTCTACACTTTTGAGCCATACCTCTAGCCTAGGTTTTTGCTGGTTATTTGGGGGATGGAGTCCTGTGGAGTCTTCTTCTTGGGGTTGGCTTCCTACTTTGATTCTTTGAATCTCAGCCTGTTCAGTAGTTAGGACTGCAGGTCTGTTTTTTGTTTGTTTGTTTAGATGGTAGAATGCTCATGAAGGAAAAAAAATGAGGAAAGGTTAAAAATTACACTTGTTTCGGTTTTAAGTGAGAGGGGAAGGCTAGAATATTTAGTTGTCACCTCCTTCAATTTTTCCCCTTGCTATTTCCAAGAATAATAATTAGGAAACTATAGATTTAGCATGATTCGATTTGTAAATAAACTGTTGAGAGGATCATTGATCTATTCTAGGTCACTTAGTTAATTAGCAGAGTGACCAGTCCTGAACCCAGGTTTAGATTACTGATGAAGATCATATTATTTGTAGCTCATTCACTGGACTTCATCCTAGTCTCAGATCCCCCAACACAATAACCCCACGAGGCTCTGATATAGTCTTGTCAGCACAGTTGACACATATAAACACAGGTATGGAGAACAAATGTTAATATCAGTATCGATATCATTTGAAATATGCAATTGAGACTTTTTCCCAGAGACCTCTTTGTGCCAGTACCAGAGCTTGAAGTCAGTGCCTCTCACTTTCACCTAGCTAGCTTGCCCATAGCTGGTGCTCTGCCACTTGAACCATGCCTCCAGTAGGGTATTATGCTGTCAATTGGAGAGTGTCTTGGCTTTTTCTGGATAGGCTGGTTTCAATCCTCCATCTTCGGATCTCAGCCTCATGAGATTGCTATGATTACATGCTTGAATCATTAGCCTTTATCTGGTCCTTTTAAAATTCATATAGATAGTTTTTTAAGTCTAACTATTGAAGTTCTACCTGTAGTCAACTCAGGACACAGCCTTTTGGATTCTGTTTTTTTTTTTTTGTTTGGGTTTTTTTGGGGGGGATACCTCTGGCTTTATTCTGCCCTCCTGCTCACTTTGTTTTTGTTGTTGTTTGTTGGGGGCTTGAGCTTCAGCCCTGAGCACTGGGAAAGCTGTATCATTACCTTGTGATTCTGAAACCCACTGGCTCATCTGTGGGTGAGCCCCAGCCAGGCAGGTCCTAACAGAGCCTACTTATTCTGTGTTGCAATGAAAATCCAACAAACCCTACAGATAGACAAACAAGAATGAAATTAGTTTGTTACAAAGTGGAAAATTGTAGAAAATTTGCAACATAAGCCTAAGCCAATAGAAAAAAAATCACCCATAATTTACTATAATTCAATACTTTGAACATTTTGATATGTTCCTTCTCCTTCTCTTTCCTTTCTTACTTTGAAATGTAGACTTAGTTTATTAAATCAATTTCCTTATTGTGAAGCAATGTAATTTTCATGCCTTTCTCTTTTTTCCCCCCTAGAATCTCAGTAGCTAAGCCTCTGCCAGTATTCTTAGGGTATAATCAAGAAAATTTGTTCACTTGGGTCCTTAAAAATGTACATTTTTAAGGCTTTGGATATCAATTATCTTTTCCTCAATTTTGCTCTTTGTTTAGAGCTAGGTATGGTTTATACAATATTTGTCATTAGGCTTCATGTTAAGCCTATTAGAAAGCTTAAAGTAATTTTCTGTCATAGACAAAAACTCTAGTTCTAGTTATATATCAGAGAAGTCAAGTGTCATTTCAATATGATAATGAAGATGTCTTTAAGAGTAGGAAAATATGTTGGAAATGAACTTTACAACTTGGGAGAGGATGAAGAGAGAAAGTGGGTGAAAGACATGGGAAAGGGTAACAATGTTCAAGAAGTAATATACTTACTACCTTACGAATATAACTGTAATCCCTCTATACATCACCCTGACAATAAAATAAAATTTAAAAAATTTAAAAAAAATTTAAAAAGATTAAACTTTGGAGAAATTAAGATCACTTGAAAGATAACATCCTCAGGCTAGTCTCACCACTCTTCTTTTTAAAATTTGTTTTCCACATATTTTTATTGTAATTAATAGAAGGGTTACATTGTATTCACCACATTGATACCCTTTCTCATATCATGGTTCCCATTTCCCTCCCCCTTCACCCCCCCTCCCGCTCATTTTCTTAGTTATAGTTTTATTTTTAGTGTTGCTGCAGGCTGCTATTATTAAGTACTTGCTCTGTCAACCAGGTTCTGTCTGTACAATCTGACCCTCCCTAATTGACTTAATTCTTAAGGAAAAAAAATAGATATCATTTGAAAGATAAGGAAACTAAGGTTCAGGACATCATACCTTCCCAAATGGCACCCTGCTAATGTGGTCAGCAGAAGAATCACCTCCATGTCCTAATTTCTGGACCTTGCAAAGAAGTGACAATAATGGATTTCAGATCTGATTAATTTAAATTGGTGGAAGCAGGAGTATTACTGTGAATTATCTGGGTGGGCCTGAGGGGAAAAGGGAGAGTCAGCAGAGAAGGACAGGCAGTGACAGAAGCACGGGCCTAGGCACACAGATGACCTCTAGAAGCTGGACAAGGCAAAGGAACACTGTCTTCTCCAACTCCCACAGGAACATTGTCTTCTCCAACTCCTACAGAAGTGAATTTATTTTTCACGTTTGCAAGATCATATAACTATGCAAATTGTCACCCAAGAAATCCCAAAGCATGCTGCCTTCTTAGACTACTTCAATTAGTTCTAGTGAACCAAGAATGCAGCTACTAGGTGGGTGTCAGTGGTTCACGCCTGTAATCCTAGCTACTCAGGAGGCTGAGATCTGAGGATCGTGGTTCAAAGCCAGGCTGGGCACTAAAGTCCATGAGATTCTTATGTCCAATGAACTACCAGGAAACCAGAAGTGGTGCTGTGGAACAAATGGTAGAGTTCTAGCCTTGAGCTGATGAACTCAGGGGTAGCACCCAGGCCCAGAGTTCAAGCCCCATGACCGAAAAAAAAAAAAAAGCAAGAAAGAAAGCAGCTACTTCAAAAAAATCCTCAGCCTTTGGGTTGAGTTGCAATGGGTTTGGAAATAAAGACTTTGCTACCCACACCTGTGGCATCTGATCTATTCCTGAGAAATGTATTCAACTGTCAACGAGTGTAGGTGCACAACTGTCAAGCTTGCTTTTTGAAATGACAGGTAGATAAGATTGGCATCTGTGTCTTCCTGAACAATTTTAATTATTCATTTGCTTGCAATGAATATAACTTTTGTTCTAAAGTCGGTAATGATAGCCTTCTATTGCCCCTTTTATTTCCATGAGGGATATATCTACATTAGAAAAAAGACTTCCATTACATATACATCTGTGGTTACTCTCTTATTTTTCTAAATGTAATTATCCAGCTAGGCTGAATTATGGAAAAGAAATTATAAAGCCTTTCTCCTGCCAACAATCTGAATCTGGCCAGCACATTTTTGGTGGTTTGAATGTTGGGTAGAGTTTCTTTTTATTCTTTCTTCTTTCCCACTGTTGCCCCTGCAGAAACTCTTAAACTCCAACCCACTTTTCAGTGGGATTAATAGTTCTTAAGGAGTTTCCTTGAGTAGTTCACTTGTGCCAAGTACGTATTTGTGCGTCTTTTGTAGGAATATGTGTATTACGTTCATATTAATTTTGAGTTATTGTTCTGTAAGAAACAAGCATACCCATAGTAGCTTTTATCCATTAGGGGTTATTCACATCATGAAGTCATAGTTAAAATTATAACTGGGATTTGGAATGTGGCATTAACTAGGCTAAGTAATACATAATCTATTTTTAGTGAGAATAAAAATAATCGCAACAATTCTTAAGAAAATTGGCTTATGCTAAAAGGGGCTTAAGTAGATCCATGGTAATTGAAGAATAAAAGACGAAATTGTTTTTAGTTATTTGTTTTTGCTTGATCACACAGATCCTGCGCAATTCTCATGCACTATGAGTAGGAGTGAAAAAGGCTGTGTCTTTTCTAGAGATTAAACTCACACACTGGCAGTTTATGTAAGCTCCAGTGCATGCGATTGTTTCACTTCTAGGCAGATGCCCTAGAAACTCTTGCAAACATCCACAAGGGACAAATACAACTAGTATGCTCCCTACTTGCTCTGTGCAGTAGCAAGAGTTGGAAGAGATCTTGATCTCCATCCAAGAAGTAATGGCTTTGTCAGTTTTGTTTTATGTTTATAATAGAATATGCTCATCAAAAGCAATGAGCTCTGTTTCCCTGTGGCAATGCAGAAGTAGCTATGGCTTGCATGTGTCCTCTAAAAGTTTATGTGTGGTAAGTTAGTCTCCCAATTAAAACACTGAAACTCTTTGGAGGTGGGGATATATACCATAAATTTAGGGACCCCACAGAGATTTAGTAATTTTATAAGGAGAGGCTTGAGATCACTGTCACCTCACCACCAGTGCTAGCCTCTGCCGTGCTGTGCCACAACAGTTGCGTAGCTTGCAGATACAGTCACATGGAACTTGAATTTCCCAGCTTCTAGAAGGATAAGTCTTGTCTCTCAGCTGGGCACCAATGGCTTATGCCAGTTATCCTAGCTTCTCAAGAGGCTATCCGAGGACCAAAGTTTGAAGCCAGCAGGGGCAAGAAAGTATGTGAGACTCTTATTCCCAATAAACCAGAAAAAAAAAATAAAGCCACAAGTGGAACTATGAAAGAAGAGGCAGATTGCTAGCCTTGAGCAAAGAAGTGTAGGGACAGTGTCCAGGTCCTGAGTTCAAGCCCTAGGACCAGCACACAAAAGAGAAATGTATCTCAATTATCTATAAATCACCTAGGCAATACTGTGCTATCAGCCCTGGGAATGCTACTATATGTTAAAGTACTAAAGCAAACCTGGCAATAAATTGGCTTGTGGATAAGTTTAACACTAAGTAAAATACTAAGTAGAATATTCAACTCTGAGTTGAACATTACAAGATAGCTGGAGTGGATGGCAGAACATTTCCTAATATATTTCTCCTACTTTCCCTTCCTCTCACTCCCTTCTCCCCCCCCCCCCAACCAAGTTGCTCTGATGCCTGTGTCTCCTTGTAGAAGTTCTGCTGCAAATGGCCTGGAGTGGAGTTTCACATGGTGACATCACATGGTGACGTCTGTCTGTCTGTCTATCTATCTATCTTCTATCTATCTACCTATTATCAATCAGTTTACCTATCGATTGAGCGATTGATTGATTGTGTGTGGGGGAGCATGTACATGTGTGTGTGAGCATGGAAAGTCAGAGTCTCAGGCTTTCCCTCAGATTTCTTGCTAACAACTCTGCCACTTGAGTAAGGCTTCCCTTACTCAAGCATTTTGTTGGTTCTTAGGACATGGAATTTCAGAGACTTTTCTTCCCAAGATTGGCTTCCAACCACCATTCTCTCAGGTCTCAGTATCCTGAGTAACTAGGATTATAGGTGTAAATAAAGGCCTGGCTTAATTACCTTTTGTTAAATTTATCTTTATTGGTTATACAAAGATGTCCAATTAAATGTATCCGTTTGTGAATCTAATGTATTTTTCTCAGCCTCACATCTTCCATCATTCTCTTGAAACAGAATCCTTGCAACTTAGTGCAGAATATCCTGAGCCACATTGCTTAGTCTAGCTGTACCTCTTGAGTGCTGGGATCAGAGGTATGGATCAAACATAGACAACACAACGACAATCACTTTTTAAAGAGTTTCTGGTGATTCAAATATTCAGGGACCTGTGAGAATTATGACCTTGCATCATGGCTTCTGTTTTTCATAGCCCATGGGTACTTTTGAGGACAGGATGCTGAGTGCAAGCAGGCCATGTGGAAAGCTTAGAGTTAGCCTAGAGCTGCTTGATGAACTTTGGCAGCGCCTCTGGGTTAAGTCCTGTCATCATGTTGGACTGAGAGGACAGGCACAACTGTGATTCAATAATGACAGTAGACTGAGAATCATTCAGCAAGTCCAATTGGCCTAAAATTGGAGAATTTCTTTCTCCCATTAACACTTCATTCAGAAAAGATTTTTTTTAAAGGAGGTTTTCTCTGAGAAGAGAATTAATTCTTTTGAGTTTCTTCAGTTATGATATAGAACTGTTTGGTATAAAATTGTAAATAAGTTTATCTATGTAATATGAACATATGCACACATATACACACAGAGTAAAGAAGAGAACAGGAAAGAAAGCCTGAAATGAGTTGGGGGTGGTACCTGGGGATTTGCTTCTAGTATGCATATTCAAGAATAACTTCCTTTTTTAAAAGAGAGTACTTTTGATGTGTAGTAGTTGTCGAAGCCATTAAAAATCTTCTGGAGGACTTACATAGGATCTACTGAACTGTCACAGGCAGTTTATGTCTAGGCAGATCTCATTTAGCAAATTGTCTCCCTTTATTGTTTTTAGTTTCTTGATTGTATATACTCAAATACTATTATATCATCTAAAGATCACAGATGCACCAGGCCCCAGTGAGACTTTCCCTTAAGGAAAGAACGAAGTTATGATTCCCTTCACAGGGGGCAGAATGCCTCCTGATACGGTGAAGTTAATTACTGGAACAGAATGTACACCCTCTCCATTCTGTCATTCTGCAGGCCACTTTCCCAGAACTCCTAGGATTATGATGGTTGTGCTTTTCTAATATCTTTGTATTCTAAGCTCACTCTCCAGGAGAGCGAGAACTGTGGTATGGAGTGGATTTGTGCCCCAGCATGTGCTGGTTAAATACTTTCTATCTTACAGATGCTTATCAGAGTGGGTAATGAATGAACCATTAGCAACCAGAATTTCAGCCTCACTAAATAGGCCTGCCTTGGTGAGACACATTTTCCTATATTTGAAAAACATCAGAAGGCATGGTCTGATCTGAGACCATGTATTTGAGAAACTGGATGCTCCTCCTCTGAAATGAGAAATGCTCTCTCTATGTAATCTGAAATGCAGATTCTTTCCACCTTTAGTTAAACTGATTTCTTTTAAAATATTAATTCTATACTTTTCATAGCACTAAAAAGGTAAATGGTAACCACCTGATTCCCACAGAGATGATGACATTAAATTCAGCATGCCATTTAATGGCTTAATTCCATTTTTTAATCAAGTCAACTATTAAAATAGACTGACATCTGTTACTTTGAACAAAATACCATTTGGAGCGAGGTTTCATAAAGCCATAGGGCTGGGAAATGCTTCAGATACTGCAATGTTGGAGAAAGCTTAGTCTCTTTCAAAACCAACACCAGCAAGGAATAATGTCTACAAAAGGAACAGCTTTGTGCAAGCTCCCAACGCCACGAGTTAGTTCCATAATTCTCCTGTGTCACCTGCTCATATGTCTGTCCTCTTTTATTTTTTTCCCCAAGTCAATACCTTTTACTTGTTTTCTGGCTCATTTTCCTAGAGCTTCAGCTTTATAGATTGACTACTTTTCAATAGTTTGTAGCCCGAAGCCCCCTTTTTCTAGCTTCTGAGCTAATTACTTACCTCTGAAGTTAATTATTTTCGTCATGGTGAGAAAGAATAATGTGCCCCTGACTGCTGTCAGTTTCTAGGTGTCTGGCTGCAACAGCTAGACCACAGAGTTCTGTTCAACATAAATCATTTCACAGAATATCAATAGCAGATCCTTTTCTGTGATCATTGATGGAGTCAGATTTAAAAACAAAACTGCCTGGTAAACATGTCTGAAAGCAGTCAGAAAGTAAGAATGTTGTCCAAACTAAAATGTTTAAGCATTTTACTTTCTGGACTGTTACATTATGGCTTCAGATCCACTCTAAACAGAAGAAACCTCTTGATTAGGGAAAAAGACAATAAAATGAAGATACCTTGGTATTATGCTATTCAAAACACAGCCATGCTTCATTGAGCGTTCCTTGGCATGATCTCTCAAGCTCAAGTTCAACACAAGGTTATTCCAAAACCCTTTTACTGGCATGAAGGAGCTTTGGTTCCCTTTTTGATGGTGTTGGGCTGGCCCTCATCACCATGGATATTTAACCTCTATGAAGGATTCGCTCAGTGACAAAGACCCTTCTGGAGGTGACTTATAACTCCTCAGAATCTAATTCTAGCCTCTAGCCATTCCTATCAACTATAGTTCTGTCCTTATGAACAGACCTTGGAAATCTAACCTCCTTTCTTCCATTTTCAGATCAAGCAAAAAACTCAAAACAAGCAATGCTGTGATCTTTAGGCTCTGAGGCCAGCAAGTAGTCAGTGGCAGAGCGGTGATTAGAACTCAGTCTTCTGACGTGTGTTTTGGTGCTAGTCCTTTTTATTCTTTGTGACTGTGCTGTCTAAAGAGGTACAGATCCCAGGTATAATGCACCTTTGAGCACTAAATTCAATTTATTCTCCATCTCTACTTAATTGTGTTTGGGTTCCTTTTTCTCTTTAGAAAACATTTTAACCTTCAAATACTGGGCCCAGTCCAATGCATGGCTAATCATATGTTACTTTTACCTTTGATTTTCAAAGTTCCTATGGGTATTTTTGTTGGGGGCATTAATTCCTTAGGTTTGAGAATCTTATTAATTGCTTGACAAAAGTGCCATTTTCTTGTCTGCTCAGATCTAGCAGTTCTGTAAAGTAGAACCAACAAGAGAGATTTTTTTTTGGTAAATCACCCACCTTCCAGAGTTAAAAGAGAGAAACTTTCAGGAAAAAAAAAACCTGAAACAAAATATAAAATTCTATCATCAGGCTTTCCTTTTGAAAGAAATGGTTACTGGTATCAGAAAGTATTCTTATGTCAGAAAGTGTTTTTGTGTTCTTTGATCCAGTGCTTTTACTTCCATTTCTATTTTGTATCTAAAGTGTCTATATTTGAAAGAGAATTCTTTAAATACATTGTAGTTTTGTCACCTGGATTTGTACTGGAGCTACATTGCTTCATGAAAGGACTTTCCTTTTAAAAAAAAAAGGTCATTTAAAGAGATGAGATGTTTATTGAAATAAAAATTATATTAAGTCACTTTTAAACAGACCTCTACTATCTGAATAAAGCTATATTTATTATTTTCATTTGGCATGAAAACATTTTCATGTCTTTTAACAGAGGGTAGGTACATGAGAGTGTCCCATTTTTTCCATTTAATATTATAAAGTAAACATAGCCCTGTGTTTTCAGATAGTTTGTATTACTAGTTTTCCCCCCCAAGGAGGCAGAACGTTATAGTATGTTAATGTATCACAACTTATTTTTGATATTTTGTTGTTTCCAGTTTTTGAGGTTTTTCTTTGACTGGGAAGTATAGTCAAGACTTCAGTATAAATATGTCTGTACATGGAGCTATCTATTCTTTCTGAATTTTTATAGTTAATTCTCAGAATTTGATTGCTCTGTTACTACACAGGGACTGGGGACTTCTTCCTGGCTTTCATTTATATTATTTATTTTTTTATTTCATTTACATATTATTACTTTGCTAAATAAAGGTCATAGGTCACCAGTAATCAGTAATCTTGTATCAGTGGACCTGAATTAAAGTTGCATATTAAAAATATTTCGTTGTTTGATTTTGCAAGTGGCAGGCACCACATCTGCTTTACTTTATTTTGTATTTTTACCACAAAAAGAGGAAATTATCTTTTATCACGTTTGCTATAGTTTGTCATGGTAATTTCAGGTTTTCATGTTGAACTTAGGTAAAGAGACGATTATTGATTTTCTTCTTGATACTTACCTTTTGTAAAGTAGACTTATTTCCAACCTGGAGAAAAGCCAAAGGCATCTGAGATATGGAGAAAGGAAGAAAGTTGGAGGAGGAAGTAGTATTAAGATTATAGTCTTTGTCTAGGAAAGGAATTGGGAGGGGCTTCAAATATGTCTTTGTGTACCCAGAATTCCATTTTAAGTTATTTTATTCTCTTAGTCTTCGTGGACATTTTCATTTTTTACTCTATAATAATTTTCTCTTCAGTTTCCTTTGGCTGTAATATTTATACTGGGCTCTTGCCTGCTCTTCATAAATTGGAATAATGTATATGCAGCATAGAAGATTTTTCTATTTGAAAGGAGGCCAAAAGAAAATTTTTCTTTTGCCAAAGCATTTGGGAGTAATCTTTTGTTAGAAAAGAAATTTCACTTTCTATATGTTTTCTACATATTTAGCAATATTTCCTCTTAGTTGAGAAGAATATGGTGTGTGTGTGTGTGTGTGTGTGTGTGTGTGTGCGCGCGCACGCGTGCAAAGCAGGGCCTGGGGCTTGTACTCAGAGCCTGGGCTCTTTTGCTCAAGGCTAGTGCTTTACTACTTGAACCATAGCTCACTTCTGGCTTTTTGGTTGATAATTGGAGATAAGAATCTCATAGACTTTGATTCTCAGGTTAGCTTTGAACCTCATTCCTCAGATCTCAGTCCCCTAAGTAGCTAAAAGTACAGACATAAACCACTGGTGCTCAGTTTATGATGATTTAAAAAAAATTCCTGAGATGATAATACATTTTAGATACTACTCCTTGTTTTTTAAATGAAAGTTGAGATTATGGAACCTCTAGGATAGCTTATGTATAAGTAATACTGACTGTCTGGGAAGCCTGATATCCCTTCCCTGTAACTGTGAGCTGTCCACACGTAGTCTTTCAATCAGATCTGTAAAAACACATAACTTTTATTTTTGATGGCGAGCCTAATCTTGCCCTAACTCCTCAGTTTCATTGGTAGTGGAATGAGAAACTTGATCTCACCAATTAAAGTCAACTCCCCCTGAGACATTTCTAATAGTTCCTTTCAAATAGTCATTGGAAAGATACAACTTGTAATCAGTGTATTACTCTCTTCCTTCTAAGAGACCTTTTCTTCTTCCTTTCCAATCACAAATACTCCAAGAGAAGTGGCTATGGAGAATGGTATGGATGCGTGTGGGTGTGGGTGTGGCAGTGTTTCAATGTGACTGGGTCATAGCTGGATTCCAGGGACAGCTTCTTCAGTTCTCCTGGGCATGCTGCCTTGCACTGTTCTTGCGGAGGTTAGTTAGATTGCTCATCTGATTTTGAGGCTCTTGTGATGCTGAGGATGAGAGCATAGGCTGTGGATTAAGTATACAGTTTTAGTAATTCCTGTCTGGCCCATCAGTCTCTATAGCTGTCCTTATTCACAGGACTTGCTGTGAGTTCTATTTTGTCAAGGTAGCTAATCTATTCTATAGTGAGCATCTTCAAAAGCTCCCTTTAGAGCTACCAAATCTACTCTAGAAGTGTCCACAGCATCCTTCTTTTCTCTGGGTTTAACCCTTCCTCAGGAACATGGGAAAGAGAAACCCTGGGATGGACCTCTTGACCCTTCCAGCTTTTGTCTTCTTTCTCATAATTCTTCTTTCCAGTACTGAGAAAGCTCCAGGTTTTCCCTTGGTATTTCACAAGAACTGACTGGTTGTCCTTGCTTCCCCTTTGCCTGAGGCTTTATGCTTGCGCTTTCTATAGGCAATAATATGAGGATAGTTTTAAGGTGAAAGGTTAGATTTTTGAACAGTAAGATGCATCAGAAGATGGCCAGAATTCCATTTCCATTTTATATTTTTAAAATAACAGGGGAAATATAGAAGGTCTAGGTGAAAATGACAAGGGGTAGCAGAAATCAAGAAATGAATTGTTTAGTATACATTTTATAGAAAACCACAACAAAACTGCCCACATTATTAAAAGGGTTGCCTGCAAGCTGCTTGGATAGTCATCCATAAGCTTGCTTTACATCTTTGGTGCACACACACCCCATATGCACAAACACATAGATAACAGAATACCCCCATTCTTAATAACTAGTGGAGCATGCCACTGTGCTATATTATTTAGGAGATGAACATGATTCTGAGGTGGGCTTTTTGAAATCTTGATGCCAATTGTACATCTCATCAGTAAGCAGATTTCCTCATTTTTTGACTTGCTTGCTAATAATTTGAAAAAGAAATTGCATAACATATTTGAACACAGTACTGAATAATGAGAATTGCAAGAACAACAACAACGATTTTCTTCATACTTTCTTTGTAGCCGGCGATAACCCCTGTAACATATTAATTCATTCCGTCTTTCCAATACTCGTAAGTGGTAGGTACCAATCAGTGAGCAGAGAAGAATTAGAGTGTCATTTTCCACATGTTCAGAAACTGTCTGAGTTGATACAGTTTATGGCAAGAAGCATCTGCAGGGTGAAGAGCTGTAGGCTTTGACCTCCACGGGATCTAAGCCACCTGGCTGGTGCAAGGATGAACTGATTCCACTCTGATTGGGCCCCATGTCTGTATATGTATAGTTTGTAGTGAATAACACTCCCTTGGTATTCTGAATCTAGTACATTGTGCAGCTTGAAGCACGAGGAGAAGCACTTGGTATAAGTCTCCACAACTTAGAAAAGGCCAGCCATGGTGGCTCATGCCTGTAATCCTAGATACTCAGGAGGCTGAGATCTGAGGATCGAGGTTTAAAGTCAGCCCTGGCACCAAAGACTTTGAGACTTTTATCTCCAATTCACCACTAGAAAACCTGAAGTGGCTCTGTGACTCAAGGGTAGGGCGGTAGCCTGGAGCTGAAGAGCTCAGAGACAGCACCCAGGCCCAGAGTTCAGGCCCCACGAATGAAAAAAAAAATGTTAGAAGTGAAGATGACTCATGATTCGATGGCTGCTAACTAGTGTAGCGATGCTGACATTATGTTATAAATTACTGGTGGAGCTGGGTAGTGGTGACTCATGCCTAGCTACTCAGGTGGCTGAGATCTGAGGACATGGGTTCAAAATCAGCATGGCCACTGAAGTCCGTGATACTATTATCTCCAATTAACCACCAGAAAATCAGAAGGGGCTCTGTGACTCAAGGGTAGGGCGGTAGCCTGGAGCTGAAGAGCTCAGGCATAGCACTCAGGCCCAGATTTCAAGCCCCATGACCCAACCCCCCCAAAAAAATTGCAGATAGGCTTTTGCTAGTGGAAACTCATCAGAAGCCTATATTTAGTTAGGGAGAGGCAGTAAGGACAGGTCAAGTGGTGAGGATAGGTCACTATGGTTGTATTTACTTAGACTTAACATTTTATCCTTTGGTCTCAAGCTGACCAAAATATGTCTTCTTGATTTTAACTGATGGGTTTCTTTATCACCTTAAAATTATAATACTTTCCAACATATTGACTTTGAGTAGTGGATGTTAAGTGATCATTCTAGGGCTGAGGACTTGTTTCTGCATGCAAAAATGTGTTGAGGCTGGATGCTGGAGGCAGGAAATCTGTAACAGACTCTGACCTCCAAGTAATCGGTGCAAAGCCAGAAGTGGAGAAGCTCAAGTGGGAGAGTATAAGCCTTGAGCAAAAAAGCTCCAGGACAGAACTCATTACTGGTAGCTTTTAATGCAGATTATTTCTATGGCTATTTTGACCATGCTCTCTAAGCATCTATGTATGTGGTTCTACTTTCTGAGAACAAGGATCTTTCCTTTATTAATTTTTCCAGAGTTAGTACTTTGTACAGTGCCAGCCACAGGGATGAAATACACAGTATTAATCTGTTGAGATCAGATAAAGTGCCAATCTGAAATGCTGGTAAGCTATCTAGAGAAAAATATCAATCAATCAATCCAGAAAGCAAGACCTATACTGCTAATGTAAGAAACTGAGAAATTATTTTTAAATGTGGCTTGCAGTTGAAAGCAAGTTGTAAGAATTATGGGCTCAAGCACTTTCTTCAAGCTCCTTATCATTCCTGGGTGGAGTTTACATAGACTATCCTAGTCTAGAATATTTCTTCCTCCTTTTACCTCCTGTTTGTCATATCTGGCCTTCTTGTTTATGATGAATTTTCTATTACCTTGCTGTTAATTATATTGTCAAACTGTTACATTGTGTCCTTCCAGATCTCTGAAGAATGTTCTTTCTTAAGCTCCCCTGTGTTTCTTATTCACCCAGATTTGGGAGTCTTCTCTATTTCCTAACTTATTATCTTGTTCCTACTCAGAGGTGGGGCTCTTGGTTCTTTACAGCCTTCCTCAGACCTCTTCACTCTCCACATTCTTTCCACCACACTTTTACTTGGGGCCCCTGGCTCCAGTCTTGTTTTTCTTGGGTGTCCTACATTCAGCTTCTTCAGAGCTGCCATGGCCCAATAGCCTACTTCTTTCTGCTTCCCACCTTTAGCCTGTATAAAACACTTTGTATCCTTACTTTGACCATAAGTCAGAAGGGTTTCTTCATTTTGCCTTCCAGTCTATGTTGGATTGCTTTTCTTCTAGGCTCATGGTCACAGGCCCTTGCTTGGTTTGGAGGGGAGTTTGTATGAAGTAAAGTCCAAGTAAATATTTGCTTACGGATGACATATGCTCTCCATAGTTGGTTCCCCCACTAGAGATGTAATTTTTATTAACCAGAAGATTTCGATCACCGTGCTTTAAAAGATGTAAATGTTTATTAGGCTATTTAAGTCAGTCTGGACCTTAGGACAAAATGTTGTACTATATTGCTCTTTATGACACAGGACTTGGAAAAGGAAATATGCAGTCAGCTGGTTCACTCTTGCTGTTATCCCAGACAAGTTATTTATTGCCTTGAGGTTGGTTCTTTTCTACAAAATGGAAATACACACAGAGGTCATAGGTATATCAGAGAGGCTATGTGAAGCTCAATTGATTTAACACTCAAAGTGCAATTGGTAAACATTAATGTACACACAAGGCATTGTTATTATAATGCGGGACTTAAATTATAGCCAAGGTTCTAAGAGGAAATTTTTTCCTCTTGCACAAGATACATTAAAAAATGAATGCAGTTTTATTGCAGCTAGCTAAAACAATTAAAGAACTTAAATGATTCTGTTATACCAGTCCTTGCTGAGTCTCATTGAAGACTCTTTTTCTTTTCCTACAAGCACCAAGACACATTTGAACAATCACCAATCACACTGATCTATAAGTACATCCACAGGGTTCAGAGATCTGGTTTGCATAATCACTGTTAATGTGTCTGTGAATATTTGAAAATCTTGACTTGTTCTTTTTTAATTTTTCTTATTTTATTTTTATTTTTAATTTTAATTAATTATTTTTTTTGCTAGTCCTGGGGCTTGAACTTAAGGCCTGGGCACTGTCCTTGAAAATATTTGCTGAAGGCTAGCGCTCTGCCACTTGAGCCACAGTGCCACTTCTGACTTTTTCTGTATATGTGGTACTGAGGAATTGAATACAGGCCTTCATGCATGGTAGGCAAGCACTCTACCACTAGGTTTATATTCCCAGCCCCTTTACTTTTAAATTTTATTTTATTGTCAGGGTGATGTATAGAAGGGTTTTTAACTCAGTTGGTGAATTTCTTCATTTGGTATATATTCTCTTGTTTAGCAACCCAAGAAAATTGCATGTATGAAAAATGCATTTATTATTAATACTGAAATTCAATGGATGTCATTATTGCATTGGCTGCTACATCTTGTAGGCTAGCCCCAACTCTTAGTGCATTGGTGTAAGTTACTGTGAACATTTCTATTATTGACTTCAAGTCTAACCTCATCTACGACTGCATCCTAATGTGTGCCTAGGGATTTATTTCCCCTTTGCTGATTTCCTTTCATGGAGTCACTGGTAAGGAACAGTTGTGATTCTTCAGGCAGTCCTCATGTTCTCATCTTTCGTGATAGCTCCAATTGACTCTGTGGGAATTATTTGTCAGGTGGAATCACAAGGAAGGAGGAGTCAAGAAATCCTGCTCTCCTGTGTGAAAGGCGATGAGTCCTTAGAAGTAACTACCAACAAATCCTTCCTGTTGTTACTCCATTATGGCAACTGGGACCAGACAACTGAACCCTTTCTGAGACTTTGAATCTTTTTCTTTTTTGCCAGTCCTGGGGCTTGATCTCAGGGCCTGAGTACTATCCTTGGGATTTCTCAAGGCTAGAGCTCTCCTACTTGAGCCACTGCACCACTTCTGGCTTTCTTTATGTATGTGGCACTGAGGAATCAATTTGGATCTTTGTGCATGCTAGACAGCACTCTACCACTAGGCCATACTCCCAGCCCTGAGCTGGTCTTTTTTTTCATATATTTTTTATTATAATTAATAGAAGGGTTACATGGTATTTGCCAGATAGATGGTGCATTAATTCCCATACATTGATTCCCTTTCACATGTCTTGGTCCCCATTTCCCTCCCCCCGATCCCCACCCCTCATCTTGTTTTCCCCCTTTCCCTATCCAATTTCAAATAACCAAATACAAATATATCTGATATATCAGGTAACAAAGTGAGATACTGTAACAATACGAGATAACCAAGGGACAGCAAAAGAGATGAGAGATAACATAGTACATTAAGGACAACAATCACTCATTATATGGCTTATGTTTCTATATCATAGAGATCCTTTCATTCAGCAAGATGTAGTATTTGTACACAATGGAATTCTATGCTGCTGTCAGAAAGAATGACATCGCCCCATTTGTTAGGAAATGGAAAGACTTAGAAAAGATCATATTAAGTGAAGTAAGCCAGACTCAAAGGAACTTAGGCTCAATGGTTTCCCTCATTTGTCATAATCAGTAGAAACCTTGGGCTCTCCTAGCAGAGATTTGCAATAGAGCAAAACGTTGATACAAAAGGACGCTGAATGAGCTGGTCTTTTAAGGAGCTGTTTTGACTAAGAGATTTTAGAGTGTCCTGAGCCTTGAACAGAACCATTCATTCCGTGATTGGATTGGTCTCTTCAACAGCTGTTTTGACTACGATTCCTTGCTTGATGCAGCCTTTTCTGAAATCCCCTGTCTTCCCATTTATATGCATCTAATTTTGTTTCTGCTTTACTCACCACTGTGTGCAACAAAGGAACATTAAATGATTTGTTATTTCCTTCATTTGCTTTCACCTGCCCACTACTGCTGTACATTGGCTTCACGGTGTGTTCTGAATGTCTGTCTTACCAGTTACGTACTTCTATTTGTCTAGTAGTTAATCAGATTCTCAACTCTGTATTTTTCTTCAGGTATCCCTCACTGGCAAAGACTTAGATGGTTTTCAGACACTATGAACTTTTGTTGACTGGTAGATTACAGGCAACTGGGGTGTCTTAATGGGAAGATATACCCATCTAAACTCTCAGAGAAATGTGCTCCACGGTGTTGTGGAGAAGAAATTGAATCAGTTGTTACATCTTTGTGTGCCTCTGGGCAAACCATTAGATAGATCTCTTTCTTTAATTTGCCTTTGCTTCCTCCAAGGGGAAAATGAGGTGAATGAATTATCTCTATCAACTGCACAGGGATGATTTGATGCAAAATGTAAAGTGCTAAATGTGGTTGTGCCCCCAGCTTCTTACAAGTCTGTACTATGTAACTACTACATGGGGGTAACCGGGAGCTCTCTTGAAAGTCTCATGAGGATTTATTTTTTGAAAAGAGAGATACTCTTTATTCCCTTTATAAACAGTTGTTAAGGTTTTCACTTTTTAATCTTCCCTCAGAATATGTTTCTTTAAGAAGAGTGAAATTACAGTTTGGCACATTCCCTATTTCTTTTCTCTTTTCTCCCCCATTCGCATCCACCTACTGTAGATATCTTTTCCACACAGGCATATTATCTGGTGAGATGTATTTTCCTACTCACCGTTTTCCTTTTGGTTGCCTACTCTATAAAAAGATATCAGATATTTACAAATATTGCCCTTGGTCACCCGGATAGACAGACATGGATGTATGTTTGAATTTGCTCAGATAAGGCATATTCACAGTGCTGTTTATATGCCAGGTACTCATCCAGGTTCTGGGATATGTCAGTGAATAAATAATGTACACAGCTATTTGAATTCACTGAGATCCTTACTACAATAAAGTCGTATGCAAGGGTCATTGAGAATGATGTCCCAGAGGAGCTGTGCTGTGACTGAGTCTTGAAGGGCATACATGACAGGAAATAATAGAAGTGGAAGGAGCCACAGATGAACTAGTGTGGATTGGGGGGGGGTGAAGTGCTATAGAGTGATAGAATTTCAGAGGGTTGTGAAAATGGAACAGTTTAAAGACTAGGGAGTCAGCAGCAGGCTAGATTGATTACTTTATGATCAGCAAACAAGCTCCTGATAACCTGACAAAGGCATCTTCTGGGTTGAAGCTGGCCACTCAAAGATCTGACTGATGATGATGGTGAGAAAATTAAACTTGCTCAGCTTACTAGAGGCATTTGATGCTTATTATCCAGTCCTTCTGTGGGAGAAATTGTTGCATGGAAACTCTCTGCATTAAAAGCAGCATCTGCATGGTGTTGTATTCCTGCATTTCTCTCATTGGTGGAGGGAGTTTTATTATTACAAGATGCAAGCAAAGTATTATCAGAGGGCATAAGCACTTGGGAGTTACCAAAATTTGAATGATTCACATGTAGCCTGTAACTGACCATGACATCTTGATTTAACACTCATCTTGCTAAGAAACTAACACAGCAGTTTTTAAAATGGTACCCTTGTCTATGTATGGGTCACTTTGAACCATTTGTATATAACTTCAGATTTATTGGAAATTTTAAACATTCACATGTAATCTGAGGCTTAACAGTTGCTCTGTAAGCTATCAAATATTTATATTGTTTTTTTCCAAATGTATTTATTATTTACTATACTGTCTATGAAATATTTACATTGTTTTTTAAAGGAAAATATATGCATTATTTACATTACTTTGAACTTTTTCTTGATGTTGGTAAAATGACAATATAGAGGCTGATGAACTCCCAGGGATGTCTCTCAGATTTGTCAGTAATCACACAGAGGCTCTGTCCCACAGGAAAGCATCTGATGATAGAGGGATGCTATTAACGTCAAGGTGGGAGAATAAAGCCCTATACTTCTTTTTAGTGCTTAGCTCTGCAGTGTTAAGAAGGAAAACTGAATGATTTCCCACTCTCATCTTCCAGGGTTCTAGAGGTGCCTTCATCTGACAGTGTCTTCATTGGATGTCTTGCTTATCTCTCTGCAATCCAGAGCATCCCCAGGTAAGGTAGCTACTTCTTTTCTAAGAAGATATAATAGAAGGTCTCTAGATTCAACTTACTGACCAAACCCAACTCATAATATTAATGTTCATTTCAGCTTCTATCTATCCCAAGGGATTATGAATTACTCTGAGGTGCCTGGTAATCTGGGTTTTTTAAAATATACTATTGAGGGACCAGGAGTTTGGCCCAGTGATAGAATTCTTGCCTAACATGCATGGAAACCTGGTACAATTCCTCGGTACCACATATATAGAGAAAAGCTGTAAGTGGTGCTGTGGCTCAAATGGTAGAGTGCTACCCTTGAGGAAAGCCCAAGGACAGTGCTCAGGCCCTGAGTTCAAGCCGCAGGACTGGCAAAAATAGAATTAAAATATACTATTGATTCTGATTGTCGGTTAAATAAGGGACTTTTGGAGGGGAACATTGTTCATGAGTTTTATTTGAAAACTATTTGGATCACTGTAAGTTTCTGCCCATCTGGCCCTCTGCCCCCTGTTACCTTCTTTGTAGATGTCTGAATCTATCTTCCACTTTCTTAAAGTCTTGACATACAACTTATCTGTTCAGAAGTGGCATTTGACAAGTCAGGATATTTCCAGGTCTATCATTAGATATATTTTGAAGATGATAAAATCAATTGTTCTCCAAATTCTCAGAATTGCTCTATTGTTTTTATTATTGTTATTTTTTTTGGATTTGGAGACCTATGATCTGTCTGTGCAAAATGAGATTATTTTATAGGTGAAAAATATGGAGTCAGGAATTTGGGGGAATGTAAGTAAATGGTTATTTTCTTGGCAGATTTACTTGCTGATAAATGATTCCATGAAATGATGTCATAGTATTTTTATTTATACAGCTACTTTTAAATATAATAAATATATAAGCCCAATGCTAAAATTCATACAGTAGAAACAGTGAAGACAGACATCTGGGAACGTGCAGAGTCATTAAATCTTTCAGGTCGATGGGGTAGGAGAGTCAGACTCTTAGGGCCCATGGAAATTTTAGCCATGAAGGTTATGCTATGCAATACCAGGAAACTGACTGAAAAATCAAATCATTGTCTTAATTACCACCACCACCACCACCACCACCATCATCATCATCATTTGAAATGGGTGTCATTTCTTCACATTTTGTGGATGAGGAAACTAAAGTTTGGAGATGTTAAATAAGTTTCCCAAGCTCTCAATGCTGATACATAGAGGATCCAGGATCTGAATACAGAGTGTGACAAGTTAGGGGATGGGGAGAGTTTGATGAGAACTGGGAAGATGGGGAGAGTTGGATGAGAACTGGGAAGATGGGATAGAATGGGAGGATATTTGTAGCATTAGAAGGAGGGTTCCCTGACTCAGGCACCAAGGTTCTTTGTGATTAGTAGAGAACTAGAGTCAACTTTATTTCCAGTTCTACTTATAGTACAAGCAAATCCCTCAGACCTTTGGGAAATAAGCATGTTTGTAGTTTTAAATGAAGTAAAACAAGATTGATGCCTTTGATAAATGACTTTTGACTTTGGGTTGGAGATTTGACCTTCAGCGCTTGAAATGTGTTAAGACATGGCTGACCTATGGGATTGTGCAGAATGTACTCCTATGATCAGTTTAGAAGCCTCCCCTTCCTTGGCCGGCCTTTGATGGGAGAGGGAATGACTAAAACTGATGTGCACAGAAACGTAGATGCATGTTTCCCCTCTTTCAGGAACAACAGCAGGAGCCTCATTTGTGAATGGGAACAAATTTGAGTGCCGGACACATATGGCAATTTGAAATAGTGAAAACAGCAATGTTCATCAAATTCTGAAATATATACTGAGGGTGATGTCTGCTACTGCTTTCTAAATTGGAGTTCCTGCTGACATGTGTGTGTGTGTGAGTGTGTGTGTGTGTGTGTGTGTGTGTGTGTGTGTGTGAGAGAGAGAGAGAGAGAGAGAGAGAGAGAGAGAGAGAGAGAGAGAGAGAGAGAGAGAAAGAGAATCCAGTTTTCTTCTCACACAGGAGAAAAAATAATGAAAGAGTAGCATGATGCAGTATACTCTCAGAAGAACAAAATCAAAGAAAAGAAACAACCCTCTCCAAACTAGTAAAATCAAACAATAATTTTGAAAATCTAATTTAGCAATATGAATATTAGAGGTCAAGAGGTTAATTTCACCTTAATTATTTAGTTAATGATGGTACCTAATGCGCAGGTTTAGGTCTGTGAACATGCTGAGAACTTGACTAAACCATTTTCTAGGCATTTTGCTATTGCATCTTTTTTACATCAACTGTCTGAGGTGGATGGTGTTACAAACTTTACACAGGTAGGGGAATTAGGACTGTAAAGGAAAAGTAACTTGCTTGAGGTAACTGAGCCTAGAGATAATAAAGTTAATTCTGTGTGCTTCAGTTTCTCTCTTTAAGTTGACATTTGAAGACAAAGCATTATAAGGATTTGAAGATTTTAAAGATAGCTCTTATATTCAAACAGATTTTCCCTCTTTCTTCTGTTTCTTTCTCTCCCTCAAATTCTCCTGCCTTTTTTCTTTCTTGTTTTCATATTTCACATAGTAATTGTACATATTTATTGGTTATAGGGTGAAATTTTAGTACATGAAATACATCATACTTGGGCCAAGGTAACTGGCATAGGAATTACCTGTGACATTTATCATTTCTTTGTGTTGGGAATATTGAAAATATTTTCCACTAGCAATTTTGAAATATCCATTGCTGTTTCTAATGCTCTGGAGCATTAGAAATGATTCTTTGTACCTAATTGTACCCCTTGCAACCTATGAACCATTTTCTCTTTGTTCCTTCCCCCCCTCACTGTACACTCCCCTAATAAGGCTCAAATAACTATTATTTTATTCTCTACCTCTTTGTGATCAACTTTTTAGCTCCCACATATAAGTGAGAATGTGTGATATTTGTCTTTCTATATCTTCCTTATTTAATTTAGACTATCCTTCATTTCCATCCACATTGTTGAGAATTCCTTTCTTTTCTATGGGTGAATAATATTCCGGGGTATATGTGTACAGTATTTCAACCAAGTAGCAACCAAGCTGTTCCCATTATCTTGGCGATGAACAGTACTGCAATAAACATACAAGCACAGATGTCTTTTTCACATGCGGATTTCATTTCCTTTGGATATATTCCCAGAACTTGGTTTTCTGGATCCTAAGGCAGCTCTAAGTCTATTATGTTGAGGTCCCACCATACTGGTCTCCATATTGATTATGCTTATTTACATTCCCACCAATTTTCTCTGCCTTCTCACAAACGTTTGCTATTTTGCATTGCTTTGTTAACAGCAATTTTAACTACCAAGCCTTATTTTCTTAGCTCCTACTATATTCCTAGGATTCTTCAAGGGAATACAAGGTCCATACATCAAGCAGATGCTATAACTTACAGGACCTCGTGGTGCTTTGTTTGTATATTTCATACAAATAATATGAAATTGACCTCTGTGGAATGAAAGGTATTGTGGGAACAAATGGAATGAGAGGAAGTCTTTTGGGAGGGAAGAGCATTCAAGGCAGATGGAGAGTCTTAGGCAAAGACCCAGAAGTGGAAACAATACAGATCTCTTGTGTGCCTTGTGAAGTCCTGGGATAGGTAGCCTGTACTGATATAGCCACAGAGGGATTTTCAACAGATGTAATGTCAGTGAGCCTGTCTTTGCTAAAGGCCAAAAGGCTATAGACTAACTGGATGAAGACAGTCTCTGAAATTTCACAAATACTGTCTTCAACCATGTGTTATTTCTCATGGTCTACCATCTTGGTTGTATTGACACGAACTCCCCTTCTCATTAAAATTAGGATGACTATCACTCTTCTTTTGTGTCCCTGGCCACAGATTATGAGGCACTCTTGTGAACAATCATTGAAGTTGATGATTATACAGTAAATATCTATTCCAGGAGAGTGAGATCTGCAGTTAAGACAGTCTAAGGAAAAACACCAGGTTGTAGTTACATCTTTATCAATAGCCATCCTAGTTTTAATGACACCAGATGTCCATTGATCAGTGAAATAATGAAATCCATCAGATGACTGGCAACCGACTTGATAAAAATCAATGCATTAAACTAAACATTTGTTCTACAACATGATATATGTGTTAGAATAGGAACATTAAGTGTATTCACACTTTCACAATCCAAAAGGATATAATGTACGACATATCAAAGAAAGAGTGATCTCACTCCTATGTTTAATAACATCACATAAAGTAGGACTCCACATCTCTTATGAGAGAGCATCGTTTTTAATCCCTGTGCTTTCTTCCATACAAGTATCTTGAAAGGTCTAGTGAATTTACGAAGAAAAATCATTGTCCTTTACTTGCTATTTCAAGGTCATGGAAGCTGTCTCTGGGAATTCATTTAGAATGATCTTTGTATAATCAAGTGCGAATTTGCTAGAATGGAAAGTCTTGCACAATAAAAAAAAAATTTACTGCTACAGCAAAGCTGTGCAGAAAAAAAAATCTAACAAACCAGAAAGAGATGTCACATTGTAATGGCGAAATTTGTGGGCACCTCTGATTTTCTCTGGGAAGAAATGCCAGTGCCAATACTATGATGCCAAGATGAGATTTTGTTTCTCAAACTCACACCTTTGCAGTGGTACAAGCCATCATTCAGTTGCATATGGAATACAAGATTTTGTTGATGAATGAGAAAATGAACAGTTGCTTGTTGTGGGCATAGGAAGTGGACACACATGCAGACACACACATGTGTGTTCAGAGAAGCACATGCAGAGAGCTCTGTGTGTCCAGTGCTCTCTTCCTTTTCTTCACACAAAGTCACTGTTCTAGAATTCATGCTGTGTGCTATTTGCAGAGCAAATGCCTCTCTTATTGTCCATGCATGCTGAGTTAATTCAAATTCTCCTGAGTGCCCTGGTCATGTGAAGAGAAAGGCAGATACTGTGATGAAAAGTCAGACTGCTTCAAATATGACAGAGGCTGCCTGGCTGACCTAAGAGTTTACATTTTAAAACCACAGACCCAGTGCTCTGAAGTAGCAGTCACAAAATGCTTAGCAGCAAATCACTACCATGGCCATATAATTCTTGAGGAGGCCTAAAATTGCACTGCCATGGCTTTGTTGCCATATGTTTCTTCGTGCTTTGTTGCCTTAGAAGTTAGAGAGAGTTCAAGGGCAATTGTGTCATTTAATCAGAACTGCATTTGTAAGGACTATTAAAGATAAAATGAAACAACAAAAAATAAAATGCACTGTATGGATATTTGAAAGTGAAACTATATTATAGAAAGTCAAGAAATGCATAAGTTAATCTTTTCTACACAGTAAATTCTGCTGCTGGTAGTTTCTTAAAGAAGGACTGTGTCTGAACAGCACATTATGTGACTAAGCAAAAGCATGCTTCTTAGTAAATAATGCTACTTTGTTGTAAGGATTTCAATAGGGCTTAAATTATACTTCAGCCTTTTATCAGTGGATGAGTTTGGATTCGTGATTGAATCTTCTGGAACTCTCTAGTCTTTTATTATAGAAAATGAAGAAAATATTAACAGCAATCTCCTGAAGTTGTGAGAACTGATAAAATACACTGATAGATTGATACAATCATAAAATGTATCTAGATTACTTATTCTAGTTGATTCAAATATGTTAGAGGATTACATTTAGACATGTAGTTCTAAAGTTTGAGAGGGTGAGGCAAAAGAATATCAGTCTGAAACTAGCCTGGATGACAGTGAGACTTTGTCTCAATAACAAATAAAAACAAAATAGAAAGAAGAAGAAAGAGGAAGAGAGAAAGGAAAAAGGAAGAGGAAAAGAAAGAAAGGGAATTAAAATAGATCATTTTATAATGTTAAGGTCAACTGATTTGAAAGAACAAACCCTCAGGGGAGCATTGTCTTTTAGTAGATTATGAATTCTACCAGGTTTCTGAACTCTTCTCTGGACTTTTCAAAGCCTAACAAGGTAAGCCCCCAAAGATGGTACATAATAAAAATATGTATAATCATTACGTACTCTTTTGGTGATTATCTGTATTTATTCTCTTGACTATATTTTTTAGATAGGAATGTGTTTTCTTAGAGATGGAGGACTTTTAAAGTATTAAGAATATTAATGCCTTGACCATTGTATTGTTGAAGATATTGCCCCATATTTTTTCTTTTTTTTCCTTTTTTTTATTGTAATTAGTAAAAGGGTTACATGATATTTGCCAGATAGAAGGTGCATTAATTCACATACATTGATACCCTTTCACATGTCTTGGTACCCGTTTCCCTCCCCCCCCACACCCCACACCCGTCTTGGTTTTCTCCCCTTCCCTATCAAATTTCAAATATCCAAATACAAATAAATTCAATATATCAGATAACAAAGAGAGATACTATACCAATATGAGATAACCAAGGGACAGCAAAGGAGATGAGAGACAACATAGTACATTAAGGACAACAATCATTCATTACCCATATTTTTTCTTGATTATTTTATGATGTTCAGAAAAATCTTACCCCAGTGAAATATCAAATTTTCTTCATAGTTTCTTTTATTTAGAAAAATTACTGTATGTCTTTTTTATCTAAAATTGATTTTGCTGAGAGTTACAAGATATCTATTTTATTTTTCCATCAAAAATATCGACTAATTTATTGCATGTTCCTTTATTTTGTAATAGATGCTCCCTTGAATGTCTATACACACTCATAGGTATACATTATAAGCTTGTAAGAAGTGTGTGTGTGTCTGAAAACTTTACAAGAAGGAATAGGAGACACACTAGGCCTCCTTGGCACAGGTCGAAACGTTCTCAACAAGGACCAAGAGACACAACAAATCAGAGAAAGGCTGGATAAATGGGACTGCATTAAACTGCAGAGCTTCTGTATGGCAAAGGAAATAGCTAGTAAATTAATTAGGAAGCCTACAGAATGGGAGAAGATCTTCACTAGCCATACAACGGACAAAGGCCTCATATCTCAAATATATCAACAGCTCAAAAAATTGAATCACTCCCAAACTAGTCTCCAAAGTAACAACCATCCCATTAAGAGATGGGCCAAAGACTTAAAGAGAGTCTTCTCTGAAGAAGAAATAAGAATGGCCTGTAGACACATGAAGAAATGCTCAACATCTCTGGTCATAAAAGAAATGCAAATCAAAACAACTCTAAGATTCCACCTCACTCCAGTTAGAATGGCCAGGATCAAGAAAACTAAAAACAACAGATGCTGGAGGGGATATGGCTAGGAGGGATCACTACTACACTGCTGGTGGGAGTGCAAACTCGTTCAACCACTATGGAAAGCAGTATGGCAGTTCCTCAAAAGACTAAACATAGAGCTCCCCTATGATCCAGCAATTCCACTACTTGGCATTTACCCAACCGTCCAGAAACAAGGGTATACTAAATCCACGAGCACTGAACATCATTGCAGCACTATTTACCATAGCAAAGATATGTAACCAACCCAGATGTCCCTCAGTTGATGAGTGGATCAACAAGATGTAGTATTTATACACAATGGAATTCTATGCTGCTGTCAGAAAGAATGACATCGCCCCACTTGTAAGGAAATGGAAAGACTTCGAAAAAATCATCCTAAGTCAAGTAAGCCAGACTCAAAGTAACATAGGCCCAATAGTCTCCCTCATTTGTCATAATCAGTAGAAACCTTGGGCTCTCCTAGCAGAAATTTACAATAGAACAAAATCTAGAGACATTAGGCCAAATAGACACTAAATGTAAGGAACTCCAGGGTAAGGAAACAAAAGCCATATAATGAATGATTGTTGTCCTTAATGTACTATGTTATCTCTCATCTCTTTTGCTGTCCCTGGGCTATCTCATATTGTTACAGTATTTCACTTTGTTATCTGATATATTGGATATATGCGTATTTGGTTATTTGAAATTGGATAGGGAAGGGGGGAAAACAAGATGAGGGGTGGAGGTAGGGGGGAGGGAAATGGGGACCATGTCATGAGAAAGGGTATCAATGTATGTGAAGTAATGAACCTTCCATCTGGCGAATGTAATGTAACCCTTTTATTAATTACAATAAAAAATATATGAAAAAAAAGAAGTGTGTGTGTGTGTGTGTGTGTGTGTGTGTGTGTGTGTGTTTGTATGTACATGTGTGGGCCTGGGGCTCATCTGCTTACTCCTATCTGCTTTATATTTCATCTTAAAAACAGACAAACAAACAAACATGTGGTCCCAGAGTAGGGGCTTGACCCAGGGTCTGGACATTGTCCTTGAGTGTTTTTACTCAAGGCTAGTGCTCTACCACTTGAGCCAAGGTCCACTTCTGGCTTTTTCAAGTTATTTGGAGATCAGAGTTTCCCAGATACCCCTGCCTCGGTTGGCTCATCTCAGCCTTCTGAGTCGCCAGCCTTTGAAGTGTGAGCCACTGGCACCCAGATCTCTTTTGGCTTTTTTTCTGGTACAATATATATTCATTGCTGCAGTCCATAAAATTAATATTCTGCCCAGTTTCCTTTTTTGTTCTTAGTCTCGTATTTAAGCTTCTTCAGTTCTCTCCACCAGTGTGTTCATTCATCTGATTGGCTGACATTTGGTTCATTATTTCTCCCACTGGGTGTACATAGGCACTGTATTACCTGAGTTTTGGAATATGTGAGAATGTATGTTTGACCTTTATGGTTGCATGATACCTTAGGTGAGTGTGTGATTTTATACTTACTTTCCCCAGAATTTTTAGCATTTATCACAGCTCCAGAAAACCTATAGTCCAACCTGAAGAATTCTTATCTCTCGTTTGATTGAATGTTCAATTGAACTGTTTACTGTCCTTTTTATTGGTAGAATAACTAGAGCTATGAGCACATTGTTACTGATGACCACTTTGTAGAATACATTGCCTCATACAGCTTAACTAAAACTTTTGTTTTACAAATCATGTTGTATCTAGAACTTGATGTGGTCTGTTGCTGTATGAAGTCACCCACTTACTTAAAACAGTTGATTTGGTTGGCTTGCATGATTGATGGATTTAGTCAAGAAGGCAACCGAAAAGCTAAGGGATGGCATCTGAATAAGTCCAACATGCACAGACACGCAAACACTCCTTCAAACTAGGGTTTAGGTTTCCATAGTTACTGAATAGCTAGCATTTGAATTGGTTTAATTTTGAAAGTAGGCTTCTGTCCTTACTTCTTCACTCTTTCCCTTCATCTTTCTTTCCTTCCTTTTACACAGTTTATTGTATTATTCTGAGTAATGATATGATATTTTTACATCAGTAAAACACTTAAATAAAAGCTGTAGTTGGCAGAACATGGAGTGGTAAAATCTGGCAATCCTAACATTTCAGAGGCTCAAGCAGAATTCTAGACCAGCCTAAGATACAAAACAAGATTATGTATCAAAAACCTACCTCCACAACAATATAGAAATAGAGCAAAAAGAGAAAAAAATGTTCAATATGAATAAGCCTAGATTCTTTCAACCAAAAATACTAATGTGAACTTTATTTTTGAAATTTAATAAGGTGGTAATCTTTGTCAAATATTTGTTTGCTAACTTCATGCCCTCAAGCTATATTTTCCCAATTAACTTTCAATGAGAAGACAGTAGTGGAAGTTGGCCCAACAATTCACAATGCTCTAAAATATATTATCTTGAGTTTGACTGGAATTCAGGTATATAAGTGATTGTGGTCCAATTTGTAAGTATTTGTGCCTAATGTAGCACCCTGGTCAGTTTTAGTCTTTGATGAGGTAGACTGAGCTTTGGCCCAATGTTTCCAGGGTTTGTGATAAGGTTGTTGGTGAGCTCATTTTCTAAGACCCATTCTTAATGTTTCAGTTATATTTGGCACCAAACTTATATTTTAGTATGTAAAAAGATCTAAGGATAGTTACCAATGAAAATGTTCTTCTTAGGATTTGGGATGAAAATGATTTTAATTTTAAAAAAAGCTTTGTGAATTAACCCATTGTAGATGGGTGTACGTAATTTTCTAGCTTGCATCTTCTGAATTATTCTGGAATAGCTTTATTACACAGACACAAATGGAAACTAAACCTAAACATCAATGTGAAAGTAAAATATCAGAGACTGTTCTTCCATTCTGTATATTTCTCCTGCTCCACCCTTTATTCTTGTGCTCTTCTCCCTTATTTCATCCAGAACTCTTTAATAAGCTTAACTTTCAGAATGATTAAAATGTATAGGTACATAAATTTAAACTAGGACATTATTGTGCACCTTTTCTTTATACTACAATAGAAATATTAATGCCAGCAATTCATATGTATTTGTTGTATAGTAAAGAATCCCTTTCATAGCTTTCCCAGTTTCTCTACATTGGCAGACCTGTCTATGACTGCCTGTGTGGTAGGTTCTCCACTGGATGAATAATACGCACTAGATCAGCATATATTTATGGTGTGTTTACAATGACAGTCACTGGAACAGTTTTGTGTACATTGTTTTATTGGATCTTAGAAACTGTGCAAAGTATATCATTACCTCATTTTATAGACAAAAGAACTGGAAAAGAGAGAGCTTAGGTAAGTTGTTCAAAGTCATACAGCTTAAATGTGGCAGATAAGAGATCAAACCTAAGCAATATCATAAAGAAACCCCATTCTCTTAACTCCTTCCCTTTGCCTACCACCACAAAAATCTCCATATTGTTACTGGAATCTATAGGAAGGAGGAAGGAAAGGTGAGGGAACAATAGACTCCAAAGTCAAATTACAACTCCATCCCACTTAAGTTAGACACAGAGCAATAGAAGATCAGGGATTCTCGTTCATTAGTTCAAGTCCACCAGGCTTTGTGGGCAGTTAGAAACTAGATCTGCTTCTACAAGTGTCTCTATGATTAGAGTTATAGGGATGAAGGCTCATTAAAGATTCATGTTCTAGAGATAAATTTTCCTGCAGTCCTTTATTTAATTTGGCCCTGCAGACCTAGGGAATTGACTAATGCCATTGTAAACACCATAGGTTCAGGACTCAAATTATAGGAAAGAAATAAATCATTATAGATGACTAGCTGGAAGAATTGAGCCCCTGATTGCACAGTTACACCCCAAAGTTTCCATATTCCATAGTCCACTAGATTTGTATTCATTTAAAAACAGAAGGCATCTTTGATGAAGGTGCAGGTTTCCTGTGTTGAGATATTGAAGTGTCGAGTATGGCAGATGCCTGGCAATCAGTGTACCCCAGACCCTTGTTTCCTCTCTGAGACCTCTGGTATTACCAAGCTATACACTTTTCTTCCTTGTTGCCTTCTTTCCCAAAGGCTTTTATGATGGGCATTTTTAATTAGAACACTTGCGATGCACAAATAGACTGTACATCTGACAGCTTCATTCTCAACACATGTTTTCTCTCTCATCCATCCATCTTACTTGTCAGCTTCCTTTTTCCTCCGTGACTATGTTTGAAATACTGCCCCACACATCCTTCCATTATAGAAAGGGAATCTGACACCAACATTTCCTCTTACTCTGTGAGGAGGGTATGATGGCTAGTTCTCAAAATAGCACAGTCAGCACTGTGGAGAGCATTAGTGCTTTGTAGAGAAAACCAAGGAATCCTTTCTTTTTTTTTTTTCCTGATGAAATGCAAATTGTACATTCTATATCTTCCCTCCGTGAGAACACCCTTTTGCCTTGAATAGCTATGCAAGCACCTTCATATCAGTTAAGTGATGACACTGCTTTGACATCCTGTTGGCTCTTGCCTTCAGTTATGTGTGTATTAGAAGCAGAAATGAAATGTGTGTTTTTAAGATATTTTTTGGTCAGGGAGAAGTAGAATTTGAACTATCCTGGTGTTTAAGTAAGATAGAGAATCATGAATCTAGGTGCCTGTATATACCTTGACTGTTTGTTATCACTGTAGTATTTGGTTTAATTCTGAGTTTTGTGATGGTTGAGTCTATATCATAGTCACTACTCTGACACCATTGGGCCTAAAAAAACAACTTGATCACAGAAAACTCATAAATTATAAACTATTCAATTGTTTCTTCAAATACATGAGGACTTATTACATGTTGGCCTTGTTTTTAAGAGCTTTCTAACTCAGAAAAACTTTGGAAATTATTTAATATAATTCCTCATCCTTTGTTCATCAAAAATTTACTAAGCAATAGAGTTTACAGAGATTTAAAAATAGATGTGGTTTCTGACTTCAAGGGGATTCTCAGCTAGTGGAAGTCACTGAAAGTTAAAAATGTCACATGTCATACCTAAAGTTACACATATCATTGCTGCAAGGTGAGGTAGCAGACTTGAATCTTCTATCTCAAATACCAGATGCTCATTTCTGTACCAGTACTACAGAAAAGTGGGGAAACAGGATTTTCCCACTTACCTGGGGCTCATATCCCTTAGTAGTTTTGTGAAGTTGGCTGTTCATGGAGTAATGGACCAGTTGGTGTATGTTCCTGGTTTATTGATTGATTCAAATGTCATCTTTTAACGTGTCAGATACATCATTCTTTCTGGATCCTGGGGATGGAGTCCAGACGTTGTGCATGCGAGGCAATCAGGTCCTCTACCACCGATATACAGCTGTGGTTCAGTACGATGAGTATTCTCCTGCTTCAACACCCCTGATACCTGGGATTACAGGTATTTCCAACATACTGCACCAGCTGAGTTGCTCTTAATTTTGTGTTTATTAAACAAATGAAAACTAATATCTAGTAAGTAGAGTAAATATTAAATAATGACAAAGTCAGATGGTGTTTATTTATAATTGAAGAAAATATAAAGGTCCTCAAGGTCTAAAATGTATCTTGCCCAGAAGCTCAGTACGTCTGGAGTTTCACTGCTATACGTTTGTTTTGGTTGTCACTTTGAAGAGCATTAGAAAAAAGCTGTATTTTTACCATGGGGAGTAGGTAGAAAATGGTTGGTAGTAAAAGAATAGATGCTTAGAAAGCAGAATAATTATTGATCAAATAAGTGACTATCTTAAAAGTGACTCAAGGTATGATAAATGTGTTAGGGAAATGTAAAGGAAAAGGGAATTCTTTGGGGGAGTAATAGGGCTTGAATCCTAGCCTCCCTTGAGCCATAAACAATTCTTATTAGAAATGAGGAAGATAGCTTGACATATTATTTGAGTACTGAGAAACTAATAGGAAAGAAATTATTCTAAAATGTTGTGATGAGTTCTGTGCTGGGGCTCACTTCTGCAATCCTAGCTACTCAGGAAGCCGAGGTCTGAGTCATCATTCACATCCAGACCAGGCAGGAAAATCCAGGAGATTCTAACCTCTAATAAACCACCACACCCCTCCTCCCAAAATACTAGAAATGGAGCTGTGACTCCAATAGTAGAGCACTAATCTTGAGCATAAACAAATAAAAACAAACAAACAAACAAACAAATGGAATATTTCCAAGCCTAGATGAACTAGTATAAAATCAGAAAGTAATTTTTATAAAAAGTAGTTCTCAAAGTGCAAAGCAGGAATCCCAAAGTGTTCCCTGATCCCCATGGTGTTTTCTGATCACAAAATGATCAGAATACCCCTTATGATAACCCTTTGATATGCTTTGTCTCTTCACTGTGTATCTTTCACATACACAATAGACCTTTCTGGATGATCCAGAACATGTCATGGGTGCAGGATCTTGAATGCCAAGGCAGATTTGTTTCCTAGCCATCTTTTAGGAATTCAGGCCGTAGTTTGGAAAACTGTGAAAGGCCTCCACTCTTTACCTGTCAGCTTTTCTTGTTTTAGAAATGTGGTTAGCTTTCATAATGGTGTTACTAATGTATAATGACTTTATTCCTCTTTTTAATGTAAATGTCAATTTAGTATGCCTCAAAGTAGCATAATTATCAATGTTGAGAATTCTGTGCTTTGTAAAGGAAAGCAAATTTGGGAATCCTCAATGGTTTTAACATATATAAAAGGGTCCTGAGTTCAAAGTATTTGAAAATTGCTGGTCTCTTTTGGGTATGAGGTGGGGACTGTGGCCAGAGGAGATGGAAAAGAGAGTTGAGGTTTTATTGTCATGAGTAAGGGGTTAGACCAAAAGGTAAGGAATAATCAGGCTGTAGGAAAGAGAGATACAGACACTGCAAGTGAAGGGAAGTAAGGGGAGTTCATAGTTAAAAATGGGTGGGTCTCATATACCCAGGTTCTCGCTCTTACATGCATCAGACAAAGGGGGCAGGAGAAGTCTTAGGTCAATTTTTCCAGATAATCTTGCCTTTGTGAGTTAAATGTTTGCTGGTAATTTTGTCAGGTGAGACAGTCAGAGAAGGGTGATGGCCTGGGGTTGAGTGTGATCCGTGGGCAGGGAGTGGGTGGGGAATGGAAGGAAGTGGAAGGGGATCAAGGGGTGGCTTAACCAAATGGCTTTCTGTTGTAGCTTTAAATTCACATGTAATTTGCATTTAATTTCTTCTGTACTCTATCTGAATATATTCTGGAAAATAAAGAGATCTTAAGTTATTTACCACCGAGGAAACATGAAGCTTCAGAAAGAGACGCTATGTTTATTGAATACCTACCCCTAGCGACTCTGCTGCTTTTTTCCCAGTGGGACTAGGATTTGAACAGCACTGATTTAACCCAATTATACAGCCCCAGTAGGGAGAAAAGAACTGAGCCCCAAACCAACTCTGTATACACTTTCGCTCTTTGCAGGAGAAACAATGAATCATAAAGATTAATAGTGCCTTTTCTTGTGAGTTTAATAAATAATATCAGCTTACAGGAAGGATGATCAGTTGATATATGTAATTAATGCTGAGTGAAAATGCTGCAGTCAAAGATTTGTACAAAATGCTGTCTTCATAAATATATGGAAGGGTGCTTTTATTTTAAAATTCATGAAGAATGGAGTTTAAGCTTAGTTGAATTCACCACAGAGGTAATTGAAGAACGTCCCATGCAACCAACCCTCCCCCCCATACCACACACACATAGGGGATAAAGAACTTCTACAAATAAACCAAGCGTTTTGGATTGCATTAAGTCAAAGGGAAAGGAATTTATCTTGGATTTCAATGATAAATAAATTTTCAAACGTTTGCTCAAGTGAATTCCTGTCAGGACAAAGGGAAAAATTCATCAGTGGAAAAGGCAGCTTGGATGATCTCTGGCTTGGTTATGCAGCTAATCTTGACATCTGTAGTGGTGTTCAGGCCTATCTTGCCTGAAGTGCTATATGGAAATAATTCTCAGATGTGTTAAAGTGATTCTGTTCAAGCTGTTGGGTCTAATGTGCAGTCTCCAGGATTCACAGGAAATGGAAGAATAAGATAAATGATGTCATCAGGGAGCAATCAAGAATGATATCAATAGATCAATCCAGAACATGGAGCAGTCTATTGGGCAATTGCTTGCTTCACAATTTCAGTGCAGAATAATAATAGCAATATTAATAATATGTGTATGTGTTAGTAAAGTGGTTCTAGACTTTTGCTGTGATACAAGTTTAAAGGTAAAAGAACTTTAAATGTCAAAATGAATAGAGCCTCTATACTGGAGAAGAGAACAGAATTATTGCAATATTTTTTCAAGCTGGGTAGTGCTATTGGAGTTATGTAGGAAAGACACATTATTTTTTTTTTAAATTGGGCTTACATAGTAGTAAATGAGTAAAAGAAGTGACGTCAGCTGCTTACTTTTTTTCCCCCCGTACTGGGGCTTGAACTCAGGGTCTGAGCACTGTCCTTGGACTTTCTCAAGGCTAACACTCTACCACTTGAGCCACAGCACCACTTCCGACATTTTCTGTGCATGTGGCATTAAGAAATCAAACCCTTTGTACATGCTAGGCAAGTGCTCTACTACCAGGCCATGCTTCTGACCCCACTACTTACTTTCAAATGACTTCATATGAAAACTAGAAAGGAGAGAGGAATGAAAAAGAGAGATGACATGGCAGATCTTGCAAAAATTTACCAGCTATGAATTATTGCTGAATTTAATTGCATATATAATGGTTTACAAGACTTTCTTTCTCTATACTGGGATACTTTTTCCCTTATGACAAGAGTTGATAAAGTCATTCTCTCAGCCACTCATCAATTCTAATTTGCATCCCGTCGCATGATATACTCCATATTACTGGAGAGTTGGTGGAGTGATGGTGATAAAACAACAGAATATCATGCCGAACAGTTTGACAGTGAACTCTACTGGACAATGGATATGCAAATAAACTACAGAATGTGCATCCTACTCTGTTATAAAGCATAAAAAGAATCACATTTCATACCAGAGGTAAGAAGGAGGCCTACTTTGTATAAGGGTTGGGCTGTTTAGAAAGGCCTTGCCTCAGAAGTAGCGGTTCCAGGGGCTTCTTTGGGTGTCCTGGCCCCCAGGTTTCCCAACCTTACACTTTCTCAGTGCTTCCTTGGGCATCTCTCAGCATCCCACTTTCTGCGCATCCCACCTTAACCTCTCCATTACATGGTAGACAGTTGATTGATTCATGTGTCTCTAATCTCAAAACGTCAAGGATCCTTAAACTCCCCTCAGAGAATTTGGTGTTCATGAAATAACTTGGTTTTACAGCATCTCATATCATTAGATTATCCTTGTGGTGTATAACTTAACCTTATATCAACAGTAAAATAACCCCATATAGGCAGGTCATAGTCTTTTGGTTCTTGGCTAGGCCATGAGCCTCAGTTATTTGGTCAAAGTTAGTTTCTATATTGCTCTGATTCAAAATCATTTATCATTTCATAATGATAAATGTTAATTAAATAGTGTGTGGATGAGCCTCCTCTAACCAGTAAAAGGTCTTACAAGCAAGAGCTGAGGTTTCCTTTAAAAAACAGAAACCAGCAATTTGACCTTAAGAGTGTGACATGGAAACTAAGTTTCTACCCTGAATCCCTGTGGAATTAAGACTTAAGACTGAACATGAACTCTTAGTGGAGTACCAATATTGTTAGCCTGCCTTATGGATTTCTGACTTTTCATCTCCTATTGGGTCTATTTCAGTGGAGAAGCCTGATTAATGCAAGTGTCAGGAGACAGAAGAACAGTTGCTGTTTCCACTCTATAGATGGCTGCAGGAAGAAAGAGAGGTTCTGAACTCCACCAAAGTCTCTCTACTGAGTTTGTGAGAGCAGAGGCAATGAGGTCTTTGACTTACTAATGGAGGAGAATTTTTGGAATGCATGCAGCCGCTTGCTAAAATATCCATCTGGTTGCTGAAGGAGCCTGTGTGTCTTCAAGTGACAGCTTAATGTTTCCTTTCTTTGGCACTGTGATGGGGCTGGACCCTGAAGGGCTTTCAAAATCCCCGCCTCTATTGAACAGGCTCCTGCAGTGGGACTTGCTGCAGAAGACATGCAAGCCTTCTTTTGAACCAAACAAGCCCTTTGCTGACAATGGGTATGGAGCGCATGCCATCCACAAGCTAAAAGATTGATCCATTCTAGTCTAGAAAGAGTCTCTGTTGAGATGCTCCCTTTTGGATAGATTTTGTTTACAATGAGCCAGGGACTTATGCAGTCTACTCTTGCTCACTGAAATAACTGAAGCACAATATCTGGAACGGTCATTTAGGTATTAGTTGAAAGACAGTGTCCTGAACCTTGACTCTGTTCACACTAGGTGGAAAATGAAATGGGAAACAGGTACAGTCGGGTGCCTTTCTTTACAGTGGCTTTGGTAGAGTCTCACAGTAGGTGGTTTTGGAGAAAATCTTAAGCATTTCTGTAATGCATGGCCCCAGCTTTCCTTTCTGTTAATGGTTAGGAATGTACAATCTAAGCATAGCTTTGGGCTTCCCACCATTACTTCCTTGCTCATATGTTGTGGGACTCTGGCATCCTCTACAGAGCCTGCTACATACACAATTCAGCCATAAGTGACAGAGCCTTGCAGCTGGGCCCTGGTCCTACACCATCCCAGAGATTATGTGGTCTTGTACACGCTTCTTATACACTCTGCCTCATGTTATTCCTCTATAAAATGGGAATAACTCTTGTTTTGTTCAACAGAAAGGTTCAACATACTCTTTCTCCATTTGTATTGAGATTTTGAATTCAGGGCCTTGTTTTTTCTAGGTGAACTCTGCCACTTGAGTTACATCCCTAGTCATTCATGCTAATGTTTCTTTTTTTTTCCTTTCAGATAGAATTTCATGTCTTATGTTTTTGATCTTCCAACCTCTACCTCCTGATTAGCTAGGTACACTACCATGCTTGCCTTCATTTCATATTCTTTATCTTGCTTAGGCATTACAATAATTTCACTAAGACAGGTACAATTACTAGTCTTGTTTCTAAAGTCATGGATACTGGCTGGCAGTGGGTCATACCTATAACCCCGGGTGTTCAGGAGGACAAACAAAAACTAAGGAACAAAACCTAGGCCCCTAGCTCAAGCCCCAGTACCAGCATGAGAAAATAAAATAATAAAGTTAAGGAAAAGGCAGCTAGACAAGCTCCATCTTGTCTGTGGACTCCCATATACACTCAACTGATGGCTCTACAGCAGGCTGCCAGGCAATGTTGAAGGCAAGTCCCTGTTCTCTTTCTTGACATTGGTCAATTCCTCTACCTTTTTCACTCATCTGTTTGTCATTTAAATGGATTTGAAGCAGAAGTAGCAGAAGAGCAGCACTTATGCTGTGGATAATGGGTTCTCCCTGAAGTGAGGCAGAAAGCCATGCTTCTTCTATGCCAAGAATTGTGGGCTGTGCGTCTATTGCAGAGAACATCAGATGCAATCGAAAAGATCACTTTGTTCTCTGAGTGACACTGCTGTGGTAGGCCTAAGAAAGTATCAGCTACTGGAAGTAAGGGAGTAAGTCTGTTCACTTGCTGACGACACCTGGATTTTTTGTGAAGCAAATGATGTTTGATTGAGAATGTGGCTGTTTCTTTTGAAGATACTCTATCTGGTGCATTGCTGTCTCGTTGTCAAACTCAGCTTTGTGAGTTCTCATGAAAGGCTTTATTTCCAGGCAGTCAGAAAGTTTAAGGTCAGAAGAAGGACACAGTGCTGAGTATGTGAAAGCTCATGGGATTTGCTGAGTGATGAGACTCGCTACAACATAGGAAAATAAAAAGCCATTTTCCCCCCATGTCAAACCTAAAATTTATGGAGACAATTGGAAAACAAACACAGGAGAAAATATTCTGAAGGCATTATGCTTTCAAGCATCCCTTTCTATTGAAAAATCCATTTTCTATCAGTCAGTGGTAGGGGAAGACAAATACTTCAGTGAGTGGGCCAGGAAGAAGGGAGAGGTTATTGGAAAGAGGACTGGACCTGAGTGGCAGGAGGTATTGTTGAACTCATGAAACCCTTTGTACTGAAGAGGCCATGCTTTACAATTTCAGCCTGTAGATAGTTCAAGTCCCTAGAGACCAGTGCACCCGATTCTGCACTCTAGCATCACAGATATCCTGTCCCAGCTCTCAAGGGTGTGGTGGCTGATTTCTGAAGCATGGATGATGACAGAAATGTTTATATGTCATGATCTGTCCAATTCGGGGTGAGTATTTCTCTTCAGCCATTCTTACCTTGGGTCTTACTGTAGCCAAGGTTACATCCCTGAGGAAACATGCCACGTCTACAGAGAGGTCCATAAATCATCACTTATGGTACGATATATTTCCATACTCCAGGATAAAGACACAAAGCACTGAACTGGGGGTCATGAGCCAAATCTTAGACCTGTAGCTTTACATTCAGCAAGTGCTCACTCAACTCAGGGGAATTTGGATTGTATGCCTAGAAATTCCATAGATTGCCCAAATTGAGAAGATGAAAGGTTTTCAGTTAGACTGTACCAGAAAGCCCAGAACTGACAGCAGATGAATTCAGAGGCTCTTATTGGACCACAGTGGAGGGTCCCAGGATACACTGCTCACTTTGCTGACTTTTCCTTCCTTCAAGTAGCCTTACAGCATCTTTAGGGATTTACATTGTGCAACGAAACTTCCCCATTCTAATCCTTCAACCACATAGCAGAGACACCAGACTTTTATTCCTGTGGCTTTAGATTTGTGTGTTTCTCTTAACATTTCAGTGGGAGAATGACCCTTGAAGGTGAGTTTCACAAAGAGGATAGAAATGTACAAGAGGGTGTCTTTTTGAGCTCTGCCCAGGCTTTACAAAAAAAAAAAAAGATTCTCTATAGTGTATATAGTGTAGAAAACTGTATTGATTTTTTTTCAAATTAAACTATATTGGTAAAATGTTATTGTGTGGGCCATGGCTGTATTTTGTTGGTTAAAAAATTCATTCTGTTGGTCAGTTTCAAAAGGAACCCCATGTGATAATAAAAGGGTTATCTAGTGGATTTTTTTCTCTAACTGAGAGAAGGAGTTCTGGGAAAATATCAGAAAAACAGATGTTTCTAGCTTTTGATTTAGGACTACTGCTAGACCAAACTACCAGGTAAAAAAGAATAAAAAAGGGGAAGAGGCACATTCAAATGCATGTCTGCCTCCCTCCCTCCCTCCCTTCCTTCTTTCCTTCCTTCCTTTTTCCTTCCTTCCTTGGTGATAGCACTGAGTACTACCCCTTAGCTTTTGGCCTAAGGCTGGGGTTTTATCCGTTGAGCCAAGCTTTTTAGTGGTTGATGGGAGATGAAACTCATGGACTTTCGTGCCTAGGCTGACCTTGAACCGTAATCATCAAATCTCAGCCTCCACAGTAGCTAGGATTACAAACATGAGCCAACTGCTTCTTGTTTTGTTTAAAGAATACGTCTAGGTTATTAATAGAATCCTATAGATTCTATTAATAGACTCATAAGGTATTGAAATTTAAGGGTGGCATAGATCTAAATTTTCTTTCCAAAATAGCTTTAGTTTTTCTGAGAGAGTAGTTTCTTTTTCTTTATAATGTAATGGGGTACACATGTAAGTAAAGGATTTAGAGTTTTTTTAGCCCTAAGGAAAATAATCTGTTGTATACATCTATGATTTTTCTCGTAAAAAGCTTGCTCTACTATATTAGGGGAGAGTAAACAATTAAATAATTACCCTTAGTTTATAAAGATAGTTTCTTTACTTTAGATATTATATGAATTATTATGAGGTCACTGAACAGTGCTCAATTGAACTGGAATTGCTTATGTACTCTAGTGAGCATATATTTAAATTACCTTTGTGTTTTGAAAAACAATACAATCAATTAAAGCTCACATCTGGAATAAAAGAATCACATTTTAGCAATTATTTTAACATAAAGAAATGTTGCGCATAGAGACACTGTCAGTTACAAGAAATCATTACATGTTTTCTCAGGGAATTTCTTGGTAATTAAAGTGTCACTGAAGCATAAGATGCTTTGTTAATGAAAAGATTTTTAAAAGCTCACCCGAGTTTATCATATTTTGTTGAAATGTGGTTCAGTGTTTATTATCATAATTCCTGATTGTTATTGTATAACCTTGAATGGTATTAATGCAAAAATCATGAGTGTAAGCCAAATAATAGCCCACCAAGTAAAAAATACGTCACTCAAGGTGTTGTAATAGCAATCAAAATTATGCTAATAAATATTAAGCCATGTTTCAACAAAAAAGAACGAAACACTTAGAATATATCTTCTTTCTGATTTTGAAAGAATTCATGACACTAATTACAGAATAAAGAGGAAAGAATTTTAAAATTCAACCCAAATGTTGTACTATTTGTTTCCAAACATCTTATTCAGAATAGCATTAATAACATAAATACAATAATCATAAATACAGTTTTTATGGATAAAGAAATTTCCAATATGAGATCTGAGTCAATTTTTCATGTCTGGCATACTATAGAAAAGGCAATACATCATTAATTATTTTCAATCTATTCATGTTAACCCATTGTTAGCTGTAAAACGTTTTCCAACTGTTATTTCAGAAGAAGTAGACAGATTTAAATTAGTTTGCATTTTAATTTTCCAGTCTTTTTGTGACCAATAAAGACATACAAAGAGATTAAATTGGTATTTAAAATTTATAAATGTTTCCTGAGAAGAAATGGAAAAATTCAATAAATTTCTTTCTTGTTTTCTTTGTCTTAATTCTAGTCACAGTACTCAAAGTCAGGGCCTAGGCACTGTCCCTGAATTTTTGTTTGTTTGTTTAATTGTATTTTATTGTCAGGTAATGTACAAAGGGGTTACAGTTACATTCGTCAGGTAACGGGCACATTACTTTTCAAACCTTAATAACCTGTCTCATGTTTTTGTTCCCCTTTCCCTCCCCCCAGCCCCTGAGCTTTTTTACTCAAGGCTAGTACTCCACCAGTTTATGCCACAGTGCCACTTGCGGTCTTCTGGTGGTTAATTGGAGATAAGAGTTTTACAGACTTTCCTGCCTGAGCTGGCTTTGTACTTCGATCCTTAGATCTCAGCCTCCTAAGTAGCTAGGATTATAAGGGTGAGCCACCAGCGCCCATCTGAAACCTTGTAAATGTCATAGGATCGCAGGTACATTCATCTCATGAGGCAATGGTCACCTGGAATGTTCAAAGAGACCAAACCTAAGAAGAAAGGTGTAAGGGAGGTTACCTTTCAAAGATGAAAGGAATGAAAGACTGCAATAGTATGGCCGAGTTGGATATTACCAGCTTCTAAGAGTTGGGATTGAGCCTCTCTCTGCAACCTGTGTCTTGGTTGTTTTAATGACCTCTTTGCATGGAGGGTGAAATTGACATGGTAAGACTATTTCCACAGTGAAAGGTGACAGACACTACCAATTAGGGAATGTTTTTCAGGCAGTCAGTTTTCCAGCCTGAAGCTGGTAGCTTAGGAAAAGAACATGGATCTAAAAGTCACATCAGGCCAGTGTTGTGATTCATACCTGAAATCTTACCTAACTGGAAGACTGCAAATGGGAAGCCAGCCCCATGAAAAGTTTGAGAGGTGCTATCTCAACTAATAAAAGTTAGACTTGATGATGTGGTTTTGTCAAAGGAAGTGTGAATATGTGAATTATAAATGCAAGACCCTTATTGAAAAAAATCAAAGCACAGAAAGACTGAGGACACAGCATAACTCCCCCCCCTCCACCTAAAGAGCACAAAGCCTCAACTGCAAACTCCAGCAATGTTCATTTCAACTGAAATTGTTATCAAATACAGATGTTAATTCGATCATTTCAAGTTGAAGCAAGGATTTCCATTGTTTACCTTGTTAAAAATGACCTTTGGTCTAATGTATAACCCTGGAAAAATATGGGCCAGTGATTTTGAGTTGACTTTAGCATTCATATAAAATGTTTAATAATCATATAGTTTAGATCAGGGTCTGTGCTCTTTGAGTTACAGCAGTCTTATAATTGTTTAAGGTATCTTCACCATTTACTGAAAACTCATGAACCGTACATATGTCATTCCACAGTCTCATTCCTCAGGCTCTCTTTGGATCTCTTTCTCGATAATCCATTTCATACTGAATTGCCCTGCTTGTGTTACTCCTTCTTTCTCACTGTGTGTGTGTGTGTGTGTGTGTGTGTGTGTGTGTGTGTGTGTGTGTGTGAAACCACCACACCCAGAGGCTTTTCCTTGGTGGTAATTGAATGAATAATATGAACCCCTCAGAATGGCAGTTCCAGGTATGCCAACGTCCTAGGAGCTTCCCCTCCACGGAGCAGATCTCAGGATTCATAACTCTTTTAAAAGGAAGGGCTGAGCAGAAAGTAAGGAGGAGAGGGAGGATATCTGTTGAGAATCAGGTCTTCAATTTGGGATTCAAATTTGTTACACTCTAGAGTCCTGATATTGAGCTGCTGATCTGAGACCATTAACATGTTTTCATTTATAGCTGATAACTGAGTCTTACAAAGTTAGGTTTACGTTTCAACTAGTGTTTCGAGATAGCTGTCTGACTAGACCAGTTGGGAGGAAGTGTAAAGAAAAATGAAATGCCTTTGCAGTGTTCATTTTTCTTTTCAAGATTTCATCTTTTTTAAATGTACAAATGACCATATAATAATTGATTAATAAACATTTATGCTTTCATAAAAAATATTTAAATAGGACTTTCACCAAAACATCATTTTCATAAAGCCGTCCCTTTCATTACAATCCTGGATTTCCTTGGAGCTTTATCTGATGTTTTTGTTGTTAATTTGATTTTTAAAAAATAAAATGAGGGCCGGGAGTTTGGTCCAGTGGTAGAGTGCTTGCTTAGCATGCACAAAGACCCGGGTTCAATTCCTCGGTACCACATACATAGAAAAAAGCTGTAAGTGGTGCTGTGGCTCAAGTGGTAGAGCTTTAACCTTGAGAAAGCCCAAGGTCAGTGCTCACGCCCTGAGTTCAAAGCCCAGGACTGGCAAAAAAAAATGAGGTAACTGTGTGTTTAGACTTATGTGGGGTTTCTAAGTTGTCGTATTCACACCTGTAGCTGTCTTTACTTCCCTCATCTCCTTGTGCTAGCAAACGTTTCTGATTTTTGTCTCTGGATGCAAGTCTTGTCTCCTTTTTTCTGTGAGTGCGTTATCTTTAACATTCATGCCTCCGTTCACTTTGTTGAAGCATGTGTCTCTTGGCAGGAATCCTAATTTGTCTACATTTACCGTGGTGTGGGTAGAGCCTCAGTTTTCCTTGAGTTTGTCTCATATGACCATCCCAGTTTGGAGAGCCAAACTCTTTCTTCCTCGTGGAGATCATAAAACGGCAAAGACAAGTGCTCAAGGCTCTTTCCTGAGATGACGACTTAAATTCTCATACTCTCCTGGGGTCCTTGAGAAATAGGCCACTCTCTGATCATTTCTGAGCACTTGCCAGCATGCCTGAAATATGAGGAGAGGGAGAAGATGGGTCTGCTTTTCTAATTAGTTTTTTTTTCCTCCAGTAAGTCATATCCCTTTCCTTTTAAGTGATGGAACACATTAGAGTTCTTAAGAGATGTCTATTTTCCACTGGGGTTTACATCATCATTTTATCTAATTATTTCCCAATTATGAATAATAATTAAACCAAATGGTGATGCAAACCGGAGCAGTAACAATATATCTTTTTAGAAAAGCTCCCCAAAGGAGCTAGAGAACACCAAGGTTGAATATTCTTTGTTCAGACTCAGCAGCCAGTCTTCACGGAGGCAAAAAGTCAGGAACTTTGATTCGTAAAGCATGTCCAGTGTCCTTTGACCAGATTTAGGGGGGAGAGTAGTTCAGTCCTCAACCGTTTTGGTCCACTTTCATGCTAGTTTAGTATTTACAACAGACATAGGCATTGCAGCAGGAGTTGGCCATTGTCTACAGAATAGAAAGCATCTAGGATATTTATGTAGGAGCTAGCAGGCAGTTTTTGAGACAAGTCTTTTGTTGTATTATTATTATGAGTGGATCACTTTGGCACCATCAACAGATCCCTCATCAAATTCTTTACATCTTGGTAGATGGACAAAGAGAGATTTTTTTTAAATCAATTTAAATGCTCTATAAGCTTCAATAGATAGTAAGAGATTCTACGTCTTAAATCAAGTTGCCAAAGTATCTTAAGCTTAGACAACTCTTAAGATCTAATGTGACAATAACAAATAAAAACACATAATTCAATGGTGGCACTACATATGAAGATAGATTTGGAAAGTGTCTGGAAAAAAGTGTTAGTGAATATCCTTTCTTGCCAATCTTAGCTGAAGTAAAGAATTTATAAATGAAACATCATAAAGATTAAAGACATTCTGTCCTTCGAAGATACCATAAATAAAGAGTCAAAGGCAGGAAGAATACCTTCCCCAAATATGTATCTAAAAAGGATATTTATTCAGAATATAAAAAGGTCCCTTATAAAACTATGATAAAAACTGTCTAAACAATAGCATTAGGATGACTAACGCACAAAGAGAAAAGATGATTAACACCAGAAAAATGTATATTCAAGCCACAATCATGTATTAGGAACCTATTAAAATTATCAAAATTAAAATCCCTGATATACATACAAACAGATAATATAAGCTACTGAAACTCACTTTACTGATGGTAATACAAAGTGATATATAATTTCAGATAAATTGATTTACAGTTTCTTATAAAGTTAAGCCCATCTGAAAATTCTGCTTCTAAATATCCAAGAGAAATGAACATGGTACTGAGGAATCAAACCCAGGTCTTCGTGTATGCTAGGCAAGCACTCTACCACTAGGCCACACACCCAGCCCTCTCATAGATTATCAACAATTAATGGAGCAACAATCTATGACATATTCATATGAGGAGATACTATATATTAAAAGAAAATATTAACTTCAATTGTAAAAAAAAAAAAAGATGCAAACAGCATGGATGAGTCTCCTGGATGCTACCTGAAAAAAGAGAAACCAGATACAAAAGAGTATGTGCTACACAATTCCAATTAAATAGAGTTTTAGAGCAGGAAAAAGTAGTGGATGGTGATGAGCTCAGATCATTTGCCTGAAGCAGCTCTGTGTGTATTTCAAGAAGGACTGCAAAAGGGCTCTTAAATGGAGAGTGAATCAAGAAAGGAATGAAAGAACTTTGTAGGTAAGGGAACTGTTTAGGCTTTGTCTTGGTGTTGGATAGAGAGTGTGTCTTTATACATCACATACATAGAAAGCCACTCAGTTTACTCTTGAGATGTGTGTTTCCTTTTACCTAAATTATATCTCAATACAATTCTGTAGGAGTAAATTACACTGTTTCATAGCTTAGAAAGCAAATTCTTATGCAATAATGTTTTCTACATTTTTCTAAGCACCACAGCTCTGTTTTCAAGCATTTTTTTTTGGTCAGTCATAGGGCTTGAACTCTGGGCCTGGGTCCTGTCCCTGAGCTCTTCAGCTCAAGACTAGAGCTCTACTACTTGAGCCCCAGCACCTTCCAGTTTTCTGGTGGTTAAATGGATATGAGAATCTCACAGACTTTAGTGCCTGGACTGGCTTTGAACCACGATCCTCAGATCTCAGCCTCTTGAATAGATAGGATTACAGGTGTAAGTCATGGGTGCCTGGTTTAAGAAAAATTTTATGTGTGATTCCAAGACATAAAATAGACAAAAGCAGAGTTGTTAGAGTTGAAACAAGGAGTCCTAGAGACCGATAAAGCCTGTGTTACTCTCTCTGACCTTATCTTGATACTGTTACCCATTCTTTTCATAACTCAGTGATGAAAGTAATAAAAGATTTGTTTTACTATAACATCAACTGTACAGAAAGAGGCTCAAAATTCAAACATGATGGAACAAGGTCCTGGAAGCTTGGTCATAAGCTATGACTTATGACCTACAATCTATACCTTATTCTTAGTGAATGTCTAGAAAGTCTAAAGAACAGTACTCAAACATTGTGAGGGATATAAAGTAATATAAAATTCTCCTAGTTCTAAAGGTTTTACAGTCCACTTGGGGATGGGAGTTATATGTTCATATTTAGAGAAAACCGAGAGATAAAGGGGATTCTCTTCATTGTATTCAATTCTTGTGTAACTGAAGGGGTCTTATTCTGTGCAGGAGGGGTATATACAGGTAGACTCCAGCATCAGACCACAGGCCACCCTTTCCATTGTGTGTGTGTGTGTGTGTGTGTGTGTGTGTGTGTGTGTGTGTGTGTGTTTAGTAGGGGATGGAAATGGAAGAGAGTTGGTCAAGGTTAACCTACAGATCTTTTCACTGCCAGGTTCTGATGGATCACCTATAAAAGCATTGAGTTAATGCTGCAATTTTCTCTCTCATAAGGTCCTGTGCATCCATCTTTGCAATTCCAGTCCCATCACAGCTGGTGCTATTCATTTATTTATTTTAAAGTTCAATTTGTGATGCAGTTAGAAGAGACTGTCAGCAAGGGAGGATCAGATGGAAAGTTTATTTTTTCCCCCGGCAGGGAAAAGCCAGAGAAGGGAGACTCCTGGTAGGAGGCTTATTGAATTTATTTGGTTAATTTTTTCCCCCTAAAAGTTCTTTCCTCTGAGAGGACATTTTTGAATTTTTCTGTTTAAATGCAGAGCCCAAAGTGGAAAAATTTAAAATTTGATTTTTCTATTTTGACAGCACATACTAAAGAAACAGTGATGTTGACTAAATTTCCTGTAATGAAAGTAGGGAAGAGGTTGAAATTTCTTCTCAAGGAGATTGAAGGCTTCTGATCCTATTTAATTATCTGTTTATCATTGGAGATGCATTTATTTTCATTAATAAAACACTGAGTTAGAGTTATCAGTTTAAACAAACACATGTGAAACTGGGCTGTGGGGATACCAACATGACACCACCCAGTGAAGATGCTTTACAAGGTGCTGGGAAAATCCCCTCTCTGTAGATTTTTCATGTATGTATGCATGCATGTATGTATTTAGTTTTTGGTTGGTCTTGAACTCTGGGCCTGGGCTCTGTCCTTGAGCACTTCAGCTCAAAGCTAGAGTTCTACCATTTGAGCCACAGTACCACTTCTGATTTTCTGGGTTATGTGGAGATAAGAGTCTCATGGACATTTCAGTGCCTAGGCTGGCTTTAAACCATGATCCAAAAAGCTAAGATTACAGGCGTAAATCACTGCACCTGGCATGTCTAGGTTTTTTTATGCTAGAAATGCTTTATAATTTGTGTGAGATATACCAAAGTAAAAGGGAAAGATAAGAATGCAGAGCAGTGGCAATAAGTATGAAAAATAACTTGCATGTTTTAAAGGTTTAGGAAAATTGGAACAAAAAAATCTCGTAGGGTTGGTGCATGATTTCTTAGGATTTTTTTTTAACATGATCATAGCTATCCTGAAGACCTTTTGTATGTCATCCACAATAATGTTCAAACTTAGTTGAAAGGGGATTTTGCTTGTTTCCTCTACCAGTATCTGAGGACATAGATCATTATTAAAACCTCATGAAGAAAGGCTGAATCAAACATATTGGAATATTCTGATTACAATGCAAAAATCTGAGCAATAATATGATAACATTTGAAGTCATTAACCAGCCTAATTTTGTAGTTCAAATTATTTCCCAAATTAAATGTGAATACTTTATAGAATTACGCTGGAAAGGATATCAGACTGAACTAAATACACTGAAGTCTATGTTAGCACTGGTACCAACCAGGAGTCCTGAGGAAGAGAGAATGGGTTGGCCAAAGAGGAAATATTTCTGAATTTTAAATTTTAATTCTATTGGCTTCACTCCATGTGGTAATTATTAACTGGGAACAAATAAAAGATGATATGGTAAATCAATGTACTTAAACATAAGAAGATACTCTAGATAAAATTATAACCTTTTTATGAATTTCCAGCAGGAAGTTAAATAATGAGTTCTAGTTATTATTGGAGATTTTCGAAGTTTTTTCAATATGATAGATTTTTTTTTTGCCAGTCCTGGGGCTTGAACTTAGGGCCTGAGCACTGTCCTTGGACACTTTTTGCTCAAGGCTAGAGCCCGCCCACTTGAGCTACAGTGCCACTTCTGGCTTTTTTTATGTATGTGGTACCAAAGTATCGAATTGAGGGTTTTGTGTATGCTAGGTGAACATTCTACTACTAGACCAAACTCCTGACCCCTGATAATTTATTTTTTGGTATGGAGAGCTTGACGTTAAAATTTAAGGTTTAATTGGTTTGTGGTGATATCACCCATACTGGTATACCTTTTTTCTTTTGTTGCAATGGTATTTTTCTATCTTTCCTACAATCATGTGATTGAATCCTGGCTAGAGCAATGTGGGCAGAAGTGAAAAAAATCCATTCCCAGTCTGACAGCTGCAAAGTTCTACATGGTTCTAAGTTTTTCTTACCCTTCTTACCTTTCAGAGGTGTGTCTCCAGGACAAGATGGCTGACCCACGTGAGAAGAGCAACCTGCTTTCCTAAGTCACATTTTGGAGGACAGTTTACAAACATACACATTGAACTTCGCATAGGTTAGGACTGAATTTCTATCTTGTTAGCTATTGAGATTTTGACTTTGGGATTTTTTCTGCTATTACTGTTAACACTAACCATGTTAATACCTTGACTGACACAAATTCGGACAATATAAGCCAAGTCTACAACAAGATAATGTCAGTGAGTCACTTTTTTTGTATTGACTCCAACAGGAGGCATTTTGTCCTTCTCTTGCCTTATCCTATTGAAAAGCATGGTTGTATAGGATTAACACTAATATATTCTGTTTTTTTAAAAACATATCCCCTGTTATCCTGGTCTTCTCTTCTATCTGCTGTATTATTCAAAGTGACCACCCAGAACACAGATGCTCAATTTGCACTGGGGTCTGGTTTTGGTCATATGTAGCTGAGGGGGCTGTGAAATTTGTTTTCCCCGGTGATGAAGTGTAGACGCCTTTCCTTGGGGGATGCTGTTTTAGCTGAACCCCACTAGGATTCTGCTGACCTGCTGGCCTTCCACACATTGACACACATTGGCCCACAGCCCAGCCCTGCACAGCTGGCTGTAACAGTCCTCGATATGTTAGAATCTGCTCCCAAGAGAACTCCATGTAAGTAGGAGCTGGTAGGAAAACAAAGATAAAATTAATGTAAGCTTTGTTTAAGTATAAAATGAATTCTCCAAGACAAGAATCTTTCCAGGTATGATATTTATCAATCTTATGGCATTCAGGATGAAGAGGTTAGGGATTATTTGTGTGAACACACACATATATGTGTGTGTGTATATATATATATATATAATGAAAGTCTCATTTGCTATGAATGGATGGATATATTTTAAAAAATAGTTTGAATGGTTTCTTTTGGGGAGTAAATGCTGTGCTTATTACCTAGAGAGACTCATAAATCTACACACTATTTTTTTAATAGCTAACGACAAATTTCAATTGACAAGTCAGCTATTTTTTGAAATACAGCCTTATAATCAGGGATAGATCTAGGTTTACTGAGACTGGAAATGTATATGATTTCGAGGATCTTTTTAGTGAAATGATTTCAAGATTAGATGTATAGAAAAATACTATTTAGAATGAGAAAAGAGATTACAGCAAGTTATAACATTAAGAAATTGTCTGCATAAACAACACAAAATTTGTAACTACTTTAGATCTATTTATAAATACACTGTGATTCTTTTCCTTATATTTTAAATTATAAACTCTTTGACCATACATTATTTTTGCTAATCCTGAGCTTGAATTCAGTGCCTTGTCACTGTCCCTGAAATTTTTTTTTCAAAGGTAGCACTCTTAACCACATTTCACCTCTGCTGTGTGTGTGTGTGTGTGTGTGTGTGTGTGTGTGTGTATGGTTAATTGGTAATAAGAGACTCAAGATCTTTCCTTCCCAAGCTGGCTGTGGAAGATGTAGCTGGAATTATAGGCATGAACTATCTGCAGCTGGTGCATGTCTTTATATCACAGTGACTTTGTAACATCGTCCATTCAGAAAGCAGTTGCATAATGCAGTCTTTCCTTTAGCATGTTTGGAAGTTTCTTTGGTTTTGTACATCATATATGGCATTTGAATGGAAATGATTACTTTTATGGTTAAATTTGGGGAAATTTCTATCATTTTTTCATATACGAGTAGTTATGGTTGAAAACATTTTCACAGATTAGCATCAAGCACTACTTCTAAACCTGCTTCTATCTTCTACTTTTTATACACATTCCACTATGCAATGCTTTATCTTGATGAGGCCTTTATATGGGATTATATATGCTAAACTCTCTGCCTTACACTTTAACAAAAATGAATATTAGGAAGGTGAAATATGGATAAATCAGGGGTGAAAGGACAAGTGAGGGGAAGGCAGGCAGAAAGCAGGCAAGATGAAGGGTTAATATGCTTTATATGCATGTATGAACATGGGACAAGAAAATTAGTTAAAATTGGTTTAGGCAAAGGAGGAGAGGTGGATTAATTTTTTTCCCTGTGGTGGGGTTTGAACCTCTTTAGCTCTACTTTTGAGCCAAGCCCATTTCTTGTTTTCTAGAGGTTAATTATAGATAAGAGGCTCAGGTTCTTTTGTGCCCCAGCTGGCTTTGAACCCTGATCCTCAGATCTCAGCCTCCTGAGTAGCGAGAATTTCAGGTGTGAACCACACCCAGCTTAAGAGGTGGATTTTTGTACTGGAAGGATTAAGTGGCCAAGATACATTACATACATAAACAAACTTCTTTATTTTATTTATGTGTTTATGTATTTATGCATTCATTTATTTATATATTTATTTGCCAGTCCTGGGGCTTGAACTCAGGGCCTAGGCACTGTCCTTGGACACTTTTTGCTCAAGGCTGCCACTCTGCCACTTGAGCCACAACCCCACTTCTGGCTTTTTCTTAATATGTGGTACTAAGGAATGGAGCCCAGGGCTTCATGCATGCTAGCCAAGCATTCTTACCACTAGGCTATGCTCCTGGCCCAAACGAACATGGTTAAGGGATCTCCCCTGAGCCAGTAGCATGTGGCTCATGCCTGTCATTCTTGCAACTCAAGATCTGAGGACTGTGGTTCAAAGCCAGCCTAGGCAGGGAAGACTGTGAAATTCTTAACCATCAAAAAGCCTAAAGTGGCCAAACTGGTAGAGCTCTAACCTTGAATACAAAATGCTCACGGACAGCACCCAGGCCCTTACTTCGATTCATTGAACTGGAACCAAAAAACAAACTCCTCTGTACAATAAATTTAGAAAAAAAAACGATTAAAATTCTGAAAAGGTTTAACTTGTGGTTATAATCAATAAAGTACAATAACTTCTGAAAGGAACTTTGACAGTATTTCCAAGTAGAGAGATGGGTTAACAGGACATTACGGTCTAATCATAAAAAGGACATTAGATATACAGTTTCGGGGGCATACAACAGGAACAGGAGGATCACTATTATGTTTACACCAACAGATTTCTAATTTCTCTGACATTATGTGTACTAACCGCATTGCTACTTTTTTTTTCTCATGGCAGTGGTCTTCAAATTAACTAGGAATCACAGATTTGACTTGAAAGACAATGAAAGATTCTGCCAGAATTAGCAGAGTAATTAGAAGTTATGTGTCTTTACTAGACACAAGCACACATTCTTCTTTTGTACTTTCCTTTTTCTTCATTGAAGAGGGGAAAACGAGATGAGGAGAGGAAGTGGAGAGAGGGAAATGAGAACAAAAACATGAGAAAGGATAGCAATGTGTGTGAAGTAATGCACCTTCTATCTGGCAAACATAATGTAACCCTTCTATGAATTACAATACAAATATATTTAAAAAATCTTCATTGATAAATCACTATACTGTACCGAGAACCAATCAGGTTTCATAACATATTTGAAATAAAATTGTTTATACAGGGACCCCACAAAAATATTTGCCTGTCACTCTATGCGTCCTCTCCTCAAGCTCTGTCTCAGTTATACTTGCCTGATTAAAGTCCATAAAGGAGGAAGCTGGATGAAAAGAGGTGCCAGCATAAACTTCAGAGGTAAAAATTCTGTATGTAACCACACAAACACCTATGTTGTTGAATATTTTGTTGAGTCTTCTCTCAGGGTTTTGGTAGTGCATCAAGCAAGTATGCAGCTTGGCAGTTAGAGTCATAATAGCTCCATCCAAAAGCCATTTCTGGCAGTGAATCTGAGTCTGCAGGACAATGGTGTCTTTGAAGACTACTGGCCATGCTTTACCCAGACAAGGGTTTAGGACTCATCTAAAAATAAAATAATTTCAAGAACTTTTTATTTACTTGATTTTCCCTAGATCCTTTCCATTGCAACCTACTCAAAACCCTGCAGAGTAACTTTTTTCCCCATTCAATTGACCTTGATAACAAATACAGCAGAATTTGATTAATTCATCTTATATGTCCATAATTAATGTAAAAGGGCCAACAGTCTCTCAGCTCTTAGAAAAGATCTAATAATGAAGTTCAAGTGCAGTTTAATCGAACCTAATTTTAAGAAATATAATGGCTAGAGAATTACCATGAAAAGTTGTAAGTGCTATGCAAATGTAAAATATCCTCATTATTATTGTGATTATTAGTGGAATTCCTATAAGCTAATGTTCACTTAGTTGCTGCATTATAAAAAGACAAAATAGCCCAATTTCTCTGGCCTCCTGGATCTTGTCTTTTTTCTCTCTGTCCTTTATCTGTTGTGTCCCTAGTCCCAGCCAAATGCCTGAAATTTGGTAAGCATTCAGTAATTACTTGTTGAGATATTAGATAAATGATCTCTGAATGTATGTTTATAAAATTTCCTTTATCAGATCTTGTGCTAAGAACAATTCTTTCTGACTGAATGATACTCGATGTATGGATTTTCTAAGGATGAATTCTTAGAATTGAAATTTTTACACTGTAAGCCTTGAATCATTTTTATAGGGATTGCCAAACTGCCTTTGAGAAATTTTTATTTATTTAAAAATTACTTAACAAGGGTCTTTTCATGTCAGGCACTGTGCTAAGCACTTCTGGAGAAGTAGTGCTGATTAAGACTTCAAGTCCTCATAGACTTAGATTATAACCAGGAAGATAAAAGATGAAAGGCTATCAAATTTAAAAATAATGTAACTTCAGTAGTGGTGAGTGCTATGAAAAAAAATTTAAAAAGAGATGAAAGAATTTTATGTTTGCATTAGTATGTTTACATATTCATTTAAGTCTTTCTACTATGTGTGGCCATGGGAAAAGAAACATATTAAGACTATGAGGTTAACAGACACAGCTCTGAAATGGTATGAATTCCTAGGGACTTTAAGTAACTCTTGGCTTACCTGGTCAGTTGGAGGCTTCAAAAATACATATGGAAGGTGAGGTAGCTCATGCCTGTAATCCTAGCTACTCAAGAGGCTGAGATCTGAGGATTGCAGTTCAAAGCCAACCCCACACTACAAAGCCTTGATACTCTTATCTCCAATTAATCTCTAGAAAATGCAAAATGGTGCTGTGGCTCAAGGGTAGGATGGTAGCCTTGAGCTGAAGAGCTCAGTGAAATTGCCGAGGCCCAAGGTTCAAGCCCCATGAACCGCTCCCTCAAAAAAACCAAAACCAAAATAAAACAAAAGAAATACATGAAAATTCAGCTTAAGACTTTTCCACAGTTGCCCAAAGTTACCGGGCAACTAGTAATAGTTGCTAACTAGAAATAGTCACTTGTCTTTTGAGGAACTGCCATACTGCTTTCCATAGTGGTTGAACGAGTTTGCACTCCCACCAACAGTGTAGTAGTGATCCCTCCTGGCCACATCCCCTCCAGCATCTGTTGTTATGAGTTTTCTTGATCCTGGCCATTCTAACTGGAGTGAGGTGGAATCTTAGAGTTGTTTTGATTTACATTTCTTTTATGACCAGAGATTTTGAGCATTTCTTCATGTGTCTATAGGCCATTTTTGTTTCTTCTTCAGAGAAGACTCTCTTTAAGTCTTTGGCCCATCTTTTAATGGGATGGTTGTTTCTTTGGAGATGAGTTTGGGAGTGATTCAATTTTTTGAGCTGTTGATATATTTTAGATATGAGGCCTTTGTCCCCTTTGTCTGTTGTATGGTTGGTGAAGATCTTCTCTCATTCTGTAGGCTTCCTAATTAATTTACTAGCTATGTCCCTTGCCATACAAAAGCTCTGCAGTTTAATGCAGTCCCACTTATCCAGCCTTTCTCTGATTTGTTGTGATTCTTGGTTCTTATTAAGAAAGTTTCGACCTGTGCCAAGGAGGCCTAGTGTATCTCCTTGTATCTTCTTGTAAAGTTTTCAGTGTGTCGGCTTTTACCTAGAGATCTTTGATCCATTTGGAGTTAATTCTAGTGCAGGGTGACAAAGAAGGATCCAACTTTAGTTTTCTTCGGTGCACTATTTACCATAGCAAAGATATGGAACCAACCCAGATGTCTCTCAGTTGATGAGTGGATCAACAAGATGTGGTATTTTTACACAATGGAATTCTACACTGCTGTCGGAAAGAATGACATCGCCCCATTTGTTAGGAAATGGAAAGACTTAGAAAAAATCACATTAAGTGAAGTAAGCCAGACTCAAAGGAACTTAGGCTCAACGGTTTCCCTCATTTCTCATAGAAACCTTGGCCTCTCATAACAGAGATTTGCAATAGAGCAAAACTTTGATACATAAGGCCATATAATATGAAGCTAATTGAAAGGACCTCCAGGATATAGAAACAAAAGCCATATAATGAGTGATTGTTGCCCTTAATGTACTATATTATCTCTCATCTCTTTTGCTGTCCCTTGGTTATCTTATATTGTTACAGTATCTTACTTTGTTATCTGATATATTGGATATATATGTATTTGGTTATTTGAAATTGGATAGGGAAGGGGGAAAAGAAGATGGGGGAAATGGGGACCAAGACATGAGAAAGGGCATCAATGTATGTGAATTAATGCACCTTCTATCTGGCAAATATAATGTAGCCCTTCTATTAATTACAATAAAAATATGTAAACACACACACACACACACACAAAAAAAAAAAAGATATAGTCACTTGTGGGGGCAGGGAGCGTGGCCAAGTGGTAGAGTGCTTGCCTAACATGCACAAAGCCCTGGGTTCCATTCCTGGAAATTATATACACAGAATAAGCCAGAAGTGGTACTGTGGCTCAAGTCATAGAGTGATAGCTTTGAGAAAGCACAATTACGGTGCCCCAGGCCCTTAGTGCAAGTTCCAGGATTGGAAAAAAAATAAGAAAAGAAATGAAAGAAAAAGAAATAGTCATCTGTAGAGACAGGGTGTCACTTAGAGACAGGGCCATAGTGGCATGAAGGGAGATTAAGGAGATAAACTCCATCAATAATTCATCACAGTAGTTCATGTCCAGGAGCAGCTGAGCCTGACATATTGGCAGAATAACCATGTAAAGACAGGGCCAGGTTTGCATTGAGAAGAACAGAGCCCTTTTGAGGTTCCATTTTAGAGGTCAGAATTAGTGAGCCAGTACCATGATACTGTTTCTCCTACAATTGCAATCCCAGAACCCTGGGGCAAGGCTAGAGAAACAGAAATGCTTCTTCTCAGGATTGCACTTGATAACCTATTTTCAGACTGTTTACTTCCTATCACAGAATGGTGAGGTTGACAGTTTTGCTTGCCTTTGTTCCATGTGTGGGGTAGAGTTGTGGCATCCATCAAGTTGGGAGTTGAATATTCTGGCCATCTTGGTTGGTAACGAAACATGCCAGATGTAGTACTTGATCCTGCAAGGATACTTTTGTATGACAGTGGCAGGAGTGACATCAAGTGAAGGAGTAAAAGAATTCTTTGGTTATACTTCTTAGGATTCCTTTGTCTTCTGGTAAAAGTTACAAAAAAAATCCTGTAACAACCACTAAAAGGATGGAACCATTGAGATGGATTCATCTCATCAAGCAAAAACCTCAGTCGTCTGAATTGCTGGCTAAAGGCAAAGGGACAAAAATGGACTATAAAAGAAGGGAGAAACAGTTAACACTTATAGCCTTGAGGCTATAGATATTAAGCTTGTTGCCAGCTTTCCAAATTCTTGCATTTCAGTCCTCCACTGGCCAGTACTTCATCTGTTTTGTTTTGAGATTTATTTCATTGGGGGATTTTTCCTTTCCAAGATTTTAACTTCTCATGAAAGCCAGCTTCTTCTGTTAGTGTCCTATGCTAGGTAGCATGATCTCTCATTGTTCTCTTTGTGCCATTTTCACTTTTAAGACTGATTTTCTTATAACAATTCATTATTAAATTATCTCTATAGAAAAACCTAAAGTAGATTTTGTTTCCCAGAAGGGATCCATCCCACTATGTGAACTGTCCTCATGTATGGTTGCAAAATTGGCTGTATTTCCTCATGGTAGGTATATTTTCCTTCCTGGTATGTGACTTGTATCAGTTCCTTCTTGAATTGACTATTTACAAGTTGGGTAAGAGGGGTGATTTCTTAACTCATCTTTTTTGAGATAGTTGCATTTTCATATGTAAACTGTGAGAATTATTACAAGCGGTATCAGGGATCTTCAGTTGATATCACAAAACCACAACATTGATGATGATACAATCAAACATTCATCAGATTTTTCCTGATTTGGGGCAGAAACATTGATCGTAATTGTAACTTGGATTCTTGATCATTTTTTTTCCCCTCTGTCAAGTGAACCAGCCTCTGAATCAGAGATACCGGCAACTAAGAGCCTCATAGTAAAATTGGCAAGAAGTAATTCATAGGCATTATAAGAACTGGTAGATGAAGTTGTGTATTATTTCAGAATAACTGATTTGCAAACAGAGAGATGAGGAACAAGAATTACCGTGGATAGAAGAGTGAGCCACAGCTTCAAACTCAGGTGGGTGGAACCATTGGACCACTGAGTGAAGATGTTCACAAGGAATAGCAGAGGATCCCCATTCTAATCGAGTTGGCACCAGGTGCAGAATCTCTTGGTGGAATGAGCTGGGAACATATGTCAGATGATGTGATGAGATGTGATATTTTGAAAACCTATTTCTGTTCTTTGTTTTGAGATAGAGTTTTACTATGTTGTCCAGGCTGGTCCCCAATACCTGGGCTAAAGAGCTCTTCCACCTGTCAAGTAGCTGGGACTGTAGTTGTGCCCTACTACACTGCGATGCTGCAGTCTCAGTGAGTGAGAAGGAGGCTGGTGAGAGATGCAGAGGGCTGACTGACATCTTGTAGGTTATGATCAAAAGAATGGATCTTATTCCCTATATAGAGCATTATAATTGATCTTTCTGACAATTATGTCCTTCTTAAATAAGGTTGAAATACACAGCCCAGTCTTATGCTCTATTTCTAGCCTTTGTCACCTAGAAGAAACAAATCCCTTCTCATTTGAGACCAGCTATACAACTGAGGATAGAAGAAATGTCTTCTCCAGTCTCCTTACTTTAGTCTGCTCATGTTCATCAAATTAGATTGTGTCTATTCATGTCTATTTCACCTCCAAGTTGGATATTCTTTGACTTCATAAAAATATTTCAACCCCCATTAGTCAATTTAGATTGTGTATACTTTTCTGTCATTGATAACACAATACCATAGACTCAAGAAGTTATGAAGCCAAGAGGTTTCTTGTGACTTTAGATGTTGAAGGATCACCTCTAGTGACGGCCTTTATGCTGGTCCCAAGGAGGGGATTGGATAGAGCACAAGAGAGACAGGGAGAGCATGTGTTTGTACTGGTCTCTTTCTCTCTTCATATAAAGCTTCCAGCATTAAATCCCAGGCCTCTGTCCCAATCTGAATCACTTCCAAGTGTCCTATCTGTACACAGTAGAGCAGGGATGACTTTCCACCTGCTTCACCCCTCACAAGAATGACCTAATTTCGGCAAGAATGACAGATCATATTCAAATCATAGCAGATTGCCTTTTGTTTCATATTGTTCAGGAGAGCGATGTTACATCTTAATTTTAATGATTGGTAATTATATATTAATAACCAATACTTTAGTACATCCTAAGACTTTAGACTCTCTAGAATGGAGGAGGCATCTCAGGTACATATGAAGGAGTGGACTTGTTGTTATCACTCCCATTCACTTCATTATTCTAAGGACATGAAACTAAGGGTGGGTATTTTCAATGAGAATATGGGAACCCAATGTATTCTACTCATAAAATAGACTTTTCTATTTGATGATGGTGATGGACAAGAGTTAGGGTTCTATGACCCAGAGAAACTTTTTCTTTAAAGAATTACTACCTAAACTTGTTTGTGGATAGGAAGCCCTTGGGAATCTTGTGGAAAATCAGATTCTGAATCAGCAGATGTGGAGTAGGACCCCAGATACTGATTTTCAGCAGATGTTGCTGGTCTATCGAACTACTTTTTTGAATAATAAGCTTCTGAAGAGCTCAACTCAGCAGGGAATCGCTCTGTCTGCCAAGACAGAAGTATTCTCACCAGCTCATTATGCTCTTAAGTGGATTCCTTCCATTATTTCAGTCTGCACAGAGAGCCTATAGTATTGTACATAACACCTCAGAATAACTGCCTTTCAACCATCTCTCAGTTCAGTACTTAGAGCCTACACAGAAAGATGATTGACTCCCAAACTGTTCTTGTTCAATTTCCTGTGTAACTGCATGACTGTCTCCATGGGACAGTGATGTGACGGATGGTAAGAGGCCAGTAGACTCAGCTATAGTTGTACAATGTTTCTTTAATGGCAATGGATATGGAAACCAAAAACTGTTAGAGAAAACAGAGACAATAAGGCACACTCCCAGATGAAGACTTCCCAGGTCCCTTGGTCTCTATGGGAACATACAGCAGCTGTTGGTACCACTTGCATGGAGTTAGAGTTGTTGCACTGGTGAGAACTGCCTCTTTTCCTTATTGGGGCACATTATTTTCATATCCCTGAATGATAATGAGATTCGGCTGGCCCGTCTGCTCGCACTCAGTGTAAAAATAACCTGAGCACCTTCCCCGTTTATGAATGTACACTGAAAGAGCAGCTGAATCATGGATGCGATATGGCACGGCTGAGCAGATAATGTCTGCAAATATCACCTCTGCATTCACTGTGTACACAAACACAGGACAACCCTAGAATGTGATGGAAAATACCTTCTCAAGATCAAAAGAAAAAGTCAGTGGCTTATGTTTTCCTTTGACTTTCATCATGCTTTTCCTTCTATGTCACCAGTATTGTGAATGATGCAAATGTAATTGTGTTTTATTAGAAAAGTTCAGGGATAGGAACATGTGTAGGGGTATTTTCAAAAGATAGGAGAATGCTAAAATTGGAAGCAAAGCAAAAATATTGTCATTCACAAAATTTATGATGAAACCACACCATTTCTAAGCCAAAATGCAATGATGGACTCTATAGCTGAATTTCCCCAAATTATTTTACCTCAGAAGGGTTATCTATGGCAATCAGCTCATGTCTTGTGTCACACTCTCTTTGTGACTATTTTGGTCTTTAGGTTATGTGTCTGCCCTCAGTTTCCCCAAATGTAATGGAATCGATATTTATGCCCTAGTAAAATTTGTAAGCTAAGTCTCTTCCCCTCCCTTGTCACTCCCCTTCCCCTCCTTTCTCACTTCATTTCCCTCTCCCCTCTCTCATTTTCTCCTCCCACATGTAAGCAAGGACAACCTGTGACCACAGGAGATAACTGTATTAGGATAAAATCTAACATTTTGGGGGGCCAGGAGTTTGGCCTAGTGGTAGAGTGCTTGCCTAGCATGCATGAAGACCCGGGTTCCTTTGAACCACCTACATAGAAAAGGCTTGAAATGGTGCTGAGGCTCAAGTGGTAGAGTACTACCCTGGAGACAAGCCCAAGGACAGTGCTCAGGCCCTGATTTCAAGCCCCATGACTGGCAAAAAAATGCATACAGTAGAAACAGGTAAATGAATAAAAAGGTATATTTTTAAGGCAAAAACATTGGTAGTTGGTTATATCATTTTTGGAGCTTATTCTGCCCGTAGACTTCCAAATCATTTATTACATGCTTTTGGAGAGGTTTTAGGTTCTATGGACTCTGCTAAGAGACTGCACAGGGCCAAATAGTAATTTGCTTCATATAGATGCGTGGCCTTTGATAAGGTTCTTAAAATTTCTTGTGTCTTGTTCTTACTAGTAGAATAAAAATGAAAATAGCCGGGCACGGTGGCTCACACCTGTAATCCTAGCAGCTCAGGAGGCTGAGATCTGAGGATCGTGGTTCAAAGCCAGCCTAGGCACTAAAATCCATGACATTCTTATCCCCAGTTAACCACCAGGAAACCAGAAGTGTGGCGTGTGGCTCAAAGGTAGGGAGGTAGCCTTGAGCTGAAGAGCTCAGGGACAACACCCAGGCCCAGACTTCAAGTTCTACAACTGACAAAAAAAAAAAAAGAATAAAGATGAAAATAGCATCTAACTTTCTAGTATTATAATGAGATTAAATGAGTATCTGAGTTACAAATGTGGGCTAAACAGTGCTGGTTAGTTACTATTTCTACTACTGCCTCACAGCCACTACAGTGTTCCGATGTTATTCTGAAATCTTCATTCAATCCTTTATCAAGTGACAACACTGTATGTAATTCTTTATTTAGCCAAGATAACTTCCTTTTTGTCTCTCAGTCTTTCTATGACTCTGGCTCTCTCTTTTCTTCCCTTTGCTCTCCTCTTTTCCTCTCTTCTCTCTTCTCCCTTCGTCCCTCTCTCTTTCTCTCTCCCTCTCCTCTCATGTGAAACTAGTATTATTTTGGCAATCAGCATATATAAATATTATGGTAATTTTATGATTAAATTTACCATTTTAATTTTACAGAAGCCATAGTAGGTTTCTATTTTCTGAGTCCAGTGGAAGAGTATTTCTACTCTGGATCGATAAAACCCCACTGGATAATATTCATTCCCAAATCTGTTGGGTGGAAATGCATCATTGTTTACCATCCAGAGTACTTTGGATAGAAAATTAAATTGAAGCTTAGGAGTGAAAAAGCAGACTGTCTGACTGAAACCTGAGGATTAGCACCGGGAATTGTGGTGAATGAAATACCTCATGTGCTGATGGAATGTGTTATAAATGAAGGCATGCTCACTGTCTTCTTTCTGGTCTGGTCGTAGGTGTTCTTACCCTAAAATGCACTTCCTCAGTAGAGAGTCAAACAGCACATGGCAGTTACATTGATCATCAAAGCATTTTTGTGGCCTGCTGATTGTCTATCTTGAAAGAGGCAGGGAAACTCCACAATTCTTATAGTCATTAATACCAAACTCATTTTGCCAGGGAATTAAATCATTGAGCATATGTGGTGCTATGTAACTTGCCCTCCATCCCTATCCTATGACATGCCAAATTTTGCTGGACTTAGAGAAAATATTGAGTTTTACAAAGAAACTTCCTTTGGATTTCCATAGGAAATGTGCAAAAAAGTATGTTAGGACTGAGGTCTCTGGACATACATGTGTTTCATTTGTAGGGCTGTGGTGAAACTTTCTGAGTCCAGTGTGCATGGCTCACACACCCTCTGCTGATGGGAAAAAGCTGTTCAGACTGGATTTTCTCATGCCACAGGGGTAAGAGGATGTTATTTTTAGGGTGAGAAAGTATTGAGTTAAAACCTGGAAATGAAGATCTCTTAAGCTTGTACCCAGATTGGACAATTTTACATTCTTCCTAGATGCCTGCTCATGGGTACGTAAAGACCATGTGATAAAAGTGGATGCTGCAGGGTTCACATTTCTTTGTGTTTGGCCGAGGCAATGGAACACCCTCTACAAGGCTGGATAAGATACCCAGGTATGGGATGCAGTCGAGAGTATGATCCATGTGAGATTCAGTTAGAACTCAGAAAGTGTCCCTCTTTTGTTTCCATTTATCTAGAGGAATTTTCCATTCTGGAATGCCACAATCTCAGATGCACTTTTCTCCTATCACAATAGAAATTACAGAGGAATCATTTCTGTGGAACTTCCCTTTTCTTTTTTCTTTTCTCCCGTAGGGGGAAAAGCTTTTTATTTCTCACCTTCCCTAAAAACCTATTTAAGGTAACTCCCAGGAAAGCAGTGACTGTTTTGTCCTGTCAATTCTTTCCTTAGGACCTAATATACCTTTGGGAACACAGAAAATATTTCAGATTGATCATACTTGTCATTGGTAATATTTCTTTGCCTGTGAATTATTTGTAAAGTCTAAAATCAAGGAATGATGTTGAGATTGATTAAACAAGCCAGCTGGTAAGAATTCAAGTCAGTCTCTACTTATATTCTAGAGAGAAAGCACCACAAAATCAGATTTTTAAAATGATTATTTAGTGCCTGTCATTTCTCCTTCATTGTACCCACTGCTACTATTATTAATTGTTTAGAGATGAAGAAACTCAAATCCTGTGGGTTTAAATTTGGCCAGGTCTCACAGGTAATAAATGCTGGGGTCATAGTTCCCAAATTCTGTATTTGTACCTGACATGACATCTGCTTCCCAGGACACAGATGGCTGGCAATTCCTTTATTTAATGAAAAACATAACAGAAATGGTCATGTAGTAATTCTTACCTTATTTTTTCTTCATACTATATAAGAACTGTTTCCTTGTCTGAATGGTTTGAACAAGACAAATGAATCTTTAATAGAATAGAATTATAAGAATCATTAGTGATTGTTGTCCTTAATGTACTATGTTGTCTCTCATCTCCTTTGCTGTCCCTTGGTTATCTCATATTGGTATAGTATCTCACTTTGTTATCTGATATATTGAATTTATTTGTATTTGGATATTTGAAATTTGATAGGGAAGGGGGGAAAACCAAGACGGGTGGGGGGTTTCGGGGGGGAGGGAAATGGGTACCAAGACATGTGAAAGGGTATCAATGTATGTGAATTAATGCATCTTCTGTCTGGCAAATATCATGTAACCCTTTTACTAATTACAATAAAAAATAAAAAAAAGAATCATTAGTGTAGGGGTAAGAGAAGTTCATAACTCTTACGTTACTGGGTCTATCTGCTTTGAACATTCCAACTTCACCAAACAATGCTTTGGAGACCAATTGGTCTAGGAAAAAAATTTCAATCATTCAATCAACGCATTTTATCTGTAGATAAAATTGAGATTTAAAGCATAGAGGGGAGTTGGAATGGGGCAAGGGTGTCTTGTTATTTTGAATTTGTTACAGACGTGTGTGTGTGTGTGTGTGTGTGTGTGTGTGTGTGTGCAAAGAAAATGTTCAGCAGTGATAGAACAGAAAAGGGTTCAACTTAAGACTCAGTCATGACTTAGCAGCTTATTAGGTTATATTTCTTAGTCTCTGAGATCCTAAGTATCTTCTATGAAAGCAAATGTAGTCTTTACTAAAAAAAAAAAAAACCATTGTGAGTGCTAAGAGGACACACGGTACAGTGTAATATGTACATTATGGCCTCGGTAAGATTTGGAGAGGTAATCAGTAGGTTGATCTCTCAAGAGGCCATTTCTAGTTATTACATTCAGCTTATTTAGTTTTGTATGGTGTTATAGATGAGGGGAAAGGAAAGAGAAAAATTGGTCTTGGCATTGACCTGAACTTACATTCCAGAACATAGCTGTGAGCTATACTTCTTAATAGCAATGATAGCTACATCACCAATGATAATGATTTTTTTAAAGCACCAAATCAAAAGTTTTGTCAGCCTGACAATCTCTTTATGACTTATGGCAGGACACATCTTTCTTAGTGGTATAGATTCCTTGTACTAGGCACTAGAAGGACCCTCTGAAAGTCTGCAGTCAAAGGAGCAAATTTTCTCTGTTCTAGAGAGATGCGATGGTCAGTTTCTCTTTGTCCAGCTCCTGACCCTAGTACATACCTAATGGGAGTTTGGTGATTATTGGAGAAAATTGTCTCTCTGCATGTGGATCATTCTGTGATGAGACTGTTGCTTTCATAGTATACCATGTGTGTCCTTATTAAGCAAGAGAAAATCAGACCTACTAACTTTTCATAAGAGAAGCTACATTTTTTGCCAGTCTTGTCCTTGAACTCAGGTCCTGAGCACTATCCTTGGGCTTTCTCAAGGCTAGAGATATACCACTTGAGCCACTGCACCACTTTCAACTGTTCCTATGTATATGGTACTGAGGAATTGAACCCGGGTCTTCGTGCATGCTAGGAAGGCTCTCTACCACTAGGCCACTCTCCTGGCCCCAAGAAGCTACCTTTTAGATTTTGTTTTCAAAAGTATTAAACTGGAGGGTTAGATTCCAAGAGACTAGGTTTCATTCATTCTGTAATGAAACTTAGAAAACAAAGCCTGCTTGAATGAAAACATTTCATGAATTCATCAAGTGCTGAAGTGCCTTAACTCGGATCTGGAACTGGGGCTTTTGTTCCTGTATTTTGAAATTGGCTCTCTGTGGGCAGACTTTTCTAATCTTGTGCTTATGACTTTGTGGATTTCTCTGTAGTGCACACATTGAAACCTCAAATTTCTTCGATGAAGTGAAAAGCAATGGGAAAACACTTACACAGACGTGGGATAGAACAGAACAAGTCTTCCTGCATTATTTTCATCTTTCCCTCCTTTCTTCTTGGTTCTATCATGTGAACATAGAACTCATTTCTAAGATAGTTGGTTTTCTTTTTAAATAATACTTTGGGTAAAAGCAAAAAGCAAAAGCAACACAGACAGCCTTTTCCACTTCATGAGCTATTTTTGCAAGCCCACAAGATGCATTGGGTCATTTATGATTTCCTGGTGAGCTTTTCTTAATTGGATCTCAATGAGGTTCCATTTTGTTCAATCAACACCTTAGAGAGAAAATTATTTGTATCAATGTGTAGCCTGTTTTTGCTGTTTGTTTTGATCATCATAAGTCATTTATTGTTTAAAATTGTATCATTGATTGATGAAGACAGTCATTAAAAAGCTAAGACTTTAATTACACAAAGTGGCAAAGTATATTTACTTTTATTTCTCCTGTGGGAAGTTTGCAGAAACATTTTTCTTCTTTTTATTGTATCACAATTGATGAAATTATTTTTTTAAATGGCCTAAGTAGAGAGTACTACTCAGAAATTGATTATGGAGCTCTCTTCCTTTCTTCCACCCTCATTCCTTTCCCTTTTTCCCATTGCCTTTCCTTCCATTCCCTTGTCTTTTGGCTCATTGTATGTTAGAAACCTGGTTTTTAATGTCATTTACAAAGTAACATATAGACAGTGTAACTTACTGTAAAAGACAAACTATGTTCCCATGCTATTTTGTGATACATACATATATGCACATCTGTACATACTTCAAAATATATTCATTTTAATTTCTTCTCTGGGAAATGGATGTATGTGTATATGTATATATGATTTAATCTTTTTTTAAAAATAGTTTTTATTGTAATTAATAAAAGGGTTACATGATATTTGCCAGATAGAAGGTGCATTAATTCACATACATTAATCTTTAAAACAACCCTACAATTTAAGCATCATTGCCCATAGATAAGAGATCTAGAGACTTACAGAAGTTAAAACATTGTCCAATATTACATTACCAGGCACTGGTAAACCTTCACAGTGTGCTACCTCCTGCATTTCTTTCTGTTATTACAACAAATTATCATACATATAGTGATTTAAATAATGCAACTTTGTCTTATATTGCCAGAATATCTGAAGTCCCCAGTGATTCTCACTGGGCTGAGAGGATACTGTCAGTAGAGTATTCTCCTTTCTGGAAGTTTAGAGAAGAATAGGTTTTCTTGATTTTTTTTCCTATTTCAAGATGCTGCCTCTATTCCTTGACTTATGGCTCAGTCCAGTGTCCAAGCTAGCAATGTCTGATTAAACTTGCTTCCCTTGCATCACTGATATGCTTTCGTTTCTGCCTTTCTTTTCCATACTTAAAGAGTCTTATGATTACAGTGGGTCTACCTGGCTGATAATCCAGTATATTCTCATTTTTTAGGTCACATCTTCATCTATTTACAACTTAAGTTTCCCATTAAATGTGGTCTTGAAACACAGCATACTCACAGCCTATGGAGATTAGACCAACATCATTGTGGAGTTCATTACCTTGTTCAGCCCAACACATCTCTTCAAACAAATGAAGCTCCATGATAATTTAGAGAGAAGTGATACTTTTTTGTAGAGGTTAGAGAAAGGTTCGTGGAGTTAGTGTCATCACTTGAGAAACAGGCAAAGGGAAAAGAATACGCCCAAGGGAACTATTTAAAAGAACATTTGTATGGAGATGGTGCAGGCAGGCATGGGTACAGGCCTCTTGTTCTCAAAGGATGCTAAACGATGTCCAGTATCGTATTACAAGGATGTCTGGGATGTTTACCACAGCAGATAGACCTGTGGAAGTCTCTTTCTCTTTTTCTCCTTTTTTTGTCTTTTAAAAGCAGGGACCAGTTTGATCAATGGATATGTGGTCAAGGCGAAAGGCAGCTGAAAAGGAGAGGACTAAGATTCAGAAAAATCTATTGTGTCATTGTTGTAATTGATTGATCCAAAAATTACTTTGGAGGAAAAAAATTGTGGCAGTTTAATATCTGCATGATACAGAAGGCAGAAGAATGGGAAGAGCAAAAATGGCAGGGTGCATTTAAACCATCTTCTACTGGAGTAGTATGAACACTGACAGATACAGGGGGGAGTTCAGCTCAGTTTGGAAAACTTGGATGTGAAACAGCAGCCATGTGCATAGTAAGAAGGAGATGCTATGTGATAGTGGCTCACACTTGTAATCCTATGGAGGCTGAGATCTGAGGATTGCATTTTGAAGCCAGCCCAGGCAGAAAAGTCTATGAGACTTATTTTTAAAAAACTACTTAGAAGAAGCCAGAAGTGAGTCTGTAACTCAAGTGGTAGAACACTAGACTTTTGCACAAAGAAGCTCAGGAACAATGCCAAGGTCCTGAGTTCAAGCTTCAGTACTGACAAGCAGAAGAAAGAAGAAGATGAAGAAGAAAAAGAAGATGAAGAAGGAGGAGGAGGAGGAGGGGAGAAGGACGAGAAGGAGGAGGAAAAGGAGGAGAAGGGGAAGGGGAGGAAGAAGAAAGAGGAAGATGAAGGAGGAGAAGAGGAAGAGGAAGAAAAAATGGGAATTTTCACTTATCAACTGAAGGGTGACGATAGATGGGGATTTGATAATGAAAAATCTGTCCCCAAACCAACAAATGACTTTAATCACTGCTTAATCTTAATGTTCTATTTATATTCTAATAAGTAACCCATGCTGCCCATATTCAGAACTGGTTGAAGGCCATGTAATGAATACACATAAAAGAGTGTTGTACAGACATTGAGAGGCTGTATTTTAGAATGATCATTATAATTTTGCCTCTAAATAATGAATCTGCATAGATACACATGCTGGGAAGTGGCTATCCCTTGGAATGTTGTGATAATCACCTCAGAAACAAGTGCCAACACTTCCTCAGCCTCTTCTGTGCTGTACGCATTGTCATGGGCATACTTTATAAATATTTATTTCATTTAAAAGATAAACTCATAAAGAACATCATCTCTGTCCTTCTCATGATGAAGAGCAACACTTGGAGATGATCCATCTTGTTCAAAACCACACGAATCCAGGGGATGGGAAGTCCGTCTAATTCGGCGTTCATATCTACCATGCTGCATTTCTACTGTTTCCTGTTTTGTCACTGCCTGTGGGGCGAGAAGTGGATGCAGTTAATGTGGAAATGGTGACTAAACGAGAGGTTATATTTTGCATGCTGCAGTTAGTTGTCCAGATGTGACTTAGCCACGAGAACTGTCATCCATGCCTAAGAGTGTGTAATAGAAAAACAAAAACAAACAAAAAACACACCAAAACCAACAAAAAAGGCATGACTCTGAAATCTCAAGTCAGACAGAACTGTGACTAGTGATTATCTTTGATCGGGGGTGATTTTTATTTTTCTCCTTTGGCTTACTAGAGTTTTCTACATTTGCTAACTTGATTTTCTACAAAAAAAAACAAAAAGAACACACATTAGAAATATAATTCCTGGGAATACATGAATGAAACTGGTTAAAAAGAACATTTACAAAACAGAGTTCATCTACATAGTGACAACCATTTACAAAGAATAACACATCAGCTTTGCATCCCCGTGCATAAGAATTTAGTTTCACTTAGGTGATGGCAAAGATAAGCTGTCATGTAACAAGGAGACAGATCTAGAATATAGATTCTTGTCCAGGTGATGGGCTTTTTCATTTGCATTGTTGTTGTTAGCCAGTATAGGGTTTGAACTCAGGGTTTGGGTACCCTCCCTGAGCTTCTTTTGCTCAAAGCTAGAGCTCTACCACTTGAGCCACAGCTCCATCTCTGGCTTTTTTCTGAGCAGTGTATTGGAGATAAGAATCTCCTAGCCTTTCCTGCTGGCTTTGAATTGCAATTAATACAACTCAACCTCCTAAGTAGCTAAGGATAAGACCATGGCATCCAACCTACTTTTCAATTTGAGAATCTGAAAAGTATTTTTATACTCCAGCTCTTATAGCTTGGCAGTGAGAAGGAACATTGTAGGTCAGGAAGGATATCTTTCATGTAAAGGGGCTCTCCTGTGCGCTTACTCCAAAGGCGTTACTGCATTTTCAGTTTTACAAAGATTCCCATGTTATCCACTTAAATACTATTCTAACTTTATCCCTAGAATTGTCTCTCACTCTAGCTTCATGCAGCGGTGTAGGCCCATTTAAAAGTAAATTCCACTCTTGGTAAATGGAAAATAGCTGGTTATCTCCATTAGACACTATTAGATGACTCTTGAGGCTGAAAACCTTGCTACTTAATCTTTTCAATTGAGGCTTGACTTTTAACCCAGTTTGCTCTGCAATTCTTTCTCTTGATGGTCTTAACAGTATTCTCAAAGCTAAGAAGAGACTTCCTAGAATTTATACCTCAGTAAAACACCTAAAATTAGCTCAGATGACCACTTGGAAAGATGGAAAAGGCTGTCCCAGCATGCATGTTCATAGAATATGGAGACTGGAAGCATCAGGGTTCCAGATAGCAAAGGCAAGCCAATCATGGCAATACAGACCTGTAATCCCAGCTATGTGGGAGATGTAGGTAGGAGAATCATCAGGTGAGCTCACCTGTGCAAAACAAACAAATAATCAAATTGTGAGATCTTAGCTGAAATGTAACTGAAAGAAAAAGAGCTAGGTATCTGCCTTAAGAATGTGACTTTAAGAGTGTGAGCTCTGATATTGTAAGCCCTCCAAAAATGAATAGTGTTCATAACTATATATCTCAGTGTTTACCTGAGCAGCTCAGAGTAGGTGCTAACTATTATGAAGAATACATAGTTCCTGTTAAAAGTGAAACACAATGATTGGTCCAGTGTCATCAAGTCCTTAATTCTTATTCTTGGCATTGCTTGTTTGTTCTTGTGCTTTTTAAAAGACAGGTTAGCTCTCCTTGTGTTTATTCTGCTGGTTACTCTTCTTGCTTCTCTCCAACAAAACACCTTCATGCATTTGTTTCATGCTTCATTGTCTTTATTTCAAGGCTCTATTCAAATACACCAGGACATTTAATCTCCCAATGCAAAATGTCAGTCACTTTGGATTTATATCACCTGCAAAGCTTCATGCTGGGCTGCAGATCTGTCACCCATGTCATTTGGGGAAATGTGGCATACCAATATTCTTAAGTCAAAATTAGAAAGAAATCCACTAGTAACTCTCCCCCAATATGCCTCAGGTTGACACGGATCTATCGATTACTCTTCTGATTACAGCCTCTGTGATAGCTCGAAGGATTCCTTCTGCTATCTATCAACTCCTGAGGTCTCCCAAGGAGCCACAGTTGAGGCATTAAAATAGTTTATTGGCACAGAGCATCTTTAGTCTCAAGAGAACAAGACATTTTATACAATAAGTGGGTGGTAAATCACATGTTTGAAAATTGAATTATTTTAAAAATGCTTTTAGGTATTGTTTAGAGGACACCTATAATAAAACCCATTGTCAGATGAAAAATCTTTAAGAAAAGTTAATAACTATTCCCCAATGTATTTCCTTGTGATTGGCTATTTTGTAGCAGGTTTTCTCAAAGGAAATCACCTCTACTTATTTTCTTCCTATATGCTTTCTAACATCTGCAAGGGTTACTAGCACCAAGAGCCATGTGTGACTTATCTGAGGATTAATGACTCAACCTCAGTGCTTCTTTGTTGGTATCCTGGGCTCCCTCTTAGACCTCACAGCCTTGAATGCCCCAAAGAAAAATAGTTCTTGTACCCCAAATCCATCCATTACCAAAGGTAGAACTTTCTAATTTGCGTACCTTTCTTGTGTTAGGGATTTTAAAAAATATAGCATAGAGCAAATCATGTTGAGTGAGACAAGTGAAGACCTAAGGCTCAAAAGGCACATGGTATCCTTAATATGTGGCTATTAAATCCAAAGAGTACAAGAGCGAGGACTCAATAACTGCATACCCAAAGCTATGAACATGGTAATGGAAATATAAACATAACTATATAGACATAAAAACCTATGACTCTATAGACATAATGTTTTATTTCATAAATTAATATGTTTCTATGACATAGAAACCCTTAGCCTAATTGTGATTAAGTTCTAAATACTAAGTCCCAGTGATTGTAAATAGAGATTCCCTCCTTGAACACTTGCATGTTAAACTTGTCATTTAAAATATGATGTAAAAATCAACATTAATAAATTCTTTAAAAAATAATGAAAAATTGAAAAAAATATAGCATGGCTTGAGAGTTACTGGCCAGATTAGTTCTAATTTTGTACACTGCTACTGGAAAATAGACTGGATGTATTTCAATGAATTCAGCAAGCATAATGAATTTATCATTCTCCTGTAATCCTAATTTAAAGCAGATACCTTTGTACATAATTACGTCTACAGAAAGACTATGGTAGATTTAGAAAAATGTATGCAAACTTTTGTGACAAATTGACAACCCAAATAATTTTTTAAACTATTATATTAGGAATATTTTTATATTGTGTTTGATCTCTTATCAGATATAACTTTCAAAGTAACTTTTTAAAAAGTTTAAATTTTATTGGTAATTGAAGAAACAAATACTTTCACAAAATGGTCTCTTTGTAGTGGTCTCTGTTAAAAGTTTCTATAAGCATAAAGTTGTAAAGTTTTCCCAAAGATGTAGAAAAACATATTGGCTGCTCTGTTGATGGGAGTTGGTACTTTGGGCCAGCTATGTAAAAAGTGTTAATATGTGAATATGATTGAATGAGCAGTACTGTTTCGAAGTCTTTACCTGAAGGGAAAGAACTGGAACATTGATAGTTATCTCCAGGCATTTATTCTAGTCTTACTTATTAATAATCGGAAGTTTACAATGGTACAATGATAGGTGATAAGTCAATAGTGTACTAAAAAAATTGATGTCTATAAAATATTATAGTTACAATTTAACGTTATGGAAATATATTGAGTAGTATAGTGGTTACAAAATAATAAATATAGTATGGATAGAAACTATTTGTTAGGCATGAATGAGGAAGGAGCCTAAAAGGATATCAACTGAGATGATAACCAAATAATAATATTTATGCTTATACGTAAGTGTTAGATTTAGGCTTTTTTGTTCTGTAATTTTGTTTTGTTTTGTTTTGTTTTTTCAGGGCCTGGCTTGAAATCTGAGCCAAGGTGCTGTTTCTGAGCTCCTTTTGCTCAAGGCTAGCACCCTTCCACTTAAACCCCAGGGCCATTTCTTCTTTTTTCCTGTGATAAATTAGAGATAAAGAGCCTCATAGACTTTTCTGCCCAGGCTGGCAAAGTTGGTAGTCTTATAGCTTGTCTTTTTATTTCACTGTTTTTTTAAAAACTGAATTTATCAACAAAGATCTGTTAAATCTGAAACATTTTTAATAAAATCATAAACATTTATAAAAATCCCCAAAAGATAGGTCTGCTGGGTGCTGGTGGCTCAGGCTTATAATCCTAGCTAATTAGGAGACTGAAATCTGAGAATTGTGGTTCAAAGCCAGCCATTTTCAATTAACTACCAGAAAACTAGACCTGGCACTGCTGCTCAAAGTGTTAGAGAGTATACATGCATACATATACATATATGTCTGGGGAAGAGAAGAGAATTTTTTTTGACTTTTTTTTTTTTTTTTGCAAGTCCTGATCAGGGACTGAGCACTGTCCTTGGACTTTTCTCAAGGCTAGCACTCCACCACCTGAGCCACAGCATCACTTCCAGCTTTTTTTTTATGTATGTGGTACCGAGGAATCAAACCCGGGTCTTCGTGCATGCTAGGCAAGCCTTCTACTACTAGGCCAAACTCCTGGCCCCGAGAAGAGCATTTTTATATGACTGAGAATGTTAAGTTCTCCATGGACAGTTAGCTATTGTTTTGTTAAAAGTGCCTCCTTTCAAATAGATGAGTTTTGTGCTAGAATATACAACTATCACCTATTTGCTCTATCTATGATTACCAAATGCTTTACTAATGGTGAGAAAAAGATGAATGGCCTTCCCATAGATTACCCTTTCCCTTTCTCTTAAACTCCAGCCCAGAGCTGAGAATGAAATTTTACTGAGTTAATGCTTGGGTGATGTGACTAACGAGAAATAAGAGTTCTGTATTCCTTCATTAAAACCTTCTGATAGTTGCTAAGTTCTGAGCACTGTTCTGAGAACTTTGCAAATATGCACCCCTTTAATCCTTTAAAGTCCCTTGGGAATGAAGGATAAACATACATTTCCATAGTTTATGTATGATAATTCAGTTTCTGTACAATAGGTGCCTAACGGATAGGTCAAGTGCCTTAACTGAGCTCTCAAACAGCCAATAGGCATATAAACATTTATCCTTAAAAATTAATAATGACAGTTGTATAGATGAGAATAGACATAGTACTGACCTGGAGGTCTTACAACAGGAAGGAGCTAAACCAAGTGATGACTGACTCCACATCAGAATATTGTACAGCCATGAAAATGCCTTGATACTGTTTAAGTGGAGGGAGAAACTTTTTTTTTCAATAAAATATATGTCAGAGGAGTCAGCCATACATCAAACATCATAATTTTAAATAAAATAAAAGGCTAGTAAATAAATATTTCCATATATTAATGGCACTTGCTTAAAAAAAGATTGTGGAAAATTTTAATGTATTTTTAATTCCTTTCTGATTTTACAAGAAATAGAATAGATGATCTTAGGAATTGCAGTTTTTCCTCTAATTTCTCTCAAATAAGACACAACATATACCTCAGGAGACATGACACAGCAATTTATAACCTAGATGGTCTTATTCAATGGCGGTACCAAAATATATGACTTGAAGAAATACCTTAGGTATAACAAGTATTCATGAAGGTTTGTACACCCAATGAATTTGGCCCCAAATGGCAAATTTTGGGGAATATGGGTCATTTATTTCTTTTAGTGCTGACATTCTAATAGATTTTTTTACTTAATAAAGGTCAAAAAAATAAAGAAAAAAAGTCAAAGAAAGAGTTGATGGTCGTCTAAGTAGATGGCTTTTGACATCTGCTGGGAAAATCTCTGAGAAAAAGTGGTGTATACAATTCTACTATTAAATATTAATTTGGTTCCTTTCCCTGCGTATTTTAAACTCTGATTCATGGAATCAAACCACAAGAATGTTTCTGTCCAAAGGGTGACACCTCTGACACACTCCCAGTAAGCCATTAGATCTACTTTTCTCTAGCCAGAAGCACAGACAGCTGGAAATAGGAAAACTAAGAGCTGGTTTCTCGCCTGCAAGAAAATTACTCATTCTGAGATGGGAATGGAAGCTGACGTGGGGCCTGTGATGCAGGGAATTTGCTTTGCTCTCTATGTTTCTTTGTTGAGAGAGGTATTTGCTAAGCTTCCAAGACTACAGGTGATTATTGGTGATTAAAACATGCTCTGACTGATCTTCAATGCTTTTGGCAAATTGGTTCCACGATTCACTCACTCCTTCACAGATACCAGAATCTAAGAATGAAAATTCTACATGTGGCCTATGTACACCCCTCTAAAGACATTAAGCCATCCTTAGATTATGATTACAACCAGTGTCTCATAAAGGAAATGTAAAAATATTATTTCTTAGGGAATAACATGTCTTGTTATTCCCTAATGAGCATATATAATCAGTTCAGATCCATGCTTTTTACAAATGTTTCTAATGTGAGGGTTGTTGAATCCATGTATAAGATCCACAGATAATGAAGGGTCTCCCATAATACCAGACACACAGAATGTGGCTTTGACAGTCAAGTCTAAACCTGCTGCTTGGTGAAGAAAAGGCTGTCTGCCACAGAACTGTGGCAGTGATCCTCAGACAACAGACACATCTCTTTGGAGATGGACAAAAAACCTGTTGTTGGGTTAAAAGGATCTTTGGCAAGCCATGAAGTTACTACCTATGATTCATTCCTTGGTGGAATATACTCTCACATTCAGCTGCAGCACTCAAGGGTGTCTATCGTCACTGTCTAGCAATTGCTTCTTCTTAATCCTACCTATATCTCTTTTTTTGTCTTCTTGATCCAAACTAGATTAGTCCTTATACATAGACCTTTTAATTTTGTACTCTTCATGGTCAAAGCCAATTGGACTTCTTGGATAATTGATCAGTGTTTTCATTCGTTATTTTATTAGAACTTTCTCTTAAAGCACTAGTATCCACTTGTCCATTGGTTTGAGCACATCTTCTTCAAAGGCATGGGAGAGAAAGGAACAAGAACATTTGTAGATTCATTTTTTTTTAAATTATGGCTTCATGTCATAACCTCTGCCTTTTCCATGTTTGCAAAGCTCCATGTTGTCAAAACTGTGGACATGCTCTTTTCTGGGTTCCTCCAGACCTTTGGCTATTTTAAATGTTGATGTGTTAGAAAGCTTTGACTCTTGTTTTGTTCAAAATATCTGTTCTTTGTTTTTGATTTTCTTTTCCTTGGAGAACATGCCCAAGCTTATAGCCTCAGTAGACAGAAGATATTAAAGCCTCTCCCCCCAGCCTTGAGCTTGGCCCCAAGAGTTCTTATTCAATCCCAATGTTCGTAGACATTGTGCTGACTTCGAATGAATAGTGGGCATAATCCAGTCTGCCAATATCCTCCAATATCCCTCTAGCTTCTTAGCTTTGTTCTGTAGTTTATTCTTCTGGACACCCAGGCAGGAAAATACCGAACTGCCCTAGCTTCCTATCTTGTCTTTATTCCTTGGCTAGTTTTCCTTAAACTCCTTTTGCTCTTCTTTTGAATTACATGTTTGCTGAATAAATAGAACATTTTAATGTAAAACATATTTAAGATACTTATGTGAGTCCTTGATTTTATTAATTTTCATTTACAAGCAACAGAAGTTCTACATTATATGTGACATAAATCCTATGCTATATAATAATATGTAGTAGTATAATAGCATATCAACATTAGATATAGCAGAAACGATGCTATATTTTCAGTAATTCAAGTCTCCATTTTAACTTGAGTTTTCTGTTCTTTCTTGTCCACATTCTCAGTGATGCCTGTAGTTTGCTGGATATTCTTAGTTAATTCTTATATATTTTTCAAGATCTGGTAATATTTCAAGCCAAGCATGTTTAAGCCCAATAAAATTTGCTATTGTAATTATAAAGGCCATTGCAATATGAACTCCATTTAAGTAGTGGTTTGTCTGTTGAAAAAATAAAAAGAAACTAAGTTGAATTGGTTGGAAGGAGGTAAAAACAATGAGTTGCTGGAAAACTAAAATCCATAGACTAAGTTTTGATATGCCTTTTAAGTCAATTAAGTGACTACTAAGCACATGGATCAGAGACCTTCTAGTGTGTCTTGAGAGAATTTAGCATGATGATTCAATGCATGAGCTCTGACATCTCTGGGTTCAAATCCTATCTCCCTTCTAACTAGCGATGCTTGATATTGCTTATTGATGAAATGAAGATAATACTGATTTCCATCTCATGTGATGATCACATGAGCTGACTCATTTAATGCATGTAAAATACTTTCTGGCCTATAATAAGCACTCAGTGAATATTCTTCCTAAGTAAAAAAAGAAGACGAAGAAGAATTGAGAAGAGTTAAGACATAGAATCAATCTAAGAGGAAATATAAACAATTCCCTTGACCTTGCACAATTCACAAAATAATTTGCTGCTCTAGCCACTTTTCTGAGTAAAGGTCATTTTAGCTGCAGTAATTAATAATAATAATGGCTGCATTTCCATGGTACATTAATGACTCTTGAGTAATTTATGACTTTTCTCTTTGATCTATTGTAAAAAAAACACAAAAATTAGTATATTAGAATCCAGGTTTTAATCCTCACATTGCCACAGTCTACTGAAATGACAGCCATTCTCATTTTGTATTTAAGTTAGTTAGATGAAACAATGTCTACCTGTCTATCTCAGGGGTAGAAGATCATAAGGGTCCAGTGAGATTAAGGAAAAGGGGATAAGGGAAAGGCTAGGAATCTGCTATAAGTGTTAAATTACTAAGTGGAAAATTATAAGAAAGTGTAAAAAAGATAAGTTATTACATGACAGCTATAACAAAGAGTATTTTGTCTGGGGGCTTTTTGGGTGGCTGAAATTTAAGGTATTTGCTATTTTTATAGACTGTACCTGTAAATGACTTTAGCTCTGTGTTCTGCGATTCACATTTATTATATGGAACAGAATGGCCGTGGGCTTAAGTGACAGGATATGGAACAGAATGAAAATGGGAGCTCAGCATGGGATCTGGACTTACTTTGCATCTCTCAGTGGAAAATTCTATACAGAACATAGCTTTTTTGGATTATATTGGACTGAAATTGTTTCAGATTTAAAGGTGTTGATCAGCTTGGCTGTCCATTGTTCAAATAAGGTCTATGTCAGTGATGTCAATGCAACATGTTTGGGAAATGTCACATCTGTCTGCAATTGGCTACTCCTCAATGGGAGAAACACCACTGGCAGCCTGGGTACCAGATGTTGCTTTCAATCAAATAGAGGTCAAGCAGCTTTAAATGAAGAATGTTTGTGCCTCCCCATCCCCATCCTTAAGAGAAACACACAAGGTGGTTTTGTTGGAATCCTAATTGTTTTAACTTATGCTCTCTATTTCCTTAAGTATATGATATTGCTATGTGAATATAACAATCCCCAATGGTAGTGATTGGTCCAAAGACAAGGAAGAAGCCACCAGGACACCAGTATTTGTATCAGTCACGCAAATCAAGGTCCATTCTGGGCGTTGCCATTGGAGTAGTTGAGGGAGCTTCGAAAGATCACGTGACCTGTTCAGATTTTTAGCTTTTTTTAAACTGATTAGTGAGTGCATTATCTTTGATGGTGTGTGTTAGCTTCCTGCAATTATGCAGATATGAAGGAAACCTGGCCTTGGCTAAACCGTGGGACAGCCACCTGGAAACTCAGTAAGCACAGTGCGGTTTCCAGGGTAAAAGACTCAGCTGGAATTTCCTATTAGCCCACAAGGGGAAATGGGTTAAAGCATCTGGTTGAGAACATGTTCTTTGACAGTGAGAAATGATGATTGTGAACTTGTTTTAAAGGACTCTTAATTTTAATTGAGCCTCTTCCATCCAATAAAAAAAAATGTCTCATCCCTTAACGAGCCCTGTGTGATGGGAGATCTAGGAATTAATATCTACTTCAGGTGGGTTTGCTTTTTGCCCATTTGTCAAGACTTTTTCATGGGAAGACAGGAAAACAGGAAGGGAAAATATCCAAGCATGCCAAAACCCCATCCATATTGAACATCCATTAAGTGAGAAGTGCTTGGCTAGGTGCTGCAAGAGATGAACAGGATTTTCTGATGAGTGAAACTTGGGGAATTATTTGCCCTACTTTTGTCTGTCTTCTGGTTTCTCTCTGCCTTGTAATTCACCTCCATTACTGAAGCCAGGGGCAGGGAGGGGGGGTTCCTATTCACTTGGGAATTTTGAAAGAACAACTAGTTGGATGCAGACTTCTTCCTAGAAACCAGCCTCCCTGCAGAGAGCATTTGCTATGGGCTACATTGCTCCCTGTGGACTTCTTGCTGTTGTGTTTGGCAGGAAAACATGATGTTGTAGTGGTCCAGTAATAGTTATAAAAAATACTCTAGTATTTTTTTTTCATTTGCCAGTGATATCAAGAAAGCAAAAACATAAGAGGAAATTTAAGGGGGACAATTGTGCTTTACGTTGACCAAGATGTATGGCTTTTGGCCACCAAGTAAGTTTTAAGGCATGGTCTTTTGCTATGGTGATTTGTGAGAGTTTTGGCAAAACTGAAGGTAAGTTTTTTGGTTGGAAGCAGTGGCTCATGCCTGCAATTCTAGCTATTCAGGAGGCTGAGATCTGAGGATCAAGGTTCAAAGCCAGCCTGTGCACATAAGGACTTGAGACTTTTATCTCCAGTTAACCTCTAGAAAATGGGAAATGGGGCTTAGCTCAAGGGTAGGGTGGTAGCCTTGAGCTGAAGACCTCAGGGACAGCGCCCAGGCCAAGTTCAAGCCCCATGAACCCCCCCCCAAAGGAAAACTCAAGGTAAGTTTATATATATATATATATACATATATATATATATCATTTAGCTATGAGGACTTAGGTGACAGTCTTGATCTTGGTGAATAGTAAAAATTTACAAAAATTTTGTCTGCCAGCATAAAGTTGTTTTGTTTTGTTTTGTGCTGGTCTTTGGGCTTGGATTTGGGGCCTGGGAGCTGTCTCTGAGTTTCTTTGGCTCAATGATAGTGTTCTACCACTTGAGCCATAACTTTACTTTTGTTTTGCCTTGCTGGAGGTAGTAGCTTAGTGGAGTCTCACTTTCCTTGTAAAGATCTGGTTAGCACATATAAACAACAAGATATCTGATAGAGAAGACATAATATCTCCACAGGCCTTTTAAGCATTGATGGATTAAAATCATGCTAACTGTATATGAATGTCAAGGCTACAGATCTACAAAACTCTGATAAGATTATTTTTCTTTTCAGATTGTTCATGATGAAGCTGGGGGTTGTGAACCCAGCAATATGAGGTTGGCTGATGTGAATTCCATTCTTTATTCAGATGTTAGCAAGTGAGCTAACCTTGAATTCATGTGAGTGACTGGCAAATTTGAGAATACAGAATAGTTCAAGAACTTTGTTAGTGAGTTTCAAAGAGATTCTATTTTTATAGGTGGATATACATTTCACAAAATCATGCCAGAGAAAGTTAGGAAGCCAGCATTTTGAAGAGCATGTAGGCCAAAGGGCTTTGACTCTACCAGGCCCTTGGGCTCTCAGGCATGCAAGAGCAGTGGAACATCGTTCAGAAACTCAGGAGGTACTTGGGAATAGGTGCACTTCTCAGCTAAGTGATCTATAAAAGAGGCACAAAAATGATCTCACTGAGGCAGATGGAATCTCCCTGGTCACCAGAGAGTGAGAGTAGCAATCAGATAGAGCTGGGTTCCAAGTAATACTAGGAAAATATCAAGGAATCGAGGTACACTGTGAAAAATGTGTAAATCCCAAGCTAGACGGTAACTGCTACCTGATGTAGCTGCACAGGTAATAGAAATAGTCTGGTATGACTAAAATTAATATTCTTAACCAGAGGGGAGCTCCTTGTGAAATGTTGGCTTTCTCCCAGTTTGTTAGGGACTGGCATTCTTCCAGTTTGATGTGTGTTTATGGGGGTGGGATTTTCTTGCAAGTCCTTGAACATTTCAAAATATGAAGCTCATCATTAGTGTTTGGAATTGAATGAATATAACTTCTTTTTCACTAAACTGAAAGAGACAGTCCAGGCAATAGCAAGTGAGGCTGCACCTATAAAAGCAAAGAAGAAGGGGAATAAGACGATGGATTTAGGGACTTAATTTTTATTGGAATTTAACTCAATTAGGTAAAAGAATTAAATCTGAGTATTAGTTCTGTTGAATGTCAATGGCTTTGCATTTTAACTTACTTGGTGGAGATTATTAATCTCTCCCTGGGAACTTCAATATGAAAATTTCTATTAAAATACCTCTCATGACAATAGTATTGACACCAATACTATATAATGGTTGCATGTTGTGTGTAGAATACATGCTTATATGTTATTGCCTAATGTGGTCATTAATGTCACTGTACTGTGGTGTGGCATGGTGTAAGCTGAGGGAGATAAAATATAGTGTGACTTCTTCTACCTTGAGGCATCATGGTCTTGGAATTCATTTAATTAATATATTGTTCAGATGTATCCCAATATATGAACAAAACATAAATTCCTAATCAGTGGTCCTAGAAAGATGGCCCGTGGAGCCACAATTCATATGTCCTTCCCATATGACAGTGTGGGAAGGACAATCTCATGAGAGCAGAGGTGAGACTATCCTTATAGATTAATGAGGTTCTTTTCTAAGGAGGATAAGAATATCCTTGGCTGGCTTAATCAGTTTAATTCCATTGCTTTGAGGAAACAAAAGATGAGGAGTATACATGGAGACCAACCTTATCTCCAGTCCTGGTGGTTTTTGGTTTTTTCCAAGTAGAGGAAAATTTATTGCTATAATTTTTGACCTCTCTTCCATTGCCTCCAGGGAGTTCAGCTGAGTGAATAGTCTGATTGGTAAACTTGTTGCAGTCAACTCTACTCTCTGCTCCTTTTAGGAGTGAGCATGCTGAAGGAAGCAGTCATCTTGCGCTGCGTCTCAAATGTGCTCCTCTCTTCCAGTGCCTGGTTTGTTATAACTCAGAGGACCTTTGAGTAAACACCCGTGGCTCTATCTTCAAGCAACTGATTATAAATATACATTTATCAGAAATGTGGATGAACTTCCGGTCTCCTTTCTGAGCAGTCTTTGATTTGTATTAGTTGATTTAGTCACAATCCAGGTGTATTAAAAGTGTAGAGGATAGTAGAACATCTTCCAAAAGCCCAATAGTCCTCCAATAATAAGGTGTCTATTCACAGGGATTATATAAAGGATTATGTATCAAGTATTGATTAGTAAGGGAAAGGTATTGGTATATGCTTCAGGATTACAGATAAGGAAAGATTAGGGGGAATGTTAGGGGAAGGGGTGTGGGCTGTGGCTATCATCTAAGCTGTTTAAAGTTGAGCCATCAAAATGTGCTTCATGGAGCCCTTGATGCCTGAGATGAATCTGACAAAACAACAGACTCTGAGGCTCCTGATTATACTTCTTGGCATCATATCTGGCTTCTCTTTCTTCTCAACCTGTATAGATCCAACAAAATGATGTGCTTGTGACAGATGGACTTTTAAAACAGTTCCAATAACTCTAAAAAGTGCCCATAAAAGATATTACAGAAGAATACTTCCCTTCTACCTCTTCTGCTACCTACTCTCTATCTGTTTTTCTTCATTTTAGGGACTTGGAACTTTCCAGAAACTACTTTTACTACAATAGGAATTGAATTGAATGGAATGTAGCTCTTTGCTAATTTGGGATACTGATTTCACAGTGTTATGTTTATTTTATGTTATTTTATTTGGATAGAGTCTCATCCTGTAGTACACATCATCCTTGAAATCCCCCGTCCTTTCTGGGCCTCCTAAATTCTAGGATTACAGGTACATACCACCATGCCTGGTTGCATTGTTACTTGTTATAAGTATGTGCAGTTCTCAGTGTAAATCTGGATCCAAGAGAGAAGCTTTCTTTCAAAGACTCAATCATCAGACATGGCATGAAGCTTTTAGGCCCTGAATTATCTGCTGCTCTGCTCTGCTCTTTAATGTAAGATATGGGGTTAGGTGTGAATTCTCCTGTGTTTTACCCTTGGAATGTTTTTATTCTTGTCAGGTTTGTCAGTTCATCTCATTGGATTTTGTTATGTTTGCCCATAGGGAAACTTGGGAAACATTGTCATAAACATCTAGGCTATATTGGGATTAATAATAGATTGTGCTGAATTATGAAATGCAATAGGTATCTCTTGGCAGTTAAGGATGAAAGAAACGGTCATGTTTGTTAGCCACCTAATATGCATAAGGGGTATACATAAACCAAGTCTATTTCAGGAATAGCAAGTCAATTTTAGCTTAAGAATTGGCTCTGAGTAGAAGAGAATTGAATTAGACAGAAAAAGTTACAGAAATAGATTTTTTTTTTATCTTGAAGAGTCTTTTGTTGTCTTCTGGTTTGGTCTTGAAGTAGAATCAGAACACCTGTATTCAAACCAAATCTATGCCAATTAGTAGCTATAAAACTTCTTTATTTCAAACTAACATCCGTTGCCTTCAGTTTGCTCATTATGAGAATGACATTTTCATAAAAGATGTGAAAATACCTTGTAGAATTCCAAAACATTTTAAGTGCTCAAAGCTTATTTAAACATATTGAACCTAAATCTATTCTTTTCTCCTATTTTGTATGAAATAATTGGGAGTTATAACATTTATATAAATTTCTAGAGTTAAATGTGGTAGAGATAAAATTGAAATTTAGTTTTCATTCCTTTTTGCTTTCTGGTATTACAGTACTGAGACTTGAACTCAGGTCCTGGGTACTGTGCCTTAAGTTTTTTTGCCCAAGGATATTGACCTAATACTTGAAGTACATATCCACTTCCAGATTTTTGCTGGTTAATTGGAGATAAGTCTCATGGACTTTCTTAATGAGCTGGCTTCAAACTGTAATTCTCAGATTTCAGTTTATGAGATTATAAGTACCTAGGATTATAAGCATGTACCACTTGTGCCTGGCAATTTTTTCTCTTTTTTCTGCTATCCAGTGGTCTTTTTTATTATATGATGGTCAGTGTGGCTTGATTATTGACAAGCTAACCTAACAGACAGAATTCTTAAAGGATAAGAAAGATTGTGCTTCTTTATCAAATTACCAATGATTTTAATATTGGGAACTGGTAATCTGCAGGATGGGCTAAAGAAAGGAAATGTACTAGAAGACATTGGATTCTGTTTCATTGTATCCTTCAAGACTACAGAAGACAAGGCTGTCTTGTTGATGATATACAATTTAGCTTCAAGCAATGTATAATAAATGCCCTAATACACTTATATTGAATGAATGGATAATTAGAAGGCAGTACTTTAATACATAAATAAATAAATAAAGGAAATATGTTGAGAGAATGAAATGCTTGTTTTGGTTACCTACAGTTATTTAACTTCCTTTTGCTAGAAGAAAAGTAGAAGATACAAGTTATATTTTTTAAAACCTCACAAGGAAATGATCAATGCTTCTGGATAGGTATTTTCAGAAACATACTATTTGAGTCAGAACTCACTTTTTCTTGGGAGTTCATGATGAGAATTCAGTCTGGTGAGAGCATTAGATTCAGAATCACAGAAAATTAGACTTGGCTTTGCAACTTAATAATCAGGTGATTTGGGACAAGACTCACAGGGAGGAAGAAGAACAAAACAGAAAACAAGGCCAACATGTATAATTGATAGGTATATATTGAAAAAACACATATGTATATTTACAGAGATTCTCTTGCTATTGCAATTTTTTTTTCTCCAGGATGGGCTCTACTTCAGCCAATGGAACAAACACAAGGAAAAAAAATCAAATTGTGCATAAATACAGAGATATTGGGGTGTTATTTTCTGGAACAAAGACAGTTCTCAACTTTTCATTTTATAGATTATATGTTTACTTTTACAAATTATTATGTTTATTTTACAAATAATACCTTTGGAGAAAAGTAGAAGCCATATTGAAGTAGAACTCAGTTTTTCTATCTATAACCAAGTTTGAAAAGTAAAAGAGGTCAATGAAGAGAGGTGTTGTCTTCTTTGAATTCTCACTGAGTCCCTGGCCACATCTCACTTTCTGCCAGGCAGTGCAGTCACTTCTGTTCATTTTATTTACTATGTTTTACTTACTTATTTTTTTTTCAAACTACCTACATCACAGTTGGCATTTATATCAGTCCCTCTTGTCTTTTGAAGAAAAGCTTTCAGAGCCTGAATTTGTAAACTGAAAATTATTTATTCTACTGCTCATTTTTTCAGTCCTTTTATTAGCATTTATTATACAAAACAATAGGTTTCATTGTGACATCTTCAAACAAATTCATATAATGTATTTTGAGAATTTTCACATGGTCCTAGTCCTGTGTGGTCACTTTCTCTCTATCTTGCTAGTTTTCTACTCTTAAAATAGTACCTTTTCTACATTCATGTTTTTTCATATATTTTTATTATAATTAATAGAAGGGTTACATTATATTCATCAGATAGAACGTGCATTACTTCACATACATTGATATATCCTTTCTCATGTCTTGGTCCCTATTTCCCTCCCCCAACCCCCACCCCTCATCTTGGTTTCTTTCCTTCCCTATCCGACTTCAAATAACCAAATATGCATATATACAATATTTCAGATAAACAGGTGAAGTAGTGTAACAATATGAGATAACCAAGGACAGCAAAAGAGGTTTTTTTTTAATCTCTTGATTCTGAGCCAAATGCTGGTGGCTCATGCCTGTAAGCTTAGCTATTCAGGAGGCTAAGAGGATCATGGTTTGAAGATAGCTTAGGCAGGAAAGCCCATGAGACTTATTTCCACTCAACCACCAGAAACCTGGAAATGGTGCTGTGGCTCAAAGTGGTAGAGGTCAAGCCACGTAACTGACAAAGATTAACAAACAGAACAAACCAACAAACAACAACAAAAAACACCCTCTGCTCATAAGAAAAAACACTCAATGTTTGTGTTTTTGAGTCTGGTTTATTTTACTTAACATAGTGATAGATTTCTAGTTCCATTCATGTTCCTGCTAATGACATAATTTCATTCTTTTTCATAGCTGAATAACAATCCACTGTGTGTATATTTGTAATATTATATATGATGCACAATAATCCATTTTCTTGATTCAGTATTTTCATGAGCACCACTGCAAAGCTTGTAATTTGGTAAGTGTGAATAGTAATACAATTAAATGAGTGTGCAAATTTTCATTCCTGATTATATGGTAGTTCTACTCTTAGTATTTTTTTCATATATTTTTGTTATAATTAATAGAAGGGTTACATTATATTTGCCAGATAGAAGGTGCATTAATTCACATACATTGATACCTTTTTACATATCTTGGTCCCCATTTCCCTCCCCCGAACCCCCCCCACATCTTGTTTTCCCCCCTTCCCTATCCTTTGTATTTGGTTATTCCTAGTATTTTTAAGGAAACTCCATATTGATTTCCACAATGGCTAAACTAGTTAATATTTTCACTAATAATTTATAAGGCTTTCCCTCCCTGTGTCTTCACCTGCATTTGTTACTTGTTTCCTTGAGAATAGCAACTCTGACTGGGGTATTGATAGAATCACAATGTTGATTTTCTTTTCTTTTAGGACTAAGGATGCTAAATAATTTCTCAGGCATTTATTAGCTGTCTGTATTTCTTCGGAAAGCTGTGTGCTTCTTTCATTTACTTAGTTGCTTGTTATTCTGGCATTTAATTTTTTGAGTTCTAAAAAATAAATTGTGATATTAATGACCTGCCAGATGAAGAGCTGATATTTTCTCCCATTTTGTAGAATGTCTCTCTAGTAACTAGTAACTATTTCTTTTGCTGTGTGGATGGTTTTTAGTTTGATGCAACCTCCTATGGGTTTTTTTTTTTTTCAAAAAGTTCTTTCATATGTCAATAGCTATATGTTTCAGCCTACTTCCTTCATTTTCTCATTGTAGTGGTTTCACAAGATAAGTTCTTACAATAAAGTCTTATTCTAATATGAATTTATTTTAGTATAAGACAAGAGACAGGCCCAGTTTTAATCATCTGTGTATGAACATCCAGTTTTCACAACAGCATTTGTTGAAGGGGTTGTCTTTCTTCAATATATGTCCTTGCTATCTTTGCCAAGAACAATGGCTACAGTCCAACAGTCCATCAGATGGCTGTAGCTGCATAGGTTTATTTTTGTATTCTCTATTATATCCCATTGGTCTCCATATCTGTTCTTATGCAAGTACTATGCATTTATTTTTTTGTTACCATGGTTCCATAGTAGTTTGAAGTCTTGTGTTGTGAGGTCTCAAGGTACTGCAAGTTTTGATCTGTATTGCTTTAGCTGTTTGAATTTTTTTTTTGCTTCTATATGAAGTATATGATTGTTCTTCTATTTCTGTAAAGAATGTCCCTGGAATTTTGCTGGAAATTACATTGAACATGTATATTGCTTTTGGCAATATAGTCATTTTCACAATATTAATTCTGCTGATTTGTGAACATGGGAGGTCTTATCTTCTAGTATCTTCTTCAATTTCTTTTATGGTTTTCATTGTAGAGATCTCTTACCTTTGTAGAGTTTATGTCAAGGTCTTTTATTTTTTGAGGCTATTATGGAAAGGATTGCTTTCGTGATTTCTTTTTTTAAATTCATCATTGGGGTATAGAGTAATTATTGATTTTTGCATGTTGGTTTTTTGTCACTTTACTAAAAGTACATATAAAATCTAACATTTTTGGGGAAGAGTCTAAGATATTCTAAGTGAAGGAAATTATTAGCAATCAGGGAAGATCTATTTGTACCTCTTAAATTTCTTCCTCTGGCCTTAAGGCTCTGGCCAAGCATTAAAGCTCTTTATTAAATAAGCACATAGAGAATGGACACCCTTGTTTTATTCTTGATAATATAGGATATGGTTTTACTTTTTATTCTGTGTAATGTTGGTTATTAATTTATTGTATATAGCTTTTATCATGTTGAAGTGCAGATTTTTGTTCCTAGGTTCTTCAGAGATTTTTTTTTAATGAGGACATATTGAATTTTATGACAAAACATTCTGCATGTATTAAATTGCACATGTGACACTTTTTTTGCTCTCAGTTCTCTTTATGTGCTGTATTTTGTTTATTTCTTTATGTGTTGTAATATCTTTACTAATTTGCAAATGTTGAACTATTTTTAGGTTCTTGGTGTGAAACCAAGTCTATTACAATGTATTTTCAAAAAGTTGTTGAATTAAGCTTGCAAGCATTTTATTGAGGATTTTTGTATCTATGTTCTTCAAGAGAATTGGTCTATAGTTTTATTATGCCCTTATCTACTTTGGGTATGAGAGTAATATAGTCTTATCAATTCAGAAGTATCCCTTTCTTCTACTTCATAGAATAGCTTGAATTGTATTGGGATTGATTAAAGGTAATTCTTAAAGGTATGGTAGAATTTAACAGTGAATTGGCCTCTTTTCTGGACTTTAGTAAATTATCCTCACTTCAAAAATATTGCTTGCTTTAGACCTATAATTTATGTTTTTGGTTCATCTTGGTAGGTCATATATGTATAGAAATTTATACATACATCTTATATTTTCCAATTAATTAAAATATAAGTTTAAATAATATCCCTTAACAATAATCTAGTGCTGGGAGTGTGGCCTAGCAATAGAGTGTTCGCCTACTATGCATGAAGCCCTGAATTCAATTCCTTGATACCGTATACACAGAAAAAGCCAGAAGTAGTACTGTGGCTCAAGAGGTAGGGCTCTAGCCTTGAGAAAGCTGAATGACAGTGCTCAGCCCTGAGTTCAAGCCCCAGATCTGGCAATAATAATAATAATAATAGTAATCATTCTCTGGTATTTCTTACAGTATATACATTTATCTCTAATTTATTACATTTTGCTACATTTTGACTTATCTTTCTCTTTTGAACAATCTGGCTAGGACTTTATCAATCTTGTTTATCTTTGAAGGAACCAACTATTTACTTATTGATTTGTAATTTCTATTTCATTAAGTTTTCTACAAACTTTGAGTTTTTGCTTGTCTTATTCTCTAAGAACTCAAGGTTGTTCTTATACCATGCAAACCACGGCTTACAGAATTTTGGTGACTAACTGATGATAGGAGTGTCTGGGTTTTGTCTGCTAAAGCTTTGGACCTCAATTCTCAAGTCTCAGCTTGCATAATAGCTAGGATTAAAGGTATGGAACCTTAAGTGTCCAGCTATTGTCTGATTTAAAAAAATGTGAATACTCATAGTTATGAAATTCTCTCCTAGGTTTGCCTGTGCTGTATGCCAAAGGTACTGGTAAATACCATTTTTCTTTTTACTTTTTTTTCTAGAAAATTAGAAATTTCTTTTCTAATAGCCTCTGTGGCATCCTGATCATTCACTTTCCCTATGTTTCTATAGTTTCTGCAATTTCTCTTTTAGTGCTTGACAAGACTTGCTCAATGGCCTAAAATGGATGTAATTGGGAGAACGTTCCATGGGGTTCTGAGAAGAATGTGTATCCTGAAGCTATTAGATGGAATAATGTGTAGAAGTTTATAAAATCTGTTTTTCTCTGTGAACTCCAAAGTTTCTTTGTTAATAGATGTGAATGTACTATTGAAATCACTTTTTATTACTTTATATGGACCTGTCTTTCTCTTTATATTCAATAGCTGCTTTTAAAATGAAATTGCTTGGGTAAATGTTTTGTGAATATATGTTTACAATTAAGTCTTTTTGATGAATTGTTCCTTTAATTTATAAGTAATGATTTTATGTCTTCTTACTAATTTTGGCTTGGATTCTGTCAGATTTACATGTATCATGCTTGAGTTCATATTTCATTTACTTGAAATATGGTTTTCCAGGTTCTCACTTTTAGCTTGTATGTCTTTGCCAATAAGCTGAATTTCTTGTTGAAAGAAAATAATTAGATCTTGTTTTCGGTCCAGGCAGTATATACCTTTTCATTGGAGAGTTAAGATCATATACATTAGGGAATTGTGGGTTTGCTTCATTAATGGAATTTAATTATAATTAATTATATTAGTGTATTAGTACATTTTTCTATGCATTATGGTCATGAGATTTAGCTTTATAAAGCCCCAAAGCCTGTAGATATGTTCCTTTGTGTGTTTTGTTTCTTCTATAATGCTGATTAAATGATCTCGAATTGTTTTTGCTCATGTTTAGCATGGAAGGTCTTCTCTTCTTTGATTTTAAAGGAATTTTTTGTTGGATATAGTAGTCTTTGTTGGCAATTATTTTGTTTGGGGATTTGAAATACTGGAACTGGAGTGTCGGCTGACAGGTTTGTTTTCATGCCCATAGACATCTTTGTAAGTAGTTTGGCATTCTTCCTTATTGCTCGCTGTATTCTTTATTTTTTCTGTATTCTTTTAACAGTTTAACTATATTATGACATTAAGAGGTATAATATGACATCTCTGTTTGGGTTCTAAATGCTTACTGAACTTTGGTGTCCTTTTCTTTCCCTAGATTTATGAATAATTCTGTAATTTCATTGAATGGGCTATGATTTTCATTTTTATCTTTGTTTCTTCTACCAGAGGATTCTTAAATATGGTCACTTAATTATTGCTCCAGAGATCTGAAATATTGTAGTCATGATGGTTTTTTTAATTTATTGCTGAGTGTAATGATTCTTCAGTCCTTGATACTCTTTCTTCTGTCTGGTCTAGTCTGTTGGAGAAACTTATCTACTTACTGAGATTTTTCACCTCCAAGATTTCAATTTTCTGTTAGAATTTCTGTCTCTTTAGTAAAATTTTCATCCTGCTTATTAAATTTATCTTCTAATTTGTTGAATTTCTCATTCAGGCCTTAAATTACTTTCTTACTTTATACATCTGGTTACTTGAATCACTTTTTGAGGAGAATAATTTTGAGGAGAATAAACATGGTTTTTTTTTTTGGCATTGGCCTTAAACTCAGGGCCTGGGCACTGTCCCTGATCATTCTTCCTCAAGTCTAGTCCTCTACAATTTGATCCCCAGCTCTATTTCCTGCTTTTATGTTACTTAGTTGGAGAGAAAAGTCTCACAGACTTCTTGTCTCAGCTGGCTTCAAACCACAATCCTTCCAACTCAGTCCCCTGAGTAACTAGAATTATGGGTGTGAATTACAGGTATACAGGCAGGTGAATGAATAGCTTAAAAGTTGACTGTTAAACTCTTTTTCTGTCAAGTTATTCATTTCAATGTCTTTAAATTCAATTATTGGAAAGTCATAAATTTTTGTAGGAATTAATGTTACCTTCTTCCTATTTCTTCTTGTTTCTGCGTTGCAATTTGTCCATATGTTGTGGTGGCTGTCTCTCCTACTTTTATACTCAGGACTTCTAGTGAGCAGCTGTTTTAGTACTCAACCAATGCCATGTGGAGGGGAGAAAAACAAGCTTCTTTATCAGCAATAACATAAAAACAAATCATAGATGTATGTCTATACTATTAATCTCAATTAATGACAACTTCAATGCCAGTAATGAACATAGAAAAGGAAATGGTAAAAAAAAAATGTAGAAGATGGTATGGAGTTTAAAATCAGTAATGGCAATAATGATAATAATTAAGGAAAGGAATGATGGACAGATTCAGGGAAAGGTGACCAAAGTAAGAAAAAGCTAAGGAAAGTAATGTTTAAAAAAAAGGTAAAAAGGGGGCTGAGAGTTTGGTCTAGTGGCAGAGTGCTTGCCTAGCATGCACAAAGACCCAGGTTCAATTCGTTAGTACCACATACACAGAAAAAAAGCTAAAAATGGTGCTGTGGCTCAAGTGGTAGTAGCATTAGACTTGAGAAATCCCAAGGACAGTGCTCAGGCCTGGAGCTCAAGCCCAGGATTGGCCAAAAAAAAAAAAGGTAAAAGGAAAAAAAAAGAACAGGGGAGGAAAATACTAAAGTCGCAGACAAGCAAAATAAGTAATTTTTTTTAATTTAAAAAGAACTGTAAAAGCTTTTATGTGAGGGAGATGCTCTAATGTTGTAATTTGTCAGGTGGAGAGGTTACAAGCCATAGCGAACTCTCCTTTGGTGTCTAATGCTCAGGCCGAGAGCCAGGAGCCTCAAGGCTCAGTTGTCAGCTCCAAAGTTGAATTCACTTAAGAAATGGGCTTCTCTTGTTCGCCTATGGAGAGCGACTGATGTTAGCCTCCATGACCTTTTGGCCTGCGGGCTGGGCACGTGCCTCCATAGGTGGAAAACTGAGAAGTGTGTCAGAAAGTGAGGGATGCAAACCAAGGCCTGAGATCTGCACTGGACCAAGGAAGCAATGGGAAGAGCAGTTAAAGGATCCCAGAACTCAGCCTTCTTTACACAGTGCTGGCAGAGCCCATCCAGCAGTAAGACATCTGCCTGGTCCAGAAAGGCCCAGGTAATGGGACTCAGTACTCTCCACTCCCCTCTTTGCGGCCTGGATAAAGTCCCTGCTGCTTAACCTTGTCAGGGAGCCCATATCCAACCCTCATGTCCTTCCACGACAGGGCTTCTTGTTTGTCTCTCCCACTCACACACTGTGGAGGTGTGTGGCCAGGCTGCGGGATGGAGGCTCTCAGAACAGTTCAGTCATAAACAGCAAGCTGCCTCTGCTGACAGTGCCTGACTAAAGCACTCTGCAAAGAGAGAAGGAGCTTTACTGAAAGGCTCTTATTCTGCAAGGCTACACTGCTGGGAAAGAAGGATCACCGTCCCCATCAAATCCCCACATTCGACTGAAGGCTGGTAGGACCTGTGGCTTGAGGCTGGCGCTGCCACTTTGTGGTCACCGGAGGCTCCCTGACCTGTTTCCCTTCCCCTACCCCCCAGGGTGCTGATGGTTGGAGCCATGGGCTATTTTCCTACTTTTTTTTTCCTGCAGAACCTGTTAATCTGCACTTATCATTTGCTCTGTGACAGAGTCATAATTCCAGTACACTGTTCCTCCTCTCCTCAGTCTCTCCAAGTCTTCCTGACGCTTGTCATTCTATTTCATAGGAGAGAAGTTTTGTCTGCTCTTTATTCATTACGACAGAAGATTAGGAGTCCATGATACTTGTTCAGAATACTTAAAATTAACTCTATGCTTGAGGACTTGAGCATTTAAACACTTGACCTTGAGAAAAGCCTTTAGTGTCTGAAGTCAAGGCACACTGAGAAGACGATATATTCTGGCTCAGCTATTATTATTTTCTTCTTTTCTTGTACATTAATTTTAGTGTCACGGTGATGTACAGAGAATTTACAATTTCAGATGTAAGGTAATGAGTACATTTCTTGTCAAACATCATTACCCCTCCCTCATTTTTCTCCCATTTCCCTCCCCTCGACTCTTCTCTGTCAGTTTTTTTTTTTTTTGCCAGTCCTGGGCTTGAGCTCAGGGCCTGAGCACTGTCCTTGGGTTTTCTCAAGGCTAGAGCTCTACCAATTGAGCCTCAGCACCATTTCTGGCTGTTTTCTATGTATGTGGTACTGAGGAATCGAACCCAGGTCTTCATGTATGCTAGGCAAGCACGCTACCAGTAGGCCAAACTCCCAGCCCTTCTCTGTCAATTTTTAAAGTTCATTTCCAACATATTGTCCTGTGAGTATGGCTGTTGTGTTGGTTCACACTCTGTCCTTTGTCTCAACATTTTGTTGTTCCCCTTCTCTTTCCCAAATGGGATAAATATACAGACAAAACACATGGTACCCAAATCAAGTACAGTGACAACAGGGGCTAAACTCAAGGACGGTGCTCAGGCCCAGAGCTCAAGCCCCAGGACTGATAATAAAATTGAAATAGGATCCCCATTCAAAAGATTTTTCTTTTCATGAAGAGGATGTAGGACCACAAGTGGAATCTAGAAACAAATAAATAAGAAATACATGAAATCAGAGAAGGCAGAGAAAGGGGATTTAGAGGGAGGATAAGAGATGGCACTGGGGTGGATCAACGTACATGCAATAAACGTTGAAGGCATCTCATAATTCATTATCTCCCAGAAGTCCCTGCAGCCTAATAGAATTATTATAAACTTCAGATGTATATATATATGCATATATATATGATATATACAATTCTGATTTCACTTTCTTGCCATTTCCATTGAAGTTATGCACTTTTGTATCCTAAACACATTATATTAATGTTATTTTCTTAATTTTCCCTTGCTTTTTCATACAGAATACCTTCCCTGCATGTTTTTCTTTGTGCCTGGCCTTCTCCTTAGGTGTGTGTCTCACCTCTCTAAGCTTGTCTTTTCATCTGTTAGATGGAGATGATAAAATTACCTTTCTCATGGAGGCAATTGGGATAAATCAAGGTGATCAATGAGAAAGACTTAGCATAGACACTGGCACATATGAATTTACTGTTGTTACTTGATATGATTCATTTTTTTCCTTATCTGCTTGTTCATTTCCTGATAGTCAACTTAAAAATACAGTTTGCTTTGAAGCATACTCTTCCTAGTCAAACAAATCATTTTCCTTTCTCCTATTCCTCCATATGATGCTGTACTCATTTATATGGCATACAAGTGAAAAGTAGTTAGATATCTGCTTTCCCCAGAGAACTGTAACCTTTTAAAGATGGTACCCATATCTTAGTCATTTTTTTCACCATCGAAGAGAGTTACGCAAATAAGACATTATTTAAAATTTGCCAGCTGAGTTTTTTTGAGACAGTGAGTGACTAAATGAGTTTCTTTTTTAAAGATGTTCCATAACAGGTAACTTGAGGTGCCTGAAAGGAGGGTGCTTCTTTTAGTGCTTAAGGACTCAAGTGTGTGCCATCAAAAATAGTCCTTCACTGAGAAGGACTCTTCTTCCTTGCCCTTTTCTCACACTCTGGATAATTAATCTCTCAGCTCAGATCTGTGTCCACAGAACAAACTAGACAAATAGGAGCATGATTCAGAGAATGTGGTCTCTACCTTTCTTGAAACATACGAAGTGATTCTTTTGCTTTCTTCTTCCCTTTAGGTACTACGCTATTATGTAGAAAGTGAGTGAGTCTTGGAAAAACTTAGCTAAAATGTGATTTGAATGTTTAGAAAACAGTCCTATAAACTGATGAGCTGTCAGTCAATACAGTAAAACTGATGATTTCCTCTTGAGTAGAAGAACCTCTACAGAAGTATCCAAGGACTGACAAAGCCGCAGGATTAACAGCCATAAACTTTATAGCTTATTGAAGCATGAATTTCTGCAGAAAGGTAGGCATGATTCCTGATTTAGTAGATTACTTAGTAAAGTTCAAAAATCAGACTTGTATCATAATGGGATGTGTATGAGCTGAGATTGATGAGCTAAAAGTAGAAAAGAGATAAAAATGTGGAAATGAATTCATCATATTCTTTTCTTGTCTCACATTGTATGATTTCCTAGAGACTGTTTGTATACATGATGTGTATTTTTACCAACTGCGTGCTAGGAGAAGAAATTTAGTGACTAGTTAAAAAATTTCCTTGAAAGTACATCAACTTCTTACTATATAAGTTATTATGGGATTTTTGTTTGTTGTAACACTAAGCCCTAAATGACTTTATGTATGTGGTTGTACAGGTAGAAGTTCCCAGAAAGGACAGCAAAGTGAATGCATAAAGTTAAATTTATCTTAATTAGAAGCTCTTTTCAATACTGTTTCTTACTAGGAAGATTGAAGCTACTAGCCATAAGCATCTGGAACTGTTTGACCTATCTGATTACTCGAGACTGCTAAAATAATATGAAATCTAAGAGTTCTAAGAAATCGAATATTTCGTTTTACCAAAAGAACTAAAATGGTCACCATTTGACAGGCTGCTTAATTCCTTTTGGCCTGTGTAGGCCCCTTGCCTCTAAATGAAACTGAAACGGAACTAGAAATTTAAATTGAGGTTAAAAGAGAGATTATGTGATGGTGGGTCAGGTTATCTGGGCCTAGGATGCTAGCCTTTGGCATTCAATTGAAACATCTGGAGAAAATATGAGATAACTAACGCATCCTAAAACTACTTAGAAGAAAACTCTTCATACATGGCTACTTAAATAGTTAATCAGAGGAAAAGCCAGTCACGGGTCAAAAGTGCGATATATAAACTTTCATGTTGAAAGTCTAACTGGCACAGATTCATAACAATTCACAATTTGTTTCAATGTTGAAACATCCCACATTAAAATACATATAACATTTCATTCTTTAAAAAATAGTTTTAGAGCACAAAACCTTCATCCTTTCCCAAGAATTAGGCGATGGACTCTGTTCCTTGTTTTACAGAGGGGGAAACCGGGACTTTATGAAGTCATATGGGACCATGGTGATTCTGCCAGTGTTATGATGACAGATCTTAGTTAGATGCACTAATTTTTTTTTTTGCCAGTCCTGGGCTTGAGCTCAGGGCATGAGCACTGTCCTTGGACTTTCTCAAGGCTAGAGCTCTACCACTTGAGCCTCAGCACCACTTCTGGCTTTTTTTTTCTATGTATGTGGTACCGAGGAATCGAACCCGGGTCTTCGTGCATGCTAGGCAAGCACTCTACCACTAGGTCAAACTCCCGGCCCAGATACACTAATTTTTAAATCCTACTAAATAGTACCATAGAGTATGTTCTGTGTTTTGAAAAGTTATTTTCTATTGCCAGCCTGTATAGTAGATAGAATGTACTTGGCGAATCTGAATAATTTTAAGAAACACTCCAGCTTTGGCCACTCCTTCTAGTGCCTTTACTATGGGAATGAATGGGTTGGGAAATTTAAAGTCCATCTGGCAGATGTCTATTGTTCAGTGGTTCTGTACATCACCAGATGGGGCAAAGAACCAGGCTTATCATCTAAGTAAATATTGTTAAATTATTTTCCATTGTTAGGGTTTGAGCCTCATTAGATTTACAGCTGAAAAAATACCATTAGCTCAGTGTTTATGACTAGCTACTGCTATCCGTTTTGGATTTGGCATGATAAATTTAGCAAATAACATTAAAAACAGCTCTTCTGCCTGAAGGATGTAATTGAATTGCACTATAGCATTAAAATATTACAACTGGCTAAAAAACCCTTTTTCTATTATCAGTACATTGTCATTTTAAAGCTTTTGGATTGGCAGATACAGGTTGGAAAGAATTAAGAATGAACTCATTTAAGTAGGTCAGTCATTTTTTTGTGACAGTTTTTTTGTTATTGTTTAAGTCATTTAAAGTGAATTGCAAAGGCTTGAAGAGTTTGAACAGAATCACAAGCATATTTGTAAAGTCAATTTTCAGAGGACAGATCCTGCCCCTTGCATTTTATTATTCAACTGGGCACCGTACTTAGATTGCCGAAGGTCTGTTGATTGCATAAGTAATAGGCCACTTGGATTTGCAATTAACCACTCACACCCTTGTTTTTCCTTGCAACGCAAGAGGTTGATTATGGGATTGTAGGTATAATAATTAGCACACATGAAAAGAAAAACTCAGCAGAAACCCCTAAGAGTGTCCTTTTATTGAAAGCTTTTAAATATGAACTAATTGGTTTAGAAGTTACAGGAGATGGACTACAACAAGTGCTACCTCAAAATGTTTTGTTTGCAGTCTAGTTGTTCTTTGGGATAATAGAAATTTCACCCCCCAATAGTGCCATGTTGGGATGGATTTCTCTTCCAGGTTGTAAGAGGAGACATTATTCATGTGGAATGAGGAAGTTCTCAATTCTCAGTTCCTTCTTCTTCTCTATTGGCTGTTATTATGGAAAATGTAAAATACCTAGCTAAAGGACAGCCCAGAGGAATGCAATACAATCTATTCATCTTTTAGAATGTCTTCTCTATTTCCTTCCTTTTTTTAACATGAGTAGTTATCTGCTTCTTCTAATATGGTAAATGAAGAAAATAAGACATTTTGGTATAACTACTTAGAAAATTAGTAAGTGTTTAATGATGCTCAAAAATATAGTTGAGTTCCCAGAAAAGGACAGGCCATGTTCATGTAATAAACACTGATATGATGTAAATTGGATGCTTAGAAATGACCTATAGCCTCAAGTCAGCAGAATTACAAGTGGTATATGACAAGTATCACAACATACAAAAGTTTAAAAATGGATTAAAATTTACAACTAGCACAACTTACGAAAATCACATCAGTTTTAAGCATTCTTATTCAATTATCAGGTTTGATGGACCATGTGGTTAATGGGATATATATATATATATATATATGGAATATAGCAGTTTTCATGCAAGAAAATTACAGAATGTTCACATATTCTGATTCAATTATCAGGCTTGATGTACCATGTAGTAATGGGTCATATATATGGAATCTAGCATTTTGCATACAGAATGTATTTTCTATGCAAAGTCCACACACAGAACTTTATGAAAATTAGTCACATATTAGGCCACATATTAGGGTTAAAAAAATACCCCTTCAGGTATCACATTAAATCACTTTGAGAAAAATGGAAAAGGGAGTCCAAGAAGAGAGAAGGAGGAAGGCAAGGCAAGGAGACAAAAGGAGACAGAGATCTTTTCTGATAAGTTGGTAAATTAAGGCAAAACTGAACTTGTAATTTAAGTGAGAGAAAGTTCATCTTAGAATTCAGAAAAGTGGGGAGCATGGCCTAGTGGTAGAGTGCTCACCTCGCATGCACAAAGCCCTAGGTTTGATTTCTCAGTACTCATGGTCAGAAAAAGCCAGAAGTGGTGCTGTGGCTCAAATGGCAATGACAGTACCCAGGCCCTGAATTCAAGCCCCAGGACTGGAAAAAAAAAAGAATTCAGAAAAGGTGAACATATTGAGACCTCAAGAGTAGTAGAAGTATTGTTTCATTTGTTTTTGTTTTTGTTTTTACCAGTCCTGGGGACTGAAGTCAGGGCCTGAGAACTGTCCTTTGGCTTTCCTCAAGGCCAGTATTCTACCACTTGAGCCACAGCACCACTTCTGGCTTTTCTATATATGTGGTACTGAGGAATGGAATGCTCTTTGTGCATGTTAGGCAAACACACTAACACTAGGCCCAACTCCTAGCCCAGTAGTAGAGGTTTTTGAGATGCAGATAAAGTCATATTAGTGAAGTAAATTTGAAGTATTGTCTATACTAGAGTAGAAAAAGAGATCTAATTCCCAATAGAAGAGGCAAGGGAAAATAGAAATAGACTAAACTAAAGAAAGTAATATTAGTATAGAAAAAAAATTAGAACAAAGAACTAAAAAGGACCTTAAATCAACCTAAAAGTTTGTTCTGTGGAAAACTGATGACTGATAAAAAATAATCATACAATGAGGGGAGAGGGTCGGGGAGGGAAATGGGGACAAAAACTTAAGAAGGGACATCAAGGTGTGAGAATTAATGCATCTTCTACCTAGCGAATACAACTGTAACCCCTCTATACAGTAAAATAAAAATTAAAAAAATAATACAAAAATTATATACAGGAACAACATAAATATATGCTAATTAATAAATGTTATTCATTCCAATGGGGATGGATTACAATTTTAGATTAAAGGAACTGTAAAATAATACGGCTGAATGATTTTGGGATAATAAAGTTGAAAATATATAGGCATTTTCTAAAGAATGCAAGATTTTTATGACTGACTAGAGAAGAAAAATTAATAAATATTTGAATTGGCAGTAAAGACTTTTTGAACCCCAGCTCCACTAGACCCATATAATTTTTATCAAAAAAAGAATAAACAAACCATTTCAGGAAATACCATAGAAAAGAAATTTTTTATCTTTTTGGTTGTGGGGCTTGGATTCTGGGCCTGGATGCTGTCCCTGAGCTCTTCAGCTCAAGGATACCACCCTACCCCTTGAGCCTCAGTGCCACTTCTGGTTTTCTAGTGGTTAATTGGAGATAAGAGTCTAACAGTTTTTAATACCCTGGCTGGCTTTGAACTGTGATCCTCAGATCTTAGCCTCCTAAGTAGCTATCATTACAGGCATGAGCCACTGTGCCTGGCTGGAAAGGAGAGCTTTTGAAAATTTGAAAACTAGTATTTCTTTGTCATAAAACCAATCAAGCACAATAATATATATGTATACCTATATGACAATTTAATGTACAAATGTAAATGGAAACATAATAAATAATATAATAATAATATAACCCAGTAGTGTGTGTGAACATTGTGATAAAGAAAACTTTATCTAATTAAAAGGAGGAGTTTTCAATTTCAGTGAAATCAATCATTGCAACAGAACACAATAGTACTTGAACACAGTAATTTTTTTCCATATATTTTTTATTGTAATTAATAGAAGGATTACATTATATTCGCCAGATAGAAGGTGCATTAATTCACACACATTGATACCCTTTCTCATGTCTTGGTCCCCATTTTCCTCCCCTCAGCCCCACCCTTCATCTTGTTTTCCCCCTTCCCTATCCAATTTCAAATAACCAAATACAAATATATCCAATATATCAGATAACAAAGTGAGATAGTGTAACAATATGAGATAATGAAGGGACAGCAAAAGAGATGAGAGATAACATAGTATATTAAGGACAACAATCACTCATTATATAGCTTTTGTTTCTATATCCTAGAGGTCCTTTCATTTAGTGTCATATTATATGGCCTTATGTATCTAGGTTTTGCTCTATTGCAAATCTCTGCTATGAGAGCCCAAGGTTTCTACTGATTATGACAAATGAGGGAAACCATTGAGCTTATGTTCCTTTTAGTCTGGCTTACTTCACTTAATATGATTTTTTCTAAGTCTTTCCATTTCCTAACAAATGGGGCGATGTCATTCTTTCTGACAGCAGCATAGAATTCCATTGGAACACAGTAATTTTTAAGGGAAAACTGCAATAATTCCAACAAATTAACAAAGAAATTTGACCGAGTTCAAGCTAGTAGGAAGAAATAGTCTTAGCCTACTAAGACTATGAAGGAATCAAGTGTCTTAATTTGATAAAGGGAAACCACCAAAGATCTACAGCAAATACCATTGCTACAGGTTAATTTTAGTATTATGTTTAAAAAATATTGCTATTGCTGGGCATTGTGGCTAACATTTTTAATCCTAGCTTCTCAGGAGGCTGAGATCTGAGGCTCGCGGTTCAAAGCCAGCCTGGCAATAAAGTCCATGAGACTCATCTGCAGTTAACCACTAGAAAACCAGAAGTGGTGCTGTGGCTCAAGGGGCAGGGCATTAGCCTTGAGTTGAAGAGCTCAGGGGCAGTGCCCAGGCCCAGAGTTCAAGTCCCAAGACTTGAAATACATATACAACTATATATATAATTATATACATATAGTTATATATATATGTATGTGTGTGTGTTATCTTTAAAGAGTTGTCCAAAAAATTGCCATTCACTGAAGCAGATTATGAATAATGTATCTTGATCAATGTCATGCATTTATGCCAATCCACCTTGTCCTTTGCTTATCTTAATTTTAGGTATGTATTGGATGTTTTGCAATTTAACAAAACAGTTTGTGTGGATAATTCACCTTGATCTGTGTTACCACTTCAACATCTTCACTCCCATTTGACCTATCCTTCCCTTATATTTTTCAGTTCTACAGTAATTACAATGAATTTTTGTCTACATTCTTCCTGTTTCCACTCTCATTCTCATACCTCTTTCTTTTTGGCCCCAGTATCCCTCTTACAAGTACCTATTTCCTGGTACTTGTTGTGCTTTGACTACGTCTTTAAAAAATTGTACTGTTTAGGCTTTCCATAGCATTTTAAAAATTTCAGTCAATGCATTTAAAACCCCTTACTTACCACTCAGTGTGGTGTTTACTTGCATATTTATAGGCACAGTCTAGCCACCAGAAATGAGGAAAATCAGGAAACCTGTTTCTCTGGTTCTGGCTTACTTCACTTAACATATTTTTCCCCCAGGTCTTTCCATTTCCTTACAGATGATACAATATTATTCTTTCTGATGAGTAAGCAGAGTTCTATTGTGTATGCATACACATTTTCTTGATCTGTTTATCAATTGAGGGGCATCTGTGCTGATTCCATATCTTGGCTCTGGTAAATAATGTTGCAGTGAACACAGTTGTGCTGGTAGCTTTAGTGTGGACTTGTTTATACTCTATTGGATAAATGCCCAGTCGTAGAATTGTTGCATCATAGGTTCATACTGCTTTCTGGAGAGGCTGAACAAATTTACATTCTCACCAACTGTGTAATAGCATTCTGTTTTGGCCACATCCATGCAGGCATTTGTTACTGTTAATGTTCTTGATATTGGCCTCATTCTAACTGGGGTGAAGTAGAATCTGTTTTGGTTTGCCTTTTCTTTATGCCAGAGATGTTGAACAGAGCTCTATTGGTCATCTTTACTTTGTCTTCTGAAAAGTGTCTCTTTAAGCCCATTTATTAATTGGGTTGTTGTTTTTTTTTTAAGGATGAATTTTTGGGCTTAGTTTTTTGAGCTCTAAGTGTATTTTTTGGAATATTAGAATATTTTGAATATTAGACCATTGTATGATGTACAGCTGGTGAAATTTTTCTCCCATTCTATAGGTTTCATCTTGCATTATGGCTTTTGCCATACAGAAACTTTTAAGTTTGCTCCAAACCCGTTTATCCAGTCTTTATTTGAATTATTGTGATTCCAGAGCTTTACTTAGAAACTTTTAACCCATGTCTAAGAGCCCTAGGAATTCCCCTATCCCTAAATTGTCTCTGTGTGTCAACAGTATCTTAATAATATTAAGAAAAGTATTGAAGTCACTACTGTTTAAAAATTTTCTGTTTTCTTTAGTATCAGTTTGTTGTACAGGTGGGTTTTATTTTGACCTGTCCACATTATACATACAGTCACTTGCTCAGTCACTTTCACTCATTCTTTCTTACATACTTTCCCTCCCCCCAAGCTGACCTCCACAACTGCATTGTTCTGTTTATATGTACATTTTGACCATATTACTGTCCTTTGCCCTCGTCTCTCTATTTGTCCTTCACTCTCCCATCACCACCTGAGAGGATATAATTTCAATTAATACAGACGATAGGGCCAAGGTTGTATGGTAGATAAGAAATATAAAATAGGGGCTGGGAATTTCACCTAGTGGTAGAATGCCTGCCTAGCATGCACGAAGACCTGGGTTCAATTCCTAAGTACCACATACGTAGAAAAAGCCAGAAGTGATGTGGTGGCTCAGGGTAAAATACTAGCCTTGAGGAAAACCCAAGGACAGTGCTCAGACCCTAAGCTCAAGCCAGGACTGGCAAAAAAATAAAAAATTAAAATTAAGAAAAGAAATATAAAATAGATAATGTATATAAATGATTATTTTTGTTCTTCACATTTATGATATAGTTATTATTTGTATAGGTGATCAAAAGCATTCTAAAAATGATATGAGTTCATCAAGTTGTTCTTTATTGGGTCACTATGTAAAAATGGATACCATTCTACAATAAGCAGAATATAAACTGAAAAGAAAGTTTCATTAACAGTATTAAAAAAAGATCCATTAACAGGCTTATAATGGATATTATCAGCCTAAAATTTCATGTTTGAAAACAAAAAAGAAGACTTGAGTAAATATTGAGTAAAAGAAGACTTGAGTTCATATTCTTTAGAGATAGAATTCAACTTGTAAGAAAAGTAATTTGTATCTTTATAGTTAAAATAAAAATACCACCCAATTTCACAGTACAACTTTAAAAATCCTCCATGAATTTCTTTGTAAAACCAAATATCAAAATAACTGAATATCTCAAAAAATATGAGGAATGATTTCATTTATATTACATAAAACTTAATATCTAGAAATACAAATAGATTAGTAGTTATACAGAATTACAAGGACTAGGAACAGAAAAGAAGACCCAGTAACAGACCTAGGTAGAAGGAATAAAGTACATGATATAAGAGGCATCATAAATCATTGGAGGAGAAATAAACTTCCCCAAACAATTAATTATTCAACCTATAGAAAAAGAAAAAGCAAAATTAAAATTTGCTTTTTCAGCATACAAAATAAATTCCAGAAGGATTAAAAATCAGAAGGTGAGAAGAAAAAATGTTAAGTATTAAGTGGGAAATGCAAGGAAGAGTTTTATAATATTATGATAGGGAAAGATTTCTTAAAATGAAATTTTAAGAAGCATAATCAATAGAATGTCATGTTCAGAAGACTATTTCTAAGATATAGTATCTGAAACAAAGAGAAAATACCACGATTACACAGTGAGGGCGTGTTCTTAGATAGCTGTTATTTAATTTTCTGGGCAGTTAAGTGTTTTTAAAAGATTTTCATCATTAAAAATGAAAAACTAAGAAGAGCTAAAAATGACACAGCAATAAAAATTGAGAATAGGGCAGAAGAGCTAAAGACAGGCTTGCTTTTTTGTTTCATTGTGGGTTTTTTTTGTTTTGTTTTGTCTCCTTTCTCTACCCCAACCTCCATCCAGCTGCAGTATTATTTATACTAAATCTAATCACTTGCCTCTAGCCTCTTTGTAGTTCAGTTTAGGACATGATGCTTTAACCATGCTGAGAGTGTTTGGATCTGAGTATAGACAGAATTATGACTAAGAAGTGCTTCTGCTTCCATCCCCTAGAGGAGTTTTCCTTCCTCTCTAAGATACCATGAAGTATTTTATTGGGCCTGTGACAAAATACCTCTTATGGGGTGGATGTTTTCTCATTTCCATATGATAGCTCCTAGTCACAGCGTGCCAATTTACTTTTGCATGTTGAAAATGCCTTTTGAGTGGTATTTCAGTGGGTGCATTTGCACAGATGATTCCCAGAACAGTTGGAGAAGAACACGCTTGTAGCTTCACCCTTTTTTGCAACTGCCCAAAGCTACCAGCTCAGATAACCTCATGGATGGCAAGTAGCTAAGCACTTCATCCTACCAGTTCATTTGCATTACCTGACACCCTTCCTTGAGCACCTTGGATTTTCTCCTGTTGCCAAGGGAAAGCTGAGTAAATGTATATGGCCTCACATAGGACACTGAAATGACCTGGGCTTTCTTATTGGGCCAGTGTCTGTGGACACAGGAGTTGAGGCTGTTACTAGACCATTTCTCTGTGAGAATGGTCTTCAATTACAAACTGAGATATAATTAGTTACAAACTGAGGAAATCATCAGACAAATGCTGTTTTGGTAAACAAGTTACAAGCTGTTAAATGTGAAAAAGAGAGAGAAAGTAATCTGTAGCTAGCTCGCTAGTTTATAGTAGTTTGATTCAAGGCAGAACATCCAATGTCTGCTTGAAGTCTTGTTTCCATGGTCTGATTTGGGAGCTTGGGGGAAGCACAGGTATTTAAAGACTGTCCAACTCAAGATACTAATTTCTGAAGTCTCTCGTTAGTTCAACAACTCGATCACCAATAGAAATTCAGTGATTCATCAGTGGCAGTAGGTGAAACAGACATTGCTCATGCTCTTTCCCCATCCCCTGAGATCACTTCCACCCCTTCTGTGATTCTCTCCTCTGCTCCTGATTTGACTTTCCCTCTGAAAGCAGAATAATGAGGGCCTGGAGTATAGCCTAGTGGTAAAGAGCTTGCTTAGCATGCACAAAGCCCTGGGTTCGATACCTGGTGGTACGACATACACAGAAAAAGCTGAAAGTGGCATTGTGGCTCAGGTGGTAGAATGCTAGCCTTGAGAAAGCCCAAGGACAGTGCTCAGGCCCTGAGTTCAAGCCTCAGGACTGGCAGAAAAAAGAAGCACAATAATGAACCAATAGAGGTTGCTCTGTTACTCTGTCTCCTTAGAGTTGCAGAGATGTGCCTAAGAGTTTAAGGCCACTGCCCCTCATCTTTAGTGACCCCCTAGCCCAGAAACTGCTAGAGGTGTGACTTTCACATGCCAGTTTTTAGCTTCCAAGAAAACAGTGGCAATTCCTAGCACTAGCCTGTTCTTCAGATTTCCTATGGGATCGGGTTTCTTTCTGGCCTGTCTGACTGTTGCTCTTCCCATATTTTTTGTTTTTGCTGCATATTCCATGACACTTAAATCTCAGCATCTACTTCTTGGGAACAAAGCTGATTTGTGGATGCTTTTTAAGAGCTGAAGTGTCCTGAACACATGAGATAGAGAACACTGAGTCAAGGAGTGCCAGGAAGGGAAGGAAAACCCTAACCAGAGAATCTGTGTGTCCCAAGAATAGAGTGGGAACTTGGCTGATTTGCCTCTATACCACCTCTAGTTTCTGCCATGGTAGGAGGGAGCTGTACCTTTCCTTAAGGCATGTCTGGTCACCCCTCTCTCCTACCTCAGAATGGTGTTCACATGTGAGTTTAAAGAACTATAATTTTGCTATTTTCTTTTTTCTTGAGAGAGGCTTTATGGTCTCTGATTTGGTAAACTCTTTGGAAACATTTCTCAGATGTCATCTGGTTTGGTAAGACATCCATGTTTTATAAGGAGGTAAACCCTTTACTAGTTAAGAATCTAGTTATCAGTGGGGTGTGTTATCGTCCGAGGCTCACTTGAAGAATTCTGTCTTTGTTTATGGATGCACATATTGTAAAAGTTGGAAGCATGACTGGAAATGGTACACATTAAGACGAGATGATATAGTTTTCCCTTGAGGACCAGGGAGAGGAATCAGAATGAAGGAGGTTTTCAAGGATTCGGTTATACTGAATTATTAATAGACTGTAACTATTCTGTTGTCTAGATTTACATATAGTTAAGCTGCCTGATAGGAACATATATGCTAAAAATAAAATAGCAAGGAATTCTCACAAATGTTTTTACCTGATGTGATGAGCTGCAGAAGTACATAAAGGAGATGATGTTTTCTGAAATTAGTCAGGGAATGAGGGCTGTTGTCAACTTTCTTAGTGTGTGGCTTTTAGCTTAGCATGATACAATGGAAATTTCTGAATTTGTGGAATTGTCCTACATCTGAGCCCTCTGATATTGTAGCCAATAACCCCAGATAACTAATTTAAATTATTCAAAACTTGTAAGATTAAAAGTTCAGTTCCTCATTTGCACGATCCTGTTTTAGAGTATTCAAGAGTTGTTTGGAGACAGTATCATTCCAGATAGCATTCCAGATGGAAGCCTCAAAGGACAAATTTTATGAAACCACAGATGGGGAAACCAAGACCCAGTGTGTAGTTATTTATTTAAATCAATTGTTATTATCTATAATTTATAAAGCATTGCATTTACTGCTTTGAGGATAAGGAATGAACAAGGCTGTTGTCTCTGCACTTGAAGCCCTGTTGTCTAAGTCAGATAGATGGGACATGCATGTATGAAACCATTTGACTGTAAATGCATATCTGCATATATACAGAACCAGACATGTTTTCACTATACGTATAAACACCTTTGGAAAGTTTGTACTATTTTCCTGAGCCTGTGTTTTTTTTCCTAAACAATTTTCTTCCAGGGTTACCATGATTAAAAGGATAGTTTGTAAAATATATCTTCTCCCTTATTAAACATACCAACCTGAATGTTTAAGAGCCATCTTGACTCTTAAATTTAACGTACTTCAATTGATTCCCTGATTTACTCTGAAAATCTGCTGTCTTTATGGTCTTCCCAACTGGATCAACCCACCTTTGTTAAATCAAAAGCCTTATCTCCGGTTTTCTCTCATCATATACTATGTTCAAACTCTTAGTATATGTGTTTAGGTCTATCTTTGATCCATTTTTTACTGATACTGAGTAAGTTATGAACTGAAACTTATTGTCTGAAAGCTCAATGCCAAGGTTTTAGCAACTGGTAAGCATCTTCCTGATGGGTTATCAGGTAGTGGAAGCAGATGGACCCATTCTCCTAATTCCCTTTGAAAAAGGAAATGAATGTACCCACCTGGGTGAAGGCCTCATGATGTAGTCACCTCCTGAAAGTCACTTCCCAATGTGATTATACTGGCAATGAAATTCAACACAAATTTTGGAGGAGCCAAACATCCCAACTGTATCAAGCAACATATATATCTCCAAGTACATCAGGTCAGCCAACCCCTCACCCATGGGTCTGTGGTTACTGAGGTCCAAGCTACCCTGCCTGTGGCTCAGATAATTGGGAAATCTTTAGTTGGTCTTTCTGTTGACACCTCCTACCTATACTATGTAGTTGGTTCCTTTCTTTTCTTATTGTTGGCTGCCTTGATATTGCTGAAATTGAGATTCCCAAAAGTCAACAGTATTCTTCTGAAGGGATAGTGATCTTTCTTTGGTGGCCTTCTCCTTAACACAAGTTATATCATTTGTCCTAAGGTTTTGTGAATTTTAAATTTTTGGTAAAATGGCACATATATGGAATAGAGATTATCATCCTTTCTGGAATACCACAGAGAAACAGACAATGAACTACACATTTCTTAAAGAATACTTAATGTCAAGTTCTAGGTAGGAGACTTTCTATCTTAATTTTGCTGAGGAATCTTTGAGAAGCAATCCCTATCAACACTCACAATAATTGAAGCATTCATTTTCCTTCCAAAGATGGGTGTTGGAGAGTTTCTGAGACCAGACTCAATTTTGTATACTAACCAAATCAGTCTAGATTCTCATTGGACTATGCACTTGGCAAATATTTATTAAGGATCAACTGTATTCAAGCTGTGCTGAGCTGATTCAGATAAGAATAAGGCATAGCCCTAGTCCCCATAAGGCTTTCCTTTTTCCAGTGGCATAGAGAGAAATTTATGCCACTTATTTCATTAGACTTCTTAAAGATATGCCAAGGGTGTTTAGGTCATATTAGAACACTAAACAGCTATTAATATCCACAGTATGGAAAAATAATTGTCAAAATGATTTTAAATCAGAGTTCATTTGCACTTTCATTATTAAAGAGAATCCTTTGCCAGTTTTAACTAAAATGTTATGATTTAATAACAGGTGTTGAAACAGAAAACCGTTTATCGTTGCCACCATAAAATATAGAGGTTATGAAAATTCAAACGCAGTATACATTTTCTCCATGACACTAAAACATTTTTGAAGGTAAAAAAAATAATCCTTTCTTTAAGAACAAGTAGACATTTGCCTGGGGAATGTGATATATGAAGCAAGATCTTATGCTAGACTTATCTTCCCCAGATAGATATTAAAATGAAAATTTTGATTTTATTGTGACTTGAGAATCTTTATTATGCAGGTTGATAACTTCACCCTTTCCTCTATTCTTTTGGTTAGTATAAACTCCATGATCAATTCAAGGTGTCATTTGTTTCTAGTGGAGGGATGTTTTTAAGCCCAAATTAATATCTTCAGGTAAGTCTTATTCCTCCATTCCTTCCATGAACATATTTCTAGTTACCCCCCCCCCACACCCCTGTTTCCTATTTAAACACAGATTTTTTCTTTCATATATTTTATTGTAATTAATAGAAGGGTTACATTATATTCACCAGATAGAAGGTGCATTATTTCACAAACATTGATACCCTTTCTTATGTCTTGGTCCCCTTCCCTCCCCCCACTCCTGCCCTTATCCTATTTAAAATAACCAAATAAAAATATATACAATATATCAGATAACAATAACAAGGTAAAATACTGTAACCATATGAGATAACCAAGGGACAGCAAAAGAGATGAAAGATAACATTGCACTTTAAGGACAGCAATCACTCATTATATGGCTTTTTTGTTAAACCCAGAATTTTAAAGAATCTACTGGACCTCAGGCCTTTCCTGAAAATGTAAAAGTCATTTGCCTTTAGAATTTTCAATCCATTCCCACCAGGCCTGGATAGAACTTACTTTCCGCTCTATGTAGGAGAAGGAATTTCAGTGAGTTGTGTGTAAAATGTTATTAATGCAGATATTATTTCATGTGATGAAGATAGCTCATAACTCGCCTGTCTGTCTGGAGGCCATTCAGAGCAATTGTCAATATTATACTCATTTTATGGTTGATTGGTCTTTGTGCACAGAGGCTTACCGCATATAAATTAAGAAAGAATTTTAGCCTACAAAATCCAAAAGAAATGTCCATTAGAAAAATAATTAATTTTTGCTAATGATATCTAACTTCACATTATTATGCCTTGTAAATTGTAATAGCAAATAAAAACTGAAATCACCAGATAGGCAGTATTTGGTCTGTGAAAAAAAAAGGATGGTATTGGCATCCAATCGAGTGTATTCTGCTGCAGAAGGTAATTCATTTTGGATTTTTGTCACTCTTGATAAACAGATTAAAACAAGCATTATGGCAGAAACTCTAACATTCACCAAATGTTCAATCACTCCCCTATGATTCCTAGACTCCCTTATAGTTGCAAGAGGTCATATGATCAGTTCTGGCCCATAAGGATCTCTGTGAGCAACAATGATCCTCGTCACTGCAGATTTACACGTGTGAGCTCTCCACACTCTGCCCCTGGTGCAGTAATATGAAGATAAAATAGTCAGGTGTAATTGTATTACTCCATAGACCAGTGTCTTTTTCCTGGGACCCTCACTGAGAATGGAGCAATGTTCCCTGCTGCTCTGAGACAGGCACTCCAGGTGTCTGTCCATATTTACTTTCACAGTGTGACTTTACTGAGATTTGGGCTCTATTTGTTACAGGAACATTATCTTGCATAAGGTCCAGTACCTTCATTGGAGAAATAATGTGTTTCTTGGTGTCTGTTAACTATTCTTCCTAAAACCAAAAAGAGATTGATCATAGAATTGGGGTGTGTGTCTTTTTGCGTGAAAAAAAAGAACCCTGAACCCTGACATCTAAGCTTATCAGTGGCATCACTACTGAAAGAGTTGTCCTTATTTGCATAGCTCATAAGGATAATGAAATTAAAAAGGAAAAACCTGAAAAGGCATCAGGATGAATGGACAATATTTTGTCTGATTTTCTTTTCTTCCTTTCTAAATATACTTCACAGATGCAAAAGCACCTGGACAATCTTGGGAATCAAAATTGTGACCATCAAATGTGGAAATTCAGCATATTAACATGTAAAAATATAATGGGATCTCTTTCCCTGCAGCTGTTTCTGATGCACAGTTCATTGTCTGTCTCAATTAGAAACTCCTCTTTTGCAATACCATTTCCTTCTCTGTGGTTGATTTGATCAAACATCCTATTGTTTAACCCCACAACATAGCTTTACCAAATCAACCATAGTATTGTTCAAAACTCATCATTCATTACATTATTCTTCATCAGGGCTCATGATACTAATATCTACAAAGAGGCATGGAATCTCAAATGAAGCTTCTCTAATCCACTTGACTACAAAGAATCTGTGAACAGTTTTCGTCCCTTTTTATTTTTTAAAGGAAAGCAAAACGATTCAGTTCTGTATGGATTATGACAGTACCAAACAGATGCAAATAAATATTAAAGTAATATATTTTTATGTTGGATCACAGCCCAAATTCTTTGCCCCAGAAAATTACATAAATGCTCCAGTGCGCATGTGGTTTATATTTAAGGTGTAATGAGCTGTTCAACTAGAGAAGGGCAGGCAGGCATTTCAAAAATAAACATCAAATTTTAACAAAGACACATCCACTTAGTTTGCAAATAGCCCTAATGGTTTCAGTTTATTGCAGCTACTTCTGCATTACAGCATCTTTGGGTGAAACCCAATTTCCAACTCCAGTGGATTTTAGTGAATCCAAAAAGGTTGATGTGTATAATTCTTTTATGAAATAATTATTCAACTGTGATCCTGTTGTCAGAGTGAGCACAATCTATAATGAAAGGGTAGCAATTAGAGTAAACCAGAGAGGCAAATGGAATATGAGGTTCCGAGGATGTCTAAGCAAGGCCACGAGTCCATCTAGCCACCAAACTCTGTTCCAGTCTATTTCTGACATGCATCATAATGATAGCCTCTGTGTGTTCTGATGACCTTGTGTTTCATAGCCCTGCCTAGAAAGCCTGAGAAAAAGCAATAAATACACTCTGCCTGATTATAATGTTTAAAGGGGAAAGTTACAAATGCTTAGAACACACATACACATATAGAAGCACATACCCATACACACACACACACACACACACACACACACACACACACACACACACACCACTATTAGCAACCCATCTTGCTTTTGCCTCAGTGAGTGAATCTTTATAACTAAAGCTATTGTCTTGATTCACAGTTCATAGAAATACTGGCATTGTTGTCTTTTCAAAGTTCAAGCAATAGGATCCTGAGTTCTAATATACTTGTATGTTCTACTTTATAAACTATAAACTGTTAACTTCCCCTGGGGTTTTCCAAGGTTCAACCAATAAAGTGCCAACCAATCTGTTTCATTTCAAGGAAACAGCTAACCTCTGATTTTTACATTGCCTGAGGTTCATTTATTGACAATACCACCTCCCTCTGCAGCTAGAGAATGGGGGGATAATTGTGTCATTCAAAGGATGGCTAGGAACCCCTTAAAATGACAAGTTTTCAATTTTTCCAAAAAATGATATGAGACAACGGAATCAAGAAACTAGGTCAAATGATATTCTTAGGTTTTCTCTAATCAATGCTATAATTAACTACACAAATTACTGACACCAATATTTGTTTGTATTAAAATTGTGATTAAGATGAATTTAGATTTGCTTTCGTATCAAAATGATTTCCAATCCCTTCCTTGGCCCATATATTTCTTTATGTTGTTATTTCTAAAATATAGATTAGGTACATTACCTACCTATTGAGTGAAATTTTCTTAATTATCTGAAACTTCTTTCTGTTTTTTTACAACTACAGTGAAAAAAGGAGGAAAGGAAGATTTATTTTTTAAAAAAGGTATTTTTTTACCAAAAATATAAAATACAATGAAGTCTAATGAGTTACCTTAGAGGAATTTATTTTTTTATTATTTATTTATTTTTTTATTGTAATTAGTGAAAGGGTTACATGATATTTGCCAGATAGAAGGTGCATTAATTCACATACATTGATACCCTTTCACATGACCTTAGACGAATTTAACTTCTATGATTTAGACTTTCCTCCTCCTCCTCCCCCTTCCTGCTCATCCCCCTCCCCCTTCCCCCTCCCCACTTCTCCTTCTTCTCCTTTTTCTCCTCCTCCTCCTCCTCCTCCTCCTCCTCCTCCTCCTCCTCCTCCTCCTCCTCCTCCTCCTCCTCCTTCTCCTCTCCTTCTCATTCTCATTCTCCTCCTTCTTCGTGGCCAGTCCTGGGGCTTGAACTCAGGGCTTGGTCACTGTCCCTGAGCTTCTTTTGCTCAAGGCTAGCACACTTCCAATTGAGCCACAGTGCCAATTCCAGCTTTTCTTGTTTATGTGGTACTGAGGAATTGAACCCAGGGCTTCATGTATGCTACATAAGTATTCTACCACTAAGCCAGCCCCCAGGTTTTCTTTCACCCAGCCGATTATGAAATGTCTTTTAGAGAGATGGAAGTTACTAAACATCATTCTAGCACATGTGATGTTTAGATGTCCTGTAAGTTGTTGCAGTGCCTCAGGCAGAAAACTCCCTTATTCACATCCCCTTAACTGGTTTGGGCCTATACCTGGGGATTTTTACATTTTACAAAAAGGGGAGATTGCAGTGGTCTTCATAATGCCTTGGCTGAACACACAGCAGGTATATATTCAGGTAGAGAAAGTGAAGGGCTAGAGAAAGTGAAAAGACTGTAGGTGGCTAGGGAAAAATTCTGGAGGAAGTTAGTTTAAAATAGAAGCAGGAAAAGCAGAAAATAAAAATCCCCAAAGAATATTTTGTAGTGATATGAAAAAGTTTATTCTATCACCAGGAATAGGGAAATCAGTCCTTGGTTATGGGTGGGAAGTGAAAAAATATTCATCCACTTATTATTTATGAAAATGTTTTCATAGCCTATGTGTCAAGCTTGTCTGCCCACCTTCTTTCTTTCCTTCTGTCCCTCCTTCCTTCATTCCTTCCTTCTAAGGCACCACTAGCGTTTGAACTCAGGGCCTCACGCTTACTAGATAAGTGTTCTCTACCAGTTTAAGTTTTCTATTTGTTTAATGACTAAGTAGTATGATCATTCAAACATATCCCAGGGATATGAAGTTACAAAAATTTTAAAAATACATTCTTTACTCTTTTACCTTTTCCTTCTAGTCTTTATCCTTTCTCTCACTAAAATATATGTAATCCGTAATCTTGTTACTCAAAGTATGAGCAGCCCTTGAAGCCATAGCACTGGTATTTTGGGAGCTCAGAAGAAATGAAGCATTTCAGACTGTTTCTACCTGAGAAATAAAACATTGTGGGCTTGAGGATTGAGAATGTGCATTGTAGTGAGAGTCCTGATAATTCCTCAGCCTGTTAAAATGAAGAAGTGCTTTCTTCGAGTCTCAATTTTGTCTCATTAAATACTAGTTTCCCCCACCCCCAGCTATGAGAATGTGTGCTATTATAGAAAAAGTTAGAAACAAAGTTGGAAATGTTGTTAGTAGTGGACAAATGATAAATCCTAATGTAGTGACAGTAGAGAAGACAATGAAGAGCAACTGCTTTCTCTCCCATTCATCATCTTGCAGATACTCCAGCCCCTTTCTTCTCATGACTGAAGTGCCCACCAAGATGTGATTATGAATGGAAAGAGTTCAATAAAAAATGTCTGCTACTTACATGCTTTGGGCTTTAAAAAACAGGTTCTAGTTTTTCAATAACTGTTCAATAACTGCATATTATATAAGTTTAGATTATAATTTCAACTGATATATAATGTCATAGTGATTGGTTGTATAATCAATTAAATGTTAAATTTCACTCTACTGTGTCTCTCTTTTATTTATTTATATATTTTGCCAATCCTGGGGCTTGAACTCAGGGCCTGGGCACTGTCCTTGGATACTTTTTGCTCAAGACTAGCACCTGCCACTTGAGTCACAGCACCACTTCCAGCTTTTTCTGAGTTTGTGGTACCAAGGAATGGAATCCAGGGTTTCGTGCATGCTAGGCGAGCACTCTACCACTAGTCTATGCTCCCAGCCCCTACTGTCTCTCTTATGTCTCTCATTTCTCCCTTGATATCTTGTCCTGGACACTCTGCTAGTCAAATGAGTTTTACTGAATCTTGTTCAAAAGGAAACAGACCTGTTCCTAACTGCCCAAGTTGAGAAATTGCCAATAACGTGCTGAGCCCAATAGGGCAGACCTGCCTGCTTCCCTCCTTGCTTCAGTTGCTCCTACCTGGAGCCTACCTCGAGCAATCTACCTGTGTATGATCACTAGCCCCTCCTGTGCCTGAATATTGTTTGTGCCAGCGAACTTTTGCACTACCAATGTTACTTGGTCCTAGTTGGGTTCCACGAGTTTCATGTTAAGGGTTTTGTTGTTCCTGGAGTGCTTTTACTGCCCCTGAGCAGCCGACTTAGAGAGAAGGGCTTCCGGCCCATCCACATGCTGTGTTGTGGCAGTGTATTTGTAGTCCAAAGTTCTGCAAGACAGCTTTGCATAATGTCATTCTCTGGGTCCTGCTGTTGGAGATCAGTGGTGGGAGGACATCTCAAGAGGATTTCATTTAGACATAAAAATACCAGACAGGGATAGGATGGAGAACCAAAAGCCTTTTTAAAAAAATCCCCAAATGACTACAGACCTCTTGTAGTCTCACTGCTCCTCTTTTGCACTGAGACCTGAAGTCAGGACCTGCAATGCAGCTGAGATCCAGTGTGCATATGAACAGTGTTCGTGCTTCTGAAAAGCAGCTTTGCCCTGTGAGGGACAGATAACCCAGCTTAGCAGCTGGATGGATGGAGAGTCTCCATTCTGAGCACAGCCCTACACCCATCAGACTTTTCTGCTGTGAGAGAGGACTACAGCATTCAATATATTTTTTATCAAAATATAAAGCTAATGGAACAGTTTGACTAGTATAACGTATTTATTTTGATCTATAACATACTGTTTGGTATGCTATAATAAATTTAAAATTAGCGACAGTAAACAAGAAAAAATGCAAGATCATTCTAAGAAAGGCTTTTCTTTTAAATAGTCAGAATAAAATTTCAATTTGATATGGAAATCAGATGCCAGTAGAAGGAGCTATTGTTGGGTGGATCAGAGACATGAATAGATGCTTTTGGGGGAGAGGGATTCATGAGCCCTGGAGAGAGATTGCCAATCTGTTTACAATTCAGTGCCTCATTGTAAGTATGCATATTCCTTCCATCTTTTTAAATCACATCTTGAGGCCAGGGATTTTTTTAAGGTCATTTAGCTTTTGGAAAACGATGAATTATGGTGAAAGCATTGTTCTTTCTCTGACTTTAATGTGCTCATTTACACAAAAGTTAGAGGGAAATACTTCTACTTAAGCTCTGAATCTGACCTCCTTGTAATCCCTGGCATAAAATAACTTGTCATTAATGACTTCTTGCATTCTCCATGCTCATTGCTGATTACACAAATATTTTCTTAACCTGTGATAGCATCCAGTGTAAAAAAGGATGTTTGTCATTTTTACAATAATAAAATACCAACTGTAAAAACGTGGATACTTGACTCACCAGAAGATTGGCATAGAATTCATAAACCCATCAGAAGAGACAGGGAGAAATTCGACTGGTTAGTGTTAAACACAGAAAGGGAAGACATTCGGTTCTTATTCCAAAAAGCATGAAATAAAATGTTGACCTAGTTGTCTTATCAGGTGACATTTGAATGCAACTTAAGGGGAAGAATGACTGATGATTCATTTAATGGCCACACAAACTTAATAAAACAAAATCTGCGAAAGATTTAAGCTCACCGTTTTTCTACCTAGTTGTTAAATATTTGCTTTTCACTTTCTTTTTTTTTTTCTTTTTGTCAGTCATGGGGTTTGAACTGGGTGCTATTGCTAAGCTGTTCAGCTCAAGGCTACCATCCTATCTCTAGTGCCACAGTACTACTTCTGGTTTTCTAGTGATTAATTGGAGATAAGAGTCTCATGGACTTTAGTGCCTGGGCTGCCTTTGGACTGCAAACCTTAGATCTCAGCTTCCTGAATAACTAGGATTACAGGCATGAGCCACCATGCCTGGCCTCACTTTCATTTCTTAAGAAGGGACCAAATTTTAATGTCGGGACTGTTTAAGGATTGATTTTATCAGCATTTAATTTTATGTCAGCAGCTTGGAACAATCTGGTTCCTAGCAGTTTTTATGGTTATATGGTTGCTATTATATTTAAATCTAGAATTTGATTATATGAATATAATGATCATAATTATGTTAAATAAGAGACTACTAATAAAGGGAGGTGGAGAGAATAACATTTATTGGAAATGTAGTCCCCACCAGGTATCTCTGAATGCTCATTTTGACTTCAGACTTACATTTTGTAAAATTAGTATCTGAAGCCATTTTACTCCCAATAAACATTTCTTATGAAATGAAGCATTCGGAAACCCTTTTTGATATCATGTATCAATAATAGAATCACCTATTTCTCTTTGACTTGTGGCTAAAGGGCAAGTGAGCCAGTTCTGGAAGCATGCTTATGAAAGAACAACAATCTATACAGTTGGTTCCTGCAATCCAGATGCCTGCAAATAAAGCACATACATTTGTAATTTGGGTGGGTCAGTCATGGAGCCTGAACTCAGCCTGTGCACTGTCCCTGAGCTCTTCAGCTCTATCACTTGAACCACAGCACCACTTCCCATTTACTGGAGGTAAATTGGAGATAAGAATCTCACAGACTTTTGTGCCCCAGCTGGCTTTGAACCGCGATCCTCCGATCTCAGCCTCCTGAGTAGCTAGGATAACAGGCATGAGTTTCTGGTGCCCAGCTACTTTTGTATTTTGTAAAGAGCCAAGCAAGGATAATCAAGCCAACAAACTATACTGAAGGAAGATAGCGTATCTTTACTGTGTTTCTGTTAAGTGATAATGAAAAATGATTAATGAGCTCACAGGCAATCAGACTCATGAATATTTTTTTGCCAGTCCTGGGGCTTGAATTCAGGGCCTGGGCACTGTCCTTGAGCTTTTTTAAAGCTAGAGCTCTACCATTTGAGCCACAGCACCACTTCTGTTCTTTTCTATGTGTATGGTACCAAGGATTCGAACCCGGGTCTTCGTGCATGCTAGGCAAGCACTCTACCATTAAGGCAAACTCCTGGCCCCAAGACTCATGAATATCTTTAAGTTAAAATTATCTTTTGGGGCCGGGAGTTTGGCCTAGTGGTTAAAGTGCCTGCCTAGTATGCACGAAGACCTGGGTTCGATTCCTCGGTACCACATACATAGAAAAAAGCCGGAAGTGGTGCTGAGGCTCAAGTGGTAGAGCTCTAGCCTTGAGAAAGTCCAAGGACAGGGCTCAGACCCTGAGCTCAAGCCCAGGACTGGCAAAAAAAAATATCTTTTGGGAAGCAAAAGTATGATAGAGCAATTTCTTCAAATCATCTATTAGCAACATGAATACAAACCAAAAATCTGCAGAGAAAAACAGCAATAATTATAATGTCTCAGTCTAATTCTGACAGGTAAAGAAAACTAAATGTGCTCCTTCAATTTGAAAATCAAAAACAGAAAACACAGTCCCAAAATTCGAGGGTAGGCAGGAAAATCCACTCTCCAAGTAATTTGTAGGTCCTAAGCAATTTTTAGGAGACAGAGCACACAAGCTTCCACCATATAGGATGCTAAAAGTTAAATCCTGTGTCTCAGGTATATGAAAAGTAAAATGGGGCAAACTGTTACTATATCAATCATTTACAATCTTACAAAATGGGGACTGGGCCTGGAATTTGGCCTAGTGGTAGAGTACTAGCCTAGATGCACCAAGACCTGGGTTTGATTTCTCTGTAGGAATTCTACCTGCGTAGAAAAAAAAAAAAGCTGCAAGTGATGCTATGGCTCAAGTGGTAGAGCTCTAGCCTAGAGATTGTCCAAGGACAGTGCTCAGGCCCTGAGCTCAAGCTTAGGACTGCCAAAATAAAAGGGGTGGGGAGATATTAGAATGAATTTAGTTGATCCGCACATGCTAAAATTTGGATGTAACCACTCAGTGTGATGTAGGGTTGCCGAGTGGATGGAGGACTGTTCAGAGTCACAAAAACATTCAATTTCCAGATGCCCTGTTTCCAACTGAGTTAGAAAAAGATGATGACAACACACCCGACATCCTCTGTTCCTTTTTCTAGCTCCCCTGCTGTAAACGCTTCCTGAGATATATTTAGTGCCTTGTTTTTCTCATTTTAGTAAATAAAAAAAAAACAAGCCAAGTACTGAAGTATTGTCTTCACTATGTTCTTTTATATATAGGCAAAAATTCCAAAATCTCAAATATTTCTGGTCCCAAGCATTTCCAATATAAAATGTGTACATGTAACACCATGGAGTAAAGAATTAAGATGAATGCTTACACAACTATAGCAAGAACTGGACAATGTCTTCCACCTGCTAGAAATGCTGTTTTGTAACTATGCTTTCTTCCCTCCATAAAGGGAAAGTCTGCCATGAACTTCAAAGTTATAACTTCTTTGCTCTGATTTCTGGTATTACTTCCAGTGATAGGCAAAATATTTGTCTCTTCAATTTCACACTTTTGTGCCAAATTTGCTAGAACCTGTGAACAATTTGTCTTGACTTTAGACTTACATCTTAACTTCTAGGGACTAAATATGGTTTCTCTCCACCAATACTCATGTTGAGGCATGAGTCCTTGATGAATGGATAATGGGAAGTAGCCTTGTTGGAAAGAGTTTGGATCATGGATCTTTTTTTTTTTTTTTTTGCTGGTCCTAGGACTTGAAATCAGGGCTTGGGCACATGAGCTTTTGTGCTTAAGGCTAGTGGTCTCCCACTTGAGCCATAAGTCCACTTCCAAGATCATAGAATTAAGACCTTTATGAATAAAGATTATTCTGAGGGAGTGACTTCTAAGACGCTGGGTGCTAAATTATTTACTGAAAATCTGTTGTTATAAGGCAGAATATGATCTTTCATCTTTTTCACTTGATCCTACTTGCCATTTTAATTTTTGCTTCCATCATGTGATGTTATCTGCCATGTTCTGATGAAGCCTGAGGCCCATGCCACACATGAATACCTGATTTTAGCTTCCCTACCTTCAAAAAATATGAGTTAAACAAATCTTTTTCATTTTTTATGAATTTCTTTTTTTTTATTTTTGTTTTATTTTTTTTGCTAGTCCTGGGCTTGAGCTCAGAGCCTGAGCACTGTCCTTGGACTTTCTCAAGGCTAGAGCTCTACCACTTGAGCCTCAGCACCACTTCCAGCTTTTTTCTATGTATGTGGTACCAAGGAATCGAACCCGGGTCTTCATGCATGCTAGGCAAGCACTTTAACCACTAGGCCAAACTCCCGGCCTTTTATGAATTTCTAAGTCAGATTTTCTATGATCCCATAAGAAAAGAGTCTAAGACAATAGCAGAGGAGACTTTTCCCATGTGATTTAGGTAGGGCACTTTAGCTGAAGAGAGCATCTTAGATTATCAAATGGACTCAATGTAATCACAAGGTCCTTATCAATGAGAGGGAGAAGAAGAGGCCAAAGAGATAGGGAAATGAAACAGAAAGAGACACATGCAGAGAGAGAGAGAAAGAGAGAAAGAGAGAGAGACACATACAGAGAGAGAGAGAAAGAGAGAGAGAGAGAAAGAGAGAGAGACAGAGAGAGAGAGAGAGAGACAGAGAGAGAGAGAGAGAGAGAGAGATGCACAGAGTGAGGCAGAAGAGTCAGAGGAGGAGATGGAAAAATAAATGTGAAGGTCAACATAATGCTGCTGGCTGGAAAGGCTCTTCAAGCAAAACTCTATGGAAACTTAGAAAAGGGAAAGTAACAGTTTGTTCCTACAGTATCCAGAAAACAAATAAAAGCACACAGAAACATAGCTTGCTGACCTCTTGATTTTAGTATCATAAAACCCCTTGCAGACCCCTAACCTTATGATAATACCATTGTGTAAGTTTATATCACCACAGCTATGCAAGATATTGCAGCAGCAGCAGCAGCAACCCTGCATCCCTCAACATTGCCTATCTTTTTTTATTCTTTTAATAAGTTGAGCACTGGAGAATGACTTTTACTATCTGGATTTTTCTTCTGAATTCTCTGTTGCACTTGGACCATTTATTTTTAAGGTAGAATCTAGACGTGACCAGATCTATATTACAGAATTTGACTTGGACATCAGTGTTCTGCTTATGGGCTGGAAAGCACAAAAGACTGGGATTAAAGGACCTTTATAACAATGACAATATTTTTTTTAAAAATGAAAATAACATAAAGATGCATTGTACTCACAAATGGCCATGTTGAATTGACACTCTTTTTCTACCCCTACTTAAAGATACAAATAACAAGGTATCTTTAATATGTGGATATTAGATCCAAACAGTACAAGAGCGAGGACTCAATATTTGCATACCCAATGCTATGGACATGGTATTGGAAATATGAACACAACTACATAGACATAAAAATTTATGACTCTCTCTATATAATGTTTTATTTCATAAATTAATATGTATCTATGATATACATACCCTTAGCCTAATTTTGATATGTTCTAAAAACTAAGTGCCCGTGATTGTATATAGAGATTCCCTTCTTGAACACTTGTTTGTTAAACATGTCATTTGAAATATGATGTAAAAATCAATGTAAATAAATTCTTTAATAAAAAATAACAAGCAAACAAAACAAGAAATAGCTGGATCTGAAAAACAACAACAACAAAATAGTAAGACCAGAGAGTAAGAAGGAAGGCCTGTAATAGAAGCTCTAAAAATTAAAATTCACATAGATGAGAGGAATGAGGTGACCAAGAATAATTTCAAATGGGTTTGGAGAAGTGGTAACAGGCACTGGAAGACAGTATAGGAAAAAAGATAACATCTTGAATTTGAACTCTGTTTGAAGCTCCTGTTAGTGTATACTGGAAAATATTAAAAAGTTTCATCTATAGCTAATATTTTAGCTGTGGAGTTGACCTTCTTTTTAGGTCATGCAGTTGATGAGGGAGCAACAGAAACTCTGATGAATGAATCCAGTCTTAAATACAATGGAGATGTCCTACCTTATCTTCAAAATGGGTAATTACTTTGTTGTTCAATGGAAGTTAATTTCTACACCCCCTTTCCTGCTCCTATCACATAATAGGTGCAATTATATCTCTCACTCAGGGTGATATAATTAAATATCATCCTTTGTGGCAGTGCATTTCCAAAGAGTTTTCTTAGGCAGCTGATTTAGGCACTTGTCAGGCTTATCACACAATAGATAAATGTTTTCTTCATGTAGCTTAATATAACAGGATATCTGCCTCTGAATGGGAGTGTTTCCAGAGTGTCTGGGCAAACGGTCCATTTATTGTATCTGACAGCTTTATTGCTTTATCAGTTATTTGCCTAGGGAGGATTTTATTATATGTAGAGCACTGATATAAATTATGGGAAACAGAATTGATTTTTTTAACATAGGTTTGATTCATTTTTTATTGTTTGCATGTGCTGAGTGTGAGATTGCACATTTTGTCCTTGAGTATTTGTTTCATTTTACAGTTATTGTCCTGGTTCTAAAAATACTGGTGTTTACTTCACAATTCTTTTATTTTTGTGTGATTACATACTAGCAGCAAGCCATTACACTTGTATACTTAAAAACAAAATATTGTTGTAATATATATGAGTAAAATATATGACTAATAAAATTAAGTGAATTAACTCAAGGGAAAGTTCAGGAGTTCGCCACTTCAAAATGAGCAGAAGTGATATCACTTTCCCTTCTAGTAGTCAGCTGGAGAGGCCGGAATAGAGCCTGACTGGAGAAAGCTATGTAGCTCATCACGTCAGGGAGTCAGCCTTGCAAGAATGCTGAGAACCTTTCTCAATGGGGACTGGATATAGAAGTCTGGATCTGCAAAGCGCTGCTGTGCCTCAGGACAAGAAGGAATAGAAGGAATGTTGGTGGAGATACCGAAAAATAATATTTTCTCCCTGGGAAAGATGGCAACAGATTTCACAATTCACTCATCAAAAGTTGTAGCAGTTACCCTCAACTGTGTTCCCAGAAACCCCCGGGTTGTGCTCATCAGTTTTTTTTTTTAATTTTTTTGAGTTATGATTATCTTGAAGTAGTTGTACAAAAGAGTTGCCATTGAACAAAGCTTTTATAAATACAGTATGTCTTGATCCATGTCACCAATTCTGTGGGTCCATATAAACCTTCAGAACCTTCTTAGACTCCTGAAATTATCAAACTATCCTCCCCCCTGTCATCTTATAACCAGTGACAGGCAGATGCAAGGATAAAGAAATTCAGCTTCTTTGTCGTTAGATGATCAAGTAGCAATTTACAGTTCATGGCTTCCTTTGAGATCAGGCTGAATCAGGCTTTTACCTGAAATCACCTTTTGAGGACATGTTCCCTGTCTCATCTTGTTTCCCTACTCCTGTGCACTGCTTTCTTAGAGCAGTGCAAACAAATAGCTTGTATCTGTGTTTTAAACCAATTATTTACTTGTGTATAGCCAGAGTAATGGGCTTTTCTTTTTGTTGCTGTGGGAATTGAACTCAGGGCCTAAGTGCTGTCCCTGGGTTTTTTTGCTCAAGGTTAGCACTCCACCACAACATTTCCCGTCCTTTTTGAGCCTTTTGAGAACTGAGATTATAGGCATGAGCATTTGCTCCTAGTTTGATTACTTACCATTTATTTTGTTTCCCTTTCTCCTCTCCCTCCACCTTTCTAATGAACTCCTTTTTACTTGAATTCTCTTTTCCTCCATACGTTTCACGTATAAAGTGAAACATACAGGGCTTTTGTGGGGGGGGCAATCTGGGTTATTTCACTTAAAATGATCATCCCCAATTCCATTCCTTTTCCTGGAAACCTGTTTTGTCCTTCATTTCAGTTGAATACAACTCTTTATATATTACCATTTCTGTATGCCTTCATTCATTGGTGGGAACCCAGGCTGATTCCACACTTTGCTATTTATGATGAATAGGTACCACGACAAAAATGGGTATGCAAATATTTTTATGGTAAATGAGTTGGATTCTTATACCTAGAAATGACATAGTTGTTTTTAATTATTTGATGAATCTTCACAATGATTGCACTTGTATCAATAATTTACCTCTCACCAAGTGTTTATATAGGTTCCTTACTCCTTGCATCATCCTTGCAAGAATCTGTTGTTTTAAATTCTCTTTCTCCCCTTCTCTCATGGTTTGTGCTACTGGGGTTTGAACTCAGGCCTTGTACCTGTCGGTCAAGAACCATGTGAGCCATGAACTTTCTTCCTCTTCCACATACTCTTTTGGTTATGGTTTTTTCGCAGACTTGCCAATTTTTCCCAGGGCTAAATTCAAACCTATATCCACCTACTTAACGTCTCTTGACTATCCAATGTGATAGGTGCATAGTACCAGGCCTAACTTAATTGACTGAGATGAAGTAAACGTTTAATTATTACAGATGCTTTTATCTTGAGATGTTACCCAGACATTTTTCTGTGGTCATTTCAAAATTTTAGATATTACATTAAGGTCTTTAATGTACTTTGAGTTTATTTTTGGACAAAATAAGATATAAGATCTAGTTTTAGTTTTTTACATGTAGAAATCCCATTTCTGCAAAAACATTTGTTGAAATTGTGGTCTTTCTCTAACATATTAGTATGGTTCCCTGGTCAAGATCAGGTGGCTGTAGCTGTAGAAGATTATTCCTGTGTCCTCTATTCTTTTCAATAGGCGAACAGGCTATTCTATGCCAGTATTCTGCAGTTTTCCTTGCTATGGCTATATAGTAGTTTGAAACCATGTGGAGGTTTTTGCTGTAGATTGGTTTGGCAAGTCAAGATTTCTTGTACTTCCAAGTGGATTTTAGGATGGTTTTTGTCAGCTCTGTGAAGATTGTCCTTTGAATTTTAATGGGAATTGTTCTAAATTTATATATCATTTTTGGTAATGTATTTGACTGATTAGTAAACATGGTTTTTGTTCATAATTTAGTATCTTAAATTATTTCCTGTTAAGCTTTATAGTTTACATTAAAGAGTTGTTTTTTTTAACATTGATGGTAAGCTTATGTCTAGGTACTACTGATAAAAGCTACTGATTTGTGTATGCTGGCTCAGAATTCTGTTAATTTACTGAAAATGTCTATCATATTTTTGATTCTTTGGCTTGAGGCTTCCAGATCTTATAAGTAAAGGAGAATATCATCTGACAACAGGGTTTCTATTTCTTCTGCCTTTTTATTTCTCTATCATACTGTATTTCTTTGGTTAAGATTTCAAGCACTAAAAGAGAGTGGTGACAGTAGACTCACTTGTCTCATTCCTGATTATAGAGGAAATGCTTTCAAGATTGTCTCATTTAGGCTAATGAGCCACTGGTTTGCCAGTGATTATATTAGTTATGTTCTTGAATCTACCTGTATTTTATTTTACATTTGTTGGTTTGCATATTTTATATTCCTGTCATGAAGCTGGCCACGATGTATGATCATTGTAATGTGTTGATGTGTTCAGTTGGTGAGGCTTTTATTAATGATATTTGTATCTGCATTCATTAAGGAAATGAATCTGTAATTTTCTTTTTTGTATATCCTTGTCTAGTTTGTATAGTACTAATTCATATAATTAAAGAGTAGTATTTCTTCCTTTCTATTTCAGAGAATAATTAGAGAAGCAGTGATGTTAGGATCTCTTTAAAGGAATGACAGAATTCAGCAACAGTCCTGAAATTAGATGGAGAAATTCTTAATTGCTACTTTAATCTCACTGCTTTCCATAGGTTTCTTAGGTTTTGTGTATCTCCTGTGTTAATTTTAGTAGGTTCCTTTAGGTATCTTCAATTTAATTTAATTTAATTTCTTTTTGTTGTTGGTGGTGGTGGTTGTGGGACTTGAACACTGGGCCTGGGCGTTGTCCCTGTGCTCTTCAGCTCAAAGCTACCACCCTGTCCCTAGAGCCACAGCACCATTTCTGGTTTTCTGGCAGTTAATTGGAGATAAGAGTCTAATGGACTTTTTGTACCCAGGCTGGCTTTGAACCATGATCCTCAGATCTCAGCCTCCTGAGTAGCTAGGATTACATATGTGAGCCACTGCACCAGGCTTATCAATTTCTTCAGCTTGTACTTATATTCAATGCTACATATTTCTCTGTCGATTTAAAAATATAACCTCTGCATATAGTAACATGGGCTGATGATTATGTACTCTCAAAACTTGAATAGATTGGGGCTGAGAGTGTGGCCTACTCGTAGAGTGCTTGCCTAGGTTTGATTCCTCAATACCACATACACAGAAAAAGCCAGAAGTAGTGCTGTGGCTCAAGTGGTAGAGTGCTAGCTTTGAGTAAAAGAAGCTCAAGGACAGTGCCCAGGTCCTGAGTTCATGCCCCAGGTTTGGCAAAAAAAAAAATAGAAAAAACTTGAAGATGTTACTTCATCCTTTTCCTGACTTTTAGAATTTCTGTTGGGTGGTCCAAGGTAACTCTGATGTACTTGTCTTGTATATGACTTAACACTTCCCTATGATAACTTTTGTTTCTTTTGTTATCGTTGTTCTGTATTCTTGGCACTTTATAATGTGACAGTACAGATGCTTTTCTGGTCATATCAATTTTAGAGTATTCTAAATGCCCATGAATTTGGCTGTCCATGTCTTTCCCTTGATTGGGAATCCCGTAATTTCACTGGAAAAATTCTTGCTATGCCTTTGGTTTTGTATCTCAGCTTCTTCTTCTACCTTAAACTTTCTTATTTTAGTTCTATTTAACCACATGTCCTAAATTTCTGTTCATAATTTCTTACTTTCTGTTTGTTATTATTTCAATCTGAATGCAATAATTCCTCAACCTTGTCTTCCAGCCCTAGTATTTTTTCTACCACTTGATCTAATCAATTATTGATACTACTATTAAAGATTTGCTTATTGTATTTGTAATTTCCAGGATTTCTTCTTTTCTAGAATTTCTCTGCGAAGAATACTTTTTCAAGTTGCAAAGTTATTATCCCAGTTTTGGACTGATATCCTCATTTTATTCATCCATTCATTTGGATTTTTGTTAAGTATTTGATCATTTAAAAAAACTGTATCTGCATTATTTGGCATTTCAGTCATTTCAAAACTTTGGCTTTCCATATTTCCTCTGCTTCTCCTTTGTATTGGAAACATCTGTTTGGCAGATACTTCCTTTAAGTGTTCTTAGTGGCAGCATCCTAAGGAGAGTTCAGTCCCTATTACTTACTATGCAGAAGAGAAGAAAGAGACTAACATTAACAACAATTCAAAATAAACCAGATAATAATAAATGTAGAAACAATCTAGAAACTTTCACTACAACCTAAATACAGAAAAGAAAAAAAGCTAAGATACATAGAGTATGAAACAGAAATGAAAAAAATAATAAAATCTGAAAGTACTAGCATTTAAATACAAGAGATAAAGAAAGACTAAAAGAGATGCAGCAAGTAGAAAGTATGAGATGTAGGCATAAAGCAAATAAAAAGCAAGATAATTTTTTAAGACCACTTACTATTTACTTCTTACTGAGATCCCTCTCCTATACAGATTTCTGTCCCTAGGATTGTTTTACACTATATTTGTTGCGATGGAGCAGAGGAATATTGAGTCAAAATTTTCTCTGAAGTCCATATAGTTTAGACAAGAAATGGTGTTTTGCAAGCATAGCCCTTTTTGGGATTTTTGTGGTACCACACTGATTCTCAGGGCTGTCCTGTATTTACTCAGTGGATAAAAGAAGTCTTTGGAGCTTGGAGATATGTAAGTGTTCAGGTGTTTGCTTTTCCTGACTGAAAATGTTTACTTTTAAGGCCACTCTGGTATTCTCAACCATGGCACTAGTGAGCAAATTAGAGAACAGTTTCAGAGATGTCCTTTTCCAGTATCTGTCTTCCGCACAAATCATGAATCTTACTTTTTAAACTACACTTTTACAAAGTATCAGATTTGTGGAATTCTGTGAGGATTTCCTCCTTTCTTTCTTTCTTTCTTTCTTTCTTTCTTTCTTTCTTTCTTTCTTTCTTTTTCTTCCTTCCTTTCTTTGTTTCTTTCTTTCTCTCTCTCTCTTTTTCTTTCTTTCTTCCTTCCTTTCTTTGTTTCTTTCTCTCTCTCTCTTTTTCTTTCTTTCTTCCTTTCTTTCTTTCTTCCTTTCTTTCTTTCTTCCTTTCTTTCTTTCTTTCTTTCTTCCTTTCTTTCTTTCTTTCTTCCTTTCTTCCTTCCTTCCTTCCTTCCTTCCTTCCTTCCTTCCTTCCTTTCTTTCTTTCTTTCTTTCTTTCTTTCTTTCTTTCTTTCTTTCTTTCTTTCTTTCTTTCTTTCTTTCTTTCTTTCTTTCTTTCTTTCGTAGGTCATGGGGCTTGAACTATGGCCCTGGGCACTGTCCCTGAGCTCTTCAGCTCAATGCTAGCACTCTACCACTTGAACTTCAGGCCCACTTCTGGTTTTCTGATGATTCATTTGAGATAAGGGTCTCGTGGGCTGTACATGCCCTGGCTGACTGTGAACCCCGATCTTCAGATCTAAGCCTTCTGAGTAGCTAGGACTATAGGTATGAGCCTCTGGTGCTCCGAGAGGATTTCATTTTCTAATTCACTTAAAAGAGAGGATTTCTTCCTCTTTACCATGTTGCCTAGTGACTACTGTTTTCTCTATAGATCTACAGTTTGATATTTTTGAATTTACTTTGGTCTCTGGCTACTATAAAGTGTTGCAGGTTTTCATTGCTACCATCTGCCTCTGATGTTTTGTGGTGATGCAGGAAAAGTGGTGGGTGCTTTAATACACCAGTTTTCTCATTCTTAATTGTTTGTGGTTGAAGCCTGAGTTTAGAATATGTTTGTAGGACAGTCAGGAAATCAACAGTTAAGGCACTAGAATTACAAGTGTAAGAGCAGTGATGATTGTGGCTTTTTTGACTGAATTTGTACCATTTTCCAAGCACAGTGTCAGTTATCTTACATATAGATTTTAATTATTTCAAATAAACCCATGTTATCATATCTATCTATCTATCTATCTATCTACCTATCTATATGGTATCATCTCTCTCTTACAGATGAAAAAGTAAATGTTTAGAGACATAAAGCAACTTATTTGATAACAGGTAGCTTAAAAATAGGAATTAGATCTTCAGAGAGGGTCAACAGAAACATAGATTGTAGGATTCTCATCTTTATCTCCTGCATCCCAGTAGGAACACATCTTTCTCTGAGCCTAAACGTGAAGTGATAGAGACCTACCTGATGAATACATAAAAACCTCAGGGACCCAGGAAAGCCAATAATTCACTCATCCATTCTAGCCATCAGACTTTCTTTTTCTTTTAACTGTATTTTATTGCTGGGGTAATGTATAGAGGGATTGCAGTTACATTTGTTAGGTAGTGAGTGTGTTACTTCATGAATCTTGAAACCCCTTCTCATGTTTTTGTCCCCCCTTCCCTCCCCCAACCCTTCTCAATCATCTTGTTTTCCTCCTTCCCTTCCCTACTTCAAATAAACCATATAAATGTATATACAATATACCAGGTAACAAAGTCAGCTACAGTAGCCACATGAGATTAACCATAAAGGGAAAAAAGGAGAAAAGAAATAACTTCACATAGTACATTAAGAACAACAATCATGAAGACTTTCAAGTTTGTCATTTGGGATTATTAAAAAGCTTAGTAAGAACATGGATGGTTTGGGATAAATTTAATACTTTTGCTAGAACAAAACAATGGAAATATTTTTTTGGTTTCTCATATGCAGGTATTTAGTATATTTACTGATCACATTGACATGGCAATGGAGAGCAAGGAATATGTTGAATGTGTGAAAAATGTTGTCTGGGGGAAATCTTCGACTTTGCAAGCAAATTGTCTCCATAGATAGCTTAGGTATTTGGACCACTACAGTATCTATGGTATGAAAGATTTCTCATGTATAAATTACAAAAATTCTATGTATGATGGAAGATTAAAATGCTGCATTAATATCTACCCTATTTAATAGGGAGGTTCAAGATGGTTTCTTTTCCATAAGAATTTTGTATGGCCCCACAATGTCAGGCTGAGCCACAGTGCCTGACTTCTACTCTAAAATCTTTTTAACCTTGAGAAAACCCACTTTTTATTTATTCTTCCCACAACCTTGATTTAGTATTTTCTATCTATAACACCAAAATAATAGGCAAGTTTTAGAAATGATGCCTTGTCTGTTGGGACCTCTAACCCTTGCTTGATGAATCGTCTGTGGATTTTGCTATCTATATGCGTGGTTCAGAGCCCTCAGTAAAAAAATTTGTAAGTAAATTTCATTATTTTCTCTAAATTATTTCAAGTAATTCATTAATGCTTGAGTTAATAGTGTTAGCAAAAAGTGCACAAATCAAAAGTACCCAGCTCAATGAATGATCCTAACGTAATCGCAGCTTTGTCACATCACCTATGTTAAGAAACAGAGCATCGTAGATTCCTAGAAGTGCTCCCATGTCTTCTCCAGTCACTAATCAACTCTCACATTTCCAAGAACCACTATCCAACCTTGAGCATCATAGCTTAGAAATGCCTGCTTTACACCCACCTAAATAGAAACAAACTGCGTCTATTCATTTTTGGTCAGTGATTTTTCCTTCAGTAGTCTTTGTGAGAATCAGGCACATTGCTGTGTGTAATTACAGTTTGTTTGTTCTGCTTGTTATATAATAATTCTACTATATAAGCATGCTTTAATTTATCTGCTGTGTTGCAGAGGAGTATTTTTGGCCATTGGTTTGTTGTCAGTTTTTCTTTTGTTGTTGTTGTTGTTGTTTTTAGGATACTAGAGGTGTTTCAATGAACATTCTCATTTCTTTTACTGAACACATATGAGCATTTGTAAAAGGAGATACTTAAGACATTCCAGGTCCTAAAGCATACCTGTATTTAACTTTTTTAAATTAGCATTGCCAAATAGCTTTCCAAAGTGATTTTACAGGGACATTTCACATGAGTATATGAAAGAAGGCTCAGGAAGTTTCTGGGAATATGAGAATGCCTCTTGTTTGGTGGGAATGTTAGTAGATATTATGCTGTAAGTGAGTATTGACATCCAGCAATGTAAGAAACCACACTTAGGAGTAAAATAATTAGGACCTCTGAAAGGCAAATGGATCTGCTAGCTTATATAGAAAGGTAGGGCCACAATTCTTTGCCAGTCACTGGGGAATAAAGCTGAGCAGAGAGAGGGCATTGTCTGACTTTATGAGGCTTCTGGAACCTGGACCTTTGTGTTAAGTGCTGCTTGCCTGACCAAGGGTCCTGCCCTCTTTTGGAAAGGAGAATTTTCCAGACCTGGCTAATGAGCATAACAAAAGCAAGTCCAGGCAGGGAGAGACAGGTAAGGATGGCTCATAACTGCGTATTATATATCTATAGTAGTTGCCTAATCCATCTGGTCTGAGAACCAGACATGTGGTTTAAGACATAATGTGTAATAAGTTTCAGGTCAAACCACTAGGGTTGTAATCGTGTGAGAATATTCCTTATACATTTCACTTTCCCCTTAAGTGCCTTTACTTCACATCTTTAAACATATGGATAGTGTGGTTTCTACAATGTAGAATGAGTAATGAGTTTCTATAATGTAGAGTAAGTAATTTGTAAACAAAACCAAGACAATCACTGAGGAGATTCTGGTCACAAAGAGTCTCTGTGCCTGTCTGTGAATACTGCAAATCTCAATTTGGACAAGAAAAGCAGTGATGGAGAACAAGATTTAAGGAGAAAATATTAGCAGTTAATCTAAATTACACTGAGAGAAGGATGGGAGCCCAGGTAGCAACTAGTGGATTTTCCTCCTTATATTTCTGTTGATTTCTATATAATTCTTAACGTATATAATATACTTGTAATGGACTTTTCAAGTTTATTCTGAAAAATAGAAACCCAATGATATTGCATTTTATCAGCACTCAATGCTATCACTATACACCTATAATCACCAGGCAAACGTGAAGGCAACTTGTACTGCTATAGGTTGCTGAATGGTATGAGGAATTATGTGAGTTGTTTCAGAGAGAGATTAATGAGAAAGGGGCTGACATAGGTGACTAAGTCATTCCTTGGCCCCTGGCCTGCCTCCAATCTGGGCAGAAAGGTTCTTTGGGGTTTCTCAGCATTAAGACCCAAGCTGAAGTAATACCCCATAATTATGTACTTCTCTGTCCTTTATGTATATAAGCTCTTAGGGCCTTCATGTGGTTAAGAGAATATAGAAAAGGACAGGATCCTCTACTGGCTTTGTGCCATCTCTCACAGGATGCCTTCCTTCAATGCAAATTTGATTCCTTCCTAAAATATTTCAAAAAATGAACTTTTTTTAGAGCAATTTTAAATTCATACCAAAATTGCATAGGAAATACAGATAATTCCCATATGTCAGGAGATACATGCATAGGCTCTTCAACTATCAACGTCACATACCAAAGTCCAGAGAACAGGGACCAGATTATAATATTGGTTACACTCTGATGAAGCTACAGGATACGCTGTTATCAGGCCAAGTTCACAGTGGAAAGCAGGTTTTTTCCTTGGTGTTGTCTGTTCTTTGGGTTTTTTTTTTTGACAGTACTCAAGTTTGAACTTGGGACCATTCCATTGATAGGGAAGCACTAGCATTATTTTTATTGTTAAGCATGAATTTTTATGTAATAATAATTTTATTTTTTCTAGAATGCCATATGGAATATTATTCAGTGCTTAGAGAATGAGCTATCAAAGTATTAGAGGATATGAGGTACCTTAAATCCACCTTATTAAGTAAAAGGAGCCAATATGAAAAGGGTGAAGAGTGGGAGGGAGGGTGGGTAGTAAGAGGGAGAGGGAAGGAAGAAAAGAAGGAAGAGAGAGAAAATAATTGAATGAATGATGATCAAGTTGATGATGATGATGATGATGATGATGATGATGATGATGATGGTAATGATGATCATGATCATGATGGCTTGGAATTATATCATAGTTTACTGACTTGATGCCTACTTGGATATTTTGTTCCTCTTTCTTATTTTTTTGCAGCTGTGGGGCTTGAGCTCAGGGCCTGAGCACTGTCCTTGGACTTTTCTCAAGGCTAGTGCTCTACCACTTGAGCCTCAGCACCACTTCCAGCTTTTTCCCATGTATGTGATACCAAGGGATTGAACCCAGGCCTTCGTACATGTTAGGCAAGCACTCTACCAAACTTCTGGCTCCCTCTTTCTTATTTTATATTTTAAAATATGCCTTATTCACTATCTTTTTTTTTCCACTGTCTAATCCATCATTAATTCTATCCAATATATTCTTCATCTCAGACTTTGCAATTTTATCCAGTAGAGGTTCCTTTTTAGTCATTTTTAGAATATTTTCTTTATTTTGAAACATATATCAACTGCCATAATAGCTTGTTAAATGTCTTGATCTGAGCATTTAGTATCTATGTCAATTTTATTTTTGTTTTGGTTTATTTTTGCCATGTGTCTGATTTTTTTTAACTAAACTACAGATATTACAGGTTTCACCTCCTTGAGTGCTGACTATTTTTTTATTCATATACACAGTTTTGAGTTTTATTATAGGAAATAGTTTGTTCCTTGGAAACCATTAGATTTTCAACTCTTGATATTGTTAGGTGAAACTGGTATATGTAGCTAGTTATTCCTCCTCACTATAGTGACAGAACATTTCTGAATAGTCTACCTAATTTTCTGCAAAATATAAAATTCATTTCTAAACTATTAGTTAGTCTAGGCTCTGTTTCATGCTCTTTGTGAAAAACCATGCACTATAACTTCTAATATTTTCAAGTGGTCCTTTCCCAGCATGGGTGGTTTTCTCACAGGCATGCATTTGATCAGCAGTCCTCATGAGTATTCTCCAGGGGGCCTCTCTGCTGATCTTCAACTCATTCTCTGTGAAAGGCCCTCCTCTCCAATATTTCACATGTGAAGTCAGACCAATTTGTCCTCTCAAAACTCTCAGCCACTTTCCTCCTGTTCCTCCAACTCCTCCTCCTCCTCTTCCTCCTCCTCTTGCTCCTCAGTCTCCTCCTCCTCTTCTGCCTTCTCCTCCCCTCATTCTTATCATTTTAGTGTGGTTAGGCACCACCTGGCTTTGCATTTTCTCTACCATAGCCTGGAAATTCTCAAGGCTGAAAGCAGAGCCAACCTTTTTGGTCCTTGGTTCTCAGGCATTGTTATGACTTACTTTGTAATATTTAGTGCCTTGAAACTCTTTTTCTGTTTATTTGTTTGTTTTTGGTGCCAGTCTTGAGGCTTGAACTTAGGATCTGGGCAGTTTCCCTGAGCTTTTATTGCTCAAGCATTGTGGTACTTGAGCCACAGTTCCATTTCTGACTTTTTTTTTTTGTGGTGGTGGTTAATTTATGGACTTTGTTGTGTGGGCTGGCTTTGATCCACACCTCAATCTTAGCCTACAGAGTAGCTAGGATTACAAGCCGCTAGTACCTGACTGTATCTCATGGTTTTATATTTAATTCTACTTCCTTAATATTTTTCAGGAGGAAAAAAATTTCTTTATTCCATTTTGTCTAGAGGCAAACACCTCTGAAAATTTAATTTGACTCTCACCATTATGTATCTTCATGTTTTAAATCTTGCAGACAGTTTTCTTGTTCTTTGCTATTGACTTCAAAGATTTCCATTTCCAAGTCCTCCTTGCTTTTTACAGTGTCTGGATACTACTAAATTATTATGGTTTGGAGATCCTATATTCAAGAGAAAAAAATCAACATATGTACTTTTTCTGTTGCAGACATGTGAGAGGCAGGAAGGCACAGGAATATTCCAAGAATATTCTTCTGTCTTTATTGTTCATTTCTATTGGGAAATCCTGTTAAAAACATTGGATTTTCCTTAAAAGTCATGAAGAAACAGTTTAAGTATACTGACCCTAGTTATGTGACAGCTATAGACAATGATCTCTTCCTTTTCTGAGCATATTTTCTAGAAGGATTTGTGTAGCCAAATAATAATAAAAATAGATAAAGTTTGTCATGAGAATAACACAGAAAAAAGTAATTTTCCATACAATAGTTCTTATTTCTATAGTCAATATCAGGTATACATGCATTACTATTTCATCATATTCAGTCAAGCAGAAAAATGTATAGATTTGTCTCAAAGAAAATGTCTTGCACAGCTCTGGTCCAATATGGGCAAAATGAATCATGGGAGAATATCCATTTTAAACAGCCATTCTGATCAGTGATGGTCTTTCTAATGAGGTCAGAAGGATTGACGCTTGAGAAACAGAAGCCCTATTGTTTCTCAGGAGTGTTGAATGTTTGGTACACTTTGCAGAAAGTAAGAACTGAGCTAGTTAAAGTCTAAGCAGTGGATTAACAGTAGCATGGTACTTGTCTTTTTAAAGGAACCTCAATTACAAGGTCAGTGTTAGTGTTGGGGAAGATGTTGATGGATGGAATTGACAATTCCATTCCTATGGTAGCCCATAACCAGAGAGATTATGGTCTAAAGTAAGTAGCAAGATTGAAATGAGAATAGATCAAAGTTCATGGCAGAGAAGAAAAATGAAGTGTCTTAACAGAATTGTACCAGGAAGAAGTTTTTCGCCAAAGCAGAGGCAGTTTCTCACAAGGATTTACTGGGACAATATTAACATGCTCTCCTCATGTCTGATATGGGCAGCTAAAAGGTACCTACGTCTACATAAAACATGTTTGCTTTCACAATTCCTAATTAGAGTTGGGTACTAGACACAACCTTAAAAACAAGCAATCTCAAAAATATGCTGGAAGCACAATTGATAATTGTGGAAGGAAGGATACATTTGGGTTAAGTGGTGGTGTCGCTGTTGGAAAACACAGTAGTGAGGAAAACAAGGGCCTGGTTCTCATGGCACTTAATTCTAACGGGACGAATGATATATGCCAAAGGCACAATTTCGATGAGTAAAATTTAAAAACAAGCAAAGGAAAAACAGGACTCCACCATCTCTTCAAGAACATATTATGTCTTACAAATAAGACATTAAGGAAGAAACTTAAACATATTTGGCATTTTAGTTGTAAGATCCTTTGAAGTGTGTCAGTTCCCTTCCTATCCTTTGCAGATGAGAAGATATAGTTGCTGGGTCAAAGTGTGTGAGTTGTCTGAGAAACGCGGGATCACATTCAAGTCTCTGTCCTTCCCACCAGGATTCTTGCTTCTGAAGGCTTCTTTTCTGAGAGCTTTTCAGCCAGTTTAGCTATGTTTGTGGGAAACCTCTGACTTGGTTCCTTGGAGAAAGCATTGTGTGGACAGTAGTTTGCCATGCAGGGCCAAGAAACAAAGGCGGCTGAGGGTAACTGGAGCACATCCTTGAATCATCTGTGAACATTTCTTCCTCTACCCTGGTGGGACTGATTGCAGCCACTGAGTGTCAAGAGGAGTTGGCCTTGGTTCATTTGGCCTAGAAGCCCTCGAGGCTTCTAGGTTGATTCATCAGGAAATGAGCCTCCCTCTTGCCTTGTAGTTAGTAGACCAGTGGGGGCTGATTGGGAAAGCTCCCAATCACTTCCAGAATAGGAGAAGTTGCTGTGCTTAGATTAAAACCTCAAATGTAGGGCACAGGTCAGGGGATTTTCAAAGCTTGCTATTTGTCCGGAGTGCTGTGGGATACAGACTTAATGTAATCTCTCTAGTGTCTGTTTTGAGATGCACCTTGAGAAGTTATAAATAACTGCCAGGAGATTGATGTTTTCCAGAAAGCTGATGAAAACGTTTCACTACAGCAAGCTGACTGGCTCTGAGAAGGGAGAAGAAAGGTGCGATCCAGTCAAGTCTCCACAGTTCCATCCTAGCACCCTCCGGGGTAGGCTGTAAGGCAGCTTTCACAAAATAGGGCTTCAAAGTGCTGGAGAGTCTCTTCCAACAGAAAGAAATCCCAATGGCCAGTAGGACGCCATGAAAGAAATTCAAAATGTGTGACCTCGAGGGAGAGGTGCACTCCCCTGAAGAGAAAAAAGCCTCCATGCTAGCTGCGAGGATCTTGACGCCAGAGGACTCAAACAGTGTCAGCCAGCTGTGCTATAAATCCCAGACATTCACAAGCTCCAGGCTGTAGAGGCTCTCCCAAGTTTTGCTTTGTTTCCTATCAATGGTGGTAACAGTTCCGCCAATGTTCAGCAATTGTGTGAGGAGGATAATACTTAGGGGAAAAAAATCAGTCCAGTATTGTTTTATTTTTATGCCCTATCCAGACAGAAGGATCTCATCTATTCTTCGCAAGACATTTGTCATTTTAGTCTGCATAAATGCTAGGCTGAGAGAAAATGCTGATACCACTTGTCAGAGAAAACTGTTTACAATTGTCCCTCCCTTCTTTCTTAGGCATTTTCATTATCATCTTTTCAGCTTCACAGAAAGATGAATTAAACTCGTGTCCTGAGTGTAAAGCAGAGAAAGAGCAAACTGCGTTGGTTATGACCTTAAAATAAGGTCAACAGTGGGGAAAAATACTGTGGACTTCAGTTGTTAATATTTACTGGGAGAAGTTGTAATGTTTTCTTATCTTTGATTACATTTACCAGGATCAGGACTCCTCTGAAGACTCTTAAGTTCATTCATTCATTCATCCACTCATTTGTTTATTCATTTTTGGCTTTACTGGGTGAGCAACTCCACACATATTCACAGAGAGGACAGTGAAGAGGACCTCTGAGCTCCTCGTATAACCTCAGAAGTTTGAAGTCTCCAGAAGAGGAAATCTTTTCCAAATCAGAGCTTTCCAGACACAAGAAGAGGAGTACACTGAGCAATAGATTTCCCTATCAGGCATTCTTATACATTCTCTCACCAAGTGAGCTTAAAATAAATCTTTCCATTTTCAGCCAAAATACACTTTTTAAAAATATGTTTCAATGTAAGCCACACGGGAATACAAGGAGAGGCAAATATTGTTAACTCCTTTTGTTCCCCCTCTTGATTTTGCTAATTTTCCTTATCATTTCTTTTTAGGATAGAAGAAATTGATGTTTTTAATAGATGACTGGTTAAGAGATATTTAAGAACAGCATTAAAGACAGATAATTTTTCCTGGGGATTTTATTTTAGGATGTCTATATTGGTTACTTACTTCAATCCTCTGTGTGGTTTTGGATACAAATCCTTTGACAGATTAGGTTTTATCCTAAAGCAGCATATCTCAAACTTCAGTCATTTTGGTAAAACCTCAACAGATTCCTGTAGCTGCTCTTCAATTATTATAACTAGATAGCATGATTTGAATTCCGTTTTCAAGATAAACAAATTTGTTTTTAATAACAGTGATGATTTTATCTAGAAAAATACAATATAATTACAAGGAAAATGAACAATTTCAAGTTGCAGTCTGGCAATGCCTTTATGATAAACAAGAAGTCTTAGCCTATGATTGATGATGTTACAGAACTATCCAGAACAATCTAAGATATAGGAATCATTCCTCAAAAGAGGAATTATGGGGCTGGGAGTTTGCCCTAGTGGTAGAGTGCTTGCCTAGCATGCATGAAGACCTGGGTTCGATTCCTCGGCACCACATACACAGAAAAAGGCCAGAAATAGTATTGAGGCTCAAGTAGAGCTCTTAAGGTACAGCTCTAACCTTGAGAAAAAGAACCCAAGGACAGTGCTCAGGCCCTGAGCTCAAGTCTAGGACTGGCAAAAAAAAAAAAAAAGAAGAAGAATTATGTTTTCTTGGGCTATGTGACTCACAGTGCTTGATGCCATACCTGGATATGTTTTAAGGCCATTTCCTGAACCTCTGGTAGATTTCAAAAGGCCACAAGATGGCTGCACTTCAAGTTCTGAGAAGCCTGTGAGAGGCTACACTTTCCTTATTACCAAGGCCTTCCTGTGGTAAATGGCATGGTGCCTTTTGTCCAACAGCTATTTATAGTTTTTCTTCTAGATCTATAGTAATTAACTTCATTCAGCCATTTAGTGACCGTGGATAACTGGAGAGAATCCATGTACTGCTTCAGTAGGCTGAAATCTGGGTAGGCAATGACATCTGTCATCACCCTCCAATGCAAGCTTCTTGTATCAATTATTCTTCTCTTTAATTAACAGATTGATTTTGAAAAATAAACTTCGCAATATGTGGATGTGAGTGATTGTTTCCAGCCAGTGTGACAGGAGGCAAGAACGCTAGATCATGACGGAACTGCCTCCAATAATATACTAGCCAGCAATAATACCAACAGGAAGCCATTCATCAGACCCAGCTTTCTCCTATTTCATCTGGAAATATAAATATCACATTTTTAAAAGAGAGAAAGATGAGCTGAGAAGATGATGATGGATCAAGTGGATGACACAGTGGGCCAGCCAAAGCTTTTAAACATGACATTTTTCAAATCATGGCTGTAGAGAAGAGGGAAGAAGAGGAGAAGAGCAAACTGTACTTTTACAAAAGCAGGCCAAGCTGCAGTGATTACATGGCACATTCTTCACTCATTCTAAGAGCTGATCTCAAGTTTCTTCAGGTCCATCCATTCTGAAGACATTGTCACGTTGCAGAGAACTAGATTTCACAACAAAAATGATTGTTGACAGGGAAAGGAAATTGTCAGTTCCTTACTGCAAATTCATCATATGGGATCTTTATAGAAGAGCTGTGTGCACGTGTGTGTGTGTGCGTGTGTGTGTGTGTGTGTGTGTGTGTGTGTGCATGCATATTTGTCTGGTTTCAGAGAGATTGTAATTGCACAGATAGAAATTGCTAAGGATGACCCAGGTCAAGAAACAGAAAGACTATCTAGGTATGTGCTGGTAAAATATGAGGGTGGATTCTGACCAGAATAGTCTAGACTTTTCTTGATGATAAAATGCAGATGATTCTTTGTAAGTATGTACTTGACTCTGAGCTTGAAGTCTTGAGTTTGGATCATCATCTGAGAGGAAAAAAATAGGACCAGTTAATAAAATATTTTCCCAAAGAAATAATTCTTTGAAATATGTGAACAGCAAAGGAAGAAGCTTGGAGCCAGGCTATTATTTACTGTACTCTTTCCCCATCTCTCGCCACCCTAGGTGGTGGTATAAGATTTCCTGTCTTTCTTAGTGTCTTGGCTGTCTTTTTACATTTTCCAGAATTTGTGTGTGTGTGTGTGTGTGTGTGTGTGTGTGTGTGTGTATGTGTGTTTGTGTGTGTGTGTGTATGTGTGTGTGTGTGTGTGTCCTGGATCTTAAAATTGGACTGGGCACTGTCCCTGAGCTCTTCAGCTCAAGGCTTCCGCCCTACTCCTGGACCTGGGTGATGTCTCTGAGTTTTTCAGCTCAAGGCTACCTCCCTACCCTCAAGCCAAGTCTCACTTTCCGTTTTCTAAATGTTAATTGGAGATAAGAGTCTCAGGTCCTTTTTTGCCTGGGCTGGCTTTGAACCTTGATCCTTAGATCTCAGCCTTCTGATTACAGGTGTGAGCCATCTCACCTGGCTCAGAATTCTTGTATTTGAAACCTTGATGCAAACAAGCAAACAAAGGAAGAACTTACTATGAGAACTTCCCAGCCCAATCAAAGGAATTTTAAGAATTGATCTGGTCATTTCTTCTTTTGAAACCATTCCTAATAAGAAAACCACTGTGGAAACTACCTCCTCTCATTTGTACCTGGCCTGCAGACTAACCAGGCTGTGGAAGAGAAAAGATTACAGATAAGAAGTTATAGGAAACTTTGTTTGGTACACTCTCTACTCATTTTTAAAAGATACCATGAAAAGCTTTTGGTCAAACCAGCCTCTAGGAAGCAATGCATTTTTTACATAAAGGAAATATTCCCAAGAAGAATGGTTATGAATTTAATTATAAGCTCTTCTCTTTGCATAAATTTGGCTTAGTCTAAATAAGACTTGAAACATGGAACAATGTCCATGGAGTACAATTCACCAATTGTTACTTTTAATTATGTTCACATGCATAATTCATAGATGCACTGCATGGACAAGAGGAAAGAAAAGATAAGAAGGAACAAAAGAGATGAATTTTCCATCAAACAATTACTATATAAATAGACAACATATTTAATACATTATTTAACAAAGTGATTCTTTGTTCTTGCCAGTCTGGGACTTAAAATGTTAAAAGAATCCTCAAACATAACATTAAAAAATTTCTAATGTCTTTCTTATGAATGAAATAGAGATGATTAATTTTTAAGAGTGGATGGGGGAATCTGAAAAGATGTTTTCTTCCAAAATATAAAGATTTAAGTATGGTTGACATTGAACATTGTGATATGCAATTTTAAATTTGCTTCCACCAGGACATTTTAGTATGGGAACATTTAGCAGTGACATTATGGGGTCTATAGTCTCTCTCCTCTTTTCCTGTTCCCTTTTTTGGTTCTAAGTATAAATCACACAAGGTGTTTGCTTTGTATAGTGACTGGTACATTGAACATTTTAGAAAACCCTCATATAAGAAGGTGCAGAAAGTATTAGTAGAGAATCTAAATTTTTACTCCAACCACACATTTTTATGAAAGGATATGATAAAATAGACACAAGCTAGTATTCCTTCCTGAAGTGGAAAGTCTAAACAAAATATCGCTTCACAAAATTAAATATGCTAACAATCTAATGTGATCTTTATACTTGAGCATTCTTATAGCACATCAATGAGCAAAAGGTTGGATTTAGGAAGGAACAAGAGTGTCAAGAAGCTAAAGAGGCAAATGGGCTCAGACAAAGCTTTCTTTAACCTATAGAGAGAAGCTCACAATCAAAATTTGTTCTGGATGATGCCAGAAGAAAAAAATGTCTGCTTCATTTTTCTGCTGTGTCCTCTGATGTCTTTTCAGATTAGCCATCGCCTTTGACTCTGTTGTACTCCAAACGTGATTCTGTTTCTCCATCCATGCTTTTCTCCAGCCACTCCTTTTTTTTTTCTCCCTGCTCTTTGAAATTGTATCCCTTTGTATAAATTCTTCATTTGTGCTTTTTAAATGGTGGGTGAGAGGAATCTGGAAAGTGTTTACTTCCAAAATGTGAAGATTTAAGTATGGCTGGCATGACGTATTGTGATAACACAATGTTAAACTTACTTCTACCAGGGTATTTTAGTATGGAAAATAGTGGCATTATAGGGCATATAGTCTCTCTCTTCATTTTTTTTCTATTTTTTAAAAATGGTGCCATATGGGGTGGCTGAGGAACAACCGAAATTTGTTTTTCACAGTTTTGGAGGCTAGGAAGTCCAAGATCAAGGCTCTGGCAGATTCCGTATTTGGTAAGGACTATTTTTCCACTGAAAGTTTGGGTGTTGGGAAAGAGATGTGGCTTCCTTCAGGACACTAGTCCCAATCAGAATCAGGGCTCTTATCACCTCCCAAAGATATGTTTAAGGATGAGGTCTGTAACATGAGCATTTGGGGGAGGCGGGGGGTGTGGAATAAATATTCAATCCTCTAAGGTCTTTACGAATTAGGTTTTTGAAATTATTATTATTTGCTTGCTTTTTAAGGGTGAAAAACACACATTCAGCCAAACTTTTTGTGCTTCTCATGGTACATTCCTCTCTTTACTGAATGGGAATACGAACAGAAAGATTTGGGTTCTCAGACTGCCTGACCATTTATAGGCAAATTATTTTACTTCTTTGGGCTTAGCTTTTTTCAACTGTCATCTAAAAGCTTTAGATTGGGTGATTGTTAATGATTCGCCATTCATTAATGATAATCATTATTCCAATCATTATCCTAGAATTTTAAATACTAGTTATCATGTTATTATGCAGTGATATATAGTCCTATCTTATTTTCCTTATGGGATTTTAAGCCCATTTGCAAGTAGGATTTAGGTACCAATTCATCATCTAGCCAGGTGGCTTGCAATTATAACCATTGCCCAAATATGGGAAGAAAAAATACATGCTGCTACCTTGTCTTCCCTAGATGCTAATGTGAAACTCATTTCCCTGCTCATCTACTGCTCCTTCAAATTCTCTCAATCTCTGATCTTTGTGTAATTCAAACAGAAAATGTTTCATAGTGAGATTTAGTGAAGATAGGTATTTGTAGTTTATAAACGAGAACAGTGTAAAACAGCAAGAAGAGGGATGACAACGTGAGACAGCTATTTCTCCTCTCATTCAGCAAGTATGTCACCATTCCATGAAGCATAATGTTAGTGGAGTAAGGTTCCCCACATTTAAATAAGACCCCAATGGCTGCCATCTTCCCCTGGCTTGATGTGTTTGTTTGTAGTGTTTCCGATTAGAGAACTACCTTACCCTTTGGGCATTAAACATTGCCAGAGTTCCAGAGAGTTTTGTTTTTAATATCACATCCTTTTTATGCCAATTAGAGATAATCTCCTTGGGCTCTTAAGTAATTTGTCTGTGTAATCTCAGACACACTGAAAAGAGTCACAAATCCTTTGCTGATTGGAAGACAGTAGGGACTCCTCTGGCACCTTTAGAAATCAGTCAAAGCATTTAAGTCAATGTGTTGTCTCTTTTCTCTTTTTTTCTCCCATTCTTTGATCAAATACAGAAAACTTCACAGATTAATGTTCAAATTAACTTGAAACCAGGTTGATGGAGCTTAAAAAGCACACACACACACACACACACACACACACAGAGAGAGAGAGAGAGAGAGAGAGAGAGAGAGAGAGAGAGAGAGAGAGAGAGAGAGAGAGAGAGAGAGAGAGAGAGAGAGAGAGAGAGAACCTGGCCACTCAACAATCTTAATGAACTCAGGAATTAGAAATGTCTCCCAAGGAAACAAAATGCTTAGATTAGGTTTTGAGAGGCTTTTGCTTTCTTGTGCTTCTTTTCTATTCTTGGTATTTAGAAGGATTAGCAATCTAAAGTTTATTTGCCCCTCTTTTTTATTAATGTGAGCTGCTAATATCAGCAGAAAGAGCCAACTTGATTGGCTTATTTGATTCCTGATTGATTATAATAATTATGTTTCCATCTTACCTTTATTTAGTATTTTGGAACACCTCCAGATCATTCCATTATCATTTAGGTAGTGACTCTCACATTGAAGAAGAGAATTTTATAGAAAGGAATGACTGCTTTTATGTAAACTTAGAAAGGCCATCATGATTAGTCTAATCATAACAAGAACTGTGATGGGAAATGCCCTCACCACATGGCTAGTTCACCACGTAGCTCATGGTTGCTGGAGCCAGCTCAGAAGGCTGCGCCCTGATTCCTTGGTTCCTCCAGTCCCAGAACACATATTGCTTGAGTTGAATTTTTATAACTCAAATTGTGGGTCTCTCTGGCCTGGAGTCTTGAGTTGATGCATAGTCTAACATCTAAAGTTTCAAATTCTGCCCACCATACCAGGTGGAGCATTTCTTTGCATTTCTCTTCATTGCTTTTTGGTAAAATTATAAAACTGATGCCTTCATGCATTTGGTGATGTGACTTTGTTTTATTTATTTAAATTCTGCTTCATAATTTATGTTTATTCCTTAGCGACTATTATTTGAGAATTTTTCTATCCACACAGTATAGTTATCCAAAGTTGCGGAGGAACTGATGGCTCTTTCCATAGACACAAACACATGCTGAATCAAAGAAGCTCTCCAGCCACCTCTGACACCATCTTCTTGTTGTTTCTGCCTTTTCTTGCTTTTTTTTGTCTCCATGATATAGCTTCTTTTCTTAGAAACATGTGGGCTTGACTGAAGCTTATTACAATTCATTACAATCTAGCAAGAAAGTAACATTGAAAGCTTTCCACTCTACCAGCCATCACTGACTGAGAACATAGAGAGATCAGGTGCCATTCACAAGAGCATGAGCACAAGGTGATAAGAATGTCTAAATTTTATCAAGAGAACTAGCATTTCAATTGGAATTTAGAAATACATAATAATCCATTTCATGATTGAAAGAATGAGCAAGTATGTAATAATTTCTTCCAAGTATAAATTGTAGAATTATTGCGAATTATATTAACTGCCTAGGGGTGATTTTAATTGGTATTGAAACATAAAGTTGATGAGTCAATACATCAGTTTTAGAAACTCCTCCCCCCAAAAAACCTCCAGAAAACATTAATGAGTGAAAATACACCTTACAGTGATACTCTCAAGACTTTCAGTCTCAAATTTTTGGAAGTAAACATGTTAGCCTGTCCTTAGCTATTTTCTGATTACAACAATATTTTTGGTAGTGAAGTAGGGGTAGAAATTTCAGTGCTAATGAGCTGGTATACTGGAGACTAGGTGGTTTTCAGTTGAATCATGCATAGAATAGTGAAAATACGCCTTTCAAAAGTATGCAGAGCTAGTCACCAATGGTTTGTGTGTGTAATCTGAGCAACTCATGAAATCTGAGGATCATGGTTCAAAGCCAGCCCATGCATACAAAAAGACTTTTTATCTCCAGTCAACTAACAAAAAGCCACAAGTGCAATTGTGACATAAGTGGTAGAGTACAGAGCTTAAGCAAAACAGCTAAGCAGAGCCTAAGGCCCCGATTTCAAGGCCCAGTATAGGCACATGTTGTATAGTGTGGGTAAACTCATTCACACATACACATGCAGAACAACTTTGAGATTATGACTATAAGAGAAAAAAGATTTTCAGGTCAACATGTGAAAGAATGCAAATCAGCCAAGGACCAAAGAAGTCAGTAAGGGCAGAAAAGAGACATCAATCATGATAAACTTTTCTAGGAACTCATCAGTGACATTAACAAGAAGCTAGAGGTCATGGTTTTTCCTCCACTTAATTTGCATCTGTTATTATCCTTTACATAACCCTTGTGAAATGCTGCATGGTAGAAGGAACAGACGATTCTTTTGCAGAGGAGTCCCTGAGAGAATCTGAGGTATGCAGGGACTTGGGTATGCATGCAAGAGGGTGTGGAAAATGATAGGCGGAGTTCTACATTTAACTTTAGGTCTTTTGGCCAGGGGAAGAGATTGGGGAAACTACCCAGATGATCAAGCTTGCAGCTGCTTATACAGTGTATGAAACAGTGCTCTGGTTATTTTCTGTCTCAAACGCCACTAAAACAAATAAAAAGAGCTTATCCAAATAATAAGACATTCATCAGCAATTAATTGAAGGGAGAGAAATGATCTGTTCTGAGATGTTCCAGTCCAGAAAGCATATCACCCATATTATATGAAGAGGCCAAAAAGAAGCCAATCAATTTTACCTTCCAACAAACTAAACAAAAATAAGTTCACTCACAAACTGAGACGCTAACTGCCAGCACCCTGGGTAGAGGTAAGCCATATTAACCATGATGTCATTCCTGAGAACTGAGGTTCTGAACAAAAACCCTTCCAGAGCTCCAAGTACCTCCTGCTCACGTGACCTCCGTCAACATGGATACATTTCCAGACCCTCTGAAATTTTCGTAGAAGCCATTGTGTTCATTTGTCTTTCTATGGATTCCCAGAAGACCACTGTGTTACATGTAATGCATGCGCAGGACATTTGGGGGTGAGAATTCGTCACAGCTCTAAAAATCAAACTCGTGGGGATTTGTAGCACTGTTTTAGATTTCAGCTTCCTGCCTCTCCTTTCTATTTTGGTTTCCTGATGTTTCACCATCTCCTCAACTGGCTTTAGAAAACAGAGTTCTGTTTAAGTTCTTCTCTTTTTTTTATTAAATGGGGTGTATTTAGTAGGACTGGATTCTATTACATAAAACTATGTTGGCAAATTAATTGCTAAGTATCATCTTGTCATGGCAAACTTATATGTGCACACACACAAGTGCAATAAATCACTGGTGTGGCATAAATGAGTTGCTATAAAACATGCATTGCCACACTCAAAGGACTCATAATTACTTTGTCATCATGGCCATCTTAGGTCTATCCAACAGTGCCCCAAACTGTCTGGGTAGCCCCCAACACAGACTGGTGTTACCACACCCCAGACAAATAAACAACAAAAACAAGGCTTCAGCGTTCTGAACCCAGCATCCCTTGTTGGCAGGGAGAGTTAACAGATAGCTGAGGTTCCATGTTCTCTTTGCATTAAGGTTTTATGGGAGGAAAAGTACCTAATTTTTTAAGAAGATAATCATTTCTCTCATTTTTAATCACCTCTCAAATGGGGTCATGCGTTTTTATGCTTCTTATAATACTTTGTTTTCCATGATTTCCAGAGACTAAAGATAATTACACAAAATTTATAAATTATACACTAACGATAATTACTTTTTAATATGTTTCTAATGGGCAACGAAAACTGCACATTGCTAAGTAACATGGGTTAGTGAAGTTACTTAACAAACTTAAGTAAGACAAAATTAATCCTCCTGCCTGATTGTGTAATTCTTCCAGTAGCCTAGTGGAGCAATAGAAATTTTAGATGAGAAAATGAGGCCTAACAAGATTTGGTATGTTGCTCAGTCCATATGTCTAGAGAAGCCAGGGGCTACAGTTTTATCTTAGAGATTCTGGCCCTAGGACCTTACTGTCAGTCACTGTGCTGGGTCCTGGCATGTCTCTGCTCTTCCCAAATCTTAACAAACCTACCACTTGGCACTATGCATCTATTGTTGACCTGAGTTCTCACTAGAGTACAACATGTGAAGTCCTAGGCTTGTTTTTACTTCTTACTACTGTCAATCCAGCTCCTGGATCTGGGCCAGGAAAAGAGTGAGCATTTAATAAATGTCAAGTGAACAAATGATGAAAGGGTTATGTCTCAAGTGGAAAGTGTTTTGTGGCCGCCCCTTGGCATGTGTCTGTGTTTGAGGTATGCAAAGAGAAAGATGTCAAAGGAGCAGATAGAATTTGAGTCTTCAGAGACTGCACTATATTACTTGAAATCTTGGTTACAAAGGTGAGGAGAGAGGACAGAGCGACCATGGAAGCTCCTGGGTCACCACAGTGTCTGTAGCCTCTATGGCACTGCCAATGATGGCTTCAGAGGCACTCAGGGTCAGGGGCAGTAAGAAGATGTTCTCTTGGAAGCCTTCTGTAGCCTCTCAGATGGTTATCCTAGAGCTACTCTGCAAATGGCAGCCAATCGTTTAGTACTGAGACATGTCTTTGGCAGTGTGGTCCTTGTCAAAATTCCTGCACTGGGAAGTCTTATTGTTCGTTATGTACCTGAAAGTGTTATTGGTAGATGTTACTTCAGAAGACTGAAACTGTTAAAAAGATAAAAATAATAAGGTTGCAGAATCTGGTAAGTTGGGCTATGTTTGGCATGATCATATTTAATATCTCTTTGAAGAAATCTCAGAAAAATTCAGAAGGGATAAAAAGTTATTCAGATCTGTTTTAATAGGGCATAGTAGAAATCTAGAAGTAGTAACCATCTATACTCTAAGAGTGGTGTAAACTGAGGACATACAGAATACACATGATCATGTTCACACACACACATTCACACACACACACACACACACACACACACACACACACACGGCTTTGTGACAACAAATCACACCACCAATTCATGAAGTGTGGGCAGGAAGTATAAGTATGTATCAAGTGGGCAAGATGGCAGGTGCACTTTAAAAAGTCCTGGGCTGGGATGTAGCTCAATGGCAAAGTGTTTGCCTAGCAAGTTCAAAGTCCTGGGTTCATTCCTCAGTACCAAAAACGAAAAGACAAAAAAAAAATACCGTTTTTAAAAAAGGTCTCTCATAAAGTCCCACAGGTCTTGGGTCTTGAAAACATGTACTTGCGTAACATACCTGTGTATGCTCTGTTGGAAACATGTTGGCAGAAGCAGGAATACCCAGATCATGTGACTCATCGACCACCCAGAAGCTTGGACAAGTGAGAATTATATTGACATACTATAGTTCTGGGAAATCCATCAAGTCACTTGGATAAAATGTCTCTATCTTTTAGTAAAAGTGGAAAAATGTCCCCTTACCCAATGTGGGTGGGAATAGAAGCCATAGGAAATGAAACAGAAGTGAAGGATTGAGGGTTGGGTGGGGAGTGATTCCAGAGATGGTTGCAAATGTGCTTTCCTTAGGGGTCCACATTTGCGGGGGTGGGAGGGAACAATGCATGTTGCTGGGGAGACCAAGGATGTTCTCTTTACAAATATTTTCTTGGATTTGAGTCACATCAGGAGTGAAGAACTTTCTTTTAGCTGTCAGCTGAGTTTGTAGAAGGTGGCAAGCATGTTATTGCAGTATACAGTGATAGAGTCAGGAGAGACGATAAAGACTGAGAAATTACCATGCTTCCTAAAGAGGCCACAGAGCCTTGGAAAGACCAGGGTCCCTTGGTCAGGGTCCTGTGGTCCAACACAGGAGCTAGGGAGTTGCACAGGCCTTCTTTTTTCTCTATTGCTGCTGCTATGTTTTTCCTTCCTTTATCTTTATTGTAGGCACACTGGAGGGTTGTCTACTAGCTCTCTCGTCCTTCCCTGGTATCTTCTCCATAAAGGGTCTATAATGATCTGGAGGAGTGTCTAATAGGAAGTATAATGAGGGGAAAGGGCCCTGTGCCTTCCTCTTTCCACTCCTGGCTTATCATCTTTAGCTTCCCTGGTCTCAACTCAGCAACTCAGTCTTTCTGCTAATAATGTAGGATTTCTACGCATTGCTATGTTAGCACTCTCCCTTGAATTCTGTAGCTATACTGACAGAAGACTTAGGCTTGAAATCTTATTTTTTTCCCCATTAAATGTTTCTCTTCAGTATATGGTATGCAGAGATCTCTGAGCACAGGAAAGATCTTTTCTGTTCTAATCCTTTAACTTTTGCATGTGCAAATATGACCACATTTGAAACTATCAAAGACTACAAATGTGCTAGGCTAACAGGAAAAGAACTGGGGTAATAAATCTTATGTCCCATTGGCCATATACATTGGAGAACCCAGATAAGAAGACAGAGGGGACTGGAAGAAAAAGCAAGAAAACATAATCTGAGATTTTTTTCGGGAGGGTAGAATGAAGCTCCCAATTGAAGGGAAAGCCTAGGGAGTTTGGAGGGGTTCCCTTCCCCTCTGCCCAGTTTCCTTCCCTGTCCTCACCTTTTCTCTATGTGTGCCTTTTCTTACTTTGGTCTTGACTTATCTCATTCAACATGATTTGCTCTAGCTTCATCCACTTCCCATTGAATGCTATTATTTTATCTTGTCTGTTGGCTATGCAGAATTCCATTGTGTGTGTGTGTGTGTGTGTGTGTGTGTGTGTGTGTGTATGCCACATTTTTAATGCAACCTATTTATTTATGTATCCAGTGTACATTGATCAGAAACATACCTTTCATCACCTTCCCCCTCTCTCCTCTCTGTTCCACCGGGACAGTGATAGTTCCTATTTCTTTTTTACATATGTGCGCTGAGCATTATGACTAAAAGTGTACTCTTCGTTTTTTCCATTCATTTACTTCTCCCCTTAGCCATCCCCAACAAATGAAACTAAGTTCCAGCTTCTAGACAGTGAGTCTGAAAAACCTGTATCTGTCAATTGTTCTAAAGGATTACTCCATGGTGTTTTACTCCTGTATGTATTATATTTTAGTCAGTGTGACAGCATATATAGGTATATGCCCTGTGTGTGTTTACATGGGAAGTAGTGTTTTGGGCCTCAATTCCACATATGAGTGGAAATATGCATTGCTTGTCTGATTTACTGGCCTGATTTACTTCAGTTAATATGAGTGTTTGCAGATCTATCCATTTCCCTGAACATTTTATGATTCCATTTTTTTTATCATGGGGCTTGAATTCTGGGCCTTGGTGCTGTCCCTGAGCTCTTCAGCTCAAGGAAATCACTTTACCACTTGAGCCATAGTGCCATTTCCAGTTTTCTGGTGGTTAATTTGACATAAGAGTCACATGGACTTTCCTGCCCAGGCTGGCTTTGAACTGCAATCCTCAGATCTCAGCCTCCTGAGTAGCTGGGATTCCAGGCATGAGTCACCAGTGCCTGGCTTATGATTCCATTCTTGAAGGCTGAATATAATTCCATTGTATGCATGTATATATATATAATCTATATATATGCCTCTACCAATAAATGCTACTATTTCTGTTCTCATTTCTATAGTACCTTCAGAATTTGAAAATTTCCATATTCATATCACAGAGAAGTCTTGGGAGCAAGTATGACATTGGACTCATTCCTAAATACCCACCCTGATTTCTCTTTTCTCTCATACTTTTTTACTCATTCTTCTATTACTACTGCATGTTTTATTTTATCTTTGTCTATTTGCTATTCATCTGCCTCTTCAATTGGATTATAAACTCCCTGGAGGCAAGATCAATCCACATTGACTTCATTTTCCTACCACATCAGCAAGATCATACATATATCATATATTTTAGTTAACTCACATATCAGAAATCTACTATGTACAACATTGCAGAATCCCTATTCTGTCTTCTTAAAATTAGATTTGTTGTCATGGAGGCATCAGTGATTGTGATATATAGATCAGAGATAGGAATTAAGCAATAAGTCTTGGTTATTGACAAGTAGAATGCTAAAGTTACATTTCTACAGACCTACTTCAAGCAGATGGAGTAATATTCATTAAAATGTGTGAATGATCCAGCTGGTGAAGAATATGCTGGGAGATGGAGCATAGATGTGATCGAGTAATAATTTTCTTTCAAATGTTATGACCTTTCAAAGAAGTGTCTTCACTTCACCATTTCACATCCTATATAAAAAAGGAGGGCAGTCTCCTGGGCTTCACTCCTGACTTACACAGTAGCCTAGAAACTGCACTTCAGCTTGAATCCCTTTGTAAAAAAAAAAAAATCCTTAAACACCAATGATTAATTAGGCATAGAACAGTGCCTGACATATAAGCGATACATGCATGTTTGATATCATTATTTCCATCCTTGAAGCAAAAGAATAATCAGGCTGCAGTGAGGCAGGCCTGTAATCCTGTCATTTAGTTAAAGCTCCTTTCAGCAGAACTTCAAGTAATTAACCAGTTAGCTTGATAGCTAGCTAATAAATACAGATAGATAAATAAGTAACTAAACAGAAAAGATAATAAAATTAAGAGTCTTGTATTTAAGCCCAGAAGTGCAAATAACTGAACATTTCATCTACCATTCTATTTCGGTAAAATCTGAGCATACGCATTGAGCTGTGACCCCTAATTTGGCTGACATTTAATCATTTAGAACTTTCCCTAGTTACCTGAATGCTATTTCAGACAGGTATAGTTTCACCACAAGAGTATGCATTGCTTATTTTCTCTTTACTTTCTGTTCTCATTCTTGAAACCCTCCCCTTAGCCTATGGAATTCTTTGTTTTCAAGCCTCCAGATGATATGCATTCTGATGTGATCGTAGCATGGGAGGCACTGCAGGAGACACACAGAGGCCGTGCTTCCACTCCTCATCCACAAATTCTGGTATGATAATCATATGCAGATTTAAGCCACTGTTTTTGTGGCAACTTCTTTCTTAAATCTAGATATCCTACCTTTCTTTTCTTGAAAAAATTATTGTTATTGTAGAGTTGATATACAGAGGAATTACAGTTATATGAATCAGGTAATGCATAATGAGTACAATTCTTCTTTAACCATGTCTCCTCTTCCTTCTTTCCCTCCCTCCCTCCCTTCCAGTTTTTCCCTCCCAGCATCACCCACAAGATGTACAGTTCAGTTTCTACATTGCTATTAGTGAGTATCATTCTTGTAGTTGTTCACCCTTGTTCCACCTTTTCTGTGCTTCCCCTTGCACTCCCAAATGCAAACAAATAAGACAAAAGGAAGAGAAAACAAAAACAGCAGCAATGTCAACTAAAAATGTCTCCTGTTTCCTTTTGTTTGAGTTCATTTCATAATTTTGTTTTTGCTAGTACTGGGGCTTCAACTCAGGGCATGAGCACTATCCTTGAGCTTTCTTAAGGCTAGCACTCTACCAGTTCAGTCACAACACCGTTTCCAGCTATTATTGTGTATGTAGTACCAAGGAATCAAACCCAGGGCTTCGTGTATACTAGGTAAGCACTCTACCACTATGCTACATTCACAGCCCAGTACACACACACACACACACACACACACACACACACACACACACACACACACATATGTATGTATATATATATGCGTTTTTTGTTTGCCAGTCTTGGGGCTTGAAATCAGGGCCTGAATTCTGTTTTTGGGTTTTCCTCAAGGCCGGCACTCTATCATTTGAACCACAGCACCACTTTCGGCTTTTTTTTTTTTTTCAGTGTATGCGATATGGAGTAATGGAACCCAGAGCTTCATGCATGCTAGGTAAGCACTCTACCAATAGGCCATGCTACCGGCTCCCCCATAAAATATTTCTGTATGATACTATTCGCACAGCTATTGAACCTTTGTTAACCACTCTTCTGAACATCCCCACCAGCATTTATTATTGTTAGTTTTCCCGATAATGGCCATTCTAACGGGTCTGTGGTGGAATCTCAACGTTGTTTTGATTTGCACTTCTTTAATGTCTAGAGATATTGAATATTTCTTTATGTATCTATTGTCCATTCTTCTTCCTCTGAGAAGTTTCTCTCTAAGTCTTTAGCCAATTTAGTGATTCAACAAGTTGAGGCTTTGAGGTTTTATTCTTGGGGCTTTAAGTTTTTGACCTCTAAGTATATTTTAGATAAGAGGCTCTTGTCTGATGCATAGTTACTAAAGATTTTCCCCCCATACTGTGGACTTTCTATTTATCTTGCTAGTTATGTCCTTGACAATTTGTTATTTAGTATTGCAATGTTACTATGATACAGTAACCAGCATGTAATTAGAGCTCACACATGGCACTGAGTCCAGCCGTTTAAGACCCAAGACCTTTGCTTTGTCTTCTCAGCTAAGTTTTGAGTGTTAGAGGATTTAAGGTGCATGGGCTGGCCCAAATTATTTTTTGACAGTATTGACATTTGAAGTCTGGGCCTCATGCTTGTCAGTTCTTTATTTCTTGAGTCATGCCCCTGAACCATTTATTGTTAAAAAATCTTTTAGTTGGGGCTGGGAGTGTGGCCTAGTAGTAGAGTGCTTGCAATAAAGCCTTGGGTTCAATTCCTCACTACCACATACACAAAAAAGCTGGAAGTGGCCTTGTGGCTCAAGTGTCAGAATGCTAGCCTTGAACAAAAGTGTCCAAGAAGAATGCCTATCCCCTGAGTTTAAGGCTCAGGACTGGCAGAAAAAATGTTTTAGTTAATTTTAGATAAAATATTGTACTTTTGCCCAGACCAGAATTTGACCACATTCCTCCTAACAATGCCTCCGAGAACCCTTTCTGTTTGTGTGTGTGTCTCCCTGTATCTCTTCATATGTCTCTGTCTCTCTCTGTCTCTCTGTCTCTATCTCTCTGTCTGGCTGTTTCTCTCTGTCTCTCTCTTTCTCTGTCTCTGTCTCTCTCTGTCTCTGTCTCTGTCTCTCTCTCTCTCTCTCTCTCTCTCTGTCCCTCTGTCTCTCTCTGTCTCTCTGTCTCTCTCTCTCTGTTGTAATTGTGGTAATTGTGTCTGAATTTAGGCCTTGCACTTGCTAGGCAGGCACTGTAACATATGAATCATGTCCCCAATGTCTAAGCTATTCTTTTATTAGTTTACATTTAGTTATATGGGTTTCTTTTCCTACATGCTTACAATACATTCCAACTGCCTTGGTGGCCATAATTAGAATGAGATTACCTTAACTAGGTGAAGCTCCAAGGTTCAAGGACTCTGGAAGAGTGGCAGGGTTCTGCTTCTAACCCATGCTTGTTTGTTTGTTTGGTTCTAGTAATGTACATTATATTTAAAATTACATGGAAGATCACGTTTTGATTAAAATGATGATTGAAGCTGAACACGGCACTAACTCACTAAATAGCAAGTATCTTATTAGCAGTTTGTTTTACATTCTCACAAGGGTTTTTTTCCCCCCATAATAATTAGGTTATAACATTATCATATAAACTAAGAGTACAGATAATTTATGTTCTCTAAATTTAAATCATTTTGGACTTAAAAGTGGATACCAGAGATTATCTAGGTAATTCTCTATAGAATATTTTCTTTGCAATCACTGGTAAAGAAATAATAACATTGGGATATACAAGTCTAGAGTTCTTTATTTGTTTTTAACTAAAGATGAGTCTCAATTTCTTTTGCCACACCATTCATTCCATTTCATAATTAATTTTTATAGTCAAACAATTTCTTCACTGTTTGGTTATAATTTTACATTCTAGCACTGTCAACTAAGTTCTCTCTCTTCATACATATTTAACTGATAATTTCCAAAGTTATCAGTTATTACTTTGAGCCTGTCTTGGTTCTTATTGCATGAAATGCTACCTTCCACTTAACTTTTTCTTCCTTGGAAATTCCCAATTATGTTTGAAGGCTTGTTCTCAATGACCACTTGAAAATCGAGTAGACACTTGCAGTGCAAAACTTATCCCTTCCCCAGCACCAATGACTCCCACAGTGGATGGCATCTTGGTGATGCTTTCTCCTAAAATGGAAGCACTTGAAAGGAGGAAACACTTTTTTTCTTTAATTTGTTGCCTTTCTGGTATTGTTTGACCCATAATAACTGCCCAGGAAATGCTTGTTGGCATAATACAGAGAGAAGAGCCATCTACTGCCAAACCTCCCTTTTCTCGGGAAGCATCTGCTTTGTGGTACTGGCTCATGAGGCCTTCTTGAATGACAATCACAGCAGAAACAAAATCTCAATGACTCCCACTTTCATGTGATTGAAGAAAAGAGGATGGGCTGTTTTTCTCTGCCAGTTGTTCAACAGATGTTAGTCAGGTTGCATACGAATGCCAAGTTACATGCGAGAGATGCCAGTTGTTTAATGTTGGCTAATCTTAAAAGGCAAAAAGAAGAAACTGCAAACGATGACCTTTCTCTAGGGATCGCTACATTTCTTGGTGACATGTTGCTATGCAATAAAAATAAATAAAGTTTCTTTGGGAAAATGTAAGCCAGGGAGAATACTCCTTCTTGATGAAGGCTTTCATTGTCAATACATGTTCTTCTAAGCACAATGCTAACCATATGCTTTATTGTAATACTGTGACAATATGCATAATTCTAGTCCTGGCTCTCTTGTAGCAGGAGGCTTGTTTGTGTGGATATTTATTGATGCAATATATGTTTGTTGAGTCAATACATTCATGTATTTATTGTTTCGTATTGATCCATATATTCATTGGGTTAGTAAGTTTATATTGAGTCACAAAAGAGAAATAAAATTTTTCACACTTTCCAAACTTTCTACATAAATGTTGAAGGACTATTTTTAGATCCTACATCCTTTAAAGAACCAAAAAGAGACAAAGGACAGAGTACAAAAGGTGAAGCAATGCAATAGTGATACTTTCAAGATACTATGTTGGAAATAAGCTTGGGGAAGATGGAGTTGGCGAGGGCAGGAATGGGAGAAAACGAGGGAGGGAGTAATAATGTTCTACAAGAAATTACTCATTACCTTACGTATGTAACTGTAACCCTTCTGTATATCACCCTTAACAAATAATAATAATAAAAAGAATCAGAAAGGAGAGATCAGAAAGGCTGAATTCCAAGGAGATAATGAACAGTCTCCCTTAGATCATGTATAGAATTCTTTATCCTACCTCTGTTTTGTCTTACGCAAGATTCAGAAAGCTAACCCAATGTTACTTCCCCAGTCTAGTCATTTAGCCTTAGGGAAACTAAGATAACCCGGGAGATAAGCAGAAAACCATTCTTGAGGTGATCTAAGGTGGAAAGGAGGGTAGAAGTCTGATTGTTACTCTCCAAAAAATACGTATGTTCACCTGATCAAAGTGCATTGCTGATTATTTGACTTTATTCCATCCAGTCTCTCATTACATAAGTATGTATAGATCACCTCACAGTAAATCTTGCTGGATACACAGAATATAGCAGTGAGTAAAAATAAAAGCATCTCTGACAGCAAATAAGAAACCATCTCCATAAACATAAAATTACAAAGGTGTTAATGGGAGAAACTGGCAGCTATCATGGCTATGAGGATAGTGTATCTCTTCCTTCCTTCCTTCCTTCCTTCCTTCCTTCCTTCCTTCCTTCCTTCCTTCCTTCCTTCCTTCCTTCCTTCCCTTTCTCCTTTTCTTTCTGTCAGTTGTGGGGTTTGAACTCAGGGTCTGGGTGCCATCCTGGAGCTTTTTGCTCAAGGCTAGTGCTCTACCACTTGGATCCACAGTGCCACTCTTAGTTTTCTGGTGGTTAATTGGAGATAAGAGTTTCACAGACTTTCTTACCATGGCTGGCTGGGAGCTGTGATCTGCAGAGCTCAGCCTCCTGATTAGCTTGGATTACAGGCTTGAGCTGCAGGTGCCTAGCTGTATGTTTATCTTTGACCTTAAGAATCTTGAAAATAATGCTTTACTAGCAAGTCCTGCAGGGAGATTATTAGAACAATATTAGTTTAGACATGAAAGATTCCATTTACTTTGCCCTGTGCTTACCCACTCATACGTTTTGAAAGATTGCTCATCATCCCTATGGTAAATTAATAGCTCTTTAATTATTCTTTTAAAAGTCTTTAATCAGTAGTCCTTAGAAGTCTATTCAGAGCCACTTAGGTTTGGCTGGTGTTGAGACTTGACTGAAATCTTCATCCTGATCATTTTATCTTTCCAAATAAAGAAACACACATTGTCAAAGGCAGCGTGTTTTAGGGTGAAGAACATGAGCTTTGTAATTTTGCCTGGGTAATTGTTAAGGCTGTGATATTAAAATAATCATAGTTACCCTATCACTTGGAAATTGACACTAAGCTGTACAAATAAAAATAGGTAGTAATTACCGTAAGCAAAAATAATCATTTTGTTTATACACATCAATGGATGAGGAGAGAAGCCATAAATAGCAACTTTAAAAAATCAACAGTCATAGCCAAAGAAAGCATGTGGATTTGTATTTATTTTGGTTTTAAATTACATGTCAAATAATTCTGTAGTATCTCTTATGGAAAGCAGCATGGCCCTATCTACTATGCACATTTTTTCCCACCTTGAAGAGAATTATTTGCAGACATCTCTACCTGACTTGTTTTGATGCATTATTGACTTTCATGCCTCCAAATAATATTCTTGAAGGAGTTTGTAAAATGTTTTTTTTTTCTCTTTTTTGTGGGTCATGGGGCTTGAACTCAGCCTGGGCACTGTCACTGAGCTCTTCAGCTCAAGGTGACCACCCTATCCTTGAGCCAAACCCCACTTCTCGTTTTCTAGAGGTTAATTGGAGATAAGAGTCTCAAAGTTTGGCCTAGTGTTGGAGTGCTTGCCTAGCATGTACGAAGACCCTGATTTGACTCCTCAGTACCACATACACAGACAAAAAGCCAGAAATGGTGCTGTGGCTGAAGTGGTAGAACTCTGTCCTTGAGAAAGCCTAAGGACAGTGCTCAGGCCCTGAGTTCAGTTCCCAGGACTGGCAAAAAAAAAAAAAAAAGAGTCTCAGGTCCTTTTGTGCCCAGGCTGGCTTTGAACCTTGATTCTCAGATCTCAGCCTCCTGAGAATCTATGATTACAGGTGTGAGCCACCCCACCCAGCTTGTTTTTTTCATTTTAATATATTTTGGGGAGGTCCTGGGGCTTGAACTGGGGCCTGGGTGCTGTATCTGAGCTCTTCAGCTCAAGGCAACTACCCTACCCCTTGAGCCACAGTGCTACTACCTTTTTTCTAGTGGTCAATTGGAGATAAGACTCTCATGGTCTTTAGCACCCGGCTGGCTTTGAACAGTGATTCTCAGATCTCAGCTTCCAAGTAGCTAGGATTACAGGCCTGAGGTACCGCACTGTGCCCATTTTAATTTATGTTGACTGTTTACCTTGAAAAAGTAATATTAAAAAATCTTTCCCTTTTCTTCTTCAACCTTGTGCATACTTCTACAATTTTCCTACTGGAATGACACTTTTCCTTTCTGTCCTTCTTTTAAAAAAAATGATGAGGCTGGGAATGTGGCTTAGTGGTAGAGTGCTTTGTATCTAGAATGCACAAAGCCCAGGGTTCGATTCCTCAGTTCCCCATAAACAACAAAAAACGCCAGAAATTGCACTGTGGCTCAAGTGGTAGAGTGCTAGCCTTGAGCAAAAGTGGCTCAGAGACAGTGCCCAAGCCTTGAATTCAAGACCCAGGACTATAACAAACAAGGTTTAAGGATCAAGGTTCAAAGCCAGCCAGGGCACAAAAGGACCTGAGATTCTTATCTCCAGTTAATCTCTAGAAAATGGGGCAGTGGGGCTTGGCTCAAGGGTAGGGTGGCAACCTTGAGCTGAAGAGCCTGGACAATGCCCAGGCTGAGTTCAAGACCCATGACCCACAAAAAGAAAAAAAATGTTTAAAAAATAGTAGTATATTTTGCTCATAGTTCAGGACATTGGAAGTCTAGACAAAAATATGATGCTGATATTTGTTGAAGGCATTCTTGCAGCATCAAATTGTGCTTCTTTAGGCCAATATACAATGTTTACATATGTATGACTAGGTCAATATTATTTGTAGCAGTCCTATAGTCAATTATCTTTCTTCCTTTAATGTAAAATTTTGTTCTCAAAGTTTTCTTCTTTTTATATATTGTTTTTCTATATATTGATAATGAATTCAAATTCAACCTCAAAACTCTTTGCCAGTTGTCTACCTCTTGTCTAAAACCGAGACTCATTAGGTAGTCTAATAATTTCAGCTGTCTGAAGATGTCTGTCCTGGAGAATTTTGGCCTATCCTTAATTGTATGGGGTTTGTTTGTTCTATTTCTCATCTAATATCTTTTTTCTTTTTGCCTGTTCTGGGGCTTGAACTCAGAACCTGAGCACTGTCCTTGGGCTTTCTCAAGGCTAGAGTTCTACTACTTGATCCACAGTACCACTTCTGGCTTTTTTTTTCTATGTATGTGGTACCAAGGAATTGAACCCAGGTCTTGGAGCATATGAGGCAAACACTATCACTAGGCTAAACTCTCAGCCCTGTATCTAATATCTTAAGGTAACTTTTCATAGCTTTCCTTTGAAATTAAATGTTCCCCTTATGCTATGTATCCCCTCTCATATTATGTCAGTTTAGTGCCAAATTATGTACCCTTTCATGATGAAAGCTATTTATCTATTGCACAAAGTTCCCTGCATATGCTGATGCACTGTATTTGGACCAACATTCTAGCTCACAGTATTGAGCCACCACATTAAGGCAGGAAGAGGAGAAACAACCAAACCAAATTATTGGCCAAAGCAAATCATACATCATACCTGTTAGGGGTACAGAGAACTATGTGCTTAGAAAGAAAGGAATGACAGGAAATATTAATTATGTAGCTTGCTATGCTTTCTGATTGTTTCTTAGTGCAGGCAAGCTGTGAGGATCAGGTCTGTGAGTACTCTGACCACCTTCACAGAGAGGTATACTTGAAGTACATTTTAGCCAGGTTCCATACTGCTTATGTTTTGTTTCTGGTCTAAATGCCTTTAGCATTTGAATGACAGCTGCTGTTGGCGTTGACTGGATATCAGATCCACATTGGACAGGACCTAAACAACAAATGTTCCATCATTTCAACTAACAGATGTGCATCCTTTCTTCATATTGATTATAGGGCATTTGGGCTGTTTCCATAACTATGGCTATGGTGATTGAGTGGCAATGAACATGAGCGTGCAGGTGCCTTTATTGTATTCTAGTTGCAATCTTTGTACAAATGCACACGAATGGCATCCTTTTCTAGAACCATTGTGAGCCAACACTTCTTCATTTAAAATGTATAACTATGATTTGGTAAGCGTATTATCCACTGTGCTTGATGTTCTGTTTTGTTGGTTTACTTTATGACTTAATTTTCATCATGGCTCTCTGTGTTCTATCTCTGAAAATTATATTTAACGATCTAAACTTGTCCTCCAATTTGCTTCTTGTGTCTGTATATATTCTGGACAAAAAAAAAGCTTTGGGGTTTCAGTACTTCTGTTGAATTAATTTTCAAGAATTCTCATATTTCAATGGAAGTGTGGAATGTGAAGAACAATATATTGTCAAATCATGGGAAAAGTGAGTAGCTATATCTTGAAATAACTTTGGAGAATTGTTTTATGGGGACCATACAGATTTTTAGATGTATCAAAGGAAGAATGTTCTCCTCTGGAAAGAAAGAACAAATGTTAGATATTCAAAAAATGTAGTATTTCTAAACTTCCAAAAATGGTGAAAAAGTTTTGATTTTGCCCATTACTCTTACTAATCTTTTACAGCCTGCAGGAGAGGAAAAAGTAAAGAGCATTTGGTAGAGAAATGAAAGAGATGAGAAACTTAACTCATGGAAGGTTATGTCCCTAAACTCATCTTGTGTTGGATATGCCATAAGTAAAAACAAAACCATAAAACAACAACAACAAAAAAAACCCCTGCTTTTCACTACTACTGACCATCCCAGCATAGTCTACACTACCTTAAATGAGTTCTGAACATTTATGTCAGTCCATAACTTGGCAAACTTACCTATTCCAAGCCTATTTTAAAATAAAGTGTTATAACAAAACAGTCACTGGTAACACTTGAATATCCGTTGTCTACCTGCTACTCTTCTTTTTCTTTCTCTTTCCTTTCCTGTCTTTTTTCTCTCTTGCTTTATGTCTCTCTTCACTCTGTCTTCTTTGGTTTCTCCTTACTCTTCCTATTCCTATTTTCTTCCTTTCCTCTCTCCTATAATCCCTCTTTTCATCTTTCTCCCTTCCCACTTTTCTTTTTTCCTTTCCTACATCTTTTCTGCTTCCTCTCCCTTATCCCTTCCTTTGTTTTATCTTATTTGTTTTTACTTATTTCTTCTTTCATCATTCAGGCTTTCCTCCATCCTTGTTAGACTCCTTTGACAGGAGTATAAATATTTTATTTTCTTCTTCTAAGCAGAATGCATAACCTTCTATGATCTCAATGCTTTAAACCATCTAGCATTTCTTGTGAGTCACAGGTTCTATTCTGCTCAGGGAAATGATTACTTTTGTTTGGTAAAGAGGTAAGGAAAAGAGAACAAAAATGAGCTATCCCCAAGGCACTACCAGAACCCTCACCTTGTTCTCAGAACTAAGGCAGCTGTGGAATCTCAGTTGGTTAACTATCTAGGAGTTACCCTTGACTGAGAGAAGCTCTTTTTCTTAACATTATAATTTGGGGGAGGATTGGTGAAGGGGGACGATGTTTGTATCTGAAGCTTATTAAGTTCAAAAAAACAAATTCTGACTCCTTTGTCTCAATTAGTACAATTTAGTTCCAGAGATATTAAACTTTACTTCTAGAGATCCTTATTGCAGCCAATCATAAATATACTTCTTCTTTTCTCTTCTGGGTTGAACTTGTATTCAGAACAGAAGGTGTCTTAGGAAGGCTCAAAAGGGACTTGGAGCTTGGTTCCCTACAATAAGGAATAATTGGCTGGACATGTTGGCTCATGCCTGTAATCCTAGCTACTCAGGAGGCTAAGATCTAAGAATCAAGGTTCAAAGCCAGCCCAAGCACAGAAGAACCCAAGACTCTTATCTCCAATTAACCCCTAGAAAATGGGAAATGGGGCTTGGCTCAAGGGTAGGGCAATAGCCCGGGGCCAAGTTCAAGCCCCATGACCCGTTAAAAAAAAGAAAAAGAAGGAATAATTGTTGTTTGCTAGCTTTAGGAGGCTATTAATTATAGGGACAATGGTTTGGTATGACTGTTTTTGGAAGATGTTGAGGCATTGAGAAATAGTAAAAAGAGATTATGTAGAAACAGTTACTTGGAGTGGGGCCCTGGTAGCTAATGCCTGTAATCCCAGCTACTCAGGAGGTTGAGATCTGAGGATCATGATCCAAAGCCAGCCCAGGCAGGAGAGCCCATGAGCCACTTCTCTCCAATTAACCACCAGAAAACCAGAAGTGGCACTGTGAGGCTCAAGTAGTAGAGTAATATTCTTGAGCTGAAGAGTTTAGGGACAGTGCCCAGGTCCAGAGTTCAAGCCCCATGACTGACCAAAAACTATGTCACTTGGTGTGTGTGTATGTGTGTGTGTGTGTGCGTGTGTGTGTGTGTGTGTGTGTGTGTGGACTTAGGATCCTCCGGTAATAGCATATACCTATCTTGGTAGGAATAGATTGGTATCCAGGTTATCCTTTTTGCTTTTCTCACCAGTAGGGCCTAAATTAGAAGTGCATAATACTTCACAAGTTTTACACATGGTATTGCAAGAGAATAAGGGACTCAGTTGGCAATAAAGATGCAATTGTACCCACATAGTTACGGAATCCATTTACCTTACAGAAAAATCATGCAAACTGTAGAGTGGTAGAAAGCTCTTCGAAGTCCAAGATGAAGCACCAGATTAGAGATGATCCCCTTCAGAGAAGGGAGCTTGCTCTCAATGTGCAGGGTTTATGCTAAATAATGATTCTACTATGTTTCCATGTCCCCAAGGTTGATGTCTAGGGATTGAGGGTAGGAAACACAGTGGTGGGATTCCACTAGGGAATGTTGTGAGCCAACCCATTAAACTTCATACCTTGGCTTCCATTCAGTCACTTTGCAAGATCCTTCTGTTGAAAGACCAGCAGGCAAAGAAGAGAGCCGCCATTCTGGACAGGACAATTGATCTTACCCATCTACCGTTATACAATGAGGGCAAGGAAGAATTGGCATGGGCCTTAGGGTTTTCATGACAAATCCTGGCACACCCTTGTTCATTCTGAAGGTATTTGGACAGAAGCCCTGGTGTGAGAAGAGTATGTTAACCAGGAACTCAGACCTTTCAAGAATGAGTGCATTGGTTATCCCAGTAGATCATTCATCAAGAGCAGAAGATGAACTAATCAAAGAAGAGCCCAATCTAGGGGAGGAGAGAGTATCTGTTACACTTTAAAAGACAGTGTACACTTTTAAAGAAAGCCAAATGGGCCAGGCTATAAATTTTTACAGTCCCACTACATCTTCCTCATGTAAGTTTCTTTAGGAAGATACCAATCAAAATGTCTGGATGCAGATTTGTCTCCAAGTCAGCAAGCGAAGTGTCGAAGAGGCCGTGTCAGCCATTCACATTCCCCTTTGCGATCAGGACTTTACTTTTTAAGCCAGGAGTACTGGGAGATGCTAATAGTCAAATGCTGCATGCTATGAGAATATCTTCTGCCTGAGAGGAGTTGCTTGGGCCAAACTCATATTCCCTCAATGTAAGCAGTCTATATCCACAGACTGCTTGATGTGTCTCTTGACCTTGCTTCCATGGGGTAACTCTGGACAGCTCTTCCAACTCCTGAGCTCTTCTCGGGACTGGGTGAGGCCTCTCTTGTATCACAGATTAGTTTTTGGTCTGCCTCAACCTGTTCCCTATAGCTCTTGTCAGTGTTATTTCTGAGCATGTTCCCCTCATAAACCTTCTGTATACAACTCTTGAAGTCTGTTGCCTAAGAAACCCAGGAAATGAAATCTAGTAAAAGGAACTTTTATATGTATTTGGAAGAAGCCTTTGGAAGTCTACGCACATACTAGTTACTTCTAGTGATTGTGACTAATGCTATCCAGTCGTGGGAGAAGGAAAAACTGAAATGAAATGCTATTTCAAATAACGTAAAGATGATTCATTAGTCTCAAGGAAATCACTTCAATTGATCACAGAGAAGAACGCAATTCTGTTTTCTTTGTTTTTTTATTGTTGTTGTTGTTTGTTTTTTTTTTCACCGATCCTGGGATTGAGCTCAGTGAGCGTGGACTTTCTCAAGGCTAGAGCTCTACCACTTGAGCCACTGCTAAAAAATAGAAGCTATCTATGAAAGCATATTTGGTCAGGGGAAGACAAAAGAAAGCCTCACTGATCTCCCATATGCTTTGTTTTGTCCTTGGGTGTAGTTTATGGGCCGAGGCAGAGAAGAGAGGTACAAGAGCCACTAGCAGTAGTAGATGATCAAGATTCTTAGGGTTTGAACAGCACCTCTTTCCTTTCCAAAACACCCAGATTTTCCTGTGGATAATTAATCCTTTGCCCCCGGGCATTTGCTCCAGGAAGGAGGAATCTTACCATACTGTCAGTGCTGTTTTCAGCCTCCACTTACTGCCGAGTAGTTGGTACACTTCAAATCGGACCAGATGTGTTACTTTCTGGAAATCTGAAACTGCAGAAAGGCAGAGGTGGTGGTGGCAGTAGCTGGCTCAGTAAAGAAGTCCCATCCCTATGTGTGAGGTTACAGGGAAGGCCAAGGTGATGGTGGTATCTGTTCCCAAGTGGTGGTATTTGGTCTGCCATATTTCCTGCTGTCTTCCCATGCTCTGTGTTCAGGCTCCTATCCTTGGTATGAGCTTCTAATAGGCTTTAGATGGCATCTAGGCGTGAGAGGGTTCATTTCCTCCACTCATTAAAGAATGAAAAGGTGGGAAGCTTATAGAGTAAGTTTACTTGGAAGTGAAAGGAAAGCAGTGAAAAAGGAGGCTGGAGAGATTCCAGAGAATCCAATGGCTCCTCACTGCTGGTGGTTTTTATAAGAAGAACTTCCTCCCACATCTTCTTTGGGTTTTACGCTAGTGACTGGCTGGTCTGTGCATCTCCTGTCCCATCTCTTTGCATGGGTTGAGCAGGCACAGAGGAGCATTACAGGAGCCAGAGTAGAATGGCCACGTCTTATCTGCCACATGTGATAGCCACCACTTGTAATCTGTCTCCCTACTAGGTTCCCTTTCTTGCCCTCACCTTCAATAAACAATATTTGTGGCCCCAGCTGACCAACCTTAGCTTTTATTTCATATGATTAATTACATTGATTTCAATCTGCCAGACCCAAAAAGGGTGAGTTGACATGAAAAAGGACAAGTCCTTGTTCATGATCCTTTTCTAGAGCTAGAATCCCCAAATATGGAAGAGATAAAAAAAAAAAACAACAACAAAACTAAAACACAGCACTTGGATAGTTGGCTAATGGTGGAGATTAGAGAGAAGTACACAGTTTCTGGTAGGTGATAGTTTTTTATGCTTACAGATGAGAGCCTCTAGATTTCACAGTAAACAAATAAACATTAAATTTCTTTTGACTATCTTAGATCTGGAGCCTATGAAAACGTGAGAACAAGAACTCATTCTAGAGTAATAGGAAACTCAGATGACTCAAAAGATGGGGCTTTATTGTTATCAAGCTCTGCTCATTTTCTGGACACTGAGCACATTCCTGATGACAGCTGGTTTACTTATCTATTTTTCCCTCTCTTTCACATAAAAAGGAGTGCAAGATGTGCAAAAATGCTTTTGGTTTCTGTTTTTGTAATTGTTTGCAAGCTAGCTAAATGGTAATGTACTGTACTTGATTTTCTGTTTAGAGCTGCTGGGGTTTCTTTCAAACATCTTCCACATATTTCTCCCTTTGTTATTGAAGACTAGGAATAATGCACATTCCTGAGCCTGCATTTGCATCATGTGAGAGACCTCTGAAAGAGACTGTTTCCTAAAGAAGTCAGCTAGAATGAGGAGTGGGTGGAACGTGGTGAGAATCCTGTTCCAGAGTGTGTTTTACCCACACAGATGGGAGGGAAGGAAAATGCTCTACCCCCGCAGGCAGCTAACACAATGATCTCCCAACCCACTGGACTTCTTTGCTTCAAGTTTCACAACTGAGAAAATAGGGTACTATCTTCTTTATATAGAGTTTAAATTATTTTAAAATTCAGTGATGACACTTGGCCCCAGGGATCCTAGAGAATAATAACATCAAGGACTTCCTTCCTTCTTTGTTTTTTTGATATGTAGCAACCATCCTCACTAAGTAAGCTGGGGATAAATATAAAAAGCTGTAATACAGGTATTTCTAAGCAGATATCCTTTCTCCTGCTGTCAAATAGATAACACTTCTTTGCTGAGTATCTGGACCAACAGTGAACTCATGGGACCTCTACCAGGATTAGTTTTAAAAATTGACAATAAAAAGGACTTTTTCTGCCTTCTTGAGATATTCTTTCTGTTAGCTTTTACTGGGTGATGATTGAGACTATTATTTATGTCCATTATAATTCAGTTTTTATATCAGATGCTCTAATTTGTCTGTTTGATGTTCCCCGCCCATAGCTAATGCTAAAATCATTCATACAATTTCTACATCTATCTGTGGGAGCCAAAAACGCCTCATCTAGGCAGAAATAATAGTCTTGTCACCCTTAACTTCAAGAAGGCTGTTTAGTAAGATCTCTTCTAGAATGAATGCAGGACTATTAGGTGCAGAGAAAAACAGGAGAGGTGGGAACATGAGGAGAAAATTAAGTTTTCTTCTTACTGTTCAGTAATTGGGTTTATAAACTATGATAAACTAGGAGATACACCCGAAAACGTTAAAAAGGAAGTGCACCTTCTGGGGTGATTCTGCTATTGGGTCCAGTATTCAGAGAACTAACTATAGCTCCTCATGTTCTCTTTCTTCCCATTTCTCAGGCTTCATATCACAATTTCAGCGCACAGGTAAACTCAAGGAATGTGTTTCAATTAAGTAATAATATCTTGTGTTTGTGGTTCTAATGCTAATGGATTCATTCATTCCCAGGAAGTGTGAGCTGAGGAGAGCCCAAGAGAATTTTCTGCCCCAAGGGTCCGGGAAAACCACTTTCCTCTCTTCACACGTCATTTCTATGTTGAAATTCCTTCTGTGGGTTGAGACTTTGTTATGACTTAAAAACAAACGTTAACTAACAAGATTACCATATTCCAGTTGAATCTCTATCAATGCTGGGTGGGGACTTTTTTTTTGCAAGGAGACTTCGTGGAGGATAAACCAGTTCCACCAGTGAAGCAGAGTGTGGGCAAGTCTTTTTGTAGATGGTATCTCTGAGAGGAGAGGTGAGATATGGGGCAGAGGCAATGTGGGGAGAAATAGGAGGAAGCAGAATCTGCCATTCAGGCAGAATCTTCTGTGGCTGTGTGGTAAACCAATGACGGGAAGTTTTGAACATCTCTATTCAAAAATAAATAGAAAACAGCTATCATGCAAAAGGAAAGATGGCAGCACACATCTTAGGCCCTGCCTGTGCTGTGAGTTTGTACAGGATGGGCTGGTTGCCACTTCCAACTTCTGAGTGGACTTGATGGATGTTAGGGGAGGAATTTATCTCTGATGTTTACATAGTTATGGTATTGTGTGTGTCATGTGGGCAGACATGAATGAGAAGCAATGAGCCTAAAACTGTAGGAAGAGTTGGATGGTATGTCAGATAGTGAATCACAAATTTCCAGCCACAGCTTTATTAGATTTAAGGCAAGGGTACTACTTTAGAATCCTGTTTTAATATTCTATCTATATTTCTTTAAAACAGTTATCAAATTTGTTTCCCTGTGTCTGTCTTTTATTGATTACAAATGTTCCTAAATGTCAGGACCATGGAAAATGACAAAAAAAAATCAGTTCCTCATGTTCAAAAGGACCACATTCACTCCAAGACATCGTGAAGAATAGGAAGAAATATATAGATATATATGTATAATAAACAAATAAAAAGGAATTACTACACAGATGATTTAAATCACTCGGTTTTCAAAGATATAGAGAAACATGTTTTAGTGAGGGTGCAAGCTGCTTGGATTTGAATTTAATTTAAAGATGGACAGTTTCTCTTTAGGGTAGGCATTTTGTCTTCCTGAAGCCAGAATAGATTTCATCCAGATGCTTCATGTATTTTTTTTTTTTTGCTCTGAGAGCATACATTACATGGGAACTGAGCTGAAGGAGCTGAACAAAGCAACCTTGTAAATTCCAAATTTGGGTGATTGCATCATCGATGTCCTAAACATACTCAGAGTCCATTCCAGCTTTTATTTTTATTGAGCATTTGCAACTAATTCCCACTGATCAAAGACAATTTAGTCGGTTTTTTTTCTTTCTTTCTTTCTGGCAAGGAAATAGTGCTCTGAAAAGATGATATGGGAATCTCTCTTCTCTCTAACAGCCATACAGATCTGCTGCAGCAAGGGAATGGAGAATTGAGAAAAGCAGTGCATTTCGGGAGTTCATTAAGTGGCTGAATTCATTAAATGCTAGAAGGAGATAATTTAGACCTTTTCTGTTAACACAATAATTTGCAACTGTGTAATTATCAGGGTTTGCTTTAGTCTGGGATGAAAATCTGATATTTATACTTAAATGAAAATTATCTACCACTTAGACTGGTAAAAATATGAGCTGTATAGTTGTAGTTCTTGCTAAGATGTGAGGCTCAGGAATCACCACTTTGCATTCTCTTAATGAGGCCTTACACTGGGGGTGGGCAAAGCAGAGCAGTGAGGCCCAGGGAAGAGGTGGTGTCTGTATAGGATTCATGGTCTAACCAGGAGCCAAAGTTTTTAGATGAACCAGGAAACTCACATCTGTCAAGTTGCTTAGGTGGAAAATAATAAAGATGCCATTAAGATTACTTCTGGGCAGTTCCACATATTCTGGGATTCGGACTTAACTCAATTTGGAAGGCTGTCTTCAAGATAAAGAATGCAAATAATATGCATTCTAAGGTGTTAAAGGGATTGGAATTGACCCTAAAAGGGACCTGGCACTCAAGCCTTATTAGAGGTAAATCTACCTCTGTTTCTCAAAGGAATGGAAAATGATACCCTCGCACATACCAGTTGCCCCAACAAGCCAGAAAAAAAGGGCCAACATTTGTGCCAGAGGGTGGTGGTAAGGTCCCCTCTAGAACGATGCATGGTGGAGAAAGACTTCCATCAAGAGAAAGCGGTTTACAGAAATTCTAAGGTGTGGTCTCAGTAGAAGCTTCCACCATAGGGCATCCTCCTGTTTTCTAAGCATGATTATTTCTAGGTACAAGGTCACTATGTATTTATGACTCTTGGCTTGCACTGTGGCACACTCTATCATGCCATCCTCACAGTACGCAATGCTCCCAGCATTCCAGCCAGTACTTTCTGCCTTTGCAGTTGTGAAAAATGAGTTAACAGAAGGTTAAGCAACCAGATGTTCATCCTGGGGTCAGAGCTGAGCTATAGCATGGAAAACCTTGCTCTGCTCACAGAGCTCATTCTGAGAGGGTCTCAGAGGGCTTCAGTACATACAGTTTTGGTTATGGGGGAGGGAGGGAATGACCTCTCCCAGTGGTCTCACTGACAGCTTAAGTGACACCCACTTTCTGGAATGAGGACTTACATACAAGAACAGCATGAGTGATTGTGCCCTCCCCTCTGCTTTGACAGCTGGAATAAGAACCCTTTACTTGTTCTGGGTTTAGGAAAGTTATGACCTGGAAGGATGTTAGGAATTTTGTATTCCCTGGGATGAATAGCCATGAAATGGTATGCTTTCTCTCTCCTAGGGATATATTCTAGAATATACTCTTATTCTGATGCTGATGATAGAGCCTATTTTGGTGAGTTATCAAACAGGTAGAATTCCTGTTGGAAAGAAGGAAGAACACATGACTGGAGAGAGGAGATAACCCATGGCGCAACACATGCCACACAAAATAAGGCTCTTTGATAGAGAAGTCCTCCTTCTCTTAGTCACTTTGTCTTTTATTCTGTAATAATCCCTCATTCCCTCACCTCTGCCTCCCAACTATACATCTTTGGACAGGGAGCTTAAGATCTCACAGATTAATCCTTAAGCTTAGTTTTACATGAGACATGTGATTTGTTCTGATTAAGAGCAAAAGATACTCGTTGTGCTCTAGGTCTGTAGTAACTGGGTATTCTTTTTGCGACAGCAAAGAACTCACCAGTCATCTTGGAAAGTGGATTGGAAGCCTTGGAAAGGCGAGTTCTGTTTGTGGAAGGAACTGCTCAGGTTCCTTCCAAGTCTGGGGATCAAAGCGAACACACCCCTATTCCTGGGACAGTGCTTAAATGCTTGGAAATAATAACTGAGATGGGCAGGTTTGGAAGACATGGAAATAGGCCTGTCAAGTGTCAGTTTATACAGGAGGCGATGGAGTATGTACTGACATCTTGTAATCAAAAGGAAAGAATTATACTGTGTGTCTTGCCTGGGAAAAGTAGCCTGCAACTTAGCAAGTTGTATTTTATGCTCCCTGAACAGAGCTCTCAGAAGCCTCCCCTTATGTATGTATAAAGCAAATATTTAATGGCATTGGTGGTGGTTTACAAATAAAGTGTGGAGCTGGTTTGTTTAGTGTAAAAGAAATGCACTCCCACAGATCAGATAAAAACCCAACCCATCTCAGCAGGTACTAACTTGTTTAAGAAAACCTAGCTTTCAACAAGAAAAACAAAAACAAAAATACAAAAAAAACCCCAAAAAACAAAAAATGAAAACTGGGCGGGCTTACCAACTTAATCAGACTTTGGCAGCCCTTGATCTACTCTGCCAAGGATCTACTACTTGGGTTTTTAATTTATGATTTTAAGTGAAATGTTGGGCGAACAGAGAAAGTCAGCTACTTTCAATCAACTGGGAATCAATCGTGAAGTGGAAGGGGTGTTTATTTATTTGTTTGTTTTTAATTGCTCTAATAGATTGAGAAGTCTGGAATGACAGAGTCTTCAGGCTTTCACCAAAGGAACAGTGTAGAGATAAGTAAGGGGAGAAAATTTCTAAGCAGTCATGGAGGGCTGGAGACTATAGTGTGATTCTTTTTTTTCTTTCTTTTTCTCTCCCAACCTGCCTTTCTGAAAACCTTCATCTTCTAGGGGCTGCGACTGAGTTTTTAACTTAGGATGTTTCTGAGAAGAGCTATATAGGACAGAAGTGCACGCCTTGCTGTTGCCCTATCCTTGACCTTATATTCTTTTCCTTGAGAACCTTTTCTGAATGACCATTAGTTTCAAGCATACAAAGAATCCGCCAAATGCATTCTCAGCAGAATGATATGGATATATTCTGAAATGTGTTGTTATCCAGCTTAGAATTCCCGAAGCCTTTGCTCTGTTCATTTCCTTGCTGTCGTATTGCCTGCGACTCAGCATGTTTCTGAACAGTGTGTTGAATGCACCTCCTTCTTGGTTAGCTTAAAGGAATATTTTTGTATTCTAGATACAAAGCTAGAGACAGAATTTTATAATTTTGGTTAATAGTAAAATATACTACATCTACCAACAATGGATAAGACTATGCACATAGATATTTAACCGGTAATTCAAGACGTGTTTTTCAAATTTTGTTATTGTACAGGTGATGTACAGAGGGGTTACAGTTGTATAACTCAGGTAATGAGAACATTTTGTTTTGAATTCGTGCCACCCCTTCTCTCATGTTTTGCTTTGGAGGGGTGCAGGATTAAATAGGATCATACTAAACATATCAGTCAAGTGATGTTTTACAGTTTGTTTTTAACTTTGGAAGAGAAAGCTGATGAGAAGGGATGCAGAATTGAGAATAAGATTTCACTTATTTTTTCTGGTGCCAGTCCTGGGCCTGGGCACTGTCCCTGAGTTTCTTGCTTAAGGCAGTGCTATTTGACTCACAACTCTGTTTTTGGCTTTTCAGTGGTTAATTGGGAATAAGAGTTTCATGGACTTTACTGCCCAGGCTGGCTTCAAACTGCAAACCTGAGATCTTAGCCTCCAGAGTAGTTAGGATTACAGATCTGAGGCTACCAGGCCTGAGACACAGGCCTGATTTTGAATGAAAATGGGGTTCCATGGTGTTTCCCAGTTTGGTAGGATATAGAGTAAGTTAAAATGATGAGCTTTTCATCTAGAATCCAGTTCTCAACCAAATGCAAAGAGCCAGATAGGATATTTCCTCTGTATAGTCTTCTTGGAGGAAATTGATCTAAGAAGACTGATTAGATCAACAGGAAACTAGAGTCAAGGGAAATGCGCCTTCATTCAAACTCTGCACAACAGGTTAAACATCAATAATTTGTGGAAAGGAGTTGTAGTAAGGTGTTTAATGACACCCTGAGGTAAGAGCACTTACTTCAGAATCCAAGTTTTACCACTTTCTAGATGCCTCATTCTGGGTGACTTTTATGTTATCTAAGCCCTCTCTTGCCTCCTCAGCTGTCAAATAAGGGTAAGGATTGCTGCGTGCATGTAGTCCATGTAAAACCTTAGCACAGTGGTTGGAACATGGTTAAGATTTCCACGAAGCTAAGCTGTAGCTCTGCTACTGTTACTGAAGGACTTCTCAGAGTCTTTAAAGCCATGCCACAGTGTGTTGGAGTTTGTAGAAGAGAATAACGTAGTTTAGTCCTTCCAAAATTTACTTAATCCTAAACCCATTTCTGCAGATTATGCTTATGTCCATTTTTGTTTTTATATAATCTTTGAAAAGTATAGTGACTGATAGATCTTTATGAAATAGAGGCTCATATTTCTTCACATTTACAGAAATATCCCTCATTTTATTGTATGTCCACAAAGATGCTTGATTCATTCACCATGTATCAACCCTGAAATTCTTAGCCAGTTCTTGACCTCTCTCTCTTTTTTCCTCTCAACTCAGTTGGCCCTTATCACTTTCATTGTATTGTAACTTGTACATTTTTTTGTGGATCATGGAGCTTGAATTAGGCCTGGGCCCTGTCCCTGGATCTTCAGTTCAAGGCTACCACCCAATCCTTGAGCCCAGCCCCACTTCCCATTTTTTCAAACATACATTTATTTATTTATTTATTTATTTATTTATTTATTTATTTATTTATTTTGCTGGTCCTGGGGCTTGAACTCAGGGCATAGGCACCATCCTTGAGCTTTCACAAGGCCAGCACTCTACCACTTGAGCCACAGTACCACTTCTGGCTTTTTCTGTGTATGCCCCACTTTTCATTTTCTAAAGGTTAATTGGAGATAAGAGTCACAGGTGCTTTTGTGCCCGGGTTGGCTTTGAACCTTGATACTCAGATCTCAGCCTCCTGAGTAGCTAGGATTACAGGCATGAGCCACCACGCTCAGCTAACTTGTACTTTTGTTCTTGACATCATTATCGTTTTGATAGATGTCTTGTTATGTTGCCCTTGGCTTATTTACATACCAAGAGCTTTCAGTTTAATAATCTATCACTGTTAACAGATCTTTCTTCAAGAAGCAGAGTATAGGTTTTGAAACGGGTCCTGATTTCTTACTTCTCCTATTCAAGCCAATATGAACCTTGTTGATCAGTTTTCTGAATTTCTGGAGTGAGTATAGTTAGTACTTAGTGCAATCAGGGTGAGCTCTGCTGTTAATCCTCGTCTGTGGATGAGTGTGTGCGATGTAACAGCCTGGATGCAAGGAGGAGAGGCTACCTCCCTTTCTACCATACTGTACTTTGTAGCCACTATTTCATTAATTTCTCATTCAGGTATTTCTGTTCTTTAAAGGAAAGTTTATTCTTTAACTTTTTTTTTAGTTGTCAAACATAATAATCATATGTATTTTTATGTATTTATGAGCCTATCCATCACCTCAAACATATCACTTCTTCATAATGAGAATGTTCAAAACCTTCATTTCCATCTGTTTGAAATGGACCATACATTGGTGTGGCCATCATCACCCAACAGTGTGACAGAGCATCAGAGCATACTGTTCTTAATTGTAACCTGGCACCCAGTGTTCAAAGCTCCTTGCCCTCCTAGTTCTTTTCTTTATACTTTTATGTGATATTGTGAGGCTTTGATTCAATAATATTTTATTGACCATTATTTAATCTGTTTTGTCTAAGAAAAAGTGTCTGTTGAACAGCTGGTTACAAAATGTAGATATAATGCAGTTTGTTGCAGATACATGGAACACAGGCTCCTGACATAAGCTAATCTCCCCTGAGCCTCATCCTTCACTAGCTAGGTGACCTTGGCAAAGTTACTTAAGCTCTCTCTGCTGAGGGATTTTCCTGTATAAAATGGATCTCTTCCTAGGGTTAATGCTGATATTAAATAAGATAGTGGACTATACCTTGCATTGAAGTGCTTTGCATCCAGTGAAACTCGTAGGCATTGTAACTAAGGCTCATGGTCTGCTTTCTTAATTGTCAGCATCTGGAGGAGAAGCAGAGGGGGCTTTTGAAGGAGGAAGAATTGAAGCAGGAGTGGCAGAGTCTACAAGGGGAAGTTGGGTGCCACTGGGGGCATGGTAGGAGATGAGATTGGCACAATACATTAGAACTCAAAGTGCCATAGATTTGCATTCTCATTAAGGCATTGTGTAGGCAACAAAGAGTCACTGAAAAATTTAAAACACACTGGTAGGATCTTTCGTTTTTTGTTTTGGGAATCTCACATTAAGAGTAGTAAGGAGAAAGAATAAGAGCAAAGAGACCATTGAAGCAGGGAAAACCAATTAAGATTCAGTTCCACCATTCATTCTGTTTCCCCTGGTTCCATTTCTTTTTGCATAATAGAACTTTCTCATGTAATTGCCATTGATAATCATTGAGAAGAATCTCTTCAGACTTTTTAATCTTCTTCAACCAGGCTAGGCCTATTTGATTCACCTGATCCACCAGGAATATATTCAGAAACAAAGAAGCACACACATTCTATGCTTTATTTATAAGCATTCTCTCTTGTGTGCACCACAATTATAATATTGCTTTAGAGAATTGTTCTGTCTCTCTCCTCTTGCTCCCTATTTGTGTTAAGGGTTCTCAGTTGAGTGTACAATTTCAATGGCAAGTGTTAAATCTATACCCATAAAGGGGAAAAAGACAATAAAAAGAAAGATGTAGGTAACTATTGGCTCTTCTTTGAAATAGGTGCATAAGCTTGGGTAAATAGGGCTGGCCTTCTGCTCTAGAGCTTCCTGCAACAATAACATCCTTGACACTGGATACAGTTATGGGATGCAAGCTTCCAGTTTGGTTAGATGCACAGCCTTTTCTCTACTGAAGACGTTATGGATGCTGTCATCACCTTACCGTTAAATTCCTAGTCTGCTTAAAATGAAGTACCAATACCCCTGGGTACCTCACTTTTGAAAAACAAACTAAACCATCAGATGAAACCTTGGGGACTTGAGCTTTATCTCATGCTACACACTTCACTTTAAAAAAATGACTCACTTTTCTGCCAACTCAATATGTCCATGAAATAGCCCAGCTGCTGCTACAACAATTATTATTCTGCCTGAGATGATCCCTATAGTTTCAAGGCCTTGCAAACATCCATCCATTCTGAGATGGACTGGAGATAAAGCAGACAGGGCTTGGCACTGGAGGCAGACAAGGATGATCAGCCATGCTATATTATGACAGCTAGAGAACCATCCCATGGTCTGACAGAAAAACAACACACTTTTGTGTTTCTCAAAGATGAGTTTACATGAGAACCTGCTCCACTTTGCCCCAAGACAAGTACGGTAAATGACACAAGAGGCTTCCATCTATGAATTGTCCAAAATTTCAAAGTGACAGACCTAAAGCTTATAAGGAAGCATGGATGCCCCTTGGAAACTCTACTCATGTGCTCTGTCTTTTCCTGTAATCAAATGCTAAGATCTAATTAGACGAAATTCAAGATGTACATAATTGCAACTCATTCAGAAGAGATTATTTTGAGAGGTTCAAAATGAGAAAATATGCACATTCCTTTATAGACTTTATTGAAACAAAGTTTATTTAAATAAATATGCACATATACACATGCATACATACTCTATAATGACTGATATATACTGTTGACCTTTTGCTGACTTTTCAGCAAAAGTACTTATTCTGGACTATTACTGAGTTCGCTAGGAATGTTGCCATTTCAGTCACCATTTTGTAGTTTCTCCTTAAAATTTCATCCATCTTTGTTTACAAGGCAAAGTAAGTGCAAGTCTTAACTAGATCTGTTTGTATTTGCATAGTAGAGTTGCAAATCCCTTCCCAGTTGTCTTTGAGGCCATTTTAGGTAAGGTGAGAAACCTAGGAGAGGCACTATATGATACATTACCTATTGAGGATTAGCTATGAGAACAGGAATATCTATTTGTAAAAACAAAGACAAACAAAAAAATCTGACACAGGGTAATCACTCTTATCATAAAAATTAATTATATTGAAATTATATTTCATTCCTTTCCAAAGTTACTGGAGAATGTCTATATGAGGTAAACAGGATTAACCACTCAAGACATTAGAAATAAAGGTGAACATTGTTCAATCAAAATGTTTATCTTGCTGATTAGTTAAATTGATCGTTTCAGTATTTAACAACACTGTTAAATGCTTGAATTGAATTTTAGTTTAGTCAGAATTATTAACCCCATAGGCTTCTGCTTTAGCAGACAAATCAACAAAATGAAGAGCTGATTTTATATCTAAGGGTTCAATATCAAAAGATGAGAACAAACGTATGTCAGATTCAGTTTCTGACTTTGATTTCAGTGAGTCACACCAATCCTCCTTCGGCCCAGAGACTCACAAGTAAGTTCACCACAGGTCTATGATTCCAGAGCAATGAATGCATATTCTTGCCCAAACCATCCGTTCCTAGATTATTTGAGACCTTGCCATTTCCATCAGGGATTTACTTGGGACTTGAAGAAGAGTGGACCTCTCACTAGAATGAAAGTAAAGCTAGTCAGTGAATTCAGATTATGGCCTTCTTGAAAAAAAAAGCAAAAAAGCAAAGTTCTCCTATGCTTGGGGGAATTCCCAATCTATTCTAGGCTGAAACTTCCAAGGGTCCAGGGAAACTTCTGGTGATAAGGCCACGACAACCATGGGCACCTCAAGCCAAATGTCACTGGAAAATGCCCACAAAGGGGGACAGTATTTGTTTACAGCAGTCTCAATCTCTGTGGACTGTCCACCAGTTTTTGTGTGGAAAGCTGACTATAGTGGAATGTTACTGTTATCTTTAAGAAATTATTTTTGGCTTGTTTCTTTAGATCACATTGTAGATCTTAACCTCTTGTAAAGACATAGGTACTGAATTGGAATTAACCTCTCCCTTACTCACAGATTTTTGTCTGATTTGAGGAAGGACTATTTAAATAGAAAAATCTTAATTTTATTATTGCTAAAAATTCTGGAGGCTTGAAGCCTGTTGGCATGATTTGCTTCTTGGTGAGTCTCTCCTGCTTCTTACATTGTGCATGTCATTACTCAGTGAAGCATGAAATATCATCTCTTAATCTCTAAAAGAAAAGACATTAAATTATTCCCTTATAATTCAATTACCTCTCAAAACCTAATATCATCCTATTAGGCATTAAAATGCAAACATGAATTTTAAAGGGAAACAAACTTTAGTTCAAAACACAATCTTTTTTTCTACTTATTTCTTTTGTTGTTGGTAACTGAACTCGGTGCCAGAATAGGCCCAGCTTTACTTCTGGATTTTTGATGGTTCCTTGGAGATGAGTCATGGATTTTCTTGTCTAGACTGGCATTGAACCACAATCCTCCCATCTCACGCTCCTAAGTAGCTCAGATTACAGATGTGAGATCCAAATTTCAGCTTTAATCTACTTTTATTAGTATATGACCTGTACTTCTTACTCAGATGCTCAGCATTTCTTTTCTTGGTGTTTCATGCATTTTCTGATTGGCTCAGACTATAACTTTGCCTTCTCCTTTCACTTTTGCCAGCATATTCTACTTCTTAGCCATATTTAGTTATTTGTTATTTTCCACCTTGACATCACTTCATGCTTTTGTTTGTGCCATTCTTTCTGTCTGCTTCCATTGTCCGTCGTGTGACTGATGCTCATTCTTAAAGATCCATATCATGGATATTTGCTATCTCCTTATGTTCTTGCTCAACTTCTCCAGATAGAATTAATGAAACCCTCAATTTCGCTTCCTTACCATTTTATTCTCAAATCATAGTACTTACCTCATTACTGGTGAGGTAGTATAGCTTTATGTGTCTTATGCTAAAACTTGTAAGTTTTTTGAGGTCAAGTAAGCTACTTATGGGTAGATGAATGAGGTTCTGGGAGGCCTGAGTTTCTTATGATCGTTCATGTTCATGAGTTAGGAGAGTAGTTGTCACTAATGGATAGAATTGTCTGTGAATGAGGAAAGAGAGCAGGGAGTTGGCATAAAGATGGGAAGACAAAGGTCTCATGATGCGAGGCAGAGGCAGAGGTTGGGTAAGATATAGGGGTCAGTGCTGGACCATGAGTAGTGATGAGACAGGAAGGATGTTCTGAAACATGAGTGTGAACATTAAAATTGTTATCTCTGTGAACAGATTTCAAGGCAGTACTCAAAGGACAGCTGGGGGCAGTAATGACAAGTGAGCAAAACATTCTGCATCAGGGTGTAGAATGCAGAGAAATGGACAACTGGCCAGTAGAAGTTAGAGAGGAAAAGGAAGGATTTGAAAAAGAAGGGAAGGAGGGGAGAATGGATCTCTTTCCATGTATAGCTGGAGGAAGATGTTGTCATAGGTTGGAGTTTTAATGGGAAGACAGGGGAGTCATGTGAAACATCAGATAAGGTATTAGCCATGCGGCCAGAAAACAACTCGCCTAGTTATTATGTTCCCAAACAATTTTCTCCTCAATAAGCATCTCATAGGATGTGGACTTCCTGAGTATTCTTAATGTGTTGGTGATCCACATAGACTAGAATTTAATCCTGGACAGATTTCTGGTGATTATACAAAGGGTGTTGATTGACTTTATTTAATACTCATTTCTTTGCAGTTAATACTACTGGAGATGGATTTTAGCTGTTCCTACATGAAAAATTTGGTTTCTCTTTTCAGTGACTTTATGCAACTAATATTTCTCAAGTTATTTACTAGCCTTTTAGAAGGCTTCTTCCTAGACTAAAAGAAAAATACATTGTTTTGTATTTTTATGCAAGATGACTTTGTCGAGCACTGATATTGTATCCCACATGGTAGGTTATAAAATAAATAAATAACTTCTGTATTTTCTAAGATCTTTCAAACTTTTAGAAGTAATGTGTGCCCAGGAACAAATAATATTTGTTGAAGTGTTATATTTTCCCATAAACTTTTAAAATGAGAACTTCTAGCTCTGACCCTCACACATTCACTCTTTCATTAAGGCCCTTTGCATTCTCATTTGTATTGGGCCTCAAATGCCTCATAGTTCCTATCATTATGTTTCCAGTGCTTAGATTTTGTCAGGCTAGGATCAGTCTTAAAATATCTTGTCCTTAAGCTATTGCAGTGCTTGAATAGAAATGGTTAAATATTTGTAAAGGGACTCCCTTTGTCCCTTTGGTTTGATTCATTTATTTTTTTTTCTCTGCAAAACTTCAGAGATGAAGACATGAGAATTTTCTTGATCTTTGCCCATAAGCACAGGTAAGACATTGTAGCTTCCAGCCAAATAATTCCCCCCAAATGCCACGTAGGTGGCAAAACTTCAGAGATGGAAACATGAGAATTTTCTTGATCTTTGTCCATAAGCACAGGTAAGACATTGTAGCTTCCAGCCAAATAATTCCCCTCAAATGCCACATAGGTGGCTAGGCATTTTTCTCAATATGAAATACTAGCAGAACCCTTAGACCAAGGATCAAGAGACCTGGCTTTAAGTCTGGCATAGAGATTAATTCTTTGCATGACCCATGAAAAGTTACTTATTGTCACTGGGCCTTCACCTCAGGAAATAAGAATTTTGGATTAGTTGGAAAGCTTAAATTCCTGCCCAATTTGAACATCTGTATTTCTAAATGCCTTCCTTTGAAGTACCATGTAGGAAACTAGCTGCTAGGTGTTAGAACAACTTGGCATTCCGAGCATTACGAACACAGTGGGTCTTTCTATTCACATTTAAAATTGTACTTGTAAGTGTAAAATTTTGTTCAGATATTTTCCAGAATTAGTTTTGCTTCTCTGCCCTGACACACGTGTCTAGAAAGAAAGAGAGGTAAGCAAAGGCTAAGGTACAGAATCCAACAAAGCCAGTAATTTGAGTATAAGGCTGTTTTGTCAAAACCATAACCCCAAGTTCCTGGAAGCCTGAGGAGGAAAGCATTATACATATTTCAGAATTGGCTGTCCATGAATTCAAAGCGTATTTGGCTATGAGGAATTCTGTATCAGCGTTTGTTATCTTCAAGTATCTTGTTCTCCAAGTGTCCTCTATAACCTCTGCTTGGCAGAATCCCAAAGGACATAAGTTGACCTTCCTTTTCTGGACCTAATAGGAAGATGCTGTCATGGCTGAGATTGGCTATTTTGGTCACAAAGAAAAAGAGTGTGGCATGATCTGGCAATGTCTCAGGAACAGACATGTTTTCCTTTTTATTTTACTATTTCACCTACTTTTATGTTGTCTACCAAAGCCATTTCTGTGTGACATTGGAGAAACTATTTCACTGGTGTACAGTCTCCATTTTTTGTTATCAAATATGCTTTATGAACTTCTGGGTTGCATGAGACCTTTATGAGATAATGTTTTTGAAAATCTATTTTAAACCATTGACATGATACATATGTTGGTTATTATATTCTGTTAGACAAGTAATAGCCAGTAAAGTTATTTTTCTTTCTCAAACCCCCAAAGACAGTAATTTTCCATCTAAAAGATTTTTTTTTTCATCACAGTCCTATGAAGTATAATCTGCTCCATCTACTTCTAGTAAATTTGCCAGTTTGGTAGCTTTGGACCAGATTGGCTAAATTTTCTGTAAATCCATTCTTAGCAATCCATTTGTTATTGTTGGAACTCCAGAGTTTTCATTGATGCTGGTAGCTGCCAAGACTTAACCACAACTGGAGAAATAATCATGGAAGTCAGACTTGCACCTGAATTCCTTTACATTCATGCCTTTAAATCTGATACTTGAAGTATTTGTATTACACATTATGCAGCCTAATTTGCTGAAAATAAATCAGGAGTTAATCAGCACCCAAACCCTGGGGTAAATGTAGATTTTGGGGTCAGCAGTAATATGAACATCAAAAATGGCAATATTGATGAGTAATATTAACTCAAAAATCTGAGTATCGTGTCAATGAATAAATGGAGGTCCTGGGTCCACTGCCTACAAGATTTCTAGAAGGATCTTTATCTAGAGTTATACTAGCATGATTATTTTGCCAAATGGTTCTGTGCATAAAGATCAGACGAATTCGAGAAGAGTTCTTGTTGGCATGGGGAATTAAACTCTGTGCTTGTCCTGTGTCTACCACCCTTGTTTTCCACTTAGGGGCCACTGGGCCCCTCAAGATTATCTGACTTACCAGAGCTCTGTGATGCAAGATGACCCCTTTGACAGGATGTGATTTAGGTTGGAGCTGCATTACACATGTGTAGTGAACAGGGCAGATTGCAAAAACCCACTGAGGCTCAATCTTTTTGTTGACATTGGTCTGGGCCATTGTGACAGCAAAGTAACATACTTGCAAATGGAAGAAGCAGCCTGGATGTGAGATAAAAAACATCTTCTTGGGCCGGAAGTTTGGCCTAGTGGTAGAATGCTTGCCTAGCATGCACAAAGACCCGGGTTCGATTCCTCCGTACCACATACATAGAAAAAAGCCAGAAATGATGCTGAGGCTCAAGTGGTAGAGCTCTAACCTTGAGAAAGTCCAAGGATAGTGCTCAGGCCCTGAGCTCACGACTGGCAAAAAAAAAAAAGAAAAAAAAGAAAGATCTCTGGAAAGCAGTCAGGAAGAGAGGAGACAGGTCAGGGATAACTTGCACTAAAGCTAGTGAGGAAGAATGGAGATCCCAGCTGGGTGCAGTAGCTCACACATGTAATTCTAGCTACTCAGGAAACTGAGATCTGAGGATCAAGGTGCTTTAAACCTGAGACTCTTATCTCTAATTAGCCACCAGAAAATGGGAAGTTGGGCTTGGCTTAAGGGTAGGGCTGAAGAGCTCAGGGACAATGCCCAGGCCCAGAGTTAATTCCATGAACCAGCCCTCAACGCCCTGCAAAAAAAAAAAAAAAAAAAAAAAAAGAATGGAGATCCCTATTGAGTCCCACTGTGCTTGCTTTAAGTACCTGTGTAAAACTTAACATTCATGTTTCATGTTCCTATGAATAATATTTTTTTGTGTTTATAAAAGACTAAGTGAAAGAATCTCTTCCAGTGTTGGTCAAAAAGAGTGATCTTCCTCCAAGAAGACCTTCCTTTAGAGCCCCAATTTGTGCCTGGGCTTTAAGAAGCCCAACAAGTATGATCTGATGTAGTTCTATTTCGCTCTAGAGAACTGGTCCTTAATGAGGTTTCCAGAAGTGTGGTTAGATGAACTGATCAAAGGGCCAAATATATCTTAAAGTTTTATGGGAACATGGCTGTTCTTATATTTATGCATTGGTTGTGGCTGGCTTTGTGCTACAATGACAAAGTATAGTTAACAGAGGCATACTTACTCAGAAATCTGAAAATATTTCTATTGGCGTATAAAAAAATGTTTGCCCCCAGGGTGTGGTGGAGAGGGAAGGGAAGATTGGAATATCCTTTGGCAGGAAGCAATATCCAGGTATACAATATACTTAGAACCACAGACAGACATTCATATATTTACTTTGTGTTGTTATTGCTAGGGTTTCTGAGCTCTTACTATATGTCAAATACCATTCTAGGATGCTTAAGAAAAAGAATTATTGTCTTCATGGACCTTAATATCTTATTAAAGTAGACGGACAAAAAAGTATTTGTCATAAGGATATTATGTTAAATTGAAGAAAGTAGTATGGTAGAAAGTAGAGTAAGAATGTGAGGTTGAAGCCTGGTACTAGTGGCTCATGCCTCTAATCCTAGCTACTCAGGAGGATGAGATATGAAGATTTCGTTTTGAAACCTAAAGCCTGTGCAAAAACATCCTCAGGAACATAAGCCATATAATGAATGATGGTTGTTCTTAAGGTACTATGTTATCTCTCATCTCTTTTGCTGTCCCTTGGTTATCTCATATTGTTACAGTATCTCACTTTGTTACCTGATATATCGGATATATTTGTATTTGGTTATTTGAAATTGGATAGGGAAGGGGGAAAACAAGATGAGGGGTGGGGGTGGGAGGGAGGGAAATGGGAACCAAGACATGTGAGAGGGTATCAATGTATGGGAATTAATGCACCTTCTATCTGGCAAATATAATGTAACCCTTCTATTAATTACAATAAAAAATACATGGAAAAAAATCCTCAGGAATTTTATCTCAAATTAACCAGCAAAAAACTAGATCAAGTAACAGAGTACCAAATTCGAACATACAAGTTAGTCAAGAAATTTAGGCCTTGTGTTCAAGAACCACTACTCTGGCACAAAGATGAATAAATGAATACACTAAAAGATACATAGATGGGCAGTACTTGGAAAGTTTAGAAATTTCTGGGCATTTCCAGAGAATGTGGCAGGTGAATGGTTAGCTCCCTAGACCTGGGAGAAGAGCATTTCAGGCCAAGGAGAAGCTGGGGGCAATGCCTCTGAGTATTTTCTATAGGGTGTCACATTAGCAATCAGTGAATGAACATAAATTAGCTTTCAGCCTCATGAAAAATAGTTTGGGAAGTGTTGGTTCACCTACCCAGGCAAATTCTAACAACTCCTGTAGATTTTCTTACACTTTCATTCAATTATGTGATATTTCCATCCAGTAGATCTGAGACTGGAAATTTGTATTTTGTGCAGTGTAGGAATGTTAGTTTTCCCAGGTGCCTCTGTTTGGTAGTAGTTTCGGCTCTAAATCAAAATAAGAATGCCCTCCAAATACGCTGAGAGTCACTCAGCCTCAGCTTAACCACTTCCAGTAATGAGCAGCTATTAACTCTTTTAGAGAGTTCACTCCATAAAATATTTATAACATTTAATTAATTTATTCATTTATTCAACAAAAATTGTGTAGCCTCCTACTGGGAGGCAGGTAGTAGAAATATAAGAACACGTGTTCAATGCTTTCATTGTTTTCTGTTTGTTTCTGGTTACAGACTGTATATATTTTCATTTTAGACAGATTAGGGAAAAAAGTAAAGCACATAAGGAAAAAAATTGTTCTTTATTTTATAGGTGGTAATATTTGTACATTGGCATATTTCATTTAATTTCTTTTCCCATTATCTTTGTACATGTAAAGGGCTGAAATCTCTTCTTTAACTTTTCTTTTCTATCTTGACCAGGAGACAAGGTCTCACCTTATAGCCAGGCTGGACTCAAAATTGTAATTCTTTTGCTGAGACATTCAAGTGCTGTGATTACAAGTGTTCACTATAATTACAGCTGACATCGCCTTTCCAACTATTGACTTATTTTAAATATCTCTGCTACTACAACATATTTTCCCTCATACATGTTTTTAAACAGCATCAGACTATTATATATATCTATATAGAGAAATATCTATATCTATCTATCTATACATTATATATGTTTATATATGACAACTATTTGGGCTATTTCAAAATGTTCATTACTCCCAAATTCTGACATTAATTTGCTTTGTTTTTAAATTTAGTTTAGTTTAGTTTAGTTTTTGCCAGTCCTGGGCCTTGAACTCAGGGCCTGGACACTATCCTATGGACTTTCTCAAGGCTAGAGCTCTACCACTTGAGCCACAGCACAACTTCCAGCTTTTTTCTATGAATGTGATACTGAGGAATCGAACCCGGGTCTTCATGCATGCTAAGCATGAACTCTACCATTAGGTCAAACTCCCAGCCCCTTAAACTTGGTTTTATTGTCAGGATGATATACAGAGGAGTAACAGTTATATATTTAAAAGTAATGAGTAATGAGTACAGTTCTTGTTGAACATTGTTATCTCCTCCCTCATTTTACTCCCACTTTCCCTCTCTCCCACAGCCTCTCCCCCAAGTAGTACAGTTCATTTCCAACATATTGTCTTGTGAGTATCATTTTTGCATTGATTTGTCTTTTGTCCTTTTCTCACCATTTCAGATAAACATGTATATGTGATGCAGGGTTCCCAGAATCAAATACAGTGGACAACAAGGGATATACTGAAGAAAAAAAATGAAAGAAAAAAGAACTTTACACAGTATATTTAAAACACCATTTTCTTGGCATTTCTAAAGCCCTCAGGTAAGTGTCTAGAAGGGAAATATTTTGAAATAAGATTTTCATCTTTGAAGTAGATTGCCAAATTATCTTTCTAGAAAGAATGATCCAATTTCTATTCCCTTTTTAATTATTTGAAAATATCCATGTCTTCATCCTTCACATTCTGTTAAAGAGCTATAATTGCTGGTAAATTCTTTCTTCCACTCTGAAATTTACATATGCAAATCTTTAAACCATTCTAACTTTTGTCTTCTAAATCTTTGTGGAGTATACTTAGTTCTTTTTACAACTCTTTTCTTTTTTTTCATATTTTTTTATTGCAATTAATAGAAGGGTTACATGATATTTGCCAGATAGAAGGTGCATTAATTCACATACATTGATACCATTTCACATGTCTTGGTCCCCATTTCCCTCCCCTCCACCCCCACCCCTCATCTTGTTTTCCCCCCTTCCCTATCCAATTTCAAATATCCAAATACAAATATATCCAATATATCAGGTAACAAAGTGAGATACTGTAACAATATGAGATAACCAAGGGACAGCAAAAGAGATGAGAGATAACATAGTACATTAAGGACAACAATTATTCATTATACAGCTTACAACTCTTTTCTTTTGCCAATCCTGGGGCTTAAATTCAGGGCTGGGCATTCTCCTTGGACTTTCTCAAGGCTAGTGCTCTACCACTTGAGTCACAGCACTACTTTTTCTATGTATGTGGTACCGAGGAATCAAATCCGTGTCTTCATGATTGCTAGGCAAGCACTCTGTAACTAGGCCACACTCCCAGCCCTTCATATTTCTTTTTAAATTGACTTTGTTTTTTGGGAATAAATATACAATTATCAAAAAGAAGTCATGGCAATGATACAGTTATTCCTCAATATTTCTCATTCCATTTTCTAGAATGTGAGCATCTTATTTAACCAAGGAGCTTTCGCTGAAACAAAGAAATGAATGTTGATACTTGACTATTGACCAAATGGCAGGCTTTGTTTGTATTTCATTGTTGTTTCACTAATTCCTCTTTTGGTCTCCAAAATCCAATGAGTGCAGCACCACACTGGATTGAGGCATCACATCTTCATAAACATCCATTATTTATTTTTAAACTGTATTTTGAAGTAGTTGTACAAAGCAATTTCAATTTAACACGTTAGTTTGTGAGGACAATGTGTCTCCATCAATCAGGTCATCCCTTTTTCATCATTTTCCCCTATCTCTCCCAACCCCTAGGTTTTTCTAAATCTATTTCATAATCATCTTCTGTGTGTGACAATTTGAGGTTTTCCTTAAACTCCACGATCCTGCTGAAGAGCATTTTGAAGAGTACTGATCAGTATTTTGTATATTCCTTGTTGTCTTTGTCTGCATGGCTTCAACAGAATACCAGGAAGCATGATTTATACTCAAAAGGATGATTTAAGAAACTGATATGTATTTCTTAAGAGTTTGGAGACTGAGAAATCTGAGGTCAGGGTGTAGATACTACTGATGTCTATGGGAACCTGCTTCCTAATTGGTAGACGACTGTTTCTGGTTGTATACACACATGAATGATAGACTCTGATGTCTTTTAGAAGGATACTAATCCCATTCAAAAAGACTCCACCCTGAAAGGCCTTACAATTAGTTTACAAAGTTCTCTCATCGAAAACTGTGACATTGAGAGTCAAGATTGCAACATCTGAATTTGGGGGAGAAAGAAACATTCAACCATAGCATGTCTTTACCTGGCATTTTTCTATAAGCAGATGAGGTCAGGGGAAAATATGGAGAATGTAAAATGACTTTCTCTGGTGGAATCAGGTGATCTCATCACTCAACAGCAGTATGGTACCAATTGTGTGCTCATTTGTTAAGATTGGATTTGTTGTCCATGTACAGTTTTTAAGTGAATCCTTAACTTTAACCTATACATGAGTCTTTCTCTCTTTTGAGAATTTAACTATGAACTACAATCTCTTACATACCTTATCTCTTCCTAGCGAGTGATTTACAAATGTCAGGTAATTCCATTCATGAGACGCACTGTATTTTTGTCACAGTTTCCCATTCTGGGGCCATCTCCCTGAAAGTTGCCATTTCCAAAGTTGCACATTGTTTCATCAGAACATCCGTCCCCTTCATCTCCATCCAATAAAGTGGGAATGACTTACTCAACTTCTTGGCTGTCTCTAGATTTTTACAATGAGGCTACTCATGAAGGGAAAAGGGAGTTTAGATTAAACTTAGTAGGTAAAAGTTTTAAATATTTCAACCTTACAAGTTCACTGATTTGTCATGGGAGAGCTATGAATTAACCATGGTGGGAGAGTTCCAGGGGTTTCTCTGGGGCTGAAGAAATCCTTGGGAAACTCTTTAGAAGCTGGTCACAATCATCTAAGTTATCACATGGTACTAAGGAAAATCTCAATGCATATTTCCTATTTATAAAGACATATGGTTGTAGATGGCATTGAATATCATTCATTTCCATTTAACGTTCATAGAAAAAAGCAAAGCACTAGGAAAAGCACAGCTTTTGCAGCAATCTCTTAGCAGATGCAACATTATAGTATCTGGGAATATGTTAATTAATCCATGCAAATTACTAATCAAAGTACAGTACCTGGCATGTACACATTCAATCAGTATTCATTATTATTACTATTATTATTTAAGTTGGATTAAACATATATCAAACTGTGAATACTTTTTATAAACCCAAACTGCTCTACAATATACATACCGTAGAAACTCATCCAGTAGATTAACTGCAAAATATTGGTTATCTTTATTTAATAAACAGCCTCTTTCTCTCCTTTAAAATGAAATTATCATTTTAATTTATGCTGGGACTTCCCTACAATTTGTGTACCATAAGTTAAAATGTTGGAAACAAAATGCCTCTGCAATGAGTAAGTATGGAAATGAGATCACATATTTCCCTTAATAAGGATCTTCCCAGCTGTTATCTGATAGAGATTCCCAGAACAAGAGAGCATCTAGAAAAAGCAGAAGCCTCTACTTTGAGTTTCAATTAGGTAGATGATCTCAGCAGTGTCTAAATCTTTATCAATGGTGATCTCTATCTACACATTAATTTGAGATTTTCCGAAAGACAACTCTGCTTTTCCTCATTGGTAAGTACAGTCATGAATTATTTGTAGACATCGTTTTTGGAGTTTAGCTACCAAACAACTCCTCCAGAAAATAATTTAGTTAGTGAATTAAACATTGCTTGCCTGACTACAAGGAGCTGATCCAAAAGAAGTGCTGAGCTGGGTTAGGGCGTCTTGGTTTCATTATGCAAATAACTGTCCCAAGAGAGCTATTCCAAAGACTATTAGCCTTGTTCACCTTTAATAACCTAAGATCTCCTAGAAGTGATGTGATGTGCGCAGATGAAAATATGTTCTGCCTGTGGGTAAAGGTGCTATTAATGCATAATTCTTTAGCTTCTTCTTACCTTACAGTGGAGTTCTATTTTGGCAAACCTCTTGGGTTTAGTTGTCAGAGAGATAAAAGTTTGTGAGTACTGCAGCAGAATTTAGAGTGAATCTTGGCAACTTTAGAAGGTCAGTTACTCTTTATGGAGAACTCTCTTTATTTGTGGTAATCCTGCATTCCCTTTACCATGTTGTACAACTGATTGCATTGCAAACTCTAACTGGTGCTCCCTGGTTAGAAACCTATTAAACATAACCCCGTTCCTGTCTGTGTGTGGATATGTTGAAATTCTCATTTCAGATGCAGTCTATGGTGCAAGAACAGCTGATTTGGAGGTTCTGTTAGTTCTATGAAGATAGTGCTGCTGTCTGCAAAAGTAAGTCCTAATAGCCCTTAGAAGTCTCAGGGAAAATATTAACATTTGAGGACAAAATGAATACTTCAGAAATGAAATGAAACTTTCCAGCCCTTTGAAAAAGTATTTGCTTGAGGCAGGCATCTGCTGACATACCTTTGTGTGTCACTGAGACAATGTGATGGTTTACATGTCAGAAATAGTTACAAGTGGATGTCCCAAGAAGTTAAGCACCAGTACATTCAACACTAGGAAGGTTCAAGAATGCTACTGGCATGAGGGCTGATGCAGATAAGGAGGAATTTTCATCTTTGCTGATATAGATTAGCTAGTGGCTTATAAAAAATAACATCCCTCATTCAGATTTCATGTATCTTCTGTCTGTGAGCATTTGGAACTTAGGTGACCCTCAGAGTTCTGCATTGTTTGGTTGCTGGACAATGAGACCACAGAAAGAAGGCAGTGGGAGGAGGGGCTCGATGGAAGGAAATTAGATCACTGAAGGGGTGTCCCTGCAAGAAATTGTGAGACTTGTACTCTAAAAAAAATAATAACCTGTCTATCATCTTTGGTGTTTTTATGACAGAATAGCAGATTCTGTAGCTTCTAAACAACAGAAGTGTCTTTGTTTCTGTGTCTTTAAATAGTTGTTACAAGGAGGTTGTAATTGAATATGTTCATTTATGCGGATGAAGCATTTTGATCAGAGGATTACCCTTTCAGCATCCCCCCTACCCATCCTTTCCCCAAGTCTCATGGAGTTTTCTAATTCCATTTTCATGTATGTATGATTATGATTTATGATTATTCATATACATCATGTATGTATGATTATGATTTATGATTATTTGCACACCAATCCTCTTTCCAGTTTTCCTCCCCAGTCCTTAACCCCTTCCTTCTCACAGAAGACATGTTTCGGCTTCCTGATACTGATTTTGTTCAACTGTGTGTATTAATGGCTCTGCATTGTTAGACCATTGCATTTCACTCTTGTATATACCATACTTTAGTTACATTGACCATATATGTATATCAATATATACTCACAATCTTTCTGTCTTTCATCTATATCTATACATATGTGACTTTGACACCTTATGTGATTACAGGTATATTTAACTTTTCAGTCTATATCCATATTTGAGAGAATGTATGTACCCTTATCTATCTGAGCCTAATATGATTTCTTCTAGATTAATCCACTTCCTAATTTCATTCTTACTTACTTTACTATGTATGTATGCATGTATGTATGTATGTATATATATGTCTGTCATCTGCCTTTCTATATATATCTATTATACAGATGTATGTATGAATGTATATATGTATTATGTATGTATGTATGTATGTAGATAGATCCATTTCTGTTACTGAAGGGCATCAGGACTATTTTTATAACTTGGTTATTGTGTTTATTGTTGCAGTGAACATGGGTGTTCAGATGTCATTATACTTTGATTTATATCCATTTAGATGAATACCCTAGAGTGGTATTGCTAGATCACAGGGTAATTCTACTTTTAGTTTATTTGTGTGTGCTGGTCCTGGGGCTTCAACTCAGGGCCAGAGCACTATTCTTGAGCATTTTTGTTCAATGCTAGAGCTCTACCACTTTGAGCCACAGCACCACTTTTGGCTTTTTTGACAGTTAATTGGAGTTGAGAGTCTCTCAAGCTTTCCTGCCCAAACTAGCTTTGAGCCATGATCCTCAGATACCAGCCACCTGAATAGCTAAGTTTATAGGTGAGAGCCACCAGCACCAGGATATTTTTAACTGTTTTGAAGAAGCTCCTCAATGCTGACTTCCACAGTTGTTATACCAATTTATACTCCCACGAGTAGCATATGTATCAGCTTTCATCCCCTACAAACCCCCCAAGCAGCATCCTTCCCAGCATTTGCTTTTGTGTTCATGTTCTTGATGCTGGCCTTTCTGATTGGAGTAAAGTGGAATCTCAGTGTCATTTGACTTACATTCTCTTCATGTTTAGAGGCATAATGCAGTTCTGTGTATATGTGTTATACATTTGTACTTCTTTCAAGAAATGTCTGCTTAGTTAATGTGCACATTTGTCAATTGAGTTATTGAATCTTTGGGGATTTAGTTTTATAAATTTCCTGTACATTCTTGTTATTACACTCTTGTCAGGTATATAGTGGCAAAGATTTTCTCTCATTCTGCAAGCTGTCTTTTCAGCTTAGTGACTATATTCTTCACTCTGCAAAAAGTCCTTTTCTTTTTCATGATATAATTACATTTGTCAATAAGCTCTTCTATCTGCTGAGCCATTGAACTTCTGCTCAGAAAGTTCCTGCCTATAACAATAAGTTATAGTGCTTTTCCTGCTTTTTCCTTGCTTTTTCAAGGGCGAAAGTTTATTTTTTACAAGATGGAAAGTTCAGGACTGAGAAGTTAGCATCTATTGCAGGATGCCCTGCTGATTCATCTCATGACAGAAGTAAAAAAGAAAGCGTGTGTGTGTGTGTGTGTGTGTGTGTGTGTGTGTGTGTGAGAGAGAGAGAGAGAGAGAGAGACAGACAGACAGACAGACAGACAGACAGACACAGAGAGACAGAATGCATGAAGACAGTTTCATAGTCTAATTACTTCCTGATGTCCTATCTCCCAACAATATTGCTGCAGTCAACACATGACTTTTATAGAAATTTATATTTCTGATGAGTTGCACTTGGAGAGAGTTTCAAGTCACTAATGACAAAGCAAGTGGAGCATTCTTTTCTGGGCAATTAAATTTCTCTGTGCTTATTTACTTGAGGTTCACTGGTTCCATTGGGCATCTGAAAACTTGCTGGTGAGCAGAGGTGCATCATAGCTTTTACTATATTTAGTTACCATCCATTTATTTGAGTATATTGCCTGCAATTTTCCAAGTATAGGGTGAAATATACCCAAATGCTTCATGGGATATTTCAATATCCAAAATGATTTTTATTGTTTCTTCAAACTGTAATAAAAGAGGTATTATCTCTTTCATTCCCCACTGGATTTTAAATTTAGAGCAAGACCAGCATCTGCATTTGACAGCCAGAGGTGTAAAGTTAAATCGATTTGATACCAGAATTTGAGACGAATCATGGGCATAGGAAACAGTTATGAATTTTTGAGTGAGGAGGAAGCATTGTTAGATTCAGCCACTATCAGATCAGTGCATGTATTGGCACACATTCCAGCTTAAGATTTCACAGGACAAGAGCAGAGTAATCATAAAAAATGGGAGTTAGAGCAATTTCCAGCTAGAGAAGAATGAAGAAGATGAAAATAAGCCTTGATGGAGTAAAAAAGCACTTTTGAATATTTTTGTCTTTTCAATTTTCATTTCCAAATAAATAGCCTTTTGATTTGAAAGACTATCAAGAAGGCATTGTAATTTGAGGCATGACAGAATGCTGAAAATTCATGAATATCTCAGTGGCTTGAGATTGAATTTACTTGATGTTCCTGAATGTTTGTATTATTTGAGAGGAGACTGTTCACAATGTACAGTTTTCAAGAGGATGCATGACAGTCCAGAGATACACCACAGATTGACAGCCTCTGTCAAATATGAGTTGCACCTTGAGTCATCGTCACCAATCATTATCCCTGCAAGCAAATTTCAATCACCTGCAATTCTTTGAGCTCCACGGGCCTATAAATTAACATAAACCATAAAACCATAGTCTCTCCCCCCCACAATTTGTCATACCTATCATATTTTTGGTGGTCATGAGGCTTGGACTCTGGGCCTGGGCACTGTCCCTGAGCTCTTCAGTACAAGACTACCACCCTACCCCTTGAACCACAGCACCACTTGCTGTTTTCTGGTGTGACGCCTATCATTTCTATCTTTAATATAGCAGAGCATTTGAATGGGGCTAGCAGGTCTTCGGCATTCAGTGTGAGGTATTGGTGTTCAGAAACATGCTGAAATGAAATCACTCTAACCTGACATCAAATATACATACTTCTTCCTTGTTCACACAATGAATCCCTTACATTCACTCATTGGAGGTTATGGCGATGAAGAAAATAAGAAATGCAGCAGCATTCTGCTGAGAGGGCACTCTAATTTCCCAAGCTCAAGGACTTGTTACCTGTTTATCTATCTACAAGAGAAAAGACAATAGTGCTTCCAACTGGTTTCATGCTGTAGATATCAGGTGTACTGGAAGCATTGTGCACGCATGTTCACATGTGATCTAGAGGGATATCTTCATTCAAACTCATGCTTTCCCACCACTGAAGATTTCCTGTGTGGCTCTGTAAAGACCCTTTAACTGTTCTTCAGTGAGTGACACAACTTAGTAAGGAAAGAAAGAAAATATGTCTCACTTCTACTTTGCCATATTGATGAATTTATTTCTTTTCAAGTTTGAAAAATTCCTAAACTGAGAGAAAGCAGAGGGTTTTTTTTTTGTTTTTTTTTTTTACATTTGTAGTAATGGTATTGTCAGCTTAGTGTTTCTTTAGGAGACAAAAACTGATGCTAATTGAGAGGAAAAAAGTAAATGCCCTGGCACACAATTTTACATTTGATATGGAAGATTATCTTGGTACTAAAAATGATGGTTATGTTGAAAACCAAAGTCTCAATGATAAAACTACAATTTTATATCACAACATAGAAGGTTATATTCTGTTATTCTAATGTTCACAGAACTTCAGGTTTCAGCCTCCTGAGTAGTTAGGATTAAAGATGAAAGCTCAAAGCCAGCCCTTGCAGGAAAAGTCCATGAGATTGTTATCGCCAATTAACCTACAAAAAACTGGAAGTAGAGCTGTGGCTCAAGTGATACTACTGTGTTTGAGAACCAAAGCTCAGTAAGAGCCAACAAGTCCTGAAACCCCAGGACCAGCATAAAAAATAAGAAAGAGAGAGAGAGAGAGAGAGAGAGAGAGAGAGAGAGAGAGAGAGAGAGAGAGAGAGAGAGAGAGAGAGAGAGAGACAGAGAGAGACAGAGAGACAGAGAGAGACAGAGAGAGAGATTGCACGTGAGGGAGGGGGAGGGGGAGGGGGAGGGCGAGGGAGAGAGAGACAGAGAGACAGAGAGACAGAGACAGAGACAGAGACACACACACAGACACACAGAGACACAGAGAGACACAGAGACAGACAGAAAGAGAGACACAGAGAGAGACAGAGACAGAGACACAGAGAGAAACAGAGAGAGAGAGAGAGAAAGAGAGAGAGGAGAGAGAGAGAGAAAAGAGGGAGGGAGGGAGGAAAGAGAAAAGGAACAAAGTAAAGAAGAAAGGAAGGAAAGAAAGAAACAGAAAAAAAAGTAGAAGGAAAGAAGGAAGAAGGAAGGAAAGATTTGGAGACAAAGAGAGGAAAGACGAAAGGAAAGATGGAAAGAAGAAAGGAAGAAAAGAAACAGAAAGGAAGAGAGGAAGGAAGGAAGGAAGGAAGGAAAAGAAGAAAAATTTTGGCTCTTGGGTATGTCTGTAAAAGGGATATGTAGAATAGCCTGTGTTACTCTCATCTGCTTTTCCATTATTTGAATTCTTTTAAAAATGGCCCCAATCAAGTGCCATCTTGTGTCAACTTACAAAACTCCTGGATTTTGTGAGAGAAGCATTGTTTTGTTAATTAAGTTTTAATGAAGTAAAGATGTTTAAAGGCTGAAGTAGAGTAAGGGTTATAGAATATTTACCCATCTTTTATTATGCTGTACTATAGTTGAACATCTTTGGATTTTATTTCATACATCTGTCCATCCAATTCAGGCAGCAAGATAGAATATGATTAAAAACTTTAGTAGCTACATTCAGTAAGTACACATTGAAAACTAAAAAAGAAATATGTATCTTTAATGACAGATTTTACCATTTAAAGATGAATCAAGGTGAAACTTGCAAATACAATTCGTTACATTTGTGCATTTTCATTCAAAATTAGGTATCTTTATTCATATTTAGGGCATGTTTCGTTGAAAATTATTGGTCAACATTTGATTCCATGAAACCTACAACTGACAATGTAGGTTCACATATCCATGTTGTCTGAGCTTATGTAAATTTTCTGATAATTAAATATTTACCTGCACGGGTGATGTTGATCAATATATATTGAATTCATAAATTGTTCCATTAAATGGCAGCTCTTTTGTACAACTACTTAAAGATAATAATAAAAAGTACCCACTTTAAAAATTAGAGTAATAGAAATTAAATAAAATATAAAATTCAGTTCCTTAACATTATGCTCCAAATTTGAAGTACTCAGTAAACACATGTGACCAGTAACTACTGAATTGGTCAGTCACCAGAACAGAAAGTTTGGAGAAGCGAATTTTTTTTTTTTGAGAAATACATAGAGGAAGGTGAGAAAGCACTTGGGGAGCCAATTTCATTGGCTTTGGTTAGGAAGTCACTAGCTATGTAGAAATGAGTGGCTGATGTCTCTGATTTGTAAGTTGACGAGATCCACAAGGGCTTTGGTAAAGGAGAGAGAAGAAAACCAATAGCTGGAAGACAGTCCTGGTGCAGCAGCGAGAAGTTGATCTCAGCCGCATCCTGAAAAAAGCAGGCAGTTCATATCCCTCTGCAATGTCCAGGACAGGAGACCAAGAGGAATAACATTGAGTTGACGGATAGTGATGCTGCAGTTGTGACAGAGAGGTCTGAAGTAGATGTCCTTTACTGAAGATGAAGAATTGGGGGATATGGGATCTGGGAGAATCAAGTTTCATTTTGACAGGAAGATTTCCAAGTGGACAGCTCGGTTTGAAACTTAGGGAGAAGTTAAGTCTGAAGAACGCGCGCGTGTGTGTGTGTGTGTGTGTGTGTGTGTGTGTGTGTGTGTGAACTAGCTAGTTTGGGTCCATAAACAGGACAGTTGGCTACAAAAGGGAGCTGGGACGATGTGACTTCCCCTCGGGATCTTTCCTCTGACATCCAGAGGCAGGTAGACTAATGGCTGGCTCACAGGTGCACAGGGTGTTATCACAGCAGATACTCTGCCAGAGCAGTGGATTCCAATGAATCCCTGACACCTAAAGCACAATGAACACTCCAAAAGAAACCTATTGTCAATGCCTGATGTGTGCTCACATATTTCACTCACTACTGGCCATTTGTATTTGATAGCTTCATATGTGCTGTAAATTCAGTCTATGTAATCGCCTTCCCTTCATCCTCAAGCCTCCTCTGACTCCTCTCTTTACTCTAAGTAGACTATATTAGTAGCCCCACTAACACTTATCAGGCCAGGAATTGGAGTCATTCTCAGATCCAATATTCCTTTTAATTTGTCTTCCAGTATTTCTTAAAACCCGTTTTTACCTCTCCCACCCCTCCTAACTAATACTGTCTTAGGTCAAGCTCTACACATTTCTTACCTGGAAATAGACTTCTGCATCTAATTTATTCCTCCTTAAAATTGTCAATCATGATTTCCAGGGACTTATATTATGAAATATAGATCTCTTTATCCCTTTATAACCTGCTCTGTAAGGTTCCTCGTGGTACATGCAGCATTCAGGACAGGATTCTGGCACAACCTGACTACTCATTTTCTGTTGCTCAGTGATCCTTCCCCAAACTTAATGTTCCAGCAATAACATATTATCTGTTTCCCCAAGAAGAACATACTTTTGGGAGGCCTGTGTGCTTTGTATGAACTTCCTTCTATACAATAACAGTCATAACTATTTTCTAAAGTTTACTTTCTTGGGGGAAACTTGCTAGAAAAGAAAAGTGACATTTTTTTTCTCATGTGCTCCCTTTGGTCCTTAGGCACATTTTTTGTTTTGTCCAGAGAGCATGGTTATTGTTGACTTATATATCTATAACCACATACTTAAAAGGATGAGACTATTGTCTCTTTATCACTTTTGCTGTCCTTGGTTATCTCATATTGTTACAGTATTTCACTTGGTTATCTGATAGATTGTATATATGCATATTTGGTTATTTGAAATCAGGTAGGGAAGGGAGGAAACAAGATGAGGGGTGGGTGTGGGAGGAAGGATATGGGTACCAAGACATGAGAAAGGGTATGTATAGTAATGCACCTTCTATCTGGTGAATATATTGTAACCCTTCTATTAACTACAATAAAAATATATGAAAAAAGAAATGTTCTGTGGTGATGATCATTGATTATACATGAATTTATCAAAATCTGTAGAACTACATGACTAAAAAGAATGCACATCATTATATAAATGTTTATACCAGTCAGGCTCCAGTGGCTCATGCCTGTATTCCTAGTTACTCAGGATCATGATTCAAAGCCAGCCCAGTCAGATATAAACAAGAGATTGTTATCTGCAATTAACAAAAAGCTAAAAGTCGAGGTGTAACTCAATCTTAGCTGAAAAAAGGGTGGGGGTATTGCTGGGGGAGGGGATTGCTCCTAGCCCCAATACCAGCACACATACACACACACACACACACACACACACACACACACACACTCAGAACCTGACAGCCAAATAACGTTTGGGGTGTGAAATTACCATCAGTCTTCCAGACCCATGGGTTCTACACCTGTGGGTTTAACCAGCCCTAGATCGAAAATATTTGAAAACTTTTCTTTTGTACTAAAACACGTTCAGTCTTCTTCATTTGTGCCATCATTCCCTAAGCAAACCTCAATATAACTTTTACCTACATAGTTCTTACATGGTATTAGGTAATAAGTAATCTAGAGACTATTTGAAGTATATGAGAGAATATTCATAGATTTTATGCAAGTCCCATGTCATTTTAAAAAAGAAGCTTAAGCATATTCAGATTTTCCTATCTTGTATGACCCTAGTACTAATACTCCAAAAGATACTAGGAAAACTAGTTCTAGATCTGAATTAAATCAAAACTAAGCTAGGAAGTAAAAGGGCAAAGATGCTTAGGTAATTTATCTTGGTATGAGCTGTGTCAAACTCCACAGATGGCTGCTGTCTGCATGGAAGAGACACTCACAGAGACTGGGCCATACAGATACTTTCCTGTTGAGAGGAAGTTTATCAAGGGTATTTTTAACATCTCACTCTACCTGGTTCAACTTTTATCTTATTGGGTGGTGCTATCACATGTATTCTTGACTTTGACCAGGTAAGTCTGCAAGTGACATTCATCATACTGTTTATGATGTACTTAGCTTCTTTTAAACACCCGTTTCCAAACTGAACTGAGCACTTATCACTTTACTAATCCTTTCAACAACTAAGACATTACCAAAAGAGCAGTCAAAGCTCTCAAGTTAAACTTGGGCTAGATGGGGAAATCTTTAGGCAAATTATTTAGTAACTCTGGATTTCATTTTTATGCTATAAAATATATACTGCTTTACAGGATTGCCATGCACATTGGTGACAATATACTTATAGCCTGGAATATACCAAGTGCTCTCTATGTAAGCAGGGATTAAATGAATTGCTCCATTTTCCTTCCCTAATTTACCTACCTTCCTTTCATAAAATGGGTCTCTTCCCATACGTTTTTCTTATTGGTGATGTATTTTCCAAAGGCGGTATCTCTTGTCTGAAAATATGAGAGTAAGTACATGAAGAACTCTGGTCTATTTCAGTTTCTGCTCTATCATCAACTACTGGTCTATCATCAACTACTCTTGTCCTCAGGATAATGGATTCAATACCAGCAGTGCCACCTTGAAGGGCTTCTAGAAACTTCTGATGAGATTGCCTACACTCTGTGTGTGTGTGTGTGTGTGTGTGTGTGTGTGTGTGTAAAATGCTAACCTTCAAACAGCAATAATAATAAATGTAGCTATGTCACAGGGCTCAGTCTTTAAAGTATCCAGAAACCTTTGTTTCCAGATTCTTACCTACCTCCTCCGCCTGTCTCTTCTGGGTTGAAATGTCCCAAGAGCCACATACAACGTTCCCTCCTGGACCAAACTCAGTTGTCTGGGAGCCGTTTCAGATCTGGAATTCTTCAATCCTCTCCCTTTCATGATTAAACACAGTCAAGCAGTGCATGACACACAAACTAGTAAGAGCACATGAGACATCACAGCTATTGTCTGCAGGCACTTAACTCCTGGGAGCTCAGTGATTCCTATATTGCTTCCCTTTCTTCTCCAGACTCACCCACATCTATCCTCTCAACGTTTTTCTTGGTTAAAATGGCACCTTGGGAGTGTCAGTGGCAGGCAGTCGTTTAAGAGTTATTTTGTTAATCCTAGCTCTAGCTTAAAGAATTATGAAGACAGTTGAACCTGAGATAATTGGAATCATGAGGTATTTTCAAATGCAGGTTTGCATTTATCTTTTTAAATATCTGTTTCTGTCTAATTTAAATGATTATTTCACAGTCCCACGATGTGAGTAGTCCAAGGAAGTTTGGGAAGTGTCATCTTGATACATATGATTTTTTTTTTATTTTTCTTTTTTTATTGTAGTTAATAGAGGGGTTACATTATACTCACCAGATAGAAGGAGCATTACTTCACACACATTGATACCCCTTCTCAGGTTTTTGTCCCCATTTCCCTCCCACCTTCCCCCCACTTATCTTGATTTCCCCCCTTCCCTATCCAATTTCAAATAACCAATTAAGCACATATAAAATATATCAGATAACAAGGTGAAATATTATGACAATACGAGACAACCAACGGATGGTAAGAGAGATGAGAGATAACATAGTACATGAAGGACAACAATCACTCATTATATGGCTTTTGTTTCCTTATCCTGGAGATCCTTACATTTAGGACACACGTGATTTTTTAAAATAGGAAGTAGGATTTACTTTAAATTATTGGATGGGATTTTTTTTGCTCTTTGACTTTAAATATCATTCCAAGAGTTTTTGCAACATGATTCATTTTATGTCAAATCTTTCCACTTCAAGGATCTTGCAGTAGAAAGAGAAAGGTCGGAGTCCAGAAGGAGAACAGCAGGGAAATATGACTTACACTAATGTTCAGTCAAGAGCTCTGAAGCTAACAGATTTTAATTCTAAATATATTCAATAGTGAATTTCACAAAATGTCTGCCACTGACTTCAATGATTATGATATACTTGCAAATAAATCACAGTTGAATTCATAGACCCAAATTATTTATTGTAAAGAAACAAACACGGCAATATGTTTTCTATGCCTTTCCAATTAGAGTTTATATCTATTTATCTTTGTGACGGGATTGCCTAGTTGAATTTTTTAAAGTATATTATGACATGTTATTGGAGCCAACTAGCTGGAACACAAGGTTTCTGAGACTCAACATTCATTATTTATCCATTTATACTAATAAACCTTTATATTCCATATGTCCCCAGCTCAGATTTGAACAGAGTCTAAGAAGCACAAAATGTTTTAAATTTAGGACATGACAACAATTGAATTTGACAAAGAAAAATGACTTAAAGTGTACCCATTTCCCCCCACGGGAAGATAAATGATAAAATTTTTTTAAGATGCCATTCCTTTCACTTTCTTAGGATAAAAAAAAAGTAATGTGAAGAAAAATCAATTCCAAGATCATGCACCATCATAAGGAGAGAGAGAAACTGATTTGAAGATGCAAGACTGGATTGAGTTGTGATGTGAAAGTTGCTGGTCTTTTCCTACTGAAAGGCAGAACCAATTGATTTATGATCACAACTCTTAGCTTACTTTTCTGTTTTAAGTGCTCTTCTTCCCTCCCTCCCCCTTGAGTAGGGGATGTAGATACTAGGCGACATGTCTCTTTTAATTTGTCACACTATGTCTTAATTATCAGTGCACAAAGATCAGGCTACAGTATTTTCTAACTTCAAAGGCGTCCAAAGTCTGAGCAGCAAGAGGGAGCTACAACAATCCAGGATACAAAGAGACAACAATGTGGTGTCTTCATATTTTAGGAGTCTCAGCTTATTTTTTTTTTATTGTTGCACATCAAAGGGAAAATGAAGACCACAAGGGCACTTTTACTTTTTGTTATTCTCTTCTTAAGTGACTGATATCTTCCAATTCAATGTTCAGGCTACAACACATAAAGACATTTTTTTCTGAATTTAATATATCTGATTCTTTATGAATTTGTAAAGATCACTACCTAAGACAAACTGGACTAGAAGAGCAGCATGGTCATTGAGAAAGAACATTAAAGCTCTCAGAGGAATATTTCCAGGACGAGATGCATTTCAGTTTTTGCTGGGTAACAATATGTGACAGCAATAATGTAAGTGACTGTATTAGTTTTGGTATCCGTGGCAGCCACTAATCTTGTACTGTTTACAAGCTTGACTGTCAACATTGTCCTAATCATTCTGATAGGTGAGAAAACCCAGGCCCAGAGTGGCTCAGGCTGTACGATAACTTGCCAACTATTGTACTGAGTTGTTTTGCTTTTTGTTTGGGGGGAGAGGGAGGTTATAAGGCTTGAACTCTGGGCCTGGGCATTGTTCTTGAGATCTTCAGCTCCAGGCTGCCTCCCTACCCCACTTCTCATTTTCAAGTGATTAATTGAAGATAAGAGTCTCACAGCTTTGTATTACCAGGGCTGGCTTTGAATGGCAGTCCTCAGACATCGGCCTCCTGAGTAGGTAGGATTAAAGGCAGGTATCACGTCACCCCATTGAGTTTTTATTTTAACCCAGGCTATTAGAATCTGAGCCCATTTTTCATGAGTATTAATAGTTTAGTGGAGGCTCACCTGGGACTAGAGGAGGTAAGCTTCCAAATTCAGTAAATGGAATATGAGCAAAAATCAAAAAGAGTGAAAAACCAATCTCAAGATAATGGTGACTCAGTCATAAAATTCAGCATGATTTTTTATATCTGGATTATGATTATAACTTCCACTTAAGGATTATTGGGATATTCAATAAATAAAAGCAGATATCTAAAGGCACAGAAACATGGATGTACACATACAATATGTGTCTATGTTTGCTTATATGATAATCTATGCACTGTATCTTCAGTGAAATATGGTCTCGGATTCTGGTTTCTCAGTGGGAAGAGAAGGCACAGCATAAGCAGTTTATGGTCATTTCTTGGGAGTGGATTCTGACCACTTTTCTGGATGAAATGCTCTTTTAATGCTAGGTCAGTAAAAGATGGACTGTGGGGGAATTAAAGGTTGATTGTGGCTCAGAAATAGGAGCATCCACAAATCAAAATACCAATTGGTTCCTGTCTCATCCATTCCTAACTATCATATTTGTTTTTTCCAAACAACTCTGCACTTGAAGATATTTGGAGATTTCTGAAGTAAATGTTCAAAGTAGGTAGATGATTCATTAAAAAAATATCACCGTAGCATTGCATTTTAATGGCTTGCTAGGTAATTCTCAGGAACGCCTGCTGTTCTTCTATCAGGTAGTGAGTGACCACTCCCTTCTTGGTGACAAAGAGTAGCATGCACTGAGGGAAGAGAATATTCAGCAAAATGTTCCTATTTTGTCCTATAAGTCCATTTCCCTTGACTTAGGAGAAATGGTGAGATATACAGCGTGATGTGTGTCTCTAGTAATCCTTTCCCCATGATAGAGGAGAAGAAGCTTTCACTGTGCCAATTGACTTGGAACAAAAAGGACATTCCATATGCACAAAAGATTGAGAACCCCAAGCAGATAACATGCCATTATCTCTTAATATGCTGTTTGAAAAGTCAAGGGTTCTACAGAGAAATGCACTCTGTAGATGGCTTCCCCGTAGAGTTGTGAATACTTCACTCATAGTCTGTGAGATGAATCACTTAATTTTTTTTTTCCAAGGAGGAGAACATTGCTATTGGTGCTGTGATCATCTGGATCCTGATTCTTTGTATTTCTGGGAATTAGTCTGTCTCCCTGGTCCCTTGGACATGCTGCATTAGTGGATTGTAATAATCCTCTCACAAATTACTGGCCATTGTAGTTGACGCTCATCTTTGAAAGAAGTCATATTAACCAAGATAGATTTATAAATAAATTGTCACCCACTCCTAAGATCTTTAAGAAGCTCTTAAGTCACTGAAGAGTGTGACACATAGCTATGTGAACATAGATGTTTGCAATAGGTAATACAATCAATTTATACCCTTTTGGGATTTTCCATTCTGAGGATTAAATGAATCATATCACTCACCATTCATGGCATCTTCTTATTACTGCTCTAAGACGCTTCTCTTGCTTTACTTATTCTTTATGTCCATTTACTTTTCTAACTTCCTCACCACAGCCACTCGTTTTAATATGTAATCATTCTGATACATTGTCATCAAATACTTACTGTATTTTGCTTAGATTAATTTTTAATTCTTACAAGTAGGTTTTGGATTCTAGATATTCTGCTTCCTAATTATTTTTCTTTATTTTATACTCTGCTTCTTGGATCTGCCCATGTATATAAAAGTTTCTTAGTCCAACTGGGTATTCATCCACAACACTTACCTCTCAGTTGTCTCCAGTTTCCATGGCCAGGAGCCAGGCTGTATAACCATGTACATAGCTGCCACATGTAGGCCTGCTTCATGATTCATTTGAACGATAGATATACTCAGGAGCAGAACCGCTGATAAAAAGTAAAATTTATGCTTAATTTAAACAAATATTGTTAGATTGTCCTAGCCTCTCAGCTATATGATGTAGCAGATCTTAGCTTAAATTCATACTTTCAACATTATTTGTGGTACTGAGATTGCTTTCACATGCTTTTGTGCCTCTTACGAATTCGTTCCTCTGTTTTATGTATTTGTCGTTGCCCAGTTTTCTGTGGGGACTCCTTGCTTTTGCCTTTTGTTTATAATTGCAAAACTTCTTTGATACTTAAAAAAAGAAGCCATGTACATACTTTCTCAAGCTAAAATTTTCCAGCTCTCCTTGTAGCTAAAATTGTACAGATGACCCCATTCTGTATAAAGTAGATTTTACTCTCTGAAAAAGAACTAAAGGTCATCAGTGGATTGTCCTTGACTTTCTTGATCCTTGGTCCTGACTATTGTCAACACGATATCATATTTGCCGTTCTATGTCATCTGTAATTGCAAGAGTTAGAAGCATACGAGCCATTTTTTTTCCATAGAATTCCTGCCATCAGAGTTTCAGTTTAGAGTCAGCAGTTATATGAGATTTTTGAAGGTAGAAGAAACAGATGCTTTTTATTGGTCATTCACAATAATAGGTCAGTTCGTGGTGGAGATTTTTTTTTTCAGTAACGTAGTTGGTGTGTTGTGTGTGTGTGTGTGTGTGTGTGTGTGTGTGTGTGTGTGTGTGTGTGTGTTGAGTGGTAAAACCCTAATCAATTATTTTCTGTGGTTTCTATGTCTTTTTAAGTCTCCAAAGTTGGGTACAAACTCATAACTAATGGTAACCTGGGTATGCCTACATTCCTTCAGGTTTTCCTCCCAGTGAGTCCATAAGCACTGATTCCATGCAGGAAATGGGTTCACAGGTGGTGCTATCAGCACTTGCAGATGACCCAGAAGTCCTGCTCCAGCTGGCACACTAGGTTGAAGCCAAGGAACACAAGTCCTCGGAGGATGTCACTGGCCCCCTGCCCAAGCTCCTGTGGTTATATTTCTTGTTGTGCCTAAGTAAAGACAAACGAAGTGCATTTGCAACACTCATATTAGCCAAATTTCCTCATGTTCATAACCAGAGGATTCTTCCTTCTAATACTTAGTTTCTCACCTGTCAAATAGATGCTTTAAGGTTTAGCGTGGATCCTATCCACAGAGTCATCACGGAAATTATTAGTCTTGAAGTTAAAAAATAAGTAAGGTGTATGGCTCTTCTGAGTGATATTCCTAGGGAGAAGAGTTCATTTAAGTAGGGTGGGTTTTTCTGTATGCAAGTGTGGATCTTCAGTTAAATAAGTTCCTGCAAGCTGGGTCGCCATGACTTAAAAAGCTTGTAACCTTAGCTACTCAGGAAACTGAACTACAGATGGTTGCTTTTAAAGCTAGTACAGGAAGAAAATGCCCACTAAACTCCATTTCCAAAATAATCATCAAAAAGCAGGGTTGGTGGGGCTGGGAGTTTGGCCTAGCACAAAGTCCCGGGTTCGATACCTCGGTACCTCACACTCTGAAAAGAAGCAGGAAATGGGGCTATGTGGCTCAAGTGGTAGAGTGCTGGCCTTGAGGAAAGTCTAAGGACAGTGTTCAAGACCTGAGTTTAAGCCCCACGACTGGCAAAAAAAAAAAGCAGGGTTGAGGCATGGGTCAAATGGTAAAGGATCAGCTAAGCAAATGTGAGTTTAAAATCTAGTACTAGTTTAAAAAAACAGAACAATTAAGGCCAAATAACAGTATTTGCATTGCATTAATAAGCAGAATATAGAAATTTATGAGTGAAATACATAGTGTATCTTAAAGTATATTGAGGAGGTTGGGCTTGAGATAGCCTTATATAAAGAAAATCATCCATATTATGTGTATAATTTTTCCACCTAATGGATTCTTTCATAAATATTCTGCTTACTATAATAATTTACTTTCAATAAAATGGTCATTTAGAAATGCTCTATTGGAGGCGGGTAAAGGAAGAAAGAAAGTGTGGATTATCTCTCCTTCACAAAGGCTAACTAGAAGGACACTAGGTTCTTTACTTGTTTCTGAGACTAAGAGTAAAATCAGTGGTTTCATTGGGAAAATCTAATTTACATGCCCAGCACTTTTACATACTGTCTTCAATATAGAAAGCCATTAGCCTCATCCACTTTCTTTAGGTGTGTTCACAAATGAAGATTACCAACCCCATCAAAAGAACAAACAAGAAGACATACGATGTGAACATGAACGAATGGCTGAAGCATATAATGCAAAAATGAATGAAAAACATGAAATCATTATTATTTTTTCCCAGGTTATTTATTTGCTCATTCCAAATCTTTGCAGATTTATTTTATTTCATGGGTACATGAGGGTTACAAAGACATATCCATGTTTTGGCTTGGAATTCTCATAGGTACCTGTATTTTCAAGTCGCTTTATCATGTTTGTGGTCTATAAAATACAAATGTTGCTCGCTAAGTGCCAACACACTAGGAGTTCACAATTATTTTTGCATTGTTGCTATAACTTATATTCTCTTTTCCAAAAGTTGAGAGTTTTAAGTCATGATTTAAATACATGCTAATGACAATATGAAATGTGTTTAATTGGTGACTCTCTCTCTCTCTCTCTCTCTCTCTCTCTCTCTCTCTCTCTCTCTCTCTCTCTCTTATTCTTAACACTGTGAATGATATTCTGGTCTCAGTAGACTGACAGCAAATTGACAAACCACAGCAAAATTGCTCCTACACTGAACCAGGGAGATAAAATGGCTGAGTGACAGGTGGGACTAATCAGTTCATAGGTAAAAATCAAGATTGGATTTGATGAGGGGATTTCTTGGTCTGTGGTGGATTCAATTCTCTTTTCAATATACTGAAAAGCCATCTTTTTTTTTAAGCCAAGTTTGATTTTCATTATTCCCCAACCCCAGCTCTGTCAGTTTTCCGCAAAGGGACTTCGCAGTACTGGATTTCCTTAGTTCTGCAGCTCACAGAACAGCATGAAAGGGAGATGCAGAATTAACAGAGGTGTGGGGAAGAAAATTAAATATCTAGTCCCCCGTGGAATCCATTTTGGAAATCTGTTTTTAGTTATGTCAATGGTTAGCTGGAAAAAATAAAAACTAAAGGTGAGATGGCAAGGAGCTTTTTATGTTCAATTGATTATAGACTCAGTTCTTCACTTCTGGCCAGCTTTCCTTAAAGCCAAGGATGGCAGTAAGAGAAGGGTTCGTATCAACATTCAAATTTGTGTGATATGTATAAGAAATTGTGACATCGGTACACAAAAGATTCTGTGGGACTGGGAGTTTGGCCTAGTGGTAGAGTGCTTGCCTAGCATGCACGAAGACCCGGGTTCAATTCCTCAGTACCACATACATAGAAAAAAGCCGGAAGTGGTGCTGAGGCTCAATTGGTAGAGCTCTAGCCTTGAGAAAGTCCAAGGACAGTGCTCAGGCCCTGAGCTCAAGCCCAGGACTGGCAAAAAAAAAAAATTCTCTGATCTCTAGATCAACAAAGAAATCACTGTATGGACTTCTCCTGAGCCGTACAATCAGTCTTTCTTGACTTGGCTTTTTAAGTGCATTTTAAAATAAAGATTCTCCATAAATCTTACTTTAAAATGTTATTGTTATGATAAAAGTGATGTACAGAGGGGTTTCAGGTACAGAAGTCAGGTTAAGAGCACATGTCTTTTTGGAAAATGTCCTCTCTCTCTCTCTCTCTCTCTCTCTCTCTCTCTCTCTCTCTCTCTCTCTCTCTCTCTCTCTCTCTCTCTCCATACATTTGATGTCCTTCCCCTCATCTTACCCTCAGAGGCTTTTCTGAATTGCCCTCAAGATAGGAATTTCTTTCTTTCTTTCTTCTTTTCTTTCTTTCTTTCATTTTTTTTTTTTTTGTGGGTCATGGGACTTGAACTCTGCCTGAGCCCTGTCACTGAGCTCTTCAGCTCAAGGATACTTCCCTATCCCTGGGCCTGGGTGTTGTCCCTTAGCTCTTCAGCTCCAGGTTACTGCCCTACCCTTGAGTCAAGCCCCACTTCCCGTTTTCTAGAGGTTAATTGGAGATTAGAGTCTCAGGTCCTTTGGTGCCTGGGCTGGCTTGAAACTTTGCTCCTCAGATCTCTCTCTCTTGAGTAGTTAGGATTACAGGCTTAAGCCACTGTGCCTGGCCAGAATAGCAATTTGTAGATTAGGTTCAGAAAATCTAACTGGTGAGGAATATAGTAACATAGTAAGGTGAGGGAAGGAAAAGGTCTTCATGTTGTGTCTTGCTTCTGTGGATCTCAGGAGCTAGAGCCTGTGTGGATTCAAGTCAGCTACAGACTTGTAGAATTGAAGATGACATTTGGGCATTACTGATAGGAGCTGTGAAGTTTAGGGAAGAAGGAAGTTAATTCCTTTTTCAAAAATTTTTGAGAAAATGTGCCTGGCTTATAAGTATTTACCTGTTACCTACCATTATTGTTCTATTCTATTTTTAAATTAAATTTTGTTAATCATTTCTACATGATAGACTCTTTTATAATCAGTTTAAATCCAATTTAGAATATGTTCATTTAGATTTAAAAATAAGTTTGCTCTGTAATTAAGTATAATATATGCTACTTGTAGTATATAAATATATTCTTTGTATATGTATATATCTGCATATGTATATCCTAAACAAAAGCTGAAATGTAGTCTGTCAACTCATTCCCAAGCTCCCGGAGAAATTTAATTCTCTAAGATACTCATCTGATTTTTCCTTAGAATAGTCCTAAATGTTCATGAAACCTTAAAGTTATATGCATAAAAACCACTTTTTCATGTTTCCCCATGGGCATACACTCACCTAGAAAAATGTACAATTTTCTATTGTGCATGTTCTTGTGATTTCTTATTTACCTAAATGGTATTATGATATTATACTGTATGTTGACTGAAAATGATGTTTTTACTCAATAGTTTGCTTTTGACATTTATTCATGTTGCCTTGTGCAAACTCAAGTCATTGCTTTTAACATCTAAATGCAGTTCCAGCAAATAAATATGCAACATTTTATATCTTGGCAAGTATTCTAGTCCCCAGTTGTCTCTTGACCACAGAAGTTTATAAAGAGGATTCTGAATCATGCAATGAGCAAGACTCTTCCCAGAAACTAAGCTTTCCATTTCTTTTAGCAAGTTCCTCATTCTCTGCAGGTGTAGGTGTGCCTCCTTTGCCAGTCCAAGGTCACAAAGACAGGTACCCTCAACTCTCATCTCCTTCTTATTAGCTGATGGGTTTTGCAAGAGGAAAAAGCAAAGGAAAGATGTGTCCACCCTTTGCAAATGTCAGAAGGCATGGAGGTGCTTGGTCTGAGACGGATCTCACAACAGCTTTAGCCCTGACAGGAAATAGGGATAAGTAGACACATATAGAGACCCCTTCTCTGTTGATAGCTATAGACTACTTTGAAGTCAGACCCTCAGAAGTTACTAAGGGCATGTTTTGAACAAGCAAACTCGGCCATAAAATATAAATAACAGTCACCTGAGCCATAGGTTATAAAGTTTTTTTTTTAATTTTGCAAAAAGCCTTGATGGAAAGACAGAGGCTAAGAGCTGGCACCAGGTCAGCACAGAATTTCCTCAGCTCAGGAAAAAAAAAAGCAGACTTCATCTTGCAGTTCATGATGCTATGAAATTTCTAATTTGAGAATTTGAAAAAAGATGCACAATCTGTTGCTTTGTACAATCCATGGATGGAAACGATTGAGTCCATCTGCTCATCAGGGAAAGCTAAAATGTTTATTTTTTCCTTTTATTTTTTTTAAATTTCAGGTGTAGGTATTTAGGAGGAAAAAAGCAGTTACTAAAATTAATCGTAGGTAGGGCATATTTTAAAATGTTTAGCTCAGAATTTGGAAGAGAGAATTGTTAAAGTGATGTTGAGGATTGAGAATTGAACTTGTTTATCAGTTTCTTTAACTAAGATTATTTTTGTGGTGTTTTTCTACTTGATATAAGATTCCATATCAAATGCATGATTAGAGAAAACAAATATGATCTTTGCTTTGCTGTGACTTTCAGTTTCCTAGGAGGCAAAGAAATAAATAGTCTTGCTAATATAATTTCTCATCCTTGGGGTGCTCTTGGCTGCTATGAGATATTTCAAATGTAGGAAAAGACTGACCCCCCCCAGATATCAATTGGAAGCCAACTAGAGACTTGAAGAGTAACCAAGAGTGAGATGGCCCAGAGCAGGTGACACACCTGCAGATGTGGGGAGCTTTACCTATAAGAGATAGCATACTTAATGTCCTCTTGGACAAAGGAACAAACTTCCTTTGTAGCACTGAATGGTAACCCCTGTCACTCCAGGGCAAAGAGAAGGGTCAGACTTGACGCTGAAAGGCCAGAAAGAAGAAATGAGTGATAAAGAGGAGGGCTGGAACCTCTGCTAAAGTTATTTGAAACAAAATAAAGCTAGTGAAGTATCTTCATTGATCCTTAAGCTTGCTGAATAGTTGGTAATTTAAGGAAATGAGGGATTGAAAAGGTAGTTAGCAGGCTGCCACACTTGTCAGGGAGATCATTATTTCATAGGGAATTCTACAAATTAAACATTCCCTTAATGTTAAATAGGCTCTTTGCTACTCTTCAATGACTGTCCATTCTCACAACTTCTATGTTTGCCTCTCAGTGGTGAATGCACAGTTTATTTCATCTAAATAGACTTTCCTCTGGAATAAAACTGGAATTCAAGCCTGCCTTTCCAAGTGTCTGACCATTTTATTTTCAATGCATAACTGAGTTCTTAAGTTCAACTAGACTCACTTTGAGAAAGCATACTGAAAGTCTGTCACAATGGTGGATGATGATAACATCTCCCATACCCACTCTTTTTTCTTCCTTCAGAAATTCTTTCCTCTGCCTTGTTCTCATACTGTCTTCACAGTTCATTGACCATTTGTCCCCTTCATCCCTAGATGTAGGTCATAGGTCCCTAGTCCTCTGGGGATGCCACCTGCCAGGACTTCTCACTGGGCCCTGTGCTTGGCCTATTCCCTTGCCAGGGTAGGAAAGAGTTTCAGACCTTTCCTCACCTCTGAGAGAAAAACTTTCATTTGGTGTTTGCTCTTTTTTTTTTCTATCTCTTTTCTTTTTTTTTTTTTTAGATTTTTTTTAATTGTAATTAGTAAAAGGGTTACATGATATTTGCCAGATAGAAGGTGCATTAATTCACATACATTGATACCCTTTTACATGTCTTCGTGCCCATTTCCCTCCCCCCCACACCCCCCATCTTTTTTTTAACTGAATCAGGTAAATTCAGCCTGCTAATTTGATGAAGACTAAATTTTTACAAATATCTTAATGAATTTATTCCTCCCAGGCAGCATTTGTATTGGAATCCAAGTTTTATGCAGATGGTTTCTTCTGAAAATCCCAATGAAGGACTTGGGTGAAAGGGCTCCAGAGAACTTTTCAGATAGTTTACGAGCATGTCGAGCAAGGGAAAATTTGGGATGCTGTTCAAATCTGGCTACAGAAAGCTGCCATTCAACTCTTGGAATTTTTGCGGACTGCCTCCTGTCATCTGATGGGAGGAGATGGGGTTGGGGGTCACACAGATGGGGTAAGCAGCATCATGTGCTGTGTCACATCTTTCCTGTTATAGGCTATGTCACCAGGGCTATGTGTTGTCGCATTTTGGGACAATAAACTACTCATCTATCCCTTGCAGTCAATCCTCTAAAACTTTGGGACATGGGAGTCTCAGTGATTGATTCTTATGTTTCCAATGGAGTGCAACCCAGAACCCTTGCTTTTAGGGATAAGAAATCTTCATTTTAGTCTTCAATAGTGTGTGCTCATTGATTTCGAAAAGGAGATCATTATTAGATTTTGTAACTCATTCTTAATACATTAGCTGGAAGAGATAATAATAGGAATCTGAGAAGCCCATAATTTCAAACATTAGAAAATATAAAGTTTGTCTCTTTCTGTTTCCTAGGCACACAGAGAAGTTGAAAGGCTTGTTCAGTCAAGACGTTCAGTCAGTGATAATTTAAGGCTAGACACAAGACTTCCCAATTTCTCGGTGTTCCTTCAACCAAATTCAACCAAATATTTCTTCCCTGACACTTCTATCCTCTGCAGGGAAAAACAATGCTGGATGAAAACTTGCAATGGACTGAACCCATGCAGAGATTTGGTCAGAGTACTTCCAAGTTGAGGAAGGCTGAATACTCCAAACTCTGAAGCCTATTCAATGAAACATTTTGCTTTGACTATCATTTACTGTTTACTTTTTGAAGCATGCTACTTTGACTGGCAAGGAAACCTGATTGCATTTATTATGGGATGAAAACAGAGCTTCTATGCGTCCATGACATAACCCCGGGGAGCCACCCTTGCACTTGAACTTGAAATGGGCCTCTTACCTTGTCTTCATTCTTCTCTGAGAAATACTCTCCCCATTGCTAGTTTGCCCAACTAGAAAGTGGAAGCACAGACACCTCACTGTGCCATAGTATTGGTGTAATAACCTGGCAGGATCCCATCTTTCTTTTCCTCTCTTTGTCAATCCCTATGCAACTGTTTATATCTCTCCTTGCACCAGAGCCCCTACCCTCCTTTTCCAAAATTACTTTCAGTAATTACTACAGCTCAAGGATGCTGTCCAATCTAAAATAGCTAATGAGAACCAGTCCTTCAATCTAAACCGTAATCAGCTTATAACAAGCTGCCTTTTCCTGTGTTTCATTACTGTGACACAATCTATTTTTCATACCTCAAAATGATAAGGCAGAGTTGGATGTAGAGGGGGAGAATTGCTCTGTATCACCAGGCTTGCGTGAAAGGGAGATGGGCTTAAGCATGCAGAATTGATTTATTTGCATTCTTCTATTGCTTTGGTGGTTGCATCTTTGAAGGAAGTTAATATCGAATTTTTGATTTGCCCTTAAGAACAGCAGGGCCTGACAATCAAGCATGCTTATTATTGCTAGGAAGAAACACACACACACACACACACACACACACACACACACACACGCGCGCGCGCGCGCGCGCGCGCACACACACACACACACACACACACACACACACACACACACACACACATGCGCGCGCACAAGAGAAAAAATCCAGCATAGCCCAAGAGTTTCATAATTTATTTGGACATGTGCAGACCTGGAGTAGAAAATGTTTCAAATCCTATTGGAGAATCTAACAGTGTTGTCTCTCTGTGCTTATTCTCCTAGAATTTGGAAGATTGTTACCTATTACCCCACCAGGTACTTACCTTGCTTTCCTTTTTATATGCCTTTATATATTCCTTATTTATTTATATAAAAATGAGACCCACAGGCATCAACCGTCGAGCTCCTCACTAGATGTTTGGGAAGTCTGCTTGGCTAATCCTGTACAGTCTGTTGATAAACACCCCGGCTATTTTAATCTCCTTTCCAAGTTTATCCTCCTGGGTTAATTTCCAAACAGTCTTTCCCCCCACTCTGGTGTGATTAAAGCTTAGCCTGTCTGATTGTCTGCATTCTCCGGGCATATTTTTTTTTCTGGGCATCTGAGGCCAGAGCAGAGCCTGCCTATTAATCCACCCTAATGATTAAAGCATTGGAGAGCTGCAACATTTGATGGGTTAATACTGGTAGCTGAGTCCTTGGATTTAATCCAATTCAGTCATCACTTTGAATGTGGCAGGTTGATGGGACTGTGCTGTCATTGTCCATTTTAGACTGCAAAGACTAGGGAAGTATAAAAGCTAGTCTGAAACAGCTAGACAGATCCTAGAAGTATATACGTCAATAACCTAAAGATATAAAATGCAGATTAGGTTTCTTTTGTTACATAAATGTTAATTAGCAGAAAGAAGAAAAAATAAACCCTTACAAAGAACCCCCACCCCATCCTTATTATATATGCCTCTGTGCTCATCAAACCAGGGGAAAAAATTTTAGACTCCATCAGCTAGTTTTTAAGAGTTGTTTTTCCTTGCTTTGTCTAAAAATATGTAAAAGGCGAGGCCAAATTAGAAAAATCTTTCACTCCATCTCTTCATTTTTATAAAATAAATGCACACAACTCATTGCAAGCGGGAGGCCTGCCGATTTACTCATTAGACACAATAACTAGTGAGCTGGTGTCTCGCAGAAGTGGAGACTTCATCAGGCAATTAGAGAAGGTGCTTCTCGCCTGCCTCTTCATCCTCAAGAGCCCTGGGATTCAAAATGCTTTTAAAGTAGCCAGGCTGTCAGAGAACTCAGCTTGAGCATCTGCACTTCAGGAGAGTCCATAAATTAACTTCCAGTACTTATGGCATACTGAAAGAATGAAGTTTTGCATTGGAATTCGTGGCTTGTGTTTCAGGACGTTTTTGTGCCTGTGCCGGCTGTACCTGGAGAGTTTTCTGCCTGAAACCTCTGCAGGGGGGTCAATTCTCCTCCCCCTAGGAATAGCATCCGGTTTCCTTCTTCATCTCATTCAATGTGACCCTCTGAAAACATTGCCTTTACAACTTGTTTTCAGGGGACAGAGCTCACTGCTCTCTCCGGAGTGCCAACTCTGGCCCTTTTTTCATTTGAGTGTGAAGTTTAAAGAGGACTCGAGTTAGCCAGCAGTGTATCTGGATTACTAAATCATTTTCTTAAGGAGCATTGATTTCCAATATGCACAATCCCTAGCATACTTTATGCACCTGCCAACAAACATCACAATTCTGAATTTCACCGTCAGTGCAAACACTTTGTGGGTTCATGTGCTTTGCTCTTTGTAAAGCCAAGTTGCTTCAGAAATAATATAAATGTATTTTCCCACATACTTTATCTTAGTTGGCATGTACAAAAGGAAAATTATTGTTTTTGCAGTTCAAAGCATTTGTTGAAAAACTAAAGATGGCCTTCCTATCATCCAAACTTGGTTCTAATGTCTTAATATTGATATTTTCTTTTAACTAATGAATTTGTAGATCTTTAAGGAACTGTGAAGATATGTCTAATGTCCATGGAAAAAATAGTGCATTTTCTTTGAGTGTTTCCTAATTCTCACAAACGTCACTCCGTTGGCCAACATTTATAAGTAAAACTCAGGGGCAGGAAAAGAAACCCTAACATCTAGATAAAAGAAAAAGGAAGTATCTTCTAGATAAAAGATCTCATATAAGATATATATATATATATATATATATATATATATACTTTGTCTTCAGGGCATCCTAACAAAAGCTTCTAGTTTTAACTTGCGTGTGAGATTTTGCTTCAAAGTGTGTAATGATTTATTTTTTTTACATATTCAAAGTTTTCTGTAAGTGAAATCCATAAGCAGTTGATATTGGGGAAATATAATTGTACTCTCCAGATCCCCGGAAGAGGGATTAATAAATTGGAACCTGTGGGTTGAACAAGCCCGATGCCTGTGTTGGTAAATAACATTTTATTGGCATACCAACAAGAAAGCACACTGATAATGTATTGACATTTCCTATGTATTTAAATGGGGGGGGGGGATGTAGTGAGGATATTCAGATTTGTCAGTGCTTGGTCTGGGAGCTGCAACTCTCATACCAGAATTTCCAAATAATTACATTTTACTGAACAGAGAGAGGAAATACTAATACAATGTTAAACAATCAGCCTTTAGTAAAGTCTTTGAGAATTATTTTAGAGAGTATTTTGGGGGTTTTGCTTGTTCATCCGTGGTACCAGTAATATTATTGACTGCACTTAAGACTCTTTTTTTGAGGGGGGAATGGTGCAGTATGGTACTGTTGAGTCATATCACTCATCTTGTTTTTGTTTTGGCTGGTTATTTTTATGATAAGTTTTTTCACTACTGTTAGAAATAGCTGGGGGTGTAGGGCTATCACATAGGAATAAGGACACCAATTTGAAAAGAACTTGGCAAGACAAAGTTTATTTCTGCAGAGGAGTTGACCCTCAGCCAGAAATTTTGCAAACAAGCATCTGGAATGGGCAGATTGCTCTCTCTTTTTAGACCTAACCCAGCAGATCCTGCCCCTCTGCTCACATTGGCTGAGCTCTGAAAGTATGTGTCTTAATTAATGGTTGTAGCTCAAATTCAAGGAACTTTTAACAGAATCTCTTAAATTAAGTTCGGGGGCGAGGATGGGAGGAGGATGAGGCTGTAACTATTGTTAACAAGGGTCAAGCCACCTGTCCAAAGCAGGAACTTTTCAAGAAAACAATTCTCCCAAAATTGACAGCAAGGCCTTGAACTGCTTTCATACATGAGTCACTTTTCTCCCATGACCCACCCAGTTATGCACCTGAGCCAAGATCTGACTACATTAAAGTTTCTCATGGTTGCTGTGATTCCAGGTGTATGTCACACTGGCTAGCCTCTTTCCTGAAAACTGAGTCTCAGGGACATCCTTTGCTGCTCAGGTTAGCCTGGCACTGAAATTCCCAGCCCCAGTTTTCCTGTTCTTTAGGTGGGCCACTGCTGTCAGCTATGATTGGGATATGGTATCCTGTGTGGGTGGAAATTTCTTTTTTGGCCTGGTCTGCCTTTGAAACGTGCTCCTCACATTTGCAGCTTCCTCAATAGCTGTAATTGCAGGTGTCAGCCACCAGCAGTTGCTTTTAACATATATATATATATATATATATATATATATATATAGCCAGTTACATTGATCTATAATCAAATTAGGATCCTAACCTAAAACTGCTCAAAATAAACCATGGACTATGCAAATTATTTTAAACACCAGTGGCCTACAGATACAGTTTCTTAAGGATGGTAAGATAAATGGCATACACTTATTTTCAAGGAGCTTAAACTAAAATCTAGTAGGAAAATGGAGTCACTGTGATCATATTACAACGTATTATATTTATACATCAATTTACAAATTTATATGAAGGATTTTTTTTTTTGCTAGTTCTGGGGCTTAAACTCAGGGCCTGGGTGCTGTCCTTGAACACACTTTGCTCAAGGCTAGCTCTCTGCCATTTGAGCCACAGTGCTACATCTGGCTTTTTCTGTGTATGTTATACTGAGGAATTGAACCCATGGCTTCGTGCATGCTAGGTGAGCACTACGAAGGATTTTTTTTGTAAGAAGAAAATAAGTTAAAGTTTAAGAGCTAGCCAGAACATTTTTTTCTATTAGAACTATTTTCTGAGTAAAGTAGTCATGTTCTTGTCAGATGCCAGTGTCTCATGCATGTAATCTTAGATACTCAGGAGGAAGGGAACTGAGGACATAAGTTCAAGGACAGAAAGTTTGTGAGACTCTTATTCCCAGTAAACAACCAAAAGCTGAAATCTGGAGCTGTGGCTCAAGTGTTAAGAGTACTAATCTTGAGCAAAAGGGCTAAGAAGTGGTGCCCCCACCCTTAGTTCAAGCCATAAAACTAGCACACACAGACAAAAATTCATGTCCCAAAGTGAATTTTTATTGTGTTGATGATCAGATAAATGATGGGATAGAGACAAGATGAAATGGCTAGATACTTGGCAGCAATGGTAGACCTCCATGGCAAAGCACATAGCTGGCACACACGAAGCCCGCAATTCAATCACCAGCACCAAGGAAAACAAAAGTATGGAAGTTTGTGATCCAGGATTTCACAATTAATGTTCTTTTGTGTTTACATTTTTATCTATTTTCTTCTTGGTACCTTTCTCTTCTTGCCTCCAAAACTTTTATAGTCTATCATGTAATAATTTGTTCTATTTTTCTCTATAATATGAAACAGTTGTGTTATTTAATATGGAACTCTTTTGTTGCTATAGAAGGCTATTACTTAACCAAATCTTATAGAAAGCAATGAACTGCTCAAAAAAAAGATTTGGATATAATTTATTATCTTTACTATTCTCATCATTAAGATTATCTAACAAGATATGAAATAAGTAGAAATATCTTCTTGCATTCCCATTCAACATTGTACTTGGGTGACCTAGATTTAGAATTTCAGAGAGTGACTCTGGTGAAAGAATTTTAGTTATACTTTTGACAAATGCTGTAATTAGAAGTGGGCTGTAGTTAGCTAACCTGTATCATCTTTATGGAATGTAAAGGTGATTTTTCATGGGTTTATTCATCTGACATGTAGGTCTTAGTTATAAATTGTCTCCTCAGAATTTAATTGATCAATTGGCCAAATCAGATTTTATGCTGGCCTGGGAGTGAAATGTATTGAAGATTCTGAAAGAGAAGAGAGAAATCAAATTAGGAAGCAGTGCTCACTGCAAAAATCTCTATCTGCAACAATGAATTCTCATGGACATGGAATGGCAGCAGACCTGGATGGTGCCATCAGAGTATTCCTTACTTCCCAGTGCCCATGACAGAATAAGATTGGGCCCAGGATGGGTGGCAGGAGTTGTTGCAAGTGGAGAAGAAGCAATGTGGCCTCAAGTACACAGGCAAATATTTAAAACTCTGTTTCAATGGAAACAGAGGTAAAACTGAATCCAGAGGTAAAACGGAATAGCAGCACACACAAAGGCTCTCTAGTTAATAGCTGTGGAGCAGATATGGTGAAAGGAGGGATCTAAGGCCGCATGGAGGTAATTTGTAAGCTCAGAAATGAGGGACAACAACACTAGAACTAGAACTAGAGGAAGGACATTGTAAGTCAGGTGAAACATCCATAAAGAGAGATGGTGGTGAAGCCACTTTGTGTAGCTGCAACTTACCAATCTAGCAAGAACTTTACTTATTAAAAAAAATGCAAGGGAATTCTCAGGGGAAGTAAGTGGGAATACTTATGGTCTATTGTGAGACTCAATCTGGGCATCTAGTACTGTCATAGGATCTCATAGAATCAAGAAAAATGACAAGTAACGCTATTAAAATGGTGGACTGGAGAATTCCAATGCAAACATTGAATTGGGAGGTGTTACCAGGGTTTACCACGACCTGACTTTAGTTAGTAAAAAAAAAAAAATAGACTACAAAATTTTATGTGAAATCACTGATTTTTAGTTGAACAAGAAGTCAAGAAAATAACAAATTTTGTTCTAGATCAAGCCAGAACTGTCATAGACCTGTAGACTTACCCTGTTTTTCAAGAAAGGAAGCTAAGTCAGGCTCTTAGAGCAGACTTTGAGTCATATTGATAAATAAACTCTGAATAGAGGTAGAAGGATTTCTATTCTCTGGGGATGATCAGAGTGGCAATGGAAAGAAAAAAAAAAGCCAACATCATGTTTTTGAATGCCTAATCCCTTTTTGAATTAAAATCAACCTGAAATGCTCAGCAACTGCTTGACTCTAAAAGCATATTTTTTTCAGAATGCAGTGGGTTTTCAACACCCTCTCGCTCATTTCTTTGTTTGCAGTTTCAGTTTGGGATAATTTTTTGCCTCCCTGGATTGTTGGTGGTGAGAACTGTAATCATCTGTGATTAACACATTTACTGAACATGCTTTCTAGGAGCAAAGCGCTGTGCTGGATGTCATAGTGATTTCCTCAGTGTAGTTTACTTTACGAATTCTATCCCAGAGTTCCAGATTACACGATGGATGGGTGCTTTGGGAGGGCAGTGAGTTATTACGTAAATTATGTGGAAGAAGGTCATGAGCAAGTGCTGTGAAGGAGGAAGGCTGCTTTCATTGGCTCTGGCTCCAGAGGCCTAGGGGGCTGCTGGAGAAGACCTGCTGGCTTGCTGGGGTGTTTGGTCTGGGTGGTTCATTCCCATGCTATCTTGTGAGCTTTGGCTTTGACTCTGCTGGGAGCCAGGATTGTGGTGCAGAGCCTTCCTACAGAACATTGATATTTCTCATTTCCTCGACAGATAGGATAGTTGTCTCTCTTTTCATGGGTCTATATTCAAATGCATTTGCATTTAATGCCCTTAGTGGTCAGAAAGAACTGTGAGCAAAAACTGAGGAGAGACACACAGACAGGCCAAAGATGACATGACTGTTTAAAAAGCATAATAGGTTTCTTTCACCTTGCCTTTTGTCTTTCCTTAATGTACATACTTTGTTTGCTTCTCAACTGCCTACATGCAGTATTTTTTTGCATCCATTAGAGAACAATTTCCAGTTTATTTAGCTTGAAGATATAATGACTTGTGGGTCATTCTTCTGTAATGCAAATATTATAGTTACTATTTGCCATAATACTGTGGCTAGAATGCAGAGTCCTGAACTGATTTATGGCTGGCACTCTACTACTTGAGCTACACCACTGGGTGAGCATTTTGTTGGTTAAATGCTGAGACATTATCATAGATTATCCTACCTAGAAAGGCTTTGAATTGAGATTCTCAGGTCTCAGCAGGTGTGATCCCCTGGTGCTTGGCAATAAATATATATTCTTTGAGGTGGGGGGGGCTGCTTTGTAAGTGGAACACTAAATCCTTTTAAAGTGCCAAAACTAAGTAGTGAAACCTTAATGCTTTAGTCTTAGAACTACCCCAAAAGTTCAGAGCTTGTTTCCTTATTTCCATTTGACAAAATGAAGATGTTATAAAGACCACATAAAAAAGCCCACTTAACGTGCTTTGCATGAGATTTCACATGCATTCTGTCCTGTACATTTAGCCATTATGTTCTTCACCATCATGGTTCACATCACTACCATAATCATCCCCAGCAGGCCACGTGGTAGGACACATCTTACTGGAACATCCATCTACTGTATTTAAGGGAAAGACTAATGTGAATTCTGCAGTAGACAATAAGTATCACTCTTATGTTAGAACAACCACAACCTTACAGTTGAATACAAAGGTCCATGTGGGTTGTCATTTTTTAAGATTAAAATAAGACATAGCAGAATTAAACTCTTATAAAAGGGATCCCTTGAAGGAACAGTTTTCCTCTATTTTGGGGAGTAATTCAGAGTAGAGATCTAGAGAAATTGTATCAGTTGTACTAGTTGTTAAAAATATCCTAGTCCTCTTGCAAGTATCAAAACTCATTCCCTTAAATTGCTTATTTGGCTATGTGTATTTTGTCTGAGTCCAAAATACAAAAATACATGCAGTTATATATACACACATATATATAATTTTGAATATAAATGTGTATACACTTATGTATATAAATGTTATACATATATACATTTATACACATATATGTACACACATATACACACATGTATATAATATCTATGTATATGTTAGTTATAATATGTACTATAAAATATAATATATATTATGCATATATATAGTCAAAGCTTTAAGCTTCTTAGCCAAGCACTCTACCACTTGAGCCATACCCCTGTGTCTTTTGTGTTTACTTTGTTTTTCATATGCATATAAGGTCTCATGTTTTTGCTTGAACCCAATTTTTCTACCTCTGACTCCTGATCAGCTGGAGTTACAGCTGTGAATTGCTTGAACACTTTTTTAGACTCTTACTAGCTCTGACCAATGTTTGAGGGTTTTTCTGTCATTTATCAGTTTAATTTTCCATGGATGTGTACATTGGACATTTTATCTGGTACCTCATTTACAGTCCCACCATGCCTACCTACAGCTTGAGCAAAATTCCTCTAAACTTGTTTGGGGGCTGCAAAAATCATTATTTGTGCAGCCAAGGTAAAGAAACATATTAAAATATTGACCTGGGAATTCCCATACTTAAAGGGATTTCAAAATGTATTCCCAAGAAGATGAAAATATACTGAATATAGCTCTGAAGCTCTGACTGTCCTCGGTATCTCTCACATTAGGAAAGATTCACCTTGCATTCATGCTGGATATATGAACATTATGTGCACTTTTAATTCATCTTCTCTCTATCATACAATAGTTATAATACCAATGTGGAATAAAACTATGTGCTAATTGATATGAGTTATGAAAGAGTACGCCAACTATTTGGGGGAAGAAACTGAACAAATATTTTGGGTCAAAAATAATTGCTAAGTATATTGCAAACCATAAAGAACCTCTAAGGCACCAAAATAATTTCTTACATAAAACTTTCCAATATGTGCAACACAGTTTCCTACAATGTGCATATTGTGGCCTAAAGTTTCTGTATCTATGACACATAGGTTGGGTTATAATCTAACATTCCTAATGGCATCCACAGGCACAACTGCATGTGCTTAGACACCCATATGCATGCAACGTTATTCTTATGCTAATAAATATGTATACATATGGATTCCCTGGTCTATGCCTATAGATGTACAAAATACTTTGCGGAAGTTCTTTATTAGCGTGATGGGTATATTCCAAAGCTCATTTGATAATAATAGCTGTTTCCATAACCATGCATGTGTTTTGACATGGAACGAAGCAGAAATTATCATATGACACTCACCTCTGCTGATGGAGGCAGGGGAGGCAAATGTTATTGCTTGCAGGCTTGGAGCTTCATTAGTATGTGTGGATGAAGTCCTGCATCAAATCAAAGCAGTACCCTCTTATAAAGATGGATGCTTCAAATAAAAAGTGTAACATATGGGAACAAAGCAAAATACCTTTACTACCTAAATGAGCATACATATTCAAATATTATTCATAGGAACATTACTTTCTAATAGACTTTACAGAGATCTGATGAATCTAATGTTATTTTCAGATAAAAGACAAAGCCATTTAAGCTCTTACTTTTACTGTCATTCTTTTATTTTGCCATACCTTCCCCTCCCCACCCTGTTTAATGTGAATTGTTTAGCTTTAAACTTCACTTTCCCTCTCCTGTTTCAGAGAGATATTCTCAGACACAAGAATAATTCCTGCTGGTAATATTGCTCATTAGGAATATATCCAAGAAAAGAAGTGAATGGTGGAGCAAATATCTCTTCATTTCCAGTATGGCAAATAAGCTGTCAGGACAACACCCTCGCCAATTGGAGTAATTGAGCATCGGGTTCAGAGAGCAGAGCTTGGATATGACATGACAAAGAGGCTTAGGGAGAGCTATCCATCTTCTTTCCCCTAAGAACTGCAGAGTCTTCAATAAAGACATCTGTTAAGTCTTTATTTCCTACAGCTAGAACTAGTCTTCTTACCTTTCAATTAGGAATGGATGAACTTCAGAAAGGTAAGGTTTTCATTTTCTTTTTTTTTTTTTTTGCCAGTCCTGGGCTTGAGCTCAGGGCCTGAGCACTGTCCTTGGACTTTCTCAAGGCTAGAGCTCTACCACTTGAGCCTCAGCACCACTTCCGACTTTTTTCTATGTATGTGGTACCGAGGAATCGAACCCGGGTCTTCATGCATGCTAGGCAAGCACTTTAACCACTAGGCCAAACTCCCGGCCCCTTCATTTTTTTTTTTTGCTGAAGTTTAATGGATTCCATCCCCTCTTCTCCTTTGTTTCTATTTGTTTATACCCTCAGGGTGACTGCTATTAGTTACAAGTTATTTGGTTTTTCTTTCTTATTTGCATGCAATTAATTATTTTTGTGATATTGGCCATGGCAGAAGAAATAAAAAATTCTGTTGGAGAGAGTATCTTTCTTACTCTCTCTTTCCCTTCACTGCCTCCCAACCTTATTTCTGTCTTTCCTTCTTTTGTCCCTCCCATGTTTTCCCTTCTTGCCTTCCTCTGACAGTTTATATATCTTTTTTTTTTTTTTGCCAGTCCTGGGGCTTGAGCTCAGGGCCTGAGCACTGTCCTTGGACTTTCTCAAGGCTAGAGCTCTACCACTTGAGCCACAGAACCACTTTGGGCTTTTTTCTATGTATGTGGTACCGAGGAATCGAACCTGGGTCTTTGTGCATGCTAGGCAAGCACTCTACCACTAAGCCAAACTCCTGGCCCCTTCTTGCCTTCCTTTTCTCCATCTCTCCTCTCCCCTCCCCTCTCCTCCCCTCCCATTTTCTCCTCTCCTCCCCTCCCCTCTTCCCTCCCTCCCCCCTCCCTTCCCTGTTCTACTCCCCTCCTGTTCACTCCCTTCTCCTTCACGCCTCTGTTCTCCATTTCTCTCCCTCTGTTCTCTTCTTTTATTTTTCTGTAATAATGACAACATTTTATGGCTGTTGGGTGAATTCACTTAAGATACTGCTTTACCATCATCAGTTTCAGATAAATTCTCTCTTGCTCATATTTTTTTTACTATTTTCATAAAATTAATGCCTACTTTGAAAGAGTCTTACCTTGTCGATCCCATTTTTATTTAAGGTTTAGACTCTTTCCTTTTCAGAGTTCCTAACTAATTTTCTAATTTTCTTTACATGGAAGGTTGATATTTCCAAATTATTATTGTCAGCACACTTTAAACTTTAATGTTAGTGCATGGTGTAGATGCTAGAACTTTTTACAACTTCTTATCGCATATATATTTGTTCTACTATAGTGCTTTTGAGATATAATGAGAACAAATTGTATTATCACTTTTACTCATATCTTATCCTAGTGTCCTCCCTGTACTAAGCCAATCACTCATTAAATAGCCATCCAATTATCTATCCATTTACTCACCTACTTAGTAAATATGGTATCTCCTCTTTAGTTGATTCCTGCTATATTCTGTAGAAATAAGAGTAGCAAAGAAGACATGGTATCTGCTGCAGGGAACCAATTATCTAGTTAAAATGTAAAATATGGTTGTTTAGAAAAATCACACAAATTAATTCTTTCATTAGTGATACTGGGGTTTGATCTCAGGGCCTGTGCTTCTAGGCTGGTACTCTACCATTTGGGCCATACCTCTAGTCATGTTTTATGCTAGATATTTTGGAGATGGAATTTAGTGAAATATTTACCCCTACAGGTCTCCAATTTTGATGCAGCATACCTGAGTAGCTAGGATTACAGGAGTAAACCATTGAACACTGGTGTTTGCCCATAATTCAATAATTGCATTAAAATTCTGATGATGTGTGTGTGTGTGTGTATGTGTGTATGTGCGCGCGTGCGAGCGAGCGAGAGAGAGAGAGAGAGAGAGAGAGAGAGAGAGAGAGACCTTGAAAACTTGTAATAGAGCAGGTGAACTTGGTTAATAAAAGTAAGGATGACTAACCTGAAAAAATGATGACAGAACAGGGAAACAGAGAATAAAAGAGAAAAGGAAACAAGAGAAGGAAAAATATAAAAGGATGGAAAATGGAAAATAGGCAGATTAAAATAATCTTTCCTGAAAATTTTAAGTTAAAAGTTTCTAACTTTATATCTTATTTATCACAGACTTTATATCAAATTACTAATGCTTGGTTTTCTAATTTATACATTGTCTACAGACAGTAAACAGTAAGAACATTTTAATGTCATTTTAATCAATGGCTTCATCTTCTGTAATTGGTAATCAGTAAATATTTCTAAGTGATGCGAATTATACCAGAACTTGGTTAAGATCCTAATCAGGAGTAGAACTGGGGAGCCTCAGTGCTATAGCAACAATTCTGAAGTATAAAAAGCTTTAAGGATGAGAAGAAATGTAACTCAGTTAGTGACTGACCCTTGTTTGGTAAAACTTTACCTGCATTGGACATTCGTAAAGTGGACATTTTCACAGATATTTTCTGGAAAAGATATAATTATAAGGTGCTTGAAAAGGTGTTATGTAGCTTTTATAGTACATGCATTATATTGTCTTCCTAAAACTTTCAAAATTCTGTATTCTAAAAGAAAATAACTGGCTCTAGGAATTTCAGCTAGATGCTAATCTTCCTTCTTTTTCCAGTCTTTTCTTTTTTATAATTTAAAAAATAGAATGTCTTGTATATAAGTTTATCTGATTTGGGGAAGGGAAGCAGAATCATGAAAACAATGGGACAAAGCATGAAGCAATGCAACAGTGATATGCATCAGACACTGTTGTCAATGAGCTATACAACTTGGGGAGAGGGAAAGTGTAAGAAATGTACTCATTGTACTCATTACCTTGCTTAGGTAACTGTAACTACACTGTACATCATCTTTACAAACTCTTCACAAACTCTTGGTAAGTAGATTTGCTTCAACTCCTATGTGTCAATATTTCGTATGTGGATTATCTGAAGAGATGGCTGGTTGCTCATATTCCTTTTTAAAATTACTTAATTTTTTATTTTCCTTTGTTATTGGTACATATTTAGGAGGTACAACGTAACTTGTTTCGAGTATTGGCCATTTGAACCACATTGCCAGTTCTCCTTTTCCTTCATTTGCTCTTCAGATGAAATCTTGTGTTTTTGGCTTGCCTTGAACCATGGTCTTCCACATCTCTGCTTCCAGAGTAACTGGGGATACAGAAGGCCATGGCTGGCCTCAGTGTGATGCTTGGATCCATACAGCCATTTATGGTGAAAAAAATCCTATCTTAGCTAATAATACCATGCATTAGTTTAAACTATATTCAGCCTACTGTTCATAAAGTACCAGAACTTACTCCTTCAAAATACGTGCAACAGTATATCATATTTAACCTCTCCCACATCCTGTTCTTTCCTAGGGTCTATCCCTAGAAACCACTATTCTGAGGTCACGTTTTTATATTCCACACATGGATAAGATCCTATAGTGTTTGAGTTTCTGGGCCTGAATTACTTCATTTAACATCAGTTCTTTCAAGTATTTCTAATTGTCGCAAATTATGGAATTCCATTCCCTTTATGGCTGAATCGTATTCTTCTGACTATAGACACAACATTTTATCGTCTGTTCATCTGTTGATAGCCATTTAGAATAATCCCACATCTCGGCAAGTGTTGTGAACAGTGATGCATAAACATAGGGGTGCTGATGTCTCTTTGATATGCTGATTCTATTCTTTCTGAATTGCTGTTTCATATGGTAGTTCTGCTTTTAATTTTTGAAGATTCTCCAAGCTGTTTTCCATAATGGCTCTATTAATTCACACTATTATCAAGAGAATTTGAGTCTTCTTTTTTCTGTACCCTTACTAGCATTTGTTACTTGTTCTGTTTTGTTGACAATAGACATTCTTACTGGACTGAGGAGATACTTTGTGATTTTGATTCGAACTTCTTGATGGTTAACAAGCTTAAGCTTTCTACCCGTATCTTTTGGTAATTTGCATGCATATTTTGAGAGTTATCTATTCAGATCACTTGACCTTTTTTAGATTGATTCTCTTTTTTAGTTGTTAGGCTTTTGAGTTTAACTTTCTGGATACTAGTCCCTTGACACAAGCATAGTTTCATTTTTTTTCTCATTCTTTATACTGTCTCTTCATTCTGTCAATTGTTTTCTTTGCTGGGTTAAAAAAAAAGAAGAGCCATATAGACATAAAAACCTATGACTCTATAGACATAATGTTTTATTTCATAAATGAATATGTTTCTATGACATACAAACCCTTAGCCTAATTTTGATTAAGTTCTAAATACTAAGTTCCAGTGATTGTAAATAGAGATTCCCTCCATGAACACTTGTATGTTAAACTTGTCATTTAAAATAGGATGTAAAAATCAACGTTAATGAATTCTTTAATAAAAAAATAAAAGAAAGAAAAGGAAGCACGTGCTGTGCATCTGTGGTTCACAACTTTAATTCTAGCTATTCAAAGGAGGCTGAGATCTGAGGTTCGAGGTTCCAAGCCAGACAGGGCAGGGAAGTGCATGAGACCCCCATCCCTAATTAACTACCAGAAAACCCAAAGTGGCACAGTGGCTCAAAGTAGAGCTGTAGCCTTGAGTGAAGTAGCTCAAGGACAGCATTCAGACCCTGAGTTCAAGCCCCATGACTGACCAAAAAATATTTTTAAAAGGAAGCTTGTTAAATGCTGTGTGCAGTGGCTCATGCCTGTAATCCTAGGTACTCAGGAAGCTGAAATCTGAGGATCACAGTTCAAAGCCAGCCCGGGCACTAAAGTCTGTGAAACTCTTATCTCCAATTAACCACTAGAAAACTGGAAGTGGTGCAGTAGCTCAAGGGGTAGGGCAGTAGCTTTGAGGTGAAGAGCTTAGGGACAACACCCAGGCCCAGAGTTCAAGTCCTGTGACCTACAAAAAACAATAACGAAAAAAGCTTGTTAGACATAATCCCCTTTGTCTTGTCTTATATTTATTTATTTATTTATTTATTTATTTATTCACTTCACTTTTTTGTGGCCTATGGTTCTATTTTATATCTCCTAACTCTTTGTTGAGACTAATGTCTTGAAGTGTTTTCTTGTGGCTTCTTAGCATGGAGTCTTATGTTCAAGTCTATATTTCATTTTGAGTTGGTATTTGTAACTGGTGACATGGAGGTTGAATGCCATTCTTCAGCATGATTTATTGAAGATTGTCCTTTTTCCTGCTTGCTTTTTCACAATTGTTAGGAAGTTGGTTGTCTGGGCCATACATAATTGCATATAGACGGTAGCTTAACACTAAAGAGGCTGAGGTAGGAGAGGCTAGAGTTTGATAAGAACCTAGGCTATGTAAGAGGACTTTACTTCCAGAAACCAAAGATCAGAAAGTCAGAGGCAAAAATCAGTTGTTTTTTATTGGGGGGAAGAGGAAAAGGGGAGGTGGGAATGAGAGTTCTCTCTTCTACACCATAAGTATTTTTGTTATTATAGATGACATTTAGTTAGTTATACCATGTCATTTCTTCCTCCTACTTTGTTGCGTTTGTTTGAGATTACTTTAGATATTTTGTAGTATAATTTCTTGTACATTTTAGGTTGTTTATTCATCTGAGGCATGACACTGGAGTTTTGATGAAGGTTGTATTGACTGTACTGACTACAGCTTTGGATAGTATGGGAGATTTTAAGAATAATAATGTTTCTAATCAATGAACAAAAATATCTCTCCATTATTTTTGTATTTTCTACTTTTTCATCATTGTTTTTTAGTTCTAATTGCAGAGGTCTTTCATCTCCATTGTCAAATTTATTCCTAGATATTTTATTTTTTTGGAGCTAATATATATGGAATTTTTCGTGAAAATGGAGATATTACAACTGATACCACAGAAACACAAAAGTCCATAAAAGACTGTTGTGAATGCCTTGAATAAATAGATAAATCCATGGGCATATGTAAACTACCAAAGTAAATCATAAAGAAACATCAATAATGAGCAGATTGAATCAACAATAAATCACTTCTCACCAAAGCTTAGGACATGATAGCTTCACTAGTAAACTCTTTACCACAAATTTAAGGAAGAACTAATATAATCTCTCCTGAAAATATTCCAAAACTTAAAATGGAAAGACATCAGATTTATTCTTTAAATTCAAACTTATCTGATACTCAAACCGAAAAAAGGTTAAGAAATAAAGAGATTATAGGCAAATATTCTTGGTTAGCAAAGAAATAAAATTTCTCAACAAATACTAGTAAATCAAACTAAACATTATATTAAAATGGTCCATTCCAACAATCAAGTGTCATTCACTAAAGGCATGTAAGGATGGCTCAACATTTACAATCAATATACGATGATTTCAGACCAAACCATTCAATCATTTGATAAATGAATAAAGAACATTAATAGGGCTCAACATTCCTTTACAATAAAATTTCTCAATAAATTAGATATAGGAGTGTGTCTCTAAGTAAAGCCATATATCACAAATCCACTATTCATGTTATACCAAGGAGTTTAAATCTATTTCTCTAAAAGTTGGAACAAGTTCAGTGTGCCTACTTTTGACATTTTTACCAAAGACACCCCCAGAATTCATAGCCACAACAATTAGACAGGAACAAAGCATAAAGAGTATTCCAAATTGGAAACTAAGACGTCAAAATGTTTTTGCTTAACTACTTTTATTCTTAAATAATATTTCTAGACCAAATTAGACATGCTAGCTCTCCAACTTCTCTTGTTCTGTCCATGGAAGACTCAGTATGTAAATGATGTGTTATTCCAGGAAGTTTGAGGTTAAAGAGATGCCCAGAGAATGCACTTCACAAAGGGAAAGAGAAATTCTCAGCACTGCAAGCTGTGGCTTTATGTCAAAAATCTCGCCTTTCTGGATGCATGATTTGTTATTGGAGAAGAAATGTCATTCGCCCGAGGCTGTGCCTAACACTAATAAGCAACTTACTTGACTATAGTTCTGATTTCCCAATAGAGACCTATAAGTCAGTATGGAAGCCTGTTTTAGACTAGAAGGACACTGTTTCCCTCAAATAGATGCACTCCTTCCTCTAATCATTAGCAGCCTCTTTCAAAATAGGAAAACAACATTTTCCCTTAATATTTTACATGATATCTTAAAAAAAAGTTAGACAGAGTTAGTGAAAGGAGTCCTTAGTCACTTGGTGAAGAAAAAGCTCTTGATAAAGTCCATTGAATGTAGTCCATTTTATACTTTGGAAAGCTAGGCCCCTGTATGTAGCAATTTATCCTTAAGAGCACACAGTAAATTAATGTTAGAGTTAAGTAAGTTAATGTGAGACTCAGTTTTTTCATTTTTTATGGTAACATTGGGTACATGTCTCGTTAATAGACTTATTTTGTTGCTATTTTCAAGGAAATAAAAAATCTTATATTCCCTTAGAATTTTTTAAACTCTAGAAGAGATATGAATTTCCCACTAGTTATCTTGTCTAACTTATCATAGTTTCTCACCTTCATTTTAGTTTCTTTCTAAAATCTCTCCAGTCAGCCTTTCCTCTTTCATGTCCAGCATTTGCCAGGGAGCTGACATTCACTACCTGCTGACCCTACTCCACTTAGCGTTTTGCATTTGGACTTTCCCTGCTGAGCTGGAGACTCTGGACCAGATTGTGATGAAACATATGTGAGAATCTCTCCTTTGTTCTTCTCTTGGCTCCCAACTCTGGCCATGTGTTCTAAGCAGGACTTCCAATTAGACTGCCTGAAAGAAAAGAGCAGATTGGAGATGCAATGTCTTTCTCTGCTGCCAGCAGGTCTGGGGGTGGCATAATGTGTTGCCCAAAAACTCACTGGGAAAGACTTGCTTCCAAAGAAAGAAAATATGACATGTCAGCCTGCAGGTAGAGAACAGGAGAAATGGAAAGTGTGGCAAATCTGATCAAGGTTCTGCCTAGATTAAACAGCATGTTCAAATCCTGAGAAGGAATTTAGCGTGTCCTAAAGCAGAGTCTATCCTATTCTTCTAGTGTGTGCACATTTAAGTTCTGTGTCTCAGGTGAGTTGTTGAAAGTAAAAGACCTTTGTATCTTTAGTATACTCATCAGCAATATCACAAATTGTAAATATATATATATACACATATATATATATATATATCTGTAGATGGGAAGTGAGGTTTGGGTCACTGCTATAGCTTCAGTGTCAGATGGAACTTGGCCTGAGGTATATACGAGGGTGCTATTTAAAAATTTTAGTTACTAGTCTGCTATGGACAACAACAACCAATCAGAAGGCTATAAATGGTCCAATATGGATATGAATCTCATTCTATTGAGCACTCAATGCATGTCATATGAATGACTTAATGAGAGGGCCTGTGCTGATAACAGGCATGAATATAGAGTTCTGAATTGATTTTACGCATAAACAGGTCTTGAGCAATTTACTTATTACCACAATAAATAGGAGAATATATATATAGATTAATATGTGGCTATACATGTGCTTATAAAGATTTATACATAAATATTAATATATATTATATATATGTCCTTCACATACACAGTCTTCACATATATTCTTAACATATATGAAAATAATCACCCTATATAATAATCAAAGCAATGCAAATTAAAGTGACATAACTTTTGCCAATGTTTAAGAGACTTGAGGAAAAATGCACTTTGCACAGTAGAGGTATGCTGTCTCTATAGCTCCAGAGCCCAATTAATGTACTTGAAATTCAAGATTCTAAAGTAGATGTTTAGGAATTGGAGCCCTTTCAACTTCTTTCTCAGTGTGATAATTCATGGCTAACACCCATCACAACATTTAATTTCCTAACTGATAAGTTTCTACTATGGGCATGTAGTTGTAGAGGTAAGGATAGTATCAAAATGTGGCTATATGGTAAATTTAATTCTGTACCAGGCCTATTCCTCCATCAAACCTCTGTTGTTTATTTTATAGCATTAGTATTCTAAGATAAATACCAGACAGGCATAGGTGGTTTATCACTATAATCCCAGCTACTCAGGAGACTGAGGTCTTAAGATCCCCATTCTGAGTCAACTTAGGCAGAAAAATGTACTAGGTTCTTATCTCTGAATAACTAGCCAAAAAAATAGACTTAGAGATGTTGTTAGTACTAGCTGTGAGTGTTAGAATCAAAGGAGAGCCTGGGGCCTAGAATTCAAGCCCCAGTATCAAAACAATAATAAAAACAAAACAACAAACAATACAGATAAAAAAGAAAATGATAGGTATTACTTTAAGCAATGTTAATCAGTGATTAGCTCTTCTATAGCTTTCTTCTTTTAACATTTGTATTTTTGGCTTCTGGGATAAAGATAAATCTTTCAACACACCCAAGACTAGAATTCTTGGGATCATCAAAACTTTATGTTTTTGAGGAATGGGCTTTTGTAGTTGGGTTAGAATTTATGTATTTCTTAATTCACATGTTTGGGGAAACAAATTTGAACTCCTGAAAGGATAAGCAAATTTCAAATTTTATTTTACAAAATTTTACATAAAACAGAATAAAATCTTAATGATACTTTTAAGTGCTTAAAAGTATTTTCAGTTCCTAAATCTTTCTAACCCCCTTTTCTTAAAGCCTGGTGTTTTGGGGACATCTGGTTAGGAAGAGAACATAATAGGGAACTGGAAATCTTGGATTCAAGGCTCACCTCTGCCATTGCCAGTAAACTATGCAATTAACTGGAAAATAAATTTGTTTTCTAAATCTGGATTTTTTTTTACCTTAATGTCTTTTAATATCTTACTATGCTTTCTCATCTTAAAATCCACAAGTATAATAATACTTGTACCGGAGGATTATGGTGGATACTAATTCAGATGACATATCAAAACTATAAAGCATTATATACTTTAAGTCCTGATTATAATTTGGTAACGATGGACCATTTGCATAGATTGCACCATTAACATGATCAATGGTGTGGCTAATTGAATTAATGGAAATAGCAAGTCATATAATCAAATCCTCAAAGAATTTCTCTGAGTAGGATAATTGAAAGTCCCCTTGGGTCCCAGATAAACCTATGTGGGCCTGTTTCCTCATTTGCAAAAGGGAACCATTGCGTCTGAGCATAAGACTTTTTTCCAGTGCTGAGTATGAGGCAGAAAAAAAACCATATTTTAAAGAAATTGTCATCTAAGTTATTTGAAAGTAAGATATTTTTCACATCATTTGACCCTTTTTGAAGCTGAGATGGACATCTGTCATGTTGGCATCACAGTTTTCAATGATATTCTGTGTGAAAACACAAAGGTCAGGGTGTCCTTGAGGAAGCTGGTAACTATCCTGGTGCTAGCGAGCTTTCACCCACAAGCCAGTCTGGAGGATCCAGAAGCAGTGGGTTCATTTATCTCCTTTGGGGCCTGCTATAACATCCAGGATTCTTCATGCTGAACAGTGAATTGGCAAACTAGCTTCTGCCACTCTGAGGTGCAGTCAGAGTTACAATCCCTCAAGTACTTTTGTGTTCTTATGTGGGCCCACTGGGTAGCTATGAAGTTTTTACAGTGGTACAGCATGGTGAAGCTCTGAGACAGATTAGGAATTATGTCCAATGAATGTCGTTACAGACTGATGTCTTCCTCACAGATCTGCTAGTATGATGGCTGTTAGGGTGGAAGAAGAAGGCATTTCATAACGTAAGAGGCTGCACAGTACAGCTTAAATACATTGTGTACTTACTGTGCTAAATAAGCTCTCCAGCATTTCACATGCACCATTTGATTTTTCTCCTCTAGACATCTGTTTTAGGAAAGCATTATTAGCTTCTTTCTCATCAACGGATGATAGAACTTGAGTCAGAGAGAGGTTAAGTTGCCCATAGCTACATACACACCAACAGCTGTTTACAATCGCAGACCTAAAGGACCAGTTTAACTGTGTCAGTGTTACTGTGTCACCATGCATATTTTCAGCAGTAGATGTACACCTGTATGAGCTGGAGCACACTTAATGTCTTTGAATCCCTGCACAGAGGACAGTTTACTCTTCCACAGCAAGCATAAAATGTTCTGGATATCAGCCAGCACCTACAATGTATGCTTTCTCCTCCACAGACATGAATCAGGGATAACTGTTTCCAGTTAGCTTCCTACTGTAGGAGCAGAAGGATAGTGAGGATGATGGTGTATTTGTCCTCAATTTGCTGATGGTTGAATTTCAAGACGAACTGAACAGAAATTAGTGTGTGTGTGTGTGCGTGCGTGAGAGAGAGAGAGAGAGAGAGAGAGAGAGAGAGAGAGAGAGAGAGAGAGAGAGAGAGAGAGAGAGAGAGAGGATAAAAAGTGTGGTATAAGCATGTGCCACAGAACATGAGGTTATTTAAGGGAAGAGAAAATGTTTAAGAAAAATACAGAGACTAGGTAGAATAAATAGATTTCCAAGAATGTCTCCAAAGTTTTCCAGTTATATTCGGTTTGCTATTTATTGCAGAAAAGTGGGGCAGTCCTGCATTATGCTTGGCATTTCTACATAGAGTTGAGGCTGAATGACACGAAAGACTCATCACACCAGTTATTTTATGCCAGAGAAAATGATGTCAATGTTGATTAATGCATATATGATCAGGTGGGATTTCATCCTCAGGGAAGGAATAGTGAAATTATCACCTAAGTGAAGGTAGGTGAATTGAATATGTAATACACCGTAACTCTCCCAAACTTCATCAAAAAGTAAAAGCTTTATGAGAAGTTATTTTATATACTGCCTTCTAATCTGTTTTCTCCTTAGAAGGAATGGGATGTGAATTTAGATTGGGAAGTAAATGTACTAGAAACTGATCAGGGTGGCGAGATTGGATGTGAGTCGAAGGCTGCAACCATGCCTCATTCCATGTGGCAGTTCCCTTCTGTTCTCCCAAAGGGTTCTGTTGCTCAACTGTGGAGGACACACATGGAACACATCTCCTGCACATGCTCAGGGAGTTAGCTTGGGGAGGATAGGGAATGGGGAGACTGGGAAGAAAGCCTGTAGCAGAATGGAACATAATCCTGATATGGAAAATTAAGTTCAGACTCGAAAATCCTACCTATGAAAGAATGACCCATCTATTAAAATCAAATGTGTACTTGCTCAGTGACTGGAGACTGTCACACTAACAACACCACAGACATGGTAAAAAAGGGATCATGAGTAATTTTTTTCCTTTGGACTTGACATCTTGTTTGAATATTGCTATTTAAGTAAGTTAAACAATCAAATAATGTGTATTAAATTATATTTAGTATTAAGTATTTTAGACTGCAGTTGTATAGGTACACTTCTTTAGACCTACACTTACTTAGATGTAATATACACTTAATATTTGCAACTGAAAAGAAAAAGGTTTGTAGTCAATTTCATCATTTGACAATGGAGAAAAATAGCAGTTAAAAATGCTACGCCTTTGATTCGGTACACATTTGCAGTGATGAGGCAGGCTTTGAACTCATAAATCTCTGCACCTATATCTTCCTTCTGTTACTCTTGGCAGTTTTCCTCAGTAATCATTTATAGTCTGATAACTCCTGTTGAAATCTGAATCATAACCAATCAGATGTATCATACCCAATCCCAGGAATTGGTAAATAAATGCAATCTCATTTGGGAACTAGGTCTTAGCAGATGCGATTTCTTTTGGGAAGTGTAGATGAGGCATTTATCTTTGTTGATCAGAGTAGGCCTCCATTGCTATCGCCAGTGTCTTTGTAAGAATTAGGTGCTGGTAGCTTACACCTGAAATGCTAGATACTCAGGGGGCTGAGATCTGAGGAATGTGGTCCAAAGTCTATGAGACCCTTATCTCCACAGAAGCACCAAAATACAAAAGTGGATCTGTGATTCAGGTGGTCTAGTGCTAACCTTGAAGACAAAACTATGAGAGAGGGCTAACATTCCATGTTCAAACCCCACTACTGGTGCACACACATGTACATGCATACATACACACACACACATACACACAAAGATGTAGAAGTATATGAAATGCTCATATGAAGTGAGAAGATGGAGAAAATGAGCAACTCAGAAAAAGTGGGCACCCTATAACTCTTATAATACTTAATATTAACCATCCTACTTTCCTACCCAACCTCTGTGCAGACTCCACAAATGTTGACAGTTGTTAAGACAGAGTTAGTATTTCTGTCATTGCCCATATCTTGCTGCTGCTGTTAGTTGTTAGCTCTTGTAATCCTTCTTGTACTTCCTGTTGTCTGGACTATTTATTCTTCACAACTGAGTTCATATACTTGGCATTTCAATAATTTCCCTTCTCATAGTGAGAGTAAGCTAGACATGCCTCTGAAACCTGATAACAGCAATGTATAGAACTACAAACTAGAACCATACAGAGGACAGGGATGTAACTTTATATCTTATCCCAGCATTTCAAGCATCTGACCTAGTCCCTAATACCTCATACCTGGTATCATAGATGCTCAGTAAATATGTGCTGAATTAATTAATGATTGTTCCCTTGGGTAAACAAAAGAGATGAGAATGAGTACATTGGAATCGTAGTTAGTTGTGGCTTTGTCATTCCCTGAGTGAGGCTTTCCAGAAAGCCTTCAACCATTTCTTCCCTGCAGAGGGGATTTGGGAATGCCAGCAGGAGTGCCCTGGCTGAGCTGAACCACTGTGATGGTGCCTAGGGAGACAGGCAATCTTTGAGGTGCCCAGGAGGTAACCTTTATTTAATTGGCAAGATAGAAATCAGTGGCACATATGGTATTAACAAATTTAGACTTTGGATTAGTTTGCAGTGATAGTGGCTGTTCAAAAAAATAGTAGAATAAATTCAAATGATCTTCAAACTATTTTTTCATGTGTGTCCAGGAAAATTTCCCAGTACATTTGTTACATTTCTTTGCTCAGTTTTTTTTTTTTGCCAGTCCTGGGGCTTGAACTCCAGGCCTGAGCACTGTCCTTAGTCTTTCCTCAAGGCTAGCACTCTATCACTTGAGCCACAACACCACTCCCATCTTTTTTCTGAGTTTATGGTACCAAGGAATCAAACCCAGGGTTTTGTGCATGCTAGGCAAGCACTCTACCACTAGGCCATGCTACCAGCCTGTTACATTTCTTTAAAAGAGATCAGATACTTAAACACTATTAAACAAAAAAAGAAAAGAAAAACTTAGCAATAACACATGTCTTCAGTCAGTGAGAATCAAATAATTGTTTGTCCTTGTAATTAATTATATCATTTGGAATTTGATGCAAAAAACAGCTTTATTAAAAAAAAACTGAAAGAGACTCAATAAAAGGAATTATTGGCTTAGTTAAATTGCTGGGACACCCGGAGGTGCAGATATCAGAAACCAGCAATGAAACCCTGAGAAAGCAGCATGATGACCCAAGGCTATGATGACATTGCTTCAGGTGCTACCATGTCCGCAGAAGGTGGGGTGTGTTCTGTGTGGCGTGTCTGTCAGTCAACAGTAACAGCACACCACGCTGCCTGAACATTATGCATCCACTGCAGATCCAACTCAGGGCACTTGTGTACTTCACAATGTAAATTTAGAACAGGGATCGTTAGCTCTAGTGCAAGTCCTGTGCCTAAACTTTAAATTGGCACGCTGTGCTGCCTGAAGAGATTTTGAGTTTGAGGAATAGCAAAGGATCAGCATGCCAAACCAGACTCTTATATTCAGATGGTTGTCACCTTTAATGACTAGATCAAAGACATAAGCAATCAAAAGACGCAAGTGAGACATAGAGAAAGTCTGAAAAATTGAGGACCAGTGTCCTGTTCCTACACCCAGGTGTGCATACGTGTGCACATGTGTGCATGCACACAAGCACACACCCCCCCCCCACACACAGATGAGGTCTCTGAATCATTAAATTGCCTTGCACTGTAGAGGGATTTTGCCTAATCTCCATTTTATGCCTTATATGGTCATCACTTTATGCGACATTTTCTAAGAAGTCATGTCCCGTGCATCTATGCATTCTAAATTTTGTACTTTCAACATTCGTAAGCTAGGAACCTCCTGCTACAGTGATTCCAGAAACACGATCACTTTTTAGGAAATATACATGGCGTATTTAGCAGATCAACAAAGAGTAGGTTACAGAACTTTCCTTTCCCTGGGAAAGATTCCAGCCTTCCTCTCCAGTGTCAACATAAAACTTGGACTGATAGCAAAACCAACTTTTCTATAGTTATTCTTGATAACATATCATATCTGTTGTTCTCTCTTTTCTCCCAAGGTGTGCATGTATGTATATATGTGCATATATGTATGATTTTGTATATGTGAGTGTTATATATATACATATATGTAAATATAAACTTACATTCCTACACATACCCTAGTTCTTGCTAGGCCATTTTAAGAGCTCATTATCCAGGCTTCCTTGATATGCTGCACTTATCTCTTATAAAATTAACAACCATGACACTATGTTCAAATTAAAGTAATTTAACATTGGTCTAATATTAATCTTCCATAATGTCAAATTCTGACTTATCCTAGTAATCTCTTTTAGATCTTTTCTTGTGATCTAAGATCTAGTCAGAAGCTCACGTTTACTTTTGTTGTGGCATCTCTTTAGATTAAGCTCTATTAGATTAATTCAACTAATACCTTTTTGTCTTTTATGAAATTAATAGTTTTGGGAAACCTAGGCAAATGGATTTGCAAAGTTTCCTCAGTTTGCTTTGGTAATCTTTACAACTGAATGTATGTTACAATCTTTACGTGAGTACAAAATTCTCAGTGTGCTGGATCACTACACGTGTCACCTGTGCCTGTGTTGATATTATTGAATTTTGTTCATTGATTGAGATGCCTACAAGATTATAATGATCTTAGAACTTCCACTCGATTCTGCCTTTTTCTTATATCTTCATCAATTTTTAATTCTCCAGAGACATAGCTCTGAAGTCATTAAAATAAAACAAAACAACAAATAAGAAAACCATTTTTATTCAAGACTACACACACACAGACACACACACACACACACACACACACCACACTATTTTGCCAAATACAGATACTCTAACTGTATTATTTCTTTGTCATAGTTTTTTCTCTGTTATTAAAAATAATCTTAATTTAGCCCTTCAAAATTCATTGGGCAAAGGCCTAGTCACCACCCACTCATCTATACTTTATGTCTCCTTTTAGGATCTATGCATTAAAGAAGGTAGATATCAGCAGTAGAGTTCAGTTTTCCTGAAGGTATTCTACTTGTCAATATAGTACTTGCCATTTGCTTTGTCTTGGATTTACTTGATGTAAAACATTAACTAAAACTAAACATCTGTTTAATTTTGAAATTTAATGCTCTGCCTCATTTTTACTCATTATCTCCACTAAAATTTTCATTTATCAATGGGCCAAATAGACAAATTTATCTCTCTTTTTTTTTTTCCCCAAAAGGAGCCAGTCATCTTAGACTAGGACTGGTCTTATTCCAGTATGGCCACTTCTCAGGTTGTTAAATGGTCTTCATGCCACAATGGCCTTAATGTGATGTCTTATACCTCAGCTAAGTGAGGAGTTTATGCCTCACATAAACTCCTAATTCATGATAATGTATAAACTATGTCTTTATAATTGCCCTAGTAAATTAAATCAGTATTTATAATGCCTTGCTGAAAGTCATTCTTAACCTTAGTTTTCATTTAAAAACCGCTACTGAAGTTTCTTCATACTATTTGCTATAGAAAAAGTAGATTAATACTAATGTCCAAAAGAACTGATTGTATCATGGACCAATTGGGTGCCATTGGCTTTCAAGTGAAAGGACCCCATTTCATCAAAACCACAGATACAATTGGTTGAAGAGTATGAAAGAAGAATGGCAGCGAAATATGGTCTCTTTCTCTCTCTTGGTTTACTTCCTCCTTGTTTTGCATTTTCAGTACAGTTTCCCTCATGTGCCAATTTTGGCATGGCCAAGTCCATACTGATATTTTACTGAGCACTACTAATGGAAACAAGCTGCATAATCCTTTCCCAGAGGGCTGTTACAGACTCCTGATTCTGTGGCTCACTGTTCAAGCGGGGGTTAAATTTATATCTGACTCAATAATTGCAGTTTTTTGATTGGCCACAGTGAAATTCCAGTAAACATACACAGAACAAATGAATTTTATGAAAAAAAAAATCAAGGCTTTATTTATTTATTTATTTATTATTTACAGAAGAGTTAGGAAAACTGACAAGATAAATGACTTGTCATATGATCACTGTGGTTTATAATGTATGCTTCTTGATCCCACATCTTCAATAAGTGAAAATCTACTCACAAAAATGTCCTCTCATGTTATAATTTTTGTAATGGCTGTTCTGTGTTTATTTTTGGTAAAAAATGAATTAGATGCCATCGTCTAAATGTTCCTTTTTATGTTATTTTTTTTATTTTAATTTTTTGGCCAATCCTGGGCTTGGGCTCAGGGCCTGAGCATTATTCTTGGATTTTCTCAAGGCCAGAACTCTACCGCTTGAGCCACAGCACCACTCGTGCTTTTTCTATGTATGTGGTACCAAGGAGTTGAACCAGGGTCTTCGTGCATGCTAGACAAGCACTCTACCACTAAGCCAAACTCCTGGCCCCTGTCTAAATCTTGATAAAGAAAGTTTCCAGGAACTTAATTCTTGATGGAATAGCATAGCTTTCTCTTACATTGTAGGAATGACATATAGATTACCTAATATTTTGATTATAAAAGTAAAACATAAACGTATCTTTTAATTGTGCTTTGCAAAGAATACTCATTTTCCTATCAAGTAACACAAGTAAAATAAAAAGAAACAGACCATAATTCATCAAAACATAGTAAGAAAACATACAGAGGATGCAAAACAAAAGATAAATATGAGTTCTTCTTTGAAAAAAAAGACCACGTCCACTTTCTTCCCAAAATTTTTTATGAATTACAAAAAAATGACCTTTAAACTACCTTGAGATATAGCAGCTGACTAGAAAATTACAGTTATTAGCAGGATAACCAGAGATTAGAGTATTGTAAAAAAAATACTAAGAGACAGATGTTAACAATTTGCAACCTCAAAAGACAGCTACAATAAAACCTTATATTGTAGTATTTCTAAAGGATGATTCGGGGATTCATGATAATATATTGTACCTACAAATCTGAATGTGAATAAGTAAAATTGCCTTTGTGAGAAATTTACCATGAAAGTTTGATTTTTATAAATGATGGAAAAATCACTAATTATATTTATCAAGTATTCAACTTTGCCCTAAAGATGTTGAAGTATAATGTTTTCTTTTATAATGAAAATATATATTTCTAATTTTGAAAGACATTCCTACTATAAAACTACATCCCGATTCTGCTTTGCTCACTGTTAACCTGTTGGAGGAAAGAGAATGTGAACTACTAGTTAGAACCTCAAGCTGAACATAAGAATAGTAAGTTATGTACATCAATGCTAATTTCCATTTGATCCTGGTCCAATCATTCTTTTCTTGAAGAAATTTGTGACAGATCCTATCTGTGTAAAAGTGGAAAATAAAAATATGCAACCCATTCGGTTTTCCTTCTGAGGTTTCTCAGGTTGCCTAAAAGGACAGGGAAGTTCAAGGATATGAGTTCTATTCTCCTTCCATAAGAGTCCTTTCTTTGACTCTTCCTTGTACTTGCTCTGATCATTCTGTGCCAAAGTTTCCTTATACATTATATGGAGCTTCTATTTGCTACTAGAATTATGGATTTGTGAAATAGTTGAAACATTGCTGGGATGTTGAGATTTGTTGTTACCAATACTTGAAAATCTTAAATGATGACATTTTTTAAAATGGTGAAAACCCAACATATATATATATATATATATGTATATTTCATCTCAGAAATTTCATCGTACTTCATCTTTACTTTTCTTTTGTACTATATATGCACCTTTTTGTACTATATATACATATATTTTGACAATATAAAGATCTTTTCTCATACCTTTATAAAGATCTCAATGGCTCCTGTAGTTCATTAGTAGAGTTCAAGTCTCATGGATCTGGGTTTGACCCCTAGCACCACAAATAATGTTTGTGAAAATCATTACAATTGGAATGTACTAAAGAGATATTTCTGGCATTAAGGGCAGAAAGTTAACTCAAATTTTAGCAAAAAAAATATTGTATTTTTCTACCTGTGTTTTATTCCCTATCCTGTAACTTCTTGAAGAATAAAATACAGTCTGATTCACTTTATATTTCCATAATGCTGAGCACAGTGAATATGAAAACTCAAAAAATACTTATTTAATGACTGAGGAAACAAATGAAAAAAAGTCATAGTGTTTAAAGTGTTCATCTACAAGCTCAGCATTTAGTGTGTATGTATATATATATGTATAATATACATATATATTGTGCATTTTTATTCTTATAAATATATACATTACCACAAACATCCACATTTATCTGATAGAGCAAAAATATATGTAATATAATAGATATATTAAATCATCATTGTATATATACATTTTGTCAACTAAATATAAGAAAATGCCTCTTTGTGGGGGATTTGATCCAGGAAATGATAGAATTTCAGTTGAATGTTTATGGAAGGATCAGAGATGTGAATAGACTATAAACAAGGACATTTTAGGTTGAGCTAGGCTTAAATTTTTAATCCACTTTCTGGAGACAAATGAGATCAGAGTTATATGAAGAACACAGTGTCCAAGCTGTTTCCATTAGATGTGCTGTTCATGAATATATCTAAGTCCTCATTAGAAGAATCACAGATACATTTCTACAAGATGGACTTTTCTCCCTGATAGAGTTTACACTAACTCACAATGTTAGATTTACTTTGTGAATACCATGTGGGGGAACTCTATCATTGAATAATTGTTTTTCTGTGAACTATAGACCTTTCCCTTTACTGATTGTAATTGATGGTTACAGAAAGTTGTGGGAAAAGATGTGCTTATTTCAACAATTTTTATAACTCAACATTTTGTTTTATGATAGCAGAGTGTGCTACAAATCAAACTTAATATGTGTCAGTATATTTTTCAGTGCTACGCCAAGACAAATTTGAAAGGAGTTAATTCATTTAGGTGTTAGAATAGAGTATGTACATGCGGAAGCATGAAAAGTGAAGTGGTGTAATGCTTTTCACATAAAAATGGTGTTTAATAAATATTGCCTAAATTGGACTGGATTATTGTCTTAACCAGCCTACCCCATTCCCTCACTTTTCTTACTTTTGTAGGCTATATATTAAATTCTTAACAGTATTATCTCCCTCTTCTATTTCTTCTTCTGCCCTTTCCCCTTGACCTCCCTTCCTCACTCTTCTCAAGAACTTGCTTCCTGGTGTTTATTTTGTTGAACTTTGACTTTTCCTGTTTGAAGAATTATACTCTTAGCCGGGCTTGGTGGCTTCACACCTGTAATCCTAGCTACTCAGGAGGCTGAGGAAGGGCAGTAGCCTTGAGCTGAAGAGCTCAGGGATAATACCCAGGCCCAGAGGCAGGATGGTAGCCTTGAGCTGAAGAGCTTGGGAACAGCACTCAGGCCCAGAGTTCAGGCCCCTGACGGCCCCACCCTCCAAAAAGAATTTTACTCTTAGCAGGCACAGTGGCTCCCGCCTGTAATCCTAGCTACTCAGGAGGCAGTGATCTGAGGATCCAGGGCCAAAGCCAGCTGGGGCACTAAAGAACATGAGACTCTTATCTCCAATTAATCACTAGAAAACGGGAAGTATGGCTGTGGCTCCAGGAGAAGGGCAGTAGCCTTGAACTGAAGAGCTCAGGCCCAGAGTTTAAGCCCCATAACCCACAAAAAAAGAATTATATTCTTTCAATTTGCCCTTGAATCTGCCTTATTTCACCTAACACATTCATATGCATTTGTACAACACACCATGTATTTACTTATGTTTATAACCTAATCCTAGCTTCCACATAGAAGAGAGCATGCATCCTTTGTCTCTCTGTGACTGACTTAACACAAATTTTCCAGGTATTTCTATCTCAAATGGTACAATATTATTCTTTCTAATGAATGAGTAAACTTCCATTGTGTATATATACTGCCTTTTCTTCATCCATTTATCCATTGAGGGGCATCTGGACTGATTCCATTCTTTGGCTATCACGATTCTTCAAGCAGATTTGTCTATTCCAATAGTTGAAACAATCTAGTACAGCTTCTATTCTTTCATATGTATTATTTTTTATTAAAGAATTTATTAACATTGATTTTTATATCATATTTCAAATGACGTGTTTAACAAACAAGTATTCAAGAAGGGAATCTCTATATACAATCACTGGCACTTAGTTTTTAGAACATATCAAAATTAGGCTAAGGGTTTGTATATCATAGATACATATGAATTTATGCAATAAAACATTATGTCTATAGAGTCGTAATTTTTTATGTCTATGTAGTTGTGTTTATATTTCCCATACCATGTCCATAGCATTGGGTATGCAAATATTGAGTCCTTGCTCTTGTACATATAGCCACATATTAAGGATACCATGTCATATGTATTATTTTTACAAATAAATACTTTTTATTTTCTATTTATTTTTATTTTTGTTGGCTGTGGGGCTTGAACTCAGGACCTCTTTGTGCTCAAGGCTAGTTCTCTACCACTTGAGCCATCGGGCCACTTCTGTACTTTTTATTTTCTTTACTAAATCCTTTATTTATTAAAATCATAGTTTGATATGCCATTTTAAAAATAGAAACTTTAATTTGGGGGATAGCAAGAATTTATATGTGACAAGCATTTACAGATTCCACATGTCCTATCTATAAATTGAAATATACTGAGTATAGTGACACATACCTTGAATCCTAGTTACTCAAGAGACTGAGTCAGATCATTTATGCTCCATCATTTGAGACTAGCATGTACATTTTAGACTACTGAGAGAGTGGTTAAAAAAAAATAGAACTGGGGACTAGGAGTTTGGCCTTATGGTAGAGTGCTTTCCTAGCATACACAAAACCCTGGGTTTGATTCCTTGGTCCCACATACACAGAAAAAGATAAAACTTGTGCTGAGCACTAGCCTTGAGAAAGTCCAAGGACTGTGCTCAGGCCCAAAGTTCAAGCCCTACGACTGGCAATAAATAAATAAATAAATAAATAAATAAATAAATAAATAAAGGAGCTGCTGCAGGATGAATGCTGTTATTTTACAAACCAAATGTTTATGGAATAATCAAGATCCATATCTGAACTCTATAGTGTTCCAAGGAAAGTCGTATGTTCCAGCCATGCCTCTTCTCCTAAGGTTGTTATTCTTACAGAATGAAACCTTTAGGTTTTACCTAAACTGAAGACGTTAATGAATAACTTCACAGTGACTCCTGGTCTTTTTTCTGTTGTTTTGGTTCATTGAAACAAGGTCTTGAGATGTTGCTCAGGCCGGTCTGGGAACCCTGGTTCAAGTGATCTCCCCTCCATCTCTTTAGAGTTGAGGCCAAAGACAGGTGATACTGTGCCTGGCACATAATAACTTCTGAACTTGTATCTGCAGTGTAGAAATGTGTCCCAATGAGGGAGTAAAATCATGTGAATAAAATTCAGGAGCCTGCCGATTGCTATATTACTCGAAAAATAGAGAAAGGCTATGAGAGGAGATTATCTTGACCTCCATAACCATCAGAAATGAACCCTTGAAACACCAAGGCCACAGATGACATTCGGTCCTGGCATATTTTCCTCCTCACTTCACATTCTAGTAGTCAGTGTATTATTTCCTTTTCTGCTTGAGCTTGTCTATGTGTCATTTGAGGCAAAGCCACTATATGATCTCTGAATCATTTTGTCAGGAAGCCTGAACAGGTTTGCCTTTGGTTAAAAAATGTTCTTCAGCAGAGTACAGAACCAATGGCCCCTGGTGATAGTGCTTAAACTTAGCTTGAAAGAGTCAGAATGAAGACAGTCCACGTGATGTGAAGCCAAGAATCCAGAATAGAATCAGACGAGGTGATTCAAAAGGCAGACATTATCCTGTGTAGGAAGAAGGGGTTTATTGTCAAATGCTGCTGGCATCATCTATGAGTAGAATACTTGAGGATTCTGAGCCAGGACCAGTGCAGGGTCTTTCTTACAGGAATAAAATAACAAAATGACCAAGGTGTGGCTCATGTGGTAAAGTGCCTTGAGCCAGAAAGCTGAGTGAATTTGAGATGTCTGAGGCTCAAGCCTGCTGATTCTGCCAGCAGGAAAGGAAAAGGAAATGAAAAAAATAAAGATCAAAAGTAAGAAACTTAATGTAGATCCTGGTGTGAAACAAATAGAATAGGAAAGGGCAAGGAGGAACCTTTGTTTCATGCTTGATTTGTATGCACATCAGCACTGTTGTAGCAAACTGCCATGGACTGTGTGAGTTACAAACAATAGACGTTTATTACTTATGTCTTATAGCTAGAAAGTTCACCATCAAAGCACTGACACTTCCAATTTCAGTGAAGGCCCACTTCAGGGCCCATTTCCTGGTTCACAGACTTCTATCTTCACACCATGACAGAGTGGAGGAGGAATTTCCCTGGGGGTCTTTTTAAGAGAGCACAAATCCTATTTCTAGGACTCTTTCCCTGTGATTTACCCTCCCAAAGACCTACCTTCTAATGCTATCATGTTGGGGATTGGATCTTCAGCATATGCAATTGGGGAAACACAAATATTCACTCTATAACAACTACAAAAAAACAAGCTCCAACATCACCTCCTTTTATTGGTTGCATATGGCCCTGAACATGGTAAACAAATACGTAGCTATAAGAGAGCCAGGTAAAGCTGCAGGCCAGTCCAGTAATGCAATTGGTTCTACAGAGCATTGCTATTGCGAATATGTTGACATACAAGAGAGATTTCAGGCAACACCAACATCCTGGATCCATGTTTTTTTCTGTCTGTTGTGGAACTTGACTCTGGGCCTGGGCACTGTCACTGAGCTATTTGGCTCAAAGCTATCACTCTACCTCTTGAGCCACAGTGCCACATCCGGTTTTCTGGTGGTTAATTGAAGGTAAGAGTCCATGGACTTTTGTGCCTGGGCTGGCTTTGCTCCTTGGATTTCAGCCTCCTGAGAAGTTAGGATTACAGGCATGAGCTACGGGTGCCCATTAGGACCCCCCCCTTTTTTTTTAAATCATAGTCTGAAGTAAATTCTTGGCCTGAGTTCTTTACTAAGAAATACAAATATCAATAGTTAGAGGGTCCTAGGGTCTTATGTAGGTACTTGGTACTTTACACTAGCTGCAGAACTGATAGATACACCTCAGCTTTTTAGGTGCTTATATAGGTTTTTAGAAAAGTAAAACCCATTCAGTTGCACAATTGATGGACATGGAATTATGAAACACCTTCTGATTAAATCCAGTGAAAACAGATAGAAATCTCTTTCCTTAAAACTTCTATTTTACCTTCAGACACAAGGCTGTGCAAAGCTCTTCAGGATGACATACCTTAACTTTTTAAATTAGTTTACCACAAGTCTATAAATCAAAGCCATTTTTTATTCTTCACTGGGGCGGGCATCCCTCTGTCTGGCTATATCCTGGGCTGCAAGACCTTTCCCCTTCCCCAGATGTGTTTGGAATGCAGTAATTCTCCCAACCTCTCCTTATCACTAATTGCCTTGTCTCTAAAGCAGGCAATTGCAAGTTGAGTGCATGGGAGGATGCGTCTGGGGCCTTATTAAATCAGGGCCAGTCAAGTTAGGAGCAACAAAGTAACTTATGTCTACATTTCTGACAGCAAACTTACTCAGATCCCGGGTCCTGAACTTGCTTTATGATCCATTCCATTATATGCAAATTAAAAACATAAATAAAAATCATAAAATATTTTGTCTATTGGACATCAGAGAGATGTTTGAAAACTTCATTAGGTTTCCTTGGCTTCTTTTGTGCTTAAATGGGAATGCATTTCATTTGCTTACTCTCTCTAGATTGCTAGCCGATTGCTCATTTAGAAAGAAACATCACTTCCCTGGAGCTCATAGAGGCTTTCTTCCTAAGAACAAGTGAATTTAAGATAAGTGGTCACTTAAATTATTTCACATTTGTGTATGATTAACACACAAAACCCTGTGCATGCTTTATGTACAAACCATTTTGGGAGGTAGGAAAGAACTTGTCAAGGGAAGGAGATCAGTTTTGTCTTGGGAGCCTAGAAAGGAATTATAGGAGTCATATTCATCTTCAAGTATTTTATAAGGGGGAATAGGGTAAGACTAAAATGTATATAAATAAATGAGAGGCAAATTTGAAAGCCATAAACATTCTTCCTGAATAGGGATCTCTATATGACACAGGCCATGGGCTATGGGCCATGGGATTGTATTTTGCTGCAATTTATTACAAAGGAAACATACGTTCGACCAGCCAAAATGAATGAAAATGCATTATTCCCTTCATCTGCATTTATAGACTGCATTCTACAAATATTTTATATTCTTCTATGGATGGCTGTTCAGAGTAATTGAGCTCAAATGCAGTCCTTGTGAATTCACAAACAAACCACCCATTGAAGTGTAGAGTAATGCTAGTGTTTCTGAGTAAGTCTGAAGGGTGCCTCATGATTCCAGGTATGGATTATAAAGCTGGTGGCTTATGCCAGCTACTCAGGAAGCTGAGAGCCAAGGATCAGGATTGGAATCCAGCTTGGACAGACAAATCCAAAAGAATCCCATCTTCAATTAATCCTCAGAAAGCCGGAAGTGAAGGTATAGATCAAGTGGTAGAGTTCCAGCCTTAAACAGAAAAGCTAAAGGACAATGCCAAAGCCCCGAGTTCAAACCCATGTACTGGTGTGTACATATGTGCACACATTCCCCACCCCCAACACAAAATGAAATAACAAATACTTTATGATCCTGTTATACCACAGAGCACAGATGAGATTAGTTGATTGTTCAACTCTTCTACACCATGTTTTCTTAGTTTATCAAAATATTATAAAAAAGTAGTGATACTGTAGCTGTGACTCCTGGAAACTTTACTTGTGTTTCCCTAGAACTCACTGAAGCACACATGATTAATGATCAGATCTGCTGGCCCATCATAAATCTCAGAGAATCAGGAAGGAGAGATCAGGCTGACACATCACCTCTGCAGACTGGGTTACAGGCTCCTAACTGATTTATCTGCCCATTTCTCCTCATTATGAAGAAAGGAAATGGTTTAGCTCAGAGATTCCATGGAGACATTTAGTCAGGGTGAACCTATTTAATGGAAAAGAGACTCCTGACTTTATTATTGCTCTCTAAAAGTCACTTTAAAAAAATCTGTATACAGTTCCTAGACTGCCATTGACAGACATTTTTTCCTTAAGAAATCAGTTCAACTTCAAACTTGCTAAACCCTGCTTTATTTAGGGGATGATTTATTTGTGTCGTGGGAAAGCTAATGCACTGATTCCAAGGCATGGCTAAACTGAACAACAATCAAGAATTAGGCAGATCTAGTCTAAAGTAACATCAGCCAGTTCCAAGCTGCCTGACTCCATGCATATTACTCAACCTCCCAGTTACAGTTGTTCATCCCTACAGGGCACTAATTATATCTCCTGTCTTCCAGGGTTCAGTGAGATAATCCTGGCCATATAACAAGTGTAGAATAAATAATTATTATCATCCATTAATATTCTCCTTATCATCCGGTGGCATGAATATCAACATTAGAAGTTACTAGCAATTAATAGGAAAAAACAGTTGTTAGACATATAGTTCTGCTTTTTATCCAGAATCTCCAGTGATTTGGAACCTGGTACTTGTCTCCTTGCTTTGGCCACATACTGACTCAGTTTCACACCAGCTGTCAGTCACCTCCTGAAGATCTTGGAGGACTTTGTATCTATTCAGCTTCACGTGGACATATGAGCAATGGTCCCCAGTGACTTGCTTCCTTCCATTCACCTCCCTAGCTCACCATCTATTCTTTAAAAATGCAAAATTACCTGTTTTGTTTTTTATCTCTGCTCCCAACGTTCATACTTTGGTATATACTGTTTCCTCTGTTACAAACATAATGTCCGTTCTTCTTCTTGTGAGCCCTTACTTATCTGTACAAATACTAGATGGGCTCTTGGTGGCTCATGCTTGTAATCCTAGCTACTCAGAAGGCTGAGGTCTGAGGATCATAGTTCAAAAACCAGCCCAGGCAGGCAAGCTCGTGGAACTCATCTCCAATAAACTTCAGTACTCAGAAAAAGTGGCACTGTGGCTCAAGTAGTAGAGCCCTAGCCTTGAACACAAAGAGGTTTGAAGACAATACCCAGGCCCCTAATTTCAAGCCCCATGACCAGCATAAACAAACAAACAAACAAAAAGATTTATTTAGGAATCTTGTCCTCTAAACTTTCAGCTTAGTCAAAGTTGCCCTTCCAGGAACTTTTTCAACAATCTGTAATTTCCTTCAAGAATATTTGATTGCTGTGCTTTCCTAAAATCCTATGCATATTGATCTAGCTTCCCCTCCCAGACAGGGATTCCTGCAGAAGTTTCTTCCTACATGAATTTATGGGCATTTAAGAGATGGAAGAACCTATACAAACCTTTTTTTTTCCTGTAGGGATACAAGAGACATCAATGACTAATATAGTTACAGATGGTTATATAGAAATGGTTATATATGTGTACATACACAGATTCATATGTAAGCATACTTTCCTTTTGCTCTTTAACTTGTAAGGCATAAAGAAAGATGGCCTACTATCAGTCAGTATCCAGATGTTTGTTTCTAACATTATTCTCTAGAAAAACAAACTAACAAACAAACAAACAGGGCTTCTTTGAAAAATGGCTGATTGCTTAATGGTACCAGATTAGTCTAAAATATGTATTGCTACCAGAAAATAAAGAAAATAAAGCTGCCATATATACTTGGTGAGCATGTATTACAGGGGCATAGGAACCAGCTCAGCTTCAAATAACAGGAAGGTAGAATAATTTGGCCATCAGTAATTTAAGTAGTATATTATAATTTCAAATATAAAGAACATATCTATGAGCATGTGCTGACACAGATAAATAATAAAGTAAATTACTAAGTGAGAGATAAGATACCAATCTCCTAAGCACAAAATATTATGGAGGTATTTCAGATTAAAGATATTTCAAAATCTTACCCCTTGATTATGGGCTCTGCATAGACACCCTGGCTTCTAGAGTAGAGAATGGAAAAGGGAGGGAGGAAGACAAAAATGGAGAGAATGACCACGAAGGAATGATGATTTCATCAGGTGGGGTGTGATTGGCATGGGGAAAATCATGCTGATGGAATCATAGTCTTGATATGGTAACTGGACTCACTTTTGGGGCTGGGAGTTTGGCTTAGTGATAGAGTGCTTGCCTAGCATGCACGAACACCCAGCTTTGATTCCTCAGTACCACATACATAGAAAAACCAGAAGTGGAGCTGTAGCTCAAGTGGTAGAGCTCTAGCCTTGAGAAAACCCAAGAACGTGCTCAGGCCCTGAGTTCAAGCCTAGAACTGGCAAAGAAAGACTCATTTTTGCTCTGTGGTCTTTCTTTTCTAAACCTAAAGCCCTAGTCTAAGGGTAAGAAAAAGCCCTGAACATCCTATTATATGCTGACAAGGGCTTCTCAAAACTGTCAGGGCCTTAAAAACAAGGAAAGGTATGAACATCTTTCACAGTCAGGACACACTCAACATAGACAACCAAATGTCATATGGTACTTTGGCTCAGATTCTGAAAGAAAGAGTGTACATAAGGCAAAAACCGAAATAGACCCTGATAATTGTTTTAGTTATTAATCAACAGTGCTTCGTTAATTGCAATAAATGTTCTATACTAATAGTAGCAGTTGTACAGGGTACCCAGGAAGAAAGTGAGAACTCTGTGAATTACCTCAAGTTTTATTGATAAACAGTGATCTAGAAGAACAGTTTAGTCTGTCTGCCTGCTAGGGTGGCTCAGACCAGCAAATTAACATTTACTAAGCAAATTCACGAGTACTAAGCTGGGCATGTCCTGTGTGACTAATGATACAGGTTATAATCCTACTCTAGTCTGGAATACAGTGCTTAAAAATAATAGTAATGGACTGAAATCCTGTGTCTGCCTTTTACCAACTTATAACTTTGGACAAGTTTTTTCACACACTTGGAATGCACAATCTTATAAAATGATGACAAGAGTCTTTTTCTTTGGAGTAATACACATGGAAAGGTCTACAAGGAGCAAACTATCCCATGCTGTGAACACTCAAGAAATTAATAATTGTGACAATCACATTAATAATGGGATCTGAGTTTGAATAGGTGGCACCAAGTCATTCCTGCCTCAGCTTACCCTGAAATGCACACATGGTGTGGCCAGCACAGGCTGCTGTGCCAAGTCAGAAAAGGCCACATGGAAGTGACATTTGGCATTTCTCACAGCAGAGAAAGACTAGAAAGCATGGTCAACAGATGGCTAGAGTGGTTACCCCCTTGACCAAAGCATGTGTTTCCACTTACCATAGGCTGTTCCTCCAGAACCCCAGTCTTTCACTGAGGGCTGATATTTCCCAAGGGTCTTGTGCATGACCTCCACACCTGGCTGTGCTCTGCTGGCCTTCCTGATGTTGCTGCCTGCCTGTCCACCCCCTCGCTGACCTCTTGTGGGCTGGACCACATAGCGTGTGTGCCCTGTGGCCTTCTTGTCTCTACACTCTCTCTGACCTGACACTATGACGTCTATGTTTGCCCTCTAGCTGCCTGCTGACTCTGTTTGTAACCCTGTGTATCCTTTCAGCACCCTCCAGTTTGGGCTCTTTGCCCAGATGGTGACCCTCAGCTGTCTGGGCTTTATGCCCCAATGCCTCTTCACACAATGGCAAAATGCCGTCCATTTACCCTCAGCCAGCCTAGTCTTGCTCTCTTTGAGGTCTCTGAAGAACACAGAATGATGTCTAGTGGAAACTTCTCCACCTGCTTTGAGTTGGCCACTACCAAAAAATATGCGATTCATTCTATTTAACCATGAACAGTGTGAGTCACTCAGCTGTAATCAGCAACATTGGGAGAGCTGATTTCCCTCCAGAAACTTTTTCTCTCTTCTTTCCCTGACTGTAGGAAGACAAAAGGAACGGTTGAGTAGTCGTGCTTCTGAGATCATCCAGAGGTCTCCATGACCATGCCTCTTTGTTCTTTGTGACTTAATTGTGTTCATTTGGGAAAATCAAAAACTCTCCAAAGTTAACCCTTTGAGCTTACATACTTGTTGGTAGTCTTTATTACTTTTTTTTAATGTTTATTTGTTGGCTACTGGAAAGATTAGTAAGTAGTTAATATACGCATGCTTTTGATATCAGGCAGTTTAAGGTGTCTAAACCCACTAACTGGTGAGCTTGTGGTCTACCTGAGGGACCTCGTATGCTTCAAAAACGAGTGTCTTCAGAGGCTGGGGAATTCCTTCAAGACAATAGTTTTTCTTTGTGAGACATGGTTCTTAAGGTGGGATCTAGGTACCTGATAGTCTGCAAATGCCTCCAAGCAATCTCTAACATGGGAAAAATGATGTTTCCTTCTGGATTTTCTTGCCCCATAGCTCATTCTCTGTCTCCTTGAATTTCTTCTTCAAGTCCCAGACCTTGCTTGGACTATTAGGATACCTCTTGGCTTTGTTTTGGGGGGAAACCATTGTCCCATAGTAGACTGTATCTTCACTTTTCTGTTCTCTGCATAGAGTTTTGCCCTGAGAGGGTCAGCTGCAAGGAGTACATAATGGATACCAGGTCCTGGGTAGCAGTGCCTGCTATGGATTAGCTTCTGTTTTCCTGAAATTCACATGCTGAAGACCTAACCTCCAGGACCTCAGAAGGTAACCTTATTAGGTCAATGTGGGTACAGTTAGTTAACAGAAAGTCATACTAAAGTAGGATGGGTTCCATTCCATATGATCAATGTTTATATAATGATGGAAAAATTTTACAGAGACACATGGGGAGTAAGCCATGTGAAGGTATGGAGAGTGATGTATTTGCTGACTAAAGAGCAGCAGCATTACCATCAAATCAGAGATGCTGAGGAGAAGTATGAAATGTGATTTCGTGCTGGGAGTTTGGCCTAGTGTTAGAGTGCTTGCCTAGCATGCACCAAGAACCGGGTTTGATTCCTCGGTACTAGATGCATAGAAAAAAAAAGCCAGAAATGGTGCTGTGGCTCAAGTGGTAAAGCTCTAGCCTTGAGAAAGCCCAAGGGCAGCGCTCAGGCCCTGAGTTCAAGCCCTGGGACTGGCAAAACAAACAAACAAACAAAAAATCCCGTGATTTCCCACAGCCAGTGTCCCCTATGTCTCCCTTAACCCTCCATCATAGAAATCCTTTACCCATAGCACTTCTTTAATTGCCTTCTCCTCCTCCTTTTCTTTCTTCTTCTCCTTCTCCTCCTCCTTCTCCCTCTCCCTCCCCCCTCCCCCTCCTCCTACTCCTTCTTTTCTTCTTCTTCTTCTTCTTCTTCTTCTTCTTCTTCTTCTTCTTCTTCTTCTTCTTCTTCTTCTTTCTTTCTCCTCCTCCTCCTCCTCCTCTTCCTCCTCCTCCTCCTCTTCCTCCTCCTCCTCCTTCTTCTTCTTTCTTCTTTCTTGTGAGGCTTATACTCAAGGGCTGAGCACTGTCCCTGAGCTTTTGCACTCAAGGTTAACACTTTACCACTTTGAGTCACAGCACCACTTCTGGTTTCCTGGTGGTTAATTAGAGGTAAGAGTCTCACAGACTTTTCTGCCCAGGCTGGCTTTGATCTGAAGTCCTTAGGTCTCAGCATCCTGAGGATTATAGACATGAGCCACCAGTGCCCAGCTTCTCTGATTTATTCTAATTTTGAGTGCACCATATGTTTCTTTGATGCAGATCTTCTTTTCTTCTTTATCTTTATTCATTTACTTGGTCACCTTTCTACATCTAAGACTGCCTTTTAAGTAATGTCTTTATTTTAGACATTTCCATTGAATTTTGGACTCTCCTGGCTATTACTTGCTATTTCCCCTTAGTTGTTTAATAGGAACCCTTACATAAAAATATTAAAGTTCGTTTCATATTATCCTCATATTTCCTCTTAGACCGTCTCCTAACTCAGTAAATTTTACCCTATTCTTACAGTAGTTCAGGTAAAATGCATTAGGGTAAAATAGGTTTACATTACAACTAGATTGTATTTCTGATGTCCCACACTAAATCTATTTAGAAATCTGATTGTGTCAACAACACCAGTAATAAAAAGACCTGAAGAAACGGAAAGGCTCATGAATTACAAGTAAGAATGTAGACTGGTATAGCTACTGTGGTAAAGTATTCCAGAGGCTAACCAAAGAGCTTCCAGGTGACCCAGCAGTATGCGGCAGGTATAAATCACAAAGAATCTAATGACTACAACAGATATATTTGCTCACCAATTTCCCCAGCATCATTCTTCACAATACTTAGAAGATGCGAACGACTCAAGTGTTCATCAGTAGGCACATGGATAAATAAATGTGGCATATATACACAATGGAATATCATCCAGCTGTGAAAAGGAATTAAATCTGGATGCATTCTGCAGCACAAATGGGCCTTCAGAAATGTTTTGTTTAGTAAAATAAGCCAGATGTAGAAACACAAGTATGATTCCACCCATGTGAGGTCCCTAGAATAGGCAATTTCATAAAAATTAGGTGGTAGTTGCTAGGGACAGAGGGGCAGGTACAGAGGTAAATTCTTTTTAAATGGGCCCAGAACATTGGTTGCAGATGACCAAAAAATTGGCATATGGATAGAGGTTATAAATATATAGTATTTGAATGTTTTTAATCCCACCCTACTGTATATTTGTGGCTGGTTAAAATATTATGAGCTGGGAGCCAGTGCTGAGATCTGAGGATTGTGGCTCAAAGCCAGACTGGGGAGGAAAGTCTGTGAGACTCTTATCTCCAATAAACTACTCACAAAAAGACAGAAGTGGCTCTGTGGCTCAAGTGGTAAGATGGTATCCTGGAGCAAAAGAAGTTCAGGGCTAGAATCCAGGCCTTGAGTTCAAGCCCCATGACAGTACACACACACACAAAATATAAGTATGGTTCATCACTATTAAAAAATACACACACACATAGCTGTCTGGAAGTTTTCTCTTTTCATATTCTCATTTCTGGAACCATCTATGCCTCAGTCCTCATCATATCTAACAAGAATTCTTGCAAGCACCTCCTCAGGGCTTAACTAACAGCTCCTGTATAATGAATTCTACCTGTGGCTTAGCTAGCATGGTTTTGTGAACACCAAGATATTGAGATCATATCATTCCTAGGTTAAATACCCAGAGGAGTATCTCATCTCTTTCAGAGGAAAATCTGAAATCTTTACACTGGTTTGTGGGGCTCGCCATGATGGCCCACGGGAACTCTGTCTCTCTCCCTCCTCCTCCTCTTCTCTTTCTAGCACTTTGTTTCTTTACAGCTCATGAATACTCCTAACATGCTCACTCCCTAAGGCAAGCTTAGTTTCATTTCCCTGCCTGAAAGGCCTTCTTTTTTACTTCCTTCGGGGCCCTGTATTCTTCTCATTTCATCACTGAGGTCTTCTTGACATCCTCTATGAAATATTCAACAACATCAGTCCCAGCCTTTTCTATATCACATTATTTTTTGTATAGAAATAACTCTAATCTGGCACATCTAATATCTATTTTTGTTTATTTGGTTATTGTCTAGATTTCTCTCTTTACCAGGAGCCTGGACTTGGTCAACTGGGGTCTCCCTTTAACTAGAATACTGCCTGGCTGACAAAAGACTCTGGATAAATATTTGATGAATAAATATTTGAAGAAGTATAATGCTTCTTTTGTGACCCAATTGGAAAACTAATGAGATGAATAAAAATAATGGAATTAACAAAATAATTAGTGAAGTGAATAATAATTACAAGTCAGATCTGACATTAGCCTACTATTTTTAGAAAACCCTTTCTTTGCGTTGGAAGCCTTAGCACTTAGAAAGAGTGAACCACAGGTCCTGAGCCTAACTGCATCTCCTTCTTGCTGGTCTGTTTTCATTTAACTATTCTAGACCCAGAAGGATTTCAGAAAACCAAATGGACTGTTCCTGAACCAATGTAATGTGTTTCCTTCTCTGAATTCTTGTCCTCGTGTAGTATGTTAGGGTACTCCAGAAAAAGAAAACCAAGAGGAAATCCTGTGTGTTTGTGTGTGTGTGTGTGTGTGTGTGTGTGTGTGTGTGTGAGAGAGAGAGAGAGAGAGAGAGAGAGAGAGAGAGAGAGAGAGAGAGAGGAGAGAAGGAGAGAGAATGAGAGAGAGAAGAGAGAGAGAGAGAGAGAAGGAGAGAGAAGAGAGAGAGAAGAGAGAGAGAGAGAGAGAGAGAGAGAGAGAGAGAGAGAGAGAGAGAGAGAGAGAGAGAGAGAGCCCTGATAAGAGAGAGACTAGAGAGCTGAGAGAGTGAGGAAATGAGAACCAGAGAGAAACCCGGCAATGAACTCGAACTGACTCAACTGGGGTCCAAAGACAGGAAAAGACCAAGGCTCCAATTCAAGCAGAGAGTGGAAATTCCTCTTACTCTTTCTCCTGGGTCTGACTTTTTGTTTTATAAAGCTTTGGTGCAATGAATGAAGACAACTCATGTTAAAGAGAGCAATCTGCTTTATCCAGTCTAATGATAAAAATATGCATTCATACTTATACATCCTCATACTTATCTTTTGTCTACTATTTGATTGAATATACAGAAATCCCATGGCCCCATGAAGTTACCACATAAAATTAGCTATCATTCTTCAATTTAGATCTCTTTTCACCCATCTTCTTCTTTTTTTTTTCTTTTTTCTTTTTTTCCTTTTTTGTTTTTTATTGTAATTAGTAAAAGGGTTACATGATATTTGCCAGATAGAAAGTGCATTAATTCACATACATTGATACCCTTTCACGTCTAGGTACCCATTTCCCTCCCCCCCCCCACATCCCCCTCCCGTCTTGGTTTTCCCCCCTTCCCTATCAAATTTCAAATATCCAAATACAAATAAATTCAATATATCAGATAACAAAGTGAGATACTATACCAATATGAGATGCTGCTGTCAGAAAGAATGACATCGCCCCATTTGTTAGGAAATGGAAAGACTTAGAAAAAATCATATTAAGTGAAGTAAGCCAGACTCAAAGGAACTTAGGCTCAATGGTTTCCCTCATTCGTCATAATCAGTAGAAACCTTGGGCTCTACTAGCAGAGATTTGCAATAGAGCAAAATCTTGATACATAAGGCCATATAATGTGAAGCTAATTGAAAGGACCTCCAGGATATTGAAACAAAAGCCATATAATGAATAATTGTTGTCCTTAATGTACTATGTTGTCTCCCATCTTCTTCTTATATGTCAGTTGGGTTGCCTGTTTTGGGAAATGGGATCTAAGTTCCTCTGGCCAGGATGAACTTTTTTTTTTTTTGCCAGTCCTGGGCTTGAACTCAGGGCCTGAGCATTGTCCTTGGACTTTCTCAAGGCTAGAGCTCTTCCACTTGAGCCTTAGCACCACTTCTGGCTGTTTTTTTTTTTCTATGTATGTGGTACCGAGGAATCGAACCCGGGTCCTAGTGCATGCTAGGCAAGCACTTTAACCACTAGGCCAAACTCCCGGCCCCCAGGATGAACTTTTTGTTCGGTGCATTCTTTGAGCAAATTCTTTATTCACATCTTAGTTTATTAACTTCAGGTTGGTTTAATGAGTGATCTCTTCTGTTTGTGACTACATCCTAGGATCTACTACAGAGGAGATAGTCTCAATACTTTTCTTTCCAGTTGTCCAAATGAACTATGGTCTATTAAAGGCCTGAAGTACCAAAACTTTTTTTTAAAGGAAATATCAGCAAAGAGGGCTAGATGAACATGGGGGGAAAAGATAAATTATCTAGTATAATGCTATCCAATGGTAGTTTGTATAATTACTTCAGATATCATAGTATCAGGAAAACTTCAGGTAATATGGCTTTGGGCCGAACAGGCTTTTAGGCTTCTTTATTTCTGGCTACATCCTATTTTAGTGATGAAATGAGGCTAGGAGCTTCAAAGTCCTAGGGAGTGTATCAGCACAGGAAACTCTCAGGATCATGGTTTCAGTAAATCAAAAGCTGCATTTTAAGGTGGAAACCAAGTGGTTGAGAAATTTGGGAAGCACTGTGGCTAACCATTTGCATAAATATAGACCAGCATCTATACCTATAAATCGGGGCCAGTCATCACTAAAGTTGTTGTAATAAACCTTTGAAATGCTTCCTCTTCATTGCAGTGCAGCTCAGTGGGTTACTTTTTCTTGCATCATGGAAGCAAAGATTAAATAACAATGGACCAAGCAGATGATTGAGTCTGCTTTTCCAGATGCCGTGGATAGGATTGTGCTCAGCAGCGTACTGATGTTTCTGGACATTTGAGCTAGCTTTTAAGTTTCTAATGAATTTTATGTAGACAGCAAAGCCAGTACCATTTGGTTTGCCCTTATTAACCATGGTTTAAATGTGAATACTGATTTCTTTACTTCTGGCTCCATTTTGGGTATTTTATTTGAGATCTACCAATATTCTCTTAGTATGGATTATCTGAAAAGTTCTACGTGCTAGATGCTATTATATAAGACAATAAACAGTATCTTCATCCTGCATGGAAGTGATAATATAGTAGAGAAACAAAATTGAGGAGAGCTAGCCAAATACTAAGAAAATTAGAGCACAGAAACATTTTTTCTCAACACTTACTTTGTGTTTTTCTGGTAGTTGTTGTCTCAATTTATTTCTAATTATTGAAATAACTAGTTAATAAAAGATACCCAGGCCCACCCTACAGAATTAATGTGTGCTTTTTACTGTTCTCTTGTTCTGAACAAGATTTATCCTCTTTCATATTTTAAAAATTGGAATTAATATGGTTTTTCTGAACAGTTCAATTTAATTACTACTTTAAAATTCAAAGAGAAACAACATTAAATATTAATAGGCCAATCTGCAAAAACAAATTTCACTGGAAGTTTGGCTTAGGTAAACAGGGCAAGAGAAAGTATGACAGAGCTTAAGAATAATATAACTAAAACACAGTTTACATTTTCTAGGTCTCTGTTTCTTTTTTTATGAAAGTGACTCTTAGAACTGCTTTCCTTGTAATTTTTTTTCCATCTATTCTAGTACTGGTAGAAGCCATAGTGGCTATGTTAATGAGAGAAAGGAGCTGATATGCATGACAAAGTGAGGAAGATTAGGAAAACTGGAGGAACCTACTGTCTAACAGAATGACATATCAGTGAGGTCCAAACATGTGCATGTGAGGAAAAATGAGAAATCTCTATGTTAATGTGAAATATCCTATTTTTGCTTTTGCTTTAACATATCAGTTAAATCTTAAGCACAATGCAATCCAAACTATGTCCTTATTCCAAATAAAGCCTCTAGGCTTCAAAATTTCAACTTCTTATTAAAACCAAGAGTAGGCAATCATCATCATCAATCATAATCAGATCAACAGAAGTCAACATGGAACTTGTGATTCCAAGCCCATTCAAAATTTGGTCTTATCTAGTCAGCATTTTACAATAAACACAGCCAGGACTCCATCTGCGGAGATTTTGACTTAATCAGTCTTGGGTTAGTTTCCGACACAAGTAGTTTTCAAATGTCCACAGTTCATCCCATGTTTGAAATTTGTTGCCTCAGAAAAAGAGCTCCATTCCACACTACTTGATATACTTATCTGGTCCCTGGCACCTCCAGAGACCTTTCTCAAGCAATGTGTGTTTGTCATCAATCCACAACTTCATTTGATGACTCAGGGCTAAGAAGAATTCAACAGAATGTTATGATTTCAGTGAATGTATGATTCATAGCAACGGTATTCCTTGCACCATTATTTCTGTCTCCCATTTTTCTATGAAGCACAGAATGGGAAGTAAATAATGGAGATGGATATTGTCTTGTTATTTTTTTTTTAAATCCTATGCTGCCTAAAATATATTCATAAAATCACAGTGGTAAATCTTTCATTTATGGTCACAGTTTTTCAACTGTTTCGGTTTACTTTTATATCTTTACTTTTTCTAAGTATTGAAAACAAATTAAATTCAGCAACATGGAAGATCTGGGAAATACAGCAAATAATGATTCCTGCCAAACATGAGTATTTAGCACCTGCATGTTTGGGAAACATTCAACTTGCTTTGCTTTGTATATGCTATAAATGTACTCCCTGGAGTCAAGGGAAATCTCTTTTGGATTTACTTGTTATTTATGTACTTATTTCATTTTGAAAATGTTGGCAATAGGCAAATTAGGTTAGGTTGTCAGGTCTCTGGATATACTCACAAGATTTTGGATTATTGCATTTGGTCCTGGATCTCATATTGGAGTCAGGATAGAGTTATCAATCTGTAGACCTAGGGCCGGATGGATTATATTAAAGTGAGACTTTGTACATTTTCCCATAACTCATTTTTTGTCACGCAGCATTATATTTCTCAGTGGCTACAGGTTCACCAATGGCTCATAAATATTTTGTGAATGAAAGCTTGGGGATGATGGTTTGTCACAGCCAAAATGGATGGAGGCAGGAGATAGAAGAAAAGGAAAGTGAGCTATGGAATTTTCATTGCTTTCACATATCTTGGGGAACTGATTTAGAGGCTGGTACAGTTTCTCCTTAATTACTTCAGAGATGGTTTTGGAAAATGCAACTCTAAATGGAGCGCAGGATGATTTACGACACTCTTTTATGAGATGGAATTAAAAATTCAAACCAGAATGTGTAACTGTGGCAGCATGTGTCTCCTCATTAAGTGGCAGTGAATGCTGCCATTCACTTTGCCTGCTGAGGGTGGACCATGCTGATACCTGCTCGTTTGACCCCACTCAACAGAAATATGAGGTTCCCAAAACTGTCACTGGAGAAGAATTTTTTGGTGGGGAGGTTTGTCGAACTGCCTGCATTCTGAAATGAGAACCATGGGCAAATTATCTGGAGAATCTGTGCTGTCTGGGATCCAGATACAGAGTGCTGGAATTTAAGAGTTTGTGGTTAAGCTTTATCTGTCAAATGGGATTGGTAATAGCCACAACTGCTCTGTAATGACAAAATGAAATCATATAGGGAGAAGCTGCTGGTAAATTAGATAATGGAATATATATGTAAATTATAGTGTGATAATCTAAAATCCCTGAAGAAATCAACTCAAGATTTTTTTTCCCTCTTCATCACTAGCATGAAGTGAAATAGCTGCTTCACAACATGGTCTACCTAGTGGATGTGACTTTTGTTTTTGTTCACTCTACCCTTACCTCCATAGGACTCTGGCTGTGGTCACTGACAATTGGTACCTGGGATCTGCTCAGCAGTTTCTCTGTCTCAGCTCCAAGTATCTATTTTAGTTTTGGTCTTCTCATGATGACTCAATGCTCATGTGATCACTAGAGTTTGGTGCAATCATGGCAAGTATCATTTTTAGGTTTTTCAGTCCTATAAGTACCAGCACAAAGTCTTCCAACTTCCATGATGTGGTCTCCAACAGCTCTCCAAAATGGCTTACATGAGTTTGAAACAGAAGAGTGATGATTAGCCTGGACCTTCTGCTGTCTCTGCTTTCTGACCCATGTCTTTGTCTACCTCGACCCGGCAGCCATCCATAGTCTATAGGACCTGTGGTGTTCATTATGCTCTGTTGAGTTCAGGACACTTCCTTTGCAAATTGTTGTACCTACATTCTTGCTGTCCTCATTGAATCTCAACTATTGTCCCTTGTTTCTCCTGGTGCAGTACTGATGGAGGCTTTTTCTCCTCTCATTATAGGAGAAGCCTGCTGTTCCTCAACTCAGCTTCAAAGCAATCCTCTATTTGCTGGATGGAAATGTCAAGTCCTTCCCATAGGGTCTCCAAACTGGAAGTATCTCCATGAAGCTGAATAACCAACTGATTTACTGATTATCTTTGATATTACCACCAAGATGATGCAGTGAAAAAATTCTAGGAATATTATCATCTCTTCTAGAGCTTTTGGCTGATTACCTTTCCATCTATTCATCTAAAACAGGTCTCCATCTTTGAGTCAAAGTCTAGAGGGAGAAGATTTGGGCCTTCATGACACACTTACTGCTTTACCCTGGAAACATGAAAATGCTTAATGGACTTGTCTTTGGTCCACAAAGCATTCTCTTAGGCTAGAAAATAAAGCTCTGGTCTGGTGCCCTGGATAGAAGATACATCCTAGACATACTTTGGAGTAGACCTTGAAGTCTAAGTCTTTTAGGTTTATTTGCTTATATACAAAGTTGTTTTAATTTTCAGATAAATATTTCTCTGCAAAGGTGAGTTTCAGATTTATGGTCCTACTGCAGAATCTTATTTTTAATATCAGGAATGGAAAAGTAGCCAATTGTTTTAACAGACTCATCCCTTTCATCACGTATGCATATAAATGGTGTACCAGAGGCCACCCAAACATCCTAGGAGCTAGAAAATAGCAGTACAAAAAATAAATGAGATTGTTACTTGTTGCTTGTAACAGCTGTACAGGAGAGACTGACAGCTAATAAATCAATAAGAGCAATCAAAATAAATATTTAAGGTGGTGACACATGGTATGGTATATATATTAAGGTGAGGATATTAATAAGTGATACAGATATGGGCATGGCCAGAAGAGCAGCATTTGAATGTTACCTACTAGATGAAAGAGAGCAAACCATTTTCCATTTTCCAGTGTGGATCATCTGGAAAAGGTTATGCTACATATGGTCATATAAAAAGTAAAAATAGAAGAGCATATTAATTTATTTTTGAAATTACACTTGTTATCTTGCCATCTCTTGTTGGGGCCTAGCCTCCATCTCTGAGGCCTGATTCTGGCTCAGCTGCAATTAAAGGGCTTTGTCCAGGCATTTGGTCTTTTGCATACCTCTCTTAAGGCTGTGTACGTGACTCGATTGAACCCCCCGCAGTTTCGCGGGTCTCGCAGCAGCTCAAGTCTCGCGCGCTTTCCTGCACCTGTCCTGCCCACTACCTGAAAGCCCCACCCAGACCCTTAGTGGTAGCACAGGGGCCCTCTTCCTATTGGCTAGCTTCCCAGTGCCCACCTTCTCCTACCCTAACAGTATATAACTAATTGTCTGACGCAATAAAGGAGGAGAGCATCAGAGAGAACGAGAGATCAGCAGAGATCAGCAGAGAGATCTGATGCGCTTTCATGGTTAACACTGCTTCTGACTCAGCGTGGTTTTTTCTTCCCCGGAGATTGGGGGAGGGCTGGGTCTTCGACACTTACCATCTCGCTCGGCTCCCGGGGGACTACAGGCTGGCCCTGTGTGTCCCTCCCCGTTCCTGTGTTGCTGCCCCAGAGAGGAGCAACAATCTCTGATCTCAAATGATGGTGCTTAAATTTTGGCCAATCTATCCATTTTAAATATCGTTAACAGAGTCTTAAATGCCACAAAGATCCGCTCATGACTATGTAAAGAAATCTTTGGGGAATCTTTGTTAGCTGTACGACAGAGTCATTCATTGCTGCATGAAGAGTGTAATAAGAATGAGCATACCAAAATGGATGCAACGGAGTTCACTTAAGGAGCTCCAGATCAAAATACAAAAGACCAACTTCAGTGTCAATGAATAATTAGATCAATGACAGATAGACATGTGCCTCTGGTCTGTCAAAAATGCAGAGAAGGCATCACATATAGGCCAGGAGATCAGAAAACATCAACTCAAGGAAAGACATACCTGAGCTGAGTCTTTGGCATGAGTAGGAATTACTAGCTAGCAATAGGCGAGGCCTGTAGGTGAACTAAATGCACCTCATAGATGTGGGAGGGAAGGAAGAGGTAGGAGATGGTGAGAAAGAAGGCTGGAGTGTGGGCAGGAAAGACAAGGTCATTTTAAGGGTAATTTCTTGCCTAGGTGCATCTGCCATGCCAGGCACATTGGTGGCAGTTCAGTACATTTCAGCTCTTGCTCTGTGTAGGCTGAGAGGGGTGACAGGAATGTCCCTGTATGCTGTCCATTTCTGTAGAATATACATCTCTTAAATCCTGATTACGGCCTGCCATAGCCTGAGAGTCCCCATTCATTAGATGTGTCCAGTGTAATGTAACAAACACGTATTTGTCGAGTACCCTTAGGTTACTCTCAGCTCAGTCCCTGCTGTGCCCTGTCACTTCAAGGTTTCAAGTATGTTTATTTTCCCTTCATGGATTGTAAAGAAAAAAATTGCCAGTCCTGGGGCTTGAACTCAGGGCTTGAGCACTGTCCTTGGGATTTCTTAAGGCTAAAGCTCTATTGCTTGAGTCACAGCACCATTTCTAGTGTATTTTATGTATATGTGGTACCGAGAAATCAAACCTGGGTCTTCGAGGAGCACTCTATCACTAGGCCAAGCTCCAGGCTGTCGGATTGTAAATTTGAGATTACAAAGCACACAGGTTTCTCTTAAATCATTCAATATACTACTGCCCAAAGACTTGGTCCCCAATATGGATTTAAAAAAAATCCTTATTTCCTTGAGTTTTAGTGTACATATTTTTTGAGATATGCTGATTTTCCTGCCTCTGCTCTGAGGGATGGGATAACCCCTATCACCAGGCCTAGATATTTGATTGTCTTAAGCCTGAATTGTTCAATACAGTAGCCAATACCCACCTGCAGCCATTTAAGTTTAAATTATTTACTATTATGTTAGTTGAAAATACCATTTCTCAATCACATTTGCTACATTCCAAGTGTTCTTCAGCTCACATGTGGCAAATAGCAGCAGTTCTGAACAACACAGAGAATATTTTCATGACCAAGTCAGGTTCTTCATGCCATCACTTCTTAAAGAATTTTAAAGGTCTCGAACTGTGGCTACAGTGGTGGAACACCAGCCTAGAGCCAAATTGCTAAGTGACAACACCCAGACCCCAGGTTTTAGCAATAGTATGGACACACACACACACACACACACACACACACACACACACACACACAAATCGGCAATGTAAAGTCTAGTATGAAAGTTCCCTTGGTTATTGGAAAAATGGACATGATTCCTCTGGCATATAGGGCACTGATGGTTCATGCCTATAATCCTGGATAATTCAGGAGGTTAAAATATCAGGATCATGGTTCAGAGCCAGCATGGCAAGAAAGCCTACAAGACTCTTATCTGCAATTAACTATTCCACACTCCCTCCCCCCCAAAAAAAAGCCAGAAATGGAGCTTTGTTTCATGTGGTAGAATGCCAGCGTAGAGCATAAAATCTCAAGGACAGTGTGCAGGCTTTGAGTTCAATCACCAGGACAGACACACACACACACACACACACACACACACACACACACACACACACAGAAGTATTTTTAGATGAGAGTTACCTCAGGGCACTTTGAAATCATATCTATAAATGGTCAAAAGAGTGCCATTCAATTCTGCTGCACACGAAGCTAAAGTTATTGATGAAATCTTACCATTTGACTCCAAGTAATTTATTTTTACAAGCTTGGCCATACATGCATAGGTACTTATGGGAGAAATAAAAATAATATCATTTAATGGATGCCTACTCTGAGCCAGGTGTTATAGTAATGTGCTAAAAATACTTTATATTGTATATATATTTATATTGTATATATTTTAATTTAAACTTTAGTACAACCCTTTGAAATATATATTATTGAAGAAAAGGGAACTTTGGTCATTGTATGTAATCATTTGCATAGATAATATAGACAGAATAGGTAGGGCTCAGTGGTCCAAATCAAGAGTGCTTGGGCCGGTAGTGCAGTGCTTATCTTGGTACCAATACACAGAAAAAGGTAGTAGATAGCTAACCTTGAGAAAGGACAAGGACAGCGCTCAAGACCCTGAGTTCAAGTTCCAGGACTGGCCAAAAAAAAAAAAAAGTCCAAATCAAGACTGCTGACAGCATAGCCTACCCATATAACCATTTCCTGATATCAGTCTCCCAGAAATAAGCAATAGTGCAATTTCTATCTTGGCATTTATCTAGAAAGTACGACATTACAGATTAAAGTGTGGTGGCTCATGCCTATAATCAGTTACTCAGGCTGAGATCTGAGAATTCAGCTTTGAGGCAATACAGGTTAAAAAAAAAAGAAAAAAAAACATTTCTTTTTATCTACAGCAAACCAGCAAAAATTCTCAAGTAGAGATGTATTTCAAGTAATAGAGTACCAACTGAATGAAAAGGAAGAGCATGAGGCCCCGAGTTCAAGTATAGCACAAATAAAAATTAAAGAAAAATATATTTTAACTATTCATTTTTTCCAAAGTTTTGCTGCTCCTTTTTTTCTGTAAGAACAACCTCTCTCTTGTTCTCATGTACCTTTCCATACAATATCAACAGTTTATTATATCCAAAAACATATTGAATAATTTATCTTAAATAAAAAGAATAGAACACACTGTAATTTTCACTTTCTTCACCTAGTATATTTTCAGGATTTATTCCTGTTGATGATTGTAACTTTGGTTCATTTATATCTATTTTTGTATTAGTTCAGGTGTGAATATAGAACTGTTTCTCTAGTCTGTTGATAACCATTGTTGTGGGCCATAGCCTCTTCCTGAAGTATCCTGGGAAGGGAACCTCAGGGTACTTGGGTACACGCCGCTCCATGCCACTTGATGGCAATAATTATTCTTAAAATGGTCCTTTGTATTTCTAATGGGGATGCTTTAAATTTCTCATTTTCATCATGTCTGTAGCATCTGGAATTTTAGACTTTAAATTTTGCCGTCTTGAAGAGTATAAAATGCATTCTTTTTTTTAATTTTCTTAATGGAACTGTATCCATTTACTTAGGAGCCATCTAAATTTCCTCTTCTGTGATTTTGTGTGACCAATTTCCTTGTCAACATTTCCTGGGAAGTTATTTTATTGAAACAACTTCCCGGAACCAGAAGCATAGGTTTTGTTGTTGTGGATGATAACATTGTTGCTGTTTATTTTGGCTTTGGGATATTTTTCTCTTTTTTATGGGGACAATGAAAGGATCACAAAAGGCAAGGGAGGAGGCATCAGCAAATGCAGTCATGGTATTCAGTAGAGACAGTGAAAGGAAAATGGGAAAAAGTGAAGGAAGGGGTGACATTGCCCAAAAAGGAAGTATATTCATTACCTGACTTATGAAATGATAACCCCTCTGTACAAAACTTTAATAATAACAATAAAAGTACATTAAAATCATTGATTTTTAAACTGATTTGTTAAATCTTAAACATCCTGACTAATATTAATTAAATATTAATTGTTCTAATGAAGAATAATTATTTATTATATATGGATTGAATATTTCTGGTTTGCCTTTTTCTTTTGTCTTTTTATATGGTTCTGAAAAGCTTTTAATTTAATATAGTCATATGTGCAAGTTTCTTTTTCAAGGTTTGTACCTTCCTGTTTAGTATTTTATTTTGAGTATGTTTTTAACATGTTAACATGATAAGCTTATGTTTTCTTCTAAAAATTGTAGATCATTTTTAACAGTTTTTACTGGTGTAACATGATATAAAAGTGGTATTGATATACAAAACCAATTTGTTTATTTTATTTTTGCTTAGGCTCTTATGTAAACTGTAGCAATGCCATTTATTGAATTACCCTACGTATATGGCTGCGCCTGGGCCTTTTCTCTGCCATTAAAATTTATATTTATCTCATTGTCTAATCATTTCTGGAATCTGATAGGTGCACATATTCACCTTCTTTGCATTTCTCTTTAAAATTGGTTAAGCTAGTCTTTGCTAACCTCTTATTTGTCCTGTCTTAATTTTTAGAACAGCTTGAAAAATCTTGATCTGTTTTACTTTTATTCTTTATTTTTGTTTTATTTTGTTCCCTTCTGCCAAATTATTTCTATTTTAAATCCATGTAATGAACATTATATACTATAATCCTTTGTATATCATGTAAAAGACAAAGTGACTTCACAGATCCCTGCATAGACTCTCCTCCCACATACACACCATGTCTAATTAACTAAAGGTATTAAACACTCTGTTCACAGACAGCAGTGGTAAGCTCAACAAAATCTACACTGACTACCAGAGATGACTGACTGTCTTGAGACAGATGATAGAAGAATGGATCAAGAAGATGTGCTATATATTCACAATGGAGTTCTATGCTTCTAGCAGAAAATAATGACATTGCCCCATTCACAAGGAAATGTAAATACGTGGAAAAAAATCAAATTAATGGAAGTAAGCCAGATCCAAAGAAAAATAGTTTGCATTCTTTCCTTCATTTGCAATAATTACGTCTATGTTATTCTTGACAGGGGATCACAATAGCCTGATTGCTAGTGCATAGAACCATATATACTGAAATGTATCGACATGAACTCCAAGAATTTGAAACAAATTCTTATTATTTCCTTAGTTATTTCTATTCTTTTTTGTTTTTTTTTCATTTTTTTAAAGAATTTATTAACATTGATTTTTACAGCCACATTTCAAATGACATGTTTAACAAGCAAGTATTCAAGAAGGGAATCTCTATATACAATCACTGGCACTTAGTTTTTAGAACATAATCAACATTAGGCTAAGGGTTTGTATATCATAGATACATATGAATTTATGGAACAAAACATTATATCTATAGAGTCATAGGTTTTTATGGCTATGTAGTTGTGTTTATATTTGCAATACCATGTCCATAGCATTGGGTATGCAAATACTGAGTCCTCGCTCTTGTGCTGTTTGGATCTAATAGGCACATATTAAGGATACCATGTGCCTTCTGTTCCTTTGGTCTTGACTTGTCTCACTCAACGTGATTTGCTCTAGATTCATCCACTTCCCTGTGTTTTAGTTTTTATAGCCTTTGTCTTGTAGATAAGTTTATCTTAGAAGAGTAAAGGAAGAAGAGAAGGACAAAGGATGAGTTAATGCAACAATGGTATTTACCTGATACTATGTAGGGAATGAACTATACAACTTGGGGTGGGGAAAGGAGTACGGAGCATTAAGCAGGAGAAAATGAGGGATGGAGTAACAGTGTTTAAAAATAAATATACTCATTACCTTACTTATGCAACTATAACCCCCATATCTTTACAATAAAGATATTAAAAATAATAAATCAGAAGGTGACATAAGGGTGATGTTTGAGGTTCATCTTGGCAAGCTATAAGAAACTCGACCATAACAGAAAGAAGAGAGTGAGGTGAGAACTTGGTGCTGGCCATGCAAATCTAAGGCTATATGCCTTGTCTTACTAAGTGGTGTCAGCACTATGATGTCAGACCCATCCATAGAGAATTTTCAGCCAGTCTATGCAGGATAAGAAAGCAGAGCATGGGTATAGCCAAAGCCACTGACAGTTGACTGGATATCCATGAGTCTGGAAGTTACCTAACAATATGTAAAATCAAATAAGGTAATCAGAATGAGAGGCTGCCTTCTGCAACAATTAGTACTTCCTCAGAAAGAGGTTTTCCCATCATTAGTATAAGAGATTGAGACACAGTGGTGCGAGAGCAGGACTGTACAGGAGAGGTGGCCTTTAGTCCAGCACCTTGGAGGGGGCTATAGGATAGCACGAAGTCTTCTCTGTGCCTCTCTAACGCGAGATGACCCCAATTTCGACTCAGAAGTAAGGAAAACGCCAAGAGAATGTCTGAGATTGAAGTCTCAAAAAACTTTAATTCCCTTCAAAACAACCATGGCCTACCAAAATATTCTTCCACCCAAATGCCAGGAGCAATGGCCTCATGCACTGGGTATCTCCCGTCTGCTTCCCTTGGAGGGTGCACTTCATGCTGTGTGTTTTTCCTTCTCTTGGAAATTGTGGCTGGACATCATCATGGAACAGGGTTCCATGTCTGTGAGGTTTCTTCCTTCGTCCGTGTAATTCTTCCTTTTCTAAATCTTAAGGAGCAGTGATGCCACCACAAGGCATGAACTAAAAAACCGAAATGCACAAGCTCTTAGAAGAGTGATCTGCACATTGAGGACCTCTTATTTGCATTGAGTAAAGAAATCTGAACGTCATGCTAAATGGTCTGGTGTTTAGTTATCTCTTTGCTATTGCCAGACTATTTGAGTCAAATATAGTCTCAGCCCTATTTAGATGCCTCAAGTTTTCCCTTCTGAACCAAGGGAAAGAATAATGATCATTTTGAGCATTAGTGGAAATTGCCTCCCTGGAGTATTGGAATTGCTCAGCAAATCTGAGTTTTTCTTATCACTGCATTTCTGGAATAGATCATTGCTCCAGGGCTTGCTAAATTTGGGGTTAAATTTGGGTCAAGGATAAGAATAGGTGTAATGGAAATACTATGCTTTAATCTTCATCATACCATGGGAGAAGAAAACTTGGTTTACCAGGCCCCAGGAAATGCCCTTATCCAACTGAACTTACTAAATTCCACACCACTCAGCTTATTAGAGTCAGTCGATTACAACCATTCTTAGTGTGGCCAGAGGATAGGGTAGTCTTGGTCAGGTACCACAAGTAGAGACTTTCTTGGTTTTGATCTGAAGTCCATTCCTCTTCTTTACATTGCTATGTTGATTTCTTTCCCTTAGTTTTTACAGAAGAAGGATGGCTGGCTTCTTTCCATCCCAAGCCCAGTGACATAGAAGCCCTTGATTGCTCCTTTTCTCCTCTATCTGTCTGGAATGTCCTTCCCCTTGGAGGGAGGATGATGGGAATGGAGCTGTTAGAGTGTTAGCCCTTAAACTTGATATGCAAGCTGGGAAGTGAGAGATGAGAGAAGGAAATGGTAGGCAGTGGTGGGGGAGGGGAGGAGTGGTGGAAGTAGTTTAATCTTGAAGAAGTTAGAAGTAATTACAAAATAATAACTCCATATCACAGTTGTGGTTATTCACCCAAATACAATCTTCACAGTTTGTGACTTCTACTTCCTGTTTATTAATGGCTTTCGCCCCTTCCAGTTAGAGGATTGGTTCTAATCATAAACGAATTCTTAATAGCTTCCAATCAAAGGAATTACAGTACAAAGGTCACTGTTTATTTTTTTCAAGTGACTTTTTGTAATCGAATACCCAAGATTCATGATAAGAAAATTTGCTCCTTCTGGAACTGATTGGAGGATGAAAGGGTTCTTTCCCTCAAAGGTTGACAATGCCACATTAAAGACACCGAAGTAAAAGGAGGTCCTAGGAGCAGTCCTATTTCCAATGCATATAATCACAGGCTTTTGTTCAAGGAACAAGAAAAGCCTGTAGCGTCAGAGACTTCTGACAGCCTGTATTAGGATATAACACTGGAGAGTAACTATGGCTATATGATGGCTATTTTATATATAGGTTTGAACAGGACCACAATGTTGAAATGGTTCAGAAAGAGGGAAAAGGAAAGTAAAAAGGAGTGGTGGATTGGGGCCGGGAGTTTGGCCTAGTGGTTAAAGTGTTTGCCTAGCATGCATGAAGACCTGGGTTCGATTCCTCGGTACCACATACATAGAAAAAAGCCCGAAGTGGTGCTGAGGCTCAAGTGGTAGAGCTCTAGCCTTGAGAAAGTCCAAGGACAGTGCTCAGGCCCTGAGCTCCAGCCCAGGACTGGCAAAAAAAAAAAAAAAGGAGTGGTGGAAAAATGGATTCGTTTGGGGGGGGTACATGGTACATGCTTTTATGGAAATATTACAAACTCTTTTATGCAAAACATGTATACTAATAAAAACAGAAAAATGTGAAAAGAAGAGAAAGATTGCATTCTCTTGAAAAAAAGTCAAGTTATTCATTAAAATAGGATATGGGTAACTATTGCCACCTTCAAAATTTAGGATGATATAGAAATCTTGGAGAACACAGTCTTTAGAAGTTCAAATTCCTTTACAAAGCTCCTTGGAATTGTGTGTTTGGCCAGTGCACACATATGTAGATCTAAACTATTGTAAGGGGGAAGAGCAAGGAGAAGACACACATTTTTTTTTTTTGCTAGTATTGTGATTTAAACGCAGGGCCTGAGCACTGTCCCTGAGCCTTTTTGCTCAAAATTAGCATTCTACCACTTGAGCCATACCTCCACTTCTAGAATTTCAGTAGTGTTTATTATGCACAATATTTATGTGCCTAAGAATTTACATGTATGTTGATTTTTGAAGCTTCCTGATCTCAGTGTTGCCTTTTAGATTCAAATTCTGAAAGTTTATGTGAAGTCTTAATATAGTCTGGCTCATATCACAGAAGTCACAAGAGCCTTGAAATTTGGGCTAATTTGACTCATGGTAGACTAAGAAGTTTTTCCTTTCTCTAGTTTACTGGCTATCATAATTTTGTAGGTTGTGAAATGGAAAGTAGAGGACAGACATACTGGCTAATAATGCAGATAAAGGCGTTACATAAGCTGAGTCACTTTCCCTTGCTATGACAAATGGAGATAAAGATGAAAGCAGTTTCTTTTTCAGGTACTGGATCTAAAATGTACTAAGGATGTCCATAAGAAGTTCTTTGTTTATTATACGGTTTGTATTGTATTATGTTATATTTTTTCTGAAGGGGGGATGATTTTTTTAATGTATTTTTCTGCCTCATTTTTCCACAATGCCATTTCCTTCCATGTAAAGTGGAAGGAATACAGCATACAGTATTGCAAGGATGGACTGGGTAATGTCAGTGCAGTAGCAGGAACAGGACATGGTGTATAGCAATTGCCCAGTAAAGGTTAGAGAGGATGATGATGGTGGTGATGACAGAGGAAGAGGAGAGGAAAATGGTTGTAGGAGGAGATTTTGCATTTCAAATAAGGTATGGTTTTGCAGTGAGCCCCGTGATGTTTTAAATTCATCTCTCTAGTTAAATGTGTGTGACTATACCTACATCCAAATAAACGTACCAAGTTTCTATAACTGTGTTACATTTGTACCAGGGCTGTGCAGTCCAGCGGTCCACAAATGGGGATTCCATCTGGTAGACTCCGCACTAAAGCCCTTGCTTCATTCAATGTGTGAGGACCTTTAGTCACTTCCAAAAGAATCCTATTTTTATCTTTTGTTTGTTTTGTTACCCCCCCCCCTCATTTGATATAGATTTGTTTGGGCAAATCAGTGGTATTTCTGTAGCCATTTCTCATTCTCCTTGTTTCCTCCTCTCCCCTTTTATCTTCCAATTTCTTTCTGTCTCTTTTAGTTTCTTTTTATTTTATTCTGTTTTTGTTTTGAGAGAGAGAGAGAGAGAGAGAGAGAGAGAGAGAGAGAGAGAGAGACTGAGAGAGAGAGAGAGAGAGAGAGAGAGAGAGAGAGAGAGAGAGAGAGAGAGAGAGAGAGAGAGAGAGAGAGAGAGACTGAGAGAGGGAATTAGGCTTATCCAACTAGGTAGTTAGGGACAAAGGATGGAGTCTAGGACCAGTTTCAACATGGAGGAGCAGAGTGACATGAGAAATACTCATCTTATCAGGCTTGAAGTCGTAGTCCACATAGCCTTCATGACTGTAGCCAAGCATGTGTTCCCAAAATTCCATCCAGTCAGGAGTCTAAGCTGGGTCTGTGTGTGGAGATGAGAAATTCAGTCATAGGACAGCTTCTTCACTCAGGCACCAGAGCAGAGAAATCATAAGATTTGGTATGTGCAGTGAATGCATGTAACAAACAAGCAGAGAAAGTCAGGGGGGGGGATGGGAGAGAGGGCTGCAGAAAGGATAGGAGAGGGACTGTAGACATTTCTCCCTGAGTTGGTTTCATTCTGTACCTGCCTTGAATTCTTTATTGTTACCCCTGGATTCTTTAATTGGTGGAGAGAATGAACCCAACATCCAGTGTCACTATAGTCTCATCGTTATTATGATCAACAGCAGACAACTTTTTTTTTCTGGTGCCCTTTCCTCCTCTTTATCTGAGTCTTCTTTCCCACTTTTTATATGGTTTAGAAAGGTGTGATCTTTCCTTCTCACTCCTCCCTCTAGCCTTAGACACACAGACAAATACCTGGCTTTCCCAAACAGAACCTTAGGAGAAAGGTACAGGGAGAGAAAGGGGGAGGGGATTAATTGTAGAGACACTTAATAATGTCTTTTTATATTGCTAGTCAAAATTTCCTAGACTATATCATCAGACAAATATGTACATAGAAGATATGTTTAAAAATTGGACCAGTTTGAGTTGGGTTTATGTTATTCATTCCCCAGATACTTATTGAATGAAAATTTGAATGAATTACCAAGATTCAAAGAATAAGTGCTTGCACCCAAGTGCATAATTAACAATGTCATGAAACATGACATTTTTCCAGTGTATTCTTATTAAACATGCATATGTAGGTAGTTAGTTTGAGACACAGGTAGTCAGTTCTTAGGCATGAATAATTAGAAATACACTTTCTTGGTTGTCCAGGTAAGTCATGTTTAGTGGATGACTCCATTTGATATTAATATTCTTAGAAGCTCCTGAATATGAAGTCTTTTTATTGCTGTATTGCTTATTCTGTGAACAGGAATATGCTTATCGGGTTTTATGCATTTTTATATCTTATAAAAGTAATGTAAAAAAATCTCCACATTTATTGTAAGATTAGAATAGTCACCACACTGGAGGAAAAGAAAGAAAATGAATAGAACCTATCATTTCCTATTGGCTTGGGCTACATACAGAAAAATAACAAAGTGAATACTGCAAATATCCACATATGTAAACACTGCTATCACATTTCTATTGATCATGTACTACAACATTTGATATTCTCAATTTAAACCTTTAATTTGTTTGCTATAAAACGTGCAGTCCCTAGTATAATTGCTCTCTCATTTTCCCTGATAACTTATTTAGGGAACAAAATAAAATAAAATAATGAAATGATTTTAAAATGAAAAGGCCCATAAATAACACTCTTATTTAAATTACAATACTTCACACTCATCTAAGGTTTCTTCGTCTCTGCAATCATGCAGCTGTTTTCCTTAGGGTGTTCTCATGAGTTCGTAAAGGACAGAAGCACTGTTTGGAGCCTTGTGAAAACCCAAGGAAGGCAGCTGTGTTTTTGATAAACCAAGCTATAGTTTCAACACTTGAAGCTATTGAGAAATTTACACAGGAAGTTTCTGCATTCTAAGTTCACTAGCAATGTATTTTCCACAGGACAACAAACACTGTAGTTAAAGAAAGTTTACACAGCAGAGAGGCCAGGATGAATGCTCTGGAATTACACACCTGGCCTTCAGCAGATAACTTCCCTGAATCTACCAACCCAAAGCACCAGGGGAATCAGGGTAGAATGAGGAGATACTGTGGTTGAACCATTCATCAGACATTCATGTATCCCCAGTAGAGGAGATATGCCCTCCATTTGCAGCATTCACCAAAGATTTCAGCAAAGGAAAGAGAGCTCAGCCAGGAATGATTAGAAAGCTGAGAGGTGGCCGATCTGTGATTGTTGGAGTATGGAGGGCTGTGAAAAATCTTCCTGCTTTCTCCTGGGCTGTCATGGACTTTATCCTTCTGTCTTTGTGCAAGGAAAAAACACCAGGGGCTGCAATCTATTTTAAGTTTGATTTAACTTTGTGAGAAGTAACCCAGTTGTGTTCTCCTAACTGCAAGAAATCTTGTAGGGGAACCACCACTCATCAGGGTGTTTTACCGGATGCTCCCTTGATCCTGGCATGACCTTTGATCAATGCCAAGGCTCCTGGACCATTCCTCGCCACCCAGCTGACTCATTTATTCTGGAATGAATCTTCCCTCTGTGCATCATCCACCTTGTGGATTTTCCTCTAATTCCTTTGCTTTGAGGCAATGGCCTGATCAACAAGTCAAACCAGCATCCTCAGTGAGCAACAGCTCAGTTATTGCCATTGGCTAATCTTTTTTGCATTTTTTCATATATTTTTATTGCAATTAAAAGAAGGGTTACATTATATTCACCAGATAGAAGGTGCATTAATTCACATACATTGATACCCTTTCTCATGTCTTGGTCCCCATTTCCCTCCCCCCTCCCCCACCCCTCATCTTGTTTTCCCCCTTCCCTATCCAATTTCAAATAACCAAATAGAAATATATCCAATATATCAGATAACAAAGTGAGATACTGTAACAATATGAGATAACCAAGGGACAGCAAAAGAGATGAGAGATAACATTGTACATTGCGGTTTTAAAAAATTTCTTTATTGTTAGGGTAATGTATAGAGGGGTTACAGTTACATTCGCCAGATAGTAGATGTGTTACTTCTCACACAATGATATGCCTTCTCATGTTTTTGTCCCCATTTTCTTCCCCCTGCCCCCTCCCAATCATCTTGCTTTCCCCCTTCCCTTTCCTATTTCAAATAAACAAATGAATATATATATACAATATACCAGCAATTAAAGTCAGCTGGTTTTAAGTGGAAAGATGATGGATATTATAAATATTTTTCTAGTGTATTTAATTTAGTTTCTGCTATGGTTTCAAGTATATGATGACCATGGAAGCAGGTAAATATAATATGGTATGATTCACACAATCAGAGAATAAGCCAAGTGTACAGTAGGGAAACAAAGGATGTGTTTAATGGGTAAAATCTCAGCAGCTTAGCCATTTCTCAGCATGTGTGCTAACAACTTCAAGTAGGCTATGTCCTTGCATTGGTCACCTGGTCTCAGACAATATTCACAGGTAAGAAATACAGTAATATTCTCCAAGCAGTGGAACTAGTAATTTGTAGAAGCATAATTCCAAGATAAAGCTGATCCCAAAACACATCTTTGATCTATCACAATGGTAAGTGAATTCTTTATAAAACTGGTTTTATATCTCTATCAGAGAATCCTGGATCTAAAGAAGTAAGTTCATATTTATTCTGCACGAATGTATGCATCTTTATTATTCTCAGATATATTTGGTCATCTATAAAATAAAGTTGATTAACTTGCCATATTAATAACTTTGCTGAACTTCACATTCATTATGGCTTGGACATTCCATAATGCCACATTCACCAAGACAACTCCATCTGTATTATAGGCACCACCATCCATACAAGCAGCACACTCTACTCTGCTGATACCTGGCAGAGCCAGGCACGTCTTCTGTGTGTAGTTTTCCACGTAGTCCCCCACCTCAAGTCAGTTTTGGTAGCTATTATGAACTAATTTGTGTCTCTTAAAATTTTGTGTGTTGAAGCCTTAACCCCCAGTACCTGAGAATTACACTTTGTTTGATGATATGTTTCCCACAGTGGTAATCAAGTTAAAAAGATGACAACATGGCAAAACTTAGTCCAATACAGGTAATTTCCAGAAAAACGGAGAAAAATCTAGAGATATACATGAAGACAGGGAGACCAGTGTTGTGAAGATGAAGGCTGAGGTCTCACGGTCAAAGAATATAAATTATAACTAGAAGACAACTAACAGCTAGAAGAGAAAGATGGAGCAGATTCTTCCTCCTGTCTCCAGGAAAAATAAAATAAAATAGCTCACTCGAGGCTGACACCTTGACCTTGGACTTCTAGACTCCAGAGCTCTAGAGGCACACTAGATTCTTGTTATTTAAACTGCCTTATTTGAAGTACTTTGTCACAGCAGAATGACAAAACTAATTTTGCAGGCAAGGGAAAAGCTATTTCACACCATTATACATGACACGAAAGGGAAAAGGAAAAGAAAAGGGACAAACAAAAAGAAGGAAAAGAGAAAAGTAATTGTTTCCTTGCTCTTTTGAAGGAATCTACTACTATCTTACTCTCTGCAAATTTAGCTTTTTCATGTAACAGAATAAATTAGCAATTGATAAAATTGGATGCATCCCCCCAAATATGCTTTAAAGTAAACAGAGTTAATATACAGCAATTTCTGGCTACACTCAAGTGCAGAGAAATGGGTGCATTATTTTAGAATCTGAGGCTGGAGATTTTGAAATCATGTCTTGCCAAATACTTCTCAGTCCCTGTTCAATTGGTTCCACTGAGAAAGAATAACTAGTCATGGTACAACCAGAAAAATAATCATGATAACTGCCTTTATGATGTTTATTCTTACTGTTTTAACCAGTGGCTGTTGTCAGGACCTGGGAGGATAAAAGCCAGGGAATGCATTGTATGCCTGTGTGGGTGTGTTGAGAATAGTAAATGCAATTTGAAAAAGAGACTGTCTTCCATACTATTGATGGATGAATAGGCGAACAAATGTGTATGTGAATGTATAACCTGCAACACAGTTGATGAAGAAAAAGCATGAGCTTATCAGGAGACCTAACTCAAAAATTGGAAGATAACATTTTTATAGGCACAACACAGACAGGAGTCTTTCACATTCCTTGCCTTCCTTGCCACATTGGTGAAAATTCTGCTTTTCCTTAAAATCTTTGACTTAGCTTTTTTGTCTCTATTTCTGGCTTTGGTCAAGCTTCATCAAAGAACTCAATGAAATGGGCTGACCAAGTCTTGCTTCCAGTACTAACACTTCTTTCTTCTTAGGTAAGAGTGACTATTAAAGTTGATTTTTATGTATTACTATTTTATTAATCAATTATGTTTTAGGACAAATGAGTGCATTAGCATAAGCCAAGCATTATATCCTGCTTTAGTGTTTATTGTGTGTGGAATGGCTCATCCCTTTATGTATCTAGTTGCACATTTCATGCATTGTCTTCACATTTCCCAGTCATTTATGGAGAATGATACCTATTTTGCTCCTTGCTCTTCTCCAAGGCCCTATAAATCGACTCTTGCAGAAGGCCCTTGAATAATTGTGAATGTTTGTATAAGGTAGTTAACTATTGATTGTGCCTTGTGAATGCACTCTCTGTGGTACTAGAGTTCTCACCCATTTAAGACTTGTATTTTTCTAGTTATTGAAGAATATGGGTCAGGATGAAGAATTTGAGGAAACAGATCTATAGGCCTCTGTACAATAGCTTGCATTCTTTAATTTGGTAAGTTTTTTCATATCAACTTTGGAATAGAGAGAAACCCTTGAGGCTTCACCAAAGGAAGAGACAAACTCAGTCACCTTAATATAAAGGATGCCACCTTTTTAAACTATGCATTTTGACTTAGCTCCCCTGTACTTACCAGGATTAGATATTTAGGATTAAAAAAAGATGTTCCCTCTAGTGAAGAAATTCTTGTTAGCTACTTTTGGTTCTTCAATTTCCTGAAACTCAATTTTAATTCCTGTGGAAATGAGTGCATGCATGTGCACATGATATTTAGAATGTCTACTTTAAAAGGATCTCTTGGCAATCTGAGATTCAAATGAAAGTGGGTATGGTGTGTTTATATTTGTGAAATCTGATATCTCTACATGTAACATTCAAAATAATGCTTCTCTTGTCTACAAGTAGCTAGCATTCCTAGCTGTGCTGTCACTTCCAGCTTCTTCTGAGTAGTTCACTGGAAATAGGAGTCTCACAGACTTTCTTGCCCAAGCAAGCTTTGAACTACAATCTTCAGATCTCAGCCTCCTGCATAGATAAGATTATTGGTGTGAGCCACTGCTGCCCACTTAAACTTATTAATAAAGTTAACTTAATGGGAAAAATTGATTAAGAAGTATCATCACATGATATAGCTTATTTAATAATTTTATTATTTTTCGTTTTCAAAAACACTTGATATGAAATCTTGAGTGTGTAGCTGAGGAGGGCATGGAACACACTATTTAATCTAGAGTGGGTTCAAATTTATAACTCCTGGCTCAGACTCCCTGGTGCGGGAATCATAAGTATATATTACCATACCTAGCTTTTTTTCATATATTTTTATTGTAATTAATAGAAGGGTTACATTATATTCACCAGATAGAAGGTGCATTACTTCACATACATTGATACCCTTCCTTATGTCTTGGTTCCCATTTCCTTCCCCCACCCCCGCCCCTCATCTTGTTTTCCCCCCTTCCCTATCTGATTTCAAATAACCAAATAAACATATATACAATATATCAGATAACAAGGTGAAATACCATAACAATATGAGATAACCAAGGGACAGCAAAAGAGATGAGAGATTACATAGTACATTAAAGACAACAATCACTCATTATATATATAAGAATGGCCTATGGACACATGAAGAAATGCTCAACATCTCTGGCCATAAAAAATGCAAATCAAAACAACTCTAAGATTCCACCTCATTCCAGTTAGAATGGCCAGGATCAAGAAATCTAATAACATCAGATGCTGGAGGGGATGTGGCCAGGAGGGATCACTACTACACTGTTGGTGGGAGTGCAAACTCGTTCAACCACTATGGAAAGCAATATGGCAGTTCCTCAAAAGACTAAACATAGAGCTCCCCTATGACCCTGCAATTCCACTACTTGGCATTTACCCAATTGTCCAGAAACAAGGACATACTAAAGCCACTAGCACAACAATGTTCATTGCAGCACTATTCACCATAGCAAAGATATGGAACCAACCCACATGTCCCTCAGTTGATGAGTGGATCAACAAGATGTGGTATTTATACATGATGGAATTCTGTGCTGCTGTCAGAAAGAACGACATCGCCCCATTTGTAAGGAACTGGAAAGACTTAGAAAAAATCATATTAAGTGAAGTAAGCCAGACCCAAGGGAACATAGGCTCAATGGTTTCCCTCATTTGTCCTAATCATAGAAACCTTGGGCTCTCCTAGCAGAGACTTACAATAGAATAAAATCCAGAGACATAAGGCCATATAGTATGATAATAAATGAAAGGACCTCCAGGATATAGAAACAAAAGCTTTGTTTATTTTTAAGCCTTGGGTTTTAAGAAGCCAAGAAATCTTTGAGAGGCACGTGGCCTCTTTAAATGACAGCCTTCTCTTGGTGTAGGGAAAAAGTAAAAATAGAGCATATCTGTGGTGGCAAGAACGCTTAGTGATGTTACAAGGAAATAAATAACAATGCAGAAGTCTTTATATAATTTAGAAAACTGAAACACTATTTCTCCTCCTTCCTTCCTTCCTTCCTTCCTTCCTTCCTTCCTTCCTTCCTTCCTTCTTTCCTTCCTTCCTTCCTTCCTTCCTTTCTTCCTTCCTTCCTTCCTTCCTTCCTTCCTTACTTACTTCCCTTCCTTTCTCCTTTTTTCTTCCTCTCTTACTTCTCCTCTCTTCTTCTTTCTCTCTTTTTACTTCTCCCTTCCTCCCTCTTCAGTCTTTTTCTCTCTTTCTCTTTCTCCCTTTCTTCTCTTACTTGAAAAAGAATGATAGTACTTTTCCCCAAACCAAAATGACCTAATTCATCTGAACTCTCTACGAACAGGATGAAATGAAAGGCAAAGCCCTTGGTTTAAGTGAGACATGGACCAGATTCTCAGCTAAGTTCTCAGCTAAAATATGAATGAATGAAGTGTCATAACTGCACCTGCCAACTGCTTCCTTTATTTTAAAACAAGTATGCCCACTGGTGGTTCTGGCAGTCCATGAGAGGTTTAGTACAGAAATAATAGAATACAATTTTTTGTGTTTTTAGTTTATGAACAGCCTTTTAGTCTGTACAATTCCCTTCCCTTAGAGATATCATCATGTGAGAAGAGAAAGAGACGTGGGAATATCGATAATTAGAACTGTCCAACTCTCAAATAATTCAGGACAGAGAATGAAATTCTACATACAGCTGGCCAAGAACTTGAATCTGAGGACAACAATATATTTAGGATTTCCCTTTCGTAAGTCCTTCCTTCCTTCCTTCCTTCCTTCCTTCCTTCCTTCCTTCCTTCCTTCCTTCCTGCCTGCCTGCCTGCCTGCCTGCCTGCCTGCCTTCCCTCCCTCCCTCCTTAACCCCCACTTTCTTTCTCTTTCTCTCTCTTTCTTTCTTTCTTTCTTTCTTTCTTTCTTTCTTTCTTTCTTTCTTTCTTTCTTTCTTTCTTTCTTTCTTCTCTCTCCTCTCTCCTCTCTCCTCTCTCTCTCTCTCTCTCTCTCTCTCTCTCTCTCTCTCTCTCTCTCTCTCTCTCTCTCTCTCTCTCTCTTTCTTCCTTTCTTTTCTTGTCCTGGGCTTGATCTCAAGGCCTTAAACCCTGTTTTTAGGCTTTTAAGGCTAGCAATCTACCACTAGAGCCACAGCACCACTTCCAGCTTTCCTATGTATGTGGGTACTGAAGAAATCAAACCTGGGTCTTTGTGTAAGCTAGGTAAGCACTCAACCATTAGGCCAAACTCCCTGCCGCTGTATTTAGGATTTCTTATGCATCCCTCTGACAGGCTGATGCAGCAGATGGAATGTTTTCAGAAAAACCATAAACATACATTGATGAAAATTGAAATGAGCTAAGTGACAACTAAAACACAGTGCTTTATATTTCCAAGTAAAGAGGTAGATTTCTGAAGGAAAAATGATACAGGACCTCTTAAATTTGGATAGTGATGCTATTTCTGAGACATGGACAAGCATTGGACACACATAAGGAGAAAGTTTAGGTATACTATGAGTTAAGTTCAGGTCTGAACATCTTTTCCTGCTGGATGTATAGAATGTACATAGACTAGAAATTATCAAGCCAAGAAACATAAACAGAAAAATCTTCTGTTTCTAAATTATAAAAATAAAGGAAATTATCAACAGAATCAAAAATGTTTTAATAATAATTTCATTAAACATTTCAGAACTTCCAGATGGCTTGATATATCCCTAAAAGTAAAAATAGTCTATACTTCTATTGCATAAAAGCAAAACCTGTCCTACTTTCTAGCATTACAATTAAATGTCTGATAAAATATATCACTTAGAGTTACCAATTACATTTATCTACAATCATTGCTGTCAAATAAAAGAATATTTTATTTGGACATTTGTTCAATTTGCTTTTGAAAGTTTATTCTATTTTGAAAGAGCTCATTTTTTACTTTGTGTAAATCTCCCCTTTCAGTTCAATTTTTAATGCTTGCATTATGTTTATTTTCTATTATTTGTGATTTGATGGTTAAACGAAATCTCTTTCTATTGTAACACAACTCTGATGATGGCTTTGAGTAACCCACAACACATAAGAATTTAGAAAGGAGCTGTCAATCTACTGAGCCCTGTGGCTCCAAACTTTCCAAGGACAAAAGAATGTAATGATTGCATTCTGCTGTGTCTTCTGATGTTACTCCTTTGTCTATATTTTCCTGTGGCTATTGTATTTACCTATTTTTTATCCACTTACATGAATAGGATGTAAAACAGGGACTTTCAGCATCACTTTGTAGTTGTATCTCTTTTTTCCCTTTTTAGCTTAGACATGATTGTTCATAATGTAGTTTAAGGTATCGACTGTACTCTACAACCAAAACATTATGGGAATAAAAGAAATTGTAAGCTGGGTACTGGTGACTCATGTCCATAAATCCCAGCTGTTTAGGAAGCTTAGATCTTGAGGTTTGTAGGTTGAAGCCAGCTGGAGCAGAAAGTCCATCTGATTTTTTTCTTAATTTTTTGTGTGGGTGGGGCTTGAACTCAGGGCCTGGGCACTGTACCTCAGCCTCTTGTTACTTATGGTTAGAACTCTACCACATGAGCCACAGCACCACTTCTGGTTTTTGAGTGGTTAATTGGAAATAAGAATATCATAGTGACTTTCTACCTGAGAAGGCTTTGAACCATAATCATCAAATCTTAGCCTTATGAGTAACTAGGATTACAATCACGAGCAACTGGTGCCAGCCTCCGTGAGACTCTTGTCCCCTAACCCTAGCTACCCAGAAGGCTAAGATCTGAGCACTCTGGTTCAAAGCTGCCCTGGGAAGGAAAGTCCATGAAACACTCATCTCCAATTAGCCACCAGAAAACTGGAAGTGGCCCTGTGGCTCAAAATGATAGAGTACTATCTTGGAGCTGAAGAGCTCAGGGACCGAGCCCAGGTACAGAGTTCCAGCCCCACAGCTGACAAACAAAAGAGTGCATGTTATTTGATCATATATGTAGAATCAACTCATTTTCTTTTAGCATGCACAAATTGATTATTGCTTATACCTTTTTGTAGGGTTAATAAAGGGCTTATTCTTCAAAAGGAAAAAAAATAAGTTTGGAATGAGAACTGGTTTTGTGACATGCCAGTTTCATAGTTCTGAAAGCCAGTTTACTCAATGTTCAAATGAAACCACCAACTGGCTTACGGTATAAATTAAATGAGAAAACGGAAAAGAGCATATTGTCTAGCACATGGGCCTTTCTTACCAAGCCATTCGTTTTCTCTTTCTTTTTCCTGATTCTGCTGAGAGAACAATCTATCTCCATTTTGTTATTGTTGTTCTTGTTACTGTTGGTACTTCGGGTGGGTGAAAGTTCAGTAGATGCTGTTGGGAAAGAATAGAAGTTTATGACGTATTTGATATGCCTACATGAGGTGAGCCCATATAAATAGACAACTAAAGGCTGTGTTATGTAGGAATGTTGCTCATGTCATATAAAGTTATCCTAGAAAAGACCCAAGACAATTTATCGAATATTTAGTGGTCCCTGAATCCTGTATAAACCTGCATATTATGGGTGTGCTTGCACAATGAACAATGAGCAGGGCTGGTTCTTGCCCTTAAGGTAAAACTAATTTGATGGAGATATAAAATAAGCCATAAAGTTCCCATAAAACCTAGTAGAAATGCTATGTTGAGATATAAACAGTGTACTTTGACACAGGAGAAAGGAAACCTGCTTTCCATTTGAATTTCAGAGAGAGATACTCCAAAAATTGAGAAATGAAATGGTGAGAAATAACTGAATGTTCTTCATGATTCTGCATCCTTATGGCATGTGATTTTGCAGTATAATGATCATGTATGTTGCATAATGTGACAAATTGCGGCTAGCCTGAAGACGGCACTCAGGAAAAAAAAGGGCCGCTTTTCAAATGTAAGTTTATATGTTGGTTAAAAAGATATGCTTTTCAGCAGATATACTGGCCCATAAATTTCTTGAAACAGTGGAGAAAACCTATGAGAAAATGACTTTGTATTTCCTATATGGCAGGCTAGTGCTGTTAGTGACAGGTGAAATAACAGCACTTGAAAGAGAAGCAGAACACTATTATGCGTATGTAAATATCTGCATTTGTTCTCTCATTGGCTGTGTTAATAATCTATTACCTGTGTTTTATTAGGAGAATCAACATATGTTCTTGTTAGCACTGCATTTATAGTGAGATGCAACTTACATCTAATAAGATACACCGGTAAAAGGTATACTGTTCAATAGCTTTTGACAAATGGATTGTATATAAATTGTTTGCTTAAATAAAAAATATCTAATTTCACGCTGGGCACAGTGGCTCACACCTGTAATCCTACCTACTCAGGAGGCTGAAATCTGAGGATCAGGGTTCAAAGCCAGCCCGGGCACAAAAGGACCTCAGATTCTTATCTCCAACTAACCTCTAGAAAATGGGAACTGGAGCTTGGCTCAAGGGTAAGGGAGTAGCCTTGAGCTGAAGAGCTCAGGGACAGTGCCCAGCCTGAGTTCAAGCCCCATGACCCAAAACAAACAAACAATAAAAACAAACTTAATTTCCATTATCCCAGAAAGTTCCTAAACCATCCCTGTATACAACTAGCATATATTCTTACATCCACAGATAATTTTTTCTTGTTTTAAAATCTCTCTATGGATTTAACATAAAGTATAGCTATAGACATTGGCATATCGTTTCTTTTGTTTAACATAATTCTTCAAAGATTCAGCCATGTTTTTAGATACTAATTGTTCTGCATAGTTTTTTGGGTTTTGTTCAGTGATTTGAAGACAACTATCTAACACTTGCCCTCAAACAAAAATTACCAATGGTAGTTTTTGTCAGTTTCCAAGATACAAATACTCCAGCTTTATTTTCTTCTCATGATTTCACATGTAACCACAAATACTTATTGGAAGGCTGAATTCACAACCATTTTATTATTTCTTCAAGAGCAGTTTTCACAGTAGAGCCAACGTTGCCATCCAATCAAAGATCAACTTAGATGTTACAGTTGCGGGGTAATGGATATATATTACCATAGTCTTGTGACAAAGCCTGTGAGGTCCTGCTGAGGCATTCCATTGGCCGTCCTACACCGTATGAGCCAAACTTGCTCTGACCGAAGTCAAGATATGATTTGTTTCCATTTGTTTGTTTACATTATTTAGAATCAATCTTCTAGGGACATTAACAAATTTTTGGTGAGAATACATTTTTTTTTTGCCAGTCTTGGGCTTGAACTCAGGGCCTGAGCACTGTCCTTGGACTTTCTCAGGGCTAGAGCTCTACCACTTGAGCCTCACAGCACTACTACTGGCTTTTTTCTATGTATGTGGTAGTGAGGAATCGAGCCTTGGTCTTCGTGCATGCTAGGCCAGCACTCTGCCACTAGGCTACATTCCTGGACCGAGCATACATTTTTATTGTTACTAGATGAATATCTAGAAGTAAAATTGCTCAATTAGAGAATAGGTATATATTTGACTTTAGTTTTAAAAAATACTACAAAACAGCTGCCCAGTAATATTATGTCATTTTCTACTCCCAACAAACTAAGATTTCTTACAATCCATACTTTTGCAAAAAAAAATTAGCAGTCTTTTCAGTTCTAGCCATTTTTGTGGAAATCAGATCTCCACGTGTTCTTTTTTTATTTCCATTTGCCTTTTGGCCATTTGTGTGTCTTTCTTTTTAAATATCTGTTTACATCTTTGAACCTTTTGGGGGCTGTTATTAAATTATAGATGTTTGTATACATTCTTGACTTAAGTTCTTTGTAATATAAACTGACAGACATATCCCGTGTTTTCTATAGAAATTTATTTTTTGTTTAGATAGTATGTCCATTAATTACGTTAATTTTATTATTTCAATGTAATCATGTACTCATTTTAAATGCTCTATCTTGCTCTTTAGTCAATTTGTATTTATGTCAAATTTTCATTCTTTAAATTTATATAGGTTTATAAGCAGTATTTAAACCAGATAACAAAAGGTTTTGGCTATTTTATGTTTTGTTTTGTTTTTGTCTGTTCAGTGAATTGAACTCAGAAGGCTTGTGCTTGCTGAAACAGGCACTCTGCTACTTGAGCCATCTCCCCAGCTCTTTTTGCTTTAGTTGTTATTTTTTTTTAATAGGGTCTAGAGTATAATTCCTGGCCAGATTTGATCACAGTCCTACTATTGATACATCTGATGTAGCTGAGATGATAAACATTAACCAACATATCCGGCTTTATTGGTTGATGTGACATCTTAGGAATTTTTGGCCTGGATTGGTCTTAAATATCCACCTTCTCTGAGCACTGTCTCCAAAGCAGATGAGATTACTGTTACAACCATCATACATGATTGTTTTATTTATTTTTAAAACTTCAGAATTTTTATGCTTTAAAATTAATGAATCAATTTCTTTGAAATGACTTGCTGAGATTTTGACTAGAAATATGTTCAATCGAGAATAATTTGTCTCCAACAACCTCTTAGTATCATGTCATATATGATGTGTTTCCTTTTTAATCAGGTCTATCATTTCTCCACGAAATGTTTTATGGTATTCAGTGTACAGGTCTCCATACTTTTGTACAATTTATCCATATATTTTTTCCAGTTTCTTTGGAAATAATTTTTAACTAGTTGTATCAAAGTTACCATTTAACAGGGCAGTTTATGAATATAATTCATCTTTCATCAGTCTCACCCATCCCTCCCCTACCCACTTTTTCACACATTTTACCTAATTTTGTAGGCTATGCATTGAAGTTTTGACTGCATTTTCACCCCTTCTCTTCATTTGTCTTTCCATTTCCCCTTGAGTCCATTTCACTCCTTTCAATTACTCCCTTGGTGGTATTTATTTTGTTGAACTTTGACTTTACCTTTCTAAGGAATTACACTATTTGATTTCTTACTCGAACCTACCACATTTCAATTAATACGTTTGTGCAAACTTGTATACCACCCAAGGTCATTTCATTTCCTGTTGGATAGCCAGTCACATTATTTTACATATTACTTTTCAATTACTAGATATTGATGTATACATTTATGTAATTGGCCCTGTGTCCTCTGATTTATCCAGATTCACTTATTTGCTAGGTAAAATTTTAAACTCATTCATAATTTTCTACATCAATCATCATGTTCTCTGCAAATAAGGATAGTGTCACCCATCCTTTACCAATATTTTTTTACTTGTTTAATTTTCTCTTCCTTTATTTTTCAGGTCCTATAGCACAGCATGTAGGGTTAATGATGAGCTCTTAGATGCCATTTTTTTTTTGTATCTCTCCTACTCAAGTTTTGTTGAACTTCTCAGATTTATAGGTTGTTTGGATATTATTTCTTCACCTACTGTTTCCTTGGCCATTCTTTGTTCTTTCATTCTACTATTGCAGTCATAAATAAGATGGATTATTTAATATTGACCTGTAATCCCTCTGTTTTTTTCTCTTCCACTTTTGACCTATCATGCTCTGCCCCACTTTTCATCTACTCTGAAAGTTCCTGAGCCAAGTGCCAGGAAACTAGGGATAGTCCTGTGCTCTACAACCTATCGCAATTATTAGAACTAGTCAGTCTTAAATCTGCATATCCTGCTTGTTGTGTTATACCTCATAAAGCCGTAGCTAAGATCCTTCCTTAGATTTTTTCTACTGTTGCTTTGCACTTATAATCGACTCTCTTGTCTTACCCTACCGTCCTGCCCCCTTACACAGTGACTTCCTCTCCTTGGGATGTGTGAGCATGGGAAGAAATATTTTCTGTGGTGGTCACTTCTTAATATATTGGCCTTGTCCTAATTTCTAATAATACAATATATTGCAAAATGCACACATACAAAAAATGCATACATATACCTTTGTTCAAATTGTGACTACAGATTCTACTTTTTTTTTTTTTGCCAGTCCTGGGAATTGAATTCAGGGCCTTAACACTGTCCTTGGGCTTTGTTCTACCACTTGAGCCACAACACTGCTTTCAACTTTTTCTCTGAGTATGGTACCAAGGAATTGAACCAGTCTTCGTGCTTGCTAGGCAAGCACTCTATCAGTAGGCTAAACTCCTGGCCCCCAGATTCATACTTTTTTAGGCTTCTTTTTGTTATCTACTGGAAATAATTGGTGGCATTTACCCACGATTTTAAGTGTTGTTTCCCCTGGATGATGTTAAATTTTATTGTTTTCAGCTTTGCATGCTGTGTGGTGTAGACTGGGTTCCTCTGGGTTTTGACTTTAGTCAAGCTTCTAAGATTCATGACACATCAGAGACCTTGCTTGTGATGATATTCCTCCTTCTATCCCTTCTCCCTCCTTCTTTCCTTCCTTCCTCCTCTCCTTTTCTCTCCTTTCTCCTTCCCACTTTCTCTCTTCCTACATCTATCCTTCCCTCTTCTCTCCTTACCTCCCCCTCCCACCCTCAGTCCCTCCCTTTCACCACCCTCTCCTTTTTCATTAAAAAAAAAATAAGCCTGATTTTATGCTTTGTTACAATGGTTCGTTGTAACTCTTATATTAGGATGTAATTTTTACTCCCAAAGATTTTTTTTTCTGTTTTGTATAAATGACTGTCTTAATATGATTACTTCACTGTAGACTGGCAGAAATCTATTTCCCCATACCACTAAGCCTTAACATCTCCATTCTAATCTCAGCTCACAGTATGTCTTGTGGATTATCATATATTGCATACTCAACTTAGTATTTGACCAAAGGTGAAAGGAGAACTCATATTCGGCTGCTTGGAATCTATTTCTGTACAGCTTTTTCATTTCTCACCCTACTGCACACATTTTAAATGCTTGATTGTCTTGTAACTGCTGTCAACTCTCTCTGAGCAATGGTAAGACTGCTACTTGCTTGGCTTTACTTTGCAGTGTAAGGGTATGGATGTAGTCCCAGGCAGAAAGTTCAGAAATGTAGAGCTAACCTCCTGTCTGTACTTTCTCTTCAAGTTCACAGACTTGCTTTGCTATTTTTCAGATGTAGGAAGTGAATTAACTCATATGTTGTGCTCAGTCTTCTAAGTATTTATAGTGAAAGTTAAATGTAATACCCACTCCTTTGTATATGCCAGAATCAGAAATATGCTAATGTGTGCTTTTAGGGGAAATATATGTACATTTGCTTGTGAGAGAAGCAAACTATGGAAATTTCTTATCCTTTTCCTATTACTCATTCTGATATAACTTCAGGATTGTCTCTCACTATGAGCCAACTTGAAGTGACATCTGTGAATTTTGTTCTCTTTTTTATTTCAGATTTTCTATAGATGCTTTAATTCTTCTGCAAATAACTCCCTTTCACAATGACTGTCTCTGTGAACTTGCTTTGCCTCTGCGTTCAGGATTTTGAGAACTTGATTGTTCATTCTATTTTGATGAGTGCATTAGGGAATGTGTGGAGAACTCATTAGGATTTTAATGCTTTCACAGAAGAACTATGATGATAAAAACTTTCCGGGAAAAGTACCTTAATAAAATATATTCTACAATTTCTAATTTTATGAAGCTCTAACAGGATTTATTGTTAAATTTCCATAGAATATAATTAATTCTTCTCTGTACAGACCTAGTGATTTAGACTTTACTTTGGAATAAGGACATAAGGTTGTTTTAACGATCCTCTATATCAACAAAAGACATAGATCACAATATGCAATACTTTTCTGTTATTATGTCATTTTTGATCATCCTAATACTAAATTTGAGATGCTATAAATAATTTCTATTAAATTATGCTGGTACAATTAACATTCATGCCCTGAAAAAGATTTAGCTCAAAACTAAGAAAACATATAAATACCATGATAACAATATCTTTGTGTGGATCTGCTCGAGTTCCCATTACAAAGCATTACAGACTAGGTGGCTTAAATAATATCAATGTATCTTTCCCTAGCTCTGGTGCTTTGAAAGACGTAGATGAAGGTGTTGGCTTCTTTGGGTTTTCCCTATGCCTCTCTCCTTGGTTTGTATCCTTTGCTGTGACCTTGTATGGTCTTTCTTCTGTATTATGCAACCATGATACTTCTCTCTTTTTATAATGACAGCAATTATCTTGACTTGGGCCCAACTTTTATAATCTTATTTAGCTTTTATTATCTCATTAGAAGATTTATCCCAATAGAGAGTTACAATGTATGCTAGGTTTACAAATATAAATATTTTGGGAGGGGGTAATAATAATACAGTATATTATGGTCATCATGCTATAGTTTATTTATTTTTAAGAATACATACCAAATAGTTAGAAAATTACCAAGATATGAAGTTATGTTTTGTTTTGTTATGGTGAAGATTGAGCCTGAGATCCTGTGCATGCTAGGCATATATTCTCCTGTCCTAAATTATAACATTTCTTGTAAGTTTCATTAGTCATGTTGGAGATGTTTCTGTGAAGAGAATATTAAAATCCCACCTTTAGTTGATAAATATTTGAATATAAAATAACAGAATGAATATGTTCTAAATTTTAAAATATAGTAGATATATATGTATAATGTCCATCCTTACATGCATTAAAATTCAGGCTTCCTATTTTCTTGTCTAACTTCTAATATGCTCTCAAGCAAAGACCTTACACTTCAATGTGGACCTGTGTTCACACTTTTTCACTCTTGAAAATGAAATTTTGATTCATATGACTATAAACCTTGGCCTTCTGGTGATGAGTTGTGGGGACAGGAAAACCTTGAGTTGCACATGAATTACTTTTGCCCATGAGTAAGCTCGGTATATTGAGCTGAGACTTAGATCTCTGAGGATTGAAGGTTGAGAAGGAGAACCTAAGCAGGCCTGGTGAGGCACAGACCCATATTTTCAGAAAGTGAATGACCAAGGCTGGAAGAGAATTGTGAGGCTGAGGCTATCCTGGAACACACATAGACACACAGATATAGACACATACATACACAGTGATACACAGAAAGGATACAAAGAAAGCATGGACAGATTTGACAGCTATAAAAATGCCAGTGTAATCAGACAATGCAAGAAAAATTAGAGAGGATAGAGACAGAAGAAGAGGTAGAGGAAGAGGGAAAAGAGAGACAGAGACTGAGACAGAGAAAGAGAAAGACAGAAAATCATGACATATAAATGTAAAATTTTAAAGTGTTACTTCCTAAAGGAATATTAAATCTATTTTAGCCATCCAACTCATTTCAGCCTGAATTTCCTCATGTACTTTCTGACCTTCTGCAGTAGTAATAAATTGGTCACCTGCAGCTGTAATCTGGTCCATAATGGTGCAATTTGTACTGCCTAGGATTTAAAATCTCTTTGATTTTCTCTTCTATATTTTTGTATTTAGAATATTTACAATATGAACTTGGGCATCTAGCTTCTTTGGAAAAACTTGAGAACACCTGGCCTCACCTAACCTGCAATCTTCTGGGATGGAGTAGCAGTTACCTCTTAAAGGGGCAAATACTCTCCTGTCAGTCATTGTACTTCAGCTCCTGCTTTCCTCATTGGTTTCCTGATACCTTGCTGATAGAGAATCACTACTTTTAAAGTCAAGCTGCTTTTTCTAAGAACCATTTTGCCCATGTGCATTCACTCCCATAATTTTCACATTTCACTTCCCCATGCCAAAGAAAAGAGATTACATGCAACCTTTCCCAGTTGAGCTTAATATTTGAAATATAATTCTTATTTGAGAGGAGGTCTGAAAATATATATTTGTTTAGAGAGAAATGACTGTGTTAGTATTTTCTCAGAAAAAAAATAATTTTCTTTGCCATTTGCAAAAACAAGCTCTTGGATGGTCTGGTGTTATAGATGGAATCTGAAATGTTCTCTGACTAAAGGCTCTTGTGTTAAGGACTTAATTGCCATCTGATGGGACTTTCTGACTTTTGTTTTAGATTTCTTTTTTGAAATGCTGTGACTTTAACTAAGGGCTTGGGCATTGTCACAGAAATCCTTTTATTCAAGGCTAGCACTTTACCATTTGAGTCACAGTGCCACTTATTCCTTTTTCTGAGTAGTTTATTGATAGGATTTGTAAGTTTATCTGATTTGGGAGGGGAAGGGAAAGCACAGAAGCAGTGGGACAAAGGGAGAACGAATTCAGCAATGATACTCATTAGACTCTATATTGGAATTGAACTATACAATATGGAGGGGAAGAGGATCAGGAAGGAATAAAATGGAGAAAATGTACTCAATACATGACTTAAGTAACTGAAACAACTCTGTATATCAGCTTTACAATATTTTGTTAATAAAGCCTCACAGATTTTTCTGCCTGGGCTGTCTTCTACCTGCAATCCTCAGATCACAGCCTCCTGAGTAGCTAGGATTACAGTACGAGCTACCAGTAATTGGCTTGATAGGGCTTTTGAGAAGTGATTGAACCAAGAAAGATCTTCTGTAATCGATAGATCAGCATTCCCATTGATGGATTTATGCTTGACTATAATACTAGAAGATGGAAGAAATGGTGCAGGTACGCTCTCATAGGAGAAAGTGGGTCTGTGAGGCTATGACTTTGAAAGCTATGACCTACCCCAGTCTCTTCTCTCTATTCTCTGGCTGTCAAGAGGTAAGCAGCTCCTGTTGCCACCAGGTTCTGAGTCAGCAAAGGCCCATGCAATTGAGCTAGCTCATCATCAACAGAGACTTTCACAACAACGAGAAAAACCTTTGCCTCTTTTGAGTTGCTTCTATTAGGTCTTTTGTCAGTATGAAAGACATGGAACAAAAATACCAGGGTGTGGTATTTCTGATTATGCGGTGGAAAAGAAGCCTTTGAAACTATCTTTTGGAAAAAAATCAAGAAATGCTTGGGGGAGGTTTGGGTGAGGGAGTGGAGAGTAATGGGCAATTCTGCTGTAAACTCTAAAGATGGATATGATGTGGGCAGATTTTTCTTACTGTGTGCATTTCACTTTTGGTTCTATGAATGTGCCACAGAGTCCAGCCTCACTCAGTGGGTGTGAGTCTCAAGAGCTTTACAGACTGGGCTGGCCTTGAATCAGAATATTCCCAATATAGCCTCCCATATAGCATAGGATGAGAGGGACATGTGCCATTGTGCCCAGCTTTATGCTGAGACAGAGTCTCGCATCTTTTCTCTTTGAGCTGGCTATGAATTGTGATTCTTTTAATCTCAGCTTCCCAAAGTTTCTAATTTTATAGGTATGGGGCCATTGTACTGAGCTTTGTCACATGAAATTAAAAGGCATTTACCTATGCATTATTCATCTCTTCTTAGTAGAATATAAACTTGTGACACCCAAGAATTTGTCCTGTCTCCCATAATCTCTCCTGGACTCATTATAGGGCTCACAAATGAAAGTTTGTCTCGAATAAATGTTCAAATATATCCCCCTAATAGTTGAACAGCTCCATAAATTAATAATTGTCTCTGTGCATTAACAAGATAACCAGATGGGAAATTAAAAGTATAGCTAATCAAGATAGGCCAGATTGAGCTGCAGTAACTCTGTTAACCAGGTTTACTTTTCATTCATATTCTATCTGCAGGCTGTTAGCAAGCATTGCTGTCTCCATTCAGGTATTAAGTTCACTGAAACATCACTGATCCAGAGTATAAGGAAAGAGGTAAGTGATTAAATGATTATGTGACTCTTACAACATCCCTCTGCAAGTGACATCATCAGCTTTGCTCAAGTTTTATAGATGAAGACATGCTACAAGGCTATTTCAGACTTTAACAGGGGCATTCTGGAGGAGTATTAGAAACATTCGCTTAAAGCTGCATTCATGACCATCACATGGCTGCTAGACGGATTCTATTTTCATGCTAATTTTATAGGAAGCTTTATTTAGCATAGATACAATAGTGCTGCAATGAAAATGGTTGTGCTGGTAGCTTTCCTGTTTGTAATCTTTTGGGTAAATTCCAAAGAGTGGAATTGCTGGGTCATAAAGTAGTTCTATGTCTAGTGTCCTTGATTTCCAGAGTGGTTGTACCAGATTACATTGCCACTAACAGCGCATTTGAGTTCCTTTTTGCTCCCATCCACTTCAATATTTCTTATTGTTTGTATAAACAATACCATTCTTGATGGGGCCATTCCACTGAGATTGACTCTCACTATTTTTGGGGTTTTTAAATGAATTTTTATTTTATTATGTAGATACAACCTTTGGGCCCAGGAGTGTAACAAATAACATAAAGAGCCCTTTATTCTTCCTCTGCTTCATTAGAAAAATTATCTCCCCATATATGTCTGCCATGAAGCATCCCCACTATGCCTGTTGTTTTGAAGATATAGATATGGCTTCTCACTATGGGATACAGTAGAATTTAGCACTATTTTCTTAGGCAGATAAGCTTTTTATTGTTATAAAGTTACATACAGAAGGGTTACAGCTACGTAGGTCAGGTGCATTTCTTTCTGGACAATGTCATCAGCACTATTTTTATACCAAAAAAAGACTTGAAGAAAATAAGCCATACTGAATGTGTGGTTGTAAAATGTTTAAAAAAGATCATTTCTTATAGTTCTCTTAGGAATCCTTGCTTTTTACGGTAAATCAAGTGTTTGTAAGCCCACTTTGCAGGTTGGCATGAGAGAAATTTCCCATCTCTTTAGAAAAGTTAGAAAAAATGAGAGCCAAACTGATTGATATCTGTTGAGACTCACTGTGTGCAAATCTTTGTAATATTGCCTTGTTTAACTCACTTCATCTATCTTCCAATAACTCATGGAGTAGAGGTTATAATTATCCATCAGTTTCATCATAATGAAGGGAATGGATGGATCACAGAGCCATGAAGATAGGAAGCCAAGAGACCCCACGACATAGGAAGGAAAATTGCATAATATACACATTCATGCTTGTGACATTGCTAAGTCTTATTCTCCAAAGTTTGGTTGACTACAATTTAATTTAGAATGTAAAAATTTCATGTGAAAAAAAATAACCATGCAATCCAGAATGACTTTAAAATGGAAACAAAATATACGACAGATCAATGTTCAAGAAGTAATGTACCCACTACCTGATGAATGTAACTGTTATCCCTCTATACATCACCCCACTAACAAAATACAGTTAAGAAAAAGTAATACAATGAACATCGTTGTGCTAGTGGATTTAGTATGTCCTTGTTTCTGGACTATTGGGTAAATGCCTAGTAGTGGAATTGCTGGGTCATAGGAGAGCTCTATGTTTAGTCTTTTGAGGAACTTCCATTCTGCTTTCCATAGTGGATGAACGAGTTTGCACTCCCACCAACAGTGTAGTAGTGACCCTCCTGGCCACATCCCCTCCAGCATCTGTTGTTAATAGATTTCTTGATCATGGCCATTCTAACCGGAGTGAGATGGAATCTTAGTTGAGAAACAAGGACATAAGACTAAATCCACTAGCACAACAATGTTCATTGCGCCACTAATCAACATAGAAAAAATATGGAACCAACCCAGATGCCCCTCAGTTGATGAGTGGATCAACAAGATGTGGTATTTATACACATTGGAATTCTATGCTGCTGTCAGAAAGAACGACATCTCCCCATTTGTAAGGAAATGGAAAGACTTAGAAAAAAATCGTATTAAGTGAAGCAAGTCAGATTCAAAGAAACATAGTAGGCTTGATGTTTGGGAAGTAATGCATCTTCTGTCAGGTGAATATAATATAACCCTTCTATTATTTACAATAAAATATATGAAAAAGTAATACAAAAAATTTCACATGAGGTATATAAAATTAAGCTGATATATATGAATATTTATTATGCTATTATTAAATTCATTTATCTTTACTAATGATATTTTAACACATTTAATTTAGAATATGTATAATGTAAGGAAAATGTCAATTGTTGTATCACCACTGGTGAATAACTACATTTACATGTTTATGTTACTGTTTCCAGTAAATTTTTGTATATCATATGATTTTTATGTTTTATATAGTTTAGTATCTGTGAAACATTTTAGCACATGAATAATTTTATGCTTTCTTTCTTCCCTTACAATTTTATGAGTTTGAATTATTAGCATTAATCAGAACCAAAATTGTAATATCTATATAAATTTTTATTTACAGATAAGCAATACTGAATATAGCTTTTCTTCCAGTGTTTTGGGGATGTGGGGGGGAAGATACAATAAAAATGTCCATAGTTGCTACCTTTCCCTCTTGATTTTCTGTTTCATTCATGATATATTATCTAGACATATATTTGCTTTGTTATGAAGGTATCATTTCTGAATTCTAAGTTTTGTCCTTTTTCTACAGTGAGAATGGGGCTTTGCATTTTTAAAGGCAGTCAGAATAATAGATCTGTGCCCACTGTAAAACCATAACATCAAGGAATAACTCAATGCATAGATCAGCTTTCTGCAATATATTTCTAAGATATTTAGGATGGATAATTGTCAGCTTTCTACACATACCAAGCATGATCTCTTTGACTAGCTGGTTTTACTCAGCACATTTTCTTTCTTTCCTTGAGCCACAGAATGCAGACTAAATATTGTTCTCATCGGTGTAAAATATCTATAATCTAAAAAACTGTGTTGTTCAAAATGGCAGCCACTTGCTCCATGTGACTACTTAAATTTAAATTACATAATATTTAAAATAAGGTCTTTTAGTCATGATCACCACATTTTGGTACTCAATAGCCAGATCTCTATTAGCTACCATAGATATTAGTACATTTACAGAATACTCCCATCATTCTAGAAAATTCTATAGGTCACAACTGGTCTATAATATAGATCAAATTATAAATTTCTAGCATTTCGTATACCTTTGTACCTTATATTAATTTAAGCTGTCTAGATGATTACTTATTATTGCTCAATAATTGGTGCCTTCATTTTCTTACTTATTATTGCAAATGATTGCTACCTTCTATTACTTTCAGAATTAGATGACATATAAATTGCAAATGTGTCATTAAAAGTAACATCATAATTCTTACAAAATTGATTCCTAACCATTAGTAGATGACTGGATAGTTTATCAAATTTACAAAATTGATTTAAAGATTGAGTATACTAAGTCTATTTCACTTTATATTATTGAATTTTGCATGATTCCTATTTATGGGTGCATCTTGGCTTCTACTTCTGCAAGTTAACTGTGTATCCTGGTCATCACAAACAGATATAATTCCAGATAGAAGACTATAAGGTGAGCTCCAGTTTACAGCTGTGCTAGCTTGAGCTGGAGGATGTGAAATATTTTACATGCCATTTAGGACTTTGAACTATGCTTAAAAATCCTAATACAGCATTCATGATTAATCATTTGAATGTTTTCACCTCCAGAGTTTCCTATGAGCTGAGGTGGATTTGGAACAAGCAAATCACCAGCACATCTTCTTTGAGCTAAAGATGCCACCTCCTCTCAAAATGCGTAAATAAAGCAAGCATCCACATCCTGGGTCTGATTATAGTCATAAAATGCTGGGCAATAAATCAGTGCAGACCACTTCAATTTCATTGCTTCCCTACATAATCAAAACATGAAGCTCCCTTCTCTTTAACACATCATTCTTCCCAATCATTGCATAAATTGCCATATTTCTCTATCACAAAGTAAATGCCTGGGTTCAGCTATGATTTACAGATCTGGTAAGTTTGAGCCATATGGTTGTTACATTCTGTTCTGCTTACAAAATATGTGTTTTAAGTAAACATGTCTAAAAGCTGAAGGTAGCTTTTAAATATCTTCACTGTGGGGAGAGCAATTGCTTTCAACTAGATTATATCTCCCCAACACTTCTTTTCTCACCTCTAGAGAAGTAGGTAAAAAAGAGCCTTCATGCTGTCACACCTATCATTTACAATAAAATTATAGCATAATTTTTTTCACCATCGCATCATCACACTTTCCACAATTACTTAATTGGATTTAATTTGTTCTACTTGCTCATTGTATTTGCGGACCATTGAGTACAAAATGGTACATCTATTGGATAGTAATCTTACATATGTTTGAGGTCAGATCTGTTTCAATGAAAGTTATATGGGATGGTAATAGGGGAAAAATGCATTTTCTTATTGTTAGCCAGCACCAGAATGCTTGTGAGAGAAAGAGCTAGTTTAACTGATAAAATGCTTTACTGAAGATTGAAGGTATTGTTCTACAATCCAAGTGATGTGAGAATTCTATGCAAATATGGTGCGTGTGTGTATGTGTGTGTGCAGATTATATATATATATATATATGGAACGACAAATGACAGCATAGTAAAGCTTTGAATTTGGAGCCTGGGGTAGGCTAATCCTAGAGATAATATAGAAACATGGAAATATTATGAGTAAAGATAAAACAGGAGTAAACTAAGACTTCCAAAAATCTTCAGTAAATTGTTCATGCTTAGCAACCCTTTTATTCTATGAGTCTTCTGTTCTATGAGTCCTTGTGAGAAGGAATTTTTATGGAAACTGATAGGAAATTTGAAGAAGTATTTTAAAATACTTTTAAATATTTCAGCTACCACTGAGACATATCAGTGATGCAGGAACTGGAGTCAGAACCATGGAGTCCAAGTCCAAGTCCAATCCATGTTAGTGCTGATAGGCCAACTGTGTCATGGCATAAATTCAGCTGCTCTTTGTTGTCAGCATTCCCCTTCCATATGCCTCAATGAGCATGCCCATGTCTCCCCAGGGAAGAGCTTCTCTCAAGTATCTGAAAGTGTCATGACTGGCTCATGGAAAATTCCCTAGCTATTTCAATTTCCCTCTGAAGTAACTGCTTAAATGGATGCTTTCATTTTTCAATGTATGGAACTCTTTTACTATTAGTTTCATAAACCAAGTGCATCTTTGTTTTGATAGGGCATAGGATTCTACTTTATTAGTTTCTTTCTTGAGGGTTAATTCATGGGTATCGGGATGGCTTTCAATGAGACTAGATCACTTTACTAGAAAGATCAGCTGTAATTTTGTCTTGACTTTTGTTGTTTTACTTTGGGCAGGCTCTGTTGGTGTTCTTCTCCTAGTCATTTTTCCTCCTCCTCCTCCTCCTCCTCCTCCTCCTCCTCCTCCTCCTCCTCCTCCTCCTCCTCTTCCTCCTTCTTCTTCTTTGACTTGACATTTCACTTTGATTGCTGTTGCCCCTTGTGTATGGAGTTGGCTCTGTAACTCAGCTGTGGTCAATGAGAAATAAAACGGAAGTCAAAGGAGCCTCTAGAAAACTCCAAAGACTTGTCTCTTATATTAGACCCACTACTTACCTTCCCTCATTTGTTTCTTCCTGAAACACAACTAGATACTTGAGGAAAGGATGAAATATATGAACAAGAACTCAAGCCCTAGCTCATCTCCTCTGGAGGTTATGATAATGTTAAGTGACCTTGGATTATGTGAGGAAAACCAACCTATATCTGCCTGAGTTTCTCTAAATAAATCTCTGTAATATGTAGTGGAATATCGTTCCACTATTATAGCTTCCTCTATTTTTATTAGCATATTTGACTTTCTTATCCATTTCCAAATGCTCTTCATATAATAAATATAAAAATCTTCTGTCAGATATATCTATTGCAAATATCTTCTCCAAGGATTATAATTTTATTATGATTCATTCTTGAATTCCTCTGTGGGTTCTGGAAAAAAAATATTTCCCTTCTAGGTCTTCTATAAAATGAAAGGCAGAGGACCTGCAAGAGTTTGGCTAGCTGTCCCATTCTATGAGTCTGCAAATATGTGGTCAGTAAGCACAATGCTGTACAGCAGGGCAGAGAAGGGTATTCGGCTACTACCTGTCATCTTGACAAAGCTCTTTCTGTCCTTGCCTGATTGATTACACAACCCACACTGATTACTTAAGAGACTATTTGCTAACCACTTTGGTTAGCACTAGAGTGATCCATCTTTTTGAGCATGCACAGAAATAGTTTCCTGGACACATAGTTGAAAGTTTTCTTACACTATCTAAGACAAAAAGTCAAGAACATACCAAAAATGACAATAATTCAGTAGATCAACTATTTAACCAAATAGGCCTATGTTGTTAAAGGGTATTGGTCAGTCATAGAAGGAAATGTGGATTCATTCTTGAAATAATTTAGCAACCATTATCAAGATTTTTTAAATAAAATTGCCAACCTATTGAAATTGTTGCTGGGTGTTGACTTTTAGTTTATTTAAAAACAAACTGTGGAGAAATCTTAACACACACACACACACACACACACACACACACACACACACACACAATAGGTAGGTCAACCTGGTCTGTTTTCCATGATTACTGTGAAAAAGAAATGCTTTACAAACTGGAAAATACATTTCATCTTTTCCTTTGTGCATGACTAAATGCTGACAAAGAAAAGATCATGGGCAACAGGCTATATGAATCTGAGAAAAGACTCTTTCTGTAGTCAAGATTGCCATGGGCTTCAGGGACCCTATCTGTAATCACAGCTGCTCTGGTATATAGTTTATTAACACCAGCATTACCGAAAGCACTGGCTTTGCTCAACCTCATTCTGCTGCTTTTTCTCTCTCTCTGCTCTTCAACCAAGAATCTCAGTCCTGTGATTTTGTATGAGCACCGACCACTCAAAGCTACCAAGCAGATTCGAACAAATCATAAATGATGCTTTGCATTACTCACTGATGGCAGCAAGCTCAGATGCTTAGTCACTCCTACTTTCCTCTTACATTTGGCCTATGATAAACTGCACCTGCTTTGTCTCACCCTGACTCATTATGGTAACTCCATGATAATTCAAAGATCCTCTGGATTCCAAACTTTTCTGGTGTCTAATAAAGAGATAAACATTTTGTCTACACTAATTGAATTGAAGTTTCAAATAGTGGGACATGAACTTCCTCTTCTTTTAGGCCTCTGTGATGGGTAGAAAGGATAGAAGGCTCTGCTGCATGCAAACTCAAGCTTGTGCCCCATATCCATTGGGTCAATGCTTCTGCCTTGGACAAGATTTTCATCCTACCCTCCAGTGCCACAACTCCAAAATAGCTTCACTCAGCGGCCCTTAACCTGAGAGTAGCTCTCATGGTGCTCACATGGAGCTGCTCACTCAGGCTACTTAAACGCTGGATTTCGCACAGGTGGAATCTCTCTGGCAGCTATAGCAAATGGCTTTGCTATCTCATTTTGTGTGAGTGCGGGACAGCTATAGGTTAAGGAGCCCCAAAGGCAGTTTGTACATCTTTGTAGTGATGCAGCTACATCTGCAGGCCTTCTCTAACCCTAGAAGGGTGTGATTGGAACTAGATTTTGGATAATTCTCCTTTTTTTAAATTCTTTTCAAATCCCCTATTGGGACTTGATCTCAGTACCTGAGGATTTCACTCATGGGCTAGACTCTACCCACTGTACCACACCTCTAACACCAAGATGTAACTCTAATTGAGAGGCTTCAGGACCTGGTGCCATTTCTGTTTCCTACCCCAGGCTTCTTTGTCATGGATTAGGACCTCTCTCAGGGCACCACTGGCTGGATGGCTGCGTGGCTCCCAGAATTTGCTTCTCATCATCTTTTCTCCATTCCTCTTCTTTCCTATTGTCTACACATGCACATAGATTTTTCTGAACTCACATTTTGATCAGCGTTCAATACTTTCTTTCTCTGTATGTTTGGGGTTTTGTTTATCTAGCAGAGATAATAATGTCTATAAAGTTTCATAAGTCTTTGTAGGAATTTTTTGAGCATATTGATTCTTTTCCTCATGGAATTTTACAGTCACCTTTAGTGCTCAACTCTGCTCTTTCAGCCACATGGACTTACTAGGAGAAGAGTGTTTCCAGACTACTGGATTTTATTTGAGATGAGTCTCTGAGATATACTCTAACTCAATAAAATACCAAACAAAACAACACACCCAAACAAAACAAAACAAAACACAAGCACATACCAGATACATACTGCTACTTTGTTAGTGTAATTTGTTGAGTAATCAATCCTGCATTCTTTCCTTATAAGTTAACATCTAGTAGGTGCCAGGTTTGGTTTCTAGGCTCTAGATTGTGTTTATTTGTTTGTAGAATGTGATACAAATCTACAAGTGTCTATGTGAGCATAATAAATGGATTTCTCTTCCACAGGTAATGTTCATTCTCCTTCACTTGTCCATTATTCAAATACCAACTCAAAATGAAGTATTTTCTATTATAGTAGTTTTATAGTTATTTTTATATCTGGTAATTATAATCAATATTAATTTTTTCAAGCTTTGATACTCACAGGACATCAATTGCTTAGAATAACTGTCTCTCTCTACACACACACACACACACACACACACACACACACACACACAAATGTACACACACAATTGGTTCAGTAGATGTTGGACTTACACCTTTCTTGTACTTAGATGAAAATATAAGGCATTATAAAGCTCACAGTAATACAGTAGTTGCATCTTAGTTGTTAGTGATATTTTATATTAATCAATCAAAGAGAAAAATGTTCCTAAATTCATATTTCAAAACCAATAGGTGAAAGCATCAAGGATCACTTGGGAAAAGTTTAATATTCTTATGATGACCTTATCAGATATGAAGCAGGAGTACAAAACTACTAAGATGAAAATCATACTTTGATGAAAAATCTGAATAATAGATATTAATACACAAGATTTGGGAAAAAAGTCTCATTTAAAATGATAATTCTATATGTCAATTTAGATAGTTGTTTTATACATAGGTGGTATAGTACATGTACATGTTCATAGTACATGAGAAAAGTACTTAATGAATGTTTTTGTCTTATATTTGTTCATATTTTGTACTTAGCCATGTAATATTTTTAGTTTTAAAATGTTCCATTAAATCCTTTATTTTCTAATTATGAATAATACATTCTATCAATAACTTTACTTTTCACTCATCCCCTGGATAAATACATTGATTGACCAGAAGGATTGCATAAAACTAAAAACTACAAAATAATCAAATCAGAGGAAAAAAACAACCATAGACTGGTAGAAAATATTTTACATTGGGTAGGAGGCTAATATTCAATTATATAAGGAATAAAGAATTAACCCTATGTTAAATTGACGAAAGACAAGAGAATGGCCATTCCCCAAGAGAAGAGATTCAAATTCTCAATAAATACATGGAAAAAAAAGTTCAAAGTCATTAATCATCAGGGAGAGGTCAAAAATTTATAATGAGCTATCCATCACCTCATACCCATTAGGAGTGGTGTTATCCAAAAGATAGCAAATGTTGGGTAACATGTGAAGACAACAGAAATATTTTTTTTTTTTTGCCAGTCCTGGCCTTGAGCTCAGGGCCTGAGCTCTACCACTTGAGCCTCAGCACCATTTCTGGCTTTTTTTTTTCTATGTATATGGTACCGAGGAATCGAACCCGGGTCTTCGTGCATGCTAGGCAAGCACTCTACCACTAGGCCAAACTCCCAGCCCCGACAACAGAAATATTTTTATATTACTAAGAGTGAATTAATATTTCTGTTCTATCCCATTATTTTTATTTCATTGCTAATTGCTTTGCTTTGGTACTCAAAGGAAAGTTCAATAATACCAATGAGAGCAAGCATTTGATCTTATTTTCAAGACTAAAGAAAACTTTCTCATCTTCAATGTTTCTCCTATAAATTCACATTGTTCTAAAAGACAGTTGTACTCATTTTTTTGTTGTTGGTCATGTGACTTGAACTCTGGGCCTGGGCGCTGTCCCTGAGTTCTTCAGCTCAAGGCTACCACCCTTCTCCTTGAGCCACAGAGCCACTTCCAGTTTTCTGGTGACTAACTGGAGATTCTCATGGACTTTAGTTTCCCGGGCTGGCTTTGAACCTCCGTCCTTGGATCTCAGCCTTCTTAGCAGCTAGAACTACAGGTGTGAGCCACTGATGCCCAGCTCAGACAGTTGTTCTCTTATCCTGGCCTCTTTCACATTTTCTTTCTTCTTTTTTTCCTATTTCCAAGTGAACCTTAGTTAACTATTTTTAGGGGCATACCAGTAGAAATTACTTACTAGCTTTTTCCGCATGGATTGGGCGTTTAGTCCGAGAGGCTAAACAATACCACATTAAAATATGATTGGGTTGATACATTTTCATGTTACCTTAGGATTTTTAAACGCTAGGAGATGAAGGTCTGGCTTTGTAACCTATTTTTTTTTAATTTGAAGCAATAATCAAGCTTTCAGATGAGTTTACACCATCAGTTGCTTCACTCCACGATCCTTCTGAACACTGCAAGTCATGTTTCTGAGTCTCCAAGTTTTCTGAGATTCTGATGGGTAGAATGATAGTTCCTTAGTATGTCTTCCTAGGCCTGTGTCCCAAATTCTCTTTAGGCTACTGGCTTCAGAACTTCTTTATAGATACTCAAATATGAAAAATCTCTAGTCTATATACAAAATATTGTTGCTTTCATACATTCTTCTAGGTACTTCAAATAATTTCTGGGTTACTCCCAATGCCTAATCTGATGCAAATAATATGTGAATTACATGAGTAGTTTTTATATTAGTTTGCTTAGATAGTGTTAACAAGGGAAAAAAACACTGTTACATTTTCAGTACACACACATTTTTTTAAAAAAAAAATAAATGTTGCTTGTTGGTTAGTTGAAGCCATAGATGCAGAACGTATGACTAACAGAAGGTGAATTTCATTTTTGTTTCACCTCCAGTTAGTTTACTTTGTTTTATAGGTGCCATTTCTTCAGCCCAATATTTTCGTTCTTCTGGAAACTCATAAATTTCTACAAATCTCTCTTCCTGTCTACTCTGTCTCTGCTGCCATCATCCACCCAACTTCTTTATCTCACTGGCTTGCTCAGCAGTCCTTAAATTTGAACTCATGACCAGTGCTTGGAAGCCAAAAACTTTATTGAGCTACAGCTCCAATTCTTTATGCTTTAGTCTATGTTTCTGATAGACCATTTCCCTCTTACCTGCTTTTCAACCTTGGTCTGTACTGCTATCTACATAGCTGGAATTACAGACACTAATACCACCAAACCCAGAGAGTTCTTTGAGATAGAATCTCACTAAATTTTTGCTTGGGCTGTCCTGAATGCTAATCCTTCCTATCTCAATACCCTATGAAACTGTGGTTATATGTGTGAGTCACTAAACCCTGCTTGGAACCATCCTAATTTTCTTTATCTTGCAATTTTCATTGCTACATATTGGGCTGCAAGTATGTATAATGACATAACATACATTAGTGTTAGGGAAAAATAAGTCCAAGCTACTGTCATGTGTTTATTGAAACCATTAGCTATAATGAAAAGTGACACAAAAGAAAATGTGTGAAAATCAGAAGAAAATACAAATTAATCAGAAGTGAGCATGCCAGAAATATTTAACAGAACTGTTGACATGGGAGTTCTGTGTTCCATAGAAATAATGAGAATTAGTGATAGGCTTTCAACATATAAATATATATATATACACATACATATATGTGTATATTTAAGTATACTATTACATTATATAATATATTTTACATTATGGTATAAATTGAAAATTATGTCTAATATCTACTTCTCTTTATATTATGTCTATCACTCTCTCTCTCTCTACATATATATATATGTGTGTGTGTGTGTGTGTGTGTGTGTGTGTGTGTGTTGTGTTATAGTTGGTTGATGGTGGCCGTTTCATGTAGGATCCAGGAATTGTGTGTATATATATATATATATATATATATATATATATATATATGTTTTTTTTTTGATGGTCCTGGGGCTTGAGCTCCAAGCCTGAGCATGGACTTTTTCAAGGCTAGAGCTCTACCACTTGAGCCACAACACCACTTACTTCTGGCTTTTTCTATGTGTGTGGTACTGAGGAATCGAACCCAGTGCTCCAGGCATACTAGGCAAGCACTCTACCACTAGGCCAAACTCCTGGCCCGCAGGCTGCCATATAATACATAACAAGTAGCTATAGAATGACCTCTAGGTTGAGTAACAGAAAAATTATCACAAATCATCTTGAACTGGGGCCTCAACAATTTAGGCTTAAGGTTTAACGAACTGGTATCCCAATTAGTATTGTAAAATGTAACAGAGTTAATCATTAACTTAATGGAAGCTAATTTTGCTTTTTCTATAAAGAAGTACATGCACTAGAAGAATTCGTCTTACAGCCCTCCATCATTCACCATTACAGGGTGTTCTGTAGCTTACATACATCAAGCACATGCTTGATCTCAATTAGTCTCTTATGACCTTAAGCAGAAGACTTTATTAACCTTGCTTTGCATATCTGGATACTTAGACCACAAAGATTAAGGCAACGTTCCATGTCTTCTGTGGCTCATCAAATAGCTTGTGTGCTAAACTAGCATGTGTCAAGGACCTTGTTTGCCAAGTTATATAAGTAGAATTGCTTGTAGTGTTTCTTGGTCATTATGACGCCACTGTGACACATAGAAATTCCTCCTTGCCTCTGTTAGAAATTACTCATCCTCCAATCTCAGTGGAGTTGTTGATCTTTTGGTGGCTTTGTCTGATTTTGTAGACATACAGTGTAGCCTACATTCTTCTAGTATAATGGGCTTTATATGATTAATGTTCAGACTCCCCTTGGAAACTCCTGAATACTCACTTAGCAAGGCAAATCTGTTTTTGTTCATTGTTAGGTCCCAGTGTCTAGCAGCTACCAGACCATGTATTAGCTCAATATATAGTTGTTGAATGGATGAATGAATAATTAAGTCTTACTTGAATAAGTTGATCTATTTGTTAGAAAAGCAATAATTTAATAATCCAGGGCTGGAAATATCTTTAAAGCCTTTTTTTCTACTAAGCACATTTTCTTATTGTGAAACAGACCATGAACTCAATTCCCCTGATACTTAAACTATTCCATAGAATAAATGAAGCTTCATAAAATTAGTTAAGTCAAGCGGAGGACTATTTAAGAAGTTTCTATTTGAGTACATGAAACTAGCTTCATCCAGAATGAATTATTGAATCTATCAAAGATGTCAGATAGTGTGTGTGTGTGTGTGTGTGTGTGTGTGTGTGTGTGTGTGTGTTCTTTTATCCATAGACTGAGCTACAGAAAGACTTGCATACCTAGTGGATTGCATTCATTTTCATGTATACATTTCAACTTAAATAAATGGTAATATATTTCAGCTGTCCAAGACATAAACGGCAACTTGTAAGGCATCTACACAATGTACATAAACTTTTCTCCTGAGGAAACTAAACCATGATCTTATTTTTTCATCTTGTCTTCGATCTAATATTATAATAGAAATTCATACATATACTGTTACTTATAAGAAGCATATCACAGGTTCTTTTAATAGGTGAGGAGGACAGATACATTTCTTGATCTGTATTTTATCTGTTTCTTTTGTTTCCATGTGTTTCTGTTTCTTTCTCTCTTTTTCTCTTGAGTTGTATTACGATTTGAATCCAAGGCTTTGATCATACTAGGCAAGAAAGACTTCTACCATTTTATTTATTTATTTTTTGAGACTTGGTCTTGATATATAGCCCTGACTGTCCCCCAACTTGTAAGTTTGACCTCTTTAGCTTGTCCATGTTATTTTTATAAAGTTAGCAAATTATTCAGTAAGAACTAGCCCATCATCCTTACTCCACAGCGTGAATGAAACAGAGTATACAGTTGACTCTGTGCTTCAAGAAACTAAACATTGTCTTTTGTGAACTGAGTTCTTTGCATTGAACAGTATTCCCTGAAATTTTGTGTTCTTAAAATGGTGTGTTTACAGGGAGGAATTCTTTTATAGAAAGATGCAAGAGCTATAGCAGCTCCGTGGAGGTGGCTGCATGAAATCCTTCTGCCTGACCAGAAAGGAACAATTGGGAAACAGAAGATCCGGTTCTCAATTTTGGTTTGCTGCAACTTTCCCTGGATTGTCACTGGTGATTCTCTTTCCTATTCTGAGTCTCAGGTTTTTTTTTATGGATACAAATGAGGAAAACAAAATCCGTATGATTCTAAAGGCAGAATCGCTGCTGAGTTGCATCATAAGGACTTTTAAAAAGTGCAGATTCCTGGCTCTTTGCCCAAGATACAACAAATCAGAACCTTTGGGAGAACAGTCAAAACCTGGGAATCCATATTTTTAATAGCTTCGTAGATGATTCTTTTAAATTAATGAAATGCAGATGGAAAACTTCCAGCCACAGATTGTAAGCTTTGGCTTCCACACTCAGTACAGCAACCAAATTACATACTATTTCCCCAGGATAGCCGTGGAGACTGCTGGAGGTATCTCTGCATTTTAAATAACACAATCATCTGTGTGTGTGTGTGTGTGTGTGTGTGTGTGTGTGTGTGTGTGTGTGTGTGGCTAGGGGGGAGGAAACTGCCTGAATTTTACAATCAACAGGGGATTCAAGGGAGATTGAGCTATTATTATCTTCTTTGAGGTCATACTTCTGCCAATGAAGATTTTCTTAAAGCTTGAAAGGAGAGCATCACCACAGACAGCTTCCATTTTAGGTATTAATCTCTTACAGAAGATTGATAGGCCACCTGTTGCTGCCACCCAACAACAGGTCATAAGAACCAGAGCAAGAGCAAGGACCTGCTAGATACATGGGCTGAGCCAGAGGCTATCAAACCCTTGTTGTTAAGAATGAATGGTCTCTTCCTTTGGAGAGACCAGATGTGTGCATGCACATGCTCATGTCCCTCCAAATCATTATATTTCTTACTTTCTGAATTTAAGGACTATTGGTGTTACTGTGTGTATGTCCTTAAGCAGCTTTCACATCATTTTCTAAGAATTCCAGTTGGAATCAAATTTGGACAGGGATGTTTTCCGCTCTGAATTGGTTTTATTCAAACAACTGATTTGTGTTAAAACCTTTATTTCTTATTTTACTTGAACAAAGATTTTCTTCATTCAGAATAGTAATATTTTGTATTAATAGTAATTAATACAATCAGTTTATATAGCTTTACTTAATATAATTATTTGTATTAATAAGATAATACAATATGGTTTTGAAAATGAATCTTATGTATACTGTTCTATGTGTAAGATAAAGCTAAATTGAATGCAGTACCAAACTTTAAGGGGAACAAGTCAAAGTACAAAAAAAGGCATTTATTCCTATGTTATACACATGGCAGAATCAAAATCCACTAATCCAGAATTGGTGGAGTTGTTCACTAGTAGAAATATGTAAGGTCCTGAATTCCATCTCTACAAGTAAAAACAAATGAACCAACAGAAAATTACCTATGTGTCTTTTTCCTTGTTCAGCATTCTGTAACTGTCTTTCACCTCAATCTTAGATTGCATTTTTTATCCTCTCTCTTGCTCTGAGCATCGAAATGTCCTTCTGGTGTACACTGTAAACTCCCCTATATAGCAAGAAGAGCTATGCACTGTGAGTTCCAAAGGGGACCTGATTTGTCACTGAGATTCATGTTAAAATTATTTTTTTTTTCTGTTGTCAGTTGTAGGGCTTGAACTCATGGCTTGGGTGTTTATCTTTCAAGACTAGCACTCTATCACTTTTAGCAAAAATGCCACTTCTAGTTTTCTGGAGGTTAACTGCAAATTAGAGTCCTGCCTAGAGTTGTTTTGATTTGCATTTCTTTTATGACCAGAGATATTCAGCATTTCTTCATGTGTCTATAGGACATTTTTGTTTCTTCTTCAGAGAAGACTCTCTTTAAGTCTTTGCCCATCTTTTAATGGTATGGTTGTTTCTTTGGAGATTAGTTTTGGGGTGATTCAGTTTTTTGAGCTGTTGATATATTTTAGATATGAGGCCTTTGTCTGTTGTGTGGTTGGTGAAGATCTTCTCCCATTCTGTAGGCTTCCTAATTAATTTACTATCTATGTCCTTTGCCATACAAAAGCTCTGCAGTTTAATGCAGTCCCACTTATCCAGCCTTTCTCTGATTTGTTGTGATTCTTGGTCTTTATTAAGAAAGTTTCGACCTGTGCCAAGGAGGCCTAGTGTATCTCCTATTCCTTCTTGTAAAGTTTCCAGTCTGGTCATAAAAGAAATGCAAATCAAACAACTCTAAGATTCCACCTCACTCCAGTTAGAATGGCCAGGATCAAGAAAACTAGTAACAACAGATGTTGGAGGGTATGTGACCAAGAGGGATCACTACTACACTGCTGGTGGGAGTGCAAACTCGTTCAACCACTATGGAAATCAGTATGGCAGTTCCTCAAAAGACTAAACATAGAGCTCCCCTATGACCCAGCAATTCCACTACTAGGCATTTACCCAATTGTCCAGAAACAAGGACAGACTAAATCCACTAGCACAACGATGTTCATTGCAGCACTATTTACCATAGCAAAGATATGGAACCAATCCAGATGTCCCTCAGTTGATGAGTGGATCAACAAGATATGGTATTTGTACACAATGGAATTCTATGCTGCTGTCAGAAAGAATGATATCGCCCCATTTGTTAGGAAATAGAAAGACTTAGAAAAAATCATATTAAGTGAAGTAAGCCAGACTCAAAGGAACTTAGGCTCAATGGTTTTCCTCATTTGTTCTAATCAGTAGAAACCTTGGGCTCTCCAAGCAGAGATTTGCAATAGAACAAAACCTAGATACATAAGGCCATATAGTATGATGCTAAATGAAAGGACCTCTAGGATATAGAAACAAAAACCATATAATGAGTGATTGTTGTCCTTAACGTACTATGTTATCTCTCATCTCTTTTGCTATCCCTTGATTATCTCATATTGTTACAGTATCTCACTTTGTTATCTGATATATCGGATATATTTGTATTTGGTTATTTGAAATTGGATAGAGAAGAGGGGAAAATAAGAGCAGGGCTGGGGGTGGGGGGAGGGAAATGGGGACCAAGACATGAGAAAGGTTATCAATGTCCATGAATTAATGTACCTTCTATCTGGTAAATATAATGTAACCCTTCTATTAATTACAATAAAAATATATGAAAAAAAAGAGTCCTGCCTAGGCTTGCTGTGAATTGCAGTCCTCAGATCTCAGCCACCTGCATAGCTAGGATTACAGATGTGAGCCATGGGCACCCAGAAAAATTTAATTATTTTTATGAGTAGGTTTTATTTTTTATTTTGATGCTTATTTATTCTTGCTTTTTTGTTGTTTGCTTTGTTTTGTATTTGAAACAGTATCTTGCCTTATAGTAGAGTCTTTACTACGAATCATGATATTCCTCTTTTACCCTCCTAAATTCTGGGATTATAAGTATATGCCAGTCTTTTAGACATGCTTTTTAATCTTAACTTTGCTTTCTCTGACAATGTATTGCCTTAGAACCATGATGGTAATTCTTAATTAAGATTCTCATGCAAAGCATTCAATGATGAAAGTGATGATTTTCAGTATTTAAAACTTTCAATTTTAAAGAAGTAGGAGCTGTGTACTGAAGATAGAGCTTTATACAATCAATTCATGCCTGGGTATTTATCTTACATTGGCATGCTTTCCTCTTTTTACTTCTTGTTGGTAGTGTATTCTGATACAAAAGATAAGAGTTTATGAATTTATACTAATCTGCACACTTTCATCTTGATTTCCCCTTCTCAAAATTGTCTGTTAGATACCTCATGGGTTGTTCGAATCTTTGTAAACTGCCTTTCATCCAAACCTGCTTGATTACCCAGGATTCTAATTCAAGAACTAATAACCACTGACGGGTATGACTGTACTTTCTTCAGGAAATAAAATCCAAGCTAGTGTTCCCTGAAGATGCCCTACGTGACAACACTGTTCACAAGGTCAAACATTCCACCAAAGAAGCTTCTTGCTCTACTCTTTAGCTCATCTATTGACCTCCCTCAAAATTTTAGTGTTTTCAGACACTTTATGAGCTGCCTGAAATCACAGAGCCAAGAACCAGAATGCATTTGAAATTCCATAGTAGAATATCTGGTGTTGTAAGATTTTCTTGCCAGAATGGGCATTCAGTTCACTGGCAATTCAATGTTTCAGTGTGGGGAAAGAAGCTTTCAAATGAGAAGTGTAGACCCCCACATTCCACTGAAATCCAGTAAGAATTGATGCTATTGAGATGCTTTGTTACTAAGACATGCAAAATCAGCCTTCCTTTGAATTTACTCTCCTTTCGTCCCAGCTCAAAAATGCTTATTCCCATCACTCTCTCTACTTTGTACAAGTAACAAACCATTTGCTCAAGAGAAAGTAAAATCTTACATAATTTAAGAGATTTAAAAATTAATTTGTTATGGATTTTAATGAATAGCCTTTATTCAAACTTTTCTTTCTCCAGGAGGTACCTTGGCATAAGATAATAAGTAATATAGGCCTTATTGTTAACTAGGCTTTGATTATAATGCCACATCTACCTGAGCTATAGTTTCTTCATTCATGAAATAAGACAGTATGTTAACAATTCAAAAGAAGCTTCCTGAATGATTAAATGAATCAAGTAGTTTGTTAAGGTTGTATAAGACAGAGTATCCCCAAATGAACTCTAAAATTGTCCCAGAGGAAGGTGAGTGTATGTGTTTATGTTTGTACACATAGACTTAAAGAAAAGTTACCATTTAATTCATCCATTTCAGGATTAGGAGTGTAGTCTACTGGTGGAGTGTTTGCCCAGCACACAGGAAGCCCTGGGTTCGATTCCTTGGTACCACATACTCAGAAAAGGCCAGAAGTGATGCTGTGGCTCAAGTGGCAGAGTGCTGACCTTGAGCAAAAAGTGTTCAAGGACAGTGCCCTGAGTTCAAGCCCCAGGACTATAATAATAATAATAATAATAATAATAATAATAATATTTTATCCATTTAATTACCCATGCATTCAACAAATGCTTCTGTCAACCATCAAGTTTTATTGGTTTGTACATCTTGCATCATTCAATATTTTCTTTAAAAATACACACCTCCATTACCCTTTCTTATCAGGATAAAATAGTGATAACTATACAAATATGATTATTGAGGCTTTATTTATAATAAACAAGTTAGAATCAACCTAGGCCCTCATCAATCCATCAATGAAGGGATAAATAAATGGGGTACATAGTCATACATATAACAGAGCTTTCTTCATCATGCAGAATGAACAGTTGTCTTTATGGGAAACTGCATGGACCTGGAGACCATACGGTTAAGTACATATTTTTTTTCCTAATCTGTGGAACTACCAAAATTTGCAAAGGTCCTGAGATAGAATGGAAACTATCTGGGAAGAACAGGCTGGGAAGGTATACTTGTGGACATTTTTATAAAAGGAAAGGATGGGGGCCACAAGAGACATGGGTATCAGCTTCTATTTACTTCATTCTGTTCAGATGACTTTCTCTCTTTCTTTCTTTCTTTCTTTCTTTCTTTCTTTCTTTCTTTCTTTCTTCCTTCCTTCCTTCCTTCCTTCCTTCCTTCCTTCCTTCCTTCCTTTCTTTCTTTCTTTCTTTCTTTCTTTCTTTCTTTCTTTCTTTCTTTCTTTCTTTCTTTCTTTCTTTCTTTCTGGTCCTGGGACTGGAACTCAGGGTCTGAACACTGCCTCTGAGCTTCCTTTTGCTCAAGACTAGCATTCTACCACTTGAGCCACAGCACCACTTCCAGCTTTTTCTATGTATGTGGTACTGAGGAATCAAATCCAGATCTTTGTGCATACTAGGCAGGCACTCTACCAGTAAGCCCTATTCCCAGACCTTCAGATGACTCTCAACAGGCCTCCTAGCTCAGCCTCAGTGTCCTTTTCTGAGTCCATATAACTTGTATGAATACACTGATGACTCTCTGAGATACATTTTATGTAAAGCACCTGGAATAGGTGATATTATTTTGTCATAATACTAATTTCTTTCTCCTACTGCCTTTTTGCTTCTAACTGTGGAGAGAAAAATGTAGCACAGAAAATTTATTACAGCATATTTTATGCTCGCACAATACTGATGATAACGGTATTGAGCATCTATCTATTGATTATACTGTACAGTTAAAATCACTTATATACATTATCTCATATAATTATCTCCTATAATCTTCATTCTAGCCCTTTAAGAGAGATACTGTTATTCCTGTTTTACAGATACAGCAAGGCTTTGAGATCAGGCAACTGTACTGCAATCACACTGATGTTAATTGTTTTATCCTGTACTTCGCTAACCAAGCATACTCATCTTTTAACTATTTTCCCTTTGTTTGCATTGTTTTGGCTCATCTATTTCCACCAGTCTTTGGATTTAAATCAGAATGCATCTGCTTTACACAATGTAACAGGTCTAACCTAAGCTGCCTTTAGTCCTGCTCTAGTGAACAAGGTATCAATTTTTTTAAGTTTAAGTATTTGAGTGTTTCGGTTATAAGTACATAATTGAGATGCACTTAGGAAAACAAGACAGGATTGCACTTTCTCATTTGCTTTGTCACAAAGGTATATGGTTTGAAGAAGTCTGGTCTTTAAACGATTAGACAGCTTGTGTGACTAATAAGAATATTGTCCCTAAAGGAAAATGGAACATCTTACAAATACAAGAGCACTCAATTAGAGTTTTAAATTAGAATGTAATTATGTCATTTTATTCCCCTCACTTTTTTTGAGGAAGAAAAGAAGACAGCTTTTAATCATTTAGATGGTTTCATTCTAGTGAGAAAAAAATTTAGGAAGTGTTTAAATGCAAGAAGCTATTCTGTATCTTACTTAATTTTGGACCTAGTCCAATCCCTGAAGGACTAAAAGCAGATAAGTTTTCTTATACCTGGCTTTTTAAATAACTGCGTTTTATAATTCAAAACAGGGATGAGCTGTTGATATGGATTACTGCACTCAGTGTAATGAAATTGTTAGTATGCCCAGAGATGCATGGCATGTAATAAGACGTGTAGAGAAATAGCCCATTCAACCTCTGAGTCAAGGTGTTTGCCTTTGAGACCATGACTGTACAAAGATACCCATGCCCTAATCCAAAATATTCATAGTCTTATCATAGGAGAATAAAACATTCTGTCTTATAGTTTCTGTAGCCATTTTCCAGGAAAAAGAATGATCAGTTATTATTTGATTCTGGTAGGCCTGGCTTCTGCTTTGTCTGATCAGTAGTACATCATCTAACTTCACAAAGACTGACCAATGGTGTTGTCTTTTAGTCTAATCATGTTTGAAGTCCTCTGCTTATCTAGCGCTTCAGTTGTGACAGATAAAATGATTTTAAAACTTGTGACAGGCAAAATATGTCTTAGCAAGATTCAGGAATAGTTTATTGTGAGAAGGAAATGAATCAACAGTTGTTTAACTTGGAGAAATTCTCACCTTTGGGTAAACTGATCCCTGCCCCTGTTGTGGATCCCATATCAGCTCTGTGATCATTTCACCTTAAAGTATTCTCTGATAAAGCCTTTTACAAAAGTCCTCAGTTGGACTGGCCAGCATCAGGATTTGCTGGCAAATATTCTGCCTGTCTTTTGTAGGCTGCTCTAAATGTCTCCATCCTCTGGGTAGCTAGAGAGATAAAGCAACTTTTAATCTCACTGTGATTATGAAGTACAGGCTGGTGTGAATCATACCAGAGCACTCACTAAAGAATGCTCTTCATCATGTAGGTGTGCTCATCAAGGAAGAGGTGGGCTCTGGCTTATTCAGCCATTGTTCTTTGCCACCAGACAGATCATCCATCTCCTGCTCTACCAGTCAAGCCTGCAGATATTTCTCTAAAAGGGATTTCCTAGTATCCACGAGACCCAGATTTTGAGAAAATGCTAGGTGTCATCTTGGATCCTATTCTCCACATTTACTTATGAAAAGCTTAGGATCAAAGAGGCCAAGTTTTATTTTTCTTTATTTTCTCCCCATCTCTCCGTCCCTCCCTCCGTCCCTCCTTCCCTACTTCCCTCCCTCTCTCCCTCCTTTCCTTTTTTCTTTCATTTTCCCTCCCTCATATCTCTTGAATTCTTCTCTCCTTTTTAATCTCTTTCCCTCTGTCTCTCTCCTTCTCTCTCTCCCTTTCTTTCTGGCATTATTTGGGTTTGAACATTTGCTAGGGAGTGTTTTGTCACTTGAGTTGTGTCCCTGTTTTGATATTCAGTCTTCTGTCATATTCAAATCCCTATGTTTCTATAGTTCTGGTGACATATTTGCATCTTTACTCATTTTTAAGGTCATAGTGTAGGTTTTTTTTTTTGTTTCAGAAAAGAAAGGAGAAAGATTTCTCAAGGTCTACTTTTCTTTTTAAAAGAATGCAAAATTAAAAAAATAACTTCTTGAGAAAATAATTATAGATGGAAACACAAATAACAAGTGCTATTTAGAGACATTTGGAATCATAGTAGGAGGTTGAAAGCAGCAGAATAAACAAGTCACTGAATTCAGGAACTGGAAATGGTATTTAAAATCCTACTGCTCAATGTTACCACATAGTGTCACCTGTGAATCTGAGGCAGAGGGAGGACAAGAGCATATGAGGTAAATGTGGTTTCCGAAGCAAGGCTTAATTTTTAAATGATATTAGCATATATATTGCTATATTAGATATGCATACATAACATATTAATATATGTGTATGTATATGTGTGTGTAGATATAGTTTCTGAGCTGGCTCACACTAGAAATTTGTAAATCCAGCTTCTGTGAGCTACACTCGGTCCTGTGCAACTGGGACCAATGAGTGCAAAGAATAGACAGAGATTTGTTCTTTCAGAAAACTGACATTGGTGCAAGAGGCTCTTCCAAGGACTGTGTGAAGGATGAAGTCTTGTGGGCCGAACAGCACTGGTCTTCTTTTATTATTGCTCTTAATGATGAAATCTGTATTCTGTGTATAAGTGTGGGTGGGTACAGTCCCTGGCTGTGAAGAGAAGGAAAATCGTTTGCATAGCCCAGGTCTTCTCACAATCGACGGGCCTCATTAGCCATGTTCAGACTCATAGATAATGCAGTCCTGGGTGGCATCATTGGGTCTGGTGAAAAATTGTCCCGGAGATTATGTTGACATCTGAGATTTATTTTAATCCTTTCTTGCAGATTCTATAATGAGCATTGAAACAAAGTCTGCCAAAAAAATCATTACAACTCTTATAAAATCTTAATAATGCAAAAGTTAGAAAGGTTTTTCATGCATATGTTCCATTTGCTCAGAGTCCACAGATTTCACATTGCTGATCTGCCTAGAGCCTCCTGTGAGGCACCCTCGCATTGACCAGGTCACAGTCCTTCAATCACGCCGAAGGTGTGTAATGAGTAGTCGTGAGGGGAGGTTTACAGGCAGCTATTGTCAATATACCCATCGTTGGACAGAATTCTTTCTTCTCACTGGCATTTATTGGCTGTCTAACTGTATGTAGCAATAGCAAGCAGATGAAAAATAAAGCTGCAAATAGAAGTGAACATTTCTAGTGTGGACCAGATGTACTGTGCAGGCCTATCTGGGAAAGAAAATGATTCCCATTGGCAATGTGGACAAATGAGTCGTCTGAGCGGGACTACGAGACCTAACATCCAGTGCTTTCTGTTTACCCTGATTTCATTGCTTCAGAGATGTGTGATTCAGGGCAAGGTATCCCATTGTCTCAGCCCATTTCTTCACTACTTCATATGACTGATGGAAAAACAACAACAACAACAACAACAACAACAAAAACAGAAAAGAACATTGCACATGAAAGTACCTCTTATGGCGGTGTTATCTAGTACATTTTGTTTTCTTTTTCCTCCATGCTCTGACATTTAGTTGTTAGGTCTCAAATCAGTCAGTTGATCTCCAAACATGATCTCAGGACTCCGAGCTCCTTACTAGATTTCTCCATGAATGGCTTCCTGCCCTGACTTGGCATCTTATGAGGGGTTCTTCCTTTTTATTTTCCACTTGCAACCCAGGATCAGGTTGTATCTCAATCCTTTCTTGGTATCTCAGGTTTCTTTTTATTTCTTCTTCTGGTTTTTCTTTTATTAAAACACAATATTCTGGGCCAGAAGCATGGCCTAGTGGTAGAGTGCTTGCCTAGCAAGTATGAAGCCCTGGGTGGGATTTCTTCATACCACATACATAGAAAAGGCCAGGAGTGGTACAGTGGCTCAAGAGGCAGAGTGCTAGCCTTGAGCAAAAGTCCTCAAGGACAGTGCCCAGACCCAAGGAGTGATGAACCAAACAAACATTCAAACAAAAAAACATTTAATTTTCTTCATTTCTATCGCCACCTTGGACTCATTTTTATGGTTCAGTTTCACTCAAGATTTGCTATGCACAGTCCTTTTGATTATTTTTTTTTCTATTTGGGTCTCACTTTTTGGTAGTGGTAGCCTGGACTGCTTGCCACACATCTCTGAGTGACAGGCACATATTACTAAGCTTCAATTGAGTTTTTCCGAACAAAATTCTTTCAGAGGATGACCTTTCTGGTCTGTGTCTTCCAAATAGCTAGAATTACACGCATGAGACACTGAATGTTTTTTGGTTTCTGTGTGTGTGTGTGTGTGTGTGTGTGTGTGTGTGTGTGTGTGTGTGTGTGTGTCTTTAAAATTGTTTGCATTTTCTCTGTGTAAGAATGGAGCTAATAAGGGATTTTTGAGCAACAAGTGAACACAATATATCACTAAAAATAGGATCATTCATGGCTACTCTTTTACAGGTTTGGAAAGGATAGAAGATAAAAATCAAGGAGACCCAATGCAGTATATTCCATTAACCAGAGGAAATGTGTTCCTGACCTGTATAGCAGTTTAGATAGTAAGAAGGGACTTTCTGATGATTTAAAGGGAAAAGGCAAGAACCAGGAAATAGCTGAGAATTGCTTTATCAAGTATTTGCCTTGATCCCATGCAAGGTTCCCTTGTCTCTCCTTAAGATGGTGGATTGAACCATCAATTCCAGAGACACTTGTTGAGCATCCAGGTACAGAGTTAATGCGAGAGGCTTAAGAATGGAGTATGATATGTAATGAGGAAGAAGAGTTGATAGAAGATAAGCATTGGAGGGTATGTAACATAGAGCTGATGTTTGGTGCTCCTTTTTAAATTGTATCATCAAGATAGTTAAGTTAGTGATAAAGAGACGAGACAAGAGGCTGGAACCAGAGTCACTCAGATTGTTCTAGAGTGAAATTACTGCTACAGCTGCAGTGATGATTTTATTCATAGAGACTTCATCAGGGCCAATATGGAAGATTCTTTTGGTACTGAATCGGGTAGTTGAAAGCTCAGAGAGTGTTAAATAGTGTGAGAAAAGCCAGGTGTAAAGTGTTTCCCTCCGTGTACGTCATTATTTAAATAGGGAAGCTATACTGCGGTGTGCCCTTAGCAACACTGTCAGCATCATAAAGGATTTAAAATCCCAGTGATACCAGTGTCCCATGAGTTATCTCAAAAGGTCTCTTCTAAATATTTTTTCACTCCGTTTCAAGGTTTTGTTCGTTTATATTAATTGCTCAAGGAGAGTTACCTCTCTATCACCCTTCTTTCCCCTCTTCCTCTTCCTTAAAAGCATTTCCACCGGTTTTATGGTTTTATTTGCATATATGCAAATAAAGTAGTCTGATCATATCCACCTTCTTTCTCCCTCTCTGTTCACCCTTCCCCACCTATGGCAGAAACCTGTTATTCATACGTTAAATAGAACATTCCCTTTTATTGCTGTCTCTTTCCCTAACTCTTTATTCACCTATTATTTAGCAGCTTTCTGTGGGATTTTGTGTACTGTCTTCACACTTTGACATAATGTACCGCTGCACAATGTTCTGAAAGACAAAATTTAAATAAAAGGGATATAAACTGTGAACTCTAAAACAGTTGGAATCACTGTTCCATTGACTTTCTCACTGTTCTCTATTAAGATGTCTTCAGGAGCCTTGCCCTTATCTTCTAGAAAATATGCATTTACCTCAGCATTTTGCTTCTGAGGCTTCTGAATGTCATTCTCCTTTCAAGTGTGATCAACCTGCCCGTTTCTCCAGGTAAATAGTTCACACAAAGGGATTAGAAGTAGAGACTGAGTCACCCCAAACAGAATAATGTTTTCCTGCTGCTGAATTCTGGGATATGAGGTAGAAAATTTGCTTCTCTTTCTAGAAGTGAAAACTGTATTGAAAATATTTTTTCTGCCCATTTAGAAAGAGAGTGAACAAAATGTGAGGATTTGAGAATCCAGGCCCACCGGACTTAGATGGCTCATGCCTGTAATCCTACCTACTGCCCAGCCTGAAATCTGAGGATCACAATTTGAAGTCAACCAGGGCAGGAAAGTCTGAGACTCTTATCTCCAGTTAACCACCAGAAAACCAGAAGTGACAGTGTGACTCAAACTGGTAGAGCCTTGAGCAGTAAAGCTCAGGGACCGGGCCCAGACCCTGAGTTTAAGCCCTTACCCATGACCAAAACAAAGCTCTGGAGCTATATTCCCTAAGTTCAAGTCTTGGTCTACCATTTTAATCATGCAGTCTTGTTAATATTTTAATTTCTGCATTTGAAATTTCTCATCTGTACATTGGCTGCAGAATTATTATTCATATAATAGAACTGTTAAAAAATTACATAGGTCTAGGAATGTGACTTACTGGTAGAGTGGCTTTCCCAGGATGCTTAAAGCCCTGGGTTTGATTCCTCAGAACTATAATCCGAGCTACTCAGGAGGCTGAGATCTGAGGACAGAAGTTAGAAGGTGCTTGGACAGGAAAAGTCCTAGAGGACTTTATCTTCACTACACTACCAAAAAAGCCAGAATTTGTAGCTCAAGTGCTCAAGTAAAGCACTAACCTTGAGTGAAAGTTGAGGGACAACACTCAGACGCTGAGTTCAAGCCCCACTAGCAACACACACACACACACACACACACACACACACACACACACACACACCCCCTCTGCTGGTGTCTCTACATTTCACATGGCTTCTGTTGTACTATATAAACAGAAAAAGCCAGAAGTGGCATTGTTGCTCAGAGTGCAAAACAAGCTCAGGGATAGTGCCCAGGACATGAATTCAAGACTTAGGACTGGCAAAAAAAGTTTAAATGGCTTAAATCTTTGTGAATACTAGGAATAGTGGTAATCTAAACACTCTGTTTGCTCATATGTTTTTATAATTCTATCTCCCTACATCATTCCATACTCTAAAACTACTTCTATCAGGAAGCATTGACTCGGTTTATCCAATGAAATCCATTTCAATCATGGAGTACTCAAGTTTCTAGCATTTTAAGAGATGGTAAAGATCTTTAAGATCTAGCTTTGATAGTTTTTCCACCCTTATTTTCTACTCTTCTGAGCTCTTCTGTCATATAACTGCATGAGCTAATTAAATGCCATCCTTTACCACAGCCTTTTTGATGCCTTTGTTTCTCTAGCTACTGCTGCCTGGTGACATGTCACACTGCCACTGCCTCTGGGGGCTTACTGTACAATCCAGGCACAAAGAGGGTGGGATTTAATAGTTCACAATAAAGCAACAGATCAAATTTACCGTCCTTTCTGGTCGACTGCAGAATGAATGGCATGGATGCCAGCGCTGTATGTCAGGCAGTGAGATTCAGCAATCTCTTAAAAAAATAAAACAACTGGAAGTCTATAACACCATAACTTATAGTCAGGAGAAAATCTCTAGCCTAGAGTACAGAGAAGGGACAGAAGCAGAGTCCACTATTCTCTATGATTGGGAAGGCACATGTTCTGGAAAGTAAGTAGCTTTGAAGAACTGTAGAATGGAGTACTGAAGAAGAGAATGGTACATGGAGAAAAATAATATCCAGAGATTTACAGATGGTTCTTTTTTGGCATTCAAATGATTCTGACCTCTACGTGAAAGAGAAAAATTTACCCAATACAAAACTAGGAAAAGAACTATCTAGAAATATTAGGGGAAATGGCCCATCATTGCAATAGGCCTGGGAATGATGCCTGTTTTCATTAGCCATAGTTGAAAACCAGAAATTTCATAAGACATTAGACATAGTGCTTAGGGGGATCTTACAATCTATACTCAATGTTTCTGAGCAGTAAAAAAACACTAGTCCTAGTCTGAAAGCTTTCATCTCTAAATATATGAAAATGGAGCCAGGAAAATTGAGGGGAGGAGTGGGGCTGGAAGAGATAGGGGAGAATGATGAAAGAGGTGACATTCCTATGGTGAGTAGAGAAATGTACACTCCTGATTAACAATCGTTACAAGAGGAGCCATGTGAGAAGGAGAGTCACCATCAGAGGGTGTGTGTGTGTGTGTGTGTGTGTGTGTGTGTGTGTGTGTGTGTGTGTGATATAGTGGAGCTTGAACTCAGGGTCTGAGTGTTATCCCTCAACTCTTGCTCAAGGCTACTAATTCTGGCTTTTTTGGTAGTGTAGTGAAGATAAAATTCTGTCTTCAGATCTCAGCCTCCTGAGTAGCCAGGATTACAGGTATGAGCCACCAGTGCCCTGCAAACCAGAGGAATTTTTTACACCTTACTAATCTGCATGTGTGAGAGCTGATCACTCATTTTTTCCTATCTCTGCTGCAAAAATATGTGTCTGCAAGTGTCTCTTCTCTAGTTAAAAACAACAACAAACTAGGAAATACAAAGGAGTTTTTAATCTATTTGCCCCCTGTAGAACTGAAAAACATGGTTACAAGTACATAATGTGCATGCTTATACACCTGAAAGAAAGCCTGCCACATTCTCCCAGTACAGGGAGAGCCTGTGTTCACGCATGCTAAACTAAAGCCCCTGTCCAATAAACTCCAAATCTTATAAGGATTTTCTGTGTGTGTGTATGGGGGAAGGGATGCACATGCAAATAGCATATTATGGTCCTAGGGCTGGAACTAAGAGCCTGGATGATGTCTGTGAATTTGTACACTCAAGGCTATGCTCTACCACTTGAATCATAGCTGTACATCTGGCCTTTGGAAATAAGAGTTTCATGGGCTTTCTTGAGCAGGCTGACTTTATTTATTCCACAATCGTCAAATCTCAGCCTCCCGAATAGCTAGAAATTAAAGAAATGATCCACTAATGTGTGGCCTATTATTTATTTTTAATGTCTAATGGGTATTAATAAATATTCACAGAAATCTTGTATTTGTAAAACAAATTCACAGTGTTCTTGAAAACAGGAACTGCTGTGCATTTACAATATGTCTTCTCTGAAACCAAAGGCAATCAATAAAATGACTAGAAGAAAATGAAAAAAGTGAATATAGAATCTGAATGTAGGGCCGGGAGTTTGGCCTAATGGTAAAATGCTTGCCTAGCATGCACAAAGACCTGGGTTCGATTCCTCGGTACCACATACATAGAAAAAAAGAAAAAGCTGAAAGTGGTGCTGAGGCTCAAGTGGTACAGCTCTAGCCTTGAGAAAGTCCAAGGACAGTGCTCAGGTCCTGAACTCAAGATTAGGACTAGCAAAAAAAAAAAAAGGATCTGAATGTAAAATAAGCAATAAAATGTCAGAAGTGGTAAAGAAAAAATATGGCATCAGTTGAAGCCTACGTAAATAACGCACGAAGAAGAGAATGAAGAAAGAAAAGCAAATGAGCTGTGTGACCAGAAGCAAACTGAAAAATATAAAAAGTGGGAAACTCAGCACAGACTTGAGTTGCCCGTTCAAGCACGGTGAGAACCTGGACAAATTTTGTTCTTTCTAAACCCAAGTTCTTCCTGTGCAATATGGAAGGTGACAAGTTTTATATTCTATGAATTATTTTGCCATCATTAAAATTGTCTTTTAAGTGAAAATACAAATTAGAGCCTGGCATACTATGTGGAAATCTCATTGCTCTAATAATTTGTATTGGTTTTTAGAATTGAGGGTAACAAGTAAAAAAAAATTCTTTTATCTTCTTTGAATAAAACAACTCATCCTGTATGCAAACTAATGGTTTTAAATCTTACAGGAGCATGCTAGTCAACATTTTAATTTTATAAAACAATTCATTAAGAAGTTCACATCTCCAAGTATGTAGGTCAGGCTACTTTTGTCCCACAAAATTTTGATAGCATTGATACGCGGTTGAATTTCTGTGTTTTGTTTGCTTGCTTTTTTATCAATGATACTGTTTGGCTATTTCTCTTCTGGCTGAATTAGAAACCAATGGAATTTATTCTCTTGCTCAGTATTATTGACTTTATGGTACCTGTGGCTGAGAGATAAATATACTACGAAGGCTCATTCATGAATTCATTCATGTGACTTGTTTTAAATTTGATGTAATAATTGAGGGTAGGACCGAAAGAAATAGTAGATATTCCCCAACCCATGTGTTCTTTCAGCCTCAGAGACACCTCAGATGTCAGGTAGTTTAATTAACATTACAGATGAGTAGTTAGGAACCTCACTGGTGATCTCTGTGAGTCATGGCAGATCCAAGATGAGCAGCGATTCTTCCATACCTACAAGAGTGTCTTTTCTGTTTTTTATTCTCAGAGTGATTGATTCTCTTTATATATTCTAATAGTAAAAACCACAGCCAGGTGCAGTGGCTCACATCTGTAATCCTATCTACTCAGGAGGCTGAGATCTGAGGATTGTGGTTCAAAGCCAGCCCAGGCACTAAAGACCGTGAGACTCTTATCTCCAATCAATCACTAGAAAACCACAAATGTGGCTGTGGCTCCAGGGGTAGGCCAGTAGTCTTGAGCTGAAGAACTCAGGGACAGCACCCAGACCCAGAGTTTAAGTTCCACGACCAACAAAAAGTGGACAAAAAGAAAAAAAAAAAAGAGCACAAAAACTTCCATAACAAAAGTTGCAATTTCAAGAGAAATACAGTTCTCAGAGGATGAACTAATCATGTGTACAGTAGGTGTGAAGTGGAGAGTAAGAGCAATTAAGAAACTTGAAGTATATTCTTTAGTTCTTTAAATCAGATAAATGAAAATGTGTTCTTACATGATATCATGAAGCCATTTTCCTTTCTAATCTTGTTCGAGCATCACCAAAGAGTATTTTATTTTCTGTCTTTCTACTTTTTGGAGTGGTGGGGGGGGCTTAGTAATCCTGTTAAATAAAAAAATCTTGCTAAAACTGAAGTGACTACAAGTAACACGGTATAATCAGCTTCTAAATCTACTTAACTGGAGACCCATCATGAATTTAGCCTATTGAATGAATGGCACAAGTGGAAAATAGTGTAATGAGGACGGGGTGAATTCTGTGAGACTAGAACTTCACTTTCCTTAGATGGTTTTAAGCATTTGATTTTGTAGTCAAGTATAGCTCAATTTGCATGCCTCTTTATTTGCATTTGACCTAGACACCTGCATTACTTTTTGGAAAATTCAACTTTTATGGTGCTTTAGAGCACTTCACTGCCACCCAACTAGGGAAAAAATGTTGTTCTCTTGCTGTGGATGGTGGAAGGTTTCACAGTGTGATTGTTATTGCTGTAATTATTAATAATATTACTTTTCACTTGTTTATATTTGAATTAGAACAAAATGTTTACTTATATTACAGATAATTTCTGCTTTTCATGTGATTTTAAAGATATGGATGTTTTCTGAAATTAGAATATGATCTCTACATACTGATATTATAATTGATTATGAAACATGAAGGGATCCTGTTTTTGCTATATCAATATGGAAATCATGAATTGAAGGCATAGCTGAAGTGGTAGAGCAGTTGACTTTCTAGTACAAAGCCTTGGATTTAATCCCTAGTAAAGTCACATACAAACACACACACACACACACACACACACACACACAGATTACTTTTTTACTCATTGTAAGGAAGTAAATATCCAAAGCTTAATGGTCCAAATTGACCATTGCCCTTAGCTATACAACAGTGCACCTTCCTTTCTAAATCACTTTGCTGTTCCTATAGTTGTGCATCCTGGGAGCTACCCTTGATCCTTTCCCCCACTTCTCCTGTGTACAATCCATCTAAATATTCAAATTCAGTTGAGCCTTTCAGATAGACTGATTCTCTGGCTTCTCCATTCCTATAGTCCTTGTCTTAGTCCAGGCCCTCCTTTACAATGTAAGAATTTTTCTGAAAAAAATCTAAATATCATGTGGCTTTTCCTAACGTACGTAACGCAAAATATCCAATTACCTTTAGGATAAAAATTAAGTACCTTTCATGGCCTGTGTTCCATCTTTAAGATCTGGTATCTGACTGCCTCTTCAGACCTCTACATATATTATTTCCTAGTCATATGGAATTTCTCAGATATCAGTGTATTGATCTTTCACGTACTTGTGAACTTATGGCACAAAGTATGGTCCAGAATTCCCACTTCCTGACTGTGTGATGGCTGGTATACGTCAAGAAGATTAATGGGTTGTGGAGAGTTGTGGGTAACACAGGGCCATTATATTCTGTTCCTTCCATAGAGGAACCATGAGACCTTGACCAAATTACTTCATTTCCCCAAAGGTCAATTTTTCCCAACTAGAAAAGGGTAGAATTGATGTTCTATGTTCCCTGGGACTTCTGTGAAATTTCCGTGTGTAAAAGGTAGAGGGTAATGTTTGGTAATGGTGATAGATGAACAATGCTAGTGGTTATCAATAGAATCAGATATAATAATGTTATTATCATCGACTAAGGACAGCTCTTTATAAACTGCTCAGTACTGATCGGTGTTGGTAAATGGAGCTTTATAAAACTCTGCTTTTTCTGTGCTGTTCCCCAAATAATCATCTGATTTGGTTATGTATAATGTGATTCATCTTCTAGAAAGATACCCATGGAAAGGACTGAAAAATTAAAATCACTAAACATATCAACTATGAGCAGTTAATTATTTGATTAATACATCATTAAAATTCCTGGGGATCATCACTGGTTTGGACTTCCTCCTATAGAAAAAAATAAAATCATCTGCAATCTCTTGGTCCTACAGAAATATTTCACAAAGGGTTTCTCCTGAGATACAAGGTACCAATGAATCTTAGAAATCTCCTGCTGTTTCTATATATCGTTTTGTGGTTTTTCTGAAAAGGAAAAAAAAATATCAGTTCTTGTTAGCCTTTTCTATTATTTTTACTTCGCCTCTGGGTTCAGACTTCAGGGCCTGCCTGGAGGGTAGCAGAGGTGGCCAAGAGAAACCCCTGATTTAACAAGTTCTTTAAACAGTCCCTCCAGGGCTTACCCAAAGGGCTGGGCTTCTCCCCCCTTCTCCTCTTGGCTTCTGGCATCCTCTGTAGTCAGCTCATGTTCACACTTGCTTTGTGGTCAGAGCTACCTCTGCTATCGAAGTGACCCTTTCACCCCAACTCCCAGAACAGCCATCAGCACCTCCTTCTCCATAGGCCAGAGTGCAGAAGAAAATCTCTGCACCAATGTTGTCTGAAATAAGTAATTATTGCAGTTCCCAGAAATGGGTGGCAAAAGGGTAGGCAGGGCAGGAAGCCTCACTGGGTGATGCTAAGGCCTTTATGCCCTAGGATCTTGTGATTCTAGGTTGAGAGACATTTCATTTTACAATCTCCAATGGACAAAGCAACTAATAAAAATAAATAGACACACCTAGACTCTCTTGCTTATATCTGAGGGCAGTCCAAATGCCATAGGAAGAACAGGAATTTAATGTCTTGTTCTCTCACCAAGCCTGGGGGGAGTTGTTCCTGATAACGCTGGGGCCCCTTCTCCATGATCTCTGCATTCCCTCATCCTTACAGCTGGTTGCGATTTCTCAGCCTCGTGGACCTCATGATTTCAAAGGAAGGTGAAATAAAGGAGTTCTGCTCATATGCCCTGGACCAGTCATTAGGAGTTCTGATGTCTCACGAGATGTAGTGAACCTAGAGTTTAGGGATGTTAAATGAAGAAAGAGGACTGAGTACAAGCCTGGAAGCTTCCATCAGAACTCTATTTCTATTCACCAGGAAAGTGCTTAAGAAACTCTTTTTTGTGCCAGGTACTGTGCAGGATACTGGAGGCAGTAGCGATGGTGAGACAAATCTGAACTCTCCCCTCTCAACAGGAACTGGAGGAATGGGGTAGGAGTGGGCAGATGGTGCAGATAATTAAAGGAGGAAGCAGTGAGGAAGACGAGGGCAGAGAATGACTGGTGCTGTGAAGACTATAACCAGTTTTCAAAGAGTGAGTGGTTTGCTGTGTCAGGTGGAAGGTTGCCTTGGAAGGGGTGGAGGGTGGCTCTGCCAGGAAGCTTGGGGTAAAAAAGATCTTCCACCCAAATCCACTGACAACTATTCAGGGCTGAATCAGACAAGAATTCAAGTATTGGAAGGAAAGTAAATAGGAGTTGGAGGGAAGTCAGGAGTCAGTTTATAGAGACCTTGTAGTTTGGATGTCATTCTAACATCCTGGGTTTCAGGTAAAGCTTTCACATGGAAATGGAGTTGTTGTACAATGGAGATAATCAGGAGATAAGCACTAAATATACTTAATACAAATGTGTGTGTATGTGTGTGCGTGTGTGTGTGCGCACTCTTGTGCACAGTACTACTGGGGCTTAAGCTCAGGACCTGTGCACTATCCTTTAGTTTTTACATTCATTTGAGCAACAGCTCTACTTTTGGCTGTTTGAAGATAGGGGTCATAGACTGTCTTACCTGGGGTGGCTTTGAACCATGATCCTCAAATGTCAGCTATGATTTTAGGCATGAGCCCCCAGCTCCCAGCTATTAATTCTTATTATGATGTAGAGTAATATTAAGATCCCAGAAGATTTGTTTTCCAGGTCTATTGTTGGACAGGCTTTAGCTGGTAGGCCAAGCTTCTTATGTACATCAAGGCTTTCAGAAAATCTTCATCCATCCTCCTTCCAAGACTCTACCAAGCTCATCACTGCACACTGTGCCAGTAATGCCCCTCCAGCACCCTTTCCTAAGGAAAATGAACAGTGTGCCTTCTTCAAAGGATATGGAATTAAAGGAATTCTATTAGCAAAGACTGCAATGTAGGGGGTCTGTGTTGCGGACAGACAACTAGTTGATATCTGCGAAGATTCGGTGAATAAAAGTAAAGACAATAACTACTCAGTAGCATCAGATTTATTTACTCAAACATTCCTGCTCTGACTTTGGCTCTTAATTTTAGCAGCTGTGCTTATCAGAAGATGCCTTCTGTCCTATTCTCATCCCTGGATTGGTAACCTAATCCAGGTCTCAGTATCCTTTCTTACTCTTCCCAGTTCCCTGCCCTGGACATGGCTCATCCCTCTGTTTCAGATTCCTCTGTAGGAGCTCTGCCTGTTCTCCAGCCTCAGATCTAATGCCTACTTTCTTTGATGGATCTCCAGAGGCCGCATCACCTTCCTGCCAGCCTTGTTTCCATGCACTTCATCCATCTCCCACATGGATGCATGGGCCATCTTCTCATAGTGCTTTCCCAGGCCTGCAGAATTGGTCATGTCCCAAGCAAAGAGCCCAGGACTGAGTTCTAACTCTGGTAGCTCCATATCGAGTTGTTGTTTGGAGGAGATGGATGAACAACTTATTTGAAAGGTGAAAAATAGTACTTAGTACAATGCCTGGCACACAGCAAGTAGACAAGCCATGTTATTTCTCTCACCCCTGTAAGGAGAAATTCCTAGTCCTGCATTGAGTATCTTCTAGCTGGTCTCATTCTTGGGTACTTTTCCACATCATGGGTAATATTTCCAAAAAGCAATATAACAATAGTAATAATAGCAATGTCTGCTAGTTATTGAACTTCTGCTGTTTTCTAGGGGTTTCTACACATTAAATTCTTTTAGTTTTAAAGCAGCCTTGTATAGAAATGCATCAACACCTTTTTTAAATACGGTGATTGAAGCTTAGAGGCTTTAAGGAACTCATCCAAGGTCACCCATCCATTAAAGGAAGGAGCTGGCTTTCTGGGCTAGATACGTATCAGAGATTTGTTTATATTAGCTATGTGTCACAGATTCTACTGTTTATGCTTTTAACCGTAGGCACCTTTTGAGATGAAACACCAAGCACTGATTAGCTGTCCTGGCTCTGACGAGGGTTAAGGCCTCACATTAGGCATCTTCTGTGAGTGATTTTAAGCTTCAGTGCTTTAAACATTATTTGGGGGATAAGCATACTTATCACTCTCTGCATCGTATAATAAAGATTAATTAGTGGACGTTAGTAAAGCACTTTGAAGAAGGGTGATTTAGGAATCATCACAAGTCTTACCTCTCATTGATTGGTAGCATTCTTTTTTTTAAATTTCGTATTGATTCAGTGTTATTGACCAGCTTGATGGTCATTAATCAGGCTCAGTTTTTACTGTTTTCAAATACATTTCTGCAAATTGGTATTGTAAGTTATTTTTCCTTTGTGATAATGCACCCACACTTCCAAGTCTCAATTTGAAAGGTTCAATTAATTCAGCCTCCAATGACAAGTTTGTTCAAACATTTATTATAGCCATTAACATATAGTATATTAATTTATGGCATATGTGTCATCTCAGGCCTTTCCACTTGAACTCTTTAGGGCAAGGATTATAATTTCATAATTATCCCAAATGAAATGGTTCCAGTAAGTGCCAAACATGATGCTTGATATTTACATAGGCTAAATATTATTTGAATTGAAGCAATTGTGTAAAATATGTTAGTGTTTTGAGGAGTAAATTGAATTGAGATTTGATTTGGGGACAAACACTTACAGACCAACAGAAACAATCCTGGAACGTCTAGAAGGTTACGTTACATGATTTCCTTTATCTTTTTCCTAGCGTATAATACTTTAATTCAGTAGTTACTTTGCCAACACCTCATTTGTTACCAACCATCTTTGTTTTGTGTCAGACCCAGTAGAGCCACAGCACAAGGTAAGAACTCTGAAGAGTTCAGTTGTTTTTCATTTCAAGAGAAAGAATTGATCCTGGATTTCTAATATACAATCATACATATCAATATCAGATACAAAACTCTACCAAATGATTATGTGAGAGGCTGTATGAACCCAGCATTGCAGGCAAGCAAACTGTAGCTCACCAGCATTGAGTCCCTTTCCTAAGATAGTCAGTAGAAGGGCCTGCACTTGAAACCAGATTTTGACTTGTTCCTCTACTTGTAGCCATCAGCCACAGTGTAGCTCCTTCCAAAGAGAGAATCGATCACCCCTTCACTTTTCTTCACCAGAGGAAGGTTTAATTGATACTAACCATGTTGGTGTTCTATAATTCTTAATTACTTATTTTCATTTTATTTTACAGTTTTATCACCCATGAAGATAGAACAGGTGGAGAGCAATTGTGCAGTTGCTAGAGAGGCTGTAAATGGGCAGGAGGGGTGAATATACTAGGTGCCATTTACAGAAAGCTGTTGCTGACACAGCTAGGTATCCAGGAGAGATGATATTTAAAAAATGTCCCTATTATACACAAAATTAAGAAATGGAAGGGAAAGGGTGGGTCAAAGGAGAATGAGATTTTTGAATGGGGTGGCACAGATCAAAATGCTTTGCATTCACATACTACTATGTTAAATGACACTTCCTTTGTGCAATTACTTAGAGATAATTGTTCTAAAAAGCAAGACAAAATAGAATGCCTTGTTTTTCAAGCACATAGATGTCAGCTATATTTCAAATCAAGAGCAATAAAAAGTAGTTAGCACCATTTTATACCCAGTCAACTTCTAATAAATATCTGTTGAAGAAACAGGCAAAATAAAAGTGACCATTCGATGCCAGGAAATTTCCTACAGGATGAAGGATTTGATTTAAGCTCAGAGATACAGATTCTCATCTTGCAGTGAATAATGGAAAGCTTGGACAACCAACTCTGAGGTACACAATGTTACATCCAAGCACTCTTATCTTCACAGCAGTCATAGGGCTTGAGACTCCCTATATTCTGTTTTGTGTTTGGGAGGCCATGGCTTTTGGAGAAAGCCTGTGCAGGTTTCTCCTTCCCTTTCTCATCCCCTTCTCATTCCTTTCCCTCCATCACCCTACCTTGCTTAAAATTCCCAATGCGACATTCAGGTGAAAGGCTACAGAAGAAGTACCTGCAGTGAATGCTGACAAGGCAAGATATGTGTGGGTCACATGCGTGATCTCTCTTTTTTCCTGGAAAACAGACAAAAAGGAAAGGAGAGGAGGAAGGTAGTAACTCATGCCTGAGGTAACATCTCCAACATCAGCCTGAATGGAAAATGGGAGCCTCTAACTTGGAAGGCATTATCAGCAACATGTAGAAAGGAGTGAAAATACTGGAATATCATCATGTCCATGAGCTCTGCTTTGTGATTAATGTTAGAAAGTGTAGCAGAACTTCATACTATGCAAACTTTAGAGTCCTCAAGACCCAGGAAGCCTGTGGTTTTAGTCCAGGTGAGATGACTGGGGCGGGGGGGCAGGGGGTTTCCAAATCACATAGTCAATGATGAGATCATGCGATTCCAATTCAATCACTCATCACCTACTTCCTTTTTTCATATATTTTTATTGTAATTAATAGAAGGGTTACATGATATTTGCCAGATAGATGGTGCATTACTTCACATTCATTGATACCCTTTCACATGTCTTGGTCCCCATTTCTCTCCCCCCAAGCCCCATCCCTCATCTTGTTTTCCCCTGTTCCCTATCCAATTTCAAATAACCAAATACAAATATATCTGATATATCGGTAACAAAGTGAGATACTGTAACAATATGAGATAACCAAGGGACAGCAAAAGAGATGAGAGATAACATAGTACCTTAAGGACAACAATCATTCATTATATGGCTTATGTTTCTATATCCTAGAGATCCTTTTATTCGGCGTCCTACTATATGGCCTTTTGTATCAAGGTTTTGCTCTATTGCAAATCTCTGCTAGGAGAGCCCAAGGTTTCTACTGATTATGCCAAATGAGGGAAACCATTGAGCCTAAGTTCCTTTGAGTCTGGCTTACTTCACTTAATATGACTTTTTCTAAGTCTTTCCATTTCCTAACAAATGGGGCAATGTCATTCTTTCTGACAGCAGCATAGAATTCCATTGTCATCACATACTTTCAAATTCTCACTCTCTAGCACTGTTTTGTGGATACTGGCTAAAGTATTAAATAATTAATATTAATTAAAATGGTAAGCAATTCAAACTTCCTCTCCAGTAATGTAGTACTTCAGTGGAAAAGAAAAAGCCCAGAGCTGAGTTCTTCTCTCTACTCCCATCCCTTGCTCTTTCCTAAGAGTCTTAGCATGACTAAGAACTTGAGGTAATTCTCTCTTCTATTAGTAGGTACTTCTGGTCTTACGTCTCCCTGGAGAATTATTCCTAGGAATCTAGGAGCCTTCTCACTGTCTCTGTTGGAAAGACAGATAGACAAGTAGACAGACAGACAGACAGACAGGTAGACAGGCAGGCAGGCAGGCAGAATCAGAATACTTTGTTTCTCTCAGTGAATGTACTTGGGGGGAATTTTTTGGTCTTCATTTGCCCTGAGGTAGGTACCTAATTAGAGATATGATTAGCAGGATCAGCCAATCACTGTTCAGCATTGCCATGAGCCTCCTAGAAAAGCTCCTTTGTTCAAATATCACTTCTCTTTAACCCAGAGCAAGTACCCATGTAAATGTGGCTGAGGAAAACATAATTAGCCTCTATTGCTAATGTCATGAGTAGGCGAAGTAATTCACCAATAGGCAGGTAATACGATGCAACATAGTTTATTGATTTAACATAGCTTAGCAGAGTTAACACTATATTCTAGTTACTGTATTTTAGTCCTAACTTGCCTAATTCTATCCTGCCTATCCAGTACATTCCCCGGACTCACCTTTCCACCTCTCTTAGTCCCAAAGTCAAACAGGGCCTACCCGTCAGTTGTTAGACACAGCCCTTGGTCCTGCCACCATGTGAGCTCTGGGGCCTGGCCCACGACAATGGTCCTCTGGGGCAAGGAGCAGCTTCTGCAGGCCAAAGATCCTGGAACCACAGTCTCTGTTAAGGAACAGCAGAAGAAGGGCTGGCCCTCCTTCTGGGTCTTTGGCTTATATTGGTGCTTGGCTGCTCCTCTCTGGCCCAAACTCCTTCTTACTTGATTTGGATTGGTTAAACCTGTGGTCAGTGGTGCCTCGAGATGTGCTGGTACTTTACTCTAGCTGTTGCTCTATCTCCCATGCCCAGGTGTCTGGACTGTTAGATGTTTCATGATTACTCTATCTTGTAAGCCATGTTCCTGAACTTTCCTATGGTTACAGCCATAGATGTCCTTGCATCAGTTTTATCTCCCATGTCCACATGCCTTTAGATACAAGTTTGTACTGGAAATCTACTTCTTTAGAGTATTTTAGCTGTATTTTATGCCATTGATTTTATTCTAATCATATTCATTGTATTAGTATTTTCTAATCATATTCATTTAGTATTTTCACATCGTATTCATTATGTTAGTATTTTCGTATCATATTCATTATGTTAGTATTTTTCACATCATTACCCCCTGTTCTACCTTCACATCTTTACATTCATAACAGCTAAGGACTTGAGAGAACATCTGTTTGTTCCTCCTACGACCCAGTAAGTGATACTAGTGAATTTGTGCAAATTTTTTAGCATATTTTAAAATTACATCTAAAACATTACTGCAAAAGAAACATCAATCAATATCAATTTCTTCCACAGTCACACAAATGTGTCTAAAATACATCTGAAACTTTTCTTTGATTTTAGGAAAAGCATATATTACTATCCTCAGAGTTACAAGTTCATAAGCTGCTCTTAAAGCAATAATTTCCCTAAGAAGTAAGCCAAAAGCAGATGGGGATTGGGGAGAGGGGCGGGGTATGGGTTATGGAGAGGAATAGAAGTAAAAAATGACACTGGAAACATCTTGTCTTCCAAGTTCCCTAAAAATTACCTTCCAGAGTTGGGAATTGTTGATGTTCTTATGCTGCTACACAAGGAAATGCAAAAACAAAACAAAACAAAAAAAGAAGTATTGTATAGCTTTTTCAATTTGTGGGAACTGAAATTGGCCCCAAGTGATTTCACTGCATTGTGGACTCTAAGATCATTAATTCACACCAGCGAGAATACTAAAATTATTTGCAATAAAGATTTACTTTAAACCACTGCCAAATTGACTAAATAGCATCAATATTATCTCCCTTTTTTCTAGCTTTGTGTGTGTGTGTGTGTGTGTGTGTGTGTGTGTAACACATTTGTGAATAAACCCCATCCAGCTTCATAATTAGCAAGCAGATTGGTGAGTGGTAGTTTTGGACAGCTGCAGATGGTACCTCCTAGAACCAGTTCTTCAGTCTTTGTTTACTCTGCCACTGCCTTTGATCATGATCTTCTAATATCTCATTTAGAAGAGAAAAGGAAACCACAGGGCTTTTCTGATCATGGTACACTCAACAACCAGTGTTACATTGTCATGGATATGATGGGGTAAGAGGGCAGGCAACTTCTGATTCTGCCATCTTCATTGGCAAGCTATTGCTCAGGAGCACAGCAATAACAGGCTTGTCAAATATTCAAGGTTGCCACAGCTATTAACTACAGACCAATTTGATACTATAGAAAAAAGTGAAGATGGTGCCAAAGCTGAATTAAATGGGAAGGTTTTAAAGTGGCTTTTGAAACATTCATGTTTCTAGGTTATTAGCCTCACATGGTCCATGAATGGGCGATAAGAATGTCTATCATTTTTTCTTTATTCTTTTATTTTTATAGCCAAAAGCTCTTTAAGAATCCACAAGTCTGATCGAAAGCCTTTTGAACATCATCAGCAGTTACTCAAATTGGTCTTATGATCTTGATGATCACAGTTGTTCCTCTCCAATCGCCTTGTTTTTTCTTTTTCTTTATACATGGAGAAATAAGAGCATCTTGTAGAAGCTTTACGGAGTTTTGAACATAAAAAATATGTTCATTTCCTTAAAAAGAGTTTTGAACCCAACATGGCAGTTTACAAGTACTATCAGACATCTTAATCAGTGTCAACCTTTCCTTCATTTTCCTCCCAATCACATATTCCAATCTCATCCGTCTCTTCAAATTCCCTGATTCCATTTTCACACACGAACATTCAATCTTATGACTATATTCATTGCACCATGCCTTTTTCTATTCATTTGCCTCCTTGTCCTCATGTAAAAAGAAAGTGCATGTCTAGATATAATGGTCAGTGATGAAATTTTAGATTCTACTCTACATGTCGACACTAGCAACCTGCCAGGCATTAGATGTACTTGCTTAGGTGATTCAAACCTTTGGCTTTTCAGATAATCTCATCAAATATATAGGACATGTGGAATATTGTGGATGCTTGGAAATAGCAAACAAAATTCTGGCTTCTTTTTCCCTATAATTTAAAAATTATCAAGAGGCTACGGTGCAGAAAGGGAGAGAGAAATAATTGAAAGGTAAAGTGGTAAGAGAGAGAAAAAGGGAAAAGAGGAACAGGAAACACACAGAAGAACAATTAGGAACATAAGATAAGGAATTAACATTAAAAATTTACTATCATTTTTGTTCTTCCTTGTGTTGTCACTAAAAGTACCACAATAATTTAACCCAGTGCTGGGTTAATATTAATATCATTGATATTTTCTCCATTTATGAAAGTTTTGTTACTGACAAAATGAACACCCAAAAAACTCATTCAGAACATGGAGTTTAATTTCTCTTGAAACCTCAAATAGAGGAAAAAAGAGAAAATTCAGAATTCAGACAGAGTTAATAACTATGATTGATATATTTTGATTAGAGATATTAAATATTTAAGGTATTGATAAATTTTAAATATAGCATTAAGTACTAAATTGAAGAAAATATAATAAACTTAATTTAATAAATTAATTTAATAAATATATAATCTATCAAAACACATGCTTCTTAAAAATACCATGAAAATATATTTAAATTACTTGTACAGTACAGAGAAATTTAAAGCCTTTTTAAATCCAAGATCCTAAATCAACTCTGGCATTTGCGTATGATGAATCATTAAAGTTTATCAGAGCAATAAAATTAGGCCAAAATTTTGTGCATCAAGCAAAATGTCTGTGACATTTTAACATATGACCATGAAACTGGCCAAGTTTGAATTTCTTTTTGTTTTTTTCTTGTCTTGCTGGATGCTTCCAGAATCTTTGGCCAAGTTTTTTTTTTCTTAATGGCATTTATTTGGATGCAAAAAATTAGAAAATATTCCATAATTAGAGGATGTAATTGAACTAACAGACAATTTAAGCAGTAAAATAGCAAAAGAACAATGGGTCTTACTCTTCTCAAATATTTTCAAATGTGACATATGTGCACTAGATATTGTTTCTGCCCAGGGTAAAGTTAGAGACATGGCAATGACAACCATAGGTCATAGTAAGAAGGTCAATTACTTGTCTAGACACTGTCTTTGATAACAATAAGCATTTTTAGATAGCCATAGAAAGCATATCCCTGCCCAAAAGGTAACCAGATAGGGTAGTGTGCTCTTATATTACCAATAATTGGCTTTGGAATTAAGTGTCCCATTTTCCTTTCCCTAACTGGCTTGTACATCACATTAGAATGGACTTGCTCTTTCACAAATGAAATTCATGGAAAAGAGAATAATTCTGTCTTTATTAAAAGTGATACATTATTCAAGACTACATCATTATCCTGTTAGATAGAATGAGAATTTTTGTAATGACCTCTTTTAATAGACTGTGTGTATCTATGTAGACCAGGCTATTCACATTGCTCATCTCTTATTCCTTAACATCTTCATAGCTGATATGATTTCCTAAGATTTTTTATGTCAACTGTTTTTTTCTGCCTACAGAAAACATTAGTGATATCTAATGCCGCACTGTACACACTTCCTTTTTCCTTCCAACTTCTCTTCATCGAAAGGGTGAATTTGGCTGGTATTGTGAACAGAATTTAGCCTTCTGGAGCATGAATTGAACTGAAGTTTCATCAGGTTACAATGCTAAACTATCATGACCAGAATATGTTCCATCTTGTCTTTTGAAGAGCATATCACGAAGCAGACAATATTTCCACTCAGCCCTGGTTGCCAGACTTCTGAACTGGCACCCTAATTACATCTTGGAACATGAAGGTGTATCAATTTGTACACTTATTCCTGTGTTGCACTAGAAAGCATGTGGTGTCAGTTGAGCTAGGTGTGTGGGTAAATGACTATTTGCTTTGTTACATTTTCCCTTGACATTCCACAATGAAAAATTTCGTACACATACTTATGTTTCTAGAAAACATTGATTTGTGTGCATATGCCATCTTCTCCCTAGATTCTAGCATTAACACTTTATTACATGCACTTTATTATATAGCAGCCCTTCAGCCACCTCTCCGTACCTGTAAGTAAGGCACCTTATTTTTGTGAGGCATTTCAGAGTGAATTGTAGCACTGTTCTCCTAAATACTCCAGGCTTCTGTAATGGTTTTGATGAAGAAAATGGATACATTTCTCCCCAACCAACTTTGAAAGAGCAATTTTAGAGAGGTGAATAAAGGTAGACAAATTATTTTCCAGGAACAAAGATATGAAGAAAAATAAGTTTTGAGATACCACACAGGGTCATTTAATAGCATGCTGTTCCAGCTCTGCTGGAATTTAAATCAATATGCCTTCTTCCCACCCCCCAACCCCAAGAAAGAAATGCTCATCAGATTTGTGTGACATTCTTCGGAACAACACTCTGGTATTAACTTAGTACCAAGTGATGCTTAAAATATGAGCATTGATAGTGGATTTTGTTATGCCACTGAGCCAGCAGATAGTGAAAAATTTTATTAATCTGTGCAGTTAAAATCAAATTGTATAGCTAAGGCTCACAAAGAGACACAAACCAACTTTTTGTTAGGTGTTATTTTGCTAAAATAAAGAGCAGAAAAGTAATTGAGACATACACTCTATTCTGCCCAGACCACGATGAGCTTCCTTGAGGCAGTGGCTTAACCATGTGCGTGTGGTAGAAGATGGGCGAATAAACTTCCAAGCAATCTTGGGGTGTTCAAAGGGAGTAGAACAAAGAGTTCTGCACAGATGTTACAATAATTCATTTAATGGGAGTTCTTAAATTGGACACAAAGATAAGTCATCTGGGGGCAGTCAGTCCTCAATCTGCCATACAAATGGAATTAGAGAGGATTTAATTTTCAAGTGCTTCATGTTCTAGTGATTCAGGAATTGAAATCTTGATTCAGGACAGTGCAAAGTGGAAATGCTGTTGTGGAACAACCTGGGTGTCAAGAAAAATAGACACTCCTCCATTGCTGGGAAGCCCAAGGGAAGCATAGGGAAATATCAAGGAAACCTAGGAAAGGACGAAATCTCACATTGAGTCGTTCTCAGAGGGATGTGAAAGACGAAAACTCAAAATTCTACAAAGGTCTAACCAAATGAAATGTATTTTGAAGGATAGTGTGTCAGAGGGTAATCAGAAGGAGAACTGGTTGTGGTTATTAAAAGATTATCAAGGGAGAATGTTGAATAGAAAAGAAGGAATTTGCTAGTTGCTGGTGCTCAGGCCTGGAATACTAGCTACTCATCAGGCCAAGATCTGGATTGTGGTTCAAAGCCAACCAGGAAAGTAAAGTCCATGAGACTCTCATCTCCAATTAAGCACCAGAAAACCAGAAGTGGTGCCTGTGACTCAAAGTGGTAGACTACCAACCAGCCTTGAGCTGAAGAGCTCAGAGATAGTGCCCAAGTCCCAGTTTAAGCTGGGACCAAAAAAGTAAAAAAAAAAAAAAAAAAAAAAAAGAATTAAGAAGTATATATATCTTCTTGTAAAACATGGTATTTGGTTTACATGATCCTTCAAAGCTAATCTTTCCTTTGTCCAGAAATTTTATGCAGTTGTATTTCAATTACAGACCTATCTCACTTTACAATCCCTAGTCCTTCTGTCTATACAGATCTGGTGTCTGGTAATATATATAATCTCTCTACAGAGAGCTCCTATAAGGATATTTGGAGAAAGGACCAAAGATAGGGGCTATAATTGGATTGTTATTATTGTTTTTAACCAGGGAAATAGGATGAAATAAATGATTGGGGAAGGAAGCGTTGCTATCCGTTTTCTATTTAGGAAAATTTTAAGAGATAAATTTAAACTGCAAGTGAAATTGGAGGAAACAGGAGAGAATCGAGGGAGAATCCATGCAGAGAGTGAGCATGCGCTGCTTACTGAGGCTGCAGCTTGTTAGTGGAGACTTACAGAGTGGCACTGGGCGAGCACATCCAGTGACTTGTTCCTAATAATATGCTCTCCTTTAACCACATTCCTCACATATATGCTTTCATAAAGAAAAGCTCAAGAATTAGAAAAGTGGCTAATTTATAGATTATTTCCCAGTTATTTCCATGTGAAGGCACAGATTGTCACCAGCAATCTTCTGGAATATTCCTCAGAAATCCTTCCAGAGCCAACTTGTTTGTACCCTAACCCCCAGCAGTCTTTTGTCCCTCCCCTCTACTCTCATTTTACACACATTAACTCTTGGCTCATCAAAGGTTTATCACTTTGCTAATGGGAAATGGTTTTAAATTTATTATATGATCAGCATTTCTTTTCCTCCTTTGTTCCCTTCTCCAAAACAAAAGTCAATGTTAATTTGCTTTACACTCACCTTTGCTGGAACCCATCTATTGTCTGCTTGATAATGGAAGAAATTTGAATTTGAGCTGAGGCCGAGTTTAGAAAAGGTACAATCAATGAACAATAAATATAGACCCTAGGGATTTTTGAGAGTGAAAATATATCCTACCTGATGCCTGCCGAAGCATGACAGGCTGCTCTTCTGAGAAAGGAATTAATGTGATAAATTAGACTTAAAACATTTCTATTGAGTCATTGCCAGAAGACAGTCATATGGAGGCATTCTTTATTTTCACATCATAGAAAATTTAGAAAAAATCTATATCAACAAAGGTTATGTTATTGTGCATAAAGTAAAAATACCACAAGGTTAATTATAGAAATTATTCATGGTTGGCATATGAACAGACATTTTCCTTTTTCATTTATGCCTGCCATAGTTTCTATAGCATTATTTTTCCTTTGATCTATTCATTTAGCCAGCCAACTAGTCAGGTAGGTAGCTAACTAATATACAATCCGTCTGTGGCTTTGCGCTAAGCTCATGAAGATGAATGAGACACATTGAGTTTCCAGTAGAAGAAAATGCTCTATCTCTTATTTGGGATATATTGTCCCATGTTTCATTATAGGATTCCCTGCCCTATCTGTCACTGTGGGCTCCACTTCCACATTCCATGACTGGTGACCCCACAAGCCAGAGCACAAACCTGACAGTCTTTTCTAAGGCTACAACTTTACTCTTAAGCTAAGTTTTAGGGAATATTCATTAAAAGTCCCAGTATAATTTGGTATGCAAACATGTCTCTCTATATAAAACATAGGTGAATATTGAATAAAACCAGAGGGAAAATGTACAAGTATTTAAACAATGAAGAGTGAACAAAAATTTGACTGCATTGTACGTTTCTAGGGAATTTTGGCTCTGAGTCTCAGGAAGGAAGCAGAGCAGGTGCAGTGGTGCTGGCAAGAGGTGCTGGTGAGAATGGCACTGCCTGGCAGCTGGAGCCAGGCTGGGTAGGGCTCAGAGGCTGTGCTCAGAAACTTGGACTGCATCCCTGAGGTTCCAGGAAGCCACCATAAATGAACATTGCAGTGAAACTCCCAGAACAGTTTCACTGTTTTTGGTAAGCTGATATCGGGCGTTGTTTAAAGTTTGTTGAGTTAGCAAAATAAACTGGATATAGTCCTGTAGATGGTGAGTCACAAACACTCCCTTCTGATTCCATTAACCACTAAATAGGTGCACAAACTGGGACAAGCTCTTGGTCCAAGGTGAGATTTAGTCTCCTAATTTATACCAAAGGGGAAGGAAATGTCCACCCTTTGCTTCCAAGAAGCCATTCTGTGTCTCAGGAAGGCATACCCACAAAACACTGAGTAAATGGTTAATCTCTCAGTGTTACATAGGATGCTAATGAGTGAGTCACTTCATAGATGTTTCATAATTTTTCATAAGTGAATTTCCAAACCATGTGTCTATTTTTTAACTCATACAACGTGACCTTAATCAAAGGATTAAGGGTTTATACCTCTTCTAGAATGTTGTTTTACTTTGTTTTTACAGGACCTAAGCACAGCCTCAAGTACCATAATTCAGTAGGTGCACAATAAACATGTGTGTGTGTGTGTGTGTGTGTGTGTGTATGTGTGTGTGTGTTTGTGGGTGTACACGTGCATGCATGTGCCAGTCCTGAGGCTTGAATTCAGTACCTTGGCACTGACCCTGAGCTTCTTTTGCTAAAGGATAATGCTCTACCACTTGAGCCACAGCTCCATTTTTAAAAATTTCTTTCAAGTAGTTTATTGGAGATAAGAATCTCCCAGACTTTTCAGCCCTGTCCAGCTTTGAACCATGATCCTCAGATCTCAACCTTCTAAGTAGCTGGGACTACAAGTGTGAGCTATCAGCTCAAAGCACAATAAACACTTTTGTTTGCTTCTCTTCCTGTATCTAACTGTTCTGCCCTAAGTTCTATTTATCCCCTAGCTCCAAAGAAATCAATCCTTTTCCTCACCTCTTTTCCTCTTTCCTCTCCCCATTGTTCTCCTTTTCTCTCTCTTCCATTTCCTTTTCTTCTCTCCCATCATCTCATCTATGTTTGTGTACCTTTGTATCTCTCTTTCTCAGAGTTTCCATCTCTGTCTCTTTTTCTCCTTGTGCGTTCTCTCTCTCTCTCTCTCTCTCTCTCTCTCTCTCTCTCTCTCTCTCTCTCTCTCTCTCTCTCTCATTTTTGTTGTGCCTTATACATATTCCTTTATGTCCTGCTATATAGCCTGGATTCACCAGAAGCTCTTCGATTCTCTTGCTCAGTTATAGTGTAGACCCCCCCCCGCCTTTTCTCTTTCTTACTGTTTCTAATCTCCATGTCCAAAGTATCACTGACCTTGAGTTCACTATTCAAATTTAAGACTATTTTGGTGTCTAAATGTTTGCTCCAAGCCATTCATCCCAGGGGCCTCAGTCATTTGCTTCCTTTATATTCTTTAACTCCATTCTGTGCTATTGAAACAGGTAATATTAAAATAAGTTTCACTCTATCAATATTTCAGTGATTTTATTTTTACAGTAAGCATTACATGTGTCCCTAGATTGTATAACCCTCTAATTTTCATATAATATCTAAGAAATTAAAACTTTTTGTTCTTTCCATGGAGCTTGAAAAAGGGTGAAGAACAAACAGGTAGGAGATTACTTGTCCATCAAGGCGAGAGGAGTGGAATAGCCATGAATAAAGTGCCATGGGTGTTTGGAGTGGTCCCTGACTAACTAAGCCCATCAATCTGAGATGTTCTGAGGGAGGATGACTAAAAGAGAAGGAATTTGAGAATCTCTAAGAATAATTATTTATATATCCAGTCATCTCATCTGTAGCTCAAGTTGTAAGAAAAACAACTTCAGAGGGATCTCAAAATTATGGACAATTTAAACAAATTAAAAGAATCATACACTATGATCAAGTAGGCTTCATTCCACAGATGCAAGGCTGGTTTAACATTCACAAATCAATCAATGTAATATATCACATTAATAGAGCTAAGGATAAAAATCATATGATAATTTCTCAGGACGTGGAGAAGGCATTTGACAAAATACAACATCCATTCATGTTGAAAGCACCTAGAAAAAATAGGACTAAGAGGTACATTCCTCAAAATAGTGAAAGCCATATATGAAAAATCTTCAGCCAGTATTGTACTAAATGGTGAAAGACTGGAACCATTCACCTTAAAATCAGGAACTAGACAGGGATGCCCACTCTCTCTACTTCTCTTCAATATAGTGCTGGAACCCTTAGCCAGAGCAATAAGGCAAAAAAGGACATCAAAGGGATCCACATAGGGAAAGAAGAAATTAAACTATCCTTATTCGCAGACGACATGATCCTCTACTTGAGTTACCCAACAAACTCCACTCCCAAACTTCTAGAATTAATGAACTATTTTAGCAAAGTGGCAGGATACAAAATTAACCTTCAGAAGTCAGTAGCCTTCTTGTATACCAACAATACACAAACAGAAGGCTAAATCAAGAAAATGATCCCATTTGCAATAGCCCCCAAAAGAATAAAATACCTAGGAATATACTTTACCAAAGATGTAAAGGAATTATTCAATGAAATCTATAAAAGCATAATGAAAGAAATTAAAGAGGACACTAGGAAATGTAAAGACATCCCATACTCATGGCTAGGGAGAACCAACATACTGAAAATGGCTATACTGCCAAAATTGATATACAAATTCAATGCAACCCCCATCAAAATCCCAGAGACATTCTTTACTGAAATAGAAGATATAATCCAAAGATTCATATGGAACAAGAAAAGACCTAGAATAGGCAAAAAGAGCAATGTTGGTGGTATTACAATACCAGACTTCAAACTCTACTATAGAGCCGTAATAACAAAAACCGCTTGGTATTGGCACAAAAACAGACCAGAAGATCAGTGGAACAGAATAGAAGACCCAGAAATAGAACCACATACCTATAGGCAATGTGTATTTGACAAAGGAGCTAAAGATATACAGTGGAACAAACACAGTCTATTCAATTATTGGTGCTGGTAAAATTGGGCAGTCACATGCAGAAAACTAAAAATTGACCCTAGCCTTTTGCCATGCACAAGCATTAACTCAAAGTGGATCAAAGACCTCAACATCAGACCGGAAATTGTGAAACTGCTACATGATAAAGTAGGAGAGACACTGGAACTCATAGGGACAGGCAAAAGATTCCTGAACAGAATCCCAGGGTCACAACAGATTGGAGAGAGACTCGATAAATGGGACTACCTAAAAATAAAAAGTTTCTTTACAGATAAAAACATAGTCGCAAAAGTAGAGAGATAGCCAACCAACTGGGAAAAGATATTCACCAATAATACATCTGACAAATGCTTAATATCCAGTATCTACAGGGAACTCAAGAAACTAATCCCCCGAAAACCCAATAAACCATTCACTAAATGGACAAGGGAACTAAAGAGAGACTTATCAGAAGAAGAGACTAAAATGGCAGAAAAGCATATGAGAAAATGTTCATCATCCATGGTCATAAAGGAAATGCAAATAAAAACAACCCTAAGATACCACCTCAACCCAACAAGAATGGCCAAGATTTTGAACTCAGACAATGACAGTTGCTGGCAGGGTTGTGGAGAAAAAGGAACCCTACTACACTGCTGGTGGGAATGTAAACTAGTTCAGCCAATCTGGAAAGCAGTATGGAGGTTTCTTAAAGAACTGAAAATGAACCTTCCCTACAATCCCGCCATACCACTTCTGGGCATCTACCCTGAACATCATAACCCAAGATATGATAAGGGCACCTGCTCAGCTATGTTCATCTCTGCACTATTCACAATAGCCAGGTGATGGAAACAATCCAGATGCCCTACTGCAGATGAATGGATACAGAAAATGTGGTGTATATATGCACAATGGAATTCTAGATAGCCAACAGACAAGATAAAATAATGGCATTCGCAGGGAAGTGGATGAATCTAGAGTGAATCATGTTGAATGAGACAAGTCAGGACCTAAGGAACAAAAGGCGCATGGTATCCTTAATATGTGGCTATTAAATCCAAACAGTACAAGAGCGAGGACTCAATATCTGCATACCCAATGCTATGGACATGGTAATGGAAATATAAATATAACTATATAAACATAAAAACCTATGACTTTATGGACCTAATGTTTTATTTCATAAATTAATATGTTTCTATGACATACAAACCCTTAGCCTAATTTTGATTAAGTTCTAAATACTAAGTCCCAGTGATTGTAAATAGAGATTCCCTCCTTGAACACTTGTTTGTTAAACTTGTCATTTAAAATATGATGTAAAAATCAACATTAATAAATTCTTTAATAAAAAGGCAGTAAATTCAACAGAACAACCCCCAAAAATAATATGGACAATTCATGTGAAAGTGAGGAAAACATGACGTGGAAAAACAATAGGAAGAAACTAAAGCAAAAATCTAAGACTGGGTGAGTCTCTGATCCTTAAGCTTGTGAGGGATCATCACAGATTTGGCTCTGAGCTAAAACAAAGAACTGCAATGTTTTCTGAAATGAATCAGAGTATAATTAAGATAAAACATAAACCAGCTCCCAACAGATCTGAACTACTTTTGATATGGAGAGACATTTATTTTGTGGAGGGAAGAAGGAGGTTCCTATGAAACATGACAATGATTTTGAACAACATTGTAGCAGTCGATGGGACAATCAGATCTGACGAGTTGTTCTTACATCATTCCTGATGGGAAGCAGGGGCAGGATGTCCCTGCCAAGTTCAATGAAAGCAATTCTGTGTTTTCAGGTGCATAACTCAGAACAATAAATACAATTTTGCCAGGTAGGGCTGGCATGAGGAGTTGAAGAAACATGATGAACTGCAACAGGGGGTTGTGAAAGTGCCCAGAGTGCAGAAGTTGGCATGGCTGTAGCTTTGGGTGTGTCTAGGATTTCTCACTGCCTGTGGGATCACATCCAAACTCCCTTCTATTGCACACCAGGCCCTTGATAATATGGTTGTGTGCTTACCTTGAGTGCTATAAGCATTGCCACACCTTGTCTCCACCCTTGAACTAGAAGATTCAATCTTAACTTTTTATTTTTTGCTTCTTATGTAGCCCATAGTCTTTGATGATTATACCCCTTTGTTGAGGCAATACCCTTCTGCCCAGGATGCTGCAATGTGCCACCTACCTATCTCTACCTTCCAGGTCTAACTTCTATTTGTGTTTCAAGGCTGGGTCTCTTCCATCTGTAAAGAAGCTCCCAGACCGAGTCAGTACCTCTCCTCTTCATGATGGAATGCCTTTGTCTATTTTCTTTGTTCTCTTGCTTAGCTTTGTGGTTGTAGATACGTGACTGTCTTTGCCTTCTCTATAGTCTGAACTGATAAGATTTAATCCTATTCATTTGTGCACCTGGCAGAGCATGGCCCTTCAATAAATATTTGTGAAAAGTAGGAAGAAAGGAAGGATAAAGAAAGGATTGAAAGAAGGAAGGCAGAAGGAAGGAAAAAAGAAAGGATGAAAGGAAAGAGTGAAGGAAAAGAAAGGGTAGAGAGCATAATAAAGGAAGGGAAGGAGGGAAGGAAAGAAGGCAGAGGAAGGAATGAAGGAAGAAAGGAAAGACAGGAAAGGAAGGAAGGGGAGAAGGAAACAGGAAGGAAGGAAGGAAGGAAGGAAGGAAGGAAGGAAGGAAGGAAGGAAGGAAGGCAGGAAGGAAGGAAGGAAGGAACTGAGGCCATGTCATATACACATGATTATTCTAGAGTAGTTGGTAGAAAATAATTACTCAGGATTCCTATATCTCTACTAAAGATTAAGGGTTTAATATTATAGAATATGGAAAACCAGTTAACATGGCAATTCAGCATTTAGGGAAGCATTGGTCATAGGCTAAAGGAAAAATAAACCATTTGGTCCTTATCGCAGTTGCACTGCTGTGAGACAGTGCAGAACAGAACTGAGAAGGGCAAAGGGTAAATTGTTAAGACTTGTTAAGATGCTGGAACCAGTTTCTGTATTTCTGAAACCACTTTAAAGACACTGCTTGACATCTACTTTACCAGCTCACCAAGTTTTTTCCTGGATCATTGTTTATTATTTTAACACTGACATCCAAAAAGGACATCAATCTTAGAGGCACAAGTCAATGAATCTGATGTATTTATACGGCTGTTAAGAGCACGCTGATCAAGCAGAGTACATTCCGACTATAGCAGAAAGGTCTCTGTATCTCCCTCCAAGGCAGCAGCATTTCCCAGAGGTAGCTGATTTTCAGAGTTCTGCCATCTTCTATTAGATTTTCCTTCCCTTTAATTTGCTAGAATGGAACTACATAACCCACATTCCTTTATATCTTCCCTCTATGTTCCTATATTTGATCATAATTTTTATTGACCTGTGGTAATCTACTTTATGAACATATGCAACTTTGTTCATCTATTGTATGGATGGGTACTTGGTTTGTTCTCTAGCTTGGATATTTTATGAACGATGTTTCCATTGTTTAGTGCCCTTAATTGCTTCATCAGTTCGACTTTGACTATAAATGCAGTTATATCCCCAATGCCTTTTACTTGGAATTCAGCAAGTCCTCATAGTGAATGCTATTAATTTCAAAGCACTGGGTTCACTTTACAGCTCTGGGCCAACTTTATTCTTGATTAAATTAGGATATCTCTTTGAAGTCATTTGATTCTAAAAACCAAGTCTAGTCAGACCTGTGCAAGAACACTCTGAGTTGAAGCTGAATCACCACCCACTGTTGTCACTGCTGAGGCTGACATGCATTAAACGCCCCCAAATTGCTGAATAAGTAAATGAATGTTAATCATAGTTGGCAAGTTCACCCTTAATCTTCCCTTGTCTCAACAATAAGCCTTCCTCTTAGACTTTTTAGTCATAGAACAAGCCAACGTGGGATTCATGGGTAAGAAGTGAATACACACACACGACACAATGTGTTCTGGTGGCCTCTTGGTTCATCTTAGATGAAATAGGAAATGTGACCATTGCTCGGCTTTCACCATTTCCAGAGTCACCGATTCCTCAAGATAACATTCTGTAAAACAGGGTCTGTTTGCTGGGCATCAGTTCCTGTGACACACGTTCTCAAGTACAACTCAGGATTGAGAGCCGATGTTACGTGACTTCTGAGCTATTCTGGCTCAGTGAGTACATACTTGGACTATTTACCTACTCTATTCATTAGTTTAATAGCAGCCTATGTGTGGTCATGCTTTTCAGAACATATCTTATCTTGGCTTAGAAACTTGTGGGTTAAGGAGGCTGTTAGTGATCACCAACTCAGTGTTCAAATCGAGACTTATCATGTGAATAATTAAACCCATCAGATGTTTTTGTTACACAATACAAAAAATAACTGGTTTGACTACTACAAAGATGGCAGTGTTTTAGATACTTTTCAAAGGGAAGATGCCTCAGTGTGTAATTAATTTCCACGCATTCTATTAGCTAAAGCAGGAATGTTAATGATGACACATAGTAAAATTTGATTAATTTTGAGAAGCCTTTGCTATGGCTCTCGATGTGTGGCTGTGGTTTGATTTCCAAGAGACTCCTTGGAATGAATGGGAAGCCTCTTCTGGATAGTTAGTGGAGCCACTTATCTCTCTCTCCGGGAGACCACACCGTTATGTCCAAATAGCAAACTAGGATGCCCTCTTGGATATTCCCAAGGCATACATATTTTAACCATCAAAAGTAAGCTCTTTTCACAAATTTTGTGAGAGCTTGTTCCATCCTTTTTTTACCTTTCATGATGATTTACCTCATCTTTTTTCCTTATTGTCTGCTTCCTCATAGTTAATTTTCTTTCCACTATAATAACTCAAGCCTGAGCATTCTAATCTGCAAATGTGACTGTTGTTTCTTCAACTTCCAGCATCAAACCTGACACTACCCTTTTCCTAAAGTGATTTTTTTTCCCTTAAAACAAATAGTAAACCACCGGGCTGGTGGCTTACAATTGTAATCTTAGGTACTCAGGAGATGGAAATGTGTGGAATCACTATTGGAAGCTAGCTGAGGCAAGAAAATCCATGAGGCTCAATTTACTATGAAAGCCAGAAATGGAGCTCTGCATCAAATGGTAGAGAGCTTAAAAATTAAGAAACAGGGCCTAGTATTGGCACACACACACACACACACACACACACACACACACACACACACACGATGACAACAACAACAACAGCATAGAGAAAACCTAAAACAACAAGAAGAAAATACTCTCATTGTCTTCTAGGAGCTTTCAAATTAAAGATGTCTTTGTCATCATGTTAGTTCTCATTATATTAGATGCTGTAGTCTGGTGTTCTCCTCTAAACCCCTCTCTGGTGGGTGTCTGTGACTCCCTTAGTAACAAATTTTCTTCAGTGGTTCCATGTATTTTATGTTTTCCTTATATACCTACAAAATTTATAGATGAGTATGTCCTCATAATGCAAAATTCAAATATCTGAAATTATAGAAAGTGCAATAAGGAAGTCATACTTATCCCATCCATTCCTTGATCCAGTGCCTTGCTTTATAAACATCGATGTCTATGCAGACTCTCTTCTGCCACTGTGAGCCATTCTTCTCTATTTTCTAGAAGATTTCATGTCACCCTATAAAACTTGGGTACTAACTGTTCTAAGCAAATTTCTCTGAATCTCCACTTCAAAACAGATCTGCTTCTCCAGGCTGTGTTTCAAATGATATATATTTTAAGAGTAGCATTCACACATTTTCAGTTATTCTCTAATTATTGATATATTTGCATTTATCTTCAGTTAAAAGATAAGCTCCATTAAGGAAAGGAAAATTTTCTTACTTGGTACCCCCAAAGTGTGTTAAGTAAATGGCTTGTGAGAAAATTAGTAAGTTGTTTGACTTGTCATGGGGGGTCCCTTTGAAGCATGAGACAGGAAATAGCCACAGAGAAAAGGGCATTGACATAATCTTATCTACACTGATAAAGTCAGATCATGTTTTCCCCTAACCTAAATTCACAGGCATCCAAGAAACCCATCCTGAAGCAGAGTACAAGAGGGAACACATTTACATGGATTTAAGGATGTCTGGCAACAGAAGCTATCCTCTGAGGATTAATGAGCTAGCAATTAGGAAAAGAATTAGTAACAGTAAATTCTTTATCCATGTGCATGATAGCATCTGTGTATTCTCTGTATTAAGACTGGAGCTCTGAGATGAAGAATGTGAGGTAGTTTCACTGTGATAATATTCTATTAAATACCAGATCAGGAAGTCTGGCAAGGGCTGGCCTACACCACTGAGGATCAGAAATTTCAGAAGAAATGCAAGGAAAATAGGATCTAGATACAGAAGAGATATCATACAAACATTTGTGCACTGCAATAGGAATAATATTTAATAGTATTTATTTTTCAGCTTTTCGTTGCCTGCCTTGATAAAGTACCTGACAAAACCAACATAAAGGAGAAAAGACTTATTGTCGCTAATTTCAGAGGTCCATAATTTTCTTAGTCCCTTGTAGAGCAGGAGACTAGGGATGAGGAGAAAGAGAATTGTAGCAGGATGAGTGATAGAGATAAACCATACACATAAATGGGCATGTTGAATTGAAGTCCTTAGTGAATTTGTGTGGTATCTATCATTGTGGCAAAGTGCAGTATCTGCTGGGAAGCATGTATTAACTAATACTGTTCACATAATGGTTTTTGAAAAGCAAAAAGAATAAAAGGAAGGGTCTAGGGGCCTAATATCTTCTTCAAGGACACATCCCCAGTTACAGTCATGATCTACCAGTACCTGGCTTGAATTATCTTAGTTTCAGTATATATATATATATATATATATATATATATATATATATATATACTCATGTAGAGAAAAAGTAATATATATATATATATTACTTTTTCTCTACATGAGTACTTAATTGTCTCTTAGATCTTGGTTTTGTGCTAATACCTATAGCCTCAGAAAGAGGCTAAGGCACAAGAAAGAGGATCTGAAGCTCAAGACTAACTTGGGCCACACAGTAACAACCTATCTCAGTAAACAGCTACAAAATATTGAATATTTTCTCTATCCATATTCTTCTTGCTCTAAGTCAGTTCTTACCCACATCACTCCCTAGCTCAGAAAGTTGTTCACATAAATGCTAATATTTTATTTGTCCTTATTTTGTTTATCACTATTTTCAAATGGTTGTACAAAGGAGCTTCAATTTAATGACTCCATTTATGTATACAGTTTATCTCTATCGGTCATCCCTGGTGTAATTCTATTTCTTGTAGGCCCTTGCCCATTCCATCTATACTGACCTCTTTACTTCCCATGCAAAAATGGCCAAGTCCCATCAACTCTATATTCTAAGGTTCTGTTTGTAACTAGATTTCCCCTTATGTCCCTCTGTCTGTAATTTGGTTCAGACATATTTTCTCTCTAACCTGCACTAATTCCTCCACACTAAACCAAATCAGTTTCTTTCCTGATCTTTGTATCACTAGCCGTTTACTTCCCAAATTTTCTATGAGGAAAACTGGCCGAAACACAATTAGGATCACATCAACCCTCAGATTTAAATCTTCAAAAGGTTCCCAAAGTCAGATAGGTTAAGATCTAATTCAATAAAAATGGACAAAAATATCAACAGCAGTGATGATGACAGATGCTCCCCTTGCCTTGTCCCCATCAACTCTGAATGTCATGAGTAGGTTGAAGAGCTTCCAACCACTGCTACAGCACATTCTCTATCTTGTATTCTGTCTCTTACCTTCCCACCCATGCACGGTTTGGTGGATTCTTCTTACTTTAATGTACAATGCACACATTTGCCTCTTTCAACTACCTTTCCAGTTGGTAACCCTTGTTTTGGCTGTCTTATGATTTTGCACACATGCTCCTCTCAAAGCACTTTAGCGGGCAGATGGCGTTGTGACCATCTGTTTACCCACCCGGTTTTCTCATTAGGCAGAGATCTTAACTTTTGTTTTTCAGATGTGACACATTTCACAGATGAGATCCAATCGCACGACTCATTTCTACCCACATTCCCAGTGAGATGACTACAGCTGTATTTCCCCCTCTCACTCCACCAAGTCTATTATTAGAGTATAGAGACTGAGAGATAATAATGACCTTGGGTCTGCCCCTGAACACATTTATATGAGTTTATGAAAAACTATTTAGAACTCTCATTCTAACCTCTGACTGCCCAGTTTTAAACCTTAGGTTCATCGCTTAAAGTCCAGACCTCAAAGTGATCAAGTCCTAAAACGTCTATTTCTTTTTCTGTAAGATTTGTAATAGTAATTATCTGTAGATACTTTTTTGCCAGTCTTGGGCTTGAATTCAGGGACTGAGCACTGTCCTTGGGTTTTCTCAAGGCTAGCACGCTACCACTTGAGCCACAGCACCACTTCTGGCTTTTTTTTCTATGTACGTGGTACTGAGGAATTGAACCTGCGTCTTCTTGCATGCTAGGCAAGCACTCTATCACTAGGCCAAACTCCCGCCTCCTCTAGATGCTTTTTTATGAAAGAGTTAAAGGGGCTAATTATTATAGATCACTTAGCATTTTATGTATACTGATTTCTCCATTAGTAGAGTGTATTAGCTAGCTTTTTTGTTTTTGTGGTATAAGCTCTGACTTTGCATGAGTACTTATGTAAAAAGACAGATATAGTGATTCCTGAAAGTTTTCTGAATGTCAGCTACTCATGTGATTAGGGAAAAAGATCATATCTGTAATACTGGGCAAGATAGAAAAATAGTGATATTTAAGAGCATCAAATAAACACAGTGTATGGAGGAGATACAAATGTTCCCTTCCAGACAAACCTGCCATCCAGGAGTGAAGAGGGAGAAAGCTCTTCAAATCTCTGGCGGCAGAGCTGTGTACGGAACCTACAATGAGATCAGCTTTGTTCAATGATACAAAGAGAAAGGCACTTCACCAGGAGAGGGTCCATCAACCTGAACACTCAAGAGCAAGAAACACATCTGATGATTGGAAAGGAAATTCTTTAAGTGTGAATAGGTCTGAGTATAATATAAGCCTTGTCAGTTATGGGATTCCAGCTGTTGTTTTATTGCTTTTAATTTCCCATTAGTGGCTCAATGTCTGGGAAAGGTATCCAGACTCTAGGAGAGGAGCTAAGGTCAGAATTGTTGTTCCTGTCTCTGCCAATATTTTCAACAGTGTTTAAACAAAGTCATTCTCACAATCATGCATGTGATGCTTACTTCTTACAAGGAGTGATTGTGTGCTCAAATAAACTTTTTTAGTGTGTTTATCCCTGTCCTATCCTTTCTTATTACTTGCCTACCCTCACTGGGACATGAGATCCTGGTAGAATGTAGAAGTCATTATGTTGTATATGGCAGTGGTAGCTATTCATGGCATGGGTCAGGGCATGAAGTGTGTATACTATGTCCTCTCACTTCTCCCACTTTATAGGTTCCATGCTTTTGACCAGTTATGGGCTGGCAAAAAGCAGAGTGGGTGCTCCAGCTGGAGTAAACATTTTACCACTTACCCAACAGATTAACAGGTACCTACTAGGGCCCTTGTTGGTGGAATATAGTTAAGTATACTGGCATGGAGGAGTAAGTATTCTGTACTCTGTGGCCTACCTAAGTTCTCCAGAAATTCTTTCTTCTGAACATAACTCATCTCACTACTAAAAACCTTGGAAAGGAAGAGGGAGCATTCTAACCAGATTTTGACTTATATGGGACCTGATTTCCAGAAGTGAGTTTGCTACTACTAAGGACTTAGTTGTGCAGTCTTGAAGAGCTGAGTGTGAGTTCATTATTATTTGCAATTCTTGTCCTAGACAAACTTAGAGATATTTGCAAGAAGGACCTAACCAGCTCTCTCATTGCCTCTCCTATCTGATTTCAAGGCTATTTGTGAGGTTTTAAGGGGGTTCAAGTAATAAAGCACAAATGTAGTTTTCTGGCAGCTAGACGGTGGCTCGTACAAACATTTGATTAGAACATTCAGCACTTACAAATATTAAACTTGTGATAACGGTGCCCTTATTATTTCAAACCCTGAAGTCAGAATTTTCTGGTCTTGAGTACTAATAGGTACCATATATTTTTTTTCTGTTTAACAGCAGACACAATGGTCACTTTAAAGTGACTATTAAAGGATTAAATCAGTCTCAGTAGGCTTATAGGAAATCTACAACACACACACACACACACACACACACACAGGCACTTAATACCCGAGATCAGAGTTGAATTCAATGAAAATTTTCATAGGAAGCTATAGCTAGACAGCAATCACTTAGCAGCTTCTCTTCATGGCCTCTGAGAGAAGCAATGAGTGATCAGCAGTTGGGTTAGGTGACTTTTTATTAAGCAATGCATGGATAGACCTGAACTCCTACCTAACTATTCATTTAATCTCTTTCCGGTGAATGGATGGCTTAGCATTATGCTTTGTTGTCAGTCTTACAATTTATACAAATGGCACTCCTGATACAAACTCATTTCTCCCAGCTGGCTTTTTATAAAATAATATACAAATAGTTACATTCTTTGGCAATATGTCCCCATACCATTACAGAACAGATATCAAGAGTCAAAATACTGCAGTGTTTCAGGGATTGGTGTCATGGATGCTCCCTTAACAAGTTTGAGGCAGATGGTGGTCCAGAAGGGGTGGGAGCCCTCGACTCCCAAGTTCTCACAAAGCATGGCAAAGCAGGCTTCCTTCTGCCAAAGCCTTGCAAGATTTGGCCTCAAGTAGAATTGGACCTTGTCCTTCTGTTTCTTCCATCTTTCCCCCACCTTCTGTGTGGAGATGTTGCCTGTCTCAGTTGCCATGCTGTTAGTTAAAGCCTGCCAAAGCTAACATGTGCATGTGTGTGTGGCCTACATAATAACATCTAGACATTTAAGAGGAACTATGTAAGTATTCCCCCCTCTCCAGATTGGATTTGAGCTTCCTGAATGCCCCCCTACCCCTTTGACTTTCAGGCTTTCCTAAGATGGAATTCTGCTTGTCAACAATTTTTATTGATAGATGACCTATCTGAAGTTTACTTTCATGTCTAAATGATGGCCATGTCTGTAAGTCAAGTTGTTATTGGGTCACATAAATATTCCAATGGTCAGATCCTAAGGTGCCAATGATCCTAGGAGACAGAAATTTAGTTGGTATACGAATGATCCGACTCTAACCATTGATTGGCTTGAAATAAGGTCTTTTGTGTCAACTGTAGCCACTGATCCTTTCCCAGCTATGTTCAAGGAATAGTATTTTAGGGAAACAATTTCCTGGTGATTCCAACATTGTAAGTAGAAATCAAAATTTTAATATACAAATTTTTGTGACACTGGCTTTGCAGCAGCTCTGAGCTATGATTATGTCTTTTTGTTGATTTTTATGATTTTGAGGGTTTTTTTGTTATCAAAGCATATAAATACATCCTTATCTACAAAGAAAATGCAAATTGAACAGCACTGAGATTTTATATTACCCCAGTTAGAAGGCTATCAAGAGAGCAACAACAACAAAAAAACAAAAGTTGGCAAGGGGAAAAGGAGACTTTTTACTCTGTTAGTAAATTACAAAGACTCCCTGGAAATAAAAATAGAGACTCCTTTTTAGTTAGGAATGGAATTAGCATATGATCCTTTGCTACAACCCCTAGGCATATGAATGTAACTTTTCATAGAATAGAGACACCTGCACACTCATGCTTATTGAATCACTCTTTACAATAGCCATGGTATGGAATCAATCTGAGGGCCACTGAATGACTAAAAAATAAGATGGGACACGTATACACAATGAAGTATCAGTTGTTCATTACAAAGAATGAAATTATTTTCTCTTCTAGAAAAATGGGTACAACTGAAGATCATCCTGTTAAGTAAAATAAGCCAAGGTGAAAAGATATATTTTTATTTGTATGGAGAATATAGATGAATACTACTACTGCTGCTAAATAGCAAATTAATAATAAATGATTTTAAGGGAAGGGACCAGTTAGTGGGAGGAACCAATCAGAGGAGGGTTAGGAAAGGAGAAAATGATGAAGGTGAATATGATTGAAGTTCATTTTATTTATGTATGAAAGTAGCACAATGAGAACCACAGAAAAGGGTTTTAGAAGGAAGAAGATGTATTAAGAGAGGGTAATAGAAAAGATAAATTCATTAAGTGTGTAATATGCATACTCAAAAATGTCAAAACAAAACCATACTGTTCAATTAATTTATACTTAGAAAAAAATTATGCCCAAAACATCAAGCTTGATATTTTCTACTTGATTCTACCCTTTTAGAAATCAAATTCAAATAAGATGTGCAGTATTTTGACCACAATTACGAAATGATAGCAAAGTGAAAATTGGCCAATGTATCACATTTCACTAGCTGGATGCCAGTGGCCCAGGCCTGTAATACTAGCTACTCAGGAGACTGAGAACTGAGGATCGAGGTTCAAAGCCAGTTATCTCCAGTTAACCACAAGAAAACCAGAAGTGGCAATGTGGCTCAAGTAGTAGAGCTATAGCCTTAAGCTGAAGAGCTCAGGGGTAGTGCCAGGCCCATCAAGCCCCACGAGAGGAAAAAAAAAAAAATAAGAGAAGAAAAGAAAATGAAACAAGAAAGTCCTGAATCCCAGCAGGGGTTCTCATTGTGGTCCCCTTCCTGGGTACATTACTGTTGTGGTCTTCATTGGTGTCAGATTCATTGTCTCCATCCAGTCTTACTCTTCACATGTTGTCCACATTCCATTAGTGTTGTACATTTCCACTCAGCCTATTTTAAATGAAACTCATTCTGTCACCTCTTTTAAGATAATTTCCTTTTGGTTCCTTATCTATGAGTACTAAGAAGCTTTGGAAAAATCAGCAAACATAGAGCTATAATGAAGTTAAAAATATCTCTATTTTTTAATTGTTATACTCTGGGTAACACAGTGGATACTGGAAATAAACAAGGTAATTTTCCTTAAAAATTGCCTATCAGTTCACTATTAATCAATATAGTAAGTGCGGAGTAAATGAAGTAATCGAATTTTAAAAATGTAAATATAGTGGCATCACACTTGCACAATGTAGTAAGATGGTTGAGAAGAGAGGACAATTTGATCTGATGGAAAAACATCAGCAAAAGCTGAGTAAAGCATTTATAGTTGGTATATTCTTAAAGGGAATGTTTATGCTTATCAGGAGGGCAAAGAAGAGAAGGGCACTCAGGGTAGAATATTTGGGAGGGGGTCGAGGGAGGAAAGTCCATCTTAGCCAGAAGTTCAACTTGGGCATGAGAGGATACTGTGCATTCCAAATCTGTAAAGAGTTATATGAACACGAAACGCATAAAAACATTGCCTTCACGGAAACGGTTATAGCCATTGTTGCTGTTATAGTGAATATTTTTGTGTGGCTAAAGGCCAGATGTCAAGATGTTCCCATTTCTCTGGGGAATGGTGATAATGAATTTGAGCTGTATCCTGTGAGGAAGCCCTGGAAAGATTTTAGATACAGAAGAGGCATAACCGAAACTGCATTTATAACAGCCAGGAGAAAAATAGTTTCACATAAGGCAAGAAGAGCTCGTTGGCAGGAACTCTTGGACACATCACATATAATGGAGTCAGAACAAAAGTTACAGCGAGAACCTAAAAGACATTTTGATCCTTGATAGAATCAACTGAATGTGGCCCTTAATTGACTATGGGAGAAAAGGAAGCCATCAGGGGGCAGGTTCAGGTTTCTAAAGAGAATGGTTTTTGTTGCATTTCAAGGAGATGATTTGTGTGGGAAAAGCCAACCAACCAGAGCTAAGTGAATGAGGGAGGTGAGGGAGACATTCAGGAAAACTTTTGTAACACTTAATTGTAGGAATGGACTGAGGCTGAAAGGACACACTTCAAAATCCCTACCACCAAAGTGGCGGTGATTACACAAGGCATTTGACAGTGAAAAGAGAAGAACATCAACGTCAGGACTGCTGTATGCAGACATTTAATGAGAGAGAAGAGGGGTGACCTGAGGATGCTTTAAAGGAGAGGTCAGAAATATGAAAGGAATACTGAATGGGAGGGGTAGAGGTGTTCTAAAACATAACAGAAAGATGGTAGGTTGCAGAATTGTTAAATCAGTGCTTATAACAAGTGAGGAGAGAGAAAATAAAGAGTAGAAAAACCAAAAAAAAGATTTCTTTTTATAATTATTCCCCCTCCAGTGAGAAACACAGATTAGACACATGCATTGACATGAGAAGGATAGGAAAAGGCTGTTCAGGCTTGAATACAGAGTTGAGAAAGGACATATTCATTCCTGAGTTTGGAAGAGGGTGTCAGAAGATGAAGTCAGTAGGGATGCCATGCTAAGGAGCCTGAACTTTATCTCAGAGGCAACATCAAAGCATGTGAAGTAGGATGGAGATAAGTTCAGGGTTGTGCTTTAGAAAGAACATTCTGACAGCTGTGAGGAGAAAGTTTGGGCTGGAGCCAGTCTGAGACAGGAGATAAGCCAAGAGGTTGGTGAGATCCCAGCCAGAGAGGATGAGAGTTTTCATGAAGGCCGAGTGGGCGCTGACTTCATCACTGCTTCCTGGGATTTGCTTATCTGTCTTTGATAGTGTGTGTAGCTTCCCAATAATATGTCCGTCATCCTGATAACGGCCATTGGTATGAAGCACCCACCACTGGCTCAAATTAGCTCAGAAGGTGGATGAAAATGATTTCCACTTTGTATGGGCATCTTTATCCCTCTAATACTGAAGAAACATTGTGTATCAGCACTATTGCAGATGGCCTCAGAGTATATTGAGCTTTGACCTCTGGGTGTGGCTTTTGCTACAGGCCTATAGTACAAAGTTCTCCTGGAGACTGAAGGAAGTCTCTTTTGTCCCATGTTCCTTACATGGAAGAGTACCTAAATTATCCTGTAGTATGTTTCTACCTTTTACCACAGATTCAAATAGCCTATGTTTTGTCATTGGTCCTTCTCAACCAGGAATGAGTTTCCTGGCCCAGGAATATGGGACAACATCTGGAGACATTTTGGTGGTCAAAACTAATAAGAAAAGTGTGACTTGGCCTAGCCAAGTATCTTACAATAGAGACAACCTCCAGGCCCAGTGCACAAGCCACTCCTCCAAACAGGGAATGATCTGGCTCTAATATCCACACTGCTGAAGTAAAAAAAAAAAAAAAGCTACTCTGAAAGATGGAGATGCTCTCATGAAAAATAAGGAATTTGTTCCACCATTATCTCAAAGTTAAATTTCCAGGTTCTTTATTTCCACTCATTTACCCCAAATTTATTTTTAATAAAAACTTGCTCTATAAGTTTAGTATTACTTTAATTTTTTTAAATTTCAAACATTGGATATATGTATGCAAGAACTAAAAAAATATTCATTGTAGTTACTTCTTTAGGCTATGAGTAGACAAAGAAAAATGGAAACATTTCATTAGCTTATATTGTCATGGTTTGGCCATAAACTCCTGAATATACTCAAAATCTGATATATTGAACAAGCTAATCATTATCATATTCTTCTTGTTGTTGGTGGTGGTGGTTGTGGATCTTAAACACAGGGCCTGGGTACTGTCACTGAGCAGTTTTGCTCAAGGTTAATGCTCTACCATTTAGAATTACAGCTCTACTTCCAGTCTGTTTGTTTGTTTTTGAGTGGTTAACTGGAGATAAGTATCTCATAGGAACTTTTTTTCCAGGATAGCTTCTAACCACGACCTCAGATCTCAGCCCCCTGAGTAGCTAGGATGACAGTAGCCTTCACCAGTACCCAGTCCTTAGGCTGCAATATGACTGTGAAGGTGAATGCTCTCATCCTCACATTTGTACTTGGAGATTTAAGCAACAGGTAGGAGATATTTACTGTCTCTCCAGGATATTATTTTCCATTTTCTTTTTTTTTCTGAGAAAAGATATTGTGTTTCTGTTACAACTCTATCCTTACAAGATATTTCGAGGAATGAACACATTCTGGCAGTAGATGTGTATATTTATAAGGCAGGAGACAATTCACACCTCCCACAATTACTAAAAATGAATTAGGTTTATCTTAGAAAGATAATCTGCCTTTTTAATTTAAAATGTGTGTGTGTGTGTGTGTGTGTGTGTGTGTGTGTGTGTGTGTGTTGTGGGGCTTGGACTCTGGGCCTGGGTGTTGTCCCTGAGCTCTTCAGCTCAAGGCTACCACCCTGCCCCTTAAGCCACAGCACCATTTCTGTCTTTCTAATTGTTAATTGGAGATAAGAGTCTCATGATCTTTAGTGCCTGGGCTGGCCTTGAACCATATCCTCAGATCTCAGACTCCTGGGTAGGTAGGATTGCAAGCCTGAGCCACCTCGCCCAGTAATCTATCTTCTTAGCAAAGCTTCCTTTCAACTTTTCCTACATTCTGAGTTCCATTTTAACCCCCTAGCTATTCTCCAGAATATTAGAAAGACAAAATTCAGGCACAACATTGCACTGAACATAAAACTAAAACATGAAACTGAAACATGCTGCCGGGTGCAGTGGCTCATGCCTGTAATCCTAGCTATTCAGGAGGCTAAGATCTGAGGATTGCAGTTCAAAACCAGCTCAGGCAATGAAGTCCGTGAGACTCATATCACTAATTAACTAATAGAAAACTGGAAGTGGTGCTGTGGTTTCCTGGGTTCGGTGATAGCCTTGAGCTGAAGAGCTCAGGGACAGTGCCCAGGCCCAGACTTCAAGCCCCATGACTGACAAAAATAAATAAATAAATAAAAACATAAAATGTCAGAAGGACATATAACTAGCATTCACATTTCAAGAAAATTGTTCGAAAGGATTATCTAAAAAGGTTGTTCTATTCCAGATTAAATAGCTCCTCAGAATTTGCAATGAGTCCCAAGAATTCCAGCTGGGGGTAAATCGTTTTGGCAGATGTTATCAGAATCTTTGGTTTAGCTGTGTTGAAATGAGCTTGGAAATGTCTTCTAGGAATTTCTACAAGTTGATATTGCTATTTTTCCATCAGATTTTACGATAAAAGGCAAAGTACTAAAATTTACTAATGCTATTTTTTTTCTTCAGCCTCTTCCCCACCCTACACCTCCTTGACAATACCGAGGCTTAAATTTGGGCCCCATATTTGAACCATTTGAAGCATGCATTCAGCATGGCATTTTTGGTGGTTTTATGGAGATGGAATCCCACAGACTTTTCTTACTGAGCTGAATTCAAACCATGATCCTCTGGATTTCAGTCCCCTGATTAGCTAGTGTGAGTCACTGCCATTGAACTTAAACTCAATCCTTACCTGATTAAAACATTGAAAATAGATGGGTGATGGTGGCCTACACTTGTAATTCTAGCTACTCAGGAGGCTGAGATCTAAGGATTTTGGTTCAAATTCAGCCGAAGCAGGAATGTCTGTGAGACTCTTATCTCCAATTAATCACATAAAAAGCAGGAATGATGTTATAGCTTTATCATTAAGCAAAAGGAGACCAGGAATAGTGCCCCAGGCCCAGGCTTGAAGCCCCAGAACCAGGAAAAAAACAGTTAAAAAAATGATATATAATAGCATTGTAGAGAAACCGTTAGCATTTGTTTAGAAAATACATCTGCTTTGTTTTGTTATTTAACGTTAAAAGGAACTAATAGCTTATATTATTAAGGATCCTTTTCTCTGGGCTTTTGTGAAAATCCGTGCATATCTTTGTCACTGAATGAATTTCATCAAATTTGAATTATCTCTTTGTGTTCCTGTCCCCTACATTGAAATGGAGGATCTTTGAACATATATCATATATATATATAATATACACATACTACAAGAACTACACATATATAGTTCTTATTCTCCCCATTGCCTAGCCCAATTATAAAAATTGAAGGGTGGATATGGATGAATGAGTAACAGTTGGAAACGCTAAGAGAGAATTCAGGTAATAGGTTGAAGGTACTGCTAATTTGCAATGAAAGCTACTCATAGAACATATTGTTAATAGATTTTTAGGGAAAACAATTCAAAATTCCAGAGTTAAAGATTTTAAGAAACAATAGACTTTTTGGGGGGGTTGTTTTTACATAAATAAAGGAATTTTTCAGAGCCTGTAATTTGTTCATGTGTATTTGGACATGTTGAGAACTGACTATGGAACACTGAATAATTTCATCAGGCATTCAGTGGGCTCTTACTCAGACAGTACTAGTTTACATTCAAAGACATTCAATGTATTATCTTTGGAAGAAAGTTCAGAGCCTTGAGTGAAAAAAACTAGAGACTTGAGAGGTTAAAACATGGGAAAACAAGATGAGGAGTGGGGTTGGGGGGAGGGAAATGGGGATCAAGACATGGGAAAGGGTATCAATGTATGGGAATTAATGCACCATCTATCTGGAAAATATCATGTAACCCTTCTATTAATTACAATAAAAATATATAAAAATAACACCCAGAGACTGTTGTATGAGTTTATGAATAATTTAATTTAGGAAACTATGAAATGTATGGAGCCTAAGTTCAGAGACAAGGGAAAAAGTAAAATTTAATTTGGAGAAACAGAAGTTCCTAAATTAAGTCACTATTAAGATGCATAAATTATACTTGCATTTCTTCATATACACATCTATATGTCATCTATCTATCTACCTATTCATTGATCTATTAATCTATTGTCTGTCTACAGAGAGAGATTTTATACTTTCTGTGTTACCTAAGTATGGACCCTTTTAAGCACTAACCTTGTGGTAGTAGCTTTGAAGACCCTTTGCTGCTGTCTTAAAGACATATGGAGGGTTTGTCTTGGACACCTGCTGAACATATGCTCACTTCAGGGCCTTGTATCTCCTTTCCCTACATCTAGAAGAATATTCCTGACTAGCATTTCTTACTGGGCTCTTCTGAATGGTGTCTCCTTAAAAATGCCTTCTCTATTTATAATATCTTATCATTGCTCTCTCTCAGGCTTCATATTTTTTTACACAACCCTGATAGCTGCTGGATATGTGAATATTATTTGCCTTTACCGAACTTTTCTTGACAAATCACTAAATGAGATGCTGATATCATAGTAGTGAATAAGGCAGGGATTACTCTTTTCTTCATGAAGATTTTGGACCTAGCTAAAGTTTGTTCTCTTTTCTCCATTCTCTGGGCACACTAGTCCTAAGGGGTAGGGGACACTTAGCATCTTTAGAAAAAAAAAGGCAGGAAAAAAAACCAAGAAGGATGCATTGATATTAAAGTTTGTACAAATTTTCCAACAGTGTGAAAAAATTCTGGTCATAGAACTAATGCAAAATATATTTGTGTATTAAATACACCTTTGTAAAAGGGTGAAATGCCATTGAATTCACATAATTACTACTGTTGGGCCAATATTTATTTTTCATTTCCTATTGTACTTCTGAGCCAAATTAATGAAAATGGACCCATCTTTTAAATAAGTAGATTGTCACCAAGCATAAATCAGTTACGTTCACACTCATATTAGTAATTTCAGGCTCACCAATTTTAGAAATTGATGCTAGGAAGGGCCTTGGGGATCACCCACTGCAACCCCATCATTTTCATGTTTGTGCTTACAGCACTATTTATGACAATCTGCTGCCATAAGCCATGGCTGAGAGGCATTAACAGACCCACGGGGATTCTCCACTGATGTGGCCTCTAATTGCAGCTTACAACTCAATCTTGGCATAAGAAAAGGAATTTGTTTTTTCCTGTACTGTAAATAGACCACTTCCATCAACATAAAATGTTTCTTGAAAGGAATCACAGAAACCAGCCCAGACAGAAGAGCCTGTGAGACCCATCTTTAATTAACCAGCAAAATACCAGACTGAAGACATGACCCAAGTGGTAGAGTACCAGACAGAATCAAAGCAACCAGGTAAAAGACAGGGAGGCCTTGGTTATAAGCCCCAGTATTGATAAAGAGTGAGACTCAAAGCATGTTAGAGTTTATCTCTGATTGCTAAATTATATTTTGTTGACTAGAGGAGATAATCTGGACTAAAAGAGTCTTATGCAATGCTCTGAACTCTTCTATTTTGAAAGACCTGATCTCAAAATTTAGGAGATGACAGAACTCAAATGAACATTCAGGCAGATTGTGTAACTAGAGAAGGAGAGATTAAACCCTTTTAGCAAGACACAGTTCATGGATCAGGAAAAGTCAACTTGCATGTGAGAATGAGATCGGAAGGCAATCTGTAAAACTGTCTCCAGAAAAGGAAGATGGATGTGATAACTTGAACTTGTGGTGTCACTGAGAACTTGAAACCTAAAAGAAAGCAGATCCCAGTTCATGGTGATCAAAACAAAGCAACTAGTGAAAACCAGGGCTGGAGACATGGCTCAATGGTTTTGTGCCAACTTACCAAGAGGTTGTTCCTGAGTTCTAATGATAGGTAGAACAAATCAACTTGTGGGAACAAGAGATTTGTTGGTAAGTTCAAGGACTTCACTGTCCTACTAAACCCACCAACAGTGTTAAAGATCTGTTATACATAACATGTGTGATTAAAGAGTCATTTTGCATAGTGTTATTTTTGGAAGCAGAATAAAGAAGGGATATTATCTACTTTCACCTTTTGTGTGTGTGTGTTTTGGTAGGTTATGGGGCGTAAACTCAGGGACTGTACTCTGTCATTGGGCTTTTTGACTCAAGGCTAATGCTCTAGAATTTGAACTATGGCACTGATTTCAGGTTTCTGGTGGTTAATTAGAAGAGTCTCACTGACTTTCCTGCTTAGGCTGGCTTTGAACCACAAGCTTCAGGTTTTGGCCTCCTGTGAAGCCAGGTATGAGCCACTGGTATATGGCTCCATTTTCATCTTTTTATAAAAGCATTTTCAAAGTATTTTATCAAAGTACTTTGACTAGAGTGACTAGAGTACTTTTTAGACATAGTTCTTATTCAAAATCTATAGGACTCAGCTATATCTTGTCAGTGATATCTTGTCAGCCTACTAAATATAAGGACCTGAATTCAAACCCCAGTATTATCAAAACAAAAATTAAGGCCAGTGCTTGCTTAGCATACACGAAGGCTTGGGTTCAGTTTCTTGGTACCACATACATAGGAAAAGCTGGAAGTGGTGTTGTGGCTCAAGTGGTAGAGATCTGTCTAGCCTTGAGAAAGCCCAAGGACTGCTCAGGCCCTGAGTTCAAGACCCAGGACTGGCAAACAAAAATTAATTAAATTGAAAAAAGTAGTTATCTGTTTGGCCAAATCTTTTGATATAATTAGTTTCCATAGTTTGGTAATGTATTGGCTAAAAGCAAGTTGATAAGTTAAAAAAGAAAGACCAACAAAACAATGCTTTTTACTAGAGTATATGGTCTTCATTGTTACCCCTAAAAGAAAACCAGAAAATTATACAAAAAATTTTGTAGCACTTAAATGGCTTTTTAATTCTACAGGGCCCAACATCTGGTTTGGCTAACGCATGTTCACTCATCACTTTTGGATTGTGGGCATGGGCTAAACTGTTTACCAAATAGATTTTGAAGCACAGCTCTACTGTTACAATTGAGCAGGGCTAACAGTGCTTAAGCCTCAGACCAGCATATGACTAATAACTCCAAGCAATAAAATGCCTGAGATAGGGATCGGTGTTTTGTAATGAAAATGTAATCATAAAACTCACACTGGCATTTCTATCCTGCCAAGCCAAGTTACCATCAACAAACATGTTAATACCTGACAGCATATTTCAGCACCTTCACGTCAGAAAATAAGGAAATGCCAATTTTATTCAGAACTCAACAAATTCCATCGACTTAGGCATCTCCCAACTTGTGGGGTGAAGGTAACTTTATAATTCTGATTGCTCAATAACTAATACCCATCTTTTAACGATCATATTTTTTAAATTCAAGATATAAGTTGTAATTTATGGTGAAGTTTTTTTTAAATCAAGTGTTCTAATATTTAACAGGTTTTGGTATACTGTGGCTTCTTTTGCAACAACATTTTATGACTGAGTTATTCTATTGATTTCCCCTGTCCTTTGTCGAGTTTTATTCCACGTGTCAAAGCAAATGTTTCCTATCATCAAGAGTCATTTATGCTTTTTTGTGTGATTTATATATTTAGTCATTCATTCCACAAACATTTATTGAGTTCCTTCTCTGGGGCAGGCAACAATGTATAAGGTTTTATTCAAAGATGAATAAAACATAATCCCTTCCCACCAAAACAGCACAAGGTAGCAGGTCAGACCTTCACAGAAACAGATGTCTGCAACAGAGTTGTAAATAATGTGATGGGGTTATGGATGAAGAAGGCACAGTTCCATTCAAGAGACAACTCACAGCAGAGACAGTAGAGCCCAGAAAGGAAAGAAACCATGAGTTTTAACTCTAGGGACAGTCACATGGCAAAGAATAGCAAGCAGTGACCTGAGGAAGCCGGCTGAGAATGCTGCTGGACAAATAAATGAGAAATACTTTACAGAATATGCTGTATAGGGCATGCCCAGAAAGTTGGACTTTATCCCAGTAAGATCAAACATTGAAGGGATATTAAAATATTAAATTAGACTTTCTTTAAGACCATTTCCTGCTTTCCCACCTGTCAATTAAAAATTAACATTTTGATTGACTACTTACATTGACAAGAATGACTTGTTTGCCAGGATTTCATCACTGTGGAGAGTAGACTGAGCAAAGACTGTAGTGTGATTCCACAGGGTGATCCCCAATGGCAGTGTTCAAGGCCACTAAACATACCCTGGTCATTTGTCCCTTAGAGGCTCATGTCCACAGCAGTTTAGAGGATCAATCAGGAAACTTCAGGACAAAGCCTAGCCTGTGTGTCTAGTGCCATGACCAGACCTACACATACGTGGAAGACCAAATGGCCTGATGGTGATATTTTTTTTAAATAAACAATTGCTTCAAAATAGCTACCATGAAAAATTGGATTCATTCCACTCTGGAAGGCATGGTTCTCTAAAAGGCCCATTGAAACAAAAACCATTTTCTCTAGGAGTTATCTATCACAGAGGCATTTTCTTATCCATAGCTTCAGTCACCTCATAGGCACCCGTGTTGAATGATGTGTTGTTCTGACGCTAATGATAAGTAAACTTGAACTTGATAAATTTTCCACTCCATTCTGAGCCAGAGATGGGCACAGCAAAAATTCAGAAAAGAAAAATCAAGGCGAGTGCGTGGAATAAGTGTATGGAAAGGCTTTGCTTTCTTTTACCATTATATTTTTTGTTCATTTTTGTATTTCTTTTGAGCCACAGTTTTTTAAGAGCATATTATTATTATTATTATTATTATTATTATTGTTATTGAGGGAATATACAGAAGGGTTACAGTTACAAAAGACAAATAATGAGTACCGTGTCATCTCTTCCCTCACTCTCTCCCAGTTTTTCCCTCCCATCACCACTCACAAGTTGTAGTTCATTTTCTTCATAGTGTCTAGTGAGTACCATTGCTGCATTTATTCAGCCTTTGTCTCACCTTTTCTGTTCACTCCCTTTACCCTCTCAAAGACAAATAAACTGCCAAGACAAAAGGAAAATAGAATAGACACAGCAGCAACAACAAAAATCTCGTTTCTATTTCTTGGAGTTCATTTCAAAAAAATATTTTACATGATCATATACACATGGTAATCAAGCCTTTGGTCTTACTGTATGAATATCTATAATGCCTATAATTTATCATGCTCCAGTGCATATATATATACATATATATGTATATACATATACATATAACTATCCAGTGTGTTTACTTGTAGATTTACAGGCATGTTCTAGTTACCATGAAGGAAGGAGACCATGCAACCTGTGTTTCTCTATGTCTGGCTTACTTTGCATAATATAATATTTCCTGTCTTCTCCTTTCCTTATGAATGGTACAATATCATTCTTCCTAGTGGAAGAGTACAATTCCACATTGTATACAATGTATACCAAATTTCTTGATCCATTCATCCACTGAGGGGCATGTGGTTTGTTTCCATATCTTTGCTATGATAAACAATGCAGCTATGAGCATGGCTGTGCTGGTAGCTTTAGTATGGCGGTCAGGATGATGATTATATCTGTCAACATTTTGAAAGTTTAGAAGCCTGCCTCACTAGAAGTCATGAAGCAAACAAAATCACCAAGAAGCAAAGCAAACAAATAAAATTACTTTTGTTTAAATACATTTCAGGAGTCACTACCAGGTAGTATGTGTAAAGTAAGTTTCTTCCTTCTTCCTTTTTTGACTGAAAGGCCACCTAGACCTTATCATTCTACTTCATATTGGATAAACTTGTTCCCTGGCAGTAGAACTATCTTTCTTATATCAAATCAATATCATATGTCTCTGAATTCAAGTCAACTTTGCAATTCCCTCAATTTCCAGCATTCTAGAACCTTCAGGGTTCTTGCTAGGATATTTCCAGCACCTGGTAGCCTTTCAGTATGTCCTGGTCATTATCTGACACTTATTTCTAGTTTAGGGTGACTGTTCTTGAGACCTTAGGCTTTTCATGGTTGTAGAAATGCTCACAAGTGCTTCCCCACATTGCTGGCCTAAGACCATCTTCCACTTCTCCTATATGCCAATTCCCTGTCTTCTTCTTACCTGGTAAGCTAGCACTTCATATTTGATTTGGGCTTCCTGTTCTTTGCTGTACAAAGCTTTGAGAACCATAGTTTATGCTCAGTAAATGATAAAGATTTGGAGCAGGTTGCCTTGTATATATGTCTCTAAGCTATGTTTGGGGGTTAATGGAACAGAGACATTCTATGGTCATTTTTTTACATAAGCTTATGCAAACTATGTGCTGGAATAATCAGTAAGGTAAATGGATAATATTTATAAAACATTGTGTTGCTACAAATATTATCTGTCTTTTACAGAAATTAATATATATTTAATATAGTTATCTTTGAATATCTTAACACATCCCCTTAGAAGAGACAAGAGGCCAGCTCTTGTTATTTAAAAAGCATTACACTTGATTAGAAACATTTCTCCAGAGTTCTGTGGTTGGTTCCTCAAAGAAACCATCCCTGTCTCTCTCTTTGCTCTGTCTGTCTTTCTCTGCCTCTCCTTCTCAGTCTCTCTGCTTAAAGTAATAACTTACCCTTCCCACAGACTCAGATATGCATGTATTTTTGTACTCAGTACGTATGCATGAGCATACATGCACGACACACACTCGTATGTATTTTCATTCTCCTTCTGCATTGTATTGCATCTGGGTCAGAGGCATTGAGGACCCTCTGCAGGACCCATATTTTCATCATTGTTCTGTTGTTCACTTATGAGTGTGTGAAACACACATACCAATTTCTAGGTAAATAGGGAAGTTTATAAAGTGCATTCACAATACAACAAACAAACACATATGACATTATGAGCCATGAGAATGGAGCTTTTGAGCAGTATTATAAATAAGCATTTTTCTTTGGTGTTTCCACAAAAAATAAAAACTAGCAAAGTTGGAACATCAAAACAAATTTCTTAAACATCCTAGGGAGTCCAGGATTTAAAGAAAATGAAAAGAAGCATAGATTCCATCTGTGCCTTGACCCATTTTCCAAGATAACAAACCAGAGATCGCCCATCTCTCCCACCCCCCCCCAAAGAAAACCACCAGCTGGTAAGAGATCCTTCATTATTTCTATAATTTTTCCATATCCTACTTTAAATTTTTCCATGGAGAAAGAAATTCTGCCTAGTAGGAACAAGACATTAAAAAAGCTATCTGGGTATAATTCTGCTAAAAACTCCTGCTTTCATAATAAAGCATTCAAATTAAATAGCAGTACTCTAGGGCACTGATCAAGGTCTTTTCTCCTAAAACTGAGCAAACTCCCCTTCCATTCTCACAGATAAATGCCAGATCTCAGTTATGTAGTTTGCTTTCAGAAATTTGGAGCATTTCCAGACTGACAAGGCATCAAATCTGTAACATGTAAGAGCATCAAACTAGTGTTTTGGTTTGTCATTCAGCCCAAATTATGTTTTAAATCAACATCAGTAAGCACATAACTAAGGCTCTCTAAAGAATTTGAAAGATCATATAATATGGCAGATAAAAGTGGCATATTTTCCTTCTGTACATATATTTAACTCTGTTTAAACAGATCAGTCATAGATTTAAAACACTAAGTTTTAATTCCCCTCCCACCCTACCTCTCTCCCTCCTTCCTTTCCTTCTTGCCTTCTTTCTCTCTCTACCCCCTCCCTCTTTGTTTCTTTGCCTAAACTCAGACTTTCTTTTAACTTTAGCTTTTTCAGCAAGGCTGGTACCCTATCAATTAATTTCTACCTTTTTGGTAGTTAGTTGGAAATAGGAGTCTAGCATACTTTCCTACTCAAGCTGGTCTCTCGAGAATTAGACATGAGCCACTAGTACTCAGCTTATTAATTTTTGTGTTTGTAAATCTACTGAAATATTCTTATCTCCAAGATATTCTTTTATATGGTAGAGATATCTAAATATCTTAAATGTATTAATATTTTTTTGCCAGCCCTGGACTTGGGCTCAGGGCCTGAGCACTATCCTTGGGTTTTCTCAAGGCTAGAGCTCTACTACTTGAGCCATAACCCACTTCTGGCATTTTTTCTACGTATGTGGTACTGTGGAATAGAACCTGGGTCTTTGTGCATGCTAGGCAACACTTTACCACTAGGCCAAACTCCTGGCCCCATGTATTAATATTTTTGACATTTCAAAAATATTACTCTCTATGAACAAGTGATTATATATATAAATATTTATGACATTAATTATATTAAAGGTTTACATTTAAAAACCAATCTAGGAATAGTTTGATCTAGTAGCTGATATCCTTGAATCCAGCATCCTTTTTGTTATCTATCAACCCCACCCCATGTAACTTTAATGGTTGATGTATATCTTATAAGATATTTTAGTATATGTGTACACACATACTTATGTATATGTAAATGTGTACTAGAGATAATATATACTAAAATATACAAATCGGTGTGTATATATGCATATTTCAAGGTTGAGTGGTTGAGATATAGTTACTCCCCCATTATTGGCCCATTGCAATAATTTACTTAATATATACATGTATACACATATGCTCAAATAACCATACACTAAAAGATTGAGTGTTTTTTTTAGTTTGTTGAGTTATTGCCCCATTGCAGTGACATACAACAAATGTTTCTCATTCAGACAGATAGCATCTCCACCACTGAAGGCAGATATCTCTGTGTTGACTAGTTCTCTCCCTGGTTCAGAATTCCTAATCTAAAATAATACAGATCATAGGAAAAAATGAAAACTTGTTTGATTGCCACCCAAAAGTGACATATGTCATTCTTGTTTAAATTCTAACAGCCAAAACAAGTAAAAAAAAATAATATTAGCTCACTGAAGCAGAACAAGGAAGGAGACCTAGAAACCTTAGTGAAGAGAATCTGGCGCTCAGGTGACTTTCCTTCTCCTACCCCATGAAATCTGCTTACCTTCTTTCCAAGTGAGATTAACCCAAGTGTCCTTGTAGTCATCTCTTCAAACCCAAATCTCTGAGAAAAGGAAGATTCTGGAGGCTTGGCAACAGGAAATGAGACACCATAGTGAACCAAGGGTCCAGTATGCACCCAAACACTCAAGACCTGAAACAGAGCAAAATCAGGATAACTGTAATAAATACATTCAGAGGGAAGAAGGAGGAGACAGCAGAAACATGGGTGACAACTTCCAATTTCTACTACTTCAAGATTTTGAGGGTGTTTTTTTGCATAAGAAAGGAATGTTTTCATTTCAAGGGAGCTGCTTCCTTGTCCTTAGTAGCACCTGTGGATTATGCCCCACAGGAGGCCAGGAATTTCTCATCTAGAGTTGTAAGTTATAGAGCCTCCATTGTCTGCTGCACAAGACATCTTCAAAGAAGACTGAAAGGTAGGCACCTCCCAGAGACTTTTGTCTCAGTGTCGTGTATATCCTTTAAAATCATTGGCCAAATAGAGTCACTGGCTAATTATACATGTTGCAGTGAAAGGATAATATCCTTTCTGATGACTCCATGAATATTTGAACCTTAACCTTCCCATTTTCATATCAAAGAACTTGCACATGCTATTCCCTTTTCTTGGGCTATCCTTTCCTCTCTCTCCCCTGTGCCTTGTGAAGTGTTCACACAAAGCTGTTGCAGTCCCTGTGTTATTCAGCAATTACACAAAACGGAGGAATAAACCATATTTTCTGTTGCTGTTAGGCAATGTTCCCCCAGTGTTTGCAAAACTGCCTTCTAATTATGTATTCACATATTCTTCTACTGAACTTTGGTTGTTTGGGGGTATAGTTTTATTATTTAAAAAAAAATGACACAAACCTATACAGTGCCAGGTATATGGCAGCTTCAGAAGAAATTACTATGGAATGGATTTGTTTTTGAGAAATTGATTATAGAATCCACAGTTGACTTATTTCTTTAGATTAAAGTTTAATTATACATTTCAACATAATGGGATTTTAATTTTAATGAAGGAATGTGGTCTTATAATTATTTGTAGTTGAAATAGTCTTTTTTCTTTCCTTTTATCTTTCTTTATGATAGTCTAGGCTTTAAAACAACCCACTCAGACTCCTCAAACAGCGTTGGACCTAAGGTGCTTAGTTTTATTCCTCAATCATCCTATAGCTAAGATAATTACTTCCGATCAAGAAATTACTTTAACTATACATTACCCAAGAACACGACACAATGTTTTATCGTTTTTCTTCTGTCATTTGTGGAGTTCATCAGTTCTGACTCATTCATGTACTGTCAAATTCTGGTCCATTTTCCATCACGTGGAGTGTGTCTGGTTGTCATCATCCGTCCTTCTTCAGGTTTCCTCTCCTCCACTTCTTGCAGATGACTTGAACTGAATTCCCAGTGATGTCAAACAACTTCTCATGTTTTCTAAGATCATTGAGAACCTCAAGTCTTTATTTCCCTCCATTCACATTTCTCCTTACAGAATTGCCTACCTCCACACACCACCATAACTTACCTCAATTACCTTAAAAGCTGTATCATCTCTTACTTCTAGACCTTTACCCACATTGTCTGAAACTGAAACTCGTTTCCTTTTCCTTTCTTTTTTTCTTTCTATTTGTCGAGATAATGTATAGAGGGGTTACAGTTACATTCGTCAGGTAGTAGGTGCATTACTTCTCGTATATTGATACCCCTTCTCATGCTTTTGTCCCTATTCCCCACTCACCCCCTCCAAATCAGTGAGTCAAATTCTGTTTATCTAATATGCTTTTAAATGTTACTTTTTTTTGTTGGTCGTGAGGCTTGAACTCTGGGCACTGTCTCTGAGCTCTTTAGCTCAAGGCTACCCTCCTATCTCTTGAGCCACAGCACCACTTCCTAAATATTACTTCTATCAAAACAACAGCGTTCCTTATTCTCCCTGGGTCAGGTCTTGGGTTCTTGCAGCATATCATCATCCCATATAATAGTGACTGGTACATTTCTTCTTTTTTTTTTTTGTGGCTCATGGGGCTTGAACTTGGCCTGGGCACTGGCCCTGACCTCTTCAGCTCAAAGCTACCTTCCTACCCTTGAGATAAGCCCCACTTCCTGTTTTCTAGAAGTTAATTGGAGATAAGAGTCTCAGGTTCTTTTGTGCCTAGGCTGGCTTTAAATATTGATCCTTAGATCTCAGCCTCCTGACACATTTCATTATTTACATTTACTTAGTGGTCTAGAAAGTATGGCCAGAGCATATCTGATCATATTAATAAGTATAATATTTAATGTTTATTAATTATTCTTGCATCAGATAGTTCAATAGATATTGAATATGTTTTTGCCAAGACAGTTGGTGGTTCACTAAAGCCTGGGAATTCAACTACACCATATTTCTCAGGTTCCAGTGTAATTAAATATGACAATGTGACTAGGTTTTAGCCAATGAGAAGTGAGTAGAAGTGACAAGAATCATTGCAAAATCTAGTGCATAAATCCTCTTTCACAAAAATTACTTTCTTTTTTCCCTCAATAGAAAAGTATTAAAATCCCTGTTGAAGGAACCAACCCCAAACAGATAACCCACTGGACTTAATAGGAACCCAAATTAGCCATTGTGTTATGCCAGAAAAATTTAGTTCAGTTGTTAACAAACACCAATATTCCTCATTAAAGATAGATACATTTCATGGAACCACTGTACATATTACTATCACACCAATTACTGCACAATTAAATATAAATTTCCATAGTTTAAGTAACTGGTCCAGGATAATGCAGATAATAAGTGATGGAACCCAGATTTGAGAATGGATGGATAAGCTTAAAGACCCATTTTAAACCACATTACTTGTGTCCTCACCATTAAATGTTACAATAACAAGAGCAAGAATTCAAACGGAAATCTATTTTAGAGCTACAGTAACTGAAAATGGAAGAAGATAGAGATTAACAACAGAATAGAGTCATAAAGTAAAGAATCAGAGCCATGTGTTTGCAACCTTTAATACATGAAAATGGTAGTATTTTTTAGTTAGCATTAAAATTTTTTAATTCCATTAAATACTAAAAATATAAATTGTAATAAAATTACCACAAAATATATAAGGATATTTATCTAATCTTATTTCTAAGTCATAACAGCCAGCATTTCTTAAATGGTCAATGCATCTTTAAGACTAATTAACATCTGAAACTTTGACAATATGTTTTTTCCCCTATTTTGTCTTCTGTGGGAGAATAAAACATCTCTAATACATATATAGTTCAGATTCTATAAGGTTTTATGTTAGAAAGGTATATTGTTGTTTAATTTAAAAATAATACACAGTCCTATGAAAACATATAAATAGATAAAAAAAAACTTTGATTTTAATACCATTAACACTGGAGCATTATATATGTAAGGACATGGATTAGTTTATAATCATTAAGTTTCATACCCATGATCATTTTGTTCCTAGGATATATATTGTTCACCTTATGAGCTAAGGCATTTGATCAATAAAATGAAAGCCAAATTAAGTTTTATATACTTTGGGTCTGCTCCAAATCACTCAAAATGATTTTATATGTATTTTTAGTCCCAAACTTTTGAAAATCAAAACTTGAAAAACAACTTAGCATTGGATAAGCAGCAGAATTTTGCCTCTCCATAGAGTATAAAGCTGTCAACAAATTCCCAAACTGAAAAATCTTAGTACTTTGATATAAGAAGCTGTACATTTTGTAGCATCTTAGTTTTTACTTCAATATTATGTGAAAATGTTTGTAATATTTCAAACCCCATTATCAAATCATTTTCGCAGGGTGTGGGAAACTGAAGATCTCTCTCTCGTTATACAGTGCAAGGCTCGTGTCCCCTGAATTGACTTTAGGCTGATGTAACAGAAGTGATATTAGATAACATTGGAGAGGAGACACTGAGAAACTGGCAGCTTTTACCTTCTTCTTTGGATGATTCTTCTCCTCCTCCTTCTTCTTTGATAAGGTCTTACTATTTATCCCGGTCTAGCCTCAGTTGATCTTCCTGCTTCAACTGCCCCTTACTCAAATAACAGGTGCATACTACCATGTCTAGCTTAAAATATTGCCCCTTTTGTGCCACAGGCCAGGCCTTTTATTGACCATTCCTTTGAAAATTTCATTTGCTGAGATTTGTGCTAGATTTGCTTTTGATCCACAGAGAGTGACTAAAACAATGCTATGTGTAACCCTGAGTCTAGGTCATTGGAGCACTGTTCTTGGATTCCTCCTCCTCATTCCTATGATGAGGAGCTGGTTACTGGCGTAGCTATGACTATTCAAGCTCACAGTTATAACTATTATCTCACTCACAGCCAACATTCACTACCAGTAGCAGGTTCAAATTTGGCAGCATCCAGATTAAACAAGATCTAGGATTAGTACAAAGATCTGTGTCATTTAAAAAAAAAAGGATAAATGATTGTCTTTGCTTTGATCCATCAATAGACAACTAGAACAAAGTCTTACTGCTTAGAATCACTTAGTAAGTAAACCAAACATCAGTGTTCAAAGAGAGGTCTTGTGATGGACCACGAAAAATCAAATAGACATGAAACCTTTTTGAGCTGGCCAGTCTAGCTTAAGAGTCAATGAATACAGATGAATGAATGTATCGTGTTGTTAGATCATGTTGTCAAAGATGTGTCTTTCCTGGCACTTAGAATCTTGAGCGCATAAGTACTGTTTTCTTTAAGTTACATTATTTCAGAATGATTATTAATGCAACACGAATAGTCGAAACCAATTCCTTAGGTTTGGTCTACCTACTTGCAGCTAGATCATTTCAGACTACATTTAACCTATATATACATTGACCAAAGAATAAAAGTAAGAGGGTGCATTTAGGATACATTGTTTAGAAATTGGGCTATTTAACTCCTTATGCACAGTACACATGAGTGGAAAGAGTTACGGAAATGCCTTAGTTCCTCTGATATTGGTAGGCTATGACATAGCAGGCTATGTCAAAAGGATATAGAACAAAGGTTGCCCAGAACTTCTGGTTAGATAGGCACTTGCAGATTGCTTTTCCCTACCGTGTGTTTCCTGTCCTTTGATTCTGTAACCCATTTCTCTCTTCCCTTCTGTATCTTGATATAGATCTGGAGCATCTTCTCATTTGTCACAGCAGTGTGTCACCGTCTGTGATGATCTCCAGCACATTAGCAGTTAAGAGAAAATGGAAGAGCAAAACCACCATCAAAGTATCTTCACGACCCAGGTTCCGTTCCCAGCTCTCTTTTCCCTTCATCCACTTCTCCAGATAAATAAGTCTCAGTGCCTGTTCAAAAATCAAGACATCTGAGGGTCCACAGCCCTTAACTGGACATATCAGCAGGTTTGTTTGTAGCAGGGAAGTCAGTTGATGTTTCTTCTTAGTCAAGACATGGGTTCCCAGGTTACTTAGTCATTTTTGTTTGGAACCCCTCACTCTTCATAAAGCTCTAGTCCTTGAGGGCAGTTGTTTATACATCGCATATAGCTGGATCTCAAAATCAGGTCAACAGCTTGATCCAAAGAAAAACTGTGACAGGTAACAGAGCTGTTGTCTCTGCCCTGTGGAGGGCAATGATGTGACAGAGGAAGAACTACTGGGTTTGTAGTCTTCTCCAGAGTACTGATATCAGTCCTGGGCTCAAACTCCAGTGTAAATGCTTTCCCAGCATGTTGCTTTTTTTTCCCCATCCATGCTCCACACCAGCTCCATAATGATAGTTTTTTTTCCCTTCGTGTCTTGCATTTAAATCAAGTAGAAAAAAATATGCAAATACTTTACCTAAAGAAAAAGATAGTAGCACTTGTACCTTCCTGAAAAGTGAAGTCAGGGTGGGAGCTGCTAGTATGGACTTCATTCAATCTCACTCAGAAAAGGGCAGGACAATGGGATCTGGATACTAGGAAACTTACAAAAATGAAGTAATCTTACCTGAGGATTGACAATTACCAATACAATCAATATATCCTATTCAAACTCAGGCTCTAGGAATGCAGATTCCAAAACACACCAGGAAAATACACAAAACCTATTTCTCATTTGGCTAGAACTGATAAATGATAGGATGATGCAATTTCTTAAAACAGACAGACCACTATTAAATCCAAAGAGTACAAGAGCTAGGACTCAACAACTGCATACCCAATGCTATGGACATGACATGGTAACGGAAATATAAACATAGCTATATATAGACATAGAAACCTATGACTCTATAGACATAATGTTTTATTTCTTAAATTAATATGTTTCTATGACATACAAACCCTTAGCCTAATTTTGATTAGTTCTAAATGCTAAGTCCCAGTGATTGTAAATAGAGATTCCCTTCTTGAACACTTGTTTGTTAAACTTGTCATTTAAAATATGATGTAAAAATCAACATTAATAAATTCTTTAATAAAAAAAGAAACAGACAGACCAGACTGCCTACATGCATGAAGACCAAGGTTCGTTTCCTTGGTACCACATGCATAGAAAAAGCCAGAAATGGTGCTGTGGCTTAAGTGGTAGAGCTCAAGCCTTGGGAAAATTCAAGGACAATGCTCAGGCACTAAGTTCAAGCCCCAAGACTGGCAAAAACAAACAAACAAAAAACAGTCAGACCACTGAAAATAAGAAGAAACCTGAAAGAAGTTGGAGTGGGGGGTAATATATAAAAGAACCAATATGCCAGCCCAAGAAAAATTTTCTGCTTTGCATTTTAAAGCCCCATACTTAGAAGATGTAAAGAAGAATGTATGGCAACATATAATAAAAGTAAGTAAGAAATTTACCGGGTATAGAGAGGAAGATGCATTAGCCAGCTTTTCCTCAAGATACCTGAGGTAATTAACGTATTGAAAGACAGGAGAATTTTTGTCCATGTTTGGGGCCATTGGCAAAGAAGTACATCATGGCAGAAGAATACAGAGAAGAACAGCTGAATATATCATAACTCAGGGAGCAACAACAGAAAGATCCTACACTGTCCACGACAAGGAGGTAAGGGAAATCTGTGAGTCAGCCCTGATGTGATGTCTTCTTGCTTAGGTCTTATCTTTTAGTATGATCATTTCAGTCTGAAAGCAGTTATATAATATTCTTGGAAATACTGGGTCTAGTGGTTTCCAAAGTGAGAAATTACAATTTCAGGGTGGAGCCCAATGAGTTTGCTGAAGCACCATAGGATAATACTAACACTCCATTTTATTATCTGATCTGAAATGCAGATTGAGTTCAAATTAGCTTTTCATGTTGTCTAAATGAAAGTTCTACCTTTCAGAGCATTTTGATACTTCAAAAGAAAAAAAAATGAAAAGTTGGATAGAATCTTAGGAAATGTATTAGGTTTGGTGAATGCTTTTCCCCCATGACCAAAAACTTGTTTTGTTATTGGTTTTAAAACCAAATCATTTTTGGATTAGGCCGTACTGAGTTATAACACATACCTTTCAACATTGGTTGCTATTCAAAGGAAAACCACAAAGTCTAGACATCACAGTTTTGTTCATTCCCCTGTGCTAAGCCATCTCCCAAGTAAGTCAAATGCATGTTCCATTTTAGCAGTTTCATCAAAGAGCAACCCATAATGACAGATAAAGAGTTGCCTGGTGACTTGAGCTTACATCTGTTTTAAGGATTTACTGAATGCTAATAGAACACAGCTTTTGTTCAAGAAGAAACCCTAGTGGCCACTGATTTCCCTTTGTTAACATTAGATCTGGCCACCAGTTGGTTTCCCCATACAATCTACCAAGTCAGAGGATAAAATATCAGATGATTAGGTATTTCAGGAAGAGAAAAATGAAGCTGAATTTTAAAATAGACACTGGTGCAGTAATGAAAAAGACTCATATAAGTAGTGATTACTGTAGAGATGCAGATTGTATATGAGGGAGGCAGAATGAAGTGGATTCCTGTTCCAGCAAGGGAAATCTGAAACCTCATCAAGCTCTATGTGAGGAGTGGAAAGGTGCCATCTTGTTCATGTAGCCCCAGAACTCACACATTTCAGCCTTCCATTTTATGTTTCCCTACACGTTATTCTAATACATTTGGTTTGCCTACCAAATGGTAAAGCACAATCCATAAAGTCATGGACTCTCCTGAAACTTCCTTAGTTGTTCCAAATAGAGAATTAGGAACATAGAACAGATAGCTGAGTAACACAGGATGCTTCAAAGGATTAAGTTGTGAGTTACATAAGATGTAATTTAGGAGAAAGGATAAACAAACACCAGGAAGGTGGCTCTTTCCATCGCTCTGCTGAGACAAGACCTTTAAAATAGACATGAATTATTTGGAGTGATGATTGGGTCTTGGGCTTATACTAAATTAGATATAATCTTGAAAGAAATCATTTTTTAAAAATTTCTTTATAATAATAAAGGGATGTTGGACCATATTAAGCATTTTAGTTTGGTATGTAGATTCCCTCCTCGATTTTCACTTTTTTCAGTTGCTATCAATGTTCACCTAATTAAAATTCAATTACAAACAAAAAGTAATTCCAGTATTTGGAAGGCTGAGTTAGAGAAACTTCTAAGTTCAAGCCAGTCTAGGTGATACAGACACATTTTGTCTTGAGATACGAAAATAAATACATGAATGTAGGCCTTTGTGGTTCTCTTATTAATCAGAATCAACAATAGGAAATACACTCACTACTCTCCTGCAACCAGTGGGCTCATTTACATTAATTTATTGGGCCAAGTAAAGGTATTGGAGAATTTATCTGGAAATCAGCCTCCCATTAGAATGTTAGTCTGATATCTTAATATGATATCAGCCAGATGTCTGGACTGAAGTCAGAAACAGAGCCATGAAATGTAGATAGTGCTCTCAGCAGTTTTGATGAAGTTCTTTAAGGGAGGGTGAAAGTCATGCTCATTGGTCCATGACTCCTTCAAAAGCTGAGATGATGTTTATGTAAATATCGGTATCTTTGACATGTAAGATTAATCTGTGTATGAGTCAAAATGCTCGCTCCCCCACAGCAAATGAGTGATAGGTTTTGATTGTATCAGGGCATTCCAGACTCTCCAGTGTTTGAGTAGCTTTTATAAAATCAATGTACCACTGAAGTACTTCCTAGAGAATTTAAATTAATGGAAACAGCTACCTTGTGAGTCACTATGTCTATAAATTTCTGCAGGGCAGACACCATACATGTCTCCTCTACTTTTGTAGTTATTGAAGAAAAGAAAGGAAGGTAACTTAATATTTATTGAACTAGTCTTATGGGTCAAGCCTTGTATAGGGCTTTAACCTTATTGATTCTTCTGAAGCATTCTGAATTAGATATGGTTATCCTCATGTATACAAGAGGAACATAAAATAAAGATGTATTTTGTTCAACACTCACACAATTGATAGATGTAAGAGTTGGGATTTAAATCCAAATCTTTCTTAAAGCCCAGTCCATGATAATCATTGTTTTGTTTTTCTCTCTTGTGTTTACAACACAGATTTCCACCTTCTACAATTGTACTATCCTAATATTGGCATATTTATACAGTTGACATGCATTGAGCATTAGCTATGTTCTAAACTTTAAGTACTATGCATTTAAAATTTACTACTTTTCTAAATCATCATAGTCTTGCAAAGAACATATAATTTTTTCACTTCTTATATCACCCATAGGGAAACCAAGACCTAGGCATGCTATGTAAATGAAGTCACATGACTATGAAGTGGTAAATCATGATTGCTTCCAGGCTTGAGGCTCCAGGGCTTGATGTAACCAATTTTCCTTCCCAATGGTTTTGGTCAGCTGTACCATGTTAACCCAAAATATAAGCAGAGACTTAGCTTTGACCTTAAAGCCAGTGAGTGTATCATTATGTAGCTACCTAATAGGGACTTAAAATAGAGCTCTGTGTGTATCTCACTTAAAATGCCTTATGCACTTGCCAAAACAGACTGAATAAATAATATTTTACTGTGCTCTGAGTTTCACATGTTTAGGAACTCACTTCTTCTGTTTCTTTTTTTCTTTTTCTTTTTTTTGCTAGTCCTGGGCTTGAGCTCAGTGCTTAAGCACTGTCCGTGGACTTTCTCAAGGCTAGAGCTCTACCACTTGAGCCTCAGCACCACTTCTGGCTTTTTTTTCTATGTATGTGGTACCAAGGAATCGAACCCAGGTCTTCATGCATGCTAGGCAAGCACTTTAACCACTAGGCCAAACTCCTGGCCCACTTCTTCTGTTTCTTAACACTGCAAAAACACAGGTGATTCTTTGATAAGAATAAAACATAGGATGTTTTCCCATCAAATCTTTTCTGTTCAATAAAAATTCATGACAGGTAGTGCATGGGCCAAAGGCAATTAAAGTTTATCTGAGCATTATTTCAGATGGAGGATTCAAAGTAAAATCTTAGAATTGCCTACTTAAAAAATAAAATAAAATAAATGGGCATCTTGCTTGCCTTTGAAGATCCCTTTGCTAATCTCAGATTGCCATCTGAAATTTTAATTAGTGATTTAAAATGTGCTTACACAAAGAACCTTTTCCAAGTTGTCTGTTTCTGCCAAATTAAACTATTAAACTAAGTAACCTAATTAAAATCCTTTTAGTTTTTAATCAATATTTTATTTACATTCATATTTCCTGGGAAGCTTGATGAGTTTTTGGATGTGATCATTATTTCAGTCCCATTTATTAGCAAAAGTCTTTACAAAAGAAAAAGTTCTCTCCTCCAAGACCATGATGTGAGCAGGAAGCTGATAGGAGGGGATCCCTCTGTTTCATGTCCTTTTGTCCCCTCCCAGAGCAGGGTGCACAGAAAGTTGGTTTGTTCTCCTAACATTCTCAGAAGAACATGAGGCTGGTTATGGAAGAGATGGAGGAGTTCCACACAGCCGCTTCCTTGCCAACCTGCAGGACTGTGAGACCAGAGTAAAAACAGCTTTCTAACCCAATGAGTGGTTACGATATTGCTTTTTATTAAGATTCAAAAAGTTTCATCAACTTACAAAAATGAAAACACAATTTCCCTTTTTATCATTCTTCGGCAGCCCTTCTATTTCCCAAAGGTAATGACTCCTTGATATTTAAATACAAGTACTACTCAAACTATGTCAATAGCATATTTACTTTCCAATTTCTTGAATATCTAAATTTTGAACATTACCTATTAAGTTCTTACAATCGATGGTGTCCATCAATTTACACACATACAATTTTGCCTGAATTTTCCATCATCCTAAGAGAATAATAGCAGAATTGGGACATGCAAATACTTACTCTTGTTATTCCTAACACCAGGTGAACAGTAATGTCAGTTAAGTTGTATAGTGTAGTGTAATCTCTCCTTTCCTGTAAGACTATTTTCTTGAATTTCATTTTTACTTCCTTCTTTGTTTTACTCATGTCTATCTTTATGCAAGCCTGAAATGCTTACTTAATTGGATTAAATCTCTTTTAATATCATCAGGAGTATTGCATTATAAGCATGTAAGGTATGGTACCAGCTGACAGAACAAACTGGATGTGGTGGAAGTTCTAAGAAGTAGGGAAATAGTTCAAGAAGTCATTGGGAGATGCATTTGAATGGGTTGGATACTGGAATGTTGGCCCTTTTCTGCCTCTCTGCTTCTGGCTCTGGTTTTTTTTTTTTTTTTTTTTTTTTTTTTTTGCCAGTCCTGAGCTTGAGCTCAGGGCCTGAGCTTTGTCCTTGGGTTTTCTCAAAGCTAGAGCTCTGCCACTTGAGCCACAGTGTGGGGCAAGTCACATCAAGGGTAAAAGGCCTACCGCGTGGCCCAGTGCTTACTTCTGGTTTTGGAGATCCAACCTGCCTGTCTCCTGGTTGGGAGATTTGGCTGTGATTTGTGATGTAAAATAAGGCTACCTGAAACCCATGGATTGGCCCAGCCACCCTCTCTGACCGCACCTACCTCCCCCTGTCCTGCCTACTTTTATGTTAATAGATTCCTGCTTCTTACTTTAGCCCCTGGTATTTTCCCATTAAAATGAGTCTGCCTTGACATTCTCCCTGGCTCGTCTGTGTCTTCCCTCTGGAGAGGAAGGGCTGGGTGAAGGTGGCCAGCAGGCCCTATCCTTTCTCGGTCTCGTCTTACTCGGGGCGTGTTCTCTTTGCCCTTCCTGCTGGTCAGGAGGCAAAGAGAGCTAAAAACCCGACACCACAGCACCACTTCTGGCATTTTGTCTATGTATGTGGTACTGAGGAATCGAACCTGGGACTTCGTGCATGCTAGACGAGTACTCTATCTCTAGGCCAAACTCCTGGCCCCTGGGTCTGATTCTTTATATCATTGTCTGCCTCTGTCTACAGAGGTCTCTCCATCTCTCACTCTTTTTCTTTCATCTGCATGGCCTTTATAAGGTGCCAACTTTGTTTCATTACCTGCTTTCACCATATTCTGCCTCTTCATAGGTCCAAAAGTTATAGAACCAACTGACCATAAACCTGTGAAACCTTAGGCCAAGATAAATCTTCCCTTCCTCTTCTCCCCTTAGGTATTTTGTCATAGGAATGAAAAGCTACCACAGTAATCCATTTTAAAACATAGTCTCATTATAAGAACTAATATCTCAGTATGCTCATTAGTTTATTAAAAATATTTTATGAAGTGCCTATAATATACCAGGCATGTATGAACAAGAAAAGATGTTCTTATAGACAAGATGTTTCACTGAAATCATAGAAAATGCATCTTCAAAAGTGAGTAATCTGACTATAGTTATTTTTAATTTTAATATATGGAGGGTTACAGTTACAAAAGTGAGGTAGTGAGGACATCTCCCTCGTTTTCTCCCACTTTCTGTCCTGCCTGACCCCCCAAATTGTGAAGTACATTTCCAACATAGTGTCTAGAGAGTACGGCTGTTACATTGGTTTGCTCTGTGTTCTACCGTTTCCGTGATTCCCCTTCCCTTCCCCAAATCAGATGAGTTTATATACAAGGCAGAGGATACCAAAATCAGAAACAGTGACCATAGGGAATAAACCAGACAGGAAAAAATACAATAAGGCCATATAGTAGGACACTAAATGAAAGGATCTCTAGGATATAGAAGCAAAAGCCATATAACGAATGATTGTTGTCCTTAAGGTACTATGTTATCTCTCATCTCTTTTGCTGTCCCTTGGTTATCTCATATTGTTACAGTATCTCACTTTGCTACCTGATATATCGGATATATTTGTATTTGGTTATTTGAAATTGGATAGACAAGGGGGGAAAACAAGATGAGGGGTGAGGGTGGGGGGTAGGGAAATGGGGACCAAGACATGTGGGAGGGTATCAATGTATGTGAATTGATGCACTTCCTATCTGGCAAATATCATGTAACCCTTCTATTAATTACAATAAAAAATATATGAAAAAAAGAAATAACTGATCTATTGTATATACATTTATTTGTTTATTTGAAATAGGGAAGGGAAGGGAGGAAAACAAGATGAGGGGAGAGGGGAGAGGGAAGAAAATGGGGACAAAAACATGAGAAGGACTATCAGTGTGTGTGAAGTAATGTATCTGGTGAATATAACTGTAACCCCTGTATTAATTCCAATAAAACATTTTTAAAAAGAACAAAAACAAATGCAAAAACAAAAAACACCAACAGCAACAACAAAAAATACATTGTGGACATCATTTCCATTAGCATCACTTAATATGGTCATATGTACATAGCTACTGGGCTATTGTGAACCTCTTCTGGGATTATCCTAGGCATATACTAAATGTTACAGAGGGGGGAAACCGTGGAGCCTATGTTTCTTTGGATCTGGATTACTTCACTTAATAGGATTTTTTCCCTATACAACTAAATAAAGTGCTGGGCTAGAAAATGGCACAGGAGGTAAAGTAGAGGAAGTCTGCTTCTTGGGCTATACTGGCATCTTCTAAGACTACTTTTAGGGAAGAAGTTTATGTAAAGACTTGTGGAAATCTTATAACTTCTTAGTAAAAAATTAAGTGAAGGAGACTGCTTATTCTGAGTCTTCCCTGAGTTCCTATGGTTCTTTGCTCATATGTTTTCAGAATACTTCTTTTCATTCTCCAGCTAAAATTCTTAAATTAATGTTTTATAATGATTTTTATAAAGTGATCCAGTGATCTTTTTTTCCCCTGTCCTAATGAGGAGCCTAGATGGGATGCAACACACTCATGAGCAATGAGCTCTGCAGTTAGGATGGAGGGATAGACATGCCAGAGGGACTGAAAGGACTGCCATAGCTAGACTAGTCATACCGCAGGACTCCAGTGTTTAGATTATTTGTTTATTTTTGAAGCAGGCCATTTCATACTTCCTTTGGAACAGTACAACTGTGCCTTCTCCAGACATGTATTTGAGTTCTAGTAATCCTTCAGCAAAGCCCGTGGTCCACAACTCAGTCTTCCTCATGTCCTCAGAATCTAGTTTGCCCCAAGTACCAGCTTTGGGAATATGAGAACTATTAAGCTGGCCAACAAAAGGAGTCATCCATTCTCCCATCTTCTCCAGCTTCTCCCAGCCATGAAGGTCCTTAGAAGGCTTACATCAGCTATAACCTTACCTTCTACACTTTGTGCTGGGCTGGCTCTGTTTTAATGCTTATTTGGAATTATTGTTTTGTGTAGTATAATTTAGAGTCAAAGTGAATGACAGTGGTAATACATTTTTTTTTGCCAGTCCTGGGCCATGAACTCAGGGCCTGAGCACTGTCCTTGGACTTTCTCAAGGCTAGAGCTCTACCACTTGAGCCTCAGCACCACTTCTGGCTTTTTTTTCTATGTACGTGGTACCAAGGAATCGAACCCAGGTCCTCGTGCATGCTAGGCAAGCACTCTACCACAAGGCCAAACTCCAAGCCCAGTGGTAATACATTTTTAAGACATAAAGTCCAGAAATAGGCAAGTGGTTTCAAATCGTAGAGTTATCAGGAACAAATCTAGATTCAGATGTGGGGATTCCTTACTCCTCTTTTCAATCTAAGCTACTAATTTGACCTTTTTACTATAAAAACAGGAAGTCTGTTTTCTCACAAGTAAAATTCACATGGTACATTTTTAGGATTATTTTATTACTATGGAATATTATTGGTGGTGCTTTCTTACAGTATATTCTATCATGTTTGGGCTGAGTTCTTTTTAACTTGCTTGTTTTTGATTACCAAGAATTTATTATCCTTTCCCTGCTTCTGTATCTGGGGTGATTTTATGATAAATGCTTTGGAAATTATTTTTGTTTCCCCTGCAACAATTACAGTATCCTTATCACTCATAAACTGAAAGAAATAGTAGCCATGTTTCAGTGCTGTTGTCAGAGACGCTTCTTTGGGCTTCTCTGACTACAAATCAAAATTTTCTTTTCATTTGAAATATAGTTTTAAAGGGAGATATCCAGAGAACAATTGGCAGGGGTATTGTCCTTGGTTAGCTGCTCTTAGAACAAAGTTGTTCTTGCACAATATTCTTAGTTGGCAGACCACAAAGATGACAGGAAAATATTAGATACCTGGTACTCTACCCATTCTTCATTTCTCACCCAACCACTTGTTGGGTCTTGTTTGTTTTGTCCTGATTTGAAACAAACATCTTAAATTTTTGTCTAAAACAAATTATCCACTGCATTCTTCCAAGAAAAATAAAAATAGATTGCATAGGGATAAACAAAGTGTTTCTCATTTTCTAGAGTGTAATGTTCAAAGTTGAATTAGAGTTTTACAGTCTATCTCTTAATGTTCACTTGTACTCTGAGTACTTTAAATTATATGAACCATGGCCATATTCTCTGTACCAAAGGATATATTACCAATCCGTCACAGAATACCATCATCAAGGTTTTCTGTGGCTTCAGAATATCTCTAAACATAGCCTTGGGCAGTTGCTACTGAGCAATTACATTACATATATGTGGATATCAAATCTTTCAGAAATTCTATGCTTTATTTATTTTATCCATTTTAAATGAAAGCACAGATGTGTCATTCTAAACCTAAAACAGGAAATAATAAATATTTTATTTAATAACATCCTTGCTTTCTTTCCCCAGTGGATCCAACATCTGTTTTATTTAAAAAAAAAAAGTAATGAAATTTGGTAACTTTTTTAGTATTATTGGTGATATGCTTTGTTTTTCATTTTTCTTTCTTTTGTCCATGGAAAACATTCCTCCTGCTGAGCTCACAAGGACTTCTCAGCGATTCATCTTCCAGTAGTTTACAACCCTATTGTGGTCAGCCCTATAATCCCAATTAAACAAAAGGCGGAGGTAAGGTATTCGAGAGTTTGAGGCCAGCTAGGTAAAATCATAGAAATTTTATTTCAAAAACAAATAAAATGAAAAGGGCCATTAATATAACTCAAGTGGAAAAGGGGTTGCATACCAAACACAAGGCCCTACGTTCAGCTCCCCAACAATGATAAAAAATTTTATCTTAATATTCTCATTGGTAAAAATGGAGCAACTAGATTACATTACTCACTTTTAGAACTCAACCCAGATGTCCCTCAATGGATGAATGAATCAAGAAAATATGATATAAATATATATACATATACATAAAACCAAACATAATGGAATTCCATGCCTCCATCAGAAAGAATGACATTGCCCCATTTTTCAGGAAATGGAAAGACCTGGAAAAAAAACTATAATAAGCAAAATAAGCCAGACTCAAAGAAACATAGGCTGCATGGCTTCTTTTGTTTTTAATAACTAGTAAATTCAATGGATAGTAAAAGACAAATGATTACACTTGGACACACTTAATTAAACAGCCCTCTAAACATTTACACAGTGAGAACAGAGGAGGATATTCTTAGGAGAGGATCACAAAGGCTCAATAGATATGTGCATGTGACCATATAAAATAATGCTTTTCAAAATGAACTCCAAGAAATGGAAGCAAGAGTGGTTTTTTTGTACATTTCAACTGCAAAATACATCATGAAACTTTCATGTTCTGCCTCACAATGTATCTTTCACATCACATGTTGCCTCGCTTCAATAAGTAGCTGTTAAATAATGCTCTCCAGATTTACTCATTTGCTGGAGAAACTCAATTTAACATTTTCATTTACATCTCAGGTTGGTAAACATTGAGGAGAAGAGGCTATTTTCTTGTAAGTTTCTATGCCCAATGACATCTGTCAGTTTTATTTATAGTTATATTAAATTTCAGGTCTCAAATGTAGTAATTATAGGGAAAGAGACTGAAAAAAGAAATATTTAGGAGAGTTTTATATTAAGATCAAATCACTGGGAAATCAGTTCATAATGTAGACTGCTTTCTTCCAATAGAAATGATCAGAATGTAAAATACGGACAGAGTTGCTGTCTTGAAAAATAATTCACTATTTCATTGTTTGCAGGAACAAATGCCCCATCTGATTACAAAATACGCTTCAAACAGCTGTTAAAAGGTTCTTTGGTTCATTTTTGTTTCTAAGAAAGGGAATATTAATTTTGTTGAATGTTCAAATTATGCAAGTGACATTTATTGTAGAGTTAGTATTAATTATCAACCACATCAATGAGAAGAATAAAAGGCAATTGTTTGATTCAAAATAAAAGGTTAGAGATGTATGTGTGTGTGTGTGTGTGTTTATTTTTTGTTATTCTTATATCCTGCATCGTAAGACAAATTGGCATTCATCAAAATGAGCTAGTTTTTAAAGGAAATCAGTGCAATTCAGTATCCTTCCCCAAATTGGAGTCATTTGGATAGAAATAAATTATAATGGTGATTTTCTCAGGCTTCTCAGTGTGTGCCAGAAAGGGTTCATCAGCTGTCTCTGCATACTGAGCAAATACTGTGGATGTGGACACAGCCTCCACTTTACCACGTATGGCCCTGGTTGGTCACATGTGCTCTCCAGACCCTTACAATAAAAGAACATAAATTGTTTTTGTTGCGTGTGGATCCTAAGAAAAATAAGAACAGAACTTCCCCTTGATCTCTCCATTTAAGCTGAATTTGGACTTGTGTGCTTTTCTTCAGAAAGGAAAACAAAGAACAAAAACTATGTACCCAGGCCCAAGGTTCTCAAAAGGTTGAGATCTAAAGATCATAGTTCAAAGCCAGTTCAAATAAGAAAGTCTGTGAGACTCTGTCACCAATTAACCACCAAAAAACTGAATGTAGAGCTGTAGATCAAGTGGTAGAGTATAATCTGGAGTAAAAATATCTCAGGGACCATGTCCAGGCTCTGAGTTATAGCCCCAGGCCTGGCACAAAATAGATCGATAGATGAATGAATATATAAGTAGATAGATAGGTAGATAGATAGATAGATAGATAGATAGATTAGATTAGATAGATAGAAATGAAGTCGAAATCATATCCTACGCTTTGAAAATAGAGACAAAAATTGGCAATAAAATTCTACTTTGGTCTAATGTAGCAATATCATGTTATCTTTCTATATTATAGAAATTCAGAAATTGCTAATAAATTATAGTTAAAAGTGATATGTGCATTTCATTGTTTAGTCAGAGGTGAATATTCGATGGCACTGTGTGTTGTTTTATTTAACTATGTGGTACTAGTACAAGCAGCTCATTAGGAAATGTAAAGACAAATCCATTTAATTTACAATACCTGAAAAATAGGGAGAAACAGATCAAACAACAATGAACAGAGCCTCAAAGACCTACAAAACAATGACAAACAACCTGACATTTGTATAATGTAGTCCAACAAGGCTATGAAAGAGTAAGTTGCTATTGTGTTTGAAGACACAATGGCTGAAGACAAAATGGCTATCTCCCAAATTTGGCAAAAGACACTAATTCAATAAATTAGGCACAAATAAATAAAGACACAGATTCAATAAATTGAACACATCCAAATATTTAGAAATGAGAAATTTGTAAAGATCTAAACAGAAATGAGGGTTCTACACTCACTTGATTGTTGAGATGTTCAGTTTTCTGTGTTTCTGAATGACCAGCCAAATGTAAATGGCCTCAATTCATGAGACCGTAAGCTCAAATAGATAGTCAAAGTGAATATGAAACATGAAAACCCTTCACTATTTTCAAGTAACTCAATGACATAGAAAGAAAGACTGACAAGTCATGAAACTACGTATTATTTAAATATTAATTTTAAGAATGGAATTAGTAGCACTAATTCCAAACAAGGAAAATTAATAAAGGCAAAACAACTTTACACAATGATAAAAGAAGCAACCCACCAACAAGATATAATGATTCCAGTTGTGTGCACACAAAATATAGATCAAATCCAAACAGAAAGATAAAAGAAAAAAATAGACAAATCCACAGTTGTAATTGGGGATGTTGTCCCCCTGAAACTGATAGTATTGCTATCTATAAAATTAGGAAAGCCATAGAAATTCTGGTAACCACACCACCAGAATATAATTGAAACGTAAGAAACACTGCACCCAACAGCGGAATATACTCTTTATCAAGCACCAATGAACATTTACAAAATAGATTGTATATTGAGTCATAAACATCCATAATTTAAATGAATTACTATCACGTAGTATATACGCTTTTGCTAACAGTCAAAAGACTGCTATGACATATCTCAGCCTGTGGAAACTAAAATCACCTTTCAAATTAACCCATCAACACAAGAAAAGTCTTACAAACAAAACAAAAATACAAGGTTTTAAAAGAAAATGAAATATAGAAGAACTTGTGGAGAATAATTATGACAGCATCATAAGTTAATTATATATTAATATGTTAATTATTTCAAGAAGGGAGAAGTCTCAAACAATACTTATAAAGCTATATACAAAGAGCAAATTAACTTGTCAGCAAGCAGGTGGCAAATAGGAGAAATCAAGAAATTGAAAATAAAAAAGAATAGAGAACACAAATGAAACATAAGCTGATTACTTTAAAAAATAGATAATATTGATCAACTTATGGAAGGGCTAGAACCCTTCAATAAAGAGTAAGATGGAACCCACAAATCTCAAATACTAGTAATAAAATATTATACAAATTTTCAGATAAGGTGGCCATTGTCAGGGTCACAAGAAAATAGTTCAAATGATTTTAGATTCTTAAATTTGTCAATTTAGAAGAAGCAGATAAGCTTCTTTAAAATTAAAACAACCAAAACTTAATATAAATGAATAATTATGTATCATTAAATAAATATAATTTGTAATTTAAATGATCTCTAGAAAGTTTCCAGGCCCAAAATTTTTTCACTGGATAACAACAAATTTGATCCTATTTCATCCAGAAATAATTCATACAACCAGACCTTTACAAGGAAAGCAAAACACAGGAGCTTAAATCCTCAAGAAAATAGTAATAATTGTATACTAATAAACACATATATATATCAGGACTAAGTGAAATATATTTGAAATATGCAAGGAACTTTGTAATCTCTTTGGTAGATTAGACAATCTACACAATTTTAATTTGATAGTTATATGTAATCTGCAGTTTCAACAGGTTAAAGGAAACAAAATCATATCAACTGATGTAGAAAGCATTTGACAAAGTTTGACACATACTAATGGATAAATGCTCCAAAATTTGAAATGGAAAGGACAAGTTCGACTCAATATAGAACCAATGAGTGAGTGTGGCAATGTTATAAGGGACGTGATGGATCAGTCACTCAATTATAATTATCAATGTTAACAATGAACATGAGGAAATTTAAATAAGCATAACATTTGCAATAATTCCAAAGGTAATGAAGTATTTTGATATTATGTTCATATAAGACATACATGGTTTTTTTCATATTAAAATTTTTTAAAAATAAAAGGAGACCCAATTAAATGGAGAAACATGATATTTCATGGGTTAGGGAAGTTAACTTAATAAAGATGTCAATTGTCTACAAATTGATCTATAGATTTAATATAATTCCTATTAAAATCCCAGCAAGAATTTCTTAGACACCGATAACTTTATTATAAAATTCCTATGAAGAAAATGGCCTAGACTAGCTTCAACAAACTTGATAAATAATAGTAAATTATGGGAAGTCACTCCACCCAATTGTAAGGCTTATTATATACCGCTAATAATAATACAATTTATGAATAACAAGGCAGTTAATAAATAGGAAAATGGAAAATAACTTGGGTAAAAGACTCCTAATGTCACCCAAAAATTAACAATTACAATACAGAGATGTTGCATTTCACTTTCATTGCCAAACAGTATTTTCTATGGCTAAACAATTGTCTGAAGAAGGGCCAAAAATGCAAGGAGAGGCAAAATACTCCACTGACTATTAATCCTTTTGGCTCCAACCTAAGGCCTTTCTCTCATATCTCCATTTTTCTGTTGTGTTGTTTCTTTCTTTCGTTTTAACCTGACTTTTCAATCCTTGCTGTTTTTTGTGTGGCAAATTGGCCCATCCTTTGGCTCTACCTTTCTAAGGCCCTGTGACCACAATTTAGTAATTTTTTTTTAACTTCCACCAATTCTCCAGAGATTTGTTCAGATCATCTATCCATAAACCTCCCCTTTAATCTTAGTAATTTTGAACTTATACCACATCCATCTTATTTCCTTTACTATTGTTCTGGCAGGAAGGAGTAGGTAGTCCTTTTCAAAATGCAGGGTTAGAAGGATCTGGAGAAGATGGCGGCAGTTCAGGGTGAGACATACTGAGCTCCTGCCAAGATTCATGTACTGGCAGTGCAGGAGACAGTCCTCTATCAGAAATTGATCTTAAGTAAGCTTTAGGACCACAGAGAACTCAGGCAGAGAGGAAAAAAAGGAAGAATACCAGTGCAAAAAGAGAGCGTGGAGCTCTGCCACAGAGCAGCTGGGGAGATAAAGGCTCTTCTGAATCAGAGCAGATAAAGCACTCCACAGCAGCGCAGACCCGCCAGCTGCAGACAGAGCCACACAGAGCCTGCGCGAGCCCAGAGCCCACACCCGGCCGTGCACGGACCTGCCAGCTTCACGGAACCAGAGAATCCAGCAATTTGTGAGTAGCTCCAAGAAGAAGTTTCTACTTCTGCTCCGGCAACGGCATTGGGAGGGAGCCCCTCCCCCTCCAGCTGAGAGCAGCGCCATCTTGAATGCTGGCAATGACCCAGGCCAGCAATTGGAGCCTGAGAGGTGTTGCTGACAGCGCCATCTTTCTAACTGGCAAAGGATTTCCCAGAGATCCCTTAGCCGGAAGTCCGGCCCCAGCACTGCTGAAGTCCATCCCCCTGCACTGCCCACAGACCTGGTAAACAAAGCCGCCCACAGATCTTTCAGCTTTGTTTTACCAAACACGCAATCTCATCTGAAAAACCGCAAAGCCAAATCACAAGAGAAAAAGACTTTGTGAAGTATTTGGATCCCGAATTTAGTGCAGACACAGTTTCCTATCCTGCCCCCCCGACCAAAAAAAAAACTGAAGAATACCCTTTTTAATTTTTTTAACCCATTTCATTTGCATTTTTAAATGTTCTTATTTTTCTCTTTGCCAATGAACCTACACCTTTTTTTCTAATGTTATGATTCATTCCTTTTTTTTTTTCTCCTCTCTTTTCCCGCAATGCTGCTGGCACTGTGGTTATTGCTAGAAACACAGTGAAGCTCTGGGTACAGTTTGAATAAAAATGATATCCACATTGATACAGTCACTTGCTTTTTAAACTCCGGGTTCTCAACCCTAGTATCTCTTGGGTAAGAACTCAGAACAGTGAGGAATCTCCCCCTACCTTTTTTCTTGTTTTTCATTTTGTTATTGTTTTTGTGTGTGTGTGTGTGTGTGTGTGTGTGTGTGTGTGTGTATGTGTGTGTGTGTGTGTGTGTGTGTTCTGTTTTATTTTGTTGCAGTTTTGTTTCTTTTTTTCTTTTTAAAATTTGTATCATTGAAATCTCCTATATCAACCTCTCTTTTCTCTATATATTCTTCTTATTACTCTTCTTATTTTGATAAGTTTTATCTAAGTTCATCTAAACTTTCTACACAAATACTCTACCTCTCTATCACCTTAGGTTACTTATCCTTACACGATACCTTTCTTCATTACTATAATATTCTTGCACTCCTACCTACCTTCTTTTCCTACCTCCCTTGTCATCTTTCATATTATTTTTCTAACTCTGGTCCTCTGTTCATCCTTCAACTCTTATAATGCATGCATCTACATTTGATGGTTGTTGAGCAATGCTGTGTATCTAGGTGTTCAATTATACTCTAGGTCCAGAAGGACTTAAATACAATAGAGATTGGATTGAGGGGCTTATTGTTTTGGTCATAAATTGGTCATCTGTGGTTGTATTAGATTTATATGTAAGTGTACAAAAAGAAAGAGAGAGTGTTATTACCAATCTAAAAGAACAAATATCTACTGTCAGCCAACTAAAAAGGTCTAGGTTGGTTATATCTGAAAAATTATAATCTTGTTTAGTATTAACCTTGCTCCCATCCTCACATGGGCAGAACAAGAAACTCAAGAAAAATGTCAAATCAAGGAATAACATCTCCCACCCAACATAAACAGGCAATGGAGCAGTCAGTGGCAAATCTAGAGGAGAGCCTTCCAAGTGCTATACAAATGCAATTGATAATCATCATTAATGAAAAATGTGAAAACATAAAGAAAGAGATAAGGGAGGAAGCCACAGCTAAACAAGAGGAAACCATAAACAAGGTGATATGTGAAAAAGGGGAAACCATAAAGGAGGCCATAATAAAGATTTTTCCAAGAAAAATGGATGAATTCATAGAATCCACAAACAAAAAGATGACTGAACTCCAACAAATGTCCAAAGAGAATAAAGCTGCTTAGAAAACGCTACAGAAGGTCCAAGATACAATTAGGAAGCCTAATTTAAGGCTAATTGGTATTGAGGAGGGTCTAGAGAAAGAGGTCAATGGTATTGGAAATATAATTCAGGGAATCATCTCAGGGAACTTCCCAAATATACAGAAGGGCAGTCCCATCCAGATACAAGAAGCTTTTAGAACCCCAAACAGACCTGACCAATAAAGGACATCCCACCGCCACATTATAATTCGAACTGGATCAATAGAGGCCAAAGATAGGATCCTAAAAGCAGTCAGGGAGAAGAGAACAATCACTTATAAAGGCAAAACAATCAGAATATCCCCAAATTTCTCAGCAGAGACCATGCAAGCAAGAAGAGATTGGAATGATATATACCATGCCCTGAAGTCAAATAACTACCAACCAAGAATACTGTACCCAGCTAAGCTCTCATTCATAACTGAGGGAACAATAAAAATATTCCATTCCAAGGAAAAGCTTCAACATTATGTAGCAACAAAACCAACATTACAGAAAATTCTCAAAGATTTTCTACACATGGAAACCAACACAAATGGAATACAGAGAAAGACATGGCACCTAAAACTCATAACATCTAAGTACCACAAAAACTATCAAGACACAGGCCCTAATGAAAGCTTGTAAAAATGGCAGAAACTAATAAATATTTCTCAATCCTGACTCTCAATATCAATGGACTTAACTCTCCAATTAAATGGCATAGATTATCTAGTTGGATCAAAAACAAGATCCATCGTTCTGCTGTCTTCAAGAGACACATCTTACCCAAAAAAACAAACACCATTTTTGAAAAATGAGAGGTTGGAATAAACTCTATCAAGCTAACAGCCCCCATAAACAGGCTGGAGTTGCCATCCTCATATCAGATAAAATAGACTTCAAACTAAAATTAGTGAGAAAAGACAAAGAAGGTTACTACATACGACTAAAGGGATCTTTCCTCCAGGAGGACATAACCATCCTAAATATCTACACACCTAATCCCGGGGCTCTGAACTTCATCAAGCAAACTTTACTTTAATTGAAACCATACATAGATCGAAACACAGTGATTGTTGGTGACTTTAAAACACCACTCTCACCTTTGGACAGATCAACAAGGCAAAAACTCAAGAGAGAAACCTTAGAACTGAACAACTATATAGACCAACTACATCTAACAGACATCTACAGATTATTCCACCCAGCAACAACACAATTTCCTTTTTTTTCAGAAGCACATAGAACATTTTCCAAAATAGATCACATTTTAGGCCATAAAATAAACCTGGACAGATTCAGAAACACTGAAATTATTCCCTGCACTCTCTCAAACCACATGGGCATCAAATTGGAACTGAACACACAACTCCACCAACGAAAACCCTGTAACTCATGGAGATTGAACAACACATTGTTGAATCACCAATGGGTCATCGAAGAGATCAGAACAGAAATCCAACAGTTTATGAAATTTAACAGTAAGGAGCACACAAAATACCATCTCCTTTGGGACACAGCAAAGGCAGTATTCAGAGGAAAATTTATAGCTCTGAGTGCCTACAATAACAAATTGGAAAAATCGCAAACCAACAATTTAATGTGTCATCTTAAGCTCCTGGAAAAAGAGCAACAAACCAACCCTAATCCCACTAGAAGGAAGCAAATTATTAAAATCAAAGCAGAATTAAATGAATTGGAATCCAAAAAAACTATAGAAAGAATCAACAATACAAGGAGTTGGTTCTTTGAAAGAATTAACAAAATTGACAAACCCTTAGCAAATCTTACCAAAAAAAGAAGGGAGCATATCGAAATAAACAAAATCACAGACAAAAATGGTAATATCATGACAGAAATTACCAAGATCCAGAGTATCATGAGGGAATACTTCTAAAACCTTCACGCCAACAAATTTGAGAATCTACAAGAAATGAACGAATTCCTAGCCAATATTAACATACCCACACTGAACCAAGAAGAACTAACCCAACTCAACAGGCCTATTTCAAGCTCTGAAATAGAAATGGCAATTAGAGAACTTCCACCTAAGAAAAGCCCAGGGCCAGATGGATTCACAGCTGAATTCTATAAGGTCTTCAAAGCAGAGCTCACACCAATACTCCTCAAGCTCTTCAACGAAATTGAAAATGAAGGCTCTTTACCAAACTCATTCTATGAAGCCAGTATAACCCTCATCCCCAAACCAGACAGAGACTCATCAAAGAAATAGAACTATAGATCAATTTCTTTGATGAACATCGATGCAAAACTTCTCAACAAAATACTGGCCAACTGTCTACAAAAACTCATCAAACAGGTTTCATCACAGGGAGGCAAAGCTGGTTCAAAATATGCAAATCAATTGATATAATTCAACACATCAACAGAAGCAGGGACAAAAATCACATGATTGTCTCAATACATGCGGAAAAGGCTTTTGACAAGATTCAACACCCCTTTTATGTTAAAAGCTCTGGAGAAACTAGGAATCCATGGAACATTCCTCTATATAATAAAGGCTGTGTATGACAAGCCCACAGCTAGAATTATACTTAATGGCGAAAAGCTAAAGCCATTCCCTCTAAAATCAGGAACGAGACAAGGATGCCCACTCTCTCCACTCCTCTTTAACATAGTATTAGAATTCCTAGCCAGTGCAATAAGGCAAGAAGCAAGCCTAAAGGGGGTCCAAGTAGGGAAAGAGGAAATAAAACTATCCCTCTTTGCAGATGACATGATTCTGTATTTAAAGAATCCTATGGACTCTACTCCCAAGCTCCTTGAGATGATTCAAAACTTTGGAAGGGTAGCAGGGTATAAAATTAACCCTCGAAAATCAACTGCCTTCCTCTACGCCAACAGTGAGAGGAATGAGGCAACAATCAGGAAAGCAACTCCTTTCACAATAGCCTCAAAGAAAATAAAGTACCTAGGAATTATCTTAACTAAGAATGTAAAGGACTTCTTTGATGAAAATTTTAAAACCCTAAAAAAGGAAATTAAGCAGTATTGAGGAAATGGAAAAACTTCCCATGCTCCTGGATTGGAAGAATCAATATTGTGAAAATGACAATCTTGCCAAGGGCTATCTACAAATTCAACACAATACCCATCAATATCCCAATGTCATTCTTTAAAGAAATAGAAGAGGCAATCCAAAATTTCATATGGAATAATAAAAGACACCGTATAGAAAAAACACTTCTTAGCAGAAGGAATAGCACAGGAAGAATTTCAATACCAAACTTTAGACTCTATTACAGAGCTATAATTATCAAAGCAGCTTGGTACTGGCACAAGAACAGGCCTGAAGACCAATGGAATAGAACTGAGGACCCAGATATTAAACCACAGACCTATGGCCACCTAATCTTTGAAAAGGGAGCCAAAAAAGTAGAATGGAAGCAAGATAGCCTCTTCAACAAGTGGTGTTGGCAGAACTGGTTAAGCACCTGCAGAAAACTAAAGTTGGATCCTTCTTTGTCACCCTGCACTAGAATTAACTCCAAATGGATCAAAGACCTCGAGGTAAAACCTGACACACTGAAAACTTTACAAGAAGGCATAGGAGATACACTAGACCTCCTTGGCACAGCTCGAAACTTTCTTAATAAGGACTAAGAATCACAACAAATCAGAGAAAGGCTAGATAAATGGGACTGCATTAAACTGCAGAGCTTTTGTATGGCAAAGGACATAGCTAGTAAACTAATTAGGAAACCTACAGAGTGAGAGAAGATCTTCATCAACATCATACAACAGACAAAGGCCTCATATCTAAAATATATCAACAGCTCAAAAAATTGAATCACTCCAAAACTAATCTCCAAAGTAACAACTATCCCATTAAAGGATGGGCCAAAGACTTAAAGAGAGTCTTCTCTGAAAAAGAAACAAAAATGGCCTATAGACACAGGAAGAAATGCTCAACATCTCTGGTCATAAAAGAAATGCAAATCAAAACAACTCTATGATTCCACCTCACTCCAGTTAGAATGGCCAGGATCAAGAAAACTAATAACAACAGATGCTGGAGGGGATGTGGCCAGGAGGGATCCCTACTGCACGGTTGGTGGGAGTGCAAACTCGTTCAACCACTATGGAAATCAGTTTGGCAGTTCCTCAAAAGACTAAACATAGAGCTCCCCTATGACCCAGCAATTCCACTGCTTGGTATTTACCCAATCATCCAGAAACAAGGACATACTAAATCCACTAGCACAATGATGTTCATTGTAGCACTATTTACCATAGCAAAAATATGGAACCAACCTAGATGTCCCTCACTTGATGAGTGAATCAACAAGATGTGGTATTTGTATAGAATGGAATTCTATGCTGCTGTCAGAAAGAATGACATTGCCCCATTTGTTAGGAAATGGAAAGACTTAGAAAAGATCATATTAAGTGAAGTAAGCCAGACTCAAAGGAACTTAGGCTCAATGGTTTTCCTCTTTGTCATAATCAGTAGAAACCTTGGGCTCTCCTAGCAGAGATTTGCAATAAAGCAAAATCTTGATACAAAAGGCCATATAGTAGGACGCTAAATGAAAGGATCTCTAGGATATAGAAACATAAGCCATATAATGAATGATTTTTGTCCGTAAGGTACTATGTTGTCTCTCATCTCTTTTGCTGTCCCTTGGTTATCTCATATTGTTACAGTATCTCACTTTGTTACCTGATATATTGGATATATTTGTATTTGGTTATTTGAAATTGGATAGGGAAGGGGGGAAAACAAGATGAGGGGTGGGGGTGGGGAGCAGGGAAATGGGGACTAAGACATGTGAAAGGGTATCAATGTAAGGGAATTAATGCACCATCTATCTGGCAAATATCATGTAACCGTTCTATTAATTACAATAAAAATATATGAAAAAAATGTAGGGTTAGAATTCTATTCTGATATGAAATATCTTTCTTTCCCTCATCTTACTTTTTCACAGATTCCTTTGCACTTTTTTGCTATGCACCTAAATCTGATTCCTTAATAAACTTGGCTTTTCACTAGCAATAACTGGGAGATAGAAAATATCTTCTTGGGACCGCCAATCTCTACTTAGGATTCAGAGTCCTCTGCTGACTAGAAGGAAGAAAATGAATGAATCAATGAGGGAATGCACACATTGACTAAAATATTCACCTTTATGCAATCCCTTATAGCTTTAGTTTGTATGATTTTATTATTAATATGAGTACAAAATAAGGATATAATATGAAAAGCCGGTCTTGGACAAAAGACAGAAAAAATGAGCAGAAAGATAATTTAGTTATACTAAAAATGTCATTTTACAAGAAGAGGCGTAAAGAAAAGTAAGCAAAGCTATTAATTATAGCATTAAATTCCTGATATTTCAAGTGATATCACTAGAGTAATTAAGGGATGTATCTGGTGGGAAACTTTTAAGATAAGTATATAACATAAGAATATAATATGTTAAAAGGAAATAATTAGAATACTGGGAGAAACATTATCCAGACAAGTAGAAATAAGAGCCAAGAAAATAAGTTAGGTTAGTATGTGTGATCCTAGACAATGGTAATTTTGTGGAAAGAGGTGGTTTATTTGAGTCACCTGAGTCTTATGTTCATTTACTTATTAGTCTGATTATGTATGTGTATGTGTGTGTGTGTGTGTGTGTGTGTGTGTGTGTGTGTGTGTGTGTGTGTGTGTGTGTTTTCTGGCGGTTGTGGTACTTGAACACTGGGCCTGGGTTCTGTCCCTGAACTCTTCAGCTCAAGGCCAGCACTCTACTACTTTGAACTACAATGCCACTTCCAATTTTCTGGTGGTTAATTGGAGAAAAGAGGCTCCTGGCACTTTCATGCCTGGGCTGGCTTTGAACCACGATCCTCAGATTGTAAGTAGGTAGGATTACAAGTGTGAGCCCTGGGCGTCTGGCTTTGTTTTTGTTTTTATCTTCCTCAGTAATTACAGAGTCTATTATCCGTTAACACAAATTGGAAAATTCCAAAATTTTCAAATATTTGGAATATTCTTAACTTCTCTGTATTCAATACTTTGATCATTCCAGCACAAACATACCTGATAAGAAAAACTTTATAATTATTAATCAGGTATATTGAACATTTTAATATTAACAATAATTTTATTTATTTATTTTATAATATATTGTTTGTTAGATGTTATTGTATATTTAGCAATATAATTTTGAACGTTTTATTCTTAAATATTTTATTGTAAGTTATTTTTTTGAATGACAATAGGAAAATTTTGTCATTTAATGAATTATTTACTGTTAGATATTTTATTATTAAACTATCATATTTCTTGACAAAGCATTGTGGTTAATTCTGCTTATTCTTTAGGAAAATCTCTAGAAATATATGGTCTAGTATGGCTTTATAATGGCAGCTAGTCATCATAAAGATGGCTTGAATGTATGTTCTCAACTATAGTTCATGCTGCATCTTGTAAACATCATTTACAGCATTTAATAAGATTATTCTTAATCTTTGAAAAAAAGTTTGTGTTGGGCCTGGAGCTTGAATTCAAGGCCTGCCTCCTGTCCTTGAGCTTCTTTGGCTCAAGGCTAGTGGTCTATCACTTGAGCCACAGCATCACTTCCAATCTTTTCTGAGTAGTTTATTGGAGATAAGAGTCTCATGGACTTTCCTACCTGGACTGGTTTCAAAGCACAGTCCTTAGATCTCACCATCTAAGTACCTAGCATTACAAGCTTCACTATCAACGCCTGGATGAAAAATTTAATGAGGGAATAAAAAGTCATCTTTTTATATTATTGGTAAGGTTGGTTTTCTATGTCTTAGCTATTTTTGTTGATTCTTCTGGAAATGTTTCTTTTTTAATACTAACATGCTATTTTCATACTGGTTTATGGCTTCCTTATCTACTAACTTAGTCAAGTATTGTAAACGTTTTTCATTGCTGAAGAAAATATTACAATGATTGATAAAATGTAACCACAGTTAAAAAAAAGTGCATAAGACATTTATAAATGAGAGTCCAAGTTGGAGAAAATTAGCATTGGACACTCATAGTGATCCTGGGTAGCAAATTGATGAATTCAAAATGACCAGGAAAGGATTGTTTTCCATATCAAACATTCCTATACTTTATCATGTTTTGGAAGGTGAAGAGACAACAAGGTTGATGTCAACATATCCAGGTATTAACACTTGGCTTAGTAACTGGAGAGACAATGACGCGTATACTTGGACAGGATTCTCTTGAGTGTCGATCTAATTTGAGCCAATAAAAAGAAACATGGTGTGTGTGTGTGTGTGTGTGTGTGTGTGTGTGTGTGTGTGTGTGTGTGTGTGTTGAGATGGGTGATCTTGCTTGGTGATTGAGAATAACTTAATTTGAATTTCACAATAGGCTAGAAGTTAAAATTAAGTTGGACCTATGGGAATAAAAGTAGTGGAATATTTCTCACACAAATTGATTTTGTGGCCTGAGACCCCATCTACAATGTTGATTGTACACATGTTTTATATAGATTTCATTGAATATTTCTGAAAAGAAATGCCTGATACTCTTGAAATGTTATTTGTGGGAAGTTACAAGGAGTCAAACGTGGGGTAAGACTCATGGTGTATTGATTCACATTTCCAGTATTCAACTCTGTTAAAACATTTTTTAGTTGATTAAAAACAAAATGAAAATTTCTTTATGTCACATGTACATAGGATATAAATATGAATGTTTATGTCACATTATATAAAGATTACCTATAAACATCAACATTTTGACCTTTTTAACAAGTCATGCTCTTTCAAGGTATGCACTATGTTGTGAAATTATGAATATGAATTGTACCCTCACAGCTGATCCTTAAAACATCTGTCATTGGCAGAAGATTTTATTAAATAAAGGGCATGTGATAAACCTGAGTAGATAAATGGCCTGTTTTTTGATACACCTACTGAGAGGCACAAAGAAGTGCATTGAACTGAGCTAGCTTGAAATCTGTCTTGCTATCACTTTTTTTTTTCTGTATTTAGCTCTGTATCTGCCTGTCTCTTGCTGAGAAGAAAAAAAAATGTTTCCCTGATCTTAACTTCAGTCTCTCTTTAGAATTCAACCAGCAGAAGAAAAATAAAGCCTTATTTGTATGGACTCGATTGACTGAATCCCCTTTTCAGTCAAAATGGACTAATCATTATTCTCCTCCTGTAAGAGGCAAGACAAATGACTGTCCTTGCTTTTTGAAAGTGGATTTGGAATATACAGAAATTTAAATACAATTTTCATTTATACAGGAACCACTTCTCACCTAGCTCCCTTTGTGTCTGGGAAAGAATATCAGCCAACAACATTCAAATACTTTACTCAAGATGGCTATAGGAAAAGATTTTCAAAAGATTTGACATGCCACACAAAAAAAGCTGAATTTGAAGAGAAAAGGAAGAGAATGAGATTTATCATCATATTTCGTCCTTATTTAGACACAGAAGTGAAGCACCAAACCATTGATGAGATGATATTCTGCTATTCTATTTATTAGTCCCATATCTATATCAATCAATCAGAAAGTGGTCATCATTGTGCATTCAATCAAATTATGTTACTGATATAATTGCCCTGGTTAAAGTCCATCTGCTTTAGCAGTAAATTAGTTGTGATGGATCAAATGCATCAACTGGTTATCTCAGAAATTATTTGATGATAGCTGTGTCTTCACGTATAAGAACCGGCTTGATCTTCACTTCCATGCTGAAATTCCTAGCAAAAAGCAGCTGAGCAAAGCTGAGGTATATGGTGTAAGTATACAGAGAGAAAAACGGAAGTTTGAAGATGTCATTATCCTTCAATCTGTGATTTTTTTTTAGTCCTGGGATGGTGAAACAGACTACAAATGACATTGCAATGCTTTTTCTTCTATTAGTTTTCTGACATTAAGTCTGAAGCATAGAGGTTTCCCTGGACCTAAGCTTAGTTTGAATACAGTTGTTCTTTCATCTGAGCAGTATCACATTCCATGGCCTTTTATAAAATGAATACCTGAGTTGGGTATTTTCATCACTTTGATGGTGACTGTGTGTTTCCTAAATCTTGAGGTTTGAATAATTATTTTCCAGGTAGTACCTAGAAGAACTAAATGCAATGGAATTTCAAACTTAAAGGCACATGTGCCACATACACACAAAAACACACAACACATACACATAACTTTCTACAAATTTAAAACATCACCTTGGGTTGAATATTTTGCTTACAAATCCTGAATACTTGGAAATAAAACCCATGATGAATAAAATCTATAAGCGAGATCCATGGTTTTATTTTCCATACAAAAGTGATTTTTGTTTCCCAAAATTCTGTAATCCTGAGATTCCCTCACAAAGTGTGTGCTGTACTTACAGGAAGCTCTGAATTTATGCAGCAGAAATCCTTTTCTTTAAAGAGATGGCTAAGGAAACCAATAGTCAAAAATTCTGTGGCACACAACAGCATGAGCTACTGAGATAACAATTTGATACCACTCGTGCTGGCGCAATTGCCGGGTTTAATGATTTCTTCATCAATCAAAAGTATACTTAATTTTATCCATGACCACAAATTCATTGCAATCAATAATTCTATTAAATGATCACTGATTTTCTTCATTTTACATGATAAAAAGAAGGAAACACTTTTGAGCACTGAAGTTACAAATTTTAGAATATAGTAACTTCTATAGCAATGGGGAAAGGTGAGAGCAGGAAGGTTATTCCAGAAGTTTCACAGATCATATTTTATTCCTTTTGTAACTGCAGGAGTAGTAGGAGCAAGAATAGACATTGCAGTTGGATCCCAGTAGATCACACCTGTAATCTTAGCTACTCAGGAGGCTGAGACTTGGAAGATCTCAATTTGAAGCCAGCTTAAGGATAAAAAGTCTATTACACTTCATTATCAATTATCAGCCAAATGCTAAACAGGAGGCATGGTTCAGGTAGTAGAACACCAGCTGTGAGCAAGAAAGCTGAGTTCTGCTTGTTAATCTTGGTGCTAAAATCTTGTTCTTACACACTTTTCTGTCCAGGCTGGCTTTAAACCATGATCTTCTCTATCTTAGTCTCTTCAATAGTTAAGAATATAGATGTGATGAGTCACTTTTCACCTACGTTGAATTTTTAATAAATAAAACCTGAGACATACGATGATTCAAAAGGACTATGTACATTCCACCCTTGTACGGCCCTTTACACTCTTTCATAACCATTTTATAAGCTCACTATATTTTTAAGTCTCCTGATTATTTCTCTCCTATATCTAGTCCTTATACAATAAATCAGAACATGTCTATAGTTAAAAACAATGTACAATTTTATGAGGGGTAAGATAAAAATATGACATTTTAACATTACAGTCCACCATAAAGACACTATATATGGAAATGCTAAAGCATTTTCACATTGGTAGGACCTAGGTACAAGAAAGGATGCATCTAAGGCCAGGAGTTTGGCCTAGTGGTAGAGTGCTTGCCTAGCATGCATGAAGACCCGGGTTCAATTCCTCGGTACCACATACATAGAAGAAAAAAGCTGGAGCTCAAGCTCTGAGCCCAAGCCCAGGACTGGCAAAAAAAAAAGGATCCATCTAATTCATTTGAAATAGATGGTAAAAAAAACTTAGTCTATGCCAAGCTGGAAAAATACAATTGGACTTGACACCACACACACACACACACACACACACACACACACACACACACACACACATTTAAAAAAGTCTTCCCCAATTTCTCAGGAATCTAGGGATTTTAGAAGTGAATAGATTAAACTTGGATATTGAAAAGCTAAAGGGAAACATAATTCATTTTTAATTATTTTAAGCAATCTGCAATCCAAGACTTCATAGTCAGTTAAAACATTTACTAAAATTTAAGGGGACTAAATCATGGAAACTTCAAACAACGTTTTGATTAGTCTCTGCTTTTGTTCACCTTGGGAAAAAAATGTTAAATGAATAAAGCATGAAAATCTCTTCTACTTAATTGAAACATCCAATGCTGATTTGAACACCTATGAATGCAAATAATTCAAACGGCAAATTAATTAACAGGAGAAAATTAAATAGCTAACTAGTGACCTGTTTGGTATATGATTCAAAAGAATTAAAAGTATTTATCCAAGTTTTCCAGAAGTTTTAATGTTTAGCATATAAGAAAATGAGAGCATATTCATTATTTAATCTCAGCAAGTACTCCATTTGGCAGTAGCTGAACTAAACGCAAATCCTCAGCCTCTATGCTGGCAGAAAGCAAAGAAAGCCTTGAGTTAAATGAATGATCCTGGTCAGATTTGGTATGATCCCAAAAGAAAGAAAAGGCTTTTTATACAGCAGATTCTGAGGCGACATCAAGCCAATTATCCTGCAATTACAGCTGTGATAAATATGCCCTCTACAATATGAGTTTGGACCAAATAACACCGTCTCAAATTCTCTGGTTACCTCTTTCTTACCTCCATTCTCTTACAGAATATTACAGAGCTTAATAGACATTTTACAATGTACTTCATTGAATAAATAGTTGTTATGAACCAAGAATCGTTTCCAGTAACTCAGAAGAGAAAGGAAAAATAGGTTGGGTTAGACCACGCATAACTTGACCTGTTTCTTGCAAATAAATCTGACAAATTAAACAAGCAAACAGTAAAAATTAGCCTGGCACTGGTAACTCACACCTGTAATCCTAGCAACTCAGGAGACTGAAATTTAAGGTTACTGGTTCAAAGCCCACCCAGGCAGTAAAGTCCATGAGACTCCTTATCTTCAGCTAATCACTTGAAAAACAAAACTGGTGCTGTGGCTCCAAATGGCATAGTGCTAGCCTTGCACAATAAAGCTCATAGCAAGTATCCAGGTCCTGAATTCAAGTCCTAGGACCACCTCCACCCATAACTGCAACAATAGAAACGAAAACATAACTGTGTACATACTCTTGGCCTTATCTTTGAAAATTGATATCTTTGCTATCTTTGAAATTTGATATTGAATTTCTCTTGAGTCTTGATTCATGTTCAAAATTCAATTACATTATGATAATAGTAATATATAAATTACACATTTGGTCCTGGAATCAAAATTGCCTAATTAAATTTCATCTATACCAGTTCAAAATAGCTATCCTATCATCTACATAAAGGGGCATTAATAAAATGTGATGATATATGGTATAGTATGTAAATATTTAAGTATAATAAATATACTAGAGTGACAACACTAAGCTCGGGGGATGAATTGATTTCAAGATTGTTTTGTCTGTGTTAATAGAAACTAAATGAAGATGTTTTGAACATTCAAAGATTTATTTCTCTTTTGTGTCAAGTGTGAATTGTTAGGTGGTCCAGGGAATGGGCATCTCAGCTTTATGATGCCACCCAGGAACTCAGTTCCTTCTGACTTGTCACCCACCCATCTCCTGGTACGTGCTCATGTATCTTCATGAAGGAGGGCACAGCTGGCTCATTCTGGCCTATGGACAAATTGACCTTCACAATTCAGAAGCAGTAAGAAGTGGAGGGTGAGACATCTCTGAAATGCACACTGCAGCAGTTGAACATGAAATCAGTCACATGGAAAAATCACACCAAAAAGCAAGGCTGAGAAATGGAGGTGCTGCTTATGCAGAGAAGACCAGGTACTTTAGCAGAAAGGAGGAATGAAAACATGGGTATTCGATGGAAATGATCTGTATTGGAAAATGAGCCCACTAAACCTAGAAAAGGACTTTGGCATTCCCATCTAGGAAGTTATGCCATTATGCCATTGATAGAAACATTTGTCTATTAACAAACACCAGCCTTTCCCATATGATTTGGGAACCATTCCTATTACTCAATATGCCTTTTGCAGCGCAGTTGGGGGGAACTTGATCAGACCCCAGATACTTCTCTTGAAGACTTCATTCATAGCTTCAGAAACTCTCATTTATTCTCTAAAGAAAGAAATGAAGATTTGTGATTAAACCAAACCAAATTTTAAATGTTCTACTGTGATCTCTAGACAAATGCCTTCATATCTTTGAACTCTAACTTTATTCCTTATACAAGGGAGTGCTAATACCTTATTGTCTGAGATTTTAGAAATGAAGTATGCAAAGCCCTTTTCAGTAGAATTATTATAATAGCTTCAGATAATATCTATAAAATAGTCCCAACCTTCCCCAAAGTACATTTAAAACATTGTTTTATGAGTACAATAAATATATTTATTTTATTGTACCATCTTATAATAATACCTTTGCTAACTACTCCAAAGATTTTAAATTTATTTTATTGAATTCTTGAGAGGACACACACTACTTCCAAGTTCTCAAGAACTCATATATATATACATATATAATAAGCTTTTACATGGTTAATTAGTTTTTACATGAACTAGAACACAAAATTCCTTTACAAAAATGGAAGCTTTTTCTTTAGTTGCTCACAGCAATCCATAAACATGATGCATTACAAAATTAAACTTACTTAGGCCTCAGCTAGAATCTACATCTCTGTGCAGATATTATACTACCTGTAGACAGAGAGTGAATGTATTTATAATGTTCATATCCCAGACCTTTATATGTAGTATTTGCTGAAATATTGAACTTGTTATACAAACTTTCTCATATTTTTGCTCTCATTTTTAGAAAAAGCTTTTTTCTCTCCAATTCTATTTCTCTCTGTCTTTCTGTCATCGTTTCTTCTTTCTATTTTTCTTTCTCTATCCTTCCTCCCTCCTTCCCTCCCTCTCTTCCTCCTTTCTTCCTTCCCTCCTTCCTTTTTTTTCTTATGTCCATCATAGTAATAGGGCCAGAATTTATGGTCTATGCTTGCTATGCAGGTACTCTGTAACTTAAACCATATTCTCATCCTTTTTGCTTCATTTACTTTTCAAATACTATCTTGCATATTTAGTATACATTAACCTGGACCGTGATCCTCCTATTTATATCTACATAGCAAGGATAATAATAGATGTGCTTCTTTGTGCAGCTTTTTGTTGAAATAGCAATTCTCATTCACCTCTCTCCAGACTGGTGCTGGACCACAGTCCTCCTAATATAAATCTAAGTAGGTAGAATCATGGATGTGAGTAACTACACTTGATTCAGGCTTCTGGTTCACAACTTACATTATTATAATAATGTGATAGCCTTTTGGAAGTCTTTGAAATTTCAGACAACCAATGCATCTATGAACTGAAAACAAAAAATAATGGTTTTCTTCTTTCTAATTGGTGGCCTTTCCTTTGTGGTCATTTCCTTGCCTGTCTGCATAATGTGGAATATCCAATCAAACCTTCCATACAGGTGATGAGAGTTTTCAGTCTTCCTGTATTAGCAATCTTTGAAGTAGCTGCTTAGTCATTTTAAGTCTTTTAAGACGATGTTGGCTGTGGATCTTCTGAAATTAATCCTTAAAAATTGAGGAAATTCCTTCTGATTCCTAAGTTGCTGATCTTTAATTTAGTAAGAATGCATGAATTTTGTTACATGACTCTTATGCCTCTATCTGGAGGTTCCTGTAATTGTTAAATGTAGCTTAACATGGTAAGCTACATGGATTTGTTTTCCAGTATTAAACCAGTCTTTCTTCAAGGAATAAAATCCCAGTAATCATAAAATAGCTAACCTCTTTATATATATATCCATATACATATATTCACACATATATACATATATAGTGTTTATAATATATGTGTTGTTTAATTCAAGTTGTTAAATCTTTGTTCTCAATATTTGCATCTGTACTCTATAGAGTATATTTGTAATGTTGGTCCAGTTTGGGTATCAGATTTTGCATAAGAGAGGAAGGACAGGAGCATAACAGAGAGAAATTAAAAGTGTGAGAATCATCATCTTCATTAAAACTGAGGTCGAGTATTCCACCAGTTGTCCTAGATTCACAGGAAAATGAGACAGAAGTTTCACTGGAGCCTTCAAGTTTGAAGCCAGTCTGAACAACCTAATGAGATCCTTCCTCAAGAAAAAAAGAAAAAGAAAAAAGCAAAAAAAAAAAAAAAAAGCAGACTGGAAATTTTACCTTTTGCCAAGAAAGAGAATTGGATCCTCTCTTTAGAACGTGTTAGCTTGTTTGTTTCAAGACAAGCTCCAGTGGTTTACTTCATAGCTACACAGGAGGAAGAAATCCAGAAGGTAACAGTTAAATGCCACCTTGGACAATAAAGTCAGTGAAACGCCACTTCCAAAATAACCAGCAAAAAATTGATGGTGGAGGCATAGCTCAGGTGCTAGAGTGCCAGCATAGCAAGCTTGAAGACCTGAGTTCAAAACCTGGAGTTGACAGATTAATCAATTAAGACTAAATAAATAATAAACAGCTTTCAAGTATTTTTCAATCAGAAGCTAGAATCCTGGGCAAAGCCCTACTTGAGCCTGCAAATCCATTAAATAAAGAAACATTAGTATCTTGTTTTGAAAATTCTAAATTCCCTAGTGGATAACATGAATCCTGTGATCAGGGACAGATGAACAGAACTATGTGGCCAGAGCATAATGAAATGGGAAAAGGATAATTTCAGAAGCAGCTAAAGTGGTTGAAGAGAGTGGGTCATGCAGATTCTTGTAAGCTGTAGTTTACAGCTAAAATAACAATCTTTACAGAGTTTTAAGAATCACAAGGTCAAGACTTGTGACATCTGAGTTTATGACAATATCTTGGTTTAACTGATTTATAAAATAACTTTGGGATAGTTCTATTGTTCAATTAGATTGCCTTTGAAGTGATACAAGATTACTTTAAATTTTTCTATACTATTCAATATCTGGTAATACTAAAATGTCTTAATTTGTTCACTTCTTGAGCTCAAACTATTAGCATTTCAAATAATGTTCATGAAATTAACTGTTACTATACCTGACATTACTGAAATTATATGTACAGGTACAAATGTGCAATATACTATCCGCATATCTGTAATTAGTTTCTAAAAATTATATATAAAATTACATATGTGTCAATTACATATATATATATATATGTAGTATATATCCTGGAAGCTTCATATCTTCTTTTCCTAAACTATTTACTACATTAGCACAGTAAAAACGAATCTTTATAGCTCCATAATGAAAATGATTGATTGATAACATTTCCTTGTAAAAGTTATCCTTCCAGTTTGGGGTTCAAATATCAGTACAGTTGATCAATATTAATTTTATGTTACAAGCTTAGAACTACAATAGGGGAAATACTTCACAGACCTATGCTTATTCATATATGAAGATGGCATAAAGACATTTGCTCACTGAAATGTTGTTAATTTAGAGCAATGTAGAGGATGGCATATGCCTTAAAATTTATTTGTAGAACAGAGCACAGGTAAGTTAAACTTAACCATGTCTATATCTTACCACAGAGTAATAGGCTCAGAGATTACAGAACAAACAAAAACAACAAAAGCCAAAATCTATGTTAGAATAGAGGCAGAAATGTGAGTGAGAGGAAAGCAAGAGCATGCAGGATCCTCTTCCTTCCTAACTTGCTGTTTTGCCAAATTTAGTCTCTCTTTTGACAATACTTAGCATTTGTGTGACTTCATCTTTACAAGTTACATTCATGAATTTGTTTGCCTATATGGGGTTTTAGCTTCTTCCTAAAGAGGTATCATAATTGTAGAAAACATTTTATTATACATTTGGGGGCTATCCATCAGCAACATGTGACTTGTTTCAAAATTAAAACTGTATTTTCATATGAGTTACATTGGGTGACATGGCAAACTAATTTTCAAGATTCATTGAAAGCAATCAGGATAACAAATTTCCCCATTTATGTTTGAATCAGAAGTGTTTTTGTAGGTATCACTAAGAATGTCTGAAAATCTGAAGTTATGAGGCTAAGAAACGATTACGATATTTTGTTGCTTAGATATCATCTAATTTGAAATTGGAGACAGGAGGATAGAAAAACAGTTTACTATTTCTGTTTTCCTTTTTTTCTCATGTTCTTTATCAGCACCACTTAGCTGTACAAAAACTCTCAGTTTGATATACTTGTATGTACATACACTGCACTTTGATCAGACTCATCCTTTCAATCTCTCACCTGACCCTTTCTCAAACATATACTTACTAAAAGAAAGTGGCTCATTCTAACATAATTCCAATACTGAAGGGTGAGAAAAGTGTACTGTTTGTGATCTACTCTTTATCTCAAATCATATCATGAAGCACAGGACTGTATTTTTTCCTCCACAATATAAAAAAAAGAAAGGCCATATAGTATGACGCTAAATGAAAGGACCTCCAGGATATAGAGACAAAAGCCATATAATGAGTGATTGTTGTCCTTAATGGACTATGTCATCTCTCATCTCTTTTGCTGTCCCTTGGCTATCTCATATTGTTACAGTATTTCACCTTGTTATCTGATATGTTGTATATATGTGTATTTGGTTATTTGAAATTGGATAGGGAAAGGGGGAAACAAGATGAGGGGTGGGGTAGGGGGAGGCAAATGGGGACCAAGACATGAGAAAGGGTATTAATGTATGTGAAGTAATGCATCTTCTATCTAGCAAATATAATGTAACCCTTCTATTAATTACAATAAAAATATATGGAAAAAAAGAAAGAAAAATAAGTTAGGCATTCAAACTTTGGAAAATGTTGGCTTTTCTGTGCAACATGGTAAAAGAGATTTATTAATTAGCACTGTTGTTCAACTTCAAGTAATATGCAGCCTTTTTAATCCATAAAATCACTTAACTAGGTGAAGGTGAGTCTTCCCTTTTTTCCCCCTAGATCTTAAAACAAAGTCCAATGACAGACATAGAAACTGTGCCTAGAAATAGTGTTGGTTTCGTATTGTTTAATAAAAAAATCACCCTCCATCTTAGAATAAAACAAGAAACACAGCCTGTATCACATGGTTTCTCATGGTCCAAGGAACTGGAATCTATGGGTTTGGGGAGTGTTGGCTGGGGTCCCTCCACTAGCATGGGAGGCCAGAAGTCAGCCAGTTACTTGAAGTGTTGCCTGAGCCTGGAGAGCTCCCATAAGCACTTCTTTGAAAGTCTCAGCTTCAAAATTACTAGCAATGCTTATGAAATCGGTGGTTCCTTAGTCTCTGCTCAAAGTCAATGGAATTAAATCGGTGGAGTGGGAATTCACTGCACTTTAACAAGCTCTAAGATGCTTTTTATGCATTATACGTGAGCAGATCAAGCTGTTGGTATTTGTGATATGTTTTCCAGCTTGTAGTGAAACCCTGTTCTTCCTATGAGTCTCTTGAGGACGGAGTTTCCCTTGGGCTCCATTTTGCCATGTAGCCAGAAATGTGCAATTGTAATCTAAACAAGGGTGTGTTCATACCTGGACTACTTGACTAGGGTGGGTTCTGCACCACCCCTTACCAAGCTGTGTCACTTTTCTGATTGAGGAAAGCCATCTAAAAGCTGGGACTGGGATTGAAGGCCAACAAGTCATCACAAGCTTGCACAGCATGTGGTCCTTTAAAAATGCTTTTAAATTGTAAATGCCTTCCCATTTTTCTTTAGTAGGAATAATAAAGTGGCTTCGAATAAACACTTTCCTTCTTTTCAGAAAGCGGTGTGTTTATCTCTGTGTAGCCAATCAATGAACTCTAAAGGGTTTATAATTTTTCTGCCTCTCACGGGGCAATCAAAGGCTAAATTTTAAAGGATTTAGAAATGTCAACTTGTAATACAAACTAAATTGGCCCCGGGGCTGGAGATCAGAATCATAATTTACCATGTTTACAAATTATATCATTTGGTCTAGTACGCTAACTGTAAACTCACTGATAATGAGAGTAGAGAATGAATTATTGCTAGTCCTCCTTCATATTCTTCTTTTATTTCTTTCCTGAGTGTCTGAGCTGTCAGGACATATAGATTCTTCACCATCCTCAAATCCCACTGAGGGCCTGTCTTGAAATCAATAGGCAGCTAAGTTTACAGATGACACATGGGATAACTATAGACTTTTTAAGAGACAGAGCAAATGGTTTTGCTAAATGAATCCCCAATGTCATTTCAAGCTGATGTACACACATCTGTGAGCTTTAATAGAAAGGATAAAAATATTTCATTCTGTGAGGAAACTCACATGTTTGAAATGTCACTCCAGCTCAGCGTTATTAGTTTTCTACTTATTGTTGTTTCCCAACCAGTTCCCACTTCCTTTTGGATTCAGAAAGGCACTACTGACTTCTATTCTCAGGAGGGACTGGAGACATTTCATCAGGTTCCTCTCTCCGCCTCTTTTAGTCTACCTTCAATCTCTTCCCTGCCTCTTCCATTCTGTCTCTTTTTCTCTCACCACTAATTTAGCACCCAAAGCTGTCCATCTTTATTTTATTTGATACAAAGGAAATATGCTCACCCTAAGACTCTACCATGAAGAGGCAGGAGAGTGGTATAAAGACTCTTTTTCACTGGCTATCCTCCACTGTCATGATGTGCAGTATATGTGCTACAAAAGTTCAGGGGTGTCAGATCCTGCCATTGAACTTCTGGTGACATCATAGTTCTAGCAACTCCAGTTCTGTAAGGAATTTCTGGGTAGCCATTAGAGCCTATGACAGATGCTGAATTCATATTTAGAATCTCTTTCTAGCTCTCGATTATATTGGTATAGATATACATTCAGATCTCCAATGTTGGAAGAGTTAATAAAGATGGGAGAAATTATGGGATAAACATGACTAGCGACAAAGCAGATATGCATATTTTTAATGCCTGTGAAATACTGACATGTTCAGAAGTCTATGTGTGTGATTGAGTGTCCACTAGGAAAACTTGCTTTCCTGCCAAAAAGGTACAGAGGACAACCACCCCCCATAGCTTTGGGTAGATTCCCTTGATCTATAATTGACATTCAAGGCATCAATGCAGCAATGAAACAGGCCAGCAGGATGAGACTCAAAAGAGAGAGAGAGAGCTGAGAGCAGAGTGTTCTACATTTTAAAGATAGAAATAGCCTTTCCTCTTTCTATGAACACAGGAACCTGACCTGGCTCATCACTTTGCAGAATTGGTCGGAATCATGCAGTAAATGTCAATCATGAGAACATCTTTTCTCATGACCCAGCATGTCAGATTCCCAGGTTCCAGCTATTTGACAAGGCCTTGACAGTGGCCAAAGAAACAGCCCACTGCAAGCAGAACAGCTCTTGTCATGTCTTTTTTGAGGTCTTAAACTTAGTTTATTCCCAGCAAACAACATTTGCCAAGGCCAAGAATCCATGCTCTTCAATTCTATCTGTACCTGCTTTTATAATCTATTTTTCTTTTCAGGGAAAAGGATGTACAGTATAAATATTATAAATTTTTCTTCATCACAAATAGTTTTCAGAAGCATAGTAACTGTCACATCCTATGCCATCAGTATAATAGTATCACGTTTTATCGCATTTATTTATGTGAGGTAGAAAGTGGAAATAGGTTTTAATGCTACTTCAGTTCATGGTTACCCACCAGTGAATTTTCCTTTTCAAGTAAATCCTGTTTCTTTTGTGCTTATCAGCTTGCTTCTGAAAAATACCACAGATCTCTCTGAATTCAATATTACTTCATTACTTTGACTTCCTTCTTTGCTCATCTATAGAAATAAAAACGAGACAGCAAATGTTCTATCAGAACATTCTATGAATATTGATATTTCTTAAAAGTATGCTCTAATTCTTCTGGCCTTTTGTAATGAAAATATGGAGAAAACTTCTTGTTTCTTTGAAAAAATCAATGAAAATATCAAGACAAGGCATGATGTCAAGTAAGTTCAATAATCAGACCACAGCTAATGGCAAAAAAATCCACACAAAATAACAAAAATAAAGTTTTATTCTGTTCAGGTTACCAAACAGAGGGTTGACTGATCTCCCATCGATGTGAAAAATAATCCAGAATTTATTGTGCACCCCTGTAGACTTTCTGAAAGGCCATTTAGTTAGCATCTTATATTAACATCGCCTTTTAACTTGACCTCCAAACATCAAAAATATGTTGTTTTACTTCATTTGAGATTCATAGTGTTTATAAATATAAATGAGCAGAAAGCTGAAAAAAATAAGAGTAATACTATGTATAGGAAGAACTCTTCTCTTTAAACTGTCAAAGGAGATAGTGATACTGGGAAGACAGCTGGACTCTGAGGTGTGCATGGGTGGAAAGTAGCCAGTCATTTGCAAACCCTAGAGTCACTGGAGTCCTCAATGAGGAATCATTAGAGATCCAGAGATGGGCTGACCACAAAGGTATTCCGATTCCTGATTATTTAAAATGCTCTTAGAGTGCATTGCAGAGTTAGCCAGACAAATAGATGGATGAAGACACTTCTGTGAGAGACTATAGATACCCAAATGAAATATGTTTCCAATTCTGCTTATGATGATGGTCCACATTCTACCACTGTTGACCACAGACTGAAATGCTGAGTTGCTCTAAATAACAAATAGCTAGGAGTATAAAAAGGGTAAGGTAAATTAGATGCTGGCTCAAAACTCAATCAGATAATTAATAAGCACCTACCATTAGTCAGTGAAGTGTGTTGGAAGAAGGAAGGAAGGATGTTAGGTTTGAGGGCTTTTCTTGTTGTTTTGTTTTTAATAGAAGAAACAGGTGCTGAGTACCTGTTATACTATGTAAGTTGGTTTAGCCACTAGATCAAATAATAAAACACAACGCAAGCCTTGGAGAAACTTCTGCATCTTCTTCAATTGCTATATCAAAGTGACAAAACAGATGACGTTAACGATTAATCATATTTTCATGGTACTGTCTCAAATCTCAGCATGAGGGACCCATTCTAAAAGCTTCTGTTAGCCCAGGACTTCAGGCTTGGATGTTGACTCTGAAGCTGAAACAGAATGTGCTAATCTTCATTCCCTATAGTCACCTTTTGAGTCATATATCAGGGTTTTCTTCCAAGATCTGTAGCTATCTTTATTATTACCTTTTATTAGTGTATATTAGTTAAATGAAAAATTGTGGTTCATTGTGACATTCTTATATAAACATAAAGATTGCAAATCATGCCTACCTTGTCATTTTCCTGCCTTGTTGATCCCCTTCCTTTCTTCCTTTCCTCAGCCTAGATTGCATATGTGAAAGAAGACATGAGGTTTAGTTTTCTGAGTCTTTTAAAAAATATTTTTAAAATAACCTCAAATTTCCCCCAAGTTCCTTCAAATGAGAAGAATTACCTTTTCTTTATGGGAAAATAATGTACCATTGTGATAGGTAGGTAAGTAGATAGATAGACTAGGCTAGATAGGTAGATAGATAGATAGATAGATAGATAGATAGATAGATAGATAGATAGATAGAAAATCTGTTTCTGTTCTTTAACTCTGGTCTAATTTCATACTTGTCAATTGTGAATAGTGCTTCTGTTGACATATGTGTGAAGGTATTTGGATAATATATGATAACTTTGATTTGTTTGGTCATATACCCCAGGCTAGATCATATGGTCTCAAAATTATCTTTCTTATCCTGACAAGGATGAGATTAGGAAGTGTTGGCTTTTCCTCCCTTTAGTGTCTTCTCCCTGGGAACTGCTATCTCCAGCCATTCTACACTTGAAAGGATAAATGCATTTTCTGCTTTACAGCAGAGAAGCTCTTCTAAGTCAGAATTTGCTCTCCAATTTAGAAAGTAAAACTTGTCATCATGTTTCCATGTTCCTGCACAGATATACCACCTGAGCAACTAATTCCCTGTCAGGTACTTGACACTCCACAGGAGAGAGGGGCCAAGGACAGCAGCCAAGAGCTGGATAGTGGCACCATTTTGAAGAAGATGTAGAAAATTGTGTGCTTTGTAGAGGCTAGCTGCATGCATGTTCATTTCAGGGTTTAGGTATGACTAATGGACCAGCAATTACTCCTTCTTGTTAGTCTTCCTCTGTCCAGCTCCTCACAACTTCCAATGTACAAAGGAAGATTTGAAATGTTAATATAAGGTAACCATCACCTTTGAGCATCTAGTAAGGTACGCATGCTTTATAAATTGTAAAGTACCATTACTAGGTTACTGGGTTATCCCATTCCAAAATGAGGCAGAGGGAGGAGAACAATTGCTTACTCTGTGTTGAGGAAGCATGTCACCATTTCAGAAGTGTAACAGCAACATTCAGCTATGTAATTATCCTCTTTCAAAGGCTGGAATTTAACACAAGAGACATGGCATCATCTATTCTATTGGCAAGGAATAAAAATAAATCAGGAAACAAAATCCAGATGTCACCATATCTCAGGTGAAGGTGGTCAAAGTTCTGTGCCTTCAGGGTTTTAATTTTTAAGTCGCTCTTCCATCTCAAAGACAAAAATACTCCTTTGCAATTCTGTCTGGGCAGTCTTTGTCACTCATGCTGAAGGGCTTTCAAACCAATTAAAATTAAGATTCACCCAAGGAAATGCAACTCCTTAAGCTATTAGCAGTAAATTAACTCTGATTATGGATGGAGAGTCTGACTGGGAAAGTTAACAGGTGAGTGAGGAAGAGTTACCACATGGCAGTCTATGTTAGCCTTACCATGATCAAGGGCCAAGGAAAATAGAAGTGTAGCCATTGCACTTATCTGTTTACCTATAGATCTATGCAAGGGTGTATGAGTACAGGACTGTCTGGGATGTTGATGAATGCATTGGGCTTACTGATTCACGGAAAAACACTGTAAAAAAAAAAGGCAGAGAGTGACACAGAGGACAGGACAATTCGCCATATCCTGAAGGGATATGAGCTTAGAAAAATTGGACACATAATATTTTATTGTTTCACAGCATTCTTTTGTGACTGTAAGTGGGTCATACATGTCTGAAGAAATTAGAGAATTTGGTCCAAGGGTGTTAGTATTTATATAACTTCTCAGTTCCTTAGATTTTTTTCTTGAAGAACTTGTTTCCATATTAGTCAGTGAACTTGCACAATTCCATGTGTCAAATGTTTTTGCAAACTTCTTAATTGATTCTCATCCCGTGTTAATTTTTTTGCGTCTGGTTAGGCTGCAGAAAGCAAACTCCCTGCGGTAGACAGCCAGCTGCCTGTGCAAGAGGAAAGGGCTTGTTGGTGGAAGTGGCAATGACCTTAGCAATGACCATTTGTCAGTGTTCCACTCCTCGGATCCAGGTGAGGCCACGTGACACATTCCTGATCAATACTATCTAGACATGGTGTTCATCATGCATTGCTTTGGGCCATGTAAAAGGAACCAACTTCACAAACGATCCTCTAGCCTCACCTGTGGTCCCAGCTGGAGGCTGGCACCCAGAGTGGCTTCTACAAACTTGCGTGGAAGACAAGGGTTTCATTAGCCTGGCTTCTCTGTTCTTTCTTCCAGCTGCAGCCCTGGGCTTTCTGGGAGCAAGAAACAAATCTCTATAGTCATCTGAAACCTACCAATGAGAATGATTTTATGGCTTATACATCTTCCACGTGCTCACTGGATACACACACTTCTCTCTCTTTTCTGCTTTGGTGTTTTATCTAAGGAGCTCAAATGGCAACTTTTGTCTGCTTAAAAAATTTTTTTAAAAAAATCGTGTAGCTAGCTCCTAGACAATTACTTACACTTCGCCTTCCTCTCAGAGTTCAGCCTGGAGACAGGTCCAAAAGGAAGCCTTATCAACTCAGCAACTGTGTAATAAGAACTGGTCATCAGTAAGAGATTTGAGATGTCTGATTAGGGTGGATTTTTCCAAGATCATTCACCAAAGGTGGTAGTATTTATTATGTAATCATAATGATATTCTCAAGCAAACTCATAAATGAGACAAGGGGGATTATTAATTCTTTGGACTTTTGGTTTTATTCTGTTAAGCTTTTGGGGAATGACAGAAGAGCAGCAGTGTACTTGTTACCGAAGTACTTATTCTAACAGACACAGGCTTCAGTCTGAGAAGATACTGCTGTGAAAGAAAAGAAAAGTGTCCAGGTTTGATAGTCGAAGTTTAATTGTCCAGGTTTATCAGAAAAAAAATACAAATCTGTTAACGGGAAACAAAAAAATAAGACCCTAATGACAAAGAGTTCTAAGAGCCTGTTTTTCCAGTCATCTGCGGTGTATGTAATAGAAGATATCTAAATGACCAATAGCATAGAAATGTCCAGTAAAGCAGAATAAACTCAAAGTGAGAGATGGAGAAAATGACTAAATCAAGCAGAAATTGAATAAGTTACTGCTATGGTTCTATTTTTGCAGGGTAATTAAACTGATTTAAGGAAACGATGAGGTTTAGAGGCTGAAATTGAGAAGTCATCTAACTCAATAGTTTTTTTAAAAGCTCATCCTTGGAGCAGTGCTGGTTCAAGATAATGTTTTTATAGTTAATGGCCAAATGAAGTATTTAGGGAAAAATACTGTCGTTTATTCTATCTTCATATGCTTCTTAATTTTTATGCCTCAATGCTCTTTCTCTAAAGAAATTTTTATTCATTATCATTTTTATTCTTGGTTGATTTTTTAAAAAGAATGTTTGACCAAAGGTAAAGTAACACTTTGTTCCTTCATTTCTTTGAAATTGTACTTATTCATTCAAACTCATCACAGAACCCATTCTAGTTCTTTTCCTGCAGTCAAGAACTTGGGTGAGACTCAAAAATGGAATCCTATATTTTCAGAAACAAAGAGTTTTCTAACATTCCTGGGTATACATAATTATGATAAAGATAATCTGCCATCAGAAATGCTTACTTTCCCTGATAAGAATCTCCAAATAGAGGCTTAAATCACACAACTAAGATCATAGGACTGTAGTTCCTGTTTCTTTCTAGTTGGGCTATACCCTGTTCTATAAAGGTGGGGTAAAGGTTCCCATTTACCATCTATGACTCTATAATTGTGCAAGTACATGCTTTTAGCATTAAGCCACACTCCTGTATACTGTGTAGGCTTCTTAAGTAGCAGTTCCTACTTGCCAAGGAAAGTAGTTTCCAATTTTGATAAGCTTGGCTTATATCTGATTTTTTTTTTCCAGTCCTGGACCTTGAGTTCAGGGCCAGAGCACTGTTCTTGGACTTTCTCAAGGCTAGAGCTCTAGAACTTGAACCACAGCTCCACTTCTGGCTTTTTTCTATATATATGGTACAGAGGAATTGAACACAGGCCTTCATGCATGCTAAGAAAGCACTCTACCACTAGGCCAAACTTCTGGCCCCTTATATCTGAATTTTACATGGGTTAGGTCTATAGTATAAAAATAACATTGCTTAATAAAAGTCACATGAGTCTTGAACCTATGCATTCTATAACATACACATATGGCAATATTTTCCTATTGGTTTTCATCAGAGACTGAGGAATCAATGGAGGCTGTGATGAATGGGGTATAAGTGTAGAGAAAAAATACCCAGACTTCTTTAAAAAAAAAAGAATGAACTTAAGGCAGGTATTGGTGGGTCACACCTGAGCTACTCAGCAGGCTGAGATCTGAGGATCACAGTTCAAAGCCAGCCTGGGCACAAAAGTCTGTGAAACTCTCATCTCCAATTAACCACCAGAAAACCAGCTGTGGCGCTGTGGCTCAAGTGCTAGGACAATAGCCTTGAGCTGAAGAACTCAGGGACAGTTCCCAGGCTCAGAGTTCAAGCTTCACAATGGATTTAAAAGAAACACAAAACTTAAAAAAAACCCAAAAACAATTTTAAAAAAAAGCACAGCAGATAGACAAGTGCTGCTGGAGTACACCTGTAATCTTGATTCCTTAGGAGACTGAGATCTGAGGATTGTGGTTCAAAGGCAGCCGAGGCAGGAAAATCTCTGAGATGCTTCCCTCCAATCAACCACCAGAAAACCAGAAGTGAAGCTGTGGTACAAAGTGGTAGAGAGCTGTTCTTGAGCAAAAAAAGCTCAGGGACAGAAGATGGGCCCCTTAGTTAAAGCCCCAGGATGGATCAGAAAAAGTAAAAAAAATCAGCAGACAATTTCATGTCATAAGCAATGCATAAATAAAAGCAAGACATGTGCGGTTGTGTGTTTATTTTGGTTAAACTTAATAATCACGCACTATTCATTATGCTGAAATTCCAATATTTTACAGAAACTCAAGTTTTGGTAAAATAGGAATCAACCTGAATGTATGTCACAGGCAGTTCTGAGTATACCATAGATGAAATGTGAGTACAAACTCTTCCTTCAATTCAACTTGGTTGCTGGATACATGTGCAAGTAAAAATACTACTGTGTAGGAATAGTAACCTAATCTAGTTGTGTACACATGTTAAACAGGAGACATAAGTAGAAATAATAGTGATAAAGTGACACGAAAAGTAAAATAGAAAGCTGTTCTGTGGTCTTATCATTCCACCCCTCAGATCAGAGAATACTCACATCTCTCCTCAGCTGCCTGGCGATGTGGTTGAAAGCTTGGGGTGAGGAACAAGTAATGTCCACTGTGTCTCTAATCTGTGCTTTGTCACCTTAAAGGATATATCTTATCTTTAGCAAGAATGTCCTTGGTCACTTTGATATTTATCTCTAAGCAAGGCACTTGGGGCTCATTCTTTTAATCCCAGCTACTCAGGAGCCTGAGATCCAGAGGACTGAAGTATGAAACCAGCCCGAGCATCTCCACATTAACTTGAAAGTCAACAACAGAAAAATAATAGAGGGAGAGATAGCTCAAGTGGTAGAGTGCCAGCCAAGTAATTGTGAGGCCTCCAGTTCAAACTCTCCTTTTAGCAAAATTTAAATAAATCAAAATTTAAAATACAAAACTCATCTCAGTAGAATATTCCATTAGTATGAAGCAAGGATTAGCAAATAAGGATTCTTTGCTTCCATTTATTGGTACTTGTATAACAGATCTGTGTGTGTATAACAGACCTGTTCCTTTAGCTTGTCTGTATCCTGATCTATTTAACTGCACGAGCCCTCGTCCTCTTTCCCCATCATATTAAACCTTCATATGTAGTGTCAGGAGCATTTTTAATCCAGGCCTATCCTCTCCTACCCCAGTCATTTCGACTTCCTGCCTACAAAGAAGCTGGCTGTGCCCACCTGGTCTCTCTACAGCCCTTCCTCTGGGTACTCACTGCTATAAACACAGCTTCCTGTGATGTGACATTTAATTTATTCCTTCCTGCCTGACCTGCCTAGTTCAACATTTCTAGTCCTTGCTGTCAGTTGTAACAACTCATCCTTCCAACTTGATCCCATTTTAAGATTCTTAGAGATCAAATATTTTCCCCAAGTAACTGCTCTGACTCATCTTGCTTTAAACCAACTTTTATGTACTTCAGGAGAAAAGACTTCATCTCTTCGTTGTTGTGGTTCATTCTTTTAGGCCTTTATATTAAACATCAGAATTGCAGTTTGAACAAATAAGAGTGTGTGTGTGTGTGTGTGTGTGTGTGTGTGTTTGTGTTATTATTTTTTTTGGGGGGGTGGGGGGTCACGGGGTTTGAACTTGGCCTGGGTGCTGTCCCTGAGCTCTTCAGCTCAAGGCTACCACCCTACCCTTGAGCCAAGCCCCACTTGCGGTTTTCTAGAGGTTAATTGGAGATAAGAGTCTCAGGTCCTTTTGTGCCACTTGATCCTCAGATCTCAGCCTCCTGAGTTGCTAGGATTATAGGCATGAGTCACGGCAGCCAGCACATATTCTTAAAAGAATTATATCCTCGGGGCCGGGAGTTTGGCCTAGTGGTTAAAGTGCTTGTCTAGCATGCATGAAGACCCGGGTTCGATTCCTCGGTACCACATACATAGAAAAACGCCGGAAGTGGTGCTGAGGCTCAAGTGGTAGAGCTCTAGCCTTGAGAAAGTCCAAGGACAGTGCTCAGGCCCTGAGCTCAAGCCCAGGACTGGCAAAAAAAAAAAAAAAAAAAAAAAGAATTATATCCTCACTTGGTTAGGTAACATATTGATTTCTTTAGACAAATCTGAATTAAGATCTAAATGAAACTTGAACACAATTAAAATTATACAGAAATTAAATAGCAGTCCACAGCTTTGTTATGGTGTTGTATTTTGTTTCATTGCTGAAAATGACTGCTTTTTAGTGACTCACTCAATTACCTAGCTAAAAATGAGGATTTTTTTTGTTTTATTTTTACAGTTTCCTTTTAACTTAGAGACAGATACAGTTTGGCATGGTGAAGGCAAATGGACATTATTTCATTTTTTAGTTCAACCTCATCTTTCCCCACTTTGTGACCCACCAGCCATGTATAGTACTAGGAAGTCTGAAATACATAGTTTTGCTCAGGGAAATGCATCATACTTAGGAACAAATACTACCAGTTGTTAAAATTAACTCATAAGGAAGTAAATATTATTCAGACACACGTGCCATCTCTTACTATGTAGACTACAGCATCTGTTATAATATTTTCATGTTTGTGTTTAAAATTGACTGCTCGGAAGGTGTCATTTCATAGAGTTGTTATTGCTGAGCCATTTAAGGAATCCAAACAAAAAATCGTGTGCCTGCTGTGACTAATCTCTGGCATTTGTAACCATGTTTTAAGATGGGAATCATCATGCTGGTTATTAGTCAACGCAATGAAGAGAAAGTTCAGAGAAAATATGAAAACTACACACGGACAGGAAGCCTACCACTGTAGGCAGCTTTTATAGTTGAATAAAGGTAGCAGGCTGTCAGGTGCAATAATGGCTTCTTACTTAGCTAAAAATAGTACCAGTACCAGCCTACAGGATTACTGAGTTCAGATCTGAACTCCACCATCTTTCTATTGTGTGACTGATCATTTAACTTCTCTGTGCTTCCATTTCTTCATCTTTATGGCAAGAAAATAATAACATTTGATATTTGTGGAATTAACTATTAATGAGAGCCATTACAGCCATCATTATCAAGTGTTTTCTGTGGCTATGGTACCACCCAAATGCATGTCTATAAAAAATGGAATAATGTGCTTTGGAATGAATGTGAGGTATATATGACTCTCGAGCATTATTCACATTGCTTGCTGTATAGCAGTCGCACAATAAAAAAGTCTAAGAAATGAATAAAAGGATAAAAAGTATGGTCCAGCTTTTGCTGTAAGCCATCCATTCTATGAAACCCAAGTCATATCACATAGGCAACTTCATTCTGTGCTTAAAGATTGCCCTCAGTAAGCAATTCCGTTATTCACATACCAAGAACTTAACATTATTGCTGTTCCTTATGTAATGAGTCTTATTTTCTATGTTTAAATCTTGTGTTCCAAATAGTTCAATCTAGGTATGGACAGGCATAACTTCTAATGAGTCTCCTTGCTTAAGATTAGCTGAGTTTCTTCAGCATATAAATGAGGAAATTTGATGACCAGGAATTCACCAGACTCATTTTCTGGTTCCAACTATTTTTTTCTGTTACTTTCAGTCCTATAATAATGGATGTGTTAACATTCCTTTTATGCCACTGTGCAGGTTCCTGGAGCTATTTTATTTCTCCAAATTGTATTTCTCCCAATTCTATTTCCAAAATTCCACTTTCAATTTGACAGTTTAGTTTTTTCATTATCCTTTTTCTGTTCAGTGCTCCCTCCTCCCCATCTTTATTTAAAAAAAATTCTGGACATTAGACTTTTCTATTCCAAATTTGTACTTGATTCTTTAAAATGTTTTTCTCTTTTTCTGATGACCACTTTTACGTTTGCTTGTTTTGAGTATTTTTCTTAACCAGTGGGATAATTCCTGCCTCATTCTTACATCTTTGATTTATTGGAGTTGCAGTCCACTAATTGTCGTACCCCCTCCAAATTCATAACATTTACATTGCTCTCTCACATCGGGGGTTTCAGGCATACCCTGAACCTTGTACCTGTTCTGTTAAGCTCTTGTTTTCTTTCAAAGCTAGAGGGTAATATTTTAGCAGATAACCCATCTAATTTTGTGGATTAGGCAATAACCCTTCATATGATCATACACAGAGCTTTAGTTTCCCATCAAGACATAGCGGTCCAAACTTTATGTTCTTCATTATTTTATAATTGAAGGGATAGAGACAGTACAAATGCACAGGCAGTGCTAGCACTGATTAATGATGGACTCTAGCCCAATTACCCTGGTTAATTCTTTTGGAAACCTGATTGTATTTCTCAACACTAAAATTAGATACTCATTAGTTAAACTAAAACATTATATATTCAGATTTTCTGATGGGAAGCTCATTACATTTACTTATGTGGTCGCGGTCTTTTTGTAGTTATTTTATTATCTTTAAGCAATTGTACAAAGGAGTTGCCATTCTGTGAAGACGTTTATGACTATGATATGCCTTGACTAGTGTCACCCGTTTCCTAATTTCACCCATCCCTCCAGATCCACTTCTTCCCTCACTTTTTCTTAATTTCTGGCTCTAAAGTGAAACGAGTGGCCTATTCTGACCCTAAAAATTATAGTCCTAAATCTATGAAATAGTATTTCATGACTTGGTCAAATTTGTTTGTAGATGTGTTGATATGAAAATATAATAGAGATGTCACCTTCAGTTTCTACATATATCAAATAACAACTTTTAGTTAAGCACTGTATATCATTGACCCAATCTGGAATCACAGATTTATATATAGGCATAAAATAAATATAATAATCAGTATCATTACCAAATAAATGTTTCAAAGCATGTATTATGTGTCAAGCACTGCTCTAAGTGATTTTGGTGGACTTTCTGTAGTCACAGAGCAATCCTTCATATAACAGATGTAGAAACTGAGGCATCGAGAAGTTCAGAATCTTTCCCAATTTCATAAAGTCTGCGATGGATAGAGCAGAGGCAAAAACCCAGATGACATTTACCCAAGATAAAAAGAAGATCATATCCTTTGCTTTTTCCGTGAGGAAGTATCCTTAAGTCTTGATCTTATTCAGTAGCATCATTAATCTCTACTTTACATTTGTTATCATCTTGTTATTTGGTTTTGCCAATTTCAGTACCTCCTCCTATCTTCTTCACTGCTGTTCCTCAAAGGGAGCGCCATGTAAGAATTCCATTTTACTTTCTATCTTTCCTTGTGTCATGAACAAATTACTTAAAAGTGGAAGTAGGTCTATTTAGAAAAGTAAGTTAAACATAGCAAGTGCTTTAAAAATTGTTTAGAACAAGAATGCAGATAAAATCCAGAAAAACATTATTTAATTCCTGATTGGGTTTTTTCCATTGCAATCCCATAAAACCAACTCATACAACTTTTATCTCCATTACTGTGATTTCTGTCTTTTACTATGAGTCACTTATTCTTCAGAAATGACCTAGTTTGGCCACTTTTAGACAGATCTAAGAGAAACTTTCTGAGATTGGAGCAACCATATGCTTAGGATTCCTTTATTTGTTTCTGAGAGCCTTACTGTCAAACTGTTCAGTAAGGCTTAATGAATGAAGGAAGGAGAGCTCTAATGGAGTTATCAAAGAAAAGGAAGAGGAAAAAGTTTGCAACATCCCACAACTTCATTTTCTTGCTCTTCTCCAAGCAGTTTTTACAAAGAAGAAGAATCTTGTTTTTCTCTTCCTAGCCCTTAATTTCTCTTCTTTGCACTTGATGCTATTTAAATTGATTAAAAAGCCACATGCTTGTTTTTTTTTCTCTAATTTACACATAGCTACTAAACAGGTATTTCATTCAAAGTTGAGATGTCTAGGGCTGAGGACATGGCTCAAGGAGTAAATGCATACCTAGAAAGCATAGGGCCCTGAGTTTAGATCCCAATAGTGAAAAAAATAGGAACTGGAAACCTGGAGCATATCAGCAATTATTTTAATTTTTTTATTTTTTCATATATTTTATTGTAATTAATAAAAGGGTTACATTACATTCACCAGATAGAAGATGCATTACTTCACATACATTAACACCCTTTCTCATGTCTTGGTCCCCATTTCCCTTCTCCCACCCCAGCCCCTTCTTTTTTTTCCCCCCCTTCCCTAGCTGATCACACAAAGTTAGGGAGCCTAGAGCAAAATTTGAAAAAGCAACACCTTGATTACAAACTTAAACTTGAAATATCTTTCAGTAATTGTAACTTAGAAACCAGAACTTTGGGCAAGCAACAACAGATTTGTTTATGTTTGTAAATGTCAGAATGTATTAATTGGTAGAATAACATATGGATTAGTATCTTGCTTAAAGATTATTTCCTTAACACCAAAAATAAAAGACTTAGATTTTGGAAGCCACCATGCTCATTATATCAGGGAAAAAATGAAATATTTTACAAGCTAAGTTAATATTTGCTAAGGTATAGGACATATCCAAAATTTAGGGCTTGCATGATTCTCCTGGGAACTTGTTCAGCAAGCATGTGTGAGTTTGAGATGGGAAAGATTTTTCAAAGAACACCCTCAGGTTCTCTGAAACAATTTTGGCTCAGCATTGCATGTTCTACATTTCCTTATTAAACTCACAAAGGACTTTGTGGGTGCTTGGACATAAAAGCAGCAAATTCCTGACAGGGTTCTGACCCTCTGTGGTGGGCTTTGCAAGACAATAAAAAAAAGTTAAATCACCAGCTGTGCACGTGTCAACTAGTGAACCTCAAAACTAGGGTCACTTACAAGAGAGAAAGAATTTTGCATAGGTTTTTAAAACAAGAAGGGAGCTGGAACTTAGAGTAGGAAGATGGGAAAATGTGGGCAAAGACACACACACAGGCTCATAGGTGTGTTTGGGGAGGGGGGCAGAGAGGTCAGGGTAACACTAGAAGAGGGTAATTGCAAAAAAAGAACTAATGGTCTGAATCTGACCACAGATGCCTAAGTCTGAGCCATTTTAGACCAATAATGAGCTTTTGGACTCATGTATTTTTTTTTTTCTCTTTTTGGCTCTGCAGTCTAGAGCCCCAGGGTGTGCTCTCTTTCTCTCTCTCTCTCTCTCTCTCTCTCTCTCTCTCTCTCTCTCTCTCTCTCTCTCTCTCTCTCTCTCTGTCTCTCTCTCTGTCTCTCTCTCTGTCTCTCTGTCTCTCTCTCTCCCCCCCCCCCGCCTTCCTCCCTATTCATTAGGAAGCAGGAACTTTACCTAAAAGTTGTTTGTTTTAGTCTTTCTTGCCAGAATAATATTCATTAACATTTGAGAAAAAAATCCATCCTTTCTTTTGGTTTCTCTCTCTCTCTCTCTCTCTCTCTCTCTCTCTCTCTCTCTCTCTCTCTCTCTCTCTTTTCTCTCTCTCTCTCCAAATAAATAGTTTTTAAATAATTTCCCTGTCCTGGGTTGAAAAAAGGGAAAGGGATGTTCAGTAGAGATTACCACTTTTGGTGATGATTGAAGGACAAATAAACCTTTGCAAAATGAACCCCAGTTTACTGCCTGGTAAACTTGATTATTTTATTAAAATGGTGAATTAGCACCTGGGGCAGTGCTTCCTGCTTGAATTTAAATCCAAATACTACCTAAATAATACATAAATACATAAATAAATAAGTAATAATAAAATAACTTGGTCCTTAGATACAAGTTGTTTGGGTCAATTTAATGATATGTTGATTATTAGTTTATATTAGCAGGTGAATTACCACAAGCTATTAGCAAGTGCATTACCAGTTACTAATACACTTCAGTAGTGTCATTGTAGAGGCACAGTATCCCAGGAGCCCAAAGATTTCATTGTATGTCAGAAAATCCTAGAAGTAGAAAATGGCAGGGAAATTCTAGAATTTGTAGTACCAAAATTCTGGTGGGCAGAACAGCTTTTTTTTACATTTTCTAGTTATAGATGTGCCTTACAAATCATTGAGGAGCTTGAATATAAATCACTAAATTACTATATTAAAAATACTAGAGCTCAGAGACTTGGCCCAGACCAAATTCAAGCACCATGATCCACAGAAAACAACAAAATACTACTTCTTCCTGCCTCCCAGGCCTTTGCCATACAAATATTAATCTATTTCTGTGTTCTTGTTTCTGCTGATATTTCTCCCAAAGTAATTTGAAGAGCTATAAGTTACATGTCATTGAAGACTATAATCAAAATACATTAAAAAGTATAGTGAAACTAAATAAAATAATCAAAAAAGAACTTTTCTTTCCAGATGGAGATTTTTGCCACTTGGAATATGTACATGGAAAAGTTTATATAATTGATTAGCAGTGGGAGAGTGCAGAAAGAAATTCAAAACTACACCTAGGCTGTCTCTGGGTGCAATAGCAGGAACAAGTTTGGCTACCATTCTTCAAAAGGTGGAGAAAATTGAGTGCCACAAAGCACAAACCAACATTGTCCTGAAGGGTCCTCTGGACTGAGGGTGGCTGTGTGTTGCCTGAATTATGGTGACCCCCCTACTGTTTCTACCAGATATTCAGTTAGCTCTAACTTCAGAAATTTCCAATAAATTGAACAATTACTTATGTTCAAAGAGCAAAATTACTTTAAGAAAAAATACTTCAAGAAAGCCTCTTCAAAAAGTGGTGCTGGCAGAACTGGTTAAGCACCTGCAGAAAACTAAAGTTGGATCCTTCTTTGTCACACTGCACTAGAATTAACTCCAAATGGATCAAAGACCTCAAGGTAAAACCTGACAGACTGAAAACTTTACAAGAAGGAATAGGAGACACACCAGGCCTCCTTGGCACAGGTCGAAACTTTCTCAATAAGGACCAAGAAACACAACAAATCAGAAAAAGGCTGAATAAGTGGGACTGCATTAAACTGCAGAGCTTCTGTATGGCAAAGGACATAGCTAGCAAATTAATTAGGAAGCCTACGGAATGGGAGAAGATCTTCACTAACCATACAATGGACAAAGGCCTCATCTCTAAAATATATGAACAGTTCAAAAAATTGAATCACTCCAAAACTAATCTCCAAAGTAAATACCATCCCATTAAAAGATGGGCCAAAGACTTAAAGAGAGTCTTCTCTGAAGAAGAAACAAAAATGGCCTATAGACACATGAAGAAATGCTCAACATCTCTGGTCATAAAAGAAATGCAAATCAAAACAACTCTAAGATTCTACCTCACTCCAGTTAGAATGGCCAGGATCAGGAAAACTAATAACAATAGATGCTGGAGGGGATGTGGCCAGGAGGGATCATTTCAACACTGTTGGTGGGAGTGCAAACTCCCTATGGAAAACAGTATGGCAGCTCCTCAAAAGACTAAACATAGAGCTCCCCTATGACCCAGCAATTCCACTATTTGGCATTTACCCAACTGTCCAGAAACAAGGGCATACTAAATCCACTAGCAAAATGATGTTCATTGCAGCACTATTTACCATAGCAAAGATATGGAACCTACCCAGATGTCCCTCAGTTGATGAGTGAATCAACAAGATGTGGTATTTATACACAATGGAATTCTATGCTGCTGTCAGAAAGAACGACATCGCCCCATTTGTAAGGAAATAGAAAGACAGAAAAAATCATATTAAATGAAGCAAGCCAAACTTAAAGGAACATAGGCCCAATAGTCTCCCTCATTTGTCATAATCAGTAGAAACTTTGGGCTCTCCTAGCAGAGATTTACAATAGAACAAAATCTAGAGACATTAGGCCAAATAGTACAACACTAAATGTAAGGACCTCCAGGATAAGGAAACAAAAGCCATATGAGTGACTGTTTTCCTTAATGTACTATGTTATCACTCATCTCTTTTGCCATCCCTTGGTTATCTCATATTGTTACAATTTTTACCTTGTTATCTGATATATTTTATATGTGCTTTACTGGTTATTTGAAATTAGGTAGGGAAGGATGGAAATCAAGATAAGTGTGGTGAGGGTGGGAGGGAAATTGGGACCATGTCATGAGAAAGGGTATCAATGTTTGTGAAGTTATGCACCTTCTATGTGGTGAATATAATGTAACCCTTCTATTAATCACAATAAAAAAATTTAAAAAAAGAAAAATGCTTCAAAATAGCCTTAGTTTTTCTGATGACCCACTGCTGAGGATTTCTGAGTAAAATGAGCTAAGAATTAGAATACATCACTCTTTTCACAATATATCATTGGATGTGGACATATACCAATGTTTTCATCGCTTTAAAATTAATAACTTGCAAGTTATCTATTAATATCCTTTATGCCTTTCCTGTTTTACTCTATTACTCGTTTCCTTAAAAAAATCTTGAGTCTTTCAGCTATTTTTTCTTCAGTTTTAAATTTGATTGTAAAGATGATGAACAGAGGGGTTACAATTCTATTAGTCAGGTAATGAATATATTTCCTTTTGAATAGTGTGCCCTCCTCCCTCATTCTTTCCCACTATTTCCCTTCCTGACTTCCCTCCACACAAAGTTGTATAGCTCATTTTCAATATAATGTTTAGTGGGATTCGCTGCTAAACAGTTCAGCCTTTGTCCTGTCATTTTTCTTGTGCTTTCCATTCCTCTACCCAAATCAGGTAAACATATACACAAGATAAACGATATATTTCTTATCCTTAGGATTTGGGATCTCTTGGAAATCAGATATGCCAACATGAAAATTCAACCACTTCATTAGCATGTAATTTTTTTCCAGAATCATCTTCTGCAGGTTTTCTTTCTAAATCATCTCTAACATTTTGTGTTGGGAGAAAAGTACCATATTTCTCTCTGTCCTAAGTCCATATGAATCTTTCTTAATGAACAATGAAGTTATTTTCACTCTTATGGAAATCTTGTAAATATAGATAGATCATGTACAATTTCTTTTTTTGTCATTTTCCTTGGCTTAAACATAACTAAACTGCTAATGCCAAGCTTAGTAGTGGGAGCTGTCTACGTATAGAATAAGATTAAAGAAATGAAAAGATGAGATAATATGTATTTTCTCTAAAGCAAACATTTGCCATTTGCTCTGCAACTTCCAATGTCTTAGTGTTTAATAAAGTGTGAATCAGCACAACTTGCTTGATTATTTGACCTTATTGTTACTTTCAGTCACACATGATCTCCACTGTCATGCCTCCCTGATATCAGCAGTACTAAACTTTTATTTGGGACTTTGGGTATAAAATATAACATTTAGATCATTAGGAGCTGTTAAAGACTAGAGATTCAGATTGATTTTTTTTTTCACTTGGGGGATTTTTTTGGGACAATAATGTGTCTCCAGCTTCATGTATTCTCTGGATACCAAGCATTTATTGATTTCATACTATGTCTTCAAAACTGAAAGTTTAGGGGCCGGGAGTTTGGCCTAGTGGTTAAAGTTCTTGGCTAGCATGCATGAAGACCCAGGTGCGATTTCTTGGTACCACATATAGAAAAAAGCTGGAAGTGGTGCTGAGGCTCAAGTGGTAGAGCTCTAGCCTTGAGAAAGTCCAAGGACAGTGCTCAGGCCCTGAGCTCAAGCCCAGGACTGGCAAAAAAAAAACCTGAATGTTTAGTTGTGACTTAATAAGATATCTTCATTTATCAAACTATCAGCCATCATCCATATATATTTTTAAAAATATTTAGTAATGTAAGGAGCAGAATGAACAGTTCAGAGTCATAGGTTCTTTTTTTTTTTAAAGAATTTATGGGCATGGAGAAAAAGCAAAGTATAAGAAAAGAAGTGTTACGATTCTTATAAATAATGTAACATATGATAAAAAATTATAAAATATCTTATCAGTACTATTTATGGTGGTTATAATTTTCCCTATCCGCTTATACAGAAACAATGTTAATGATGTCTCTAATGAGAATTGAAATTTTTATATTTTATTTGTATTCCCCTAGAATCAATGTGCATATATTATGAAATGAATATTTAGTTTTATCTTTTCATGAAGAAAATCTTTTCGCATAATTATCCTTCATTCGATGATAATGAATGGATTTGTTCATCACTGAATTCTCATATAGACTAGCTTTTCCTATAGATGCCTCATTTTCTTGCATGCAATCATTAATTCCTGTAGTAACACAAATTATTTCAATAGCTATAGCTTTCTAAATAGTTCTCACCAATGTCACATCCTTGTTTATTCTTTAAAAATATTTTCATTATCTCTAAGTGGTTGTAAGAAGGAGTTGCTATTCATTGCGGCAGTTTACAATACAATGACACACCTGTCAACATTCTCCTTCAACATTCTTCCTTCACTTTTCTTAAGTGAGGCTGTCTTATCATACAGCTTCTTCTGAACGTGACTATTGGTATTAATCAACCTAGATAAAATTTCTAGGGAGGGTACTTATCTTCCTATTTATAACTTATTGTATTACATTATTCAAAACTATAAATATTTCTATTATTAGTGCAACATTAAACTATTGAGTACAGTATCTGTTTCTGTTGTAACTGTTGAGATGCTTATGTGTGCTTCACACTCCGTCATCTGATAATGTAGTGAATTACATTAATAGATTGACATGTAACATAGTGGAAATTTTGACTAGTTGATCATATGCATTCTTCATGGATTTCTTTTTTCAATCTGTTTGGACTCCCAGCCTTAACCTGTAGCACCCTCCTCTGCAAGAGACTTCCATCTTTGCATGGGCATCAATAACTCATGGGCAGAGAGGGACACCTTCTCAATCTCCTCAAGCTGAATTGTCTTCCCACATGGAAACGTTCTTAGCACCTTGCTCAGTTTCCATCACACAGGGCCAGTTCCATTCTCAAGCCCCTACCCCTACCTTGGGGATGGATGGCATCCATCCTGACTGATGCTTTAGTATTTCATATTGTGTCAGCTTTTGTATTGTATATGCTTCACGCCTTCTAGCATGTGTTTCCAATTCATGTTTTCTTCTTTAAAATTGCAGGTCTCATGTGGCTGAGACCCATTTTTAGCCTTCTTGGCCTCATTTTCTTTGTTTATTTTTCAAATAGAAATTTCCCTTTTTCCACTTGCATAGTCTCAGCTCTCACCGATTTCTAAATAAGAAGAGTCAGTCATTCAGTGCTTCCTTGATCTTCCAATGATTTTTCTCAGGGTATTTATAGTTGAGATGCCCAAAGCAAGGGCAGGTTAGAAGAAAGGATCTGCCATACCTGTAAGGTAGTGGAGCCTTTGCAGGCACAGCTTCAAAACATCTCTCAAATCGTGCTGTCCTAGTGATTGTCTCTGACCAAAGGCTATCTCTGCAATTAGTAAAAATTAAACTTCTTAACATGAGCCTCTGAGAACATTTCACTGGCAGAGTTCATGGCTGTTATTAAAGTGATAAGTGCATTAAAATAAACAGTGATTTTGGAAATTGCCATATGTGGACTTGTACCTGCTTTAATTTGTGAAATGTATCTACTTGGTTCAAATTAAAGAAAAATAATGTGATTGAAACTTATTGCAATTTCATTGTACACCTATAGCAATGGCATATGCATAAAGCATATAATATTAAATCATACTGTGCATTGTCTGACACAGATTCTTATCTAAGTCCCACAGTGTTCTGCTTTTTTAATCCTCTGAAGAGTTAAGAAATTTCAACAATTCCTTTCATTCCCCCAAGCTGTATAAAGTTTAGAGGCACAATTATACCAAAAAAATAACAAATCTGAATGCAGAGGCTAATCTTATTCTTGACCATCAATTTTTCATAGAATCCAAATAAAACTAATCATATGAACTTTTATTTTAAGATGATGATTTCTATTCTTTCCAATGTTTCTGAAATTAGCAATGTGAGTCAGTGTTATCAATATTAATTCTATATATCTAATCCATGCAATAAAATTGTTATTATTATTGTTCTTATTATTAGGTTGTACAAGTTACAACTGCATGTCCGTTTACAAGTGCAGTGCATCTTGAGAATACCACCCCTGTCATAATTCTCCCCCATTCCCCAATCCATCCAGCCTCAACATAATGATTGCATGTACTCTCTCTCCCCCTCCTTTTGTGTGTTCCCTTCATTGCCCTTTCCCCTCCCCAAACATATTGCAACTTCCTAATCATCATGTTTTAAAGCAGTAATAGATGCTCTCTTTGTGCAAAACACAAAATGACTGATTTCTATTTGAAGGATATTTATTTCTTCTCAGGTTTCCATACCCTCTTATCCCTGGCATGCACTTCTCTTGCTACTAACCTCCAAGGATTAGATATTATATTCTTAAAGACTTTTCCCCCTGGTGCTCTTTGATTTTAGTAGTTTTAGAGTAAAATCAACCTCAGGGAATAAAGTCCTCTGAGAAATAAAATTTGAACCTGTGTCTGCTTACTATTTTATGTCTCCCTACTTAAATATGTCCTTTCCCTTCCCACTTGATCAATCACATACCTAAAAGTTCTATGTATCATACACAATTTTTAAGGTGGTGGGGCACAATATGTATTCATTTTTTTAAAAAAAGAATATTTAGGAAGCATTTCATGAAGGCTTTTAAGGTAAGATAGCTCATGAATGTGTAGAATTGCTATTCTCCTAGATATATCTTCATACTGAATCCACAGTTCTGGAACATTGCTTGTGTGAATTAATGTTATTTTGTACTCTTAATGCTTTTACAATATTACGGCATTTTACAAAATCAAAAATCATCTCGATGCAGCAGAAAAATTATTTTACCCATTAAAAGGGGTCTATTAGGTGAAAAGTGGCAGTCACTGTAATCTAAACAAATCATTTGGCTTTTTCCAAATAACATTTATTAAAACCCATCAGAAATGGGAAAACAAAATGTGAAGTTTCCAAACAGAACTCACTTTCACTTAACAATACTGGAATATTAGCATGATTATTCCTGAAACTTATTTTTGGGCGATATTCTAATCAAAGCATATACTAGACTTCATGAGTTTCAATTTAAAGTGAAAGAAGCTCTACTTTTCATGTAAATACCTTGGAATTCATTAGGAATAATCACTGAAGTGATTTCCCAAATTGAAGGATTGCGTTACAACTAATGAACCTTGTATTCAACAGTACATCATTAAGAAAAGGCATATTTCCTCACTTATGAAGATCCCAAGTCATTAAAAATTCAGACTTGCTCAGATTACTGTGTGTGCATGCATGTGTATGTGTGTGTGCATGTGTGAGCTCAGCTGTCAAGCATGGCTTTATCCATGATCATGGCATAATGTAAAGGATTTTTATAGGTTGTAACACAACAGATTCTAGAAGACAGTGGGTGGTTGCTTTCAAGGGAGCTTAAAAAGATGATACTGAAATTGATCTTGGAATTAGGCAGAGTAGGCACCCAGATCAGACTCTTTTACTCAAAAATTATGTGCCTAAATTTCGCCACAATTTTGAAATCTATAAGTGTATGTATGTGCACATGTATGTGGGCATGTGTCCTTGTTTTTGTGATAGTTCTGCAGTCTATCCTGACCCTTTATGGCCAAAGAACTGAGGTTTGGTACCTGTTGCCATAAAACTCCTGTGGATATTTGAACTCTCGACTCCTGAAAGCAGTTTTTACTGATGCATAGAATGCTTTTTTTTTTACATGTTTAAATTTTTTAATTAATTTAATTAAAAATATTCTAAATTAATTCTTATTAGCAAAAGTGGATTGAAGCCAGTGAGTCATAATCTGTAATCTTTGCTAATCAAGATTCTGAATTCTAGAGAATTGAGGTTCCAACCCAGTCAGGGCAGAAAGATCTGTAAACTTAGTCTTAAATAACTAGGAATTACCTAGTCTGTCACCATAACTCAAATAGTTGAGTATGAACTGTGAATGACAAAGAGATATCACCAAACAACATAAACCGGAAAGCATGTATTGATCTCAGATCTGGAGAGTGAAAAGCCTAAGATCAAGTCATTAGCAAATCTCAGATCTCCTTTTCTGGTTCATACCTGCAATCATCTCCCTGTTTGTTCTCAAGAGGCAAAATGTGTCAAGATTTCTTTTATAAGCCATGAATGTCAATCACAGGGATGAACTCTTAGGACCTGATATCTTCCCAGAGAGTCAGGTGGATCCTTACCACTCCTATCTCACAAGGTTGATGAGATTGCTATGAAAATAATGTATGTAAAATGCTTTGTGGAGTGCCTGATACAAGGTGAGTGCTAATTCACTGTTGCTGATTAGTAATTTATTATCATCACCATTAATTATGCATCAGCAGTCAGTAAATATATGTTAAATGAACTGAACTATGTCAGAAATCATCCTCTACTAATTATGTCAATGATTAAAAAAATAAAAACTACCCAGAACATAAACCAAATGGATCTTAGTGGTTTTTCTCCCTTTCCACCTCCACTATGTTCTATCTATCTAGAAAAGACTCATCTCCACCTCTTCCCCACCATTGCCAGACTCTAGATGTATTTATCTAATCAAGATAGTGATTCTAGATGCAACAATACATGAATTGTGCATAGGTGCTGTGCATGGTGTATGGCAAATTGGATTATGCCAATTACACTTACTCTGAGACTGATAATGATGATGATTCCTTCTGTTGTGACTGACAAGATTTCCTGCCACATGAATTACCTTTTGCTTGCTCTCCAAGCCATCTCTGTTTCTCTGATCTCTAAAATTGCAAGAAATTGTGATTCCTTCTCTTTGAATTACAGACTTTAAGGCACTGCCTTTAATGTAAATCTCAAGAGACTCAGCACAGCATAAATTAGATGATCACATTTGTTCAGGCAGAGTCTTGCTTTAATAGATGTCCAAGAAGGTGGTCAGAGAAAATTCTGGAGCTTGGAATGCTCCAGGAAAGGGCAGATCTGGGTAAGAAAAGCTCTCAACATCTGGTGAGCAGTGCTCAAATGATTGGTTCCTTAGAAGAGGAAAGAAGTTAAAAGGAGAGTGTAAGAATGAAGATAAAGGCACATTATATGTCCTATTCAAGAGCTTCAATTCATTATGTAAGCAACCTTCCGAATTTTAGATGACAGATTGTAGCTAAAGTCAGGAAAAGCAAAACAATTTGAGGGTACAATACGATTTTGTTAGGGCTAGCCTGGATGCTTAAGCATAAAGGCTATGTCTACGAGTCCATTAATCTAAGTCAGCTGGAAACATCTTCTTTTAGATCCTCATTGGGGGTTTTACCTCTTTATGGTTCCATCTGGCAAAGTCAATAGGCATTCCCTGCTAGGGAGAAACAGATCAATCTCTTAGGTTGGGGAAGTTGATTCATGCTCAGGAGCTCTACATGTCTCTTAGAAAGACATTCCAAGAAGAAGAAGTAGTGTCCCAGCCAGTCTGTTCCTTCTTCGTGTGGAAGGCTTTTGACCTCATCTCTCTGATTGCTCTCATATAGATAATGTCACATTGTAAAGGAGGATTTCTGTGGCTGCTTATTTGCAATCAAAGGCTGACCTTGCTATCTAGCCTTCCCTGGTGTGAGTTTACTTTCAGTTCTCTATACAGTTTAGGAGAGAAAGGAGCAGCAGGGGGTGTACAGGAATTTCTTATTCAAATCTAGGACTTTTAAAGAATTGGCAGAAGAGTAAAAAGTTAACTGAAAACAAGAAATGAACAGAGCATTATCAGTACACAGACATGCACGATGCCCCCAAACTTGGGTTTAAGCAAAATTTGACCTGTTTCTCTATTTCTCTCCCTACCTGCCTGTACCTTTGTCTTTTTCTCTGTCACTCTGCCTCTCTCTCTGAAGTTCCCTTAGTTTGATTGATGGAACATTATTTCCTTCGTGAAATTTCCTTTCTGAATGTTTCACTCAGAACATTTCCAGTCCTGTACTGTGAGTTGTATATTCAATTGACAACAAGTAGTAGACAGAACAAAGCACACAGCTTGCTCTCTGTGCTTCAGCAAGTGGCCCAGATCAGATATGCATCCATTTGCACAAAATGAAATGTGAAATAATGTTCCCAAGTCAAACACAACTTCAGGAAAGGGAAAGCTCACTGTGGATGAGGAAGTATTGAGGCAGATGTTCTAGCCCCATGCGGAAATGCTGCTAATTGTAAAATAAAAGTTAATAGAAGGAGAAAAAGCAGCATTCCAGCAAGGGAAAGCATAGCTTCAAATATAAAACTTGAAACAGCAGCCTGCTGACTGTGTGTGGTATTTGTTCCTTTGTACAGGAGATATAGCTATGGTGTCTTAATATTGCCCAAGAGACTATGGAAAGGAGAGAGTTCAGCCTTGAAAAGAACAACAATCATTTTTCTGTTATTACTTTCCTGTGGAACCGTGAACAATTTAAGAAATTATTTCAACTCCACATTAGTGCAAGTAAGGAAATAACAGAGAATAAAACAATAGGAAGGTGCCTGTGGTAGAGTTCTTGGTGTTCAGGTAGTCATTAAGACAATTTTGCCATACATGACCAAATGAAGACAGACATGTTGAAGAAACAGAACAGAACTTCCAGAGAAAAGGATCAAGTTAACAAGACACTCTGACAGGGTAGATTCTACTCTAATTTCCTATTACAATGATCTGTGGAATTTCAAAAATAAATATCAATTATTGGGTTTCAAACTTGATTTTATTGATTTAATTAGTATGTAGACAAAGCTATATTAATTAATGTGGCAATGAGAAATCTAGGGCTTCACACATCCTAGATAAGCACTCTACTATTAAGTCATATTCCCAGCCCCTAGATGAATTTTTAAATGGACCTCAAAACTTGGAGCATTAATTCATCAATGAGTAGGATACAGAGCAGTAATCTCCAAATTATCCAGGTTAGAATCCTGGAGGAGATGTGTTATACCCAATCGCTGAACTTCCTCTCTGAGATTCTGAGTGAGTTGACCCAGAATCTGGCCTACAGATCCTCCATTTCCAGGTGCTCCTGCTGCTGGTGGTCTGGGTACCACAACTGAAAATAAAACTCATTTGCTTGTTTCTGTACAGAGCAGGAAGGACAGCCAGAGTGGGGGTGAGAAGGAAAGCAGGAGCAAGTTAGACTTTCCATTCAAGAAAGAAGGAAACAGAGAGAGCACAACCAGTCCTAGAAAGGATTGTGACAGATCTGAAATCGAGAGGATCATTTTGGATGGCCAAGGAGAGGAGATACCAAGTCCAGACACAGATGGCAGAAGAAATGGAAAATCAAGGAGCAAATAAGCAGAATAAGGCATACGTGAAGAAGGATAGAACTGTACAGAAGATAGGCAGACACGGGAATTTCCATGAGAGCGGAGCAACCAGAAAGACCATTCTGAAGTCTGAATGGCCAGCTGGAGTGGCATCATTATCAACAGATGGTGATTCAGCAACAGGACTGGTAGAGTTCTTGTAGACAACACAGCCAGACATGAAGGCATGTACTTGGGATGAGAGAGAAGCTGAGCAGGTAGAGAAAGAAATCTGATGCCAGCATGCAAGCCCTTGAACACTTACAGATCTGCCACTTCATTCTAGTATCTTTACAGGTGGTAGAAATCAGTGGCTCAGGTCAGGTGAGATGAGACTGGGAACAAGTATGCTCTGTCTTCAAGATAGCTGAGGCATATGTGGCTGTGTGCATCCAAGCCAACAGATGACACGTGACACAGCATGTCACTAGTAAGAGGAAGTGAATACTCAGAGTATCACAAAATGGTAGAATCATTGTGATGGAATTGTTCTAAATGAAATGAACATCTCTGAAGGACCAGAATCATCCATGGTAACGAGTGTCACACTTTCCAACTTCAAGACCACTCTTGCATCTAATGTTCAACCACTGGGCAGGAGATAGTGTCACAAGGACTCAGCAAACAATAGAGTTTGAGGAAAACGCTCACCAACAAGCCTGGACGTCTTTGTTTTCATTGCTTTGTGGCTTCTTGTGAGTGAAGAAAATTTTGGAGAATATTCATGCAATAAATTTAAGAACATGGCTCCAGTGTGCGGCGGGTCCCTGGAATGCTGAATAAGACACAAAGAAAGTGACTGCCACTTGAGGATGTGCCTAGTAAGAATGCATCTTTCGATTCCGTAATGCGTTTTCCACATCAAATGAAGCAGGATCGCTATCAGGGGCAACATTTCAATAACCAAGTTCAAATTCTTCTTTCGTTTCTAATACTGAGCATGTGTTCATCCTCACTCACTAAATCTTTCCTTCGCTCATTCGTCCTTTGAAACACACAGTGGAGTTAATATTTTTTTAAAAGTTCCTTTGACATTTGAAGAATATTGAGATCTCACATTAGAGCCAGCAGAAGAACGCTGGTGACTCTAAGAGTTATGAAACTTTGGGTCCCTTTGGAAACAAGTTTGATCACTAATAAAATAAAGATACTGTTTTAGATTGAATGTCTATATGAAGGTCCATATGAAATTCTTTGTAAGTTTTACAATGCAGATATTAGTAGAAAATATATTAGTCTGACATAGACCCTTCCAAGTCATCTGTTATTATGTAGAAGAAGTGGAAGATGGTATCTTGTGGTTATGGGCTTTTGAACTGAAAATGATCTAAAATATTTACTAATGCCATGCTGTGTCCTGAAAATAATGAAGAAAGAACAAACTGACATAAAATATCATTTAAAATCAAACCAGTAATAGGATACGCAATTGTTTCTATGTGGACCTGCAATTAAATTTTAAAGGATTGCAACTGAAAAAATAACATTTACGTATAACAGCCAACTAAAGGACTTTGAATCTTTAATACATGTGAAAGGGTTGACTATTAGATATAACAATACATGTTACATCCCGTTTTTCCTAAAACGCATGCTTTATTATGTTTTGAGATGATGTTGTCAAGTACATCCGAACTAATATGACCCAAGCTTACAAGTGTTGGTTTTATTTAAATGAAATCATAGTCTCTTTTCTTGACGCATGGATCTTTCCACAAAACCTAGAAAATGAGTTTCTGCACAAGCTCCATGGTTTCCCTCATTTGTAATAATTAGTACACATCTAGGACTCTCTTAGTAGAGGATTACAATAGCTCAAAACCTACATACATAGGGTCATTTAGCATGAAAGGATCTCTAGGATATGGAAACAAGAACTTTATCTTGAGTGATTGCTGTTCTCAATATACTATGTTATTTCTCTTCTCCTTTGTTGTCCTTTTGTTAATCTCATATTGTTACTGTATCTGACGTTGTTACCAGGTGTATTGTATATACGTTTATTTATTTGAAATAGGAAAGGAAGGGGGGAAAACAAGATAATTGGGAGGGGTGGGGGAGAGAAATGGGGACAAAACATAAGGAGTATCAATGCGTGAGAAGTAATACACCTACTATCTGGCAAATGTAACTGTAAACCCTGTATACATTACTTTGATAATAAAAAAATAAAAGAAAAGAAAAAAGATAATGAGCTTCCATTTTCTTTTATTTAATTTACTTATTTATTGACTTATAGTGATTGGTTCTGGGACTTGAACTCTGGACTTGGGAGTTTTCCCTGAGCTCTTCAGCTCAAGGTTACTGCCCTACCCCTGAGTCACAGCCCTACTTTCCATTTTATTATATTTAACACATAAGCCAGAAAATTTATTCAAAGGAGGATTTGAAAATCCACCTATCTTGCTGCCATAGTAAAGAAAAATATGATAAAATTTTTCTCAATTCTCTTGTTCTTAAATTTTTGAAAAGTATCTGTAGATGTTTATTAACATATTGGAGGATATTTGTGGTTGTCTCATATATTTATTAAAAACTACCTTATAAGTTGTAATGATTACTTCTGTTGCTGTATTTTTCTTCAGGTTGTTTTCTGTTTGAAACTGTTGTCTCTTTAAGCTTATTCATGGGTTAAGCTTGAAGAAAATACTGAAGTTTGTTTCCACTCATATTTCTATAGCAATTGCTATTATACTGCATACTGAGATACTATTAAAACTATAGAACTTGATTGTTTTCTCCTGAGTAGAACATATCAATAACAGAAAATCTTTAAGTAAATCTCTAACATGGAAATGATATGAAGTGTTTAGCAGGTATTACATTCTAGTATTTATGACACACAGCTTGGAATTCTTTAACTCCTAAAATTTCACAAAGCATAACGTGAAAACCACTGGGGAAGAAACTGTAAACCCCCATTTTCTATAAGAGAAAAGTAACTAATATCCAAGGAGGAAATGTGTTGGAGTAAATGAGGAATTTACAAGGTTAAAGAAGATGGCAACATTTCACACTAGTCAGCTGACGTCAGGCAGAAACAAAAGGCCCAATCTCTTTCCAGATCGTACAATCCTTCTGGAAAAGGCAGACTTCCAGGTGGTCTTTAAGTTTTTCAACTTTTGAATGTGGGCAATAAAATTCTACTTGCTTTCTCAGACAGTAGACAGGACAAATAGAGTGCAACTGCTAGTGAAATCTGGCCTGTATCCTCCTATATAAACCCAACGTGGGAAAAGAGATTCTATTTGTTATACTTATTTTTATATTTTGTGCCAAGCACAATCTCTGGTGCAGAGCAGTTGTTCAAATTTATAAAACTAAAGGATAAGTGATGAATGAAAGGGTGTATTAAAGAGACTATTGCCATGAGGTCTGAAATTATTTCATTATTTTCTGAATTAGTAAAGGCAAGAATGCCTGCTTAGAAGGAAGAAGGGAGGAGTCATATTCTAAATCTATTTCTGTCTGAGGAATTTTAGACAATTTACTTCCTTAAATATTTTGTTTCCTCATCTATAGAAAGCTGAGATTGCAGTATAGTGTTGTTTGTTTTTAAATGTTACTTCAAGGAGTCTTCAGTGTTTTGGTAAAGATGATTTAAGTAGCTCCTGGAAAGATGAGATGTGATTTTGATAAGTGGAGAATCTTCAGGACTAAAGGATTGAGAGGAAGATTTGATTGTTTTTTGCATTGTTTTGTTCTTGTTTAAATGATAAAAATTGACTTTAAACATATTTATTCATGATTTTTTTCTGAGAGCCCCATTGAAATGATGAGGGTATGTTTTCATGTATAAGAACAAAGATGCCAAGAGAACAAGGAACACTGCAAAGGAATAAAGGAATGTATGATAAATTAGTAGACCAGAGAATTTTTCATTCTAGGCCTTCCTGTTTTATTCTATAGCAAGCCTTGTAAGACTCTGACTCTTCAGACTATATGTATTCACCAAACTCTTAAAATTTGTTTACAAAGGATCTATTTATTTAAAAAAATCCAACTAAGTCAAAGCCCCAACAAAATAAGCACCAATAAATGGGTACTTGCAAGGGGTGAGGGCAAGACAAGCGGGGAAGACAGTGAAAGGGAAAAGAAGAGACAATGCAGTCAAGAATTCATTGTATATACCTCAAAACTCAGAATTGTTAGGGAAGGACTGGGTTGAAGTGGGCCTGAGATTGTTGAAGTGGTGATACAGGTTTTAGGATACATTTTATGTATATATATTTAGTTAAATGTCATCTCCCTTGTACAACTCCTTAAAGATAATTTTTAAATAAAAATAATAGAAGACAGTAATATATTTGAGCAGAACATTCTGACAATTAATCATATCTTAATTCCCCCGACTATATGAAAGTCTCCAGGAGTTACTATTCTATGATCATAATTTATAAAGTATGCTGGTCTTGTAGATTGTAATGGGGCATTATTCATTTCTTCAAGTAAGTACACAGCTGTGAACTTCTAAGTGCTTCTTGGCAAGACCACATTTTCCCAGTGTCTTATTTATAAAACTCAGAAGTGGATTCTGAGAATAGACATGTAGAATCTTTTCTGGCTAGGAGTTCTACCATGCTCTTTATGCCCATTGTCAAATCTTGCCTTTCTGAAACATCTGCAAGATTCTGGTACCCAAATTATTTGTTATCATCATTCCCTAGTTGGCTTTTTGAGGGTAAGAAAAAGTGTAGCCAAAGAATCATTCTTGATGAAATCAGCAATAGCAAAACAGAAGCAGTGTCACTTTAGGAAGTAGCTAAAGTTGGGCTTGCTCACCAGTGAATTTCAGTTGCTTTCACAGTTTCAAGGCAAGGACTCGGCTTCCTTTAGGTAGCTTTTCAGCGACACACTTTTTAATTCATTTCACACAGCTCTTATTCGATTTGTAAGAAGATACACATTGTATAAGCACTCCACGGTCACTCTGGAGAGGAGAGCAGTTATATGACTCATTTAACAGGCAATTACCTGCTTTGAATTTTTTTTTTTAAAAGAGGCAAATATCCTGTGTCTGATAGATGCTGTGCGGGTATGACAGGAACCAAATGTTTGAGGCTACTAAGAAGCATTGAGCGCCTATGGAATTTGCTGAGCATCGATGAAATAAAAATGAGTAATTTGGGCCGGGAGTTTGCTCTAGTGGTAGAGTGCTTGCCTAGCATGCACGAAGACCCGGGTTCAATTCCTTGGTACCATATACATAGAAAAAAGCCGGAAGTGGTGCTGAGGCTCAGGTGGTAGAGCTCTAGCCTTGAGAAAGTCCAAGGACAGTGCTCAGGCCCTGAGCTCAAGCCCAGGACTGACAAAAAAAAAAAGAATAATGAATGGAATTCTGTATTTGTAGGGTTTTATTCCATATTACAGTATCTTCACTATGGTGGTCCTTACACAGATTTATGTAAATAATTCTTAAAGTCATATCATATGCACATACATCCATATATACAACTAATTAAATCTGAAGAAGAGTGTTGGTTGTTTCAGTTTCAGAATCCTGGCTATGATATTATATTACTTTAAAACTTCTTCCCATTAAGGAAGGCTGGGTGAATGGTATAATATTTCCTTGTATTATAATTGACAGATACATATTAATCTATAATTCCCAAAATAAAATATTTCATAGAAAGTGCCTGTTGAACACATTATCATGACAATAAGAAAGCTAGCAAGCATGCAAGCAAGCAAGCAAGAAAGAAAGAAAGAATGAAAGAAAGAGAAAGAGCGTGTTGACTGTATCTTGTCCTTTTTCTCTTTGGGTGAATATCATCCATTCTACCTGATGGCTTCTTCAATTCATACCATGAGATAGGGACATGGTTCTGACTTATGGATGTGGGGCTCCACTTAGGACAGGTTTCCAGTGGTTAGTGTGTTTCAGAATGTCATTACTGATGAGGAGAATTGGGATTAGGATATAATTCTGTCTCTTCCTCCTCCTTCTCACACATCACTTAGGAATCGGGGATTAGAAGAAGCCCCCCTTTATTTCCTAATAGTGCACAATGGTATGGTATACTGGTGCTTTTGTGTAACTCCGTCTTAGGTTGGTGATGGAAGTGAGACGTTGAATAGATGGGTCACTGGGCTTTTCCCCTCCAAAACCCACCTTGTGGTTTCTCTTCATTGGACATGGACCTTTGAACAACTCTTTCTGTGAACAGGGCTTTGTTTCTCCATCTTGACTCCAGGTTTGGCACTGTAGCTTACTTTGGGCAATAGGTTGTTAATAGACACAAACAAGCCAAGAAATGAAAAATCATGGTATGGTTGAGCTAGTTTCCTTGAATTTTAGGCAATAGCAGAACAAGAAGGTGGCCAGACTAATCCACTTATTCTTGCAGAAGAATGTGAAAAAAGTGTGGCATCAAGCTGCCCAGCTGAATTACTCCAGCTAAGCCAAACCCAAACTGAGTACATTGCCAATCTGCAGACTCAAGAGGCAGAGCTAGGTCCCATGATTCTGTGTCCCTATCACAATCATTACTCACTATTTGAAACCATGAGGCTTGGAAGTGGTCTTGGGCGCAGTAGCATAAGGTAAACACTACGATGGTTTGAATGAATGACTGGATTTCAAGGAGGTAGATGGCATTTTCAAGACTGAAATGGAGGAGAAGTGAAGATAAGGTGAGTGAGGAAGGTATATGTGTGTGAATACTCTAGACTCACTGGACTTACTGAGAGGATAAGATCTGCATAGATGACAAAGCGAGGCTGAGCTGGTTCTGGGACGCTGGAGGCTGAAACAGAGAGAGGCTGATTAAGTTGTGTTAGCTTGAGGTAAGCTTCCTAGCTTTAGCTTCCATCTTAATTAGAAAGAGGCATTATTTTGTTATTTCCATAAAAGTCCATATGGAAAATATTTTAGACTTGTGTAATCTGTGTGATCTCTGCCATAAGTATTTGACAAATCCATTATAACATAAAAGCAATTAATAGGTAAGTATAAGCAAAGAGTTTGTTTGTATTTGAATAAAACATTATTTAAAAATTAGGCAATGGCTGTTGTCAGTGTTTTAAATAAAATATTTAAAATTTAGCCTGTGGAAAACAATCAGGATGAAGACAACAAAAGGCATAGCATGTATACCCCAAGATTTTCTCCTTGAGATATTTCTAAGCTATTCTGCAGAGTTCCTCTTCGTCTGGAACTTTGATTCATCATTAGTCCAGGTAGTCATTATAAATCCAAAAAGAAAAATAATAAAAGTACATTTTCAATCTTAAGACAGAAGTTTCTCTCTTTTATCATGTATAGGAAAATATTGTCACTTTTAAGAATTTTGTGAGTTTAAAGAGAAATCTTTCCAATGACAAAATGAAGCAACCATTAAAAAAAGATTAATAACAATCACAATAACAGACTTGGATTTATAAAAAAAATTAAAGTGATAGTGTTCTGAAGCGCTTGCTTTTTATCATGAATATAGGTGTTTGAAATTATAGGGCTTGGTTTAGGGTGCAATAGGGAAAATGAAACCCCACAGTAAGGAACACCTAGCCTAAGAAACCTCTGGAGTCCAGAGCAGTAAGAAGGAGAAATGTTGGGAAGTGGGAAGTGGTTATATGTAAAATCTGATAGGTTTCTTGGCATGATGCTTGTTGAATTGAGCTGCATAATGCATCTATGGACAAGATGACTTCAGGAATGCACAGGTTGGATGAAAATCTAGACAACTTCTTCCCTAGACTCCTTGCAAGTAAATATAGTCTCCCCACCCCCTCCAGACCTGACTATGAAGGCTTTATATAGAAAGCTGGGATTAACAATTGCAAGCTCTTTCCAAAACACTGTGTCAAAATAGAAACAGGATTCCTGCCCAACTGCCCAGCCCATCTGATAGGCATTATTAACCATACACATTGGTCATTTCATTGGACTGAGTCTAAGTCATCAGGCTATTGCCAAGGTGGTTTCATTGCACAATCAATACAAAGCCTCTTAGCTAAGGGGAACCCAAATGTGTTGCAGCTGGCAAAACCAATAAGATGTGACACTGCCTTCTGGAGAAACCATGGGATTTCTGCGTTGCCGCCATCCTTTATGGGGTTCTCATCCCTTGGTAATGGCTTATGAACAGCTTGAACTCCTCAGGCAATTCTTGTACAGTCTCCCCTGCCACACTGCCATAAAGAAGGCTGGACTGGAAACTTGCAGTTTATCATATGTGTTGATCAGTCTGACAGGAAGGCTAGGGAACAGACACTTGGGAGGGGGTAGCCATGCCTGTTGATCTGGCATTGGCAGGTGGCTCTGACATCCACAGTGAACACTTATTTAAATGTCACCTACTTGGAAAACCTAAGCAAAAGTTTGGGTACCAGCATGTGTGCTGAAATAATTGGCTATGTTATTCTTGGTAAAAGCCCCAAAGGTTTGGAAATAATGAAAAATGTTGGACTACAACTTTTGAATGTAATCATGTAGCCTTTTGATTCCTATAATACCAAAAAGAGGTTTTGAAACATAAAGTAGCATTTTTACCTGTAAGGAGCAATTAATGTCCTTTGGTAGATGGAAAAAGCTGTGATCTAATTTAAGTTTTACTAATCCCAGACTAACACAGGAATTGGGGGAGTAACTGGTACTAATCTCCCTGGAAGGGCCACCATGGGAAGTCCTGTCTACTATTCTGTGTTTGATAGCGCTCTGGCTGCTCATGCCCCATGGACAGATGTGGCAATGGGAAAAGGAGCAGGGACCTCTCAGGTCTGTGTTCTGTCTCACTCCTGACTTTCCTGTACCAAATGGTTGATAGACCAATAACAAGTGAAACTGTACCTCACGATGGCAAAGATCCTTTGTCTGCTAAGTCTCAGACACGAACTGTTACTTAAAAGTATGAGCAATCCTGGAACTGGAGCTGTGGCTCCAAGTGGTGAGTGCTAGCCTTGGGCAGAAAGCTCAAGGACAGAACCCAGGCTCTAAGTTGAAGCCCCATGATAAAAAATACACATATCTACATGCATATATATATATATGTATATATATACATATACATATATAAGGGAATACTTATCCATGTCGATGGCTTTGCTTTTCTGTTGTTTGTGTGTGTGTGTGTGTGTGTATGCGCGTGTACGCGTGCATGCTAGTTCTGGGGCTTGAAATCAGAGCCCTTGTTCTCTGATGTTGTTATTCTTTCATTTAAGGCTTGTATCCTACTACTTGAGCCACACCTCCACCCCTGGCTTTTTATTTGAAATTAATCAGTAAAAGTCTCACAGATAGTTCTGCCTAGACCAGCTTTTGAATGGTGAGCCTCTGATCTCAGTCACTTAGGCTGTTAGGATTATAGGCGTGAGTCACCAGTACCTGGCATGCTGATAGTTTTCAATGTAAATTTAATCAGATATACAAAAGGCCTCCACAGAGAAAAAAAAAGGTATGACAACCCCAAGTATGTAAAGATTTGCAGTTTTTAGACAGATTTGGAAGATATCTCCGGAAGAATAAAATTTCTTGGTCTGATCTTCCAACTTCCTCTAAACACTTCTCACTCTGCTGAACCTCCTGAGATGGGGACAAAGAAGAGAAAACAGTTCTATGGCTTGAGACTAAGATAGGGGAAGAAGAAAAGGGGGGAAGATCATGAACTTCAAGAAGAGATTTTTGCAAGGGAAAAGCTGGAATTTATTTGTTTAAGAGCTCCTAGTAAATATAATTCTTTTTTATTGAATTTTATTATCAGGGTGATGTACAGAGGGGTTAAAGGTACATACATAAGGTAATGAGTATTTTTCTTCTTTTTTGAACATTGTTACTCCTCTCTCATTTTTCTTCCACTTCCCCTCTCCCCAACCTAGCCCAAACTTGTAAAGTTCATTTCCAACATTTTGTTATTATTGAAGTTATACACTGGTTTTATCCTTTGTCCTTTGTCTCACTGTTTTATTGTTCCCCTTTCCTAATTCAAATGAACTGTATATACACCATGTACCAAAATCAGATACAGTGGCAACAGGGGATAAACCATCGGTGGGAGAAACAAAAGAAAAAAAAATTTCACATGGCACATTAAAAACAACAACCACATAGAAAAACCTCTTGTTTCCATATCCTGGAGTTTATTTTACTTAGCATCATCCTGTATGATCATATAATTTTTGTATGCCCCAGGAACACGCAGTTTGTCCAGCTACTAAAACATCTGTTTGAAGAAGAAAAAATCATAAAATACTATATAAAGTATCAAAATATGTAAAGTACCACTGCTAATTGTATTTTTGCTTTATTCCTTCCATTATCTTCCCAGCCTGGGCATTCCAAATTTCTTTATATTTAATTTTATTTTAATGATGTATCTACTATTTTCATGCCAGTACTGCTGCTTGAACTTACAGCCCCTTGCTTTCATTTGCCTTTCTCAATCAAGATTGGTAATATACTACTTGAGACACAGCTCCACTTCTGACTTTTTGCTGATTAATTGGAGGTAAGAGACTCGTGGACTTCTCTGCCCATGTTGGCTCTGAACTGTACTCCCCAAATCTCAGCCCTCTTGAGTAGCTAAGATTATTGACATCCACCACTTTCTACATTCTTTCATGAAAAAGAAGGAGGAGGAGGAGAAGAAAAAGGAGAAGGACTATTAGAAGAAGATGTAAGATTCAGTGAGCCTGAATGAAATAGAACAAGTAATTATTGTAAAATAGCCTACCAAGCCAGTAATATTGCTAAATTAAATTTCAGTCTCTAATTGACAGCTGAGTTTGCATAACCCAAAAAGTGAGCAATAAGAATCTATTAAACTGATTACCACACTTTTCTTTTCTCTGTAAGCCACCTGGAACATCATTAAAGGCTGTACAACTACATTAGCATCTTTCTGTGTCTCTGTGGGAATTATGCATAGGAAATCCCTTTTAGGAGACATTGTTTGGTGTATGGTCGCCTAGAAAACAATCACTTCTTTTTAATGAAGTTCATTGCCTAGAAATTTTCAGTAAAAAAAAAATCCTCTAAATGTTAAAATGCCACATATTTACATCATTCTCTGTTATCATATGGTCATACTTTCTCTCTGGACAACACAGTAATTGTGCATCTTTACACAGTTGTAAACAGTTTGTACATACGGTTTTGCCTTTTCACTCTCTTTACCTAACATATCACATGCTTGGTTCTATAATGATATATGCAATACAGCTTTAAAGTCCACAGACGGCTCAACATATTGATGCATTTAGTGAATATTTTAATACTTCTCTCTGTTCTGAAGCTAATATCCTAACATCTGTCAATTGGAAGTAATTTTTAATGGAATTAAATATGTATGTAGCTGTTTCCCAGGACACACAAGCTGGAATGTGCAAGATGTGGTGTTTATCCTAATCACAAAGAAGAGTCATTGGCTCTGGGCCCCATCAATGTCATTCTGGACCTTTAGCCCCATGGTAACTTCCTGATAATGGCAGGGTCTTTTTTACTTTTACATGTGTTCTTGGAGATATTTTTTGTCATTTTCCTTTTTATCACATATGGCTCTCCGTCTGTTACACACTAAGCAGACGTAGTATCTCTGTGTGTCCCCTTACTGCCTTACCAGATTTCTGAAATTTGGTATTTCTTTCCTTGGTGTGGTCTTTACCTCACTTGTACTCCAGATACCATTTTTCTGAAATGGGGAAAGAAATCTCTATTTGCTACTGAGAAATCCATCCTCCATTCATTCTCAGAGCAGGACATAATTCTCTCTGTGTACTCATTCATCCATTCTTTAAACGGTAAGGAGCATATCCTATGACTTGGGTTTCAGGCATGCAATCAGTCTCTCCTATGTGGAACTTCATCTTTTGGTTTTCTCTTAGTACTTCACAGTCATAGGATTGTTTTCTTTTGCCTGACTTACTGTTTTACAATTTACTATTTCCTCTATCTTCATTGGGAAGCTCCTGAACCCAGAGAATTTCTTGAGGATTGACCCCGCCCACACCACTGACACCCAATCATTGTCTCTAGGCCATTGTAGTATACTTTCAGGCCAGTGAAATCTTTTCTTACCTAACATGCATTGCAAGGTTAAGTTGTCTTCTGCACTTAGTCTCAGCACTATCATGCATCACATTTATTTGTGCCCTTATTCAGAGACTCTTGATAGTAAGTGACTATCTGGACACAGTAAGACTGTTTTGAAATGCATTACCCATGTATAAATCCTCATATCATAACTTGGAATAGGTCTCACCAAGATGCTGTAGTACCTTAGATTGCAGCAAAGAAGTCAGCAAGGCTAAGACTAGTGTTGGTCTCAGATACCCACTTGACAATTACTGGAAAAATTCTAAATTTGTTGTTGTTTTTGGTAGGTCGTGAAGCTTAAATTCAGGGTCTGAGCAATGTCCCTGAGATTTTAAGGTTAGCACTCTACCATGTTGAGACACAGCACCACTTCTGGGTTTCTTGTAGTTCATTTGAGTTAAGATTCTCATGGACTTTCCTGTTTAGGCTGGATCCAAACCACGATTCTCCGATCTCAGCTCTCCTGAGGAGCTAGGATTACAGGTGTGAGCCACTGGTGCCAAGATAAAAAAACTTTAGATATTAATTAGAGGAAAGTGGACAAAATTTCCAATTTCCTAATTGTTTGCAAACAGAGTAATAAGAATGAAAATACAGCTTTATTTGAGATTTTTCTCTGTAGCTCCAAAAGCATCTCTCTTGAACTGTGATACAAATAGAAGTATAAGCACACATATTAAGAGGATATTCTTCAGAGATTGTGAAAATGAGTTCAATTTATATAAAATGATAGAAAATGAAACCATCCAAATATCAGTACTCATTCTTGTCTGTGGCATAAAATTCCACAGCTTAATGGGAAAGTTACAAATGAGCTACTAGAAAGAAAAGAAGAAAATATTTAGGCACATAGAGCAAGTCTATATTTTAGGGTTGCTCTGATAAAATTATAATCCATCAAGAAAAATTATCCTCATCACAAATTCTGACAATCCACACACTAACCAATGATTAGAGCGCAATGACTGTGAACAATGTTAAAGGCTTTGCTTTAAATAATTCCTTCCAGCATTGCAGTTTGATATATGAATAGAAAATAACAATTTCTTGGCTATCATTTATGAATCATAAATTGTACCAAATAGCACATATTCTTAGGTATTCTGAAGAAACATGAGAATTTCATTAGCTAGTAAGTATCCCTCTACATATGCCAACATGTATCTCATTCGGCCTTTTATGTTGTAACGAATCTAGAATATTTCCATGGTAACATCTGGAAAAATAGTATATATCTAACATTGTTTATTTTGTGCATGGATTTGTGTTGTTAGGTAACTACATTTATGTAAAAATGATATCCTTACAAATATGTTCTTACTAGTTTCCAAAAAAGAATTTCTAATAATTGAGGAAAAATTTATGTTTAAATAAGATAGTTACATTTTATTTACATTTTTTAAGGAAAGAAATATAATTGTAGCAGGAAATGTAATATCCTGAGGTGGCATCTAATATTGCCTGCCTTTGTGGAAATACACTTCTGAAAATACTATGGGAGAGCCACCTAGCAAAATCTGGTCACATGAATTTCTTTCTTAGTACTTAAATCTGTCATTCTTTTCTCCTTTATACACATCGAAACTTTTCCCACAGAGAATTTGGTAGATGGGTAATGATGGTTGTTTTTTAAGGTATGTAATATTTGAATTTCAAAGTGTGACTCCCCTATGAAATAAGACAATTTTCCTTTTTGTTATTCCATCTTGAAGAGAGAAAAAGAGAGTCTGGGGAAAGTAGGATGAGGCCCTTCCCAAAACTGGTTGTCTTTTTATACCCAGAATGTAAGTTAGGAGGTAGCTGAGCCAGAGATGAGAAGACTAGCAAGCAAGCTGTTTGCTCTGACTCCACTAATTAAAATGCTCGGGAAAAAGTTGCCTAAATATATTTCCTAAGGATGACAACGTGTGATAGTGTCGAAGGTATCTGCTTGAAGTTGGAGCAGGAAAGAAATCCTGAACGGTTCCTAGCAGAATGTATCCGCTGGAAAGACTTGCTTTTATAACTATAAGCACAGTACCATACAGCTTAACTAGGTCAACAATTATTTCAGGACTGTGGCTAACAGTGTGAGGTTTAAGTATGGATATTGAAAGGAACCGAGCCAGATTCCCTGTACTTGTGTTGTCCTTTATGATCTTTGCGATCATCATCCTGTCATTTCACCAGTTCCCTCATCTGGAAATTGCTTTCTTTTTTCCCTTAAGGGCTGATTTAATAATTACTTTAGGTAACACATATACAATGTTTTACACGATGCCTTAAGCACAGCGATTGCTCCAAAAATATTAATGATTGCCAACACTTATTCCTGTAAGATTGCCATCTTTTTTTTCCTCTACTTGCTCAAAAAAACATGGTGAAAATGTAAGCATGCAAACTTTCTGAAAGGAGTAGGCTATATCAAAAATTAGCATAAATATTTCCTTTTCAAAGAGCTTTGCATAAAGATCATCTGCTAATGAGTGTGGAATATAGAAGTGAATTTTAAAGATTTATGTAGACTTGAGGTTATTTTCAGGTCCTTTGACGGAAACAATCAGAACACTTAAAAAAAAGTTATCTTGAAAAGCTCCATTAAATCAAATGCTTTGAAATGTTTTATTTTAACAAATGCTAATTTGGAGATTTTTAAAAAGAATGAGATCTAAAAGCTATCAGATGGCAGACCAAAAGAAAACTAGACATAGTTGTCAGAAAAAACAAATTGCATATTCTGTCCTTCATTTTCACTTATTTTTGGTTAAGTTTCCATAGAATTTTATCTTTGTGAGGTAATTGGATTATAGCGATGTTTAAAAAATAAGGAAATATTCCAGGTAATTAATTCTGTCATAGAATATTTAAGTAAGAAAGAGTTTTTCAAGTCATCTTTGAGGATTACCTGTACTAGAGACACTTAAGGACACTGGTTTAAAAATATAGATCCCAGCAGGGCATAGTAGCTTATGCCTGTAATCCTAGCTACTCAGAAGGCTGAGATCTGAGGATCAAGGTTCAAAACCAGCCTGGGCACAAAAGGACCTGAGACTCTTAATTCTAATTAACCTCTAGAAAACAGGAAGCGGGGCTTTGCTCAAGGGTAGGGTGGTAGCCTTGAGCTGTAGAGCTCAGAGACATCCTCCAGGCCATGTTCAAGCCCCATCTCTCTCTCTCTCTCTCTCTCTCTCTCTCTCTCTCTCTCTCTCTCTCTCTCTCTCTCTCTCTCTCTCTCTCTCTGTCTCTCTCTCTCTCACACACACACACACACACAAACACACACTATATATATGTATATATATATATGGATAAAAGGATAGATAATAGATAGATAGATAGATAGATAGAGCTTCCTAAATTTGAAATGAGGTCCACTGGATCATGATATTGTGCCATTGGTACATCTTTTCTCAAACTATATTTTCACTTTCTTTGAGTAGATGTGCAAAAGTGTTACAAGTCAATAAGTCAGTTTATGAGTACCCCTTGCATCATTCTCCCCCAGTCTCCCAGCTAGCCCCTTGAATAACATGTATTTTTTAAAGTATCCTTGTATTGTTTAAAAACCAATGTGGTAAATGTTGGATAGATAATTGATGTCTTTGGGTATTTTAGGGAAAGGTACCTTCTTGAGCTAGTATTTATTTTGAAGAAAGATCATTTGTATTCTTGCTCTGAACTGTGGCTACTACCACACTGGTGAGTATTCTTTTCTCTTTAGGCCATATCATTTCTACAGGAATAATCACCACTGTAATGATTTTAAGTGCAATAAGCTATAGGCACAAAGCAACATCATGATGGATCTGGTACCAGGTCTATGTAGTCATTTTCTGGCCCATTTTTTGTGCTAATTTCTACTTCTAACACACTGCTACATAATTAAAATGTCTATTTACTCAGTTTTCATAATATACAAAAGCAGGCAGAGTGAGACACGGAGAGCATGAATTATCAAGTCAAAAAGTGTCCTGAAAGAATCAAAGGGGACAATGTATAATTTTTAACATTCTCTGTATCAACTGGCTCTCTTTTGCAATCAATTTATGTAAACTAGATGGTGCATTCTGTGAAATCAGGGGATAACATTTTCAAATGTCATTAAAGAGAACCATTGAAAGCAAGAGATAGTTGAGTTCAGGAAGATAATAGAAAAGACATATTTAAAATGGCCTAACATAGTGTAAACTTCAAACATATCATTTCACACATTGTCATTTGGGCATACATTTAATAGATCACCAACTATATATAGTTGAGCTTTCCGCCAAATTTCTTTAATTTCTTTGCAGTAGAAATCATAAATGAAGAGAAGTGTACATGTATGAAATGTTATAAATCTTCTTCACAATAAATTAAATCTACTTGAAATTCTCTGCTTTGCTAAAGAAAACTAACTTGAAAAAGAATTGAAAATAAAACCAGATATCTCTTATAAAATGAGAGAAGGTGTTCCACGAAATTGCTTTCTTTCATACAGACTCCAAATGATGTTTCTGTTACAAAATGCTACATGTTTCTTTACTTCTCATGTTTCCTCATGTTGCTTTCTGGTCAGTGGATACCCATTTCACTAGTTCCAGTCTGGAAGCAGGGCTGTAGAAACTCTTGTCTATGGTTTTACCAAGAATTTGTGGATAATTTCTTCCCAAGGCCTCAGAGCTATATTTGTAGATTTGGAATGTATCCAAAGCCATGAAACCAACAATATGGCTATTGATATTGTTATTATATTGGCAGAAGAACAAAAAGGAAAAACAAATGATTTTAATTTATCATTTCTGTACATTATATTAATGTCTATTTGAAGCTGGGATCTTACGATTGCCATCACCACCATCACCAATGGATCCATTTATTTAGCTAACACTATTTTAACTTCTGAAAGTGTCTTCCATTCTCTCATTTGTTCAAACTTACAGTTACTCAGTACTCTAGCTTGACAAGAGTACAGTCATTTTTAAAGAGATTAAGCCTAAAATCCACATACCAGGAAAGACATTTGCTTAGCAGCAAAACATCTTGTTTTCAAAGCTTTTTAGTGAAATGTGGCATAAAAGAGGTTATTCCCTCTTTACTATGACATTAGTCTAACCAGTTTTCCCAGTACATGGACATATGTCATGCCTGGTGGTAGAAAAAATGCCATCATCCTTCTTAAATTGTTGTTCTTTACTGATTATATATGTGGTCAAGTTTGCCCAAGTAAAACATTCTATGACATCATGCTACTGAAGTCTCAGAGTCAGAGGGAAATATAAGCTAAGTAAAGTTAATTAACTTACTTAAAGAAACAGTGAAGAATGGAAACTAATGAGATCCTAATTCAGATTGTCCAATCCTAAATTAGGTTTTCTTTCTAACAGATGGAAGTTGAGTTCATTCCACTTCTTGGAACTGATTGATAGCTAATGTGGGCCTGGGTTTTTACATCAAGTAGAATTGTCCAGCTGTTGTTTCTAGGTTCAGCAAGAAGCTGTACAACAGCCAGTTCCTGGTGATTCACAGCTGTTATCCCAGCTAATCAGGAGGCTGAGATCTGAGGATCAAAGTTTGAGGCCAACTCAAACAAAGCTGAGAGACTCAATCTTCAATTAACCAGCAAAAAACTGAAAGTATAGATTTGACACAAGTAGGAGAGTGACAGCTTTGAGTAGAAAATTCTAAAGAAGCATGTAAGGCCCTCAGTTCACACCTCAATAGCTACACTAAAATGCACAAATAAATGGATAGAAGAAATGAAAGTAAAGAATGAAAGAAGGAAAGGAAACAAGAAGAAGGCAGGAAGGAAGGTAGAATGTGTCATATGTATGCTAAAATAAATAGAAAGCTAATTTATAGATAGACAAACAGATGAACCATTGTCAGGAAGTGGTAGGCAGAATTGGGCACATTTTAAATTTTCTATTTCTACACTAGACCTCTCTGTCCAAGAGCTTGAAATAGGAATATAAAGTGAACAAACTGAAATGAATCAGGAACATTTTTCTTTCTCAATCTATCTATATGATTACATGACGCATTTTAATGCAAGTGTTAATTACATATTTCCCGTACAATCTCAGTTAAAGAAAAAGATTTTTTTTAAAAAGAAGAAACATCGACCCCAGAGATAATTGATGTACTAATTTGTAAGTGTATTTTTTACGATGGACAAATTCTTCCAGTATTCATTAACTAATGGACTTATGGCAATGTGTGATTGCTGTCTCTATGGAACTGAAGGTTAAAAAGTTCATGGTAATAATAGCTCCTTGCCTCTCAAAGAGTTGGGAGATGGCCCCAGTGCACTTGACTGTACTGCACAGGATCAAGGGTCTTATTGATATTCATGGTCCATTTCAGCTTTCGTAGACTTCTCCACTTACTGGCTGTCCTTGAAAATGAGGGGAAAGTGAAGGAAATGCTGCCAGTGTGTGTGGGAAGCAGCCACTTAGGACATTTTTATCCAATCCCTGTCAAGGCTGTCAAAGCCTAGGGCCTGCTAGTCCTGCGAGGTTTTACACATCATCTCTCCAAGGTGCATACCAGTTGTGCATTGTGTGAGGATCATTGCGCACACATGCCTTCTGGAAAAGTCATTCACCCCATAGACAATATCACAACCTAGTGGACAGGAAGGAAGTACTCCTTGCTGCATCTCCTGCAGAATGGGCCCACAAATCCTATTACTGTCAAGGGCTCTGTTAGGACAGAGACCCACTCCCTCTCACATACAGGTATGCTACCTGTTCTCTTCTACCTTCCCAGGGCCTTAGCATGGAAGTGTTTTTTCTCAAAAGGCTTAGTGCTGTCAGGACTCTCTTTAAGAATTTTTTGATACTTCAAAATTGGAGACCATTTAGTCTTCAGTGTTAGATATGAGTTCTCCTAAAGTATTACTTGGTTATTCCAGTTACCAGCATTTCCCCGTCACCTCTGTTGTTCATTTCTTCTCTTGGTGGCCACCTTCTTCCCTGTCTCAAATATTTCTTCAATAGCTTGATTTCCAGGAAGTCAGAAGGGGTTGTCTTCTGGCTTCTGATCACCAATTGGAGCTACTAAATTCCATTACTTCACTCTGCTGATGAGTTTAATTCCAAAGTCTTCTACATATCAGGCTCTCCACTCACCATTACATCCAAATTCCTCACCAAAAGTCTCTCCCCAAACCCCAGCCTTTGAATTTCATATAGCCCTGGAATGTGGAATGGTGGCATATTCTTATTAGCTTTAATTGTTGTTTATTTATTTTTCAGGAAGAGAGATGGAGGGACTGAAAGAGCATTGGATGCTGAGTGTCTACTGAATGGGAAGCATAACATTGGAACCATGTAAACAGTTTTGTCATGTAAAAAATAAATGATCTCCATATCTCACTGTCTTTCAGCTTCTGGGCTCTGAATTCAGACAGAAGGAAATTGCAATTGGCAGCCCTCATCTTTCTGGAGAAGTTATATAGCATTGCAGTGTGCTCATCTGTATAGTAGAAATAATAGCCCTTGATTCAAAGATTTTCTGTGAAACCGCACAGGCATGCAAGCTCTGTTTACTACTGTTGCTTAGGCTACTGCTGTCACTATTATATACATATAAAATTAGGATTTGGGGGCTGGGAGTTTGGCCTAGTGGTAGAGTGCTTGCCTAGCATGCACAAAGACCCAGGTTCAATTCCTCGGTACCACATACTTAGAAAAAAAGCAAGAAGTGGTACTGAGGCTCAAGTGGTAGAGCTCTAGTCTTGAGAAAGTCCAAGGACAGTGCTCAGGCCCTGAGCTCAAACCCACGACTGGCAAAAATAAAAAATAAAACCCTAAGAGTCCACCTCACTCCAGTAAGAATGCCCATGATCAAAAAAACTAATAACAACAGATGCTGGGGGGGATGTGGCCAGGAAGGATCACTACTATACTGTTGGTGGGAATGCAAACTTGTTCAACCACTATGGAAAGCAGTATGGCAGTTCCTCAAAAGACTAAACATAGAGCTCCCCTATGACCCAGCAATTCCACTACTAGGCATTTACCCAATCATCCAGAAACAAGGACATACTAAATCCACTAGCACAACAATGTTCATTGCAGCACTACTTACCATAGCAAAGATATGGAACCAACCTAGATGTCCCTCAGTTGATGAATGGATCAACAAGATGTGGTATTTGTACACAATGGAATTCTATGCTGCTGTCAGAAAGAACGACATCGTCCCATTTGTTAGGAAATGGAAAGACTTAGAAAAAATCATACTAAGTGAAGTAAGCCAGACTCAAAGAACATAGGCTCAATGGTTTCCCTCATTTGTCATAATCAGTAGAAACCTTGGGCTCTCCTAGCAGAGATTTACAATAGAGCAAAACCTTGATTCATAAGGCCATATAGTATGATGCTAAATGAAAGGACCTCCAGGATATTGAAACAAAAGCCCTATAACGAATGATTGTTGTCCTTAATGTACTATGTTATCTCTCATCTCTTTTGCTGTCCCTTGGTTATCTCATATTGTTACAGTGTCTCACTTTGTTACCTGATATAGTGGATATATTTGTATTTGGTTATTTGAAATTGGATAGGGAAGGGGGGAAAACAAGATGAGGGATGGGAGTGGGGGGAGGGAATGGGGATCAAGACATGTGAAAGGGTATCAATGTATGTGAATTAATGCACCTCCTATCTGGCAAATATCATGTGACCCTTCTATTAATTACAATAAAAATATTAAAAAATAAAATTAGGAATTGGTTCTCCACCATCCAAGTAAAGAGAAAAATACACTCTGGCATCTGATACAACATATAACCATTCCTTGGAGGATGGAAGATAATGGGTAAGCCAACAATTGGCCTTCCTTCCTCCAGTGGCTGGTTTACTAAGCCCCCTGGGGAGAGAGGTTGCAGCTACAAGGCTCCACAGATCCTCCTTTCTTCCTCTCAGAGACCTGTAGTCACAGAACAATCCCATTATATCTTCCAAGCATCCAGCAAATCTAGGATGATATATTCATTATTTTCCATTACCACTACAGTACGAGGAAAGGATCTTGAAAGCTAATAAAACAAACAAAAGTACCCACATCCATTAACTTGGTCCAGAAGATGAACCTGGCTTGCTGCCCTCTACATTTTCCACATCCGTTTATATCTTTAACCTCCTTACCTTGCTCTTCTCCAAATACATTCTCCTAGAAAGTGTAGAGTATGATTTAACAGAACTTGCAGTTACCCAAGATCTTTGTGAAAGAAGAGTATTAAATGGTTATCATTTTAGAGTGGAAACATGAATTTTATTATGCTAACATAAATTAATGTGATATAGGAATCAAATGAACCATGAAGAAAAATATGGAATTATATTTGATGTCTTAAATATCAAGAAAAGGAGAAAGAATATTAAAGATATTAGAGAAACTTTTTCTTTTTAATTGCAGAAAATGATAGGTTCCAATAAGATTTTTGTATGCATAGGTAGTATATTTTAATTGTATTTATACTCTCTTCCTTATCACTATCTCTTATTCCCTTCCCCTCCCATAACGATTCTCCCTTCTGCTTCTGTGACAATTTTAATCTAGAGTCTATGTATAGAGAAAAACATGATGCTTTTCTTTCTAAAAATGGCTAAATTCACTTAACATGATGATCTCTAGTTCTATCCATTTTTCTACAACTGACACAATTTCATTATATTTATGGTTTCAATAAAATAGCACGGTCTATATGTACATGTATACATACAATGAAAAATGGATGGAATCTTCCCAGAAGCCTATGGAAGTAAGTCAAGTTTGCTCATATTTTTTATGCTTCTGATCTCTAGAAGTGTAAGAAAATAAACTTAGGTTGTTTTAGCATTAGTGATGAGTTTCTATCAGTTCTGGGACACTCAAGACCTCACATTTCTAGGTCAGTTTTCTACCACTTAAGTCATATCCTCAGCCTATACACTTTATTTATTTATTTATTTATTTATTATTTATTTATTTATATAGCGTCACACTTTTCTTGCCCCAAGCAATCCTCAACTATGACCTCCTACTTGTACCCACAAATAAGCTGAGGTGACAGGTGTATACTGCCGTGCCCATGTCTTTTCATTGAGATAGGATTTCTCAAACATTTACCCTAGGCTCAATCCCTGTGATCTCTACTTTCCAAGGCATTATGATTGCAGGCATGAGTCACTGCACCTGGCTTATGGCAATTTATTACAGAAGCAATAGCAAACAAATACAAAAATCAATCTATGTTGTACATGTATAAATTCTTTGTTCCCTTTAATTGCTGAGTGAGATTTCATGGCATGGAGATACTACATCCTTTATTTTAATCATTCACCTGCTGAAGGAGATTTGGGTCAGTTCCAGGTATGGCTTGTTTTAAATGGAATTGCTGTACACATTTGTATACAAGTTTGGTGAGGACATACGTTTTTACTTTTGTTGGAAAGAAATGTTTTAGAGTGAAATTGCTAGATCATATGGTAAGCACATGTTCAACTTTAAAAGACACTGTCATATATTTTCTCCTAATGCCTTTGTACTTTTTTTTTAGATAACCAGTGTGGAAGACATGGCAAAACTAGAAAAAAATTCTTTAACTATCTGAATGCTAATGCAAACCCCAGTCCCCCCTAAAAAGGTATATAATAAGCAGAAAGCAGGATGCAATTTCTATACAGATCTCATGAATTATGCAATGCCTAAACTATATCAAAGTATAAAGAATGATGGACAAAACAAAATCTGTGAGAATGCCAAGGAAAAGATGGCTTCCCCACAAACAGGACTCTATCTAACTCTGGAGCTGTGCCGGTGTGAGCAAAGGGAAGTTCCTCATGCTCGCCCTGCAGGATTCCCATCCTGGTATTTGAAGATGTATCTAGTATGTGCCTCCCCTGTTACTTTCATTTTTCTTTTGTGGCATTGTGGTTTACCTTGAGCCCTTGAGTTTGCTAGGCAAGCGCTCTACTATGTAAGCCACATCCTCAGTCCTTTGGCTTTTTAGTGTATTTTTTCAGATGATAGGATGTTTCCCTGACTTTGTCCAGGCTGTCCTGAAATCCTGTGTTTTCTGTATTCAGCCTCTTGAGTAGTTGGCATTAAAGGTGTGGACAACCATGCCAAACCCATCTTTTTCTCACATTGTTGAATAGGCTTGTATAGTCCATTCTGTTTACCCCTGCTCCTCCCTGGTGATGGTGGAGATGAGGGAGGAAGAAGGGCATGACCTGCTTTTTTCACTCCTCAATCACTGGATGACAATGAACCCTAGGTAGGTCTATTAAAGAGAAGTGCTTATCTTCTGGTGTCTTAGCTATGGGCTATATTTTCCACATTTCCTGGCCTTCCTTGAGGCAAGGGTAGAGATGTTTTATGTGTAATGTTTTAATGAAATATTCTCATTTAAGAGATCAATGTAAAATGTTCTGATGAAATATGTATTTCCTAACTACAAAGGAAAAAGTGTATCAGCAACTGCCAGCTGATATACAAAATCATGTTCTCTTCTTCCTGGAGGCTCCATCCTGTGTTTAAATTTACCAAAAACCTTTTTTTAATAAAAAAAGATTTTTATTACAATATATTAGTTATACATGAGAATTTCATTGTGCTATTTCCATATTTATATATATATATACACTATATACTTCAACACAGTTTTCCCCCTTTGCCATTTTCTCATTCCCCATCCTTTATTTATTATTATTATTACTATTACTATTATATAATTTACAAAGTGGTTACAATCCCATAAGTCAGATCATGAATACAATGTTTCTTGGTCAATCATACCACTCCCAGTATTTTATCCCATTTTCCTCCTCTTGTCCCTGCCCTCAAGTTACATAGTTCATTTTTGTACATACTGTACATTGCCTATAAAACTGTATTGGTCACTTCTTAAAATTATTTCAACAGATTTCCTTTTAAGTTTTTAATTAATGCATGTAGAATAACACATTCACTCTCCTTCACTCTCTCCAGTGGCTTTTCCTTCTGTGGGTACCCAGCATACGAACAGCCATGATACTTTTCTCTCTCCTTCCTTTTTCTTTCTTTCTTCTCCTTCCTTCCTTTCAACCCTCTCTCTTCCTTCCTTCCTTCCTTTCTTTCTTCCTTTCTTTCTTTCTTTCTTTCTTTCTTTCTTTCTTTCTTTCTTTCTTTCTTTCTTTCTGTCTTCCTTTCCTTCATTCTCCCATCCCCATTCTTTTTTCTTCCTTCCTTTCTTCCTTCATTCTTTCCTTTCTTTTCAGCACACTAAAATCTTTTAGTTAGGCTGAACAAAGTGACTTGGTAACTAAAGCAGTATAAGCTTGGCAACTTCCAGACATCTCCATAGAAACTTCCTACTCAGGATTCTCTACCACTTTTCACTTCTACAGGAGAAAACTTCAATGATCTAATGAACAGCAAAGTTCTGAAAACAGTGCATGTATGGGCATCCTCTCCACTGGGAGAAAACTTCCTTCCCTAATCTATGAAACAATGAGATAGCTGGAGCCAAGGTGGTGGGGTAGCGTTATGAAGACAGGAAGGATATTATCTGAATCCAGCCAAGAGGAAAGCAGGATTTCTATGCAAAACCAACTAAAATGGAAAGAACTGGAGATGTGGCTTTAGTAGAAGAGAAATGTGTAGAATGTACAAGGCCCTGAGTTCAATTTTCACCATAAAGACAATGTAAAAGTAAAAAAAGTAATGTACTTTATTGGGTTAAACTTTGAATTTGTTAACAGCAATGAATATTTGCATTTATCCTGTGATGTGTGTCTATGTTCATGATTAATACTGTCCTGTAGTTTAATTCTAGTGCCCTTCCCTGGCTATCCATGATGCTGGTCTAGGTGGTTTGTGACTCCACACAGGAAGCTATCCCTTCCCCTCCTTCAGGAGGGCCACGTCTGCATATATATCTTGGGTTATCTCTTACTCTAATGGCCTGATGGCATTCACTTTGTCTCATTTGCCAAGTTTCATATACTCAGCACTCTCTTGGCTCCAGGTAAGAGATAATCCTGTATCTGCCCTCTGCAACACCAGGTTTATAATCTGAAACCAAATGGAGATCAACGGCTATTGCAATCGAGGTGAATTAATGTCTGTCTTGTTGAACTGTGTGATTCATGATCTCTGTGGTTGTAGACGCTGTTCCTAGCTTGACGCTGTTTCTCATGTCCATCTTTGTCATATCGTTTCATAGTTTCTGCAGGTTGAGACCCCAGAGATGGTTGGAGTTGTTCAGTCTTGGTGTTTCTCGTGGAGTCACAATTAAGATGTAGCTCAACTATACATACCCAGATTCCTCCAGAGCAGGGGAGCCAAGGAAGAACAAGGCAGAAGGTATGGGCATCTTTGTGACTAGGTCTCCCAGACTGTCTCTTGACTTTTTCCTCTCTTATTGGTAACTGAGATGGCCACAACTCAGTCTGGGAAGGATCACTACCACTAGACAGCGACTGAGGAGGCTCAGTGTGCAGACTGTTAACTTGACTGTCTTCTGCTGAGTTTTGCTTATGGAATATCTGTCTAAGGGGAAACATCATGTGGGGTTCTGCTCTTCATCTTCTTATCTGTTACCTCATCCGCATGTGGTAGATATGTGATGCATACTTTATAAGTGAACAAACAGACAGATGTTTAGAGTCCCAGGGGGCAACCCAAGAACGACCAGTGCTTGGATTTCAGGCATCAACTGGACAGACATGTCGTACTCACAGGGTTTCGGGGTAGGAGCAGAAGCACTTGTCTTATTGTGACTGTCATGAAAACATCAAGTGAGTGACCTTGGTATGTGATTTAACCTCAACAAATTGAATTTGTCCTTCCACAAATATGCATACTTGAGAAAGGGCACTTCATCTTATACCACCACAGGCTTAGCCATGTTTCTCTCAACTCATGGTGTCTATTATAAAATAAAAATATTTTCCCTTATAGGAAATATTTTTATCAATGTTGTTTAATGTGTAACATTTTTAAAATATCACATTTGATGTCATGTTTCATGGTTGGTATTAGAATTAAATAATATACAACTAAAACAAGCAAAAAAAAACATAAAATTTAATTTCATATTTTTCAGAGAAGTCTAAACTCATTTCAGTATCGATGAAACAGAAATGGTAAGTCTATAGAGTCAAGACATAGAAAATAGAGCACTGAGGTTTAATATATTCAATTACTCAGAAGAGCAAATCAATTTGTTTTTTGTTAATCACACTGAAATATGCATGCCACTGTTTTAATTAAAGCAGTTGAAAACACATGTGTTCACTTCATGCCTATATATCTCCATTGGGAACAAGTCAGGGTCTATGACAAAAGCAGAATAAAAATAATTTATATGTAGGAAAATATATCTAGCTTGTAGAATTTTTCCAGAGGCTATGTTCAGTTCACGTGCATCAAACTATATCTGGATGAGTGGATGGTACTGGTCAGTCAAATGGTTATTTACTAAGACTCACTTCAAAGCTACTCCTAGAATTTCTCAAAAGGAGCCAGGCCATTTTTTTTTTTTTAGTAATCAACTTAGGTAATTTTACAGAGACAAACTTTGGAAACAAAGTCTGTAGACCAGAAGCCACTATGCAATAAATGGAGAAGGATAGACTTCTAGGTCTACACAAAACCAGAATAAAGAGGCAGGGAGCCTGTGCAGCTTCTGTGTGATCTACCACTGTACAGACTGCAAACTGCAGGATACTTGTATGTAGCCACTGAGGTATTGACTTTCTCCTTGTCTCAAAATCATGGACTATAAAGGAAACGATAGTTCCTAGGAAATAGCATCAGTGAGTAAATATTTTTGGTTATTGATATACATGAAATCGGATATACTAAGTAGCATTTTCAGACAAACAGAAAATATACCCTGGTCCAATCACATACCCCTTCTCCATGGCTCTTTCTTGTCTCTCTTTGCTCCCTCATTTTTACTTCCCCTTCCACCTAAGCGGATACCTTTCCTTCTTGACTGATGCAAGAACAAGGTGTTTTGAGACGGTTGTTTTCATACCTTATAGGTATGCAAAACACTTTGTTAAATAAAATAAGTGTGAATTTAGAGCTAGGTTGAGTGATTTCTTCCATTGAGGAAACGCGATGCCTCATTCTCATTTAATTGAAGAGGAAAGAAAAGGAACGAAGTATGGGGGGGCGGAGAAAGGAAAAGACAAAACAAGTGGTGCAGAGGATCAGGCCACACATCCAATGTTAGCATAAATACCTCTTGGTGTTTTCTGAACCTCACATGTTATGTTTTATTATGAGAAGTGAAAGAGTAGAAGTGAAGACACTGTTGTCATCACTGTTGATATTATTCTTATAAGCATGGCATTCAAAAAAAAGATTGAGCTTACTTCTCCCTAGAGATAGAAAAATGCTTGTTTGTCACAATATTCCCATGTTTCATTGAAAAATTAATATATAGATCAGAGATTATAAAGGCATTAACAACAACATGAAGAAAACTATATTCATTTTTGAATAACTAAGATTCAATTATTTTCCATTTTCTTCTTAGTTTTATTTCAATTATATTGAAGAATCATACCTTAGAAAACCAATACACCCTCCAAATCTCAGGACTGAATCAAGGTTTGAGCTCCTCATGTCACAGTCTATGCAGGGGTGAGGGTAGCATGGCTGTGTTCCCACATTTCCATTATTTTTAGAGCAAGACAAAGAAAACAAGAGGGAGCATTTCCTGTCTTCAAGCCTCCACCTGAGAAGGAATAGCTCATTGTTCAAAATCTGTGTTCACATCTAATTTGATGAAGATGGGCGAGTATAATTTAGCTATCTTCTAGGGAAAATAGATATATTTAGAAGTCCCAATCAAATCGAACAGTTACTGACCAAATATTGCTCCACCCTGATGGACTTTTAATTGTCATTTTACAACTTAAATTTCTCTTAGTGAAAAATGGATGGACATCTAATCAAGATTATTTAACCCATGCTTAGACATCCTATCATTATTTCCCTGTTTCATTCATCTTAAATAAGACAGTATATATCAACACCTCTTGCTATTTGATTTTTGCCGTGAGTTCTTCATGTTTTTCTCTTTATGATTATGTACGGATACTAGGTTGTGTCACGTGATGATTCCTACCTTCTATAGTTTTGCCTGTGACTTGCACCCCATAGTAGGTAGAGCAGCAGTCGATCACTCCAAGAAGGGAATCTTCTGGCCAGAGGAATGCCTGTATTACAATATATTTACAGAAGGAAAAATAACTGTCGAGGGGAGGGTGAAATTGGAGGACCTCATATCACTCTCTGTACTCCACGGAAGTCCAGCTAGTGAGTTCATTAATGAGAAGTAAATGAAACTGATACTAAGAATTGCAATCCACTGCTCTGTACACACTGAACCACAACAGTTGCTGGAAAATGGTAAGAAACATGCTGGAAGGTTAGGCAGGATCAGGGTCAGGATGAACATTTGATGTATACCTAATTTATGAGACTATGGTGATAATGAAGAAAAAATTGGGTGGGACAAGATAGCCATAATAATTTGAAAGCTTGGCACAGTGGCATGTGTCAATATCAGCTCCTCAGGAGTCTGAGGCAGGAAGATCTCTTGAGCCCAGGAATTTAAGACCAGTCCAGGCAACACAATGAGCTGCTACTTTACAAATTAAAGTGCCATCAGGAAGTATTTTGCAAATATTATGGAAGTAAAGTTATGTCAAGCTGAAACGGTGTATATATAAAACTCTAATGTTTTATTCTTATTGTAAAGTTGATATGCAGAAGGGTTACAATTACATAAGTCATCTGACTTACGTACATTTCTTTTGAACAGTGTCAACCCTTCCCTCCCTCCCAATTCTTCCTTCCCGTCCCCACCCACAAGTTGTATAGTTCATTCCAACATAGCATCTAGTAAGTACAACTGCTATTTGTTCATCCTTTCTCCCATCATCTCTGTATGCCTTGTCCTCCCAAAGATAAACAAACAAGACAAAAGCAAAAGAGAACAAGAACAGTCACGAAGAAAATAAAGCCTCTTATTTCCATTTCCTGAAGTTCACGTTAATAAATGCTATTTTATATGATTAGATGCATATAGCTATTTCACCTTTGTAATCCTCCTTTAAGAACACCCTCTGTTGATCTCAATCTCTGTGAATGCCTAAACACCAAAACAGTATATTTTTAAGTCAAAATGACTTTAATCTGAGCTCTAGAACCACTGATATTACAGAGATGAGTACTGTCATTCAACAAAACAGTTTATGGATAAATTGCACTATGATTTTTATGGGAAGAATTTTCAAGAAGATTCACACCTTATTCCTGCTTGTTGTCATTAAGTAATTCTATTATTCTACATAGTACAGATAGCCTTTGTATCTCGATTAGTTCATAAGACTGATATTTTACAGCTTTTTTATTTAAAGTATAAGGCTATGTTATAATGGAAATGTAACGGGTTCTTGACAAATAAAATGAAAATTACCATAAATAATCAAGGTGTTCTTGGTCCTCATGATAAACAATTCATAGGATATGTCATCAATATTGAAAGCAATAAAAATCTGACATTTAGTTTGGGCTTTCAGTACTGATGAAGTATTCTATTAAAATTTGAGAATAAATCCCACGAAGATGAGAAACATATTCTGAATAAGAAAGTGTTATATTTGGAGATCAAGCCTCTGGAAAATTAAATAGACATAACCTGAACTAAATTTCAAGCATTGCTTTTAAGCATTCATATGCATGCATGATTTATTCAAAGGATCTTGTCATTACTGGTTACTTAGGCCTTCATTTACGAATTTATTACAATAATTAAGATAATCACTTAATTCCTGAGTATGCAATTCTGTAAGCCATTATAATTCTCTGTGATTACCAGTGTTGACCTCTTGACCAATCAGGACATGTTCTCCAGTTTAATTATTCCCCAAGAATCCCAATTATTTTGCCAATAATCAACATAAGTGGCGTTAGTCATGAGTTTTGGGTATCATTTAGCAAAAACTATGTTAACTTAAAAGTTAGGCCAGTTTTCCATGTCCTGTTTGAATTTTAGTCCCATGATGCTCAATGACACTAAAACTTAAAAGGCTCTTGGAAACAAAAATTATCAAGAAGACAAGATTCTTCCACACAAACCTTAAATACATGGAAACAAATTTCTCTGTAGAACCAAACACACTGAAAGAATTAAGACTATACTATCATTTTAACAAAATACTCCTTTCACTCTGTATTAATACACACTCAGTGTCCACCAAACACCTCTGTCATTCTTGGCCTGTAAGAGGAAAAGTATGTAGAAAATACATCTAACCCCCGGATGTATTGTTTTGATTGCAGGCAAATTTTGACACACTAGACCCTGGTGACTTCATAGTGGAAGTCTCAAGGAGATTACAACTCCCACTATAAACAAGTCACCAATCTAAAATTTTCAACTTTAACATTTAAATTAAGCGCATTTATCTTCCTTCAGTAGAACCATTTTATATACATTATATTCCTTACCTGCCTATCTCTGTCTCTGGGGATGTAACGTATTGTTTACTCTCAGAAAAGGGTTGGGCTTTGACCTTCAAGACTCTTAGTACCTAAAATTTAAGTAAGGAATCTATTACAAATGCTTTCTGTCTCCAAACATTGCAAGTCAAATTATTTAGATAACTCAGGAGTTCCTCTTTTTCTCAGATAATGGGATAAGAAACCAATTTTAGACTAGCACTTACTAAATAAACTTTCTATGTTTAAATTTATTAGATACTGTTTGTAAATGTTTTGAAAAATATGTCTCCTAAGGATATTTTCATCTTTATACCAAAAGAGAAAATGAAGAGATTTTTGTCATTCAAATCATACTAATAGCTTGCTTCAAAAATGTAAATGAAATATCCTATTATCTATATGACAACTTCACTTATTCATAATCTTTGCTTTAGAACTATCTGTTGGAAGTTCATCCAAAGGAAGCTTAGAAAAACCCTTTCTCACAATTCTGGTTTCAGTTATTTATTTATATAAATCCGTAAGAGTATGAAAGATCTGTCCATATTATCTATACGGCTCATGTTTTCATATTTAGCATCATAAACTGTTACAATTTTCTTGATACATTTATTTATTTATTGAGAGCTTAAATTACATTAGGAATTCCTATCTTCAATCAAATTTCATTCCTTATGTTCTTCAAGATTCTAGTGAAAAGAAAAGGTACCTGTCAGGAATGTAATCTTGATTGTTTATATCTCATGATTTTTAATATCTTTTGTGTGTCATAGAGACTGTAGTCAATTGACATTCATATTTGCAATATTAGGATCTATTCTAGATTTGCAGTTATATCAGCTTTTCAAAAATTTCTATTTGCTCTGCAGTCATTTTTTTAAATATTGTTTTAGAGGAAAACAATTCAAGGCATTAAAAACAGACTTAGTACATAATTTCTCCAGGGTTTTTGGAGATTTTGAAAGTACAAAGTAATTTTCCCATTTTGGTTTTTCTTTGAACATTTGCTAATGGAAATGTCCAATAATTTTCTCTCATTTCCAAGGATGAAAATTGGAATCAAGACTGGCTGGGGCTGTAGCTCATTTGTAAACAGAGGATTTGCCTAATATGTGAAAGGCCCTCGGTTTATTCTGTCTTTGAAAGCTTATTTCAACCTTCATGCAAAGGTCTAATGGAACTCTCAGAAAGGGGAATTTATAAAAGCTGCAAAGTCATTTATATAATTTTAAAAACTAAGAAAATACAACTTACTTCTGTAATACTATCTGCTTATGAGGCTGATAGCTGGGGATTACAGTTTGAAGCAAACCCCAGCAGGAAAGTCCATGACACTCTTATCTCCATTGAACCATCAACATGCTGGAAATGGAGCTATGTCTAATGTGGTAAAAGGGACTGTACCCAGGCGCTGAGTTCAAGAACTAATATGAACATAAGAAATAGTAATTATTGTAATTATAATACCAGTAAGAATAACAACAATAATAATGACAATAATTACATCCTTTTAATGTCAATTTCAATGTGTTTTTCTGATGTTTGACATAAGATCTCTCTGCAGGCCAGACTGGCTTTGCACTTGATATCTTCTTTCCTCAGAGTCTTCAGTACTAAAATTATAGGTGAATGCTAGGTGCCAGGCTTAATTTTCATATTAACTTTTTATTGTGGAACAGACTTAAATGTACAGAATTTTTGTAAATATTGTTCAGAGGATCCAAATAACTCAAACCAGTGTCTCCTACCATTAATTAATATGCTTCATGAGAATGGAGATTTGTCACATTGAATTATTTTTATATTGTCTCTAACTGAAATTTGTAGTTTGTCTATGCATTTTATCTTTGTCCTTTTTCTTACCTGTGGCAGATGTCCCCTTACATACACCATGTCATCTCCTTAGCCTCCTACCAGTGATCGTTTCACAGATTTTCCTATTTCTGATGACCTTGACAGTTCTTAGAGGTACTGGTCAGGTATTTTATAGATTGTCTCTCAATCGGACTTGGCTGATGTTTTTCTCTCGATTAGGCTATGATTGTGGGTTTGGAGGAAGAAAACCACTGAGTTAAAGGGCCATTCACATCACATCCTATCCAAGGAATACAGTAGAAATACACTGAGATATCACAGTGGATGTTGAACTTGGCGACCTAACTGAGGGCATGGTTGTCAAATTTCTCCGCTTGAAAATAACTCCTAACCCACCCCTTATCCTTTGCCACACTGTACTCTGTGAAAAGACATTACTAGGTTTAGCTCTTCTCTACTGACTTTGAGTGAGATCTTATTCTTTACCTCCTTCAGGACCAAGTAGCCAAATAAATAACGGGAGAATCGTAAGCAGGGAAGATTTGTCCTCGCCTCCTATTTGTTTACCCAGTCTTTTTTTTTTCTTTTTTTATTGTAATTAGTAAAAGGGTTACATGATATTTGCCAGATAGAAGGAGCATTAATTCACATACATTGATACCCTTTCACATGTCTTGGTACCCATTACCCACCCCCCACCCGTCTTAGTTTTCCCCCCTTCCCTATCAAATGTCAAATAACCAAATACAAATAAATTCAATATATCAGATAACAAAGTGAGATACTTTAACAATATGAGATAACCGAGGGACAGCAAAGGAGATGAGAGACAACATAGTACATTAAGGACAACAATCATTCGTTATATGGCTTTTGTTTCAATATCTTGGAGGTCCTTTCAATTAGCTTCACATTATATGGCCTTATGTATCAAGATTTTGCTCTATTGCAGATCTCTGCTAGTAGAGCCCAAGGTTTCTACTGATTATGACGAATGAGGGAAACCATTGAGCCTAAGTTCCTTTGAGTCTGGCTTACTTCACTTAATATGATTTTTTCTAAGTCTTTCCATTTCCTAACAAATGGGGCGATGTCATTCTTTCTGACAGCAGCATAGAATTCCATTGTGTACAAATACCACAACTTGTTGATCCACTCATCAACTGAGGGACATCTAGGTTGGTTCCATATCTTTGCTATGGTGAATAGTGCTGCAATGAACATTGTTGTGCTAGTGGATTTAGTATGCCCTTGTTTCTGGAGGGTTGGGTAAATGCCAAGTAGTGGAATTGCTGGGTCATAGGGGAGTTCTATGTTTAACCTTTTGAGGCACTGCCACACTGCTTTCCATAGTGGTTGAACGAGTTTGCATTCCCACCAACAGTGCAGTAGTGATCCCTACTGGCCACATCCCCTCCAGCATCTGTTATTATTTGTTTTCCTGATCCTGGCCATTCTAACTGGAGTGAGGTGGAATCTTAGAGTTGTTTTGATTTGCATTTCTTTTATGACCAGAGATGTTGAGCATTTCTTCATGTGTCTATAGGCCATTTTTGTTTCTTCTTCAGAGAAGACTCTCTTTAAGTCTTTGGCCCATCTTTTAATGGGATGGTTGTTACTTTGGAGATTAGTTTTGGAGTGATTCAATTTTTTGATATATTTTAGAGATGAGGCCTTTGTCCGTTGTTTGGTTGGTGAAGATCTTCTCCCACTCTGTAGGCTTCCTAGTTAATTTACTAGCTATGTCCTTTGCCATACAAAAGCTCTGCAGTTTAATGCAGTCCCACTTATCCAGCCTTTCTCTGATTTGGTCCTTATTAAGAAAGTTTCGACCTGTGCCAAGGAGGTCTAGTGTATCTCCTATTCCTTCCTGTAAAGTTTTCAGTGTGTCAGCTTTTACCTCCAGGTCTTTGATCCATTTGGAGTTAATTCTAGTTCAAGGTGACAAACAAGGGTCCAACTTTAGTTTTCTGCAGGTGCTTAATCAGTTCTGCCAGCACAACTTGTTGAAGAGGCTATCTTTCTTCCATTCTATTTTTTTGATTCCCTTGTGAAAGATTAGGTGGCCATAGGTCTGTGGTTTAGTATTTGGGTCCTCAGTTCTATTCCATTGGTCTTCAGGCCTGTTCTTGTGCCAGTACCAAGCTGTTTTGAGAATTATAGCTCTGTAATAGAGTCTAAAGTTTGGAATTGAAATTCCTCCAGCGCTGTTCTTTCTGCTAAGAAGTGTTTTTGCTATACGGGGTCTTTTATTATTCCATATGAAATTTTGGATTGCCTCTTCTATTTCTTTAAAGAATGTCATTGGGATATTGATGGGTATTGCGTTGAATTTGTAGATAGCCCTTGGCAAGATTGTCATTTTCACAATGTTGATTCTTCCAGTCCAGGAGCATGGGAGGTTTTTCCATTTCCTTAGTTCTGCTTTAATTTCCTTTTTTAGGGTTTTAAAGTTTTTGTCAAAAAGGTCCTTTACATTCTTAGTTAAGCTAATTCCTAGGTACTTTATTTTCTTTGAGGCTATTTTGAAAGGAGTTTCTTTCTTGATTATTGCCTCGTTCCTCTCACTGTTGGTGTAAAGGAAGGCAGTTGATTTTTGAGGGTTGATTTTATAGCCTGCTACTCTTCTGAAGTTTTGAATCAGCTCAAGGAGCTTGGGAGTAGAGTCTATAGGATTCTTTAAATACAGAATCATGTCATCTGCAAAGAGGGATAGTTTTATTTCCTCTTTCCCTGCTTGGATCCACTTTATGCTTGCTTCTTGCCTTATTGCACTGGCTAGGAATTCTAGAACTATGTTAAAGAGTAGTGGAGAGAGTGGACATCCTTGTCTCGTTCCTGATTTTAGAGGGAATGGCTTTAGATTTTCACCATTATGTGTAATACTAGCAGTGGGTTTCTCATACACAGCCTTTATTACATTGAGGAATGTTCCATGGATTCCTAGTTTCTCCAGAGCTTTTAACATAAAGGGGTGTTGGATCTTGTCAAATGCCTTTTCCGCATCTATTGAGACAATCATGTGATTTTTGTCCCTGCTCCTGTTGATGTGTTGAATTATATTAATTGATTTGCGTATGTTGAACCAGCTTTGCCTCCCTGTGATGAATCCAGTTTGGTCATAGTGTATAATTTTTTTGATGAGTTGTTGTAGACGGTTGGCCAGTATTTTGTTGAGAAGTTTTGCATCGATGTTCATCAAAGAAATAGGTCCATAGTTCTCTTTCTTTGATGAATCTCTGTCTGGTTTGGGGATGAGGGTTATATTGGCTTCATAGAATGAGTTTGGTAAAGAGCCTTCATTTTCAATTTTGTTGAAGAGCTTGAGGAGTATTGGTGTGAGCTCTGCTTTGAAGACCTTATAGAATTCAGCTGTGAATCCATCTGGCCCTGGGCTTTTCTTAGGTGGAAGTTCTCTAATTGCCATTTCTATTTCAGAGCTTGAAATAGGCCTGTTGAGTTGGCTTAGTTCTTCTTGGTTCAGTGTGGGTATGTTAATATTGGCTAGGAATTCATCCATTTCATCTAGATTCTCAAATTTGTTGGCATAAAGGTATGAGAAGTATTCCCTCATGATATTCTGGATCTTGGTAATTTCTGTCGTGATATTACCATTTTCATCTGCAATTTTATTTCGATATGCTCTCTTCTTTTTTTGGTAAGATTTGCTAAGGGCTTGTCAATTTTGTTAATTCTTTCAAAGAACCAACTCCTTGTTTTGTTGATTCTTTCTATAGTTTTTTGGATTCCAAATCATTTAATTCTGCTTTGATTTTAATAATTTGCTTTCTTCTACTGGGATTAGGGTTGGTTTGTTGCTCTTTTTCCAGGAGCTTAAGGTGAGACATTAACTTGTTGGTTTGCAATTTTTCCAACTTGTTGTTGTAGGCACTCAGCGCTATAAATTTTCCTCTGAGTACTGCCTTTGCTGTGTCCCAAAGGAGATGGTATTTTGTGTGCTCCTTACTGTTAAATTTCATAAACTGTTGGATTTCTGTTCTGATCTCTTCGATGACCCATTGGTGATTCAACAATATGTTGTTCAGTCTCCATGAGTTACAGGGTTTTCGTTGGTGGAGATGTGTGTTCAGTTCCAGTTTGATGCCTTTGTGGTCTGAGAGTGTGCATGGAATAATTTCAGTGTTTCTGAATCTGTCCAGGTTTGTTTTATGGCCTAAGATGTGATCTATTTTGGAAAATGTTCCATGTGCTGCTGAGAAATGTATATTGTGTTGTTGCTGGGTGGAATATTCTGCAGATGTCTGTTAGATCTAGTTGGTCTATATAGTTGTTCAGTTCTAAGGTTTCTCTGTTGAGTTTTTGCCTTGTTGATCTGTCCATAGGTGAGAATGGTGTGTGAAAGTCACCGACAATCACTGTATTTCGATCTATGTATGGTTTCAGTGTACGTAAAGTTTGCTTGATGAAGTTTGGAGCTCCGGGATTGGGTGTGTAAATATTTAGGATCGTTATGTCTTCCTGGAGGAAATATCCCTTTAGTAGTATGTAGTAACCTTCTTTGTCTTTTCTTACTAATTTTAGTTTGAAGTCTATTTTATCTGATATGAGGATGGCAACTCCAGCCTGTTTATGGGGGCCGTTAGCTTGATAGAGTTTATTCCAACCTCTCACTTTCAAAAGATGATTGTTTTTTTGGGTAAGATGTGTCTCTTGAAGACAGCAGAACGATGGCTCTTGCTTTTTGATCCAATTAGACAGCCTTTGCCATTTAATTGGAGAGTTAAGTCCATTGATATTGAGAGTTAGGATTGAGAGATATTTATTAGGTCCTACCATTTTTAAAAGCTTTTATTTGGGCCTGTGTCTTGACAGTTCTTGTGGTCCTTAGATGGTATGCTGTTTAGGTGCCATTTCTTTCCCTATATTGCATTTATTTTGGTTTTCTATGTATAGAACATCTTTCAGAATTCTCTGTAGTGTTGGTTTTGTTGCGACATATTGTTGCAGCTTTTCCCTGGAATGGAATGTTTTTATTGTTCCCTCAGTTATGAATGAGAGCTTAGCTGGGTACAATATTCTTGGTTGGTAGTTATTTGACTTAAGGGCATGACATATATGCTTCCAGTCACTTCTTGCTTGCATGGTCTCTGCTGAGAAGTCTGGGGTTATTCTGATTGGTTTTCCTTTATAGGTTACTGAACCCTTTTCCCTGGCTGCCTTTAGGATCCTTTTTTTGGTTTCTATTGATCCAGTTCGGATTACGATGTGGCGGTGGGATGTTCTTTTCTGGTCAGGTCTGTTTGGGGTTCTAAAAGCTTCTTGTATCTGGATGGGTCTGCCCTTCTGGATATTTGGGAAATTCTCTGAGATGATTCCCTGAAGTATATTTCCAATACCATTGACCTCTTTCTCCACGCCCTCCTCAATACCAATTAGCCTTAAATTAGGCTTCCTAATTGTATCTTGGACCTCCTGAAGCGCTCTCTCATTTTTCCTAGATTTGGATTGACTCATTTTCTGTTCTTTCTCTAGAATAACTAAATTATCTTCAGCCCCGGAAATTCTCTCCTCTGCATTGTCTAACCTGCTATCAAAGCTATCTACTTTATTTTTCATCTCCCTTGCTTCTAATTGCTCATTTTTGATGCCTTGCTTCTCTTCTTTTAGATCATGTATGGATTTCTTTAGCTCCTTGATTTCCATTTGAGTGGTTAGCTCAGTAGCTTTATTTTCTTTGAACATTTGCTGGAGTTCGGTCACCTTTTTATTTGTGGATTCTATGAATTCATCCATCTTTCTTTGAAAAACCTTTATTATGGCCTCCTTTATGGCTTCTTCTTTTTCACTTGTCACCTTGTTTATGGTTTCCTTTTGTTCAGCTATGGCTTCCTCCCTTATCTCTTTCTTTATATTTTCACATTTTTCATTAATGATGTTTATCAATTGCATTTGTACAGCACTTGGAAGACTCTCCTCTAGGTTTGCCAGTGACTGTTCCATTGGCTGTTTACATTGGGTGGGGGGGTGGGGGATGTTGTTTCTTGATTTGAGATTTTTCTTGAATTTCCTGTTCTGCCCATTTGAAAATGGGAGCAAGATTAATACTAAACACGATTATAGTTTTTCAGATATAACCAACCTAGACCTCTGTAGCTGGCAGACTCTAGATGTTCACAAGTTTTGATTGGTGTTATCACTCTTTCTTTTTGTGCAGTTACCGACCACTCTAATAATCCATTGATAAGCGATTTATACCCAAAACAATAAGCCTCTCAATCCAATCTCTATTGTCTTTAAGTCCCTCTGAGCCTAGAGAATAATTAAACACCTAGATATACAGTGTTGGGGTCTGAGTTAAGTTCTACTGCTTGGCACCCACTATAATCCACTGATAAGCGATTTATACCCAAAACAATAAGCCTCTCAATCCAATCTCTATTGTCTTTAAGTCCCTCTGAGCCTAGAGAATAATTAAACACCTAGATATACAGTGTTGGGGTCTGAGTTAAGTTCTACTGCTTGGCACCCACTCCGCTTTCCCGATGTGTTTGGGGATGCGCTGTATTACTCACGCCTCTGCGTCCATCTGCGGGTGCTCCATGGTGGTGGGGAGTCTTTCACTCCCCTCGGGTCTCTGCCGCCACCTGTGTTCTGCGTCTGGGTTCCGCTGCTTGCTGTTCTGGTTCCGCGTCTGGGTTCCCCTGCTTCCGCCATTCGCTGGCCCAGTTCTGTGCTGGTTTCTGCAGCCGTTGGGCTCCCGGCCTGGTGCCCTCCACTGCCGCCCGCCGCCACTTTTCTGGTGTGGAGCCAGCACCCGCTGCAGCTTTTTGTGGCTTGGAACTGGCGCCAGCCGCCGCTTTTCGCGGCTTTCCGCGGCTTAGAGCCTGCGGAGAGAGGTGGGGGAGGGGTCCTCGCGTTCCGAATTCTTTGAGAAAGTTGGATGTGAGCTTTATCTGGATTTTTTTCCCAGTTTGAGCCCTTCTCCGTTGCTTTTTGAGTTTGTTGCTCTGGATTTCTTTAGGTAGTTGGCTCGTGGGACTCCCTGGTTCTCTCTTTTTGTGAGAGAGAGCTAGGCAGCGTCCCTATTTTCTCGGCGCCATCTTCCTTCTCCTTACCCAGCCTTTTATTTATTGAACTCCTGCTTATTTACTTATACTTCTGTTCTAAACAATACTACCTTATTTATTTTGGTACTTAAATTGTTCTACCTTTGACCATTTACAAACTTTTAGTTGACTCCCATGTAACTTTGATGTATTCCATTATGTGTTGTTTCATCTTTTTAGTTGTTTACTTGAAATATAATAAAGAGAAGAATGATAGGACATTAAAGTATATGCTTTCACTGAAGTCTTGTAGTCTTCTTTTACCTACATCCTAAATTTAGATAGCTATATAAAATAATCTTATATTTATTTATATATCTATTATATGTACTTAGCAAAATGTAATATAAAATTTATATGTAGTTTATATTCTTTATCACTATTGTTATGTACATAAAATGGATATATATAAAAGAAATAGATAACATCTACAAATATGTGCTGGTTATATAGTTACTACTTTGTATGTATATATGTGAGGTGTGCATGTGAGTGTGAGTGTATGTGTAGATGTGTGGTTGTGTGATTTCTGGATTACCCATGTAGTTTCGTTGATTTCCTGATCTATGCTCCAATGACATATTCTTTTAATAATTATAAAATCAGCATTTTAAAACAATCTGGTAAGGAAGATCTTTCTTACCCATTTTGAAGCAATAGCCTATATTTGATATAATTTTTTCCCAAATGAAGATTTAAGTTGTGTTATTTTCTTTCTTTATACTAGGACAATTTGAGGCTATTAAAGGGCACCTTCATGTCATTTTTCATTCACTGTTTAAGAAATACAGATGATTATTTTGTAGGCAATCTGATTTCTGAACTCTCATTTACTTTCAGCTTTTTCAACTATGAAAAACTACAAATATACCAGAAACATTTTGTAATCATGTAGTAAACATGTTAGATTTATATGTTTCTCTAATTCAGTAATCATTCAAAAGGTGCTAAACATATATTTTTTATTTTATGACTGATTAGGTAGATTGTGTTTAAGTCTTCTGTTACTCCAAAAGCATCTGTGTAACTATGGCTCATGCCTGTAAGCCAAGCTTTTCAGAAGGCTAAGGTCAAACTATTGAAATTCAAAGCTAGCAAGTGCAGAAAAATTCATCAAATTCTATTTTCAAATATCCAGAAAAATGCTGGACTTGAGACATGGCTTTACTGGTAGAGTGGTAGCCATGAGCAAGCAAGGTAAGTTGATTGAGCATTCAAGGCCCTGAGTTCAAGCCATGGGATTGGCACACACACACACACACACACACACACACACACAACTTTAGAAACAACCACAATGAGTTTAAACATAGCTAAACGTAGTCTTTGTCATGTATTATATAAAATTCTATTGGGAAAACTCTTGAAGATGGAAACATAATCAATCATTTTCTAAACAGGATTCCAATGGCACAAGGAATAACAAGAATTGACAAAGGGATTAACACAAAGTAAGAGGCTTTTGTATATTAAATAAAGCAATTACAAGAATCAAAAATTACCCACAGAATGGGAGAAACAACTTTACCAGCCAGAGATTAATACATAGAATGAACAAAGAGCTCTAGAAATTACAAATGTATAGAGATTCCCTTCTGGAATACTTGTTTGTTAAGCATGACATTTGAATTATGATATAAAAATCAATGTTAACAAATTCTTTAATAAAAAAGAAATTACAAATAATCCAATCAATAAATTTTAAAAAATCATTGTACAGTTCTTAGACTTATGAAAAGATAATGAACAGGTGAAGAAATGCTCATCATTCTTCACTATAAAATAAATGTAAATAAAAAGTACAGGGAGATTATTTTTTACCATAATTAGAATGACTTTAAAAACAAACAACAAGAAATGTTGGTAAAACTAGAAGGACTTACACACTCCTGGAAGGAATATAGACTAGTGTAAGCTGTACAGAAGTCAACATGGAGATTCATCAACAGTTAAAAAGAGGCCAACCTGATGAACTTATAAAATCAAATAGAAGACAGATACTTGCACACCTGTATTTATGGCTGCCCTGTTCATACTAGCCAAGCTACATTATCAGCCAAGGTTCTTGACAAGCAATGCATGAATAAAGAAAATATGGTGTAAATATAGATGCAGCTGAGTATTACCAAGCCTTAAAGGAAAAGGAAATTACATTACTTGCATGAAAAATGGATGGAATTAGAAATCATTACATTGAGCAAGGTAAACCAAGAACAGAGAACCAAGCGTTACAGGAGGGGATTTTAACTTAAAATGATGATGGTGGTAATTGCAGAAACCATAATAGAGGACTGGGGCTGTGGCTCAAGTGGTAGAATGCTAGCCTTGAACAAAAAGCTTAGGGAGAGTGCCCAAGCCCTGAGTCCAAGCCCTAGTATTAGCCCAAAAAAGATTAACTAATAATAATATTAATAATAATAATAGAAAACAGTTAAATGTGGGAAGAGAAGACTTGATTATATCAAGTGGTAAAGAGGAATAGAAATCATACTTATGAGAGAAGGTGAAGAAAAAAAGACAAAGTACATCACACACACACACACACACACACACACATAGTATAATGAAAGGCACTAAACACTACTCCTGGAAAATGTAGGTAAGGAAGTAATGGGATTATAACAGAGGGGTGCACTTGCTCAAAGACTTTTTACACATTATCTTCTACTTACTAATGATTTCTAAAATAACGTTAAAGAAAACTGTGGAATTCGCGCAAAGCTGTTGAATAGTATGACACAGTCAAACAGATAGAGAGAAGTTTCCTCACCTGACATCTGACATCTTGTCATCTACATAACACAACATTCATGACAGATGCAGACTGCTCTCATAATCATATACAAGGTAGAAGTTGTTAATGTTTTTTATCTGAGAGTGTTAAATTTCAGTCTTCTTTTATGGCACCTATATTTTCCATATCCATGAAAAATACTGTAGTCCTTACATGAACTACAATTTCTTCTATTTTTGTTAAAACCTGGCTCCAGTGCACCTGTTCTATTGTCCTTTGTAACGAGAGGACAAATATGTTTCATAAACATTTTTCATTGCAAGTTTGAATTACTTGTACCATAGGACATCTGTTTAGCTAGTAATTGGCAATATTTTTATTAGCATTCTTCCAATAGTTATTTTTGAAGAGAAGATATAACCTTTTTGTGTGCCCTGTCACTAGAAGAAACTAAAGGGAAAAAATCAACAATTGAATAAAATTTTGTTCTAATCAAAGAATTAAAAGTGTCTGTCACATGTAGTACATCACTTCTAAACTATGAATCAGGGCACAAGATGTAAGATTATAAAGAGACATCTGGAATTATTATGACAGCATAAACCATTATGAAGATGTATTTAAGTCTATGGTCACTGTTGTAAAAAAGACTACCTCCCTAATGACTTTGACATGTTTTCCTTGCATTTGTTTTTTCTAGTGAGGGTCTCGAACTCAGGGCCTGGGTGCTGTGCCTGAGAGCTCTTTTGTTTAAGGATAGCACTCTACTATTTTGACCAACAGCACCGTTTATGGTTTTCTGATGGTTCATTGTAGGTAAGAAGCTCACAGACTTTCCCCCTGGGCTGGCTTTGAACCTTGATAGATCTTAGGACTTCTTTTTCATTTGTTTTTGCTTTTTCTGATGACTGCTGGTAGCTCACTCTTGTAATTCTGCTTATGCAGGAGGTAGAGATCTGAGAATTGGGGCTCAAAGGCAACCCAGACAGAAAAGTCTGCGAGAATATTATCTCCAGCTAATCACCAAATATCAGAAAGTGAAATTGTGACTCAAGTGGAAGAATGGGACTTGAATGGACAAAGCTAAGTAATAACGCCCACGCCTTGACTTCGAGCCTCAGTTTTGGTTAAAAAAAAAAAAAAGAACCACAATTCAGATTGCACTGTCATGTTCTAGGATGGCCCTATAAGTACTTAAAATTGGGGAAAATCGAGAAATGTTAAACCCCAAGATTTTAGTTTGAGCAGAAACATACGGTGAATCTTATATCACATGACTCTGATGATAGTTAAACAATAACAAAAAGAGCACAAAGCAAATGTTGAACTAAAAAATGAATTAGGGTCACATTAAGTGGAGTCAGGGTATGGTTCCATGATTCCTTTGCACATTTTATAGCTGGGATATGGCATGTCCTGGATTTGATGCCCAGTGTCAAAAACAGAGAAAAGACAAATAAATAAATAGAGAAATAATAAATATGAAGACTCTGTATCTCCTCAAATGTGCTTACTGTTTACTGAAGAAAAATTATTGTGCAGTAACCCAAGAGACAGAACTTCATTTCTCTTTGTAAAATCAGTTAAGAGTAAAGGTAAAATTCATGTATGTACCTAAATATTGTATTTAATATTACTGGGCCAGGAGTTTGGCCTAGTGGTAGAGTGCTTGCCTACCATGCACAAAGACCCAGATTCGATTCCTCGGTACCACATACATAAAAAAGTGGTGCTGAGGCTCTAGTGATAGAACTCTAGCCTTGAGAAAATCCAAGTACAGTGCTCAGGCCCTGAGCTCACGCCTGGGACTGTCAAAAAAATATTACATGAAAAATTAAGATATAAATGGGAAGTCACTATTTTGGTGTTTTCATGTTAATTCATTTTGGTTGGGAGAATAGTTGCTTCAATGTTGTACTTTTGCTCATTTAAATATATTGAGCATCTTTACACTGAATCAATAGGAGACTCCTAAGGACCTTGCTACAAGTTATGAATGGAAAGAGAATATCAGAACCACTAACAGAAGAACATGTTTTAAATGTTGTATTCCAATCTGTCACACCTCGACATTTTCACAGGTTTCTATTTTGTGTTAAAAAAGCAGTTATACCACAATCTGAAACTTGACATTCAGGTTAGTGAGCTATAAGGATTTCCAAGACAACAGTTGAAGTACTGTGTTAGGGAATGTGAGTTTTATTCTTTAGTCAAATGCCACTGGTAATTTTAGAATGATGTATTTCTATTTATCCTCAATTCTTTGGCAGCTACATTCTGTGATGAATCTGAGTAAATTTACATAATATTTTATCACTTCTTAGTGGGGTAAAAGAGTTGACAATGGAATTAAATGTTCTCAGAAAGAAAGTACTGCCCAGTGCAATGTGTGTATCAATTAGGTTTTGTTACAGTTATACTAAGGGAGAGGTCAGTTCAGTGGAGAGGTCACTTTAGAGGAGTTCAGAGACTGTGGGACTAACATTTAATTTGTGCTCATCTCAGATGCACATTTAAACTCCCCAAACCGTAAAGTTATTGTGGTTTTTTTTATTTCCCCGATTTGTAATAGATTTCAGAGGATATGTGCAGATATGGAATTTATTACTAGGAGTAGATGCATGAGTGTATAACTGACATCCTGAGATTAATGACCAAAGCACCTGTACCAGAATTTCAAAGTCTCCAAAATTGTAGTGAGGCAAAGAAGCAGACTGGTGTAACATGACTCATGTGGCAAGGGAGGTATTCCTGAATCTTTCTAAATCCCTACTCAAGCCCTGGCCTCTGCCACTTCCCTGAGCTTGACCTAAGGCCTGACCTTCACTTACTTTTAGTTTTTTAATAAATTCCCATGGCCAAATCAGCCCAGACAATGTTTACTTCCTACATAGCTGGATGTCCAGATGAGCCTGTGAACACTACTTTCCTTTCCTTTTTTATCTATTTTTCTTTCTCTTTTCTTCCTCCTCCCTTCCTTCTTCCCTCTTTTTTTCCTCTCTTCTTTCTTCCTTCCTTCCAACCTTCTTTCCTTCCTTTCATTTTAACTCAGGCTGGAGTCTGCAGACTTTCCTATGCCTGCTTACTAAGTAAGTAGGATTACAGATACGAACCACCATACTTGTTTTCTTTTCTTTTTTTTTTTGGTTGTTATTTTTATTGAGGAAAAAAGTGCATACTAATCATCCCGTCTTTAAGTTGCTTCTTCAGGGAAGGAGCTCCTTGAAGGAGAGAAAGAGCAAGGAAGAAAGAGTGTGGAGAAGAGGCATTGTGAAAAGAATGTTCCTCTTAAGGCCTAAAAGAGTCTATTTGTATTGGATACTATTAGGGAGAGCAAAACAGAGATGCAGAGAAGCAGGTAGGAAGGAGAAAGATGATGAAGACAGAGCAGAGAACCAATAGACAGACAGCAATGACACAGAGAGCTAGCACATCCATCTGTGAAGCAGCACGTTCCCACTGGTGATGGATGTCTCCATTCTCTTACGTTCCTTGCTCTCTTTCTGAGGAGTCTTTAGTCTGAGGTCCTCCTTCACCACGAGGTTTAGTTCCCCAGTCCTTTCGTGGATGGTTGGAATGCAATTCAGACACCACACAGAGCCAGTCCCGGGGCAAATGTGGTCGATGCAACAGTGGAGGGATAGCATGAGACCTCCATGAGCTCCACCCAGCCAGCTCCCCCAACTTAGAGCTTCCCAATATGACTTGTCAGGCTTCTGTTTTCCTGAAATGTCCTGCTAAGCTGTTACCATGTAGCCACACCTTTATAGTCTTGCTTAAGCTCTCTTATAAGGGGGTGTCTTTCTGAACCAGAATGTAGCAGACACTTGGAATTTATGGGTGTCTGGTACCAAAGAGATCATCACCAAAGAACAGTCATGGATTCTCAAGAGGCTTAGAGTTACCATTTAAATTACTCATATTTACTAAAACTATTCAAATGAATGGACAGTTGATCTGAGCATCCGTAGCATGGAACAATATGAGGAAGCTATATTACCATCACAACATTTTTGCCACATACGTGAATACACCTTACCTTATTTATGGCCCTTCATCTTGAATTCCATGGATGCTTGATTCCTTTTCTCCTTAATGCTACTCAATTCCCACAGAAGACAAGGAGCCTTACAATAAATCAAAATTTTTTACCTTATCACTTGAATTAAGCACATTAGCCTTTACCTTCTTTTCGGGGCATGCACCATTTTTTTTTGTTTTGTTTTGTTTTGTTTTGTAAAGTCTAGGTTCATGAAGGTAAGGGCAAAGAAACACTTTGTGGATCTCACAATGATTTAAACACATTGTGGGTAATAGGAGACACAGAGTGTCTCCATATCAAGTGAGCGGTGTGATGTGTACACAGGAAGGGAACATTTATTTTTGCTAGTCCTGGGGCTTAAAATCAGGGCCTGTACACTGTCCTTGGGCTTTCTCAAAGCTAGTGCTCTACCACTTGAGACACAGCACATTTCCGGCTTTTTCTGAGTATGTGGTAACAAGGAATTGATCCTTTGTCCATGGTAGGCAAGTATTCTACCACTAGGCCTGACTCCTGGCCCCAAAATGAACATTTTTGATTTTACATTTTGTTTTCATTAAAAAATATTTGACTGGGGTTGATCAAAACTACATGGAATAAATCAACAAGTAAGTGCCTAGTGGATTTCCTATAGCTAAAACAGATGACCAGAAACTAGTCATTTATGGAGAATAGAGGTTTATTTGCATCACAATTCTGTAGTCTAGAGAGCCCCAGAGTATGATACTAGCATCTGTTCCACATCTGGTGAGGGACTTCTTACTGAATCATAAAATAGGACAGGGTATCACATGATGAGACAGAAAAACCATTCTTCATCCTCTAATGCTATTATAATTCCATCACCTCCTGACCTCTTCCATACCTAGTTATCTTCAAAGGCTGGATCTCCAATTACCATTACCTATGAATTTGAGGGTTATGTTTCCAAAATATGAGCTGTTGATGACACAGAAAACTGGACAGTAGGCAAAGGAATGGTTCTATTGCTGGATTTTCGCAAGTATTACGATTAGCAAACTAAAATGAACATCAAAGACAGAGTACATGGAAAAATAAAGTGTTTCTGTCTCAAGAATAATTTATCTCATTTTACCAATTTATATATGTTTATACATGCATGTACACATGATTGTAAATTATACTTAGCAGTGTATTTTATAGACAATTGTTTAAATATGATAAAATGAGCTATTAAAGCAATGGATACAGAAAGCAAGTAAGAACATTAAAGAGAAAAGATTTAAGAGAAAATATTGGTACTTTCAATTATACAGACAAAATATTTTACACAGATGTAGACAATAGGGAAGGAACATAAAACTGTAACCTCTGTGCATTGGAAATACTATTTAAAAGGAACAAACTTCAGAAAATGGTAATGTGTTCTTTTCTTTGATATTTTTGCTGCCTTTGGTGGTGATGGTGTTTGTTTTGTATTTTGTTTTTCAGTGGGGGTAAAATGGGACACAGAAAAGGAGAGCGATATCTTGTTATTTAGGGGGGAAATAGGGTAAAGCAAAGCAAAAAAAAATGTACTCATTGTCTGACTTATGAAATGGTAACTCTTCTGTATAACTCCTTAATAAAAACAATACATTTAGGGCTGGGAGTTTGGCCTAGTGGTAGAGTGCTTGCCTTGCATGCACAAAGACATGGGCTCAATTCTTCCGTACCACATACATAGAAAAAAGCCAGAAGTGGTGCTGAGGCTCAAGTGGTAGAGCTCTAGCCCTGAGAAAGTCCAAGGACAGTGCTAAAGCTCTGAGCTCAAGCCCAGACTGGCAAAAAATATATTTATTTTTTAATTGAAAGTTTATAAAAGTTGAAAAAAAATTGCAACACTGAAGACTGGAAAAAGTTAATGGCCTAACTACACAGGAAGTTTTTTTTATATATTATAGCAACATATTTATCTTCTAAATAGAAATAAATAAAAATGGCAAAAAAGATGATCTGATCCACTAGACACCAAATGAGTGCTGATTAAAATTAGTATAGGCTTTTTCAAATGAAAATTGAGTAAATATTTTTAGGGTCCTATTTAATAAAGCATTTCATCTTTCTACATTAGCACTACTTTTCCACTGCACTCATTATTTTAAACTGAATTTCTGGGCCCTGAATCCTGAATTTCAGTTTGGTGGAGACTAAAGGAAAAGACAAGAAAAGGAAAAAGAAAAGGAAAGGAAAGAAAATGGAAGAAGAAAATGTCTAGTTAGAAAGTCTGGCCTTAAAAAAAAAAAAAAAAAAAAAAAAGAAAGTCTGGCCTTAGACATAGCACCCTTTACAAGCTCTAACAAGAAGGGAGAGTGTTCAATTATTGTTGTTTTTCATTTTTCTCACTTGGTTAAGATTATATCTGCCAAATTTCTAATAGTAAAAAGAGCATTATTTCTGCATAATTTTCATAATAAATGAGTGCCTGGATCCTTGGCAGTAAAAGAAGAAAAGATGAGAGGTAAGAGAAGCCTGGATGCTGTGGGATTAAAATTATGTTACAATTTAAAAACTCACATTATTTATTAATTCTGCTTCTGGAAATTCATCTCATGTAACCCAACGTGGTTTATTTCACAACGGTGTAAAAATTCTCACTTCATATTTCCAAATAATCCAAGTTAACAAAATGTTATCAAAAGAGTATTATGAGGCCACAGAGCCTTCATAAGATAAAATACTATTCATGTTCTCAAATATCAATCCACTGCTAAACATAAGCTTAAATGAGTTATATATATAAATATATATATATATTCAGTACTTAACATTTTAAAATTATTTCCATTATATATGTATGTATGCATCTATGCATGTGAATAAATGAACATACTGGTATATATACATATTAATGGGTGTTTTCAGGTACATATGCATGTGTCTACATACGTATATACATATTTACAAATATATATGTATGATACATGTACATAAATGTATGTATATGTATAGCCATGCATGCATCTGTGTTTCATCTATGTACTGTCTTCATCTACATAGATATACCTTTCTTTCATTGTCATGAGTGTCAGAAATATAAACCTGATCATTTACTTTCATAATGAAGTTAAAAATGATTTCTTTCTGCTTCCCTTTTTCCTTCTCTCTCACTCACCTACACTGAATACCTAACCCTATCCCATATCCAATAACAGCAGAAGACTGAGGTGGTATCAGAAAACAGAAACATAGGTTAATATTTTTCTCAGCTTGTTAGGGAGACAGGTTACCAATTCTTTTGAGTCTCTATACATCCCATTTCCCAGTGCCACTTTAGGAGCACCCACTGTTCATTTGCTGGCCAATTCCCAGTAATGGCACTCTGAGAAAGCTCTGGATACTTATGCCCAGTGGGAGGTGTTGCCTTCAAAACTCATTTAAATGATTATTAATGTTTTTTTAAATCTATCTGCAATATAATTCTTTTTTTTAGACTAATCTCACTATATCACTAGCACCAAGGTCCAGCTGGCCTTGAACTTGTAATCCTCTTCCTTCCCCATTTTCTTTCTTTTTTCTTTTTTGCCTGTCCTGGTCTTAAGCTCAGGGCCTGAGCACTGTCCTTGGATTTTTCTCAAAGCTAGAGCTCTACCACTTGAGCCTCAGCACCACTTCTGGCATTTTTCTATGTATGTGGTACTGAGGAATGGAACCCGGGTCTTCATGTATGCTAGGCAAGCACTCCACCACTCAGCCAACTCCCAGCCCTTCGTCCCCATTTTCTAAGAGCTGAGTTTGCCAAAAAAGACTACAATAACATATTTTCCTCTCATCCTTGACGAAATACTCAGATTTGGAAACAAACCTCTTCAGATCCTCCTGTACAACAAGATGCTGACTGGCTGATGTTCTCTCCCTGACATTCACAGGTGTTCTTCTCTTTTGTGGCAGTCCTGAGGCTTGAACTCTGGACCTCAAGCTCTCACTTGGTATTTTTGATAAATCTACCACTTGAGCCATAATTCCAGGCATGTTTGCTAGTTAACTGGAAATGGGGTCTTGTGGGCTTTTCATTTCAGGCTGTCTGAAAAACACTACCCTTTGTGTGCCAGCTCCCTGTGTAGTTTGGATGATAGGTGTGGCATGGTTCCTGGCTCAAAAGCAGCAGGGCATCTATCAGTATCTGTAGATGAGTGGATTCTGGAGACACAATATGCTATGAAGGCAAGTGAAGAATGATTTGCTGGCTAAACTTGAAAATGTAAGGTAGAAATAACAGTTCTGGGGGAAAAGACTTCTTCCAAGTGAGCAAGTTTCTACTGCACCTGCTTTTGCTTAATCTACCATTTATTTCAATCTCTTTTGAACAAGGCAAAGACAGATCTTTCCTTATAATGAGAACCAATGGACATTCAGTTCGCTCAGTATCTCATTTGGCTTCCAACTTGTCTACTCCGTGATGAAGGAGAAAGAATACTATTAAGAAGACAGGCTATCAAAACTAGAATAAATGAAGAAGTAAAAATGCAATTAAGCCTGAACGCTATAGTTTGAACATAAGGTGAACTTTTAACAGTTAGTTAAAACAGTACAAAATTATCGAGAAAGCATTTGTTAGAGTTTACATTTAAACTTCCAGAAGAAAAATAATCTTAAAATAGTCCCAAACATTTGGAGCACTTCTGAATTAGAATTCTTTGAAGCATGAAGATAAATTGGTTACAGGATGATTTTACAAAGGCCCTTCCAAAAGTCATAAAGTTGTTGAGTGCATACAACTGCTGAATGTTTAGTCTATGAGCTCAACACATTCTCTAGTGCTGGAAAGGTGGAGATTTTATTGCTGATGGGCAAGAAGGCTTACATTGGGATAAGGCTGTCATTTTGATATACTTGTAAGGCTTAATGTCTCTAACCCTTGGAAAACCCGTACAATGCAAATGTCATCCACACCTAATTGCTTCTGAAGTATTAGCTCATAATAAAGGATTTAGAAAGAATAAATGTTTCTCACCTAGTATCTCATGTTAACTGAGTTGTATATGAGCATAGATTAAACTTTTGAATGAATACAATTGTCTTGGACCACTTGAAAAATATTATAGCCATGATGTATTATGTGATACAGCAATTCATTGAAATATTTTCAAGTCTTTAAAAACCATTGTGTTCCGATACTAGGACATGAATTTAGGACCTAGGTATTGACCCCATAGCTTTTTCTCTCAAGGCTGAGGTTCAACCACTTGAGCCATAAATCCACTTCCACTTTTTTTTTTGCCAGTTAACTAGGCATGGACTTTCCTGTGCTTGGTTGCTACAAACCAAGATCTTCAGATCTCAGTTGCTTAAGTAGCTAGGATTTCCAGGTGTGGGCCACTAGAGTTCAACTCAGATCTTTGAGATAATTGTTTTATTAATCCTTTGGTTTTAGTGAAATGACATAGAATAGCACAATAACCTATTATAATGGTTACTCAAAACCAGTACATGACATTTTTATATAGTCCTAACGTTAATCTGTTGTGATTTTTATCATGATACTAATTGACTGCTGTCATCTGTATCTAAGACATAATATGAATCTAGCATTGATCTATGTAGGCTCTTAGTCCATGTGTCAGATCCAAGGTAGTTGTTCATGTTTAATTGCATTCTGGGATCACATGTGTGTTCCTGCTTGTTTACAAATCCTTTCCACCTCCCTTGGTTCATTTTTCTAGTCTTCCCTGTATATTTTAATCTTCACAGGTTTTATAGTAGTCCTTTCTAAGGAGAAAATAGGACATTTTCTGTACCTTCCTTTATAATCTCTTTACAAGCAATTTTTTCTCATGAGTTCTTCACAAGCTCTGATTTTTTGATGGCTGTGTGATATCGCCTTTGGCTGCTCTCCTGGAGGAGAGGTGGGGGTTAATTTTGGTAAAGAAGAGATTTGGAGGCTACACTAAGAGAAAAATTTAATATACACTGACACATATATATATGAAATACATATACAATTTACTTTTATATATAATGCATATTTATATATTAGAGAAGAAAGGAGAAAAATCAGTTTTTGTTCATGTGGGTTCTAGCATTTCCTTTTCGGGAAACATGAGCTTCACAAGTCTCTTTGATGATACTTTGAAAATATATGAACTGTGGCTCAGTTCTTTGATTTGCTGTACTCAGTCTCTGACTTTGGGTGAGTTTGAACCCTCTAAGCTATACTTTCCTCACTCAAAAAGATATCAAGATAATTTCACAGTGTATAAAGTTATTCTGAATATAAAACTGTTGGAATAATTTTAATTGCATGATTCACAATCAGGTCTTTATAAATGCTAGAAATCCTGATTGTTACAATTGTCCTACTCAAGGATTTAGGAAGCAGTCTAGAAAGCTGTTTGTGCACACACAGATTATTCTGGCAATTTGAAGGCCAAGAATAACCTCAGTTACTTTTCCAGAAGATCTAATTCCATTGGCCTATAGGCAAACCTGAGAAGAGCCATGCACCCATATCTCAGTAAGTTTGGATCTGTTCCTTTGTAAACATGGTGGCCACCAAATATCAAAATCTCTTCGATGAGGGAATATCAGCTACAATTTGAAAGAGTGAAGTCACAGAACTAAAATTCCCTTGATTTTATATTTTAAAACATCCATATTTGAAACCAACTTGTCCCCTGCTCATCAGTGCCACATTGGTGGCTTTCTGCCTCTGTCTTGCTCTTGTTAAAGTTACCTTTGATAGAGAAAAAGTGCTTTCTATGACATAAAAAGAAATTATCCCCAATGGGGCATCTTCCACACATGCAATGAACCCTATTAAACTCATCCCTTCTATCTTTCTCATATGGTAATTTAAAAAAATTTTTTTTAAAAAAACAAGAAAATTGGAAAGGAGAGAAGAGGTAGTGGTCATTTGAGCAGGTTAATTGATATTGTTAACAAAATTATGCAAGAACTAAATAAAGAAAAAAGCCATTCACAATGTTCTTGTGCTTTTGAAGGTGTTAACTCAAAATCAATGTCTGCCTAGGTGTTCTCTCTGTATAATCTGAAGAAAAAAATATTAAAAAGAGTATATGAAATTCATCATATTGTTACAGTATCTGACTTTGTTACCTGGTATATTGTATATTCATTTATTTGTTTATTTGAAAAGGAAAGTGAAGGGGGAAAACAAGATGATTGGGAGATGAGGGAAAGGAAATGGGGACAAAAACATGAGGAGGGGTATCAGTGTGTGAGAAGTAATGCACCTACTACCTGGTGAATGTAACTGTAACCCCTTTATACATTACAATAAAAAATTTACAAGATAGAAAAGCATATATGAAATTCAGATATTAGTGCTTAGAAAGTGTCTGAAAATCATTCTGATTTTGTAACTTCTAAATCTACTCCCACTACATGTTGCCAGAAAACAATATTGAGTTCATTATGAACATTATCTAACATATCCTAAAGTTTCTGAAGTATGCATGCCTTTAGCCTAACAGCTATGGCTTAGCTCTTTCAAACAGGATCTTAATGAAAACAGAACAAGGAATCATCTATTTGTTGATCTTGTAGATTTTGGACTTTGTATTTGTTGCACCATATACCTTCTGTCTCTTGGTGAAGGGAAAGTGACGGTTTTGTCTTTTCCTCTTTTCACAAATTCAGTTTCATCAGCAGGATTTCACGTTTCAGGCAATGTACAATCTAAGTATAACTGCACCCATTTAGAAGGAGTCAAATCTCTTCATCGTTATTTGTTACATGACTGTTCCCTAGCCACAAGGAGTGGAAAAATAACAAGGAAACATTCAGGTATTTGATGATCAGGAGCTCTTCACCAGAGTATGTATGGATACACTAAACTATGAATCTGATACACATCCAAGTAGGAATATAAAATGCATAACACATTTGGAGGTTTCAACTAGTTTCCTTAACTAGTATCCAGAGGGAAGTGAATGGCAATTTTTTACACTTTTTTATTGTAATTAATAGAAGGGTTACATGATATTTGCCAGAGAGAAGGTGCATTAATTCACATACCTTGATACCCTTTCACATGTCTTGGTCCCCATTTCCCTCCCCCATCCCCACCCCTCCTCTTGTTTTCCCCCCTTCCCTAACCAATTTCAAACAACCAAATACAGACATAGCTAGTGAATGGCAATTTTAAAAACATTTTATGTACATCTAAAATGTATTTATTATTAAAAATCATATCTTAACATATTATTGCTTATTATCTTTAAGCAATTGTACAAAAGAGTTACCACTTAATTAATATATTGTATCGTGATCAGCGGCATTCCTTTTAGCACTCAACATTCTACCTCTACCACCCCATCACTCTACCTAATTTTATTGGATATACATTGAATTCTTGATGGTATCCTCCTGCTCTTCTCCTCTTTGTTTATCTATCCTTTTACCCTTGATGCCACTTGTTTCTAAAAGCTACTTCTGGATATTTATTTCATTTAACTTTAATTTTGATTTTCTAAGGAATTTTGCTATTTAGGACCTGCCTTAAATCTACCATATTTTAGTTAGTACATTTGTATATACTTGTATACCACCCAATTTATTTACTTACAAGTTTACAAGCTAAATCTAGCTATTTTCCAGGGTATCGCTTGTTTCATATTATTTTCATTCTTTTTTCATATTTTTATTAAAGAATTTATTAACTTTGATTTTTACATCATATTTCAAATGATGTATTTAACAAACAAGTATTCAAGAAGGGAATCTCTATATACAATCACTGGCCCTTAGATTTTAGAACATAATTAAAATTCGGCTGAGAGTTTGTATGTTATAGATACACATTAATCTATGTAATAAAACATTATGTCTATAGAGTCATAAATTTTTGTGTCTATGTAGTTGTGTTTATATTTCCAATACCATGTTCATAGCATTGGATATGCAAATATTGAGTCCTCACTCTTGTACTGTTTGGATCTAATAGCCACATAGTAAGGATTTTAACAAGTAGTCCCCTTTTCCTTTTGTAAATCTTATTTACTAATTTGCTGAAACTGATTCTTTTTCTATAGCTCATTGGAATACCATTCTCAAATCTCATCAGTGATCTACTAATTGTGTTAAATTCAGCAACTGCACTTGAGTTTGGATTGCACTTGATCTCCTGCAACATGTGACCCTCTTAAACATATGGGTTTCTTTCTAATTCTTGGCAAATATGACATTAGCCTCTCCTTGCTTCACCTCCTACTTGCCTAACTCTTCTTCATGCTATTTCATTTTGTTCCTTGTTGATTCTTTAATTGAATGCATCCACATGAATGTTCCTTTAGGCTGTCTTTGTAAACCATACTCTTGTCCTAAGCTCTGTTGACAATACTCAGGGGTTGAAGCTTCACACTTCTAAGCAGAAGATGCACAAATGTGCATCTTAGTCACTCTCAAGATATTTTGCTAAGACATTTTGCTCTCAATTTCTATTTCCATGTCAGGAAACAGCACATTATTTTCCAATGGATGAATTATGATCTATGTGTAAAATTCTGACTTCTTCACTCATCTCACCAAAACTCTCTCTCTTCTGCCTTTCATCTTCCACTTTCATCAGCTCCCAGGCAGTAAACACATAGTCTTTAGTTAAACAAAACTGGAATGTAAATTCCAAATTTTACTAAGTGTATCTGTGGTGACATTTTTATCTCCTTGCAAAGATATTAGATGATCATCCTTTTTAGATGGTAGAAATATTAACAAATAATTTTCCCAAGTGGCTGGTGGTTTATACATGTAAAAACTCACTGAAGTGCAGAAAGTTAAAAAGAACCCACATAGTAATCTCACCAGAAAACAAAACTGGAATCATTGGTGTTTGGTGTGATTTCTTTATTTTTCCAAGATTTGTGACCCTATAAAAACAATTAAAAGGACAATTCTGTTGAACTTTCTTTCTTATTGCCCCTTATTTCAATATTTTTCCTTTGTTTTCATATACTCTGTCTTACCTTGCATCCCCAATTCGATTATAATATCCAAATTTATGAAACAGGTAACTCTTTAGCCAAGGACTTTTGTGTTCTTATCAGGATCCAATCTTTCCTTCCATCTTGGTTTCTTACCACTAATTCATAGTCCCCTAATGCCTTTGGAAATGATTTGGAGATATCATATCCCATGAACTTTTAATTATTTCCTGATTAAATCAAGGCCATCATTCTCAACTCCTGCAAAGCATCTCTAGTAATAAAATATCTGGTCAAAAACAATTTCTTCAGCAAGCTAACACATTTACTTATAATCAAATTCTCCCTGAACAGCTAATGTATAGAAGAGATTTCCTTATCACGGAGGTCTTACCTTTTCCTTGAAATCTATTTCTGTTAAATATATAAGAAAAGATTGACTGAAAGTATGCCCAAGATCACATATCTCTATAGAGTCATTTCTGACAGGACCTAGAATGTTCAAAGTACTCTTCCTCTGGGCATGCACTGATTTAGTTTCTTTGGCTAATGTTAAACTCTAGGAGTCTCCAAGCAAGGAAGCAGTCCTAAGTCTATAGGATTAGACGATGTCATCCGTAACTATTGAAACTTGAATGCCAATAGCCTTGTTTTAAACTCTACCAAATCTTTTCAAGAAAAGTGACAAAAGGAAACAAGAAAGCCAAACTAATAAATGCAAAAGACTGGAAGTTCAAGGTAGTGAGTGACATCAGACTACTTAGAATCCCTGTGGCAACTCAGGAAAACAAAAGGCGGAAGAAGGTGTAGTGGAATGTGTGTTTCACAACATGTAGATCCTGTGTATTTGCCATCAAGAGAAGATGCTTTTCAAGACTTCTTTTTACTTTTGTCTTAACAAGTGAAGCTAAAATGTTTTCCATTTGAAACATTTGAAGTTAGGTGTTTTGTTTGTTATACCCACTTGAATATGTATGTCAAAGCTCTCTAAAAGTCATTAAAAATAAAAAGTGTTCTACAAAGAATTCTTTAATGCTCTCTTTATAAAATGTCTGCTCTGTTTCTAAACCTTTCACGCATGCATTTCCATAAACTGCATCAGTACACTTGTTATTTTGCAAGGGCACAATGAGCAAATATCTTCAAAAATAAGCCTTCTTTTACTTTTCAAGCTCAAGTGATTATTTCTTTTTAGGGGCAGAAGAAATTACTTAAATACTTGGACTTGAGATTTGTATTATTCTGCTAATTGGTGTATATAATTTTACAGTTATTTTATTGATATCGCAAATAAAATATTTGTTTCAAAGTAATACAAAGAAATAATGATGAAGCTACATGGAGGAAAAAAGTATTTTGGAAAGGGTTGGCAACCGACCTTGGAATTATAACATCAAATCTAGATAAGGAAGAAAGAAAGAAAGGAAAAAAGAAAGAAAGAATTTCAAATTATATTTGGTAATAAGGAAAAATTAGATTTTTGAATTGCATATAGTATGCTAACACCACTATTTGAATGTCAATGTGAAATTTGATGAAATTAAGAAATTGAAATTACCTTAAAATTATTTTGATGGTTTTCGTGAAAATGTCTTATAATCTAAAGCAAAAAGGCCAGCCAAGGAAAGGATGAGAGGATATTATAGAGGGAGGAAAAGAGGGAAAATGGAAGGAGGGATGGAATGAGGGAAAGAAGGAAGATAGGAAAGGAAGAAGTAAATAAGGAAAGAAGGGGGAACAAAAAAAGAAAAGAAGGATGAAAGGAAGGAAGGAAGCAGGGAGAGAAGGTAAAAAGGAACGGAGTAAAGAGTTTTAAGGAATTTAAGCAGTGATGAGAAAATTCTGGCATATATGTGGACAAAATGTATTACTGAATGGTAGTCTATAGTTGGATGTATACATTAGAGATTATTTGAGTTAATGATATAAGGTCTGGCAAATGATATCAAACTTATTCCCAAATGGCTAGGTTTGTTTCTAAAATTCATTTCTTAACATCTTTGTCTAAGAGGACAATAATGGCCATGTATTGAGCATATATGCCAGACGTTATATGTAAGCATTCTTTTTATAGTTCATGTAAACACCCTGTGAGATAATTAAGCTGATCCCCACTTCACAGATGGAAAGAAACCAAGACAGTGGTTAAATGACATGAAGTGCATAACCTTGTACAGTTAGGTGTTTAATCCACACATATAATCCAGGAGTTTTGTTCCAAAGCCCCCATCCATTCCCTTCGCTATTCTATGAATATGAAAATGGTCATTGGTGATTTAATTTTAGTCTTCTGAAGGCTTTTGATACTACATAAACTAAGGGAATGTTTGGAATAAATACAACCCAATTTGTAAATGAATTTTGTCTTATTTTTCTCCCATTTTCTCTAAAATATTTGAAAGCACAGTCATGAGTAAACAACTCCATGTTTCCTGGCAAGTGGTTGGGGTATCTCCTCTGTCAGCTCCACCAACCAGGCTTCTGAGGTTCGGGTAAATTGCCATAAATACACATTCAACTATGTAAGCATTTATTCTGAGAGTAAAGTGATGGTGGCCCTCAAAACCTGTGTTTTAGAATTTATCTTAGAGTTTTCTTGTGATCTAAATGAAGCAGCTTTGACTTCTCAAAGAGCTGAAGCTCAGAGGACAATAGCAAGCTAATCCAAATGCCATCTTAGTACATGTTTTGTTTTGTTTTGTTTTTTTTAGAAAAAAAATCAATTTCTTAACAGTATTTCCCTCTTAATGCTGGAAACATTTTGCAGATTTTATGGGCCTCCCCCTCCATCCCTGAGAAAAATCAAACGTGGCCTTTAAATGGCCCATACTTTTTATTACTATCTTTAAGTAGTTGTTCAAAACTCAGCATATCAGTTTACAAGTGCAATGCAGCTGATCCATGTCACACCTTCCATCTTCTTTCCCATCTCTCCCAACCCCACCCAAATGGTCCCAGATTTTATGAGTTCATAGGCATTCAAATCATTGTAGTTGCTCAAGAAAGGTTTGTTGAGAGGAATTAGATTTCAGTGGTGGCTTGATTCCAAAGAAAGCATCTGTTAGGATGACGCACCCTAGGTGGCTTGTTTAGGGAACGTGTTCAATAAGGGACCTTCTACTAAAACCCTTAGAGAAGGAATGAAGAGGCAGTTAAAGCTAAATTAAGCCTGGCAACGCCTTCCCTTTTATCCCAGTTTCCCATTTTCCATCACCCTGAAATGTAGACAGAAAATATTGCCTCCATTTGGCAGACTACACAATGGAGATTCAGGAGTGCATCAGGATGTGAATGATAAAGCCCAGGAAACTGAACAGAAAGCTCCTACACCACACTACCACTCCAGGAAAAATATAAATGAAAACTTCCCGGAAGCAGAGAGCATTGTTTCTGTGCCATATCTATTTTACTATAGCTCCACCACAACCCTCCTTCCTCCAAGGCTTAATTATTACTCATTCCTGGTACCACCACACACATTCAGAAGGCATGTGTGTGGTATTTATTAGGAGCAAAAAATAACTTGAACTAGCTCAGAGATGGATCTGCTTCCCCCAGGAAGGTGAAACAAATGCCACGGACAATAGAGCCTTGCGGTGCAGATGATGGAGATGTGGGTGGAGGAGGAGGCGGTGGTGAGGGAAGAGTCTCAGTGGGTGGGGTGTATAATTGCAGGCACTCCTGGCCTCACTGTATTCCTCACCAAGGCTAAGCAATTCTTCTATCCTGTGGTCTTTCTGAAGCTTTCAGGAAGATGAGTGTCTCTGAAAGATTAAGTGTATTTTTGCCAGAAAGGGAATTGCAAAATTCTCGCAATGCAAATTAAGGCTCACTTTTAAGCAGACTCCTATATTGGTAGGGACTGCTGTTAGGAACACCGAATGAAGCATTACATTGAGACAGGTAGGGGTTTTGTAAGCTGGATGTTAAGACCCAAATAGTTTGCAGTTCAGGAAATAAATAAATGGATAAATTAGCAAATTAAATGAACAATCATAACCACAGGCTGTCTTTAAGATACCTAAAATGGAGTTCTTCAGTTTCTGAACTTTGTTAGAATTCCAGTAAGGAGACCGGAAGATGGGGTAGAAACTGTGGAAAATAACATGAATAATCAAGTTAAGTGTCTTTGGAGGCCATCAGATATGTTTTGGATATCCAAATAAATGCACTAGAGCTAATTTAATGACTTACAGAATTCTGGAAATCTCTAGAGTTAGGGAGATTATTAGATTTCTTTTTTCAAGCCTAAAGTCTCTTCTGGTAATAGATCTTCTAAAACAAATTTCCTTACTGTCAGGGGAACAGAGGAAGATTCTAGGAACTACACTCAAGATTTCAGGAGCTAAAGAAATTATATCAGCCCTAAATATCCTTGTCAAAGCTAGATATATTTTTCATTTTGGGGTTCTTCTTCATTGAAAGACAGTAACACCCTTCACACGGGAATAAAGCATAATTTCTAGTTGCAGTGATCATGTACTGAAAACATTGTCATCACAAGTCCAGCGTATCAGGACTGTGAATAAGCAAGCAGGACAGCACAAGAATATTAAAAGATAGTTAAGATCCATGGAGGCAAGTTCAACTGAAGCCAAACGTCAGGCCAGCATTAAGTATCTTCTTAAATATAAGTCTCAGCCAATGGAATTAGCCTTGAATCACTCTGGCCATTAATGACAGAACGAAAACCACAGGAGGAAAGCAAACTGCAGAGTGGTGTGAGGTAAAGGGAGACTAGTGCGGGTGATTATGAGACAAACAACATTGGTTTGTTTTCTTTAGTAGAAAATTTTTACTGAAGTACTTGATAAATATGTGTGTGTGTCAATATTGCAATGAAACTCCTTCATGCAATTAATTTGCATTAATGAAAAAGGAAAGTTCATACTGAGAACTTAGTAATAAAATGTACACATCGAGGTACTTCCACACATTGATGTCTACATATATTTTACTCTCACTGAATATTAAATATACCATAAATACTCTTAATGAATGGCAGAAAGCAATACATTGTGTAAGAGTAATAACAAATGTGCTATGTCAGCTCAAAAGAGGCTAAAATCACTCCTGACAGAAAGAACATGGTGAGGCTTTTAAGCCAGAATTGAAGAAATATGCGACATATGGAGAACTTTTCCAGACAAAGGAAATATTATTTTAATAAATATATAACAAAACAAGTCATATTAACAAAGGCACAAAATTGAGACCATATTAAGTGAGTATTATGAAAACACCATCTTGGATAAACCATGAAGAATCAAGGTGAAAATTTGGTTAGACCAAATGTTGAATTCTTTCTTGTGATGATTATTGAAGACTTCCTTTGCTTATCAAACAGTCTCTGTTTAGGATTGAAATGGCAGATTTTACATTTAGGTTACATCAATGAAGAGACCCACAGAGAGACCATTGCTGCAGTTCTAATTGGAATTGACAGCAAAGTCTTGCTTTATGGTCTGAGGTGAAGGGAATAAGATGTAATACAAAGATTCTGAGGTATGCTCCCAGGGAAAATTGTGGTACCGCTAAGAAAATTGGGAAGTCAGAAAAGGAGAAATCTTTGCTAGGAAAAATGAATGAGCTTAACTCTAGATAATGACTCAGAGATCACAATTCAGATAATCTAAGTCTTAACAGGAGCTAGAAATCCAATCTTGAAGTTTAGGAGAGAAACCAAGATGGTAAATAGAGATTTGAGAATCAGCTGCTGCTTAGATACAATAACCCAAGGTGGCAGATTAGATGAGAGTGTTAAGAGAAGGATTGCAAAGAGAAGAGGAATCAAGGACGGGGTCCTGATGTCTCTTTTTAAAGCCACAATGTTAGACTTCTAAACAAATTTAAATTTTTTTCTTTTGTACAGGGGTAAACACTGTATTAAATATGTAAGTTCTTATCTATGTGGGTTTGATTACAGAAACTAATAAAATATTCTCTAAATAAAACAAAAACAGTCACTGTTCCGTCAACTTCATCATCATCATCATCATGTTGCTTCTGAAATATTTCAGAGGTATTTGCAATATTGTTGACAGAAACAGTGATATTTTTCTTAGCAGTAGTGAACAAATTTTTCTAGAGAGCTGAGCTTCTAGTGCAGCCCATGTATGTTGCATGACAATGTATGACAGGGATGATAGTGGGTAGATATCTGCATGCTTGTGTGCATGTATGCGTGTGTTAGGAACATGCCTAAAGCCAGATTTTTCTTATTAAACGTAAGAAGAACCAAATAGAACTATTTTAACCACAACAGTAACAATTACTACAATTATTACCACCTGAATTCATTGATTTCATATTTGCCTTCTCAAAAACACTCTAAATGATTAGATGCTATTATTATTCATATTTGGTAGACAAGGACAAATTCTCAGCCCCCTTTCAGAACTTTCAGCATTGCAAAACTGTTAAGAAGCAGAAGAGTCTTGCTACTGAATTGAAAGCTAATAATTGTTACATTTTTCCTACTTTGAGATTATTTCACAATCAGTGGTAACATACTATTATCATGGTTTTTATTTACTCATTAATTCTTTGCTCTAGGTAATTCAATGCTTGGATAGATATGCACTTTGGTGTATAATTCTTGTATTACTTGACTTTGGTGTATAGTTTGCTATGAGTTGATTCTGGTGTACAATACTGATTTTTATACATGTATAAAATATTTTTGTAACACACAGCACAGTGGAAGCCCCAGTTGACTATAAGTTGCCACAACCTGAGCTTCTATGCTGATAAAGCCAAACTATGTCTTTGCATTCCCGAGCCATGCTAAAGGACTATTCAGGAAAAGAAACTGAAATTCAAGGAATGTCATGAACTTAGTATCAGCCAAACTATGTTGCATGTTTTACAAATGAAAATATATGTGCCTTTTTTAGATATTAAGGAGTTTTCCAGTCGCTTACATGAGCTTGTCTATTAAAATGTTCCCTGCTTCAATGTTCTGAAATTTATAAACACTAATTTAAAGTCTCCTATAAATGTTTAAAATTGAGCAATATGTTTTTGTAAATATAACATCATGGCAAAGTGTTTGGAAGAGTTGATTCCATTCTGGGAATTTTGAGGTCATTATATGTAAAACAAAAGTTTAATGCTAACCAAATATCCCCACTACATAAATAACTGTGCATTAATTTATACTAAGCAACATAAGCTGTCATGGCTTATATATCTATATGTTTAAAAGCTGTGTTCATTTGTTATACAGAGAAATATTCATCTATGTTTGTCCATTAGTTAAATTCTTCATGAAATACTTCAAGATCTACCGAGTTGAAATGATAATAAAATTTCTTTATGCTTCTCCTTTTGTATTTCCACATTGAAAAACCATCATAAAGTAAGGTATGTTTAAAGTTCATTTGTAGTTCAATATATGGCTCTGACGAGATACGACCCCCTAGGATGTGTGAATTTTGTAAGACAAGAGGCAGTAGGAAGAGTAAAAATGATGGAGCCATTATTCATTCTGTCTAAAAAATGATCGAGGCTCTATGTCTAAGCTGAGCAGAGCAGGTGTGCCATCTCTGAAAACTGTCAGTGTACTACTGGGTCCCCTTAACAGGTGACTGGAAAGAATAGTGACAGATGTGCTTCTTTTTTGTGTGTTTTTTTGTGTTTACTTCTTTTTTTAATAAATAAAACTATTGTTTTTTCTAAAGAGTCAGACAACAATAAAAGCACTCATTTAGAGAAAGGATGAGAAAGGGTGATATTGGGTTTTAAAAAAACAGAGGAACACTATCCAGGTACAAAACAGGAAACTGTGGTACCCACAGCTCAAAGGTGATATTCTGCACAAAGTTCAAGCCCAATAACCAGTCTAATGTTCCTATAGAGAATTGTTGTCAAGATTCTTGATATCCAAGTTCAATCTAATGACTGAATATCTCATGCCATTTTCTAGTACATGGAGTATATGTGTACATGTTTGTGGCCTGAGAGATCCCTGTGATCTTTTCTTTCCCCCCGACAAGATTTTGCACATAGCCTAAGCTGGCCTTGATGTCCCAGCCCTCTTTTCTCAGCTTTCTGAGTGTTTGAATTACAGGTGTGTGCTGCCATGCCTAGATTTCAGTGGTCTGCTACAAAGCTCAGTGTCTTATTCAGGTCCTTGGGTAATTATCTCACTAAGGACAAACCCACTGATCATCTACCTTCTTAGTGGTCTCTGTGTTCAGCTCATCCGGGCAGAGAGGACAAAGAAAGATACTCGTATTCGAAGGAAAGGGGCAATAATAGAAGGAAGCTGAGAAATGGAGAAACATGTTAGGAACTGGAAATGGAGAGTGAAGCCAGACTACTAATGAATATACAAGGCATGAGGATACTGGGAGAGTTCTAGAATACTGGTTCATATTCTGACTTGGTCATTCATAGATTTCTTGCTTTCCAAACACTTACCCCTGAGATGGGTGTTGAAATACCATTTTTTTGAGTAGAGGTCATGCCACAATCATGAGGGTGAATGCTTTCTCAACAAGTAGAGCATGAAAAGCAATAGACCTTGCCCAGTGTAGAGGTGTGAAATATTCAACAGTCAAAAAGCCTAAAGGTCATCAACCTGAGGTGCTCAGAGCAAAAGTCAAGTTGAGCATAGCAGACCAAGAACTCTTCAGATAGAAAAGAATAAGAAATATTCATATATATTCAGTAGACTATCAATGTTTTTCTCCACCTGGTCTTAATTACAACATTCTCTTAAAGCCATATGCTCTGGAAATGGATGCCTGGTTTTAATTCATGCATAAACTTGAGGTTGACATTTGTTAACACCATTAGGACAAGATGGAAAGCTAGGAGCTCTACCCTCTGGAAGCACTGTGTCATAGAGCTCTAGGTGGCTATCCTGGAAATATAGGAACTTACTGATAGGTGAACATTCACACCAGCTATGTTAAATGGATAACTAGAATCTAGGGGAACCCTGCTCTTTAAGAAAGTTCGATTTCTTATTATTAAAGGGCTTTTACTGACTTCAAAGACACATTTTCTTATTCAGAGTGAAGCAACGTGGAAACACACACACACACACACACACACACACACACACACACACACACAGAGGCTACTGCCTATTCTGAAAACATTGAAGACACACTCTAAAATATATGATTATTTTGTATACATTTGGAATTGAAGAGAGAATTTGTGTTTTAAATCTATTATTCCTACCAATATTCCCAGAATCCTCTTTACGTGAAATAGATAGAGTAAACTCCAATAGTTCTAAAAATCATCATCAATTTAAAAGAAAATACCAGGAGTATTGCCTAGTGGTAGAGGGCTTTTCTAGCATGCATGAAGCCCAGGTTTGATTCCTCAGTACCACATACACAGGAGAAAGCAGAAAGTGGTGCTGCGCCTCCAATGATAGAGTACTAGCCTTGAGCAAAAGGATCCCTGAGTTCAATCCTCAGCATTGGAGGAAGGAAGGAAGGAAGGGAGGGAGGGAGGGAGGGTGGGAGGGAGGGAGGGAGGGGGAGGGGGAAGGGAGGGAAAGAGGGAGGAAGGAAGGAAGGAAGGAAGAAAAGAAAGAAAGGAAGGAGGGAAGGAGGAAAAGAAAAAAGAAATAAAAATGTATAGTATAGCAGTCATATTTAACAAAATTCTGCCAATAAAATTTCACTGTATCTAAACCCTCAAAAACTAATTTTTGGCAGGGATTGGGGGTGCAACCCTGTTTTCCATTATGTATGGAGGCAGAAGGAAAAGGCTCTAGAACTCTCAGCGTCATGTCTTGATCCTCACTCTATGTGACCTCATCCACATTGGTCAGCTCACAGATCCAGCCTGCTCTCAAGCAAGTCCCTCTGCAGGACTACCAGCTAGTTCTGGGAGCCTCCGTGGAGCCTTTTGTATCTTCAAAGCAGCTTCTCTAAAGAAGCTGGAGGGAATGGGAGAGGAAGCTGACCAGTAGGGCTGGCTTTGGGTTCTTCCTTCAGGGCCCAACCGTCCCAGCCAGGAAGATGAGGTGACCAACCTCATTGTAGTTAATAAACTGTGGACTTTAAGTTTAAAAAAAAACTAATTGGGCTGGGATTTTGGCCTAGTGGTAGAGTGCTTGCCTAGCATGCACGAAGACCGGGGTTCAATTCCTCGGTACCACATGCATAGAAAAAGCCAGAAGTGGTGCTGAGGCTCAAGTGGTAGAGCTCTAGCCTTGAGAAAGTCCAAGGACAGCGCTCAGGCCCTGAGCTCAAGCCCAGGAATGGCAAAAAAAAAAAAAAAACCTACCTAATTATTTGGCTTTTTTTGCATTTCCAGAACATTGTCTAAATCAATATTTTCATGCAAGTATGATGCATTCTGCTTCTTCACCATATCATAATATTTTCTATATATTTTATGTTTATAATTCTTTTTGCCAGTCTTGGGGCTTGAACTCAGGGCCTGGATGCTGTCCTTGAACTTCCATGTCTTCAAGGCTAGTGGCCTTTGAACCACAGTACCCCTTACAGCCTTTTCTCAGTAGTTTATTGGAGATAAATAGGCTGGCTTTGAACCTCAATCCTCAGATCCCAGACTTCTGAGTATCTAGGATTACAGGTTTGTGCCACTGGCACAAGTTTATAATTTTAATAACTAATTATTAATAGTTTAGAACTTTTCATGTCTCCCTACTGAAAACCAGTAGTGTAGAGTATTTATGTATGTGCAGATATATTACAGCCAGGGATTACCCACAGACCATTTGAAATTATAGAAACATTTTGTGTTCTCTATGTGACTGAGGCTCAGTTCTTGATTTTGTTCAAAGAGTAGCTCAAAACTGCTTTCTACTTTGTGGTACTGAATTTTAAGTATAGACTTAGCTTTCTGGTAACATAATATTTGATATATCTCAAAACCTTTGATAGTTCAACATCAGTAACCATTCACATTGTTTTAAACTTAAGAAAGAAAAATCATACCTAAGCAGGTTTGTGGTTCACCCATCACTGATCTCCTTCATGCTGAGCTATTAGACTCTGATGAGTGTCTAGAGGACTGTTCTGAGAATCAGTAGGCCTTTGTACTTGACTCTTCAGCTAGCTCTGGGTGGGTTGATGACAGCTGCACTTGCAATTAGCCCTTGCCCTGACCTCATGGTCAACCACAATAGCCTTGGAGATTTCAGGAAGGGAAACTATTACTTTTAAGGTATATGGACAAGACCTGCATGTGTGCAAATTAATAGGGGAACTGTTTTCTGTGCTTTGCTCTCCTTATTTTACCCTTGGTTACAAATTGTCCCCATCCATATACGACAGGCACATCTGGTTACCTACTCTAATGGGTGAAGAAATGGATCTAACAGGAAGAGGAAGCCATATAATACTCCCCAGGAATGCTTAAAAGAAGATTCCCCAGCCTTTCATGGAAAACAGGAGTCTTAAGGGAACATCCTAGGCAAATTAAAAAGGATAATTTGTTTATTTGACTCTTTTCTTAGTTTGGCAGGTTAAAATATGTAGAAAAAGAAGATAATAGAATAGGTTAAGAATTTTTAAAAGACAGTAGAAGAAATAGCTCAGTCCTTTGACCAACTACAATGGTAGTAATATAATGAGCAGAATTTCCTTCTCTCTCTTCATTGTCTTCAAAAATCTCCTTCTCTTTGTCTTATACAAAGATCACAGGATAGGAGTATCTGCTCACTACAAGAAGACATCTGTTTATTTATCAAGGTATATTATATTCATAAAGTTATACACTGAATGGTAACCCCTTTATACAAAGATAATAAAATATAATTATAAAAAATAGTGTTTTTTTTAAAGGACATGCACTCACTTGAGAGGCAGGGTATGGACAGTGAGTCCATGAAAACAAGTCCAGCTCTTTGCTCTTCCCTGCCTTTTGATTTCAGTCAGGAAAAGTTAACCAAAACGCTTAGAAGTAAGAATGAATTAGAGGCCAATCAACCAATGATATATGCAGGCCTAGGCCTGCTGGATAAGAAATATAAAAGTCAACAGGAGATTGAAAAAAATGAGAAAAGAATTACTGAGAGTGGAAATGCTGTGAACTGAGTTGAGACATGTTTTTGGGAGAAAGGAAGAAGAGGTTGAAGGTGGGACTGGAATCCAGGTGAGTGGTGAACTCTTAGCAGAGTTGATGGGAAAGCTGGTATGGTACACAGTGGCTAGGAAGAAATACAATAGAACGTTTTTCTAAGCCATGAGCAGATTTGTCCAAACAAGCAAAGAGAAGTAATGAAACACATGAATCAATAACACCCCCCCAAATATAGGAAAATAAATTCACATATCTTGAATTGTTTATACTCTTCTTCACTTTATTTTTCATATGCAAAAATAGTTTTTAATAGTAATGTTCAATCTTTTCTTGGTAAGATTTCTACAATTTTCCACTACAAAGAAAGTAACCTTTGCATTCTTGATAACCCTAAATAAATTATTTTCTTAAAAAATGTTGGAACTAGCTGGGCACTAGTGGCTCACACCAGTAATCCTAAGTACTCAGGAGGCTGAAACCTGTTCATTGACAGCCCGGGCATGAAAGTCCCAAGAGAAGCTTTTCTCCAGAACTGGAGGTGATGCTGTGGCTTTTGTGGTTGCGTGCTATCCTTGAGCTGAGGAGTCCAGGGAAAGTACCTAGGCCCAGAGTTCAAGCCCCATGCTCAACACAACAACAACAAATATTGAAACTATACAGAAAGAAAACTGGAAAGCTGAATTGATAAATGAGAAATAATTTATTTAGTATTTGGGTTTGGACAAGTCCCAATAAAGAATTACAATGAAGGTATGTTTTATAATTACAGCTCCAGTCTACTTCAATCCATTATTGTTGTTCTTTGATAAATGGAACTTCTGAAAAACATAGGAAATTCTTTAAGTATTTAATCTTGCAGATGTTCTAGTTTCTGAGGCATCCAGTAAAATCCATGGCATGAAGAATATGACTTTTATTTTACTAAGTTCTTACATCAGAGGAACAGTGGGAGCTACCACTTTACATAGGAAATATTCCCCCAAGTTCTTACTGAATCAAGTACATTTTTTTAAAAGACAAGGAGCTGTATTCATATTTACATATCACAAACAACTGTCAAACAGAATAGTCTACCAAGAAGTGAGAAATGTCCCTGCCTTAGTGTTTAATGAAGATATCCTAATATAGACAAGGTGTTAGTACTTTAATGGTAGCAGTCATTTCAGGAATTCTTCATGAAGTTAGCACTTAACAATAGTTACACTAGGCTTTGAATTAAAATTCTTCTGAGGTGCATCATTTGGCAATAGGATGAGAGGTCTTTATCTATAGAGGTCATAGAGCATTCCAGGAAGTCGGGAAGAAGAGATAACTTTTATCTCCAGTCCCTCTTGTCCACTGCCAAGTTTCCAGCCTCTACCCTAATTTGAGCTGCATCAGAGGCATGCTTCAGAGAGTTTGGGTTAATCTGAAGGTGCTACTTTGACCATATTAGTGATATTAAACCAATAAATATATGGATTATTCAAACTGATGTCCTTGAATGGTTGCATAAGGGCTTTAGCAGGTAACTTTAAAGTACTAAGAAAATTGACCTGATTAATCCTAATGGCACTTATCTTTAATGAGAATTGTATTGTAAAATTTCTTGTTAGTATTTTTGAGACAGAAATGCAGAATGTGCGCAGTGGTTCTTGATTTTTCTTCCTTCATTTTTCTTCCTAACTCCAATGTTTGGACACACTTTTGTATTGTCACATCAGGGGAGAGGGAGTTCTATTGGCATCTAATGAGCATAGACCAGGTTCATATTCCCCCTGGAAGAAAGAATTATCCACCTAAAATTCTAAGGGAGGGGCTCTATTAGGATAAAGATAATTTACACAATTTGAAAGAGCAGCAAGCTAAAGACACTTGGAGATTTTGATTTATGGTCATGAAAAATTCTGACATAGTACATTTCCTCTGTGTCTAAACTACTCCCTAGCAATAAATTAGGTTTCTCATGACACTGCATTAAGTTTTAAAACCACTAGGGAGCTATTCCACATGTTAATGCTTTGGTGTATTAAACACAGCCGTAGGGTATTTAGAAAAAGTTAAGAGAACTTTCAAAAGTTTCTAATTTACAAGTGAGCATTAAGAAAACCAACACATATGAAAAGGGCATAAATACACTTAAAAAGGAACACATAAACAAGCTTAAACATTTAGAGAACACCAAATGACCTAACTTAGGTTTATGTGTATTTGTGTTGAAGGGAATGGAGTCATTAGTTAGAAATGGCCAAAGGTGTGTTTTGATCTGGATTTTAAAGAGAAAGAAAATTTTAGATTAGTTAAGAGACTCTTCCAGCAATGCAGTAGCCTTTGTTAATGTAAAACAGAAAGGCAGTAATTGCTAATTCAATTTCCTGAGGGTTTCCAAAAAATAGTGGAAGGAAGAGATTAGATTAGTTAAGTATGGAGTCAAAACTGTTTAATACATCTTCGATAAACTTTAGGAGCTTTTTATAATAATGTTAAACGCATTCTGGATAACTACAGTAGGATTAATAGAGGTAAATTATAAAAGGATGCAGTAAAAAATTATAAAAGAAAATAATGTTGTGACATTTTTCCATGCCATAAATGAAGGTTTCGGATACCTGGGAAGGGGAAGCTGACTTAAATCTTTTCATTACAGGATGTTGACAAGTTTTAAATGTGGTCCTTGCAGCCATTGGTTACCAAGACAATGGGGATGGCTTTTCTTTTTACTTTTCACAGATGCATCTGGAGGAAGTACCACAGCTCTGATTTTGTCTTTCGCTCACTTGACCCTCCAGGGCACATGAAGAAATCTGGGTATGTGAAGAAAGAAAGAAGCGTGAATAGGAAGTGAAACACAAGTGCAGAATATGTGGGGTACTCCATTAAACATGCCGTGAACAGTAGATATTTTACTTTATACTATTTTATTGTTTTTTTCTAGTAGTTGCTTGTTTTTATTTGAGACAAGATATCTCTATGTAGCCGAGTCAGTATCAAGCATGCATCTCAATCCTCTTAGCCTTGTGAGTGCTGGAATTATAGGTATGCATTACTTTATTGGTAACTGGAAGAAAACAAATGACAAAGAACTATGGAAGAAGAAAACATTAAAACAGACGATGCATAACATAGATGATTCAACACAGCAAAAGTCTGCTTAAAATAATAAATTATGATGCTTTGCTAAGATGCATTAATAAAATGAAGGTTGTCAATAGAAACAGAAAGTCTTAATAAGGATAATATAGGTATCAAAAATGTTAATGAAAATATATTATGAGGAGTTGGATTAAATTCTAAGACTCATTTGTCAAAAATAACAGATGACCTGAGAAAATAAATGATAATGACTAATTTCTTGTAAAAATTGAATCAACTACTAAACCTTTCTCCTCAAAATTTCCAGGCTTATTTGTTTGTAAAGGGTAATTCTTCCAAATATTTTTGGTAGAAATTACCTTGGTCATGTGCAGATTCTCCCTAGAAATGAACATCTATTAAAAATTGAAAATTAAAAATATTATTGAATAAAATTAAAACCTTTCAATAAAGACTATTAACCCATCAATTTTAATTCTTCTAAAACTTATCTAGAGATTCATAATTAATAATAATGGTAAATTTCTAATAATCATAGAGAAATTAAAAGTAGTTAAGATCATCGAGGTGATCTAAAATTACAAAGTTTGGGGAACTTGTCATCTCTTTGGGAAGAGACAGAGGGCTCACACTAAAACTAAGGCAATTCTTTATTGATGCAAGCAAAAGTATGCTGGGTAAAAATACAGAATGAAGTTAAGAATCAAAGTACTGACAGATTTACTCCAATGCCACATAACAACATAATAAGAAAGATGTTTTTTTCTTTTCCATAAACAATGCTTAATCACTTTGGTATCCATATGGACTTCAAAAGCGTTCCTAGATTCCCATTTTGTAGCATATATGAAACATGGTTTTAGATGGCTTACAGATCTGTGAAAGAAAAACAGCAAAGATCTTCAAAAAACAAAGAATATCCTTCTGATCTTGGCTTTGGCGAAGAATTCCTAGGCAGAACCCAAAAGGATATGACAACAGAGGAAAGACAAATTTATTTGGAAATTCAGAACTTGTGAGACTCCAAATGCATTAAGAAAGACACAATCTAGAAAAGTGGTAGAAGTTATTCTCAGTACATACCCTGGGCAATGACTCTCGTTCAGTATATATAAACAACCCAAATTAATTGGTAATAATAACTTAAAAAGAAAGACCATCAAATAGAGAAACAAAAGGCTTAAATGGCCCCTTAAATCCCAAAGGCATTAAGTGGCAAGTAATTATGTAAAATAACACTCATATCTATTAGTCAGAGAGACAATACCTATAGAAATGATAATATGGTACCCCATAATAGCCAAAACGAGAAGACATTGGATGCCAAAAACTAACAAAGATTCGAAACAACTGGAACTCCCATTTGTTACTCATAGAAGGATAAGGGAGGTTCCTTATGTATATCTGTGGACATACAGGACTTAGGATCATGCAAAAACATTCTTAAGTATAAATGCAGGAGAAATGTGTTCAGTCTCATCAGCTCTGAAGAGGAAACTATATATCCACTAATTATATATATATATATATGAAACCTTTATATACTCATTTTGTAGAATTATACAGAATTAAGAACAAATAATATGTTCCTACATGCAAAGTATAAATTTCTCAAATAAAATGTTAAGACAAAAATGAACACATGGTGCACTTTTATTTATGTAAAAAAACACACGATAGGTGAAGGAAATATATGTGTTCATAGTGATTGGTGATACCAGAATGGATTCTTATCCCAACGGGGTAAGGCCTAAGAAGAGGATAGAAGAATACACACAGAGGTACTGATAATGTCCTATTTCTCTGAATAACACTTCCAAATATGGGTTCAGTTTGTAAGAATTTATCAAGCTGCAATCTGGTATTGGATTCACCTTATTTGCTTGTTATCTTTCAATTTGAAAAATAAGCAAATATAAAAGTCGGACTCTGGATATCCAACTGCTTATGGCCAAATCCTCACTTTGGCTAGCTAAGTTTGGTCAATGTTATTTGAATTGTGCCTGATTTTTCACATGGAAAAGAGACTTCAAAGTTTCAAATTCCAAAGGGTAAACTGACATACTGCATTTATAACACACAAAATGATTCTCCAATGAAAGCATTCGCTCGGTGGATCATTGCCCCAGTAAGGCTCCTAGATGAGTTAGAATTCAGCTGAGGTTTACTTACAGCAGAGGGAACTCACGGAAAACATCTCCCTGAAAGGCAAAATCTGCAGAGGGTCTACAAAATGGAAACTTATCTTATTTTCTTTTTGCATAGATTGATGGACAAATACAACAGGAGGGAGGTTTGGCCTAGAGGAGACTGGCAGAATTAATGCAAAGAGAGAAGAACACTTATGTAGGGGTTTATAGCAGCTTGGGGTAGAAGGCTAATGGATGGTTCAGTGAGTCTATCTGCCTGAAGCTGGCCTGTGGCTTCTCTATGAAGATGCACAGTCTCTCTATGCAGATGCACAGTGTCTTAGATAAGCTCAGCTTCTGTAGGAACTGAGTTTCTATGAAGATAGATTTTAGTTGTTTATTAATTTGTATTCTGTCACTACTGATGGAGATTGTACCGAGGACCTCACACATGGACGGCAAGCACTCTGCCACTGAGCCATACCCTGCTCTTCCATCTCACTTTACAGTGGTGTTATGAGCCCTAATCCCACTCCTTCAGAAATCAAAATGTAATGAAGAAGAAGCAATGTGAAAGGCATCCAGAAGAACTTAGGGCTAACTTTGTTTTCTTTCTCGTTTTCTTTTTGGCCTGACTGTTACTAAAGGGATAATCTTAAGAACTCCTTTGAACTGACCTTAGATCATCGGATGACCTTTTATTTTAATTGATTAATTGATTGCTCTACCCCCTGAACTGCTTTCTCAGATGAAACAAGATATTTTAGTAATTGCATAGATGCCACCTTTGAAGGGTAGTAAATGATGGAGAAGAAATCCATTGCCCAGAATTGTTTTAACTGATTAACACATGCTGCTCTATTCTATAAACTATACTGTTTACTATCCCAATTGAGCCTTGGTCAGGGATAAATTGCAGGACATGTAGTTTATTTCCAGTGGCAAAAATATAATCAAGGTAGACTGTGTACAAATTCATGAATTTTAGTGTTCTAGGTAATAAATATCTATAGATTCGGCTTCATAAAATATATGTTGGTGAATATATCCATGGACAGGAAGGTGTCATACCTTATTCCATAGCAACAGAGACTGAACAATGTTCAGACTCTACTTTGTGCTGTTCATCTGTACCTCTTTGTAATATCTTAATAACCAATAAAGTATTATCCTGAGTCATGTGAATCATTCTAACAAGTCATCGGATTCAAGAAGCAGGCTCATGGAAACTCTGACTTGTAATCAGCCAGTTAAAAATATCTGATTTGGAGGCAGTTTGGAACCTATGGGATCTGATGCTAAGTTCGGGGAGATAGGGTCTAAATTGAATTAAATTATAGAACACCTAATTGCTTTTTGGTAGGCTGGAAAAGGCATACATTTGGCCACAGAACTGTTCTGTGCAATGCTCAGTGAGAGTAGAAAAACAAATTAAGTTTGGTGTCTCTTATCATACATATAGCTAGAGAAATAAATAAAAGAACAAAAATTGGACAATATGACTGTCATTATAGTCATGGATATTGATCGAGATGTCTTAGAAAGAAATTACCACCACTGATATACTCCTGATCCACTGAGACTTGAGACAATTGTTCACTTCTTGGCTAGAACTCTTCTTACTTATCTAAAGGAACTCAAGCTAGATCTCCAGTGGCACTGGAGAGTCAGTTTTTAAGGTCTATAGTAATTCACGTTCACATGAAGAATCATAGGATCATGGAAGATAAATTTAGGGTTGAAGAATCGATAAAATCAAATAAATGTTTCCAATGTGTTCCTAATATGATTTAATTTGAGTCTTTCACTAGATCTCCAGTGTTTGTATTCATTTATGGATTTGTCTGATTGGCTCTATTTGGAGAAACAATTTACAGAGCATGAGCCAGGGCATTTAGAATTCATTTTTTATAATGCTCAAAAACATCAGAGTAAAACAAGCTGGACTCATTCAAAAAGTGCTTGGCTTGTTATGGTTATTTGAAAAATTACTAAACACCAGTCCTTAAATTCCTGTTTTTCTTATTTTCATATGGCAACAAAAACTCTTATTTTTTCCAAAGGCTTTCCTTCAGAATAAGCTTCATTCTATATAACAGAAGAGATCATTTAAACAACTGCTCCATCACCACCTGCCATGTGCATCCTAATCTGGAATGACTAGATTTTCATTTCCAGGTTGGAGAACTCTATCAGAATTCTTCAACTTCCTTGACATTTTGCTTTGTCACTGTCTATTTCCAGGGCCAATCTCGAACAACGGGAAACTCGATGTAAAGCAACTAATTTTGATGACATAATCAGGATATTGTTAATATTGAATAGTTGATAGAATAATATTGGCTACTTCATAGAATCTGCAGAAGACCATGGGAATGGCTGTATGAGTGGGAAGTAATGAAAGGCAATGGAAATTCTGACAAGACCCTGTAACGTATCCTCCTGATGGAGAAGAACCAGGCCACTGTGCTGGGATGGAACCCACACTTTAACTAGCAGTACAACTCACTAGCCTTGTCCCAGAATTTCTAAATATCGGCACAGCCTACCAATGGATGCCACCACTCCATCTACTAGACAGAGGATGGGTGGTTTCTGATCACCCTGTTGAAAGTCAAAGTTCAGGATTAAAGCATTAGAGGGGCTATGCTGAGATTTTTTCCTTCATGTTTGAGGGAAAGGAGAAAAATCCCACAAGGAACAAAGTAAATCTCTGATTCTAGCAGGAAAAGAAATGACAATTTCCCATGGCACAGTACAAAAGAAGGTTTTTATATTAGAAAAATACATAAATATATAAATAGAGTTATTCATGAAGATAGGATACCTACAAAAGAAAAAAGATCTTTCAGGCTTTTGTAAAAGAGGCCTAGAAAAGGCATATTATTTTTCTATATGTCTTGCTTAAATTATTTTCATTTTCTGTGTCTTTTAAGTGTTTTACTACAGCAGGATTTTTAACAGCACTATAAGTTCCATATGGAAGAGAATGTACACATAAATCTCACATCTTTATGACTCTAAATAGAGGATATTGTACAGCACAGGTCCCTGATAAGTAACTTGCTTTATTGACCTATCTGCCAATATTGCCTTGAGTACAAATTGATTCATGATCAAAAAGAAAGGCTGAGATTTCAGAAGCAACTCACCACTGTGAAGAAAAGCATAGGTATCACAAAAGTGGAATTAGATCCAATAGGTATGAAAAGGACTTACAGATCTCTTTCTTTGAAATCCAAGGAGGAGCTGAATGGAAAACATAATCATTAATGGCTGGCAATTGAAACTTAATGTTTAATTTCTCCAAAAGCATACTCAGTGAAGCCGTATTATCCATTTTTGATACCACAGTTGGTTATCTTCAAAACATGTTCTGGGTTTTTTTTCCTTCCTTCATGATCATTCACTTTAAATAGATGCTATTTTTGCCCAAGGCTGACACCAGACACACCTGCTATTCCAGTTTAACTTTAAAGAATAATTTAACTAAAGTAATCTTTTATTTTCTTACTATATGACCTTTATTTTTATGTGTTAATTCGCTTTGGCCTAATTACTATTGGCCAGAAAAATTATGCATCCTCAATGGCCTTCAATGATAAATTTTTCAAGTAGGGCAAAACAATGGCAAGGCATGCCAATATTTTTTCATACTATTCTGAGAAGGCAGATTCTTACAAAGAAAGATGTTGAACTCTTAAAAGCCCAAGAACATTTCTTAATTAAAATGTCATTGCTGAAACATTCAATTATGCTTTACTGTTTACTCAGCTGAGTATATTGACATATAGAGATGTATTTCAACATGATGGCAATGTTGAGTAGTCTAGCATTTTAATGCGCAGAACTTATTAGTTATTATGGAAAATAAGAGGTAGACCATCCAAGGTCTATGTAACCTAGGTCATGAATAAGCATTTTCAAAGTGAAAAATGTAAAGGTCAAATAATCTTGGGATCTTTGTTTTTCTTCTTATTTTTGAAAAAAAAAGAAAAATCCTGACAATGTTAAAGCAAGCAATCTAATATTTGTACATGTATCCCAGGCAGAATCTGGGATGTGGCGATGATATGCGAATTGGAGATGAAGTTAAGTCTGCTAACCATGGCAACTGGTGTCTTTATGTGGGCTGTAGCTTGTTTGCTTATTTAAAAGAATCATGTCATGCAGATGAAGTGAGAATGGTCTGAAGAGTGCTTGTAAGGAAGTCAGTTAAGACCAAATGTCCATGTGTTGTTTAGAACTCAAGTTGCTTTGCTGCAAATGCTGGTCCATAACTAGCATAACCATGGGTTGTGCTCCACCTTTTCAAAATTTTTTTTATTCCCGGAGATGCATGCATACTGGCCTTCTGGGTCTCTGCACTATGAGAATGTGCGTACTAAAGGGAGCAATCAATACCTTTCCAGGAACTTTCCATGTCCAGGAACTTTGCTTAGTATTGGCGTGCTTGCCTAGCATTCACAAAGTTTTGGAGTTCAGTTCCTGGGTACCACATATACAGAAAAAGCCAGAAGCAGTGCTGTGGCTCAAGTGGTAGAGTGCTAGCCTTGAGAAACCTCAAGGACAGTGCCCAGGTTCTGAGTTCAAGCCGTAGGACTGGCAAAAAAGACTTTCTACTCGCACTTGAGACAGACTGACTCTCTCTTCTCTGTTTCATGTTCCTCTGCTGAATTTCTGAAAGTTTGGAGATGTTGGGAGATCCACATTACTGTTTCTCAAATCTTTATACATTATAATCACCCTGGAGGCATTTAAAACTTCCTATGTCTTTCCCCCACTCCATGTCATGTATGGCCTCAGCCTCAATTGAAATCAAGTCACACCAAGACTTAGCATCAATGATCTAACCCAGGAGTAAAACCATAGTTATGAACATCAGAAAGCTGGCCGGGATAGACGCAACAAAAAGTAAAGATATTGTAAATGACAACAAACACTGGGAAAAGGCTCCTGGATTTTTCTCTGTGTACCACAGAACTCTATTTCCTGCTATTTTTTGACTCCCAAGTATTTTTTTTTTGAACACCTACATGACATGGTGAATAGAAAGTTTCACCAAGACTAGATTTTTGTAGATATACTCATGATTAGTTACTGGCGTTTTTACCTTTATTCAGTGACCCATGCTCTTATTTTATTGCTATCATATCTACAGCAAATTTGCAGCTTGGTTAATACAAATAAAAGGATGGAATCTTATTCCTTGAAAGAACAATCCTTAGCAATTTTTATGAGCTATCAGGATTAATCAGAAAATAAATTGCAGAGCTTCTGTATGGCAAAGGACATAGCTAGCAAATTAACTACAAAGCCTAGTGAGTGGGAGAAGATCTTCACTAACCATACGATGGACAAAGGCTTCATATCTAAAATATATCAACAGCTCCAAAAATTGAATCACTCCAAAACTAATCTCCAAAGAAACAACCATCCCATTAAAAGATGGACCAAAAACTTAGAGTCTTCCCTGAAGAAGAAATAAGAATGGCCTATAGACACATGAAGAAATGCTCAACATCTCTGGTCATAAAAGAAATGCAAATCGAAACAACTGTAAGATTCCACCTCACTCCAGTTAGAATGGCCAGGATCCTGAAAACTAATAACAACAGATGTTGGAGGGGATGTGGCCAGGAGGGATCACTACTACACTGTTGGTGGGAGTGCAAACTCATTCAACCACTATGGAAAGCAGTATGGCAGTTCCTCAAAAGACTAAACATAGAACTCCCCTATGAGACATCAGTGCCTAGCACTGTGGCACTTGAGCTGAAATGCTCAGGGACTGTGCCAGGTCCAGAGGTCAAGCCTCAGGACTGACAAAAGAAACAAAAACCCAGAAAGCATAACCCTTCATTCAAATGACTTAAATTTAGGGAATCTTAGCATGTAAGAATTCAGAATGAGGTAAAGCAGTGCAAGTGATAATTTGCAGTGCACCACAACTGTAGGTTTTCTGGGACTTCTGTGAGAGAGACAATAACAACACATAGCAGAGGATCAACTAAGTTAGGCCTCTAAACATGTAGACTTTGTACATGAAAACCAGAATTCTCAGAACCAAAAAACAACATAAAGAAATTGCTAGGGCAGTAGCTGGTTTATAATCCAGTGGCAAAAATGTCTACACAGTATGAAGCCCTTGAATTATGGTTCAAACCCCACTACTATAAAAAAAAGAAGGAGGTGGGAGAGGAGGAAGAAAAAAACAAAAAAGAACTCCCCTATGACCCAGCAATTTCACTACTTGGCATTTACCCAGTCATCCAGAAACAAGGACATACTAAATCCACTAGCACAACAATGTTCATTGCAGCACTATTTACCATAGCAAAAATATGGAACCAACCTAGATGCCCCTCAGTTGATGAGTGGATCAACAAGATGTGGCATTTATGCACAATGGAATTCTATGCTGCTGTCAGAAAGAACAACATTGCCCCATTTGTAAGGAAATGGGAAGACTTAGAAAAAATCATATTAAGTGAAGTAAGCCAGACTCAAAGGAACATAGGCTCAGTGGTTTCCCTCATTTGTCATAATCAGAAAATAAATTATTAACATTTTCCTCGACATATCAAATAGGATTTGTCCTTTATGGTTAAGAAATAGTCACACATATCCAGGATACCCAGGAAGCCTGACGACTGAAAAGAAGGTGCAATACAGTGTGTTAAGAACGTTTGAGTGACAGGATGAACAATCCGGAACGTTTGGACAATGAAGAAAAGCTATTCAAGCTGGGTGCCATGGCTCAGGCCTGTAATCCTCCCTACACAGGAGGCTGAGTTCTAAGGATCTGGGTTCAAAGCCAGCTGGGACACCAAAGACTATAAGACTGTTATCTCCAATTAACCATCAGAAAATCGGAAGTGGTCATGTGGCTCAAGGGGTAGGGCCCACGGATAATGCCGGGGCCCAAAGTTCAGCTCCCATGACTAACTAAAATGAAATAGAGTATAATGGGAAAGCTATAAAATGGGTAAGAGAGATTTTTTTTTTTAGTTGTGATTTTTGTCAGAGTACCAACTCAATGTCTCTGTGGTTCTCTGAGGTCTCTCTTCTTTTGGATATAGGCCTTGCTAGCTTCCCTTATGGAGACAAAGGTATAGCCAGTAGTTTCTTCTTGGTTGGTGGGTTTGGTTTCCTTTTGTTTTTAAAAAAAAATCCTTTCCTGTTAAGCCTGGTACTGGTGGGTCAGGTCCATATGCTAATTATTTGAGAGGCTGCCTTCATGGTGTAAGAGCAGCCTGGACGTAAATATTACTGCTTTTCAAGCCATAATTGAGTAGTATATGTGTACCCTTCATCCTAACTACATTAGGAAACCAAAAGAAATAGATTTTGGGCCAAGCACATCCCCAGACAGGAAGTGAGGCCTGATTATTTTTTTAACATGAGTGACCCCAAAAGCTGGATATATGGCTCAGTAGTAGAGCACCTGCCTCTCAAGTATAAGGTCCTGAGTTTGAACCACCGTACCTCAAAAAAAAAGAAAGAAAAGAAAGGGAAATGAAAGAATGGTTTAAAGAGATAGGCTTGGCTAATCAGGTAGAAACGCTATTCATAATAGAAACTTCTAACAGGAAGTTAACGTAGACAAACGCCAGTTTAAATTCAGTCAACAAACTTTGTGTACTTGACTAAACAAGTCACATCCATTGTTAAAGTGGACCCATTTGAAAAGGTGATATGATTTCTAAGTTCCTCTTCCAAGTCTAAAATTTGGAACATTCTATCTCTATAATATCTTGTATTTAACCTACTGGCTTTCAGTACTGTTTTGGTTTAAAAACATTTAAAGTAGGTGATGGGAAAAACTGTCAAAAGAGAGGAGAAGAATGTTTCCACTTTTGTAACATAGATAACATGTGGTTTTTACATGTAAGAAAGGAACCAGCTCATTTTTCTTCTGCTTCCCTGGGTGGCTGATAAGCCACGGTAATTTTTCTGTTTTACAAGTATGTATTTTCTTCTATTTGTCTGAAGACTTCCTATAATGATTTACTTCGTTACCAACATTACTATTACACAACCAAACTGCTATGTGAGCCTGCTAAGGGAAATTTATTGTGGTTCTCAATTTTAATTAGTTTTTTCCTCATATTTGCTCTGAAAACTTAATCCTCATTTAATGAAATTGTAAAATACAAGCAAATCTTACATGACACTTTTATCACCTGCTCATTTGAGATCAAAAGTCTAACTGTACTGCCCTCTAAAAGTTATACCAAATTTTAAATGCATATTAAAATAGTTATTTTTTTTTAAAAAATCTCAGATCAATAGCTGAGCTTTAATCTATTTGAACAAAATAAAACAATGCAGGTGATGGTTTAGTATATTTCAATCTGTTTTATAATACTAAGATACTATTATCATGATTTTATCACTGCTAGAAGTAGAGTAAGGAATAAACTCTTAACTTGAAAACTTAGTCTAAACTTCCCATCACAAAATAATCTACCAAATAACTCCTCCATAAAGAAAAAGGGATTCATTCTTAAATCACTGCTTGAGTTTTATGATGTAAAATAGCACCCACTGTGAACAATTGGATGATTGTAAAAACCTAGTGTATGCATAAGTGTGTGAGTTTTTCAGGCTCAGAGCACTATTACTTTAGCTGGGTGATAAGGGATTACTTTAGCTGTACTCTAATCTCTATTTTGAATTTTCTAATCATACCTCTTACAGTTAAGAAAGATCTGGCATGGCACATTTGGCTCAATGAACTGTTACACTTGTGCCCTCCCTTTAATTAGGCCACCTTGGTTTATTTTAGTTTAGTTTTCTTCCTTATTTATGATCAAAGTGTAGGCTCACTGAGTGGCCTTATACTGATGATTTACAACTAGCTCATAAATGCCCTTTGTCCAGTGAGTTATGGTGGCTGTCCCTCTTGCTGTCCTTGACCTCTTTCTCCCAGGTCACCACTTATTGCTCATCTCAGGCAACCAGTTGAAATTCATTCGTTTAGGTACCTATTGAAAAAGGGAAGCCAGCTTTGAGAGTGTCTACCACGTTCTACCACATCTTGGTTTCAGCATGCCAAAGCCACGAGAAGTAAGGTTTTGTAATGCTTTAGTGAGAGACTTGCTTAGAATGTAGCTAGACTTTGTTAAGCCTAGGGAAATATCAGAAGGACTATATAAGGCAAAATAAAGTAGCTTTCATAATGAAATTAATTGATAAAAAGCCAGTCTGTCAGAAGAGAAGAACCTTGGGAAGAAAAACAGCTTCTAAAGGTCAATACCCAGCGTGCTGTAATCTCTACCATCTGTGTGCAGGCTGGTAAGATTGTGAAACTGTTGTATGTATTCTTTTTCTCTGAAAATAACAGACAAGGGGGAAGAAAGACTGCCCATCAGGGGGCCTGTATGTACTTAGCTAGATAGAAAATGGAAACACTGTATGGTATAAACTTGGGATGACCCTTAATTTTCCTTCCCCTTGACCTACATGGGTCTACAGACAGTTTCAGAAAAAAAGCCAATACCATGGCAAATTGAAATAATTTCATCACCAAATGAAGTGTAATGTAATATTTACAAGGCAGAACCACTAGGCAGTTCAACTTCAGGACTACTTTCAATAATCTGATCCAATATTCTGATGACAGCTAATAGGAACTTTTCGCTAATAGAACTATTTTTAATAGGGAGAAAATATATTCTAAAAAATAAAATGTTTCAATACTTGACTTACGTAACTGTAATCCCTCTGCACATCAACTTTACAGTAAAAATAAAAATAAAGACTTTGGAAAAAAATGGGTTTGGCTTCTCCTTATCTAAGGATCAACACATGTGGTAGAGATATACAATGTCACAATTCTGTTTTATTTTATTTTTCTCTATCTTGCGACAGAAAAGAATGTTAGGACATTTGGAATTGTAATGTTGACAGAGGTATTAAATGTATATCAAATATACAATAGATAATTGTTACTGAAAATAATTCCTTCACACTCACATTTCTTGACTAGTATTTCTATACAAATGGAAAATAAGTTAAAGATGAAAAAGATTTCATATATATACAAAGATTTAATGTACAGATCTGAGTAAATATTATGTAACTTTATTCGATAAATTTACACATATAAGTCTTAAATATTTTTATTAGGATTTTGTGTATTTTACTTAAAGTATAAAATATACTCTGATCCCCCATTGTTATATACAAAGTCAAATGTCTTTCATTATTGTTCTTGGAATTTAAATTTTAAATATATACATATTTATATTCATCTCTGGCTCAATCTAATCTTTTTTATTATTAGGTCAATGTATAGAGGGGTTACAGTTACATTTGTCAGGTATTAGGTTCATTACTTCTCACACATTGATACCCCTTCTCATGTTTCTGTCCCCATTTCCCTCCCTCCATCCCCTCCCAATCATCTTGTTTTCCCCCTTTCCTTTCCTATTTCAAATAAACCAGATAACAACATCAGATACAGTAACAACATGAGATTAACCATAAGGGCAAAAACAGAGAAAAGAAATAACATAGCACATTAAGAACAATAATCACACAAGATAAAGCCCTTGTTTCCATATCCTAAATAAATCTAATCTTTTCTGTCATACTAAGTTCAGCTGTACATCACTTCATCATCTGAAGAGCATGTTTGTTTATTTAATTTATTTATTTTACTTTGCTTTTTTTTTCTCTAATTTTGTTATACTCACAGCATCCAGGAGTTAAATAAATACACTTGTGGCCCCAAAAACCCACAAAGCTTGGGTTCCCTCACCTCACCCAGAGATCTTTGGGTGATCACTGGTGTTAGTTTAACCATAGGAGAGTTGACAGATCTTTATCAAGTGTGTTTATATCTAATCTTCACAGATAAAGATCTGTTTTTCACTCCTGTGATTTCCTTGCTTTGTTTTGGAAATACAAAATAGTTGGTTCTAGTCTATATAACACCTTGTCATTGCTCCAACAGTCTCCCAGGAAAGTAGGATCCATAAAAATCTCACATATAAAAAATAATAACACTTTCCAAATGCCAGTTCATAAAATCTCCACCTCTTTAGGGGAAAGAGGTATTTTATTTGTATTCATTAAGATGAACAAACCAGTCACAAATGCCTTTTTTATGCCTCTTCTGTGTGATGGAACAGCTTACATGCATGAAAAGAAATCATGCTGTTTGCTCCATGAACATATTTAAAGCGCAGGTACCATTGGTTGCTCCATTTTCCTATCATCCTTTGTTATATGCTCTTCTTGCCTTTCTCTTCTTTCTTCCTTTTTCCTTTCCTTCCTCCTTTCCCTCTGTAATCCAAACACTCCCTTACTAAACCATTCATTTGTATCATCTAAAGGCTATGTTGCTGGTTGAAACTTCTATGAGATTACTTTGTTTAGTCTATTTTCTTCTTGTTTTGACATTGTGAGTAACACACTGCTCATCTCAACTAGGTTGTGTTGTTGTGAAGACTGTTTTTGGTCCCCTCCCCACACACACTTGGAAGAAATAATTCTTTAAAACTAGCAAGGAATACCCAATTGGTGAAAATAAAAACACAAAGTGAAAGCTTGTTCCAGAAAAGAAGGAGCAAAGGCAAGGACTGGCTATGTAGACAAAGAATAGTAAACAAATACCTCTCTGCCTTAGTTTGGTGGGAAAGAATGGGCAATTAGCAAATGATACTGTCCGAAGTCTACTCTGAGAGTATTATATGTCACTGTCAATCACTTTGGAATCCACAGGGCAATAATTCTCCATAATAACTGCCAACTCTAGTCAATATATTTGCATCATGTTCCTTTGGAGACTTATGAAAATGCAAATGAAAATTCTCCTAATAATGCTTCTTATTGAATTAGTTCTGCCTAGTGGATATTCTCTTTCTTCAGCACAGCCTTAAAGTAAGAAATCCAATTCCAACTCTGATGGGGCTATTTGCCCATTCTTTGTTTGCATTGATGGCCCATTTCTTCAGAGTTGTGGACCATGGAAATGCAATCTATGATGTGAAACTCGAGAATCTTCCTGGAAAGCAGGCTCCCTGCACAGACACGTATGACTTGGCATATCATTTTTTTTTAACACAGAGGAAAGCATACCCACATCATTTCCTAAGCCAGGTACAGCAGAGACACCTGTGACTTCAGCACTCAGGATGCTCAAGCAAGGAGATTATTAGTTCAAAGCCACCCCAGGCTATACAAGGGGTTCATATCTAAAATTACAAATAAAAAAAAGATGAGAAAGACAAAACAAGCACTTTGGGGAAATGAAATGGACAATGTCTCCCCATCAGTGGTAAGTATCTTCTATGATGACAGTCCTGTGTCCTGCTGTCTTGTTCAGATGCACTGCTCTACTTGTACACACATTTGCTCCACATTCCCCACTTTGGAGAAACACGGCTCTATCTCACTCAATGTTGATGTGGCTATCTCCCTCTACATGGGGTGAATTAGTGATCCCAGCCTGGTTGAGCAGAATATTTTATAACCCTGAGTACAGGTAGAAGCCAAAACTACCCAGTGGTGATTTGTGTATCCTAAATTTGTTGCCCAGAGATGCCTTTCCTCTACAAGGGAGCTCCTCCTCACTATCCATTTTTTTTCTTTTCCCTTGCCCAAAATCTGGGCTCTGTAGAGCATGAGTTCAGTTCAGTAATGCCAGGGCCTCAAGCCTCTGCTTTCCCAACTGCTGGGAACGACATGCACGATACGTAACATACTATTCAAGTACATTTTGTAAGGCATTCCAGTCTATCCTCACCACTGAGGATGGTCACAAGCATATTGGTTTCTTTGGATTTAAGATGGCGACAGTATTTTCTTTTCCCTTTATTTTATAGCTTCACATCTCACAGAAGTCCAAGAGTATACTTTTTAAACAAATTGACTTGGTATAAAGCAGGCCAATACTATTATTTTCTTGGTGCTGGTGGTAACCACTGCTCTTTAGCGTTTTAACCCAAGTCTGACCACTTGAATCATAGATCTTTTCTGGCTTTTTGATGGAATTTTGTAAATGAGAGTCTCATCTTGCCCAGGCTTGCTTCCAACTCTGATTCTCAGATCTCAGATCTTCTGAATAGCTAGGATTACAGGTATGAGATACTGCCTTTAACTTACTATTTGTTTTGTAATTATTTTCAAAGTGATATGCAGAGGGGTTATATAAATCAGATGTTGAATGTATTTCTTTTTGAACAGTGTCCCCATGTACCCCCCCTCCCCCATTTTCTCAGCTTGTTTTCCCTCTCCCTGTGTTCTGTTGTTTTTGCTAGACTTCATCCTACAACCTCTTGGACTCTACATGGATCTCAAGATCATACTATAGGAACCATAGTACAGAAAAGAAAAGGATACACTGACATTTGAGCAGTGAATAATTCAGTGTTTAAGAACCGTCTCTTTAGGGTATGTTGTTGCTTATAATATATTCCTATGTCACAAATACTATGTAGGTTATGCATTTCAGTGAATATGAATTTATAGAAATGAGTGGGCAGGTGAAGGGAAGTGTTGCTGAAAGAGAACATGGGATAAAGCCATCTGGGGGACCAAGTAGAGTAGTGGTAATGCCCCAGAGGAAGGGGTCCCAGACATGATTGCAGCCTCAAAATAAGTCCTGATGGGAGAGAGAGAGTAGTTTACCAAGCAGTATGAATAACAGACAGTTACAGAGACCTCTCAGTTACTCCCCATTGCTATAGGATGGTCTGTGGGTGCCAATTTCTTCCTTGACTTGGTCATATACAGATTTTGCCACTGCTAAAATTAAGGGTGGACCCCCACTCTGGGCCATTAAGACAATGCCACCCACATGCATATGTGCCGATTTGTTTCCTGCCAATTCATGTTGATTGAATCATGTAGGCTTGTGCTAAGCAGAAAGCTCAGGAGGCTGTTCAGTGGAATGTAGCAGAATATGGATGTATTCATGTGTCTGTGACATCCCACAGGAAGACTGGAATTTGGGCTTTCAAATTAACCTGTCCAGGTGCTTCTCAGCAGCTTATAGATTATGCAGATCAATTCAAAATATCCACAGTAATTGCTTTGGTAGTTAAGTTTCTATGAAAATAATAAGTCTGTAAATTGTTGGCAGAAAAAAAATGTCACAGAAATCAAATCATTGGTGTCTAGATAGATTGCCCAGAAAGAGCGCCAAACCAAAATCGAACCCTGCAGATCATGCTGGAACCTGCTGGGTAAATATGAACAAAAGATAAGACTATATTTTTCTAAGGCATCTGGGTGTAAACCTTTCTTCTCCCTTGCCAGAAACCATCGTGTTTATAGGCATGTTTTACTAGAAATCTGCTGCTTCTCACAATGTTTCCTGCACAACTGTCTTAGTAAAACTACATCTGGAAATGACAAGCACACAGTTGTAAATCTGGAAGTTAGTGTGTTGTTGTAATAGCTTGCAGCTACAATATGGCCGTCTTGCTGAACGCCAGAGAGAGTTACAAAGACACAGGCCAGCTGGAGCTACTGAAATGAATGCTATTTTTTTTTCTGAGAGGCTAGAATGGGATTTAAGAGGGTTACAATGTCTCCTGTGAAACTGCTAAATGGACTGAGGGAAATGGAACTGATGGACAAATCAATTATTTCAGAAACTTTGAGTACCAGCTTGGATTGACAAGTGTGATTTGTCAGATGATCTAAACACAGGTAGAGAGCCTTTAAATTGTACTCTTATATATTTAAGCTGGACCTTAGGTCCCAGCTAAAACAAATACCTCCCTAGAGAATGGCCTTCATGTCCCAAGAGCCACAGAATACCATCTTCAAGGGTTAGTTTGAACATCTCAGCAGTTCTAGGTCCTGGATGACTGAAAAAAAAGAAAAAAAGAAAGAAAGCCACCTATATACTCATAAACTATCCCCTATGTTATGATTTAAATGAATCTCCTCCAAAACTCATGTGTTTCAAATTAACATGCAATGTACTAATATTTAAAGATGAGACTTTAAGAGGGGCTGAGCTTCGGGGTGTGCCACTGCCTTGAATTGGTTTGAAGTGCTTTAAAAGAGGTTTCCCACCACATTTCACCATTTTCCACCAGGCGAGAACTCTCTCTCCCTCTCCCACAAATGGCACAGTTATCAAGGCACCTATAGAAGAAGAAAATGCACTAACGTTGTGAGAAATAAATGTCCACTCTGTGGTATTTTCTAAGAGCCATGCAAACAATCTAAGACACTCTATGAGTGTTTCCTTGAGTCTTCTGAATGAATGTAGGATGCCGAAGAATGATTCATCAGTATGGGGTATTACCAGACCCTATCTCAATTAATAAATCTACTACTAGCAAGACAGTAGAGAGAAGCTAAGTAAGAAGTATTTGGGAATTAATAAAAATAAAAGAAAAAATAACGGGTAAATTCTCACCCACTATTGAGATAATTTAGACACCACGGATTGGATCATAAAGTGTATGCATGAAAACACTGTCCTTGAAAACCTGTTAGACTTTGAAGTGCATGTTTAACTTGTGTTTATCAGAAGGTAGGTATTTGAAGTAACTACAATATATTGTACTTTCACCTCTACTCTGTCCTGTCCTGCTCCTTCTTCCTTAGCTCTCCATTCTACCCTTTCTTACTTCCCAGTTTTCTACAACTTCTCCATTCTCACGTCCAAAGAAAACACACAGTCACCTGTCACAGCTTTTCTCTTCTTTTTAATTTTTCTTTATTTTTTTAAAAAACTTTTTATTGTCAGGGTAATATATAGAGGAGTTAGAGTTACATTTACCAGGTGGTAGGTGCATTACTTCTTACATATTGATACCCCTTCTCTTCTATCTCTTCTGTTTCTGTTTCCTCCTTGATTCTAAGTATGTATAAATTCATCCTCCAACAACTGCATAAATGAACTAACTATACAACCCACTGACACTATCAGAAATGGAGGAACAACGGTTTACTAAACAAGTACTCTAGCTGGTGCCAGTGGATCACACTTGTAACTCTGGCTACTCAAGAGGCTGAAATCTGAGGATCATAGTTCAAAACTCTTATCTTCAATTAACCACTAGGAAAAAAAATCCAGAAGGAGATCAAAGTGGCTCAAAGTGGTAGGGCACTAGTCTTGAGGATGAAAGCTCAGAGACAATGCCCAGGCCCTGAGTACAAGCCCCATGACCACCACCAACAACAACAAAAAAAAAGTGTTCTTGTGAGATGCATAATGGTATGGGGGCAATGTCTGAATTTATTGTCATTCCAAGCTTATTGTTTGAGATGAGACCTTGCTGACATTTTTGTCCAGCTGGAATGGCTTTGAACCATAATCCTCTCAATCTCAGTGTTTGCATATTTGGTTATGGGTACATACATTATACCTAACCTTGGATGATTTTTTTGTTGTAGTGAGGACATTTAGTCAGACTATTTCCAAGGTATGATAGCATAACTTTGAGGGTAAAACAGAAAGAAGCATATTTGTTTATGTAAGTTTTTGATTGTGTGTTTCCTAAGGCAGAATTTACTGATGAGACTTGTGGATCAAAGAGTGAGTAGGTTTATAGCTCTTGATAAATAGGAATCCTGGCCATTTCCAAGCCTGATGGTTTGTTTAACCTGACTCCAGACTGTTGTGACTACATGCAGTCAATATTTATTTATGACAATTGTTAACTAAAGGTAATGGAAGTAATTGAAGGGAAATTTAAAAGGGGAAGTAATTTTCTTGAAACTTCTATTTGAAGGAATTACTTTATCCTTGATTAAATTGTATATGAATTTTAATTTGGCTCTTTAGACTATAAAGAACATGCCAGCCCTTGTAAGCCAGCTTTAGAAATGGTTTTCGTTGTTGTTGCAGGGAGTGGACTGGGGTTGTGGACTTCTGTCTCTTCGTCTTCGGTGCATTTCCACTCTCCCCTTTGCTTTGATGGCAGTATCTGTGTCAGGGACACACTCTTCTTTCCTCCTTCCCCAAAGAAGAAGGAAACCTGTGACTTAAAACAACTCTTCCTCTGCTTTCTAAATATCTCTGTGTATGCAAATCTATTCTCTCCAGCAGGGCCCATTTTTTTTTCCCCCAACATCCTAAATTGCATTAGCTCCATCACTCTAAGTCATTTCTGGAGAACACTTGCTGATTGAAGAGAGATGTTTCAGCCAAACCAAGGTGTGAGAATTAAATGCTCACAGGGCTGGAATGCTACCATTCCACTGTGATATAGTGAAGTTTCCATTGAAAAGGAGTTGGGTTATTTTTCTTGTTCCCTGTCCCCCGCTGCCCCATCTTCATTGGACAGAGCTGTAGTCACACTTTACAATGAGATCATCTCACGTAGAGTGCAAGATCCTGAGGAACAGAACTGACATTCCTATTGTGACTCATGTAAATGACAACATCCCAAATTACAAAACAGGAGACTACAAAACAGTAGCTGGGCTCTTGTGCAGCTTCTCAGTGGTGTGTGTGTGTGTGTGTGTGTACCTGTGTCTTTATGAATGGCATTAGGCAGCAATAAGAGCCAAAGTACTTACAACCACAACAACAGAAATAGAAGTTGTGTTTTCAAGATGACCAAGATCATTTTGCCAAAGCCATCCTACATGGATTAGTATTTCTTGAGGAGATGTGCGGTTGAATAACAGTACTCACTGGCATCTTTGTGGAAGGACTTCCCCAGGCTTCCTTGAAGGTGACAAAGCATTGGAATGCCAAGCATGTGGCTTTTTGTAAACGCTTTCCTCAGTTGGAAGGGGTGATCTGTGTTTGAGGTCAAAGGCAAGAACACGCTTTCTCCTTTCTGTTTCCTGTCTCCAAGTGATCAATCATTTCTTTCTCCAGGGAATTGTAGTCCAGGAGCCCATGGTCTGTTTTCCATTGGCTTCTATTATCATTTGCTAATTAGATTACAGCCTAGTATTTACCTTACTCTGGGGCCATCAGACCTTCCTCTGCAATGTTTTTCTGTTAGCTTTACAAATGCAGCAAATCTTGCTTTCTCTTGGCCTGTTTTGTTCAACCCAGCAAAGACAGAAATGTCTTGCTCACATTTGATTTTGGGGAGAGGATTAAAAGAATAAAGCTCACCAGCCAGGGTGGACAAATTGAAGAGACCCTGGTCTCCAATTAACCAGCAAAAAGCCAGAACTAGATCTGTGGCTCAGGTGGTAGTACATCTGGCAAGAACATGAGGCCTTGAGATCATGCACCAGTAACCACACAATAAACAAATAAAAATACATACATACATATACTCACATAAATATGAAGTTAAATTAATCTTACTTATATTCAGGCTTGACATGCCTTTGAAAATACACACTTGGGACATTTTAAACACCTTGTCTTCCCTGGATTTTAAAATACAACTCTTACTTTGAATTTGAATTTGTTTATGGTTAATAAAATTTACTTTCTGACATTCTGACACAGTATCATATTCTACTATGACAGGTAATTTTATGTATCAATCTGTTAAGTTGTTTCATCAAATGTCACTCTAGATGTTGCTGCATGATACAGCGAGGTGATTAACATTTTACACGGTAGAATTTGCGTAAACCAGACTAGTTTACGTACTGTAGGGTGGGCTTTGCCTAAGCAGATGAAGAACTTAAAAGACCAAAAACTAAACAAGGAAAGGAAGTTTTGCCTCCCAACTACAGCATAGAAATTCTGCCAGCATTTTCATGCCTTTGGATTCCAGACAACACATTCACTCATGCTCAGATTTTAGACGTGTGAATCCCCACAACCGCATGAAACAATTACTTAAAATATCTCATTCCTCCCTCTTTCTCTCTGGCTGTCTTGATCTGGTGTGTATGTTCCAAGTATTCTGTTTCTCAGGAAAACCATGATTAACACACCCATTTGGCCGCATTCACCTGCAACCATTTCTAAATCTCAATCCTAAAAATCTTATTTAGAATCAGATCTTCTAAAAGCACCAATCTCCTTTTGTTCCTATTCTAACCTCGGGGATGGATACTTTTACTTTTGGTAAATTAATTGAGTATACTGTACACTGTAAGGGAATAAATGGCAGCCCCACAGCTAGACAAAAAAAAATCTTTCTCAAAGGGGACAAAAACATGAGAAGGTTATCAATGTTCGAGAAGTAATGCACCCACTACCTGATGAATGTAACTGTAACCCCAACATTACCCCAACAATAAAACATAATTAAAAAAAAAAGAAAAAAATCTTTCTCTCCAGCCCAGGGAGAAAAAAGCATCATGGAATTCTTGCCTATAAAATGGCTGAGGTACATTTTCAACAGAGATAGACAGTTCTTTACACAAGCTTTGCATATAGTAGATTTCAATTTAACAAAGGAAGGATGAGTCATAATATTCAAGGTCTATATGTGAAAATACATCCAGGAAAATTAAAAGGTTGGTGGTATTGGCAGAAAATGACACTGATCGAAGTACCCATAAACTGACATGTTGAAACTCCTTTGTCAATGACTTAAAGGGAATTAAAATAATTCTTTAAAAATGTAGCTGCATCGCTCTTGTACTGTTTGTATTTAATAGCCACATATTAAGAATACCACATGCCTTTTGTTCCTTTGGTCTTGACTTGTCTCACTCAACATGATTCGCTCTAGATTCATCCACTTCCCTGTGAATGCCATTATTTTATCTAGTCTGTTGGCTATGTAGAATTCCATTATATGTATATGTATGTATATATATATATCACAGTTTTTTAATCCATTCATATGTAGTAGGGCATCTGGATTGTTTCCATTTCTTGGCTATTGTGAATAGTGCAGAGATGAACATAGCTGAGCAGGTGCCCTTATATTCCGGGTTATGATGTTCAGAATTTGCATATCCAATGCTATGGACATGGTATTGGAAATATAAACACAGATACATCGATATAAAATTTATGACTCCATAGACATAATGTTTTGTTACATAGATTAATATGTATCTATGACATACAAACCTTCAGCCTAATTTTAATTATCTTCTAAAATCTAAGCACCGGTGATTGTATATAGAGATTCCCTTCTTAACACTTATGTGTTAAAACACGTCATTTGAAAAATGATATAAAAATCGATGTTAATAATTTCTTTAAATAAAAAAAAAGCTGAAAAAAATGTAGCTGCAGCTGGGTGCTGTTGACTCATGCTTCTAATCCCAGCTACCCAGAAGGCTGAGATCTCAAGTTCATGATTCAAAGCTGGCCCTTGGAATAAGACTCTTATCTCCAATTAGCTACCAGAAAACTGCAAATCAATGCTATGGCTCAAAGAAGTAGAGTGCTAGCCTTTAGCAAAAGTGTTTAGGGACAGTGCCCAGGCCTCAAATTCAAGCCCCAGGCCCAACAAAAACAACAGCAAAAAATTAATTACAAAAAATCACTGTGGGCATAAAGGAATAGTGAGAGACACTTAAGAACTTTCCCTAGATTTGGAGAAAACATCTTAGTTCATCTGGGTGTGTGCTGCTCACTCACGTAAGTTTCCCAGAACACTAGTACAGCACTCACTCCTACTCTTTTTCCTCCCCTTCATATCCTGTCTTTAGTCACCAGGTGACCAGAAGTGGACTCTTAGAATACTAGAGCAAGCTCAGAAGAGGAAGCTTTCTGTCCCAGAACTTCCAAAAGAGTCTGAGCTTCTCCACCTGAGCCCACAACCAACACAGATTTCAGGATTGGTTGGGAATTTCTTCTTATAATTCCCTGCAGAATCATTCATCTCTGGGAAGCCTTCCAAGGCTCAAGAGACTTTCTACCACAGTCAAAATATAGAATGGGAAGAAGTGAGGAACTGAGCACTGTAACTCTGCTAACAGTTCATTTTTGCCTGCTTTTATTGAGTATGTTAAGTGAATGGGTGTTGAATGTAGAAATATAACAATGTCAATACATTGTACATTATTCTGGTAGAAACTGAATAATGGGTGAAAGAATCACTGCAATGTTTACTCGCACCAAGATTGTAGTTTAGTTGAAAGAGAGGACAGAAAAACCATCTGTGGATGTGGAAAGTTTAAGGTGGTAATCATGTCCTCTCCAGTATCCTTGGCTTCAGGGAACCTGGAGTAAATCACTCATCTGCAAGTGTTGGGAATCGAGTAAGATCTAGAGGGATGGAATATGGACAAGACATGCAGAGCTCGAAAGCCCTTGTGGAGTAGATACAAGGACAGGAGTCTTAGAATTGGAGGCAAGCCAAAGTAGAAGAAATGAATGCCCCCAGAGTAACACACAGCAGATAAAGAGGAAATGGATAAAACTTAATGTATGTAAAAGACAGTGGAAGCTGGGTGCCAGTGGCTCATGCCTGTAATTCTAGCTACTCAGGAGACTGAGATCTGAGGATTGAGGTTTAAAGCCAGCTCAGGCATGAAAGTCTATAAAGACTCTAATCTCCAATTAACCACCAGAAAACCAGAAGTGGCACTGTGACTCAAGTGATAGAACATTAGCCTTGAGCTGAAGAGCTCAGGGACAATGTCCAGGCCCAGATTTTAAGTCCCAGAACCAACAAAGAGAAGCAGCAGCAGCAGCAGAAGAAGAAGCAGAAGCAGAAGCAGGAGGAGGAGGAGGAGGAGGAGGAAGAGGAGGAGGAGGAGGAGGAGGAAGAAGAGGAGGAGGAGGGGGGAGGAGGGGGAGGAGGAGGAGGGGGGCAGGGGAAGGAGGAGGAGGAGGAGAAGGAGATGGAGAAGGAGAAGGAGAAGGAGAAGAAGGAGAAGGAGAAGGAGGAGGAGGAGAAGGAGAAGGAGAAGAAGGAGAAGAAGGAGAAGGAGAAGAAGGAGAAGGAGGAGAAGGAGAAGAAAGAAAGAAAGGAAGAAGGAGGAGGAGGAGGAGGCAGTGGTGGTGAAGGTGAATGTGGTGGTAGAGAGCAGAGTGAGAGGGCTCGAAGGTAGGAACACAGGACCTTAGCCATAAGAACCAATAGATTTTGTTCATGGTCCTCCATGGTTTAAAGAATGTTAGGCTGTAGGCTGTAAAAAGTTTGTTTGGAGGTACTACAGTCCAGTGTCTCTGAACCCTCAGGTATTTTAAGTTCTGAGGACAATAAATCAATTTATTTGATTCTATTAGACATACGGCAGTAAGAACAAATAGGAGAAAGATGTGGAAGAAAATGCCGGTGGAGGACTCCCGGTAAGCAAGAATGGTAGAAACGGAGCACTCACCAACTAAGCAAGTCATAACTTGATTTACACTTCCAACTATATTGGAGCCACAAGCACAGTATTTTAAACTCAACATTGTTATCTATGGTTTTTCATTTACTAGAGGTGGAACTAAACTCTGAGTTTTCTTTACCTGTTTGTTTCTGCTTTACACACACACACACACACACACACACACACGAAGGATAATCATAATCTGGATTCCTCGTCACCTTTCCAGGTAGCTGTTCCATCATTCTCAGGTTCCATAAAAGTAGTTGCCAAATGGCCTCCATTCTCTTTTCAGTAGCACTTTGATAAGCTAGTATTGTTGAGCTGTGTCTCAGCTTTGCTTTGGGATTCCTGTTTTGCTGTTTCCCTGATGCTCCAAGGAGCCCAGATAGTTTTACCATGTGGACTAGGTTCCAAGGAGACATATTCACTAGCCAGTTATCACCTTTCAAGAGTGTGTTTGCCTCTGTGGTTTTCTCTTCCCCAGGAGGAGCCTCATTAGCTGGGTTCACTAATATCCACACATTCTTTATATGACTACCATCTAGTCCAAAGCATTTCCTCTGTCTGTCATGAAGGATCAGTTCCTCTCCCACCACAACTTAGTTATGAACTAATATGGCTATCAATTAAAAAGGAATAGAAAAAGAAAAATATATAAGAAAAGGCCATATATGTGGAAGCAGACGTAAAATTATTGTGCTTTTATAAATCTATCTAAATCTATCTGAACATTTCCTTCTAATATCTATGCTCATCTTACTGCATGTCTTCATACATGCTGATCCCATCATCCATCACCAGAGCCTTTGTTTTGGGCTTGGAGGCATGTTTTCTGATCAAGGATAAGATGGAAAGAACTCACAAATCCTACCAAGAGAAAAACAATGTCTCAACATATTCGGTGTTTCAGTTCTCTGTGCATTATATTATCCCCCCCGCACCACACACAAACACACACAAAGTTATGTTTGGAGTCATCAGCTGATTCTATGTGACTAGGCTGGCATTGTCTCCTGTCATGTCACAGGAGGAACAGGAATGACAACTTGCTAGATATTATATGCTGACAGAGGCTTAGGAAGAACAAAAATTAAGGATGAATGGACTCCAAAATCCATTTCGGGTAACAAGCTTTCAAAATCAGAAAGGCTCACACTTGCTTGCTATGTCTTTGGGTCTTTATTGTGGACCTATGAATCTTACATGTTAGCTAATTGCTCTTGCTTTGCCTCTACTTAATGGAGGTGTCACATGCTAATGTATAATGTCAGATACCGGATTATGAAAGACCAAGAACACTCCCATGTTTGTCAGCCAGGCACCTATCTTTTTACCACATGAGAGTTAAATAACTCCCATATATTTATGATGTTGAAAGCTCTATTCCATGCTGGAGGGTTAAACACATAGTAAGAATGTCTAAATGACAATAATAATGCCACACTCTCTCCTTGAAATGTTAGATACTTTAACCCTACAAGATTTTCAATATATTCCAAGCAAACAAATCTTTAAGCTAGTTTTTTTGTTAACTAAAAATGACACAAATTTAAATTAATAACTAATATAACAATAAAGCTGTAAGAGATAGGATTCATTGGGCATTAAACAGTAGATTCTTTATTTAGGTTAGAAGTGATTATGTGGTAATAGGATAAATGTTCTGCTAAGTGTACAAAAACTAAAATACCCTATATCACAGAGGCACATTACATTTACAGGGCATTAATTTACTTCATTAAGTAATGAAATTATTCTTTTAAAGTGAAATCACAAGGAGAAATCAATTTGCTGAATGGAATGCAAGATATGTTAACCTTGGATTAAAATCAGCATTTGGCATAAGTTCCATTTTATCCAAATTACTTTCCCTTCGCCATTTAAAAAAGGAAGGCTTCTAGAGAAATCCCAAGATAGCTTGGCAAAAATTCAAGCACTCTTCTCTACTAACCTAAGATTTTTCCCTTAGAAGAATCATACCTAAGAGCTACATGCAATAAATAGATCAATTTGTACATAAATACTGCGAAGAGTCAAAATAGCTTTTCACTATATTGAGAAAATTCATTAGACTGAATAGCTATAATTTACAAAGTATTTATTACTATACAAAGGCAATGATTCCAAAAACAGAAAACCTATAGTACTGTTTGGGTCAACGCATTCATTTCATTTGAATACCCAAGAATATATTTTTCTGGTCTAAATAGTCATTGGATGCCCACCGACAAAAAAACCAGGAGCACATTTATAGATATGTTGAAGGCCAAGGCCATAAGCTCAAATCTACCTTTCTACTCTCCAACTCCCCATATGCAATCAATAATTCCATCCTGTTCAGTCAACTGCCAAATCTTATCTCAGGTTTTTTCCACTTCTCTTTGTCTTTACGAGCATCTCAGTCTGAGCCAGCATGCCTGATCTTTGCAAACTGGTTTCCAGTTGAGCTTCCAGATTTCTCCCTTGCCTTATTACAGGCTATGAATCTATTCTTCACATTACACCTAGGCACTCTCTGAAGAATGCAAATCAGAGCAGAACACTTCACCAAGGAAGCCTCTTGTGAGACTCTATGTTACAGTAAACCTGTGTGATACCTGGATTCACTCAGCCTCTCTGTTTCCATCCCACTATTTTCTTCCCTCTCATTATAATGTATCAGATATATCCATGCTGTGTTCTTTTCCTTTCTCCATAATTGTTTCCAAAGAAGGGCGATGGTTCAGGTGACTTGCTGTGTTAGAATGTTTCTTCGAAATTGTTGCAAGAATGCTTTTGCCCAATCAGGTCTTATATTTACTTTTCTTCCTGGAAATATTTTCCTGACCACCCAACATACAACCACCATTGTGATCTGTTTTCTGTTCTCTTTGTGTTGCTGCCATTCTATCCCTAGAGCCAGCACTATGCCTGGCCCTCAGTAGGCCCTCAAATAATATTGAAATTTATAGGTATTCTGATAGACTCAGGAGTAAATTTTTTTTGCCAGTACTAGGGCTTGAACTCAGGGCCTGAGCACTGTCCTTGGATTTTTCTCAAGGCTAGAGCTCTACCACTTGAGCCATAGCACCACTTCTAGCTTTTCTCTATGTATGTGTACTGAGGAATCGAACCCAGGTCTTCGTGCATGCTAGGCAAGCACTCTACTACTAAGCCAAACTCCTAGCCCAGGAGTACATTTTACTATCATTAAGTAATTATACAAAAGAAAGAATTTCATACTATTTCCATAAATGCCATATAATTTTTATATAGTGTATTCAAAACCTATTTGTATAGTCTTAAAAAAGCCCAAGCCCTTAACAAAGACTTTTTTCTATTGGGCCAGTCTTGGTGTTTGAACATAAAGGCCTTGGCACTGTCCCTGAACCATTTTGTGCTCAAGGCTAGCCCTCTAACACTTGAGCCACAGCACCACTTCTGGCTTTTTTCTAGGTCATTTATTAGAGACAAGTCTCATGGACTTTTCTGCCCAGGCTGGCTTTGAAACCTGATCCTCAGATCTCAGCCCCACCGAGTATCTAAGATTACAGGCCTGAACAACTGGTACCCGGCTACCAAAGACCACTTTTAAACAAGCACACCCATTTAGCAATGATGGGTTTGTCAGCCATTTGAGCCATCTCGAGAAGGTTATGATTGCCTGGTGACATTTCCTGAGCTTTTTTGAAGGTGTTCTCAACATTGCTACATTCTTTCATGTGTTACTACTGACAATTTTTATTTTCACCCCATAAAGTATATAAATCAAAAAGTAAGTGGCTCTTATGGATGACAGACACTTTATAAATTTCAGCTTCCTATTTTGAAAAAGAAGATTCCTCTGAGAGTGCATTTAATACTCTCAATAAATTAATGAATTGCCTCAGTTTCTGACAGAATAAATGAAACCCCTCTTAATTTATGCAATTAGTGAAATAGGTTTCTATATGTCTTGCTTCAAGAAGCTAACAACACAAGATTGTAGTGCTAGGAACATTACAATCAACTTGCATTAATGACTCCAAATTTATTCAGTTTCCTTAAAGTTTCTAAATAAAATTTTGTGCAACTGAAAGTTCATATTGAAAAAATGATGAGGAAAAGTATTACTTGAAAAGAGGCAGAGAAAAGGAAAAAAGCAACACACACACAGACACCCCCCCACACACAGGTTTATGATCAATAAAAGAGCCAAGTAGTAGAGTACATATTTGGGGATCAATATGTATATTTCAACTTTACTTAATTAGGAATCTCTGAGTTACTGTTCTTTTCTTCTTTTGTCTCAGCAAGGAAAAATTTACTTCTGCAGAAGTGTGTACCATCAGCCAAGAATATGTCAAGCAAGTACACAGAGCCAGCAGGCTGCCCCCAGCCCCAACCTTCTCCTTGCTATCCCTAAAACACAGGCACTGCTCCTTTACCCAGATTGGTTGAGCTCAAGTTCACAATCTGCACATGATTGGCTATTTTGAATAAGGAAAAATATATTTACATAGGTGACTTTGAAATAGGATTCACAGTACATAAGTAATCTCAAAATACACTCCAGTCCTCAGCTATTGTTTGAGCCACCTGAAGTGGGTCTTAATTTCATTATGAAAATAAACTAGCTTAAGACCAAGCTTTCCATTTAAAAAAACTTCCTTAGCCCAAATAGTTCCTATTTTCCTTAACCAGAGCCAAGTCATCAGGTCCAAGCAGAAAGTTTAAACAATGCACTTTGATAGAAAAGAGGTCTTTCTCACAACATCCTCTTCACTTGCTTTCTATACTTTTCTTCAGACTCTCGTAATGTTAGTCTCAAGATGAATGAATCCCGCTTTAACTAATGGAAACCATTGTACAAATCATGAACATGTTGAAGCCAGCACTTCCTTTTACCCTCGTTATTATTTTTAAAAGTATTTTATTATCTTTAAAAATATTCAAAGGAGTTACCATTCAACTAAGCAGTTGATGAATATGTATCTTGATCAAAGTCACTTCTTCCAAAATTCTCACCCATTCCTCCTTCCCCATCATTCCCTATTTTTGTAGCATATATATTTCATTTTTGATTGCACTTTCCCCCACATTTTCTCTTTATTAGTCTATCTCTCCCTCCCCTGGACCCCATCCCAACCCTTTCAAGTATATGTTTTCTGGTTATTTTGTTAAACTATGGTTTTGCCTTTCTAACGGAATACTCTTTCAGGTTACTCTTGTATCAAGGCTATTGTCAGCATTTCTCCTGCACCCTTGTTTTGTTTTCTTTTCATTTTTTCTTTCATATCACCTGGGACATCCCTCTACAGGTCAGTCTCCTTGCTGGAATGATCCACAAAAAACTGAAATGTTAAGAATCAACGACAGAGAGTGGGTGGACTCATGTAGGTGCCCATAAACTCATAGGACGTGTCAACTCCACAGAGATGTAGGAAGGGAGGAAAGCAGGTTCACCCAGCTGGAAAGCAGTGAGAAGGGCAGAATCTAGGGGTGGTGACTTCTGGAGTCTCAAGAAGCCCCCACTGATCTAACCAGATGGGCTGTTTTAAATATAGAGGCTGTAGAGATTCAGATCTTATGAAACTACAGGGTGAGAAACTCAGCGGGCAAGTAGGAATGGGTCAGACCTGGATGTTGCTGGAGAATGCTTAACCCAGTGTGGTAGGCCTTTAGTATCTTCCTGTCAGTAGAGAAGAAAGCAGTATTTAGTTACTGTTCCTCTCTTCTTTCCTGGTCATTCATATTGTGGAGAATCTCTGTGGCCAGGACATTGCTATTACTGACCCTCTGATACAGCCTCATCTTTACACCAATTCCTGTGCCCTTTCTGCTTTCTCCTCCTCAATTACTATCCTTTCATACTGTTGGTTGAATGCAAAACACATTAGCATTACCTTCTTTAGGTGACTTTTTATGAGCTATTATTCATCTAACAATTAAGTTCAAAGAAGTCAGAGAAAGTGAAAATGAAATAGGAAACAACAAGCCTACCTGTGATTCTGTGTTTGTTTTGTAATTATCATAGTCATTTTCCAAAGAGCTACTATCTAGTCCATATGAGCCTCGAGTCTATACAAATAGATACAATTGACTTCTTTTCCTTTCATCAAATCTAATAATTGAGACTCCACCTGTGTATGGAGGTCATTAAACAATGATACACATTCCTATGCCTGCCCCATTCTCTGCTGTGATATCCAGACTATTCAGACCAGAGACCTGGGTAGTTCTGTGATGTTCAGAGAACAGGGGTCATGGCCTCCATTCCTCACAAACAAAATCCTTGTAAGTATTCTTTCTGCATTTGGTTATGCTCCTTCTAGACAAAAATGAGACTGAAAAGTCTTTGCCAAGTTCCAGCTAGCTCCTGACATTCTTCATAACACAGGAGAAGAGATATAGAACCATGCTGAATCTATCCTATTTTTCACAATCATTCCCAGCTAGTCTCTTGATGTCCTCAAAATTACTCAATGAAATCTCATCTATTTTATTCATCTTTGCAGCACAAGAAATTGAAAGCAGTGTTTCATATTTTCTAGCAAGCATACTACCACCTGAATTACACCCTGAGCCTTTTGTTTGCTTTTTGGGTTTTTGTTTGCACATTGGGGTTCATGTTAACTTTGCATGGGTTGACCTCAGACATTAATCCTTCTATCTCTGTTTCCTGAGTATCTGGGAATAGAGGTATTTATCACCACACTTGACTTTCCTTATTATTATCACCGTCTTCCTCATCATCATCAATTTATGTTTGTAGCAAAGACATGTGATAGAAAATCTAGCACTGAAATGCTCAAATATAAATAGACACCTGGGGGGCCGGGAGTTTGGCCTAGTGGTTGAGTGCTTGCCTAGCATGCACGAAGACCCAGGTTCAATTCCTCTGTACCACATACATAGAAAAAAGCCGGAAGTGGTGCTGAAGCTCAAGTGGTAGAGTTCTAGCCCAGGACTGGCAAAAACAAACAAACAAACAAACACACACCTGGGTCACCACACAAACGAATGTCTCTATAATATCTCATTATTCCTGATTATGGGAATTTTGAGTTGATCATTAAATCCTGTCTTCCTGCTCTGTAGCTGGGGGCTTCTTGCCAATGACAGCTATCTGTTTTCCTCCAGGGAGGGAGGATCTCACCTAGTCAAATCATCTGTACTAGCGTTGGTCTGCCAGGGATGTAAGAACTGCTTGGCAAAGTAGAGGTAGGGTGCCCTCAGCAAAGCCCAGCACAGAGAATAGGCTGCCATACAAGGCTGCAAACAAGTTGTCGAATTTCAGATGCCTTAACTTTTCGATCATTTGTGTTAGGTTGATCTGTTGCTGGACTTACATGATCATTAATAGATATGTGTATACACATATGCATGCATACATATGTATGTGCATACAAATACATGTATCGTGTACCATCACACAGGTGGACACATGACATTCATATCATATACCAAGTAGATCATCATTCCAAAGGATGGACTATGATATTGTCATTTAATACAACAAATTATTATTTTTCCTAAGTCATCTTAGAATTTGTGTCATTGAGTTGACTTTTTCTAAACCAAAATGGATTTTCTGTTCTTAGTAGAGAACAAAACAGTGTTCTGTTGCATCTCATTGAGTCCATGGCCAAGACTCCCTAACTTTTGATAATCATGGACTACATACAGAAGGAAGACATTCTCACAGAGCTTGCAGAAACCTGGCACTAAACACCTCTCCCAAAGAGGTCACTGGGAAGTTCGCCTGGAAAGTGACCACACCAGAATTGGTCAGCACAAAGTAGTCTTTCAAGAGCCTACACATAAAGTCATCTTTCCTTGGAGGTTCTGAATAGGCCTGGTTGTCCTTTGAAGAGCGGGCAAATTCAGTTCAAGGTCTGGTAATGACCTCTTTGCTCTTCTGCTGTTTTCCTTTTCCAGTATCTGGGTTCTGTGCCATCCTGCTGGTGCAGTACAGCCATAGGTATTTATAGTCTCCAGCTTTTCTTTGGATAGAACCAATAAAAAGCCTAAGTAAGAGATGAAGGGAGTACACGGTGATCTGCATATTTAGCCACCAAACTCCCTTCTTAAACTGTCCCCTGGCTTATCTTCAAAGTTCCAGCCTTCCTGCCAGCTTCCATTGGAGTTTCAGGAACAGCCCACTTTCCCATGCTCTGCAACTGAAGCACAGTAGCAATTAATTTATTGAGCTATCTATTTATCACCCACATTTGAGGGTGCTATTCGTTTCCTGTTCTCTGCAGTTCTCAACTTGACATTGGCTGAATGACTGAAACTCCTGAGATACTGCAGAGAGAATGTGAGAGGCTGCTAAGACAGGAGTCTGTCTTCAGGCACAGACTCGATCAAGATGACCTGTGTTTGGCATCACTCAGGTTAATAAACCTGTAGGATATGTTGCATAAATATTTGTTTCTTATTACTATCCAATGTGATTTATGCCTATATTCAGAAGGCCATTGAAGGGCCAAGGAAAGCAATTCATAGTTGTCCACTTAGCTTTTTGATTAAACATCAATTATGGTGAGTGTGACAAGGGGAGAGAAACAAGTAGAAAATAAAGCTGAGTGAAAGGAAGGTTGACCACAGAGTTCTGTTCTTCATTGAATTTGGGAATACTCAAACAATAAGAAAAGCCTCGAAGAGGATGCCACTAACGACCTGTGGAGAAACACTAGCCAAACATTGCAACTAGAATACCCCAACAGCATATATACACTTGTATTTTTTTTTTGTGGGTCATGGGGTTTGAATTAGGCCTGGGTGCTGTCCCTGAGCTCTTCAACTCAAGGCTACCACCCTACCCTTGGGCCTGGGCATTGTCCCTGAGCTCTTCAGGTAAAGGCTACCACCCTATCCTGGAGCCACAGCCCCACTTCCCATTTCCTAGAGGTTAACTGAAGATAAGAGTCCCAGGTCCTTTTGTTCCTGGGCTGGCTTTGAACCTTGATCCTCAGATCTCAACTCCTGAGTATCTAGGATTACAGGCATAAGCCTCTGTGCCTACCTTGTCTGTATTTTTTTTTATTCAATTAAACAGCTACTATGGAGCATGCATCTTCACATCTTTCCCATTCAGTTAGGTTGTGTGTTTTCCCTTTGTAAGCTATGCAATTTATTCTAGTGTATGAGGCAGACTCTAGTACAATAGCACCATGAGAAAGACATACTTATTTGTTCGCTGGACTTGAAGGTGAGTTGATATTGGTAACTGACTCACATGGAGTAGCAAAAGTCAGCAGATGATAGCTCTTTTCCTGAAGAATTGTCTCTGTCTGTCTGTCTGTCTCTATCTCTCTCTCTGTCTCTTTCTTGAAAACGTTTCTGTCCTCTCTCTCCCGCTGTCGGTCTGTTTCTCTCTCTTCCAGACTAGTTGAAGCTCTTCATTATAAAAACATTATCAATGATTTCATTTACATTTCTTAAATGTCTTTAAATCTTTAGATTAAATTAGTTTATGCTTTTCATAGGTAATTTACTCAGGAATTGATCAATTATGAGCTGTAATTGTGGAGAAATGCTGCATTCTTTGCATTTTTCTTTTCTCTGTATATGTGTCGATAATTTCTCCATAAGACTAATTCATCGGGCATCACTGTTACACATCTCAGACAAAAATCTATGTATTTGTTGTTTCTCATTTTAGAATAAGCTTCCAAAGTAGTAGATTAAAAATATTTGGCTATAGGACTGAGAGTTTGGCCTAGTGGTAGAGTGCTTGCCTAGCATGCACAATGACCTGAGTTCAATTCCTCGGTACCACATACATAGAAAAATGCCAGAAGTGGTGCTGTGGCTCAAGTGGTAAATTTCTAACCTTGAGAAAGTCCAAGTACAGTGCTCAGGCTCTGAGTTCAAGCCCAGGAGTGGCAAAAAAGAAAATTTGACTATAAATTTAACATTTTTTTTAAGATCAGGATTTGAACTCAGAGTTTGATTCCTTCACTTATAGGCTTTTGCTTCAGGCTATCAACAGAACCAGTCCTTGAGCCCTGATCAATTAAACTTCCAAAAACAAGTTTCCTTGTGGCGTTAAAATCTACTTGATTAAAATCATTCTGTACATTGAGCTACTTAACTATTTTCCTCTATTCATTAAAATCTTAGATACTTATTAATATTGTAGCGTTGCATCCATTTTGTAGAAAAACAGAGATGTATCATAGTATTATTCTATAATTCATTTTGTTGAAGTGGATCCTGGAAGGGATATCAAAACATGGACCTCTGAGTCTCAGAACAAAATGTCTTATAAGATCCTCTAGTTAATAAGGTAAACTATAACCAAACTATTGCAAGAGCTTCTACCAGCTTGGTGTAGTGACTCATCTATATTAAGTCTGTAATGGTATGGAGGCTAATCCAGGAAGATCATGAGTTTGAGGCCATCTTGTATTTGAGGCCAGAATGAGTCCGTGTCAGTAAATAGAATCACTATATTTGGCAGGCTTAGCACTCCTTTATTATGGCAAGAGTAGTGATTGTAAATCAGGGAGCAAGGGTTGAACAAAGGCTAGAGTTAAAGTCCTATCCTGATAGGCTATGTTGGATCATTTCCTCACTCCATTCAAGTAAAAAATATTTCCTCTTCACTGGTAACTTCATAGTTAAAAGCACTCTGATAACTTGATAACTGTTGCAGAACTGGTTTGTCAGAATTGGTCTTCACCTCATTCCTTTCCTCATGCCCTGGAAGAAGTAACAATACATCTTTTACCATGGTGAACAACAAACAGCCATGCCCTGGCTCTGTGCATATTAACCTGAGTGGAATTTATGATCAATGCCTTGGAAGAAATATTTCAGATTACTAGGCTCAGAAGATTCTAAACGATAGCTGTAAATGTGCCAGAGAATAACTTAGAATGCTTTCGAACTGGAAATTTAAAATGGGTCCTATTTGGTTTTTGTTGTTGTTGTTGTTGTTTTCTCTTCCTACTGATTACAGTCAAGCAGATACAGTCACAGGAGAAAATTCTTCAAGAACTTCAACTTTCCTATGAGAAAGATAAAAACTATAATGTTCTGTTTGCTAAAGAAACCTCTTGTTTTCTCTGTGGCCTTTTGTTCATACTCAGATGAAATCCTCTGTGGAATTCCTGGGAATAAGGGGATGAAGAGCACACAATGGAGCTTTCCACAATGGCTGTTTACCATCCACATTTCCCCAGGTTTAGAAGGAACCAAAGGGAACCTGCTAAGACCTGACTATGTCATTAAGCTAAACATGGAGGGATAAGGGCTCTGTTGAGGTCAAAAGTTCATTAACAGCACCCCATAATTATCTCTTCTTTTGAAGTCCCTTTGCAATGAACTCATATGCTTATGGTGGAACTCTTCACTTCCTTCTTTCTCATACTGAAGTTATTTTTATGCCTGAACTAAAATATAAATAGCTTTTAAGTTATTCATTATCTCCATTTCCCCCATTTTATCTATAGCAGGAGGAAGCTACTGCAGATGTCCATGTGACAGGAATTCACAAATTCAGAACACACATTCACCACTGCTCTTTCGAGATTCATGAAAGATCACCATCACTTTATAATGTGAGAGAAAGAACTCACAAGGTATAGACTGCTTTGATAAATATAAACTTCATTGAGTTAATCAGTTTTTAAGTGTAATGCCATCCAAGATTCTGTCTTCCAAATCAAGCCTTTTTCACAAGATGTGCACAATAATCCATAAATATGATTCAGTACCAAAATTAGGTGTCCGTGCCCTATTTAGAACCAGGATCTCTTTGAGGAAGGGATATGTAATCTGAGATTGCATGCATCTATAATGTTTATATTCTAGTACTTCATGGTCTATATTACATAATCTTTCTTATATATTAGTGCTAATCTTTATGCATGATTTCATTGCCTCTTCTCTTCTTCTTCTTCTTCTTCTTCTTCTTCTTCTTCTTCTTCTTCTTCTTCTTCTTCTCCTCCTCCTTCTTCTTCTTCCTCTCCTTCTCCTCCTCCTCCTTTTCTTTTTCTTTTTTGGTGCTACTGGGGTTTGAGTTCAGGGCCTCATGCTTGCAAGGCAAACATTCTTAACATTTGAATCCCTTTCCTAGCTCTTTTTATGCATAGGTACTTTTCAGATAGAATTTCAAGGCTGTTTTTGGTTAGGTTTCAGACAGCTTCACCCAGACCTAGCCTGAACTAATGTCTTCCTTCCTATGTCTCCTGCATAGGGTAACAGGTGTGGATCACTAGCAAGATGAAATCTTGCTAGCTTTTTGCTCAGGTTGTGTTCAAACCATGATCCTTCCAATTTCTATCTCTTGAGTAGCTGAGATTACAAGTGTGAGCCATTACACCCAATTTTTATGCACAATTTCTTCAATTCTCTTCAATTCTCTCACTGAAATCCATTTAGGATTTAGGGTCTAGCGCATAATCCATTGAGGGGTGAGTGAAATGGTATAGTTAAGTATGAAATTCCACAGGTGTGAGAGCAAAACATCCAATGACTTTGAGCACTTGGAAAAACCTTGCTTCTTCCCCTGTACCAGGTGTAGAAATGTAGGGCCTTACAGCAAGCAACTGACAAGGCCAGTTATATACCATATGGGCAAACAAGCCAAGTGAGGGCTAAGAACTAGTCTCCAAGCACATATGTCCCATAAGAAGAAGGTATAACAATCCTAATAATTCTATGACTTGATCTTGATCTGATCTGATCATAGCTTCATTGGACTACATAGGCAGACATCTAACAATGGATGTCTTAGAATACAAGAGATAACTTTAGGCAGTGCCAGACTCTTATTTAAGCTGTGTAGGGTCCTGATTTGGGGTCTACCACACCTATATTTTATACAATCATAGCAGTCATAGATTATAGAACAGCTAGGAACAGCTAACGGTTATTTGGTGTTCAGAATATTGCTTATAGATTCAGCCCCAAAGATGAAAGTTAGCAGAGGGAAGAATAGTTGAATGACACTTAGTTATGGGGAAATGACTTCTAAGACTTCATTTATCTAGGATGGATTAACTAAAGGTTGAGGATAATGCGGCATATGTGATCTCAGTGCTTAAGTAAGGAAAAGCTTGCCTCTCAGTTTTAGTTCTCTATATTCCAATCCTATATGATTTCTTAATACTTCATGTCAGCACAGTGTTAACATCCTTAGGTGAATCTTTAGGTCACCAGCAAGCGACTTCTAAATCACCTTGTCTACATAACATGGCATCTCCCAAGCAGTTAACGACTCAGCTAATTCCTATACTTTCCAAAAAGGCCTTGGTGAATGAAACCTATAGGTTAACACTTGCATAGGGGTAGTCGTTTTATGACAAATTGAAAACAACACACAGAAATAATATGTGAGTTGCCACAGCAAAATGAATTTCAACCTAAGAATACATTGAGACCTCAAGCATTTCTAATCATAATCATGAAACCTTGGGGGTTTTTTTCCACCCCTAAAGTAATCTTCTACTTGCCATGTATGACAAACTAGTATTTCTTCTAAATAGGTTCTTAAAAAATACTTGTAGTTGTTCAAAGGAGTTATCATTTAACAAAGCAGTTGATGTATATAATGCATTGTGATCAGTGTCACCAATTTCAACATAATCATCCTCTCCTGACCCACTCAATCCTTCCCCACTTTTCATAATTTTATAGTGTATACACTGAGTTCCCGATGGCATTCTCCCCATCATTTCCTGTTCATTTGTGTATCCTTCTCCCCTGAGCCCCACTCCAGCTCTTGCAAGTTCCCATTTTCTGGTGCTTATTTTTTTGTCAGTCATAGAGCTTGTACTCTGGGCCTGGGTGTTGTCCCTGAGCTCTTCAGCTCAAAGCTGCGGCCCTATCCCTTGAGCCACAGCACCACCCTCAGGTTTCTAGTGGTTGATTGGAGATAAGAGTTTCACAGTCTTTAGTGCCCAGGCTGGCTTTGAACCTTGATCCTCAGATCTCAGCCTCCTGAGTAGGTAAGATTACAGGTGTGAGCCATTGTGCCCGGCTCCTGGTACTTATTTTGTTGGACTTTGACTCTGCCTTTCTAGGAAATAAAGCCCTTTGAGTTCTCTCTTGAATCTACCGTATTGAATATATTTGTAACCACTTGTATGTCAACCAACTCACCAAAATCCCAACATAATGTTTCAATGAGATTAAAGAAATCCAAAAATTCATATGGAACCATAAATGACCCCAGATAGCATAAGCAATCATTTGCATGTAAAGTAATAACATGTAGAGGTATAACAATACTAGTCATGAAAACTGGTTGGCCCTGGCACAAAAACAGGCCTGAGGACCAATGGAACAGAATAGAAGACCCAGAAATAAACTCACTGACCTTGAGTCATCTAAAATTCATCCAGGGAGCCAAGAGTAGAGGCTGAAAGAAAAACAGCCTCTTCAATAGATGGTGCTGGGAAAATTGGATATTTACATGCAGAAAACTGAAACTAGAGCATTAATTCAAGCTGGATTAGAGACCTCAACAAAAGGCCTGAAACAAAAGGTATCTGAAACTATTGCAGGAAAGAGTAGGGGAAGCATTAGCGTTCCTTGGCATAGGTGGAAACTTTCTGAATAGGAAGTGAAAATGACAAGTATATACAAGAAGAAATGCTCAAAATCTCTGGCCATAAACAAAGTCAAATGAAAGCAACAGTGATAGTGCATCTCACGTCAGTTAGAATGACCATTATCTAGAAAACAGTAACAGAGGCCAGTGAGAATGTGTTCCAAAGGGAATCCTATTAAGTTGATTCTTTTATTTTTTAATTTGTAGATTCTAAATAAACTCTTTTATGTAGACATCATCAGGTTAAATTTCCCTAGAGAAAAAAGTATAATAGAAATATTTACAATATTAGAATTTTTAATGAATCTCCGTGCTAACCTAATTTAAAAAGGTCAATTAAACAAGGCACCAAACCTTTAGTAACTCAGAATACAGACATTATCTGACATGTAACCAAAATACAGATTCCCCAAACACAATCTAGCTTCTTTAACTTTCAAGTGCTAAACTGAATCTCACAATAATTCATCTGTAGATAGATTTCTTCCATGGATAGCCTCAGGTGGATCAGTTCAAAGGTCTCTTTTATGTATTTGCCACCCAGTTGTTATTCTAACTCCGCTCTGTCAATTCAGTCTTGATTTTAGCATCCAGTTATGATCACATTTAGTCAATGCCCTTTTGAAGAAAGCAGCCAAATAAAATAGTTCTCCATGATTTCAGAAAGTTTCCATTTCCAAATGAAATGATTCTCAACACTCATCACATGGAGATATAATAAAAATATACAAAATACGTATATACGTTTGTGTGTGTGTGTGTGTGTGTGTGTGTGTGTGTGTGTGTATCTGTGGAAGTAATAGCTATTTAGATAGGTAGGTAGGTACACAGACAGACAGATAGATGTCACTTCCAAGACAAAAATATACTTGATAAAAGATTAGATCTTAGAGTCTATATTTTAACAAGTACACATCAGTGAATTTTCCAAATATGGTCTGTAGAATATCTTTGGAAATATTCATACCTTGTGGAACAAATGACATACCATCTACCCTCCAAACTGACTCCACGTCTTCTACTTGCACAATGATGGTATCAGACTAATTTGTATAGTCTCATGTGATGTGATTCTAAGACCAAACGATTCTTCAGCTTTCTCTATTGCTTTGTGAGTTATCTTTGCAGTTACATAGAGTCACAAATATCCTGAAAGTGCATCACCTTCAATTTCTTCTTTCCAACTCACATTAAAGATTCAGATCATATGTATTTGAAACCTAATCTTCATAATTATGTGCTTCTCTTGATCTAAGGATTTTATTTACTGCATTTTCTGTGTCTCAACAGAATTGATTATTGGACATATCTTTCCTGATTGCCTCTGGAAGCTGATTGCTATGTACTGGGCAGAGTTGAATGGGCTAAGGATTTCAGGGAGGTTAACTGTGTAACAGCATTAACAAGTTTGTGAGAGAAGGTCCCAGAGGGAAAAGAGATTTTCATTTTTCGAAACCAGAAGATCGATGTAAATGGAACATGAGCAAGATTTCCAGCATTCAACGTATTATTATTACTAATATATTATTGTAGAAAAGATGAAGAGTAGACTTTTAGGTGGCCATTTTCTACCTCTTGAACATGTAACAGAAATACATGGAAAATAAGCTTATTCATTTCAGACCCAACCACAGTCAGTATGAAGAATTGAATGAATTATGCCCTAAGGAGCTTTATCAAGCCTGCTCTTTTTCCTTCAGGTGAAAGTTCTGCCCTCTAGGCAGGAGGGTCAAGCATCACAAATGGGTGTGAAATCCGCTCCTATCTATTCGGAAGAGTCTGTCCAGGCTCAATGCATTTGAAATTCAGGCTCTTCCTACTTAGAGGAAAATTTTTCAGTGGGTTCAGTGGTTGCTGTGCTTTTTGAACTTATTAGTCCATTTTCTTGGCAGGTTCAGCATCTTGCATTAGCCTTTAAGACTTAAAAAGGCAGGATCTCAAACCTGTAAGGAAATTACTCTGCTATAATATCTGTGTGTCTCCAAAAGAGGCAACTACTCTGAGGAGTTTCCTCGCATAACCAGTTGTCCAGAATTCCTATGACCTGAAAATAACTCAAATCTTCCTATATCCCAAGAAGGGTTTTTAAGTTGACAAAGATCTCTCTGGGATCTCTATGTTGATGTGCCCATGCAAAAATAGGGTCAACATGATTTTGAACTATTTATGTGCTATTGGTAACTACCCCTCACCAAATATTATAGACAGATACGCTGAGAAAATCCATTGCTTCTCAAACTGGATCATTCATAGCTGCAAAATTACTTGGTGTGATGGCAGGGACGTATTTACCTGTGTGGGATTTTAGCATGAACATTTTAGAAACAGCAAATTGGCTTGATAAATTATAAAGGAAAATTTTATGATTACACTCAAATGTTAGAAAGTATGGCCAAAAAAAAAATCATAGTATTTTGCAACGCTTAAAATCCATCCCAAGGAAAACTTGTGTTTGCGTTGACCTGTCTAGCCTTGTTCCCTTAGAAATATGATTACTTTCTTTTCTTTTGTCAATCAGGATATGAGTTTGGGTTAGGAACACAGTACAAAGCTCATTTTGAAGAAAGAGAGAAACTAGAGAGAGAGAGCAAGAGAGTGAGAGAGAGAGAGAGCAAGAGAGTGAGAGAGCGAGAGAGCGAGAGGGAGGGAGAGAGAGAGAGAGAGAGAGAGAGAGAGAGAGAGAGAGAGAGAGAGAGAGAGAGAGATGATGGGGGGGGGAGGGAGGGAGGGAAGGAGGCAGGGAGAGAAAGAGAGAGATGATTTGTTCGAGGAGCAATGAGCTGTGTTGGAAATAGCTACAATTCTTCTGTGTGCTCCTAACTTGTACCATGATTCCTTCAGTCTCCTTTCTTACATCACAAGTTCCGTGAGAGTCATTGCTTCAGATTCATTACAAAATTTGGATAAAGTAATCCCCGTCATAAATAAGTGAGACTGATATATTTTTTAAAAATATAAACAATTGATATGTCTTGTCCTTTTCATAGGTGAAGGGAGAGGCAGACTGTGAGAATGAATATGACAGTTCTTAAGTGTTTGTGTGTGTGTGTGTGTGTGTGTGTGTTTGCCATTGTACATTTATATAAATAAATGTTAGTTAGGCTATGCTTCAGAGCTTTCCAGCAGAAATGCATCAGAATGAAAGAAAGATAGCACAAAATGGGAAATTCAAAGTGCTGAATATATATTTCCCTATCTTGCAATTTCGTGCAATAGAATCGTAGTTGTTATAACCCCAATGTTGCCTACCTAACCTCGGCCTTTTCCTTGAAGAATAAAGTCATGTCTTCTTAAGTGTTTCCATCATTCATGTAAAAATACAGCTAAACATCTTTCCACTTGCAGCTGCTTGAAGTAACGGATTATGCCTTTGAACTTGGCAGTAAACTTCACGGTCCTGGTATAAATATCAAACTTGTCAAACTTGCTTTCCAAGGAAGCCTCTTAATGAAAGGCTTATCTGTTGGTGGAGTACGTTAATGCCTCCGCTTTGCCTCAAAGCTCAATTCTGAGAAATTTAGTTTCTAGAGAAGGTCCTGCCAGCTATCAGGGTCATCTTTGGCCAGGCCCAAAGGTTGCTCTCACTGAAGTTTGGCGCAGGCCACTTTCACCAAAGTCTCATGCTTTACCCACGCCCCTCTCTGCTTCCCCCTTGTCTTTGAATCAGGGCATCAGAGGATCAAAGGGCTCCACGTGCAGAAGGGACCCCAGAACGAAATCAGGGAAGGTGTGAGAGCATTTCCCTGGGGACCTGCCTGGTAGCTAATATTGGCTGGCACATAGTTAAATCACACCCAGGCAGGCACAGAGACAATGTAAAAGGGGCCAGGGTCTGTGTCTCTGAGTCTGAATTATAAGGGGACTTAGCTAGCACTTACCTCCTATCTTAGAAATAACGGGTACACAGAGAGAAGTGAAATTCTGAAGCAATGTATTTGTGACATAGTAACAGATACAGCAGAATCACTTTTGAAGTATCAAATTTCTGAAGGTAAAGGAATATTTTCTTAAAGACGATTTCCATCCGAAATCATAGTAATCAAAACAAGAACAGCTTGAGAAGGGCTACTGCTCTATTCTCTGCAAATTTCGATGCCTAAATCATGTTCTCATAGCAAAAAGCTTGTTTCGTTCTCAGACCTATTGTTAAATTCTTAACAAGTCTTGTTAGGTTCTGACCACTTGGGTCATATGAAGAGCCGGCCGTGCAAAGATCAGTGTCTGTTTTCTCCTTAGGTAGTTAAGGAATGATTTTTCTAATGAGAACCTTCTGGCCTTCTTTAGACAAAAACTTTGTGATCTCAAGTTTCCACAGTATGCCCTAGAGATAGCCTGTGGGTTTTAATGTGTACCATGGTGCAGACAAAATGAGAAACAGGGAACAATACTGATCCTCAGAGCAGCCCCTGTGAACAAATATTTCTACCTGGTTTGCCTAATAAAGACACCAGGCCTGTTTCTCTCTCTCTCTCTCTCTCTCTCTCTCTCTCTCTCTCTCTCTCTCTCTCTCTCTCTCTCTCTCTCTCTCTCTCTCTCTCTCCCACTACTAGATCTATGGCAGCTGTATTGTAGTTAAATTTGAAAATACTCATCTGGCATCTTTGTATGGTGGTACTATAATGTTTATAAAGCCCGTGGTGCTAGTTTGAAAGTGACATGCACTGAGATGCACTGTGGAGGGGGAAAATAATGAACAAAATGCATTACCAAATGCAAATACCCAGAGTAACCACATTCATATGAGTCTTGTATTTGTTCCAATAAAACTATAGTGCCAGATGTGAAATTGACCTATAAAATTTTCCCTCCACTTTACTATGCACTATCACTGTTATCAAATACCTGTGTAGAGCTGGCATCTTTCTTTAAAGATAGGTTTTTAAAGGTATAGTATCATTAGACACTATGTTGAAAATGAACTATGCAACTTACTGTTGGGGATGGAAAGGAAACAAATGGGAGAGAGTGAGGGGAGACTTGACACTGTCCTAAAAGAAAAATACTCATTACCTGACCATGTAACTGTAACTACTCTGTACCACTTTATAATAACCATAAAATATGTCAAAAGTATAAAATTCATACAATATACAAATAGTTATTGTACTCTATATGCTAATATATAACATACAGGGTATTGCATTGTATACTGTATATAATTATATATGCATTTGGATATACACATGTACATATACTTGTAAGTGTACATTTTATATGCATGCACATATGTATGTGTACATATATTCATTGCAAAAAAACCAATTAACTGAGAAAACTATAACTTTTAATCTCAATATGACTTACCTTGTATCATATTAATTGAATCCCACAAAACTTAGGACTTTGAGATTTGTTTCCCTGGATGGTTGCAACTCATTACTCTTGAAAGAGAATTAATATTTCATAGAAAGTTCTACAGTGTTCCAGCTAACATGCATTGTCATTTCTTCAGACTGAACTACTTTGATTTTCCTCAGAGTCCTCACCTGTGAATCAGGAGAGTTGATTTCATTTCTCCCACATAAGGACAAGCACAGATGACCCGAGAAGCAAGCATAGGATAAACAGGTCCCTCAACCCTCATATAGACACTTACTTTATCTAGCAGGAACATGGGAAGCAAACTGGTACAGAATCAATAGAACCTTTAGCCAAAGAAGATATGTTCCAAATTAACCTTGACGCTGTGAGCTAAGGAATAGGGAAAATTCTCCTTCAGTAAATTACTTATGCATCTCTCTCTGGGTGCCTGAAGCTAGTCCTTGAACTTCTCAGTTAAACGTGTTGGTAGATCCCTTTCTTTACCTAAGCCAATATATGTTGTTAAAGTTTTCTCTTTTTCAATTTAAGTGTCAGTGGGAATATCTTCATTTAAGAGGCCTCAGACAGTTTTCTCACAATAATCTGTGAGTCAAATATTACCTACCTTTATCAGAATATCTAGGTATCTAAAGTTCAGACAAGAACAGTTAACTCACTTGCTTAAGACCACACAATTAGCAAGTCATAAGAGTAAGATTTGTTGGTGTAATTCCATAACCTACATTCTTGATATATGTAAACCTAGGGCTTAAAATGTGTCCTTAAATGTAAATATCTCTGCAAGGAGAAATAATTTATGCAAGTTATAAATAATTTAAATCTCAATTAAATGGAAGAGCTAAGTGTACTTTTAGTTTGAAATGAACTTCAAAGGAAGGGAAATGTGAAAGGGGGCCAGATGTGTGTCTGTGCTGATAAGAAACACTTGGAGAAAGCAATTATTAGGAGCTGACAGTCATTATGGCTACATCTATGAACTTGCTTAATTTTCCACCAAACTCCAGGAGATAGATATTCTTCTTATTCCAAGCACAGAGTTGAGAAAAACCAAGGGATAAAGAAGTAAATAATATATCCAGACTTACCTGGTTGTTAGATGGACACATTCTGTTCTTCCCATCAGGTACCCAAGAAATTAGGGGAAAACATGTGCTATTTGTGCTAACAAACACTTGTTAATGTCTTCTTTTTAAAATATATATTTATTACCTTTATGTAGTTGTACAAAGAAGTTGCTATTCTTCAAAACAGTGTATGACTAAGATCCTTTCCTGGTCAATGTCACCCCCCAAACCCCACCATCCTTCTCCCCATCCCTCCCAGACCTACTTATTTCCATAAATATTTCTTAATTTTGTAGGCTATGCATTAAATTTTAGGATTGTATTCTCTCCCACTCTCTTTTCTCTTTGGTGTTCTTATTGTCCTACAGGCTTGGAAACAGGGTTTGTGTAAAAAAAAGGACAGGCACACAATTTCATCTCTGACACTTTAAGGAAAATTTGCTGCTTCATAGAAATAGAAGATGGAGTATCATGTTCTACTGTGATACCTAGGTGAATAGAAATATTTTAGATAATCTGGATCACAGAAGCTCTCGTTACTAACAAGTTCATCTAGGATACTCCTAAATTGTAAGTTCTTTATATTTTAGATAAAAAGAAGTATCATAGACCTGTATTACAGACTAAACAAAAGTCATTGATAATTTCAAAGTGCTACAGGATGTATAATTTTAATATTATATAATTTTTAATATAATTGTATGAGAATTTAGGTAAGTTTTGAAAATATAAGTGACAAAAATGGGCTATGGAAAGATGTATTTATAAGTGACACACCTGTACTATGGTCCTCAAAACTTGTGGGCTCATTGATAAGAGAAGGGGAAGAGGTCACCTAAAGTGCTTCCCTTTAAGCAGTATGGTTTCCGGTGGCCTTGTTCTCGGTCCATTTTCAATGGCCTGTGGCGTTTAGACAGGTAAAAAAAGATCTTTGTCTAAACTGAGTCTTTAGATGATCCTGCATGACCCTACCCTAATTTTCCAGTGACACTGAACTGACTTCTCTTTTGTGGGCAAGGTCAGGCTGAGATCTTAAAAGAAGATAAAAGAGAGGCTGAAGAAACGAAGAGCCTGGACCTCTTTCAAAGCCCTGCCATAAAGCTACCTCCAAGCACCAAGAATAATACCACATTATAAATGCTTAGGACTTTCAAGTCTTTTATGTAAAAATAGTAACTTTAGAGGTGCTTATACATTATTTTTTAGCCAGCTGTACCAGTGTCCTTCTTATCAGGGCTCAGCTCTGACCCTCACTTCCCTCAATGTGACCAAAATAAACCCAGACTGGTCCAATTCACTGGTTTATGAAAATGTTTATATGTTTAGTTTTGGTACCCTAACGCTATGACTATACTACGTAGGCAGAAAATGAAAAAAAAATACTGAAACTTTAAAAAAAATCCATTTAATGATTATTTTGAAATGAAAAGTCAAGTTTTCTAGAAATCTCTTTCTAAGAATTTTGAATTATGTCATAGATTTGACACTGTGGTTTTTTGCCCTGAGCAATATTTTTTTACATGTGACAGAAGGGCTGGGAGTTTAGCCTAGTGATAGTGTACTTGCTTAGCATGCAATAAGACCCAGGTTCAATTCCTCGTACCAAATACATAGAAAAAAGCCAGAAATGGTGCTGAGGCTCAAGTGGTAGAGCTCTAGCCTTGAGAAAGCCCAAGGACAGTGCTCAGCCCTGAGTTCAAGGCCAAGGACTGGCAAAAAAAACCGTGATGGAAATACATTTCAAAGTTCACAATTTATGAATATGATTCATTCATGTTTAAAACAATGAATAAAGATGAAGATTTTTGAATCCAATTGCAAGTATTTTTTATTAAACAGTATACTTACATAGTCTTTCTTATGTTCACAATATGAATTTTGTTCCCCAAAATGCCATTTTCATGTCACTTAGCATGTGTAGAATGGATTTTTTGTTTTATATAATAATAATAATACTAACTATTAGTAGTAGGAGGCGTAGTAGTCCCCCTACTGGAGCTTGAGCGGTTAATTACTCTCATTCGTCCATTTTGCTCAAGGCTGGTGCTTTACTATTTGAGCTACACCTTACTGCTGGCTTTTTGGTCACTAACTGGAGGTAAGTGACTCACAGACTTTTCTGCCAGGGATTGGCTTTGAAACATGGACTTCCATCTCAACCTCCTTTAATAGCTAGAATTATAACTCTGAAGCCCCAGAGCTCAGCTACAGTGGATTTTAAATGTTTCGTGATATGTCTAATTCCATGCTACTTTTATTTCATCTTCTTCCTAACTAGTTCTCATAGCCTATACAGGAACAAAATATCTTTATGCTACCAAATTTTGGTGTGCGATAGATATACATTTGTAAATATATTACCCCTTCACAAACTGTACTGCTGGGTAGAATTCAGAAATAATAGAAGAACAGCCATAAGTACTCAAATGATACTTCATGAATTTTGCTGTCCATATATTGGTTCTCCTTCATTTATGTGGATAATGGGGAACTGGCCACAACTGCATTCAGTTCAGTGATGCTGAATAGAATCTTTGGTTTGAGGTCATTAGCTGACTATGTCTTGTTGGCATTATGAATTCTTTTGTCTTGTTACAAGGGGTTTCTTAGAATTTACAAAAGTCTTCCTTCTTTTCTATTTGAATTTAAGTATTAGCCTAATACCCTTAGAAAAATCAAGATTAATAAAGCTCTGCCTTACATAAGATAAATCAAGCAAGGATAATTATATTCATTTTAATAATTTGCCATTATAATAGCCTTCCATCAAAGAAATCAAAAGTTGTTAGATTTGATTACTAATAAGTATCTCTAACTAATACATGTCATATAACAAAGGTAATTTACTTTAAAAATCAATTCTTTACTGTGAAACAATTCTGGAATATAAAAGCAAATAGTACGACAAAGAAACTATATCCTTGGAATAGTTCCCACTGCCTATATTTTGGTTAGGAGACTATTTCTGTGCTCTTCTATTTAGCCTTTCTTTGATACTTTGGAATTTATCTTCAATTATGAAATTATAAATCAGCTTAATAACAGTTTTCTGAGAAAAACATATACTAAATATCTACTATTAATGTACTACCAAGAATAAATATCTATCTTCATAATTACATAATCTATTTTCTTCTTCTTTACAAAGCTTAAGTCTAATAGTTCAGCATCATTGTATTAATAGCCTCAAAATAACAACCTATGTTCTTTACCTTCCTATCTTTAAGAAAAATGAAAGTATGAAGATAAATATTCTGCATTTATATTTAGTAAATGTATTCTATTCTTAGATTTCTTTTCTCAATTACATACTTTTGGAAGGTATCTAAGCTCTCTAATATCAGACAGAAGATATGGACAGATGTCCGAGACCTTTATATTCTTAAAAAGAATATATATCTTTTCATTTTGATACTAAATGCTAGTACAATTTTAAGAGGAAATTTTATCTGGAAAAAATGTATTTAAATTATTCTGTGAACATTTAACTTCGTATGGAGCCATTATTGCCAAAAATCTAATTAAGGTGACAGAGAAAGACAGTCATCTCTCTACACAGCTTATCCCAAGCACATTAGATAAAAATCTCACTGTTACACCGTGATTCCTGCCTTATACTGAGAGTCACCCGCAACCCAGTACCAATACTAAAAGGAATCAAAACAACTTTTACCTTATATCCTAGCACTTTCTTTGCGAAAATTTCCTGAATTCCTAACTTATTTCCTATTCCAAATTCCATGAATGTATCCTTTGGCCAAGGAATTTCTCCCTTAGCATCCCCTGGTTCATTTTATTTCATGGTTATTTATTCATCCGCCTTGCTTATTTGACAAGATCGTAATTATTGAAGCATGCACAGAGAACTGTGCCTTTCTATCTATCCAAACTTAGCTTGGCTTTCTGTGTCAATGAATTTCTGTGGGAATGTCATCAATATTTGTCCAGTTAACTAATATAGATACTATTTCTAATTATGTTTTTGGGATTAGTTATATTGTAGTGTTACCAGTTCTGATATCTTGCTAACCTAAAGAAGTTATGAAGTTGATGGGGAAAACCATTCAAGAACTCAGAGAAAAAAAAAAAGAGAAAAAAAAAGAACTCAGAGAATGGGCATCAAGTAGGAAGGAATGACTAGCAGTTCGCTGAATGTGTATATTGCACCATAGAAAGGCAAAGGACTTATGGAGACAGGCGTGTCTATTCCTTTCCTTCTCCCAGCAGTCTGCTAGTTCTTCCTTTGCTCTCTCATATTTTGTTCTTCTCATTCTCTGCTATTCTATTGATTTGACATGCATTGGTCACCCACTGAAAGTTCTCTTTCAGTTGGTTTTGGAAACCAGATCTATGGAGATCATACAGGAGTGTCAATAGATTATATGCTGTAGACCCAAAGTGCCCAGGTTCAAATCCAGGCTATTAGCTGTACAAATAATGGTACCTCCTTTCCAGCTATTGTGAAGACTGAACAAAGATGGAAAAGCTTTTAACAGAATCTGTTCAGAGTTAGCTCTTCTAATTGACCTATTACTGCAAATTCTCCTGCAAATTTAGACAATCCCTAGGGCAGGGAGGGGCAAAGACTTGAACTTCGTAGATGCCTGCCTGAGATTGTAACACTGGATTACCAGATACCCATTACTTTTATAGATGTTGCCTAAAAGTGAAGAAAAGGCAATACCTGTTCTTAGGTAGAAATGGCAATATGAGGTAGAAATTAGGGTGAGTCACAGAAATGTATTTTTAATTTATATGTGTTATCTGTATCAGGTCAATTATAAAAACGACCATAGCTACTACATATCTCATTACAATAGAGAACAGCAAAACCTTAATTGGGAACGAAGCAGACGGTTCCTGTGTGGTATTGAACCTTTCTGATTATGTGTATCCTTGCCCAAACCAAATAAGACTAGGGTGAGTCATGACACAAGTGACTCAAGTAGAGGGAACCCCCTTTATTTTGTCATGGAGAGAGAAAGAGCTGGCAATCCAGTAATGACCACTGTCAGCAGAGGTGGAGGTGATACTCAGTGAGGCCTAGAAAGGTATTATGGCTGAAAGGGAAGGATGACCCTAGATCACTAAGGAGCTTGTACAGCTGGGTTTGAGATCTGGAACTGAAATGAGGCATCACGAAAGAATCCTAATAGAACCTACAAAGTTACTGACTTTAAATGTCATAGTTTCCTAATGGAAAACTTAGTACTCTCTCTCTTCCCTGACACCCCCCCGCCTCACAAAGATACACTCATTTGGTAGAAAATTGTATAAAAGAGAAATAAAGTGAGATGCCGGTGGCACATTCCTATAATCCTAGCTATTCAGAAGGCTGGAATATCTGAAATGTGGTTCAAATCCAACTTCATCAGATACAGCTGACTCTCTTTTTTCTTTCTTTCTTTCTTTCTTTCTTTCTTTCTTTCTTTCTTTCTTTCTTTCTTTCTTTCTTTTGTTCTTTTGCTTCCGAGATGACATGACTCCTATATATTTATTTTTATTTTTTTATTTTATTGTTGGGGTGATGTACAGAGGGGTTATAGTTACATTCTTCAAGTAGTGGATCCATCACTTCTTGAACATTGATACCCCTTCCCATGTTTTTCTCCCACTTTCCCTTCCCCACCCCCTCCCACCCATCTTGTTTTTCCCTTACCTTCCCCTTTTCAAATAAATAATAAATGTATATACAGTATGACATTTAGATACAGTAACAACATGAGATAAACCATAAGGGGAAGACAAAAGAAATAGCATAGTACATTAAGAACAACAATCACAAAGATAGACCTCTTGTTTCCATATCCTGGAGTTCATTATGCTTAGCCTCATCCTATATGGCCATATATACATAGCTTTTGAGCTATTATGATCCTTTGTTAGGAGAATCCTAGACATATACTAATTATTACAAATGAGGGAAACCATGGAGCCTATGTTTCTTTGGGTCTGGCTTACTTCATTTCATATGATTTTTCCTTACAAATGGGACAGTCTTTCTGATGGCAGCAGAGAATTCCTTCAGTAGATGAATGTATCATGAAGATGTGGTATATTTATATCTGATTCTTACATCCAATTAACCAGCAAAAAGGAGGAAGTGGGTATGCAGTTCAAGTAGTAGAGCATGACCCTTGAGCAAAAAAGACAGCAAGATCAGCACAAAGTCCTTAATGCAAGCCTCAGTATAGACACAAAAGAAAGAAGAGAGAGAAGGATGGAGGGAGGGAGGGAGGGAAGGAAGGAGGGGGAGAAAATGAGAGAAAGAAAAGGCGAGAAAGAAACAAAGATCAGTCATAGAAAAGAGAGCTATATCTGTGTTACTGCTTTCTCTTTTGTTATTTTTGAATCAAAGGAGCACACCCACACTTTGTTTTTGTTTTGTTTTTACTTTTGTTTCTGATGTTGTTTTAAAGCTCCTCATTCCTGTTCATCCAGTGGTTTGTGCAGAAAAACCAAGCATCCTTCAACTTTTGAACCTCCAAGGGGATCATTTTCAAAAGAAATTAAAAGCAAGAAAGCTCAAGGCCTTGATACAATAATGCACTGGTAGAGGAAGGTTTGAATCCTATTTGTATTCCCCAGCTAAACCTTCTCTTCCAACTTCGAGTAGTTTTGCAAAGCACTCACCCTGCCTCCCCAGCATGCATGTGTCTATATTTTTAAGGAAGCATCTGTAAAACATTTGGTCACCGAGAGACTCAAACACATTGAATCAAGTGATTGCCAAACAGCTTGATTTTCACTCTCATATTCTATCAGAAGACCTTGTGATCATTCTGTGATGATGAAGAGAAACAGAAGGATTTAGGACCAAAAAAACAAAGCTGACTTCAAATCCCCAAACCATTCCTTACTGTAGTTTTGAAATATGCCGATAAAAAATGCAAATAGATTTCTCTAAAATGGTTAGAATGATTTGTGGCAAAAATATAGGGAGGTGGAGATGGACATTCGAGACATCTTTGTTCAGTTTCTATTTCATGCTGTTTTCAAAAGGATGGGGAAAAATCTTCAAAAGGGAGTGTACGATTCAGTCAATAGTCACAGGATGTTATTATCAAACTCTTGGCTTTGCAAATGTTACAACACTAGAGATGGGGGCGGAGGGGTCAAGAGCTTCTCCCTCATGGTGATGATCTTCCTTTATCCTTTGAGCTCCACATCACCACTGAAAGCAACAAGGGTTCCTCATTGTCCCAGCGAAAAGATTAATGAAAATCACATTTGATATTTAAGCCTACCTTTCGGGGTGAACTCTTGCTCTTAAATGCTCTTTAGTTAAGAATTTTTGAGGATGATAAAGTTGTTTTGCATCAGTCTGTGAATACGTTGATCCATTTGCAGCAGCTTTCAAAGCTCCCAGTTTCTCTGAGTTCTCACAACCTTAATTTGCCCAGGAAGTTTGTTATCTTTAACCTCAGATCCCCTGATTCCCATAAGGTGTCTAACCTAATCCATTCTGGTCTGTAAATATTCTTAAAATGTCATCAGTATTTCAATCAATTAGAACGTAGCATTATAGCTAACCCTGCAGACCCAACCCAGTCTTCTTTTCTTCTCTTTTACACCAGATATCCCCCACAAAGCTACACTGAATATCAATATTACCAATGTATCATCAGACAAGTGCAAAAATGCCTTTTCTGAGCCAGGAAAGAAAAATCTGGAATCCTGCCTCCTTGTCATTGAAAACCACATTCTCTTTTTTTGTTCAAGAACAGTCTTGCAATACAAGGTAATTCAGGAGAACTGAGCAAAGCACTAATTTCTTTCAATAATTTTTTTGGTTGTTTTTTGCTAACAAGAATCTGAAATCTAAAGAAGTGAATGGAACATGGAACAACAGAGAAAGAGGACTAAAATGAAGATTTTGACTTACATTTTGCTTCCTTAAAATATGAGATCTTAGGGCTTAAGCCCTGTGTTCTATTTATTATCAGTTTTCTTCTCTCAAATCAAGTTTGAACTCTGACACAGGATAACTATCTATGAATTAGTTGGGTATAGTTATCAAGTTTATGAAGATTTGAGTAAACCATTAAGTTGGAGAATAGAATGATGGAATGGAGAGATTAAACTGAAAGTAATAAAATAGGCTGATAGCTAAAATTGTCTACTGATATAGGATACGTTATATTCCAAGTGAAATCACTTCTGTGATATTATGTTTCTTACTATAGGCTAATTATGCCTTCTGAAGAACCAGAATTCCAATAATGTCTGATATAACTACATCCAAAAATAAATGCAAAACATTTTTGCACTGAGTGTACATGCCTCTTGCATTACATATTCTCACCTATTTCCCCTCATTAACACTAATGATCAAGGAATAATAGTGGAATTAGAAGAAGGGGGAGGCATCCCATCTTAATAAATTCTTTCCATCTTCTGTAACAAAGACAACACTTGAATGTTAATTCACTGAAAAGCAGGAAACACGAGTAACTACAATTTCATTTTATCCAACTGTTATGTCAGTATTCATATACTGTACATCTAAATCCAAGTGCTTTAAAAAGAGGTAACATATAAATGCACATAAAAGACAGTGTTAAAACTACATAAGTAGTGTTGTTCTGTTTGGGTTTTTTCCAGTCAAAAATTATCTGTTCAGGTGTCATAATTTCTAATATTTTGCAATCATTGTGGTTCTATTTGAAACTCGATTTGGATTCCTTCTATTTGGGGCCATGTGTTTCAGATTTCCAGAGGGAGTTCTGATTTCCAGGGCAGGCCTGATTGCCAATATCCTGTCCTATTATTAGACCATGTGTTCCCTGAATTTTCAAAAGTTCTGTTAAGAAACATTCATTTAGATTCCAGTTAACTTGGTTTGAAAATAGATCACCATTCCCATTCTTCCATGTTGGAAGTCTACTCAGAGCAGTTCATTTATGCTTCCCCAGGGACTGACAGCGGGGACAAACAAAATACTCCAATATATTCTGGAGAGAAGGTAAGGTATCTCTTTTCAAATACAACAACTGAAGAGATTTAAGCCAAACTGGTCACAGACATTTTCAAAACAAAGTTTGCCCTTGTCCAGAGGAAAACTGTCAGACTTTGGTCGTTCGCTGATCCAAATCCTTGGGATGATACTAGAAAATGTCTGGATCCCTCATGGGGGAGGCTGGTTAATACTTCCCTCCCTCTGTTTCCTTATTTAAATTGCATTAATGGCTTCAGAGTCCAGACCTCATGTAGTGTGGATGGAAAGCATAAAAGAGGTCAGAGTCCCTTGGCCATTGGGCCAAGGTTGTCTTGTATTCTTCCAGGCAAAGAGATGGCTTAGAAACTGTAAAACCATTGTTCATACAGAACCCATGGTAAAGTTACAAAACTTGTTTAGCAAATAACATTTGTTAGTAGCAAGCATCTCTCCTAGCAGTTCATATGATTTTAAATACTGTTAAGCATATGTGTCATAAATTATATCAGTAAATTAAAACCAAAGATAGGTTAGTATTAGTATGTGTGTGTGTGCACACTCATGCACGTATATGCATGTCATGAATTTCTGTAGAAATTGAGTATAAATGAATAGGGAAATAAAAGTTAGGTTTTCTTATTTGTTTTTAAAAAATAATTTTAAACCCATAACAACATGGGTAGTTAACAATACTAGCACCCCTTCAGATACTCATTTGGTTTGGAATACGTTTCTAGATATTTTACATTTGCCTTGATATATATATATATATATGTGTGTGTGTGTATACATATATATATGTATATATATGTGGGTGTACATATATATATATATATCAGGCAGTCACTGTGGTTTGGTAGGAATTCTAGCAGATGAGGAGTTACTTCCTCCATGAGTTTTATATTCTTAGAGGTGCTCTAAATACTATAGAATCCTCAAGCATCCTGCAATAAGCTCCCACACATGATTTCATGATCAAAAAGCTTTAGAATCCCTATGTAGGGTTTATCTTAGGCTTTGGCTATGAGGGTAACTACATAGCTAGAACACTGGCTAAACAGTTGGCCAAGTCAATTGGCCACTTTCATGATTGTCAGTCATTGCTCCAGATGTACTGATACAGGCTGATCAATATTCATGGGAAAGATGACAAAAATGAACATGAATGCCACTTATCTGGCCATATACATGTAGCCTGATTTATTCAACAGGAAAACTCAGCTTCTAAATTTTCCCAGTGCAGAATGCCACAGTATAAAATGACTATTAAAAGTAAACAAAACCTAACACTCTTGCAACTGGATATCTTAACTGGTGCAAAGACTAGTTTGGGGAGGCATGGTTAGATGGTAGATGAATGGATGAATGGATGGATGGATGGATGAATGGATGGATGGATGGATGTCTATGTGCCAGTAGTTCAACACCTGCAGTTATCAGACACATTTGCATTGTGCCAGAATCAGTTGAAATCTCCAACAAACAAAAAGAAAGTAAGAGCATGACTAACAAAATGAGTCCTGGGAGTTTACTCCAAGAATCTCAAACACTGTAGGACACTGAAATTCTGTTTGGTCCTGTTTAGGTTCAGTCAGCCATACTTCTGGAAGACTGTGGCGTCTCCACCCCCCACATTCCTCAGGTCTGTATTAAATAACTGACTAAGAGATTCTTTTCTTTTTTAAAATTTTTTTATTGTAATTAATAGAAGGGTTACAATTATATTTGCCAGATAGAAGGTGTATTACTTCACACACATTGATACCACTTCTCATGTTTTTGACCCCATTTCTCTCCTCCACCACCATCCCTCATCTTGTTTCCCAAGTCTTTGTGAATTGTTAATCTCTAAGATGTAGAAGTGATGGAATCACTTCTAGACAACTCAAATTGTTTAGGTTTGTTATTATTTATGTTTTGTCCATTGCAGGGCTTGAACTCAGGGCCTGGATGCTGTTCCTGAACCTCTGTGCTCAAGGTTGGTGTTCTACCACTTTGAGCCACAGAACCACTTCTGGTATTCTGGTGGTTAATAGCAGATCAAAGTCCCATGAACCTTCCTAGCTGGGCTGGCTTTGAGCCACCATCCTCAGATCTCAGCCTCCTGAGAAGCTAGGATTATAGGCATGAGCCACATGCACCCAGATTTTTTTATGCTTCATTAAAAAGGGAAGAAGAGTTCCTCAAGGAGCCCAGGAGATTTGCTTTGAAATTCCAGCAGGGTTTCAGCCTCCCCTTGGGAGGTTAAGTGATTTTTTTTCTAACATAACTCCTTATCTCATATTAAAGTGGTCTTGGGTCCTCTCTAATAGATTTTAAGAAACTAGATAAATAAAGGAATGTATAGAAAAGGCAAGGCCAAAATCTAAGAAAGACTCCTGTCCACAAGATGAAATATAGCTTAGAATTCTTCTAAAAATACAACATGAATTTCAGTTAAATTTTGTAATTGTATTCGCTCTCTCTCTCTCTCTCTATATATATATATACACACATACATATGTATATACACACATATGCTAAGCTAAGCTGGCAATGCTAAGCTAACCTCTTTTCCCTAAATTGCTTTCAGTTTCTGCATTTCAGTCCTCTCACTGAGCCAGGTCCACCGTCAACCTCAGGTTTGTGTTTTAATTTTTACCTGGACTTACTATACATTTTACTTACTATGTATTCAGTAACTTCAACCCAAACTTTCTAGTTCTATGAGTCTTTAGAACCAACAACAATGTCTTGCATATGTTTCAGGATCTATATTTTTTAATTATTTCATATACTGAACCTATTTCACTTGTTGAGGCCATATTAATATTAATAATGGTCATTGATATGGAGCACTGTTTGGTCTTGAACCATAATTCATCTCCTGTAAGTTCATTTGTCATAGGAAGAATTGTGAGTCAGGTGCTGCAAAGAGAAGTGAAGTTGGAAAGCTCTCCTTAATACAATTGGGTAGAGCACATTGGTACTTAATTCTGTATGAAACACTGCTGCTAATATTTTAAGATACATCTCATTCAATTCTTTAGATCAGTTAAATATGTCCATTGATATTCCCCGATTATACATGGGGAAACTGAGGCTCAGATAATCTAGGCTACATGATTATATTTTTTTGGTAATGAGTGATGAATTTGGGTCAAACTTATTTGGAGACTGCTATGTCCAGAGTTCAGTTCTCCCTTCCTTCCTTCCTTCTTTCCTTCCTTCTTTTGTCTCTTCCTCCCTCCATCCCTCTTTCTTTTCTTCCTTCCTTCCTTCCTTTCTTTTTTCTTTCTTTCTTTCTTTCTTTTTTTCTTTCTTTCTTTCTCTCTTTCTTTCTTTTTCTTTCTTTCTCTTTCTTTCTTTCTTTCTTTCTTTCTTTCTTTCTTTCTTTCTTTCTTTCTTTCTTTCTTTCTTTCTTTGCCTTGTTTACCTTCTTCCCCTCCCTTCCTTCTCCCTTCCTCTCTTCCTCCTTTCTCCATTCCCTTTATTCCTTTTATCCTCCCTTAGCTATTTTGCTCCACTTGATCCACAGTCCTCTTCTAGCTTTGTGTTGGTAAATTTGAGATAAAAAGAGTCTTACTTCTGGATTGGCTTGGAACTGTGATGTTCTAAACTCAGCTTCTTGAGTAGCTAAGATTACAAGTGTGAGCCATCAGTGTTTTTCTTTACAATAACATTTCTGAAAAAGTCATATCATCATGCAAGATGATTACTTAACTAAGTGAAAAAGAGAAATTAGGTTGCCATGAAAATGCATGCTCTGCTTCAAAATTCCCTTAGAACATAGTCCTCATACTGAGTTTTTATGAGCCATTGACTGACCAGAAACATACCTTACTTTCTGTCTTGTGACACAGCTACTGTATCCTTATTTGAGAAAAAAGTCTGGCTTCATTTGGAAGTGATTACTCCTTACATGACCAAATGCTGCCCAAGACGCCTAATATTTACTTTGTCTTTGAAGCATGATAGTTAAATTATTTTCCCATCTGCATGATTTCTTAAAAATTTTAAATCCTGTGTGGTTATGACAGAGACCAAGATTACACAATGTAAATGTACCTCATTAATCAACTCCTTTATTTTAGAGGGTAATGAACATTTTGCTATTTGACATCTGGCAGTAATTTACAGTAACAGAAATTCCTAGTTTACAAAATGCACATGTATGATTTGATTTCTTTCAAAAAAATCCCCCGCTGCTTTTCTTGGCCCAAATGAAAAAAAAAAGTTTTAAATGGTAGGAGCAGGGAGCTATCAAGATAGTGATACACCCTAAACTATATCTAGATGTAAAAGTAACTAACCAGCTTAGAACAAAATGCTGTGTGAGCTGTGTAATGTGTAAAATCTGGTGTTTATGTAGCTCTAGGCCTGGCTCGATACCAGTCACTAGTGAGTGATATCTAAACATAAAATAATTTCTATATAAACTGTGGGAATGTAAAAAATGTAAGCACTATATTTTTGTGTAGTCTGAAAGAAGGTATTCTTTGAAATAGGTTATTAGTGTAGGGCTTAATTCCACCCACTCTTTTTTTAATGTATGTGAGAGTTTTCTTTTTCTTTTTTTCTTTTCTTTTTTTCTCCTTATTTGGAAGACTGATTAGGGATTTGGGCCTTTTCCAAAAAGTCAACATGTACTTAGAAAAGTCTTGATATGTGATATACCAACTAGGATGAAGCTTGTGATTTACATTAAGTTGACTCTGCTACTGTGCATTGAGAGCTTTTAAATTAATATATAATCATTAGGAATGTATAGCCTCCAACTAAGCCATTAGAATATAAACGAGCTTCTTGGTAATATTACCTTACAAACAATACTGATGTTATATGAATGATTAAATATACAATAAAAAATGATCACACAGTTGGAGGTGAAGAGAAAAAAATTAGACCAGAAAAGATTTTCAAATCATGAGAATTAAGCATTAATGGTTGATTGTTTAGATTTAAGAAATGCAATACTTTCTTCTAGAGCAGGCTAGGAAGTTAGGTATTTATCCCTTTTAACAAATTCCACCTGGAATGAATGAACATGGCTGTCATGTTGATTTTTCAGAAGAGCACTTCTAAGATTTTCTTGTATGGCTACAATTCTATATGATTCTTTTTTTGAGAGTCACTTCTGGTTGTCCAGATTTGCATTGGCCTCTAGAGAAAGACTGATCAATCAAGCAAACGTGATATGAGGTCATTAACTGGCCTGGCAAACAGTCAATCCATGAACAAGAAAGATCATTTAAGACTAAAGAACAAACCCAATTATTTCTATCTTATTTCTATCTCTCTTCTACCCAATAGTGACATTTCTTGATTAATAGAGCTTGAAAAAAAGAAAATTGTTTTTCCTCTTGTATTTGTAATGACTCCTTTTCTGTTGCATATGACAGAACCCCATTCAAAAATGATTAAATAAAAGAAAAAAAATGTACAATCTCGGGCTGGGAGTTTGGCCTAGTGGTAGAGTGCTTGCCTAGCATGCACAAAGACCCCACATACATAGCAAAAAAAGCCGGAAATGGTGCTGAGGCTCAAGTGGTAGAGTGCTAGCCTTGAGAAAGTCTAAGGACGGTGCTCAGGCTCTGAGCTCAAGCTCAGGACTGGCAAAAAAAAAAATGTACGATCTCACCAGATGTGTATCCCAAGGGGCACAGCTGGCCTCAAGTGCAATGGAATTCGGATTCCATGCATTTTCATCATGGTTCAGTTTTTGGTCCTCATTATTTTTTCCCCATTATCTATTACATTGGCTTCATCCTTGTGTCCTACATAGCAACTCTGCCTGGCTGCAACCAATCAATTGTTTAGACTTCGGTGAACTCCTGTCCTATCACACCTGTGCTTTCATGGACCCAGGTACCATAGAAATAAGATGACACAGGAATGCTTCTGTTCCAGTTATTCTGATATTTGCTTTGGCACAATAAATTTATTCAGGCCTCATGGGATTACCTCTCTGTATCCCTTCAATCCATCTGTAATAGCTTCCAAAGCTGGATGGATGTGCTCTTCAGTCTGACATGGGAAGTGGGAATGGCTTTGGAGGACAAAGACTTCTCAGGCAGTCCTATTAGAAAATGGAAGAATTGATTAACTTTTCAAATACTCCTAGGGAATAAGGATGGCGTAACTTCACCCCCAGGAAGGATCCTTCTTAGGAAGTGTTGACTGCCAACTTTCTTGTTCCTCTTTGTATTCCAATCCATAGCTCTGGAAGAACACAGGAATAGTCACAGTTCTTCCCAAACTTGGACGGACTGACTGAGGAATACTTGGCAATAACAAACAATTCAATTATTCTTACACTTATACGTAGATAGGTCCAGATATAATGTAAATGAAGCATAATGAAAATTATATGCAAGGCAGTGGGTTAGATAATTGCTAGAATCATAAATCATTTCATTTTTATAAGACTACTTGATAAGATTTAATTGTTTCAGGGCTAGGAACACCACTGCAGTGATAGAGTGTCGGCCAAGCAAGGCTAGGGCCCTGAATTCAATATCCTAGGACCACACACAATAATTATAGTGATTGCTTCAAGAATTTAAGTTACGATTTAAAAGATCTCCCTTGAAAATTGTTTGCAAGTATGAATTATTTTTTTAATCCTTTAATGTCAATCTTCATTTTAATTCGCTTAAAAAGCATTTGGCAAACCAAAATAGAAGTCTTTAATTTTTTAATTATTACAGTTTAATTTACATGTTTCGTAAAATACTCTCCAATATTGCATATTTAGATTTAATTGTGTTTTATCCCCAACTATTTAAATCATTGAGAGTAAGTTGAAATAAGATCTTCTTGTATCTGGTCCTATAGCATCAATAGTGTAATCTGGCTTTAAATTTTAACACTTTGAAGGTGATTAGTTAAGATAAGTAGCCATATTAATCTTAATTAACCATTTTTATGTTGACGTAAAACTTTGATTTACCTGTAACTTGTTACAATTTGTATGGATGGTCTGAGTAGGCAAATTGTGAGCCAAATTAACTAGAAGAGTCAAACAGGAAAGAATTTCATTCAAACACAAAGTCCTGTACTTGAGCTTTGTACTAAGCAGGTGATTTAGTCAGATTTCTATTCAGTATGTCTATAAAAGATACATTTAATATATTTGTGAGAGACTGAACAAAGGGAGGAAATGATTTTAGAGAGTGTTAATTTTTAATATGAAAAATGTTTAACTATGAAAGTTTCTGATACATAATTTTTAGACAAAAATTAATTTGACTGATGAATAGCAACATGAACATTAAGCTGGGCCCTAGGCCATGTGGTGAGATGTACTTTATCAGGTACCACAGTTTTGCTTGGCTGCAAAAAAGATTAAAAACAAAAATGCTCTCGGTTTTATTTCTACATTCAAATGATTGTATTCACCTTTCTTTCTCTAGTTCACTTCACATCCCAAAGACTGCCTGCTCAGGAGTAGACACAGAATCAATGGCTGGGTGCTTATATTACTGCACACATAATCAGATTAACTTTAAGTATAAAATGGATAATCATCATTTAGAAATTCAGTCCTGTAAGAGATCTGATCTTAAACAGTATATAATTTAAATAATTCCAAACTACTTCAAATTACATAGAAACTTACTAATGATTATGATACACAGTACATTTTTGAAAAAAAATTATAGAATTTCAAATAGGTCTGATGTGTATCATCTTCTCTGATGGTTAATTTGGCCACCGCAGCCAGCCACACTGACTAGTTTTGCTTTTCAGTGAAAAAGATAATACAAAAAGATGAGGAGACACTGCCTTACTCTGATCTGCAGACTGGGGTTAGAGTAAGGCAGTGTCTCCTCATTGACTATTTTGATGCATGTGGATGGAATTCACCAGGAAATACTGGTGGGAATTTGAATGGTTTCAGCAAGAATATTATTTCAGTTGTAAATAACAAGCCCAACTCTACTTCATATGAGACAGGGATCTAAATAAGCATAATATGATAGCTGTTAGCTCATTTGTTTAGACACTAAACAAAGGTTTAATAGGATGTAAAATAGTTTCCTAATGCCAACAAGAGATTATTTCTATCTCTATTTGTATTTCCATTACATGGAGTTGATCAGAAGTAGATCAGAATACAATACTAATTGATTTATTTAGTTGGTGACTTGTTTCATTTCGATCCCTTTTGGTCATGTCTTGTGACCCTGAAGATGATCTAATTATAAGTAAATTTCAAAGAGCTAGTTTGAAAGGACAACTTAGCAGATAGAGGTTGTCTGTACTGGGTATTCTGGAAGACTAGACTTCTCAATGACTATTGCTCATGATCAAGTATGAGAAAGAATCACACCCAGTTCTTTGTATGCTACACCTCCCACAGGTGTACTGGTTCCTAGTTATCACAAGTAGGTATAACTCTTCGCTATAATTGGGTCATCGGAACTATTTTTCTCAAGGTTGAAATCAGCTTCTGCATTTATATAAGGTTACTCCTTTGATGGGCAAATACCTTTCGATTCACTGATTTATTTAATTCTTTTCTCAAGAAACGTTTATTGAGCCACCTCCCCTTCATCTAAGAAGACCTATGTTCCTCCTGGCTCAGATCACACCCTGTCTTAAAGTAAGGAACGAAGAGAGTGGTTCTGCTAGCCCACCATCCCCTTACTGGCCTTGGCCAGGAGGAGGGACCGAGGCTGAAAAGCCTGGCGTAATCTGTTGAAAATAAGATTCTGTGAGCATGTCCAACCTGTTCTTACCAAGGCTCTTCCCAACTCCTCATTGACCTCTCTTTGACCTTCAATAAAGAGTCTTCAGGTATGTCTAGATCTGGCCCTTCATTATAGTTACTGACCATTCTCTTGTGCCATAGATGAAAGGTGAAATTAAAAATGAAAACACAGATGCAGGCTTTAAGAGTTTTATTCTTAAAATTAGGAAAAAAATAATCACTGAATATGTAACATGGGAAAACCTCAATTAGTTTGCAGGTTTTAAAATCTGGATCTTCGTGCATGCTAGGCAAGCATTCTATTACTAAGCTACTCTCCTGGCCCCTTAAGTGTTTATTTAATTTTATTTCAAAAATACATTTTCTCAACTTCTTGTACCTTCAAAAGATTGAAGAAACAAATTCCTCCAATAATACTTAATTTTTTAACTTATACATAATGGCTGCCTGATTTGCAGACATCACTCTGCTCAAATCCAGTATAAGAAATTGGTATCTAGACTCTGGGACAAAGATCTGCTATAATTATGGTACTTATTCATTACTTAACCATGAAAATGCCTGCTTAAAAAGAAGCTGGGTTCAAAATCTTGGCCATTCTTGTTGGGGTAAGGTTGTATCTTAGGGTTGTTTTTATTTGCATTTCCTTTATGACCATGGATGATAAACATTTTCTCATATGCTTTTCTGTCATTTTAATCTCTTCTTCTGATAAGTCTCTCTTTAGTTCCCTTGCCCATTTAGTGAATGGTTTGTTGGGTTTTGGGGAGTTCCCTGTAGATACTGGATATTAAGCATTTGTCAGATGTATTATTGGTAAATATCTTTTCCCATTTGGTTGGCTGTCTCTCTACTTTTGTGACTACGCTTTTATCGGTGCAGAAACTTTTTATTTTTAGGTAGTCCCATTTGTCGAGTCTCTCTCCAATCTGTTGTGACCCTGGGATTCTGTTCAGGAATCTTTTGCCTGTGCCTATGAGTTCCAGTGTCTCTCCTACTCTATCATGTAGCAGTTTCATGGTTTCCGGTCTGATATTGAGGTCTTTGATCCACTTTGAGTTAATGCTTGTGCATGGCAAAAGGCTAGGGTCAATTTTTAGTTTTCTGCATGTGGCTGCCCAGTTTTGCCAGCACCAATAATTGAATAGCCTGTGTTTGTTCCACTGTATATCTTTGGCTCCTTTGTCAAATACAAGTTGACTATAGGTATGTAGTTCTATTTCTGGGTCTTCTATTCTTTTCCACTGATCTTCTGGTTTGTTTTGTGCCAATACCATGAGGTTTTTGTTATTATGGATCTATAGTAGAGTTTGAAATCTAGTATTATAATACCACCAGCATTGCTCTTTTTCTTAGAATTGCTTTGGCTATTCTTGATCTTTTCTTGTTCCATATGAACCTTTGGATTGTACCTTCTATTTCAGTAAAGAATGTCTTTGGGATTTTGATGGGGATTGCATTGAAATTGTATATCAAATGGCAGTATAGCCATTTTCACTATGTTGGTTCTCCCTAGCCATGAGCATGGGCTGTCTTTCCATTTCCTAGTGTCCTCTTTAATTTCCTTTATTAGGCTTTTATAGTTTTCATTAAATAATTCCTTTACATCGTTGGTTAAGTTAATTCCTAAATATTTTATTCTTTTTGGGGCTATTGGGAATGGGATAATTTTCTTGATTTGGCCTTCTGCTTGTGTATTGTTTGTGTACAAGAAGGCCACTGACTTCTGAAGATTAATTTTGTATGCTGCCAGTTTAGGAGTTTGGGAATGGAGCTTGTTGGGTAACTCAAGTAGAGGATCATGTCATCTGTGAATAGGGATAGTTTAATTTCTTCTTTCCCTATGTGGATCCCTTTGATGTCCTTTTCTTGCCTTATTGCTCTGGATAAGGGTTCCAGCACTATATTGAAGAGAAGTGGAGAGAGTGGGCATCCCTGCCTAGTTCCTGATTTTAAGGTAAATGGTTGCTGGCGGGGTTGTGGAGAAAAAGGAACATACTGCTGGTGGGATTGTAAACTAGTTCAGCCACTCTGGAAAGCAGTGTGGAGGTTTTTTAAAGAATTGAAAATTGACCTTCCCTACGATCCCACCATACCACTTCTGGGCATCTACCCTGAACATCATAACCCAAGATATGATAAGGACACCTGCTCAGCTATGTTTATCTCTGCACTATTCACAATAGCCTGGCAATGGAAACAATCCAGATGCCCTACTGCAGATGAATGGATACTGAAAACGTGATATATATATATATATATATATATATATGTAGATAGATAGATAGATAGATAGATACAACACAATGGAATTCTACATAGCCAACAGACAAGATAAAATAATGGCATTTGCAGGGAAGTGGATGAATCTAGAACAAACCATGTTCAGTGAGAGAAGTCAAGACCAAAGGAACAAAAGGTGCATGGTATCCTTAATATGTGGCTATTAGATCCAAACAGTACAAGAGCGAGGACTCAATATTTGCATACCCAATGCTATGGATAGGGCATTGGAAATATAAACATAACTACATAGACATAAGAACCCATGACTCTATAGACATAATGTTGTATTTCATAAATTAATATGTATCTATGATATATAAACCCTTAGCCTAATTTTGATTATGTTCTAAAAAATAAGTGCCAGTGATTGTATGTAGAGATTCCCTTCTTGAACATGTGTTTGTTAAACATATCATTTGAAATATAATGTAAAAATCAATGTTAATAAATTCTTTAATAAAAAAAGTTAAGAGGAAAAATAAGTAGCTGGGGATATTTACAAAAGTTTGTTCTCAGTTACTTCCCCCCCCATCCCCTTGTATTTCAGGAAAAGAGAATGGTTTGGACACAGGTAGGAGATGGGCCTGTCATGACAGCGATTGGCAGATATTGGCTGAGCAGCTTCCTGAGAGGCAAAGCAGCCCCATTCGATGGGTGGATGATTCTGATGGATGGGTTCAGTTGATTTTGCCATTGTAGTAGGGTTGATAATACCTCCAAGATACATCGTGTGTGTGTGTGTGTGTGTGTGTGTGTGTGTGTGTGTGTGTGTGAAGATGACCATCTTCAATCAAGAACATATGGGAATGAGATTCCCTCAATAATTAGTTCAGTTGCTCTGACAATGTAGACAAGATTGTGCCAAGTTCAATTACGCCAGTTGCTGTGTAGCTTTCAATCAAAGAAACCTCCAGGACTTTGTCCTTCCCACAACAGCTGTTTCATACATGATTGCTGCTCTCACTGTTGTTATTAAGGTAGGAAACACAACATGAGATGTCTTAACTAGTTCCAGGGAATTGGGTGGGTGCTGATGAAAAGAAAGTGGGTGGGTGGGGGAAAGAGATATCTGCTTTGAGATAGATAAATTTCTATCTGCATGATAATTCTAGTTTTATCTTTGACGTCTATATCTTTATTCGGTCTAGACAATTCCCTTTTCCTCAACTCCCATTCGTATCACACACACACACACACACACACACATACACACATGTTCCCACATACACACACATACGTACACAGACCACACAGAAGCAGATTCACAGCACCATCATTGCCACCACAAACAACAAAACAACCTACTTGTTGAAGATAAGCATTGTATCACTATGACAAAATGGAGGAGGTAATCATCTTAATATTTTGATTCACAATTTGGGAGCGTTCAGCCGTGGGTTGTTTCATTCACTTATGGTTGTTGTGAAGTCACGTGTCATGACAGGACTAGCTGAGGAAGCTACTCACCTGAGATGACATGAAAAAGCAGGAGAGAGGGGGACACCCAGGATCCCAATACTCTTTGAAGTGCTTACCCCAATGAGCTAAATTTTTGTACACAGCCCTATTTGCTAAAGGTCCCACCATTCAATAACACCACACACTGGAGTCAACCCTTTAATATACAGGCTTTTGGGTATCATTCAAGATCCAAATCATGGCATTGGTTAAACTATGTTAAATGAAATCAGCCTATGTATGGTTTATCTCCCTTGACTATCCTTGAGGCAGAAGAGTACCTCTGAAATATTTTGAGGGGCCACACTTTGTTAGTGGCCCCAGGGCTATTCAGCAACACATCTGCACACTGTCTCACGGAATCCCAGGGACCCCAACCAACCAGTAAGTTTAAATCAGTGCCTTCCATTTTCAAGTGGATTTACAGTATGATAGAACACAAAAGTCCCTTTCTTTCATATTAATAGTTGTGTAACACTAGGGAATTGTTTTCTCAGGAAGGTGAACCTCTGATCTATTTAGTCCAGAGATAAGTAAACAGATGATGAAAGAAATGTTTCTATTGTCTCTCTAGACCAGGAGACTATCCCCAGGAGGAGGCATCCCTTTGGAGAAAGCTAAATCAATGGATATGCCCTGGAGAAGAGAAGGGATGAGAGCTGAGCAGCATTCTCCCTCATCCTCAGAGCTTGAGCCTAGAATTGGCTGACTCTGCCCTGATTCTTTGGGTTCACTTATGTGCCCAATTCATCCCAGCCTCCATCAGCGACAGATTAATTTCTAAATTGTTCTGGGAAAGCCACATAATGAAAACTTGTCAGTGAAGAAAAATGACTAGTGTCAGTTCTGGCTCTGACTCGTGACCGCTTACCAGTGGGGGCTTAATGTTTCTAGGGTCTCCCTTAGTGGAATTATATATACACCACGATCCTAATGCACACAGTGGTGTGAACTAGCTTTCTGAACTGCTGGAGAGCCTATAATTTAGAGAATCAGGCCCATAACTACAGTAAAGGAAAATTAGGTTCTAAAATAGAATGGTCCAAAAATATCATTGGAAGTATTTGTACCTAGTATCAAAGCTTTGCCCAGAGGTAAAAAAAAAAAGATAGCCACTATCTTCTCAATGACTCCTTAGAGGACATTAAATTCAGAAGTATGGTTTTAGGTTTGTCAATAAAATATATAAAACTCAATATTCTATGACTGTTATTAAATCACTTTGATATCCCAAGGTAAAACATAACAACATTTGATTCAAATCATTTTGTCCTGTGAAAGACATGGAGATGCATTAAGAGTAGCTATTTGGAAAGTCTGCGTTAGAAATCATTGGTAAATTGTTTAAAGGTATAAGTTCATTGTATGCCAACGTGTTGTTTCCAATTTCACATAACCAGGTGACTAGAAAATGTTGGAAGAGTCTTTGAAAGTTGGATGGATAGATGTTTGATGTACATGCTCTCATTATCACTACACCACACCTTGCAAATCACAGTGGTTGTTCCCTTGCTGTCGGATGGTGGAAGCAGAGGTGGGCAGTAAGATCCAAGTACTGAAAAGCAACTGGCATGAGAAGCAACTGTAGATCCAGGGTCTTTTTTCTAAGAGGGAGAAAAAGGCTTCTCCTGCCAAGAGGAATAAAATCCTCTTGGGCAATAGAAGCTGTTACAGATACTGCTTGCTGGATAGTTTTTAACCTGGTTCCTCTTACTGATTGCATCACAGTTGAGTTCATTCAGATTGTGCTTCAGGATCATTGCAGAAGCCTTTTACTTGGCTTCTGACTTTGCCTTGGTACTTAATCCCTTACAATTATGCATACTGAAAGAAATACACTAGAATTTTTATTTTGCAATACCATCCAAGCTCCTATTCTTGACCTTATACAGCTTGATCTGAGCCCTGTATCCCTTTCCAAGTTTATTCCAGTCTCCAACATCACCTGTTACATGCTTCCATCCTAAACCCAGCTAGTCCAGCCTTGGTGATGCAGAGATGTCATTTGTCATTTGCTCTTTCCTGTACCGAAAATATTCTTCCTTGATTTTTACTTTTTTAGATGGCCTCCATTCAAACTTTGCTTGTGAATGTTACTTTCTCTGGGAAGCTTTCCATAGAAAACCATCCTTTTTCCTTCTGATTATTTTGTTCTTTCCTCAACTGTATTTATAACTACTGGACTTTAACCATATATATGCATATACATGAATATATATATATGTCACGTATACATATGTCTTCAATATTTATCTCCATCAGAATGCTACCTTCTGGTAGTGGGGAAATGAATTTGTTTTTATTTATTACTGTGTTCTGTACAACTAGAACAGTAAGCACTCAATAAATGTTGAAATGGAGAAGTATCCGTGAAATGTGGAGTACTCTAAAAGAAATCCACACATATAGAAATATCCATGAGAGCAATCCCTTAAACTAGAGCTCCTTTAATTTTCCTGAACATAAAAAATATTTTGAGTGTGTCAGAAAACAAGAACTATATACACATATACATATGCATATATACATATATATTCTCAACACCTCTCTTGAACATTAAGTAAGGAATTTTAAGGGAAAGTCTCCTGTTTTAGACTACTCAGTTTCCCATAAGAAGATACTAGGTTAAGAACAGAAACAAGAGAATTTTATTTTTGTTGTAGTGCTAAGGATGAAACACGGGCCTTATACATGCTTGGCAAGTGCTCTAGCACGGTGCTAAATCCTTAGTCCCCAGACACCTCCTCCTCCTCTTCATCATCATAATTATCATCATCATCAACACAACAACATCATCAAAACATATCAGGGAAGCTACTAATTTCAGAGTAACTCTTGAGTAAAGCATAGTTTTATAAACTCAATTATGGCAAATCTAGTCCAGGGTTGTTGGAATGAAGCAGCATTTCCTGTCTGTTCCGTAGCACCCCTGGACTGTTATTCAGAGGTCCTGCATGGAAGAGAATCTGATCAGGGAACTAGACCCCAAAACACAGAAATCACCTCCACCCCTGGCACTAGCTCTTTCATATATTATCCATCTCAGTTCCCACCTTTCCCTCTTCAGAACATTACCCATAGTTTTAACTCCTGGCCCCTTTCTAGAAATGGCACTTTGTTCAAATTCAACCTCTGAGGACCAGGCCAGCTCTCCGAGTCCTTTGACATGGATGAGCTTCCCTCTGTCGAAGTGGAGTTCCAAGTGAGTTTGTAATATCAGAGGGAGATGTAATGTGTGATTTTCTGCTTTCCCCTTCACTGTAAAGGCAGACTTCAAATTTCAATTAAAAATAATAGTCTATAAACCTCCACATAAAAACGTACGGTTTTCAGTCCCGATATATAATCTTATTCTCTCTCATTAGAGAGTCAAGTTGAACAACAAGGCTTTGCCTGGGCACACTAATGAAAGTGCCAGGCCTGGAAAATAAAGGCTATAAAACGGAAGTGAAAACAAAAGGCTTGAGAAATTTATATAAAATTTTCAGTTTTTAGAAGAAATTCCCCTGAAATAATGTTATATACACTGCCTTTTAAATCACGTCCTTGATTATAGAGAGGAAAATTGAGAAATAAAAGATCATTCCTTTATTCCGTCTCTCTTTACTTCCCTCTCACACTACTGACACATAATCTAATCAACGAAGGAGTTCATTGTAACAATAATTACGAAGGGAGAAATTAGAATTGGTGCTTCTACAGAGTAGTTACACTTTTTGTTAAAAGAAAAGAATTCAACTGCAATAAAACAAAAAATGCTGGGGAGGAGAAGATAATAGTAAAGTAAGAGTGAAAGAGACAATATTAGGAAATCATCTTCACATGTTTTTATAATAGATAATATGTTATATTTCGCTACAGGTGATGGAAAAAACAACTAGCTTAATGAAAGAAAAACACCAGAGAGGAGGCATATGTGATGCTATGAACTCAATGCTTGGCTTTTTTTTTTTCTGTTTGTTTGCTTTGGTCAGACATGGGACTTGAACTCTGGACCTAGGCACTGTCTCAAGGCCAGCCTACCACTTGAGCTACAGTGCCACTTCCTGTTTTCTGGGATTAATTGGAGATAAGAATCTCTGGACTTTAGTGCCCAGGCTGGCTTTGAACCACCATCCTCAGATCTCAGCTAGGATTACAGGTGTGAGCCACCAACACCTGGAACACTCAGTGTTTTTTGTTTTCCTTCTCTACGGTTTCCCTACAGTGGTAACTTCCCTTAGGAGTACAAGACAGAAGAAGTTCCTGGCATTCTATTCATATCTGAGGAGGAAGGCAGATTCTTCTTTGCCTTTTTCTAGAAGGTTCTACAACCTCCTTGACCTATAGCATATTCACTGGTGATTTGTTCCTCCATCCATTCTTCCCAGCTTGAAATTCTTCCATCTCTTAGTTTACACTGCCCCTCTTCCCTCAGGACATCTTGGCTTTCCCCTTCTCTAGTCTTTAATCTTTTTCTCCCCAAGTCCTTGTTATTTCATGAGGTTTCCCTGCCTGTTTCTGTTCATTTGGAAATTACATCTGCTGTCATGCCTACGAATGTGGAGAGAAGCTGAAAAATCCCTGTAAGTTGCATTTGTTTAGGGAAATTCTTTAAGATTCAACATGGATAAAAGGTATAGTCAAATGGTTTTCCTTAACTGACTACTCTGAACTTAATAATCCCATCAGTTTGGCACTCTAAGATTCTAATTTTTGTACCATGTTCCTGGGACTTGAACTCTGGACCTGGGCACCGTCCTTGAGCTCTTCAGCTCAAGGCTATCACCCTAATCCTTGAGCCACAGCCCCATTTCTGGTTTTCTGATGGTTAATTGGAGATCAGATCTCAGCTTCCTAAGTGGCTAGGATTACAGGCATGAGCTACCATGCCTGGCTTGTACCATGTTTTGACTCTTTTCTAAACCAGTTTTTGTACTACCAAGTGTATCCCATTGTTGTTGTTTCCCCCCCCCCCATTGTTCCTCACAGACTACTTCATTGAGATGGTGAACCTAAAATACTTAACAACAATGATTGCTACCATGTAAGGAAGCAATACATGTATGCTGCTAACACTACTATTAAAACAGTACAGAATCTCACTGTTGGGATACTGAAAATTCTTCTTTAAAATTACTATTCTATTTAATTTCATTAATTCCCTCAAATTATTTTTCTTCAAATGCCTATTTTCAGACATAATTTACCACAATGTATCAAGGGTCTTCATGATTTTGTTTGCTGAGACTCTTTTTGTGACTCTTTTCTATACCTCTCCAGATTTGGTCCAATTTCCAGTTCTTCCTTCTTCCTTTCTGTCTGTTCTTACTACCAATATCCCATTTCTGCATTCAGAAATTACTATGAATGGGTGTATTCTACCTCCCTCAGCCTGTCAGTGTGGAAACTATGCACCCACAGACTTGTCAAGTAGATCTTGCCCTTAGGGAAAGGCAAGAGCCTGGATTCAAGCTCAGATGCTCTGTCTTCCCATCCAAAGATTGCTGTAGCTTACTACCACTGAGTCAGCATAATTTTGCTCTAGACTTACATTAAATTCTTTCTCGTTACCCTTCTGTCTATTATTTACATAGATGAATGTCAGTTTTCTACTCTCACTGATATCCTAAAACTTTAGATTCAAAATAAAAGATTTGTTCAATAACACTAAAATAATGTATATGTATTATACACATATATAAAATACATACATACATACATACACATAGATAGATAGATAGATAGATAGATAGATAGATAGATAGATAGATAATTCCATGTTTTAATCAAACTGGATTTGGTCCTTACTACCATTTCTGCATTTTAATAGTTCTTTGTACCAAAAAACCTCATTACATAAAACAATTGTGGGCACTAAAATTCAATGACTACCTAGCATGTCTGCCCAATAGAGCACAGGCTAATTTATCTATGCTGTTAATCCACAGACAATATAACTTTGTCCCTGTTACATTTAAAACAAAGGACTCATAATTTTGGCTCCCATAATTTAGAGCAATTTTTCTCTAATCTTAGGGTCAGCACTGTGTTTAATATGACATTGTCACAAATGTAGCCCTAAAGACATTTTTACAACGATAAGGTTTTATAAAGGGGAGGGGAAAAACATCAAGGTATACTCTATCTGCTGGAAAGTGCTTATGAATAATTTCATGCTTACGGTGGATCTTTTAAAACATTAGTTTTCTTACATGATGCTGACAAATAATTAGATTCCTTTAACCTTTATCTGTATTTTCACATTAACTTTCTCATTTATATCATGATCTCCTCATGTTTACTAAAAGTAAGGGGCTCCACAGATGCAAAGCTGGTTTAACATTTGAAAATCAATTAATGTAATACATCATATTAATAGAGCTAAGATTAAGACTCATATAATAATTTCTCTGGACATCGAGAAGGCATTTGAGAAAATGCAGAGCATCCATTCATTTTTAAAGCACTAGAAAACTGGTCCTGGGCCAGGCCTCTGGCGTGGATCAGCGTGATGTCTGGCATCCAGGAACACCTGGGGACCACAAGTCCGTAAGAGGCCATCACGAAGCATGGGACAGAATAGAACATATACGCCAGCCTCTGAATTTTAGGATAAGCTGCAGGATCTTTCAGGTAGGCTCTTGAAACTGTGTGTACAATCGGCAGAGCTCAGCTGGGCAGTCCCAGTTTTCTCACATTGGTGCTTCCCTTCACGCGAGAATGGCTTATGTCTACAGAGTCCCTGAGGATGCAAAAATCCTTTTATTAACATTAAATATAGCATATGGAATTCTTCCTCAGCTCCTGGCCTACCGCTGTGTCTACAGACCAGAGTTCTTCATAAAAATCAAGGCAGATGAGAAAGCGGAATAGAGAGGCTTGGCACTCTTCCTGGAGGGCCACTCACTGGCTTTTTCCTTTCCGTACATGAATACTCAAGCACAAGCTTTTGATGCTGCACTGTACATGTGATCAAAATACAGTACTATTTTTTTTTCATGGAAAACTGAATTGAGGAATAGCTATATTAAAGAGTTACCTTAAAATTATCTGTGAATAAATCTGACCATATATTTCAATATTCCATTTACACATTAAATTTTTGTGTGAAAAATTACAATTTAATGCCTCCAATGGCAAGCATAAAGGTGAAGCAAATATGGTTGATGTCTATAAAATAAGTCAAAACAGCAGTTGCAGATTGGAGAAATAGTTTCTGCATATAAAATGCTTCATTCTCCACTTCAATATAAAAGGCCATTTGAGTATTTTAAAATGTTTTCTCAAGGAAAGTACATTAACTGCTTTAAAAAATTACTATTAAAAATATTTGTGTGAATCTAAATAGTCAAAATGAGATAGCCTATCATTAGTAAATACTTGTTTTGTTGGTGACTGGAAATATTTCTATTGTATTTCTGCACATATTTTTAATAAAATTATTTTTTGCCTTTATGAAAAAAATAAAGCACTAGAAAAAATAGGAATAGGATGTACATTCCCTAAAATAATTAAAGCCAGATATGACAAACCCATGGCCAGTATCACACTAAATGGAGAAAGACTAGAAACATTTACCTTAAAATGAGAAACAAGACAGGGATGCCCACTATCTCCACCTCTCTTCAATATAGTGCTGGAACCCTCAGCCAGAGCAATGAGGCAAGAGAAGGACATCAAAGGGATCCACATAGGGAAAGAAGAAATTAAACTATCCCTATTCACAGATGACACGATCCTATACCTGAATGCCCCAATAAATCCTCTCCAAAGTCCTAGAACTAATAAACCACTTTGGCAAAGTGGCAGGATATAAAGGCAACCTTCAAAAGTCAGTAGCCTTTCTGTATGCCAATAATACAGAAGCAGAAGGAAAAATCAAGAAAATGATCCCATTCCCAATAGCCCCAAAAAGAATAAAATATTTAGGAATTAACCTAACCGAGGATGTAAAGGAATAACAAAAGCTATAAAATCCTAAAGAAAGCAATCAAAGAGGATATCAGGAAATGGAAAGACATCCCATACTCATGGGTAGGGAGAATCAACATAGTGAAAATGGCTACACTGCCAAAATTGATATACAATTTCAGTGCAATCCCCATCAAAATCCCAAAGACATTCTTTACTGAAATAGAAGATACAATCCAAAGGTTCATATGGAACAAGAAAAGACCTAGAATAGCCAAAGCGATTCTAGGAAAAAGAGCAATGCAGGTGGTATTACAATACCAGACTTCTAATGCTACTAGGAGCCTTAATAACAAAAACAGCTTGGTACTGGCACAAAAATAGACCAGAAGATGAATGGAACAGAATAGAAGACCCAGAATTAAAACCACATACCTACAATCAACTTATATCCAACAAAGGAGCCAGAGATATACAGTGGAATAAACACAACCTCTTCAATTATTGGTGCTGGGCAAACGGGCAGCTACATGCAAAAAACTAAAAATTGATCCCAGCCTGTCACTATGCACTCAAAATGGATCAAAGACCTCAATATCAGACCTAGAACCCTGAAACTGCTACATGACAGAGTAGGAGAGATACTGGAACTCATAGGCACAGGCAAAAACTTCCTGAACATAGTCTCAGGGTCACAACGGATTGGAGAGAGACTTGACAATTGGGAATACCTAAAAATAAAGTTTCTGCAAAGACAAAGACGTAGCTATTAAAGTAGAAAGACAGCCAACCAATTGGGAAAAGATGTTTACTAATAATACCTCAGACAAATGCTTAATATCCAACATCTACAGGAAACTCAAGAAACTAATACCCCCCCCCAACCCAACAAACCAATCGCTAAATGGGCAAGGGAAATAAAGAGCGACCTATCAAAAAAGAGGTTAAAATGGCAAAGAAACATATGACAAAATGCTCACTTGACATCCATGGTCATAAAGGAAATGCAAATATAAACCCTAAGATACTACCTTACCCCAATCAGAATGGCCAATATTCTGAACTCAGACAACGACAAATGCTAGTGGGAATGAAAACTAGTACTCTGGAAAGAAGTTTGGAGGTTTCTCAAAGAGACTAAAAATAGACCTTCCCTACAATCCTGCCATACCACTCCTAGGCATCTATCCTGAGCATTATAACCCAGGATATGATAAGGACACCTGCATAGCCATGTTCATGTCTGCACCATTCACAATAACCAAACAATGGGAACAACCCAGATGCCCCACTGCAGATGAATGGATACCAAAAAAATGTAATACATATATACAATGGAATACTACATAATCACCAGACAATATTAAACAATGGCAGCGGATGAAACTAGAGAAAATCATGTTGAGTGAGATAAGCCAAGACCAAAGGAGCAACAGGCACATGGTCTCCTTGATATGTGGGTATTAGATCCAAACAGTATAAGAGTGATGACTCAATATTGAGGTACTCAAGGTCATTGACCCTATCATGGAGATATAACTATAACTACATAGACATAAAAATCTGTGATGGGATATATACCCTACAGGCATAATGATATATAGATTGATATATATCTGTGACATACAAACTCTCACCTTAGTTTTAATTTTGTTATTAAATTTATGTGTCAGCGATTGCATATAAAGATCCCATTCTTGAATACTTATTTGTTAAACTTGACATTTTAAATATGATGTAAAAAATTCAATGTTAATAAAACCTTAAAAATGTAAGGGAGTATTAGTTTAACTGACAGAAAGAAGAAAAGAATGAGAAGGAAATGGCACAAGAGCCCTGACCCCCCCAAAAGCATAAATGATCTTTTCTTTAAAAACTTTGATGTTGTAGAACATCTGGCTGACTGAGTTTCTATTCCTGATCCCAGAAGAGAATGGTAACATGCCTCCAGACAGGAATGTATCACTGGGGAGGGTATACTCAACACTTGATGAACTCTGTGCTAGAGAAAGTGAAAGTAGGGACAAGAGCAAGAAGACATAAATGAGAAAAACCTTCTTGTTTAGTTCTTGGCCATGTGTGCATCACAGAACAATATTTCAGAGGTATCTCAGGGTTTTACATAAATGACAACATCAAGCACTTGACCGTGGATGTGGACTCAGTGGAATTAGAGGTAGAGCAAGGCTAAGCATGGATAATATCTCAGCTGTGGTCAGAAGTGCAGTTACAGTTGTGTTCGACTGATGCTAAGGTCAGAGTTGGTTTGCAGAAGAAAAATTAGTTTTCCTTAAACAAAGAAGAGCCCACAGCTGCTGATTGTACTCAGTGAATGTTGACAAGATTTTAGTACTGTTTCGAAGCCCTCATACATTTATCCGTCTTCATTTTTTCTTCATTTTCTTAGGAATATTTGGCTATTAATGAAAACAGAACTCTCTCCTGAAATAGAAATTGTTTTCTGTAGTTTATGCTGACTCTGAGGTTTTGTAATGGCCTCTCCTGTTATTCATCTCTCGGACTTATTTTGTCTGACTGCATCACTGCCCCTGGGGAACTGCTCTCTCATAGTATGACATGAACGCCAATTATTCAGTGAGTCAGTAGCACCCAGAAGATATCATATGTGCTTTCTCCTGAATGCTCACTTTCAAAGAATGAGTGGGTTTCCCCTCTTTCAGAGGCCAGTAGGATTCTCTTTCTAAAAGCAATCATTTATAACATGATTCATGTCTTGTTCAGACCCTTCCCTGGTGTGTCATTTGTCTACTTAGTACAAAGCAGTTATTGATTAAGAGTATTTCATTTCTTCATATTTAATAATGAAGACCAAATGATAATGACAAGCTACTAAAAATCAGTTATGTTTTATCTTTCATGGTCCTTGTAATCCCTGAGTAGAGAGAATCAATTAACTTCAGAATAAATGTAACTATGCTATCTGGTTGCAATATTTTCCACCTCCAAGAAAATGGCTTCATTCTAGTCATTCCCATACACATAAATTTAATATTTCACCAGACTGAAGCAAAGAAAGAACGCATATCCAACTGTCCTCTTTAATGTGGTTTAGAGCCCTTTTCTACATTACAATGACATCTACTATTTTTAAATATTTCCCATCTCAAGAAAGCTCAAAAATGATTTGATTATAAAAGCATATTTATCTGGGAATTCCAGGAGGACTCCTTGAGATATAACTGAGTAGGACTGAGGAATAGAAGTTGAGAAAGAAAGTGCTTTTTCTCATAACGAAGGCTTTGGGTACTATAACTAATGAAACCCACCATTCCCTTGCTTCTTTCCTAAACAATATGGTCCATTCCATATTTGAGCTTTGGAGAAAAGCTATTTAGAATTCTAGTTCCTCTATAATACAGGACTTTGGGTGCTACCAGCTTTACATTTTCCATTCACTACCTAAAACTTAATTCCAATGAACTGCAACACCAGTTCTTCAGGATTTCCCCATTGAAATGTATCCATTGACCCCTGCAATTTATAGTTTTGTTTTCTGAATTGACAAAGACCTTAGCCAATAGTCATGAAGATAAATAATTATGACTTAGTTTTCAAATGGAAGAGTTCTTTGCTATCCCACCAAATACAATAATGCCTTTACAATTCCAGGTGCACTTATAGCTATTTCCATGGATTAAAGATCATCTAACAACTAGACAAGCATGATTTTAAACATGAATGGAGGTAGACCTCAAATCTGAAGATCAGCCACTGGAACATAGGTGGTTGATCCAATACAAAACTCCGTAAATATATGGATTACGGTAAATTTAATTATAGTTGTCCTCAGAGAGAGAGAGGAAAAAAATCCTGATCATCCTAAATTTAATGAGATAAATGAGGAGAAGAAAAATAGTATCAAGAAAAAAGCAAACAAACTAGATATGGAATTCTCCAGTTGTTCTTTCTACAGTCTATTAGTAATTTAATTCACTTCAAGAATTATTACTCCTGTTTGAGTGGCTTTCACTTGGTAATAATATGGTATGGCTTGGACTACATGTGTTTCTACCTGAACTCTCAGAATTAGTTTGGGTTCTTCTCCTTTGGTGAGCGCTGCAAAGGTTTACAATGCCCCAGGCATTAGCAAAGCAAAACACTTTTCCTTCTATCTATGAGACCAAATAAAGAATGGAGCCAGAACTCAGTTCTGGAAGTCTATTCACTGCCTTATTCTCTGAATACCCAAGGCTGAGCATTACCCAGGAAGGACTGAAATGTTTGGTGAAGTGTTATCGTGATGGGATCTGCAAGATGCAGACAGCTTACACAGTGTTGTTAAGATTTGCCTTAGTACTTTGTGTGTCACTGATTGGCATGTACAATTAATTTTATGTATTTTTTATATAGCCAACAACAAATTAATTGGTGCTAAATTTATTAGATTGATGTGCATATTGTTTTTTGAATAGATTGCTTTATCATTATAAGATCTGTGCAAGTGTTTACATTCTCACATTACAAATGAAAAGACTGATTTATTTTGTCCTCAGAGATGCTAAGAGCACAATGTCATCCTCATGCTCTACAAGCATGAATTTCTTAAGGCATGTTGGATCCATGTGTCTGCAACATGGAGTTTGCATGTTACTAGTCTAGCCAACCATAAGGCTCTTTTTTCCCATTCACACTGATTGGCATTTGGTGGACCAAGAACTCAATAAATACACCCTGAAGGAATTAAAACATGAAACTATGCTTTCTTGAACAGAAGCACAAGAAGACCTATGCTCCACAAATCCTCCAATTAGAGCCAATAAAGCAAACTGAGAAAATTGTGTCAGGTTAAAGTTTCATTTACTTCCCCTATGTAACTTGCATTTGGCAAAATCCCTCTCCAGGCCTCAAATGAGCTTGAAATTTAAATCACTTTGTCCTCCATGCAAGCCATTTTTTCCTATGGGTACCTCAAGACAGCTGGAGCTCTTACAACATGTTTTCCTTTGAAATTCTCATAAGTACACTGGCAAACAAACCTTGAGGCATAAGGCATGCCCCCTCCTTAAAGAAATACACATTTCTAGGAGAACTCTTTAGAATATGCTACTTCCCTTTAAAGTTAAATTTTATCAGTTATTAAAAAAAATAAAAAGCCAACTAAATGGACATTTATTTACTTACTTACTTATTTATTTATTTATTTATTTATTTATTTATTTATTTATTTATTTTGCCAGTCCTGGGCTTGAGCTCGGGGCCTGAGCACTGTCCTTGGACTTTCTCAAGGCTAGAGCTCTACCACTTGAGCCTCAGCACCACTTCCGGCTTTTTTTTTTTCTATATGTGGTACCGAGGAATCGAACCCGGGTCTTCATGCATGCTAGGCAAGCACTTTAACCACTAGGCCAAACTCCCGGCCCCCTAAATGGACATTTATGACAGGAATTGAGATAAATCTTGTGCTGTATATTGTATATGTATTTTATGCATTTAATTTAATTGTTTGTGTTGAGTTCTGATAGCCTGAATTCAGAGCCCTACACTTGCACTTAGCTTTTTTTTTTTTGCTCAAGTCTGGCATTCACAAGTTAAACCTCCATGTGTAGCTTTTTGGTGGTTAGTTGGAGATGTCAGTCTCACAGACCTTCCTACTGTCATCCTCAGATCTCAGCTACTTCAGTAGCTAGGATTATAGGATTACAGGCATGAGCCAAGGTGCTTGGTGCATATTCATTTTAATCTATATTTTATATTCAAAAACTGAGGATACTTTCGCAGGTCAACTCACATTAATTTTATGGAATTAATAACACATACACAATGACTAAAGAAGTGACAAACTGTAGAGATTGATTATGGGACAAAAGCACTGACTTTAAAGAAAAGTATTTTCGGGAACAAATAAAAGTAGCTACCTCTTAGAATCACTTGGCAAGGCTACATACATTTTAGCCCTTTTCAGCAGGAGAGGTGATATGCAATATTTTGAAAAAGCACCATTAAAGATAAGTAGCTCTGAACCTCAAATTCCTACAGTTATAACCTTGGCCTTTTGCTTCTGTTGTAGCAAATGTATTAAATATTCATGCTGATGTTTATTTGTTAAATGTAAAATGAAATCAGGATAATAACGTTTTCCATCTGTTGATAATATTCGTTATATATTATTTTGGGTTTCTTTTGTCAGTTTTTACATGTTTGACTCAAGGTAGATTACTGAATAATGCATAATCATCTTTAAAAATGCATTTCAATAGTTGAGGTTACAGTTGGTTGTCAGAGTCTCATCTTGAAGCAAAAACATAGCAATTTTCTTTTTGTACAGCAAAAACCTATGGAGAAGATAGCCATTAAAAACATAATCAGTTTGGAGTCAAAATATTTTTTTGTGATGTAGGTTTTATGTGAGTTCATTTTCTAAAAGGAAATCACAGCACTATTTTCTACAAAGGTTAGGTTTCCTGGACTATCTTCTTAGAAGACTAGTATGTGATTGAAAGTAATCTAAAAATAATCTAAAGATCTAAGGAATAGGATATATTTACAAAACTTAAAATTACTCAGTGATACAAGGCTATGAATACAACATATCTATTTGTTATAGTTGTGCTTGTGGGAAAGGATTGGTTTTATCGTTTTATTCATCATAAGCTGGTGGAACAAGTATTTATACTCCCAGGCTAAACATATATTAAAGACTTAGCTCTTTTTCTGTAGGACTTTCTCAACAATAACTGTATGCATAAAACACAATCTTCTTGGTTCTGAGGCCCAAAACTTGATTTTTACAGTTTTACCTTGTGATTTTTATTCATGTTTGGGAGAAAAGTGCCTTTAACTCACTGAAGACTAATTGACAATGCAAAATTCTCATTTATTAATTTTGGATAAGAGACATGAACACAAATTAGATGAAGGAATCAAGAGCTATAGCATAAGAGGAGTCTGGTGAATACTAAAAATGTGACACCCTTAGTTCTAAGTTATTCAGAACAGTAGTCAATGCACTGTGCATATGTGAAAATTAAATGGATGGGGGCATTGAGATAGTTGGAGGATGGAGAAGGGATAATGGAATGTGTGGTATTTATTATGAGGCACTAAATTCATAAATTGGCATGCTGAACTAAAACCCATTTGTAAAACTACTTAAATACAAAATAATTGAATAAGAATAAAAATGCACTTCAAGATAGCAGCAGGAGAACATTGAACCACACTGTTCTTAGAGTACCTAGCACAAGTCTCACAGGGTGCCTAAACTTCTGGCTCTATGGAAGATGACTTGCCCAGGAAGGAACTGCAGCCAGGAACCATGCTCAGGCCTGTCATCCTAGCTACAGGAGGTTGAGATCTGAGGATCAGGATTCCAACAGAGCCTTGTCAGTAAAGGCTCTGAGACCTTTCTCTCCCATGAACCACTGAAAAGCTTCAAGCAGAGCTGTGGCTCAAGTGGTTTAGCCTTAGCCTTGAGAAAAATAGCACAAGGACGGTGCTCAGGCCCTGAGTTCAAGAAAAAGCAAAATAGAGTCAATCCATCTACATTGTTGTTCCACGAAACAAGGGTTTAGTTACTCTCTCTTGTGCTAGTGTGTGTTTGGACACACATTAACACCTCTTACAGCTCATTCATCCTTGTTTAGCGAACTGCTCTTCTGCTGCTGCCAGGCAGTGCCTCTTCATCACATTACAACCCAGTTGAGCTGCTAACAGCTTCCTGTAAAACACCCTGTCTCCCTAATTGGATTCAGTAGATGATCTCCTCTCATCAGCTACACTTTGGAAACGTAACTAAGTGAGCAGAGTACTTTATGCATAATGCACTGGCTTTCACTGATTCCTGTTTCAGAGAGTTGTCTTTCTCAGTGCTATCCTTGGACTGTGAATAAATTTGGAGCAATCATCTTTGCCTTAAGTAAGTAATCATTCAGTCATTCATTTATTCACTGTACAGCTTATTTTTATTGAGGATCTAATGTGTGTATGTAAAAATAGCATTTAATTACATTCTACATATCTTTAGTAAGAGCGTTTTTCTATTATATTAAAATACCTTTGGGAATTATAATGCTACTTCCGGTTTTCTAGTGGTTAATTGGAGAGAAGAGTCTCAAAGTCTTTAATGCTTGGGCCAGCTTTGAACTTTGATCCTCAGATGTCAGCCTCCTCAGTAGCTAGGATTACAGATGTGAACCTGGCTCCTTTGGAACCACTTTAATTGCATTAAAAAGATCCAACTCAAATTATTCTAAAACTTAGGTTGACAGATGATAGATAGATAGATAGATAGATAGAGAGATAACAGATGATAATAGACCACCAGTAAATATATAAATATGAAAATAGATGAGCTAGAAAGTTCTGTAGATACATAGATTATAAATAATAGATGATAGCACTTGCAAATTTAGTTGGATTCGAAATTACAAAGCATGCCACTCTCTCTCTTTCTTCCTCTCCCTCCCCCCTCTCTCTCCTTTGCTCACTCTTTTTGTCTATGATTTGGCTTTTCTGTTAAAACAGAGTCCTTTCACATGATGTCAAAACCAGTCTCAACCCTCCCCCACACCCCCAGCCAATCTTCATTTGAATAAACCACATGATTGGGTCAAAAGGTATTGAATGGTCTTACTTGGACACCTGCCAAACCTGAGCAAATAACCAAATCTGAGACCCAGGACACTGAGGATAGAAACCCATGGGATCACAATTCATAGTACCCAGAAGATGGAGAGGTAGTTTACAAAAGGAGAAAAGAAGAGATTTGGTAACCAAAAAAGGAAGAAGAGATCTTGCACAGATTTAAAAAATGTGTTTTGTCCTTCATCATCACTCTATTAGAACGTACAATTGAGCCTACACAAAATTTAAGATCTGTATTCTACGACGTGCTATCTGTGGGACTGTGAGAAAGACACTGTGGTGAGAACTGAGCATTCTTTCTCCTTTGCATTAGCATACATTAGTAGTACAAAGGCCTTTCATTGTGGTAGTTCCACAGATGTATAGGATACACTGTGAACAAAGTTACCCCCTCTATTATATTCCCTTAACACCTTTTCTTCCTCCCTTTTCAAACACTACTGCATTTCATTATCCTATTTTCATCCCTGCATAACATGTTCATCCTCTCATCTCCAGCACCTACTTTTTTCTGCCTCCCTGTTACAGATCCTTCCCTGCCAAGCAGAGTTTTGAATCTTCTATGGTTCTCAGAGGAAATCCTAAAAAGTTCTCAAAGGGATTTTTAAATTATTTCAGGATAATCAAGCTCATAGATCTGTCTTATTTTGTCCCATCACAGAAGGAATACTATATAATCTTGGAGCTTGGATGAAAGGTTTAGGCCCCAGAATTTCCTACCTGTGAAATGGGGGATTTAATTTTGGCAGCCGTTCTTCAAAGACAGGGAACAAAAGAAGTTAAGAAGACCAAAGTGGATTCTATATGGTGTTTGTTTGTTTTGTTTTTTGAAAGACTCAGTACTTGAACTCAGGACCTGGGCACTGTCTGGGAACATTTTTTTTTCCTTTTGTTCAAGGCTAACAGCACTCTACCACTTAAGCCACAGCTTCACTTCTGGCTTTTTTGTGATTAACTGGAGATTAGTGTTTCATAGACTTTCCTTTCTGGTCTGACTTTTAACTACAGTCTTCAGATCTCAGCTTTCTGAGTAGCTAGGAATACAGACATAAGACACTGGTGTCTGCCTTCTTTTTATTTATTTTTATTTTATTTATTTAAAATTATCTTTCACATAGTTGCTCAAAGGAGCTTCAATTAAGCATGTCAGTTCTTTTTAAATTCTTGAATATTACCATTTCAATAAACATGGAAGAAAGGTAGTGATAATATTATCATATTATTATATAATGTGATGGCATTTGGTGAAAGATAAAAAGCTATTTAATGATCTGTGCCTAAATACTATGAACATAGGATCTGGCATAGCTCCATTTTTGCATCCAAGGAGAGCAAATGCAGAAAAGCCACTGTGTTCCATGTAGAGAAAAGTTGTGTTCTCTTCTTCAGCTCAACGTCATCTCCCCACACTAACACGCCAAGAATGTGACAGCACTCTCCAACCCGTATGACAACACATTGGGAAAATGTCCCTCTCTGTTTATTCTTTACCTGTGGGCTGATGGAACCCTCAAGCTTGTCTCCAAAACTCCTCAATTGCATCTGTGGACACTTCTGGGAACCGGGGTGACAGATGATGCTTATGCTATCCAAACCAGAGTCAGAGATACTCTTTCTTCTGCTATATTGCAAGGACACTTGAGCAGGCTTGTGAGATGATAGATCCCACTGTAAACCCCATATCACTGAATCTCTGAATTATTGGTAAGTATTAGGAAAAGCAACAAAATCAGTAGTAAACAAACTGGTCAGTTCCAGCATTGTACCTGCCCTGCCTGGTTACTGCAGCAAGGTCTCAAGGTGATGGTAATTTTGGTAGGAAGACAAGAGAGGAGGGGAAGCTTTAAGAATCTGAGCTTCTGTACCAAAGGGAAAACACTGATATTGGGTTGCTTGGGGGAACAGCAGACATCAATAGGTTTATATTGGGTAAAAAAGGACAGTAACCATATAAAGCAGAGACAGAGACTGAGGCAGAGAGACAAATAGACATAGAGAGACAGAATACAGAGACAGAATACATGGCATATCCGTTTTTAAACTTAAGGTGGAAGAAAGAGGGAGAGGTGGGAAGTTAAATAAATGATAGGTTAAGTTCCAGGAATCAATGAAGGAAAACTAAAAATAACAAGCTGCCAAAGTAGTGTGCACAGGCTGTCTGCAGGGTAGGATCCTGGAGACTTTACTTTCCACGGAGTCTCCCAAGGCCATAAGAAGCCTTTTGTGTCAGCACTTTAGCATCCCCAAAGATCCCTAATGGCAGCCATGTTTCCAAAAGACCAGTCGGTAAGTGTCTATGGTGAAATCACTATTGACGTAGATCTTGCTTCTACATCCTGCTCTTTATAGCTCCAAGTCTAACAGAGACTTTCTTTTGGTCCCTTGAAGAGGAAAAGCTGAGATTTTATTCGGGATTATATTTCATCTCAAATAGTTGAAAATTGGAGCAAAAGCTCAAGAAAGCTTACACTTACCAATTTCAATAAAGCAATCTTGGTTTGCATTATATAATGACAAGAGAAATAGCATATCTGATCCAAACATTAGGTTTAAGTTAATCTATCAAGATTCAGCAGACTTCTTTGGATTCTTTCCACGTTGTTACCAATATATCCGCTTTTAAAACTTTATCTAACGTTTTAGACTTGTCAAGTCAAAAAACGCACAGTCCAGTCTTTCTCTGCTGCAAGCTCAGACATTGGTCTCCATCAATACATTTGTCTCTTCCTCTCCATTCATTCAAAGCCCTCCCAAAGGCAACATTGTGAAAGCCATTCCATTTACCTACGGTGGCCTTTAAGTGTCTTTCATTGCTTTTTCTCTACTCTTTTAAGAGCCTTTGCCTTTCAGTCCGTCAGGCATCTTGTGTTCTTGAACTTAGTGTCTATCAAGAAGCCTCTTTAGTGGGGAAATATCCCAGCCAGCTCATCCCAGAGCTCTGGAGAGCAGCAGCATGCAGGACAAGGGTGAATCCAAAAATGCATTCACTGCACTGCCGGTCACAAGTTCTAAAACAGGACGCCTTCATCGCTCTAAGGCTTACTTTTCCTATCTCCTTGCTTTTCCTACCTTCATAAAGTTTTTTCTCCTCTAGAAACCTCCTCACTGCGTTGGCCTCCCCTGTTTGGCTTTGCTTATGAGTTTGGATTAACTTAAGGTTTACAGCATGACAATTCAGTACACATGTGCAATGCACCATTGTCAACAAAAATGAATGGCATGTGTTTGGTCTCACTGAAGAAAGAACTTAGGGACAAACCCACAGAGGGGATTTAATAGAGGAAGCCTCAGTTGAAGCAAAGAAATTGCAAAGCAAGGTTCATTTCAGAGAAAAAGAATATATGTTCTCATAGAGCTGGGAGCAGTCACCCACTACCACTACAGCCATGTAACTTGAGCTCCTGAATGTATGGGTAGCAGATGAATATAGTACTAATGATGTGTACATAATTATGGAGATTTGTTCAAAGCTGGGGGTGGGCTTTTCCAAACACTAGGGGAGGGGAGGGGCTTGTCTAGTTCAATACCTTCTGAGTCAGGATGGCAACTGGAGGGAAGGTTTGTGCTTGAAACTGTAGCTGTATGAGACGCACTTGAGTCCTCTGTCTCTCCATGAAGGTTGGGAAACTGTCTGTTAGAGCTGTGCTGCTGTGGACTGTTACTGTAGTCCACAGGACAAAAGAAGGTTTGGTAAAATTATCCGGGATCGGGTGCTGTGCCTGCTCTCTGGACCCATTGTGTCATCTTGTTTCCCTTTCTGCCATCTATTCTATATCAACAACAATCATATCAAGATAATTAGTCTTCCCTCCTCTTTTAATATTTACCACTCCACTGGCTTGGAGGTATGAGTGCTTATCCTCTCCATTTATAGCCATAGGGAAAACATAGACATTAAAAAAATTAAAGAAATAAATATAAAGTTACCTTACGCCACACACACACACACGTGCACACGCACACACACGCACACACACAGAGTCATACATATATGGAGAGTGATGCATCATATTTAACTCCTCAGACTCTAATTGAGTCTGTTATTCTCATACATGCTTGATTCTATCATGTGTGCATTTTTACTGAGCTTCAGAAATATTTCTAAAGTCTGAATAATGCATAATAACCTATCACCTATAGAAAAATCTATTGTTTGTTAAATATTGGTGACTAGTTAACATTAGTTCTTACATTATTTAAAACTAACTCAAATCTGGGCCAGGGATTTTGGCCTAGTGGTAGAGTGTTTGCTTAGCATGCACGAAGACCCCGTTCAATTCCTTGATACCACATTCATAGAAAAAAAAAGCCAAAGTGGTGCTGAGGCTCAAGTGGTAGAGCTCTGGCCTTGAGAAAGTCCAAGGACAGTGCTCAGGCCCTGAGCTCAAGCCCAGGACAGGCAAAAAAGTAAATTTAAAAAATCAATGCAAATCTACTGGGTGCCAATGGCACATGCCTGTCCCCTGTCCTCATTTCTCAGGAGGATGAGGTCTGAAGTTTGCCACTTGAAGCCAGCCCAGGCCCAGAGTTTAAGGCCCAGGAATGGCACACACATAGACACACAGAAAATTAACTGAAATCATTTCTTAAAATTTACTAAGAGTAATCCCATTTAGAAGACACATAAATACATATTATCCATATATCTATATATGTACACCTCCATATATATAATATATAAATTCTACATCTATACATATATACACATATATACATATATAGTTATGTATACACAAAGACATACATGTTTATTTATTTTTGTGTATTTCCAAAGGTTGAAAAGCATTGTTTTTTAAATATATTTTATTGTAATTAATAGAAGGATTACATTATATTCACCAGATAGAAGGTGCATTGCTTCGCATACATTGATACTCTTTCTCATGTCTTTGTCCCCATTTCCCTCCCCCCACCCCCGCCCCTCATCTTGTTTTCCTCCCTTCCCTGTCTGACTTCAAATAACCAGATACACATATATAAAATATATCAGATAACCAGGCGAAATATTGTAACAATATGAGATAACCAAGGGACAGCCAAAGAGATGAGATATATCTTAGTACATTAAAGACAACAACCACTCATTATATGGCTTTTGTTTCTATATTCTGAAGGTCCTTTCATTTAGCATCATTCTATATGGCCTTAAGTATCTAAAAGCATTTTGACAATTTTGAAAGTCTCTTAATAGATAAAATGACCAAATCAAGTAAATAAGAATATGTTAATATTCATCTGAGAAACAAATCAAAATATTCCTGTGGCAATTTTTAAGACCCTCTCAGAAAATACATTCACCAACTGACCAAAAGACAGTAAAATAATTAGGGACACTATGGCCTAAATTTGGAATCAGAACTCATGACCAAACTTACTAACCAAGTTGCCTTGAGTGAACTATTTGTCTTCGTTAACGCTTTTATCCTATTTATAAGTTGGAGATAATGATACTCAGGATTAGAAACACAAATGCAAAAGGAGTCTGAATTGCCTATGGCTTACCTGTTCACAGCAGAATAAGAGACACTCATGAAAAGCTGGAGATGTCTGATAGAAACCCATTGGGTGGATAGAATGAATAGAAAGATTGGCAACTTGACTAAGTGGTCTGGTTTTCTGGCTAAGTTGCTAGAGAAAAGTGATCATTCAGATAAGCTCAACTTCTCTCCATGCTTCCTTTCCTCTAGTGCATTTGTTTAACTTTGCATGAGTGAGATTTGGAAAAGCCAGGCAAAAGACAGCTGCCAGAGGGCAGAGGGGCTAGCAGTTCTTGAAAATACCAGGGGACTGTGTGAGGGTGGAGGGGAGGGAGCCTGGAGTCCAGGCCAAGCAGGAATCAAGGACTTGAGGGACCAAGATGGTTAAAAAAAAGAGAGAGAGAGAGAGAGACAGACAGACAGAGAAGTAGACCTTACATTCTTTGGTCTTTCCCATTTAGGCATGTGCCAATTTTTCATTGAGCAGTGTCAGAGGTTAAGAAGCTAAGTAAAAAGCAGCTGAAAAAGAGAAGATAGGTTTTGGCAATCTCACAGCACTCAGTAAACAAAAATTAGAATTCAAGGCTGCCAAATAAAAAAAGAGGTCATTGTAAACACTCCAGTCTTTTAGTCAGTCTGGGCCTTTGGCAAGCTTCACTCTAGGCAATGGAGGTAAAACAAGAGACTAAGACTTAAAGGGACCATTGGAACAATTCATTCATTTCTGGACTGGTTAAGGCGAACTTCTCTTACTTGGCAACATGCTGGGTAAATCCTCATTGCAAGCAGAAAATCATGTAAAACTTCTCAAACTCATCATAGAGACAAAAATTACTACACATAAACCATAAACAAGAATCAAAACAAAGATGACAGAATGACAAAAGTAAAATTTCAAATGACATACCAAAGCTCCCCCCACCACAACAATCCCCCTAGCATGGAACTTAAGCAGACTAAAATTAATGACATTAAAAATATAATATGGTAACTAAAATTTTCCAAGACATCAGAGATCTATGCCCAAGTTTAAATAAAAAGTGTCCAGGCCCAAAAACACAATCACAATACTGAAAGCAACCAGGAAGCTTCCATTGGGCTGGGAGTTTGGCCTAGTGGTAGAGTGAAAGCAAGGGAAAAGAGTGACAATTAAAATATTGTAGATACAGATGATGTAGACCCTGAAATTAGCACACAAAGACTTTAAAAGTAATAACTAATATTCATATGATATACTTTTCTTTACTATGGGTTCAAACTTTTCTAGTAAGAAAATGGAGATGTAATATTGAGGTTACTTGCAGTGTAAAGGCTCTGTCTACTTTTGATCCTTCTCTGTTCATGGTACATTACCTTGAGATTGGGGCCCAGAGCATTCACAAAGGCCCAGTTCCTGCATGTTAATTCCAGTGTGCATAGCAGTATGAGATTTAGAAACATTAGTTGTACTCTTTAGATATTTTCTACAATTTTTCTATTTCTCATCCTATTCTCGTCCAGAATTTGTAACGTATGTTTAGGACAATGCTGGCTTGCATATGAGGTCCTTAACGTGCTCATTTTCCTTTTGCTGGCTTAGTTGAACTGTGAAAAACCCCTCATTGGCAAGTCTAATTCTTTTCCTCCAGTAAAGAATTTGAAACATGAATTCTTGGTCTCTTGCCCACATGATTTTTTGGAAGGTGGAGATAGTAGAAGGGAAAGGAGCTACAATGACAAAGTTCATATTTGTCTACTTATAGTTTTTATTTTTGCTGTTTTTTAATGACATTCAACACACAACTTTTATTTTAGGTGGGTTTGAACTGATCTCTCAGTACAAGTTCTAGTCAGCCTCAAACTACTATACTTCCTGCTAGGTTAGACCAATAGTGCCAAATGTTGATAAGAATGTCAAACAACTAGCTGGGCATGGTGGCTCATGCCTATAATCCTAGCTACTCAGGAGGCTGAGATCTGAGGATCACAATTCAAAACCAGCCCCTGTACTAAAGAAAGTGAGATTCATATTTCCAATTAATTAGTAGAAAACGGGAAGTGTGGTTGTGGCTCAGTGGTAGGGTAGTAGCTTTCAGCTGAAGAGCTCAGAGACAAGAAAAAAGAGGCTGGGAGTTTGGTCTAGTGGTAGCGTGCTTGCCTAGCATGCACAAAGACCCGGGTTCAATTCCTTGGTACTACATACATAGAAAAAAGCCAGAAATAGTGCTATGGCTTAAGAGGTAGAGCTCTAGCCTTGAGAAAGTCCAAGGACAGTGCTCAGGCCCTGAGCTCAAGCCCAGGACTGGCAAAAAACAATTAAAAAAATAAAAAAGAGAGAAAAGAATGTGGAACAACTGTGACTTTCATGCATCATCACTGAGTCACTGAGTTTACAGCCATTTTGGGAACGATCCATAAGATGAATAGCAATTCTATCCAAAATATTATACTAACCCACCCAAAATGCATCCAAATGTTTACTAAGAAACTTGTACAAGAGCTCCAAATTGGAAACAACCCAAATCGCCACAATAGAATGAATACATAAGGTATTTATATGAAAAGGGTATATAAACTGTGCATCCAAAAAGTGAGTAAACTGGCCAGAAGTTTGGCCTAGTGGTAGAGTGCTTGCCCTAGCGTGCATGAAGACCCTGGTTCGATTCCTCGGTACCACATACATAGAAAAAAAACAGGAGTGGTGCTGAGGCTCAAATGGGAGAGCTCTAGCCATGACAAAGTCCAAGGACAGTGCTCGGGCCCAAGCCCAGGTCTGGCAAAAAAAAAAAAAAAAAAAAAAGAAGTGAGCAAACTACAATCATTGTGATGGTTAATGCTATGTGTCAGTGTAAAACATAGCAAAATATATGCCCAAATGTCCATATTGTACATTATATGTGGATGTGATCAGCGTTTGAATGGAGGTAGATTGAGGGAGGAAGATTTTTTTTTTCCCTGGTGGGGATGTAAGTAGGGATCATTCAATCCAGGAAGATCAGAATGAAGTCAAAGGCAGAAGGATGAGAAATGTGTTTCTGTGGCTCCCTCACTGTCTGCTTGAGGTAGGATAAGGTTTTTTTGTTCAGTCTTCAGTCTACAGATTACAGATCTCTGTCAGATCACCTGATTTGTCAAGCTCTAAAATATCATGAGGCAATTTGAATGTGTTTGTATGTGAGTGTGTATATATATGTATGTGTGTGTGCATGTACAAGTGTGCATATATTATGTGTTTCTCTCTAGGACCCCCACCTAATATAATCACACACATGAATCACATGATAAAATTCACAATTTCTGACAAAAAAAAAACTAACCAAAATAACCTAGAAAAAAAGGTTAAAGCAGGGCTGCTAAGGTGTCTTAGTAGAATGCTTGAGTAACTTGTGTGAAGCTATGGGTTCAATTCCTCAGTACCACATAAACAGAAAAAGCTGGAAGCACTGTGGCTCAAGTGGTAGAGAGCTAGTCTTGAGCAAAAGAAGCTGAGGGACAGTCACAGGCCCCCTGAGTTCAAGTCTCAGGACTGGCCAAAAAAAAATGGAAGAAAACAATTAGTAACAAAATTCATTAAGTCTTAAAAAAAAAAACATTTGACTACATAAGGAATTAGCATTACTGAAAATAAACCAAAAAATATACAGACCGTTACTGTACTCAAGAAGCTACATATGTGTCTTCTATGTAATTTTAGTGAAACTTTATTATCTGAACTTAAAAAAAGAATAAAACACAAATATATTGGTCCAGAGATAAATTTAGTAGTGAGCACCTTGACATTTTTGTTAACACTACTTTAAGTTGTGTCTGGTTTCTGTAAACTACAAACATTCAGCATTCCAGTTTTTATCTTCATTGTTCACATGCATAGTTATACATTTTTGTTATACATTGCTTTGCCCTGATATATGCCTCTCAACTTAGTCACTTACTCTCAAAAATGTCACATTCCAGTTTGAACTGCCGTACCTTCAGTCTGATATTGGTGCAGTGTAAGGATTTTAGTGTATAGCACCACATAGATTGTCTTACTGTTTTGTAATAACAAGTACCTTTAGTAATAACCCTGTGTTCCTGCTCTCATTCTGTGGTTACATTTCAGAATAATGTACCATATTAACTTCCAAAAAGGAATCATTTGAGAGATAGAAGACAGAAAGACTTTTACTAAAGTTACAGTATGCCAATGTTTACCCATAGGACAAGCTTGATAAAGGATTATCAATACTTGAACCAGTCTCATAAGTAAAATAAATTATATATGAGACTGATTACTTTTCCCCAAATACAAATTCCTGAGTTTAAAAATGTCAGCAAATTTGGTAAAAGCAACTTCTCAGAAGCTTAGTTGTGGACTAATGTGTAAAAGTATTTCAGTGTTTTTGCAGCCAGACATTGAATTTATTCCTTTGTGCATTGGAAAAATCAATTATTAGTTTAAAGCCCAGTTGCTTATTTTTATTTTTTATTTTTTTCATATATTTTTCTTGTAATTAATAGAAGGGTTACATTATATTTGCCAGATAGGAGGTGCATCAATTCACATACATTGATACCCTTTCTCATGTCTTGGTCCCCATTTCCCCCCCCACCCCCAACCCTCATCTTGTTTTCTCCCCTTCCCTACACAATTTCAAATAACCAAATACAAATATATCCAATATATCAGATAACAAAATGAGATACTGTAACAATATGAGATAACCAAGGGACAGCAAAAGAACTGAGAGATAACATAGTACATTAAGGACAACAATCACTCACTATATGGCTTTTACTTCTATATCCTAGAGGTCCTTTCATTTAGCGTCATACTATATGGCCTTATGTATCTAGGTTTTGCTCTATTGCAGATCTCTTCTAGGAGAGCCCAAGCTTTCTACTGATTATGACAAATGAGGGAAGCCATTGAGCCTATGTTCCTTTGAGTCTGGCTTAGAAATGGAAAGGCTTATTTTTATTTTTGAGGAAAGAATCATCTCCATGTTTAATGGCTTTCTCCATCTAGAATACTTTATATTTTTATATAATTTCTAGTGATAATATTTATAGGAATAGCACAAGGGGGCCAGGAGGTTGGCCTAGTGGTACAGTACTTGCCTAACATGCACCAACACCTGGGTTCAATTCCTACGTACCACATACATAGAAAAAAATCTGGAAGTGGTGCTGTGGCTCAAGTGGTAGAGCTCTAGCCTTGAGAAAGTCTAAGGATAGTGCTGAGGCCCTGAGTTCAAACCCCAGGACTGGGGAAAAAAGAATAGCACAAGGAATTTTCATGTAACATTTGCTCATATTCATCAATTATTTACAATAAATGTATTCTTTTATATCTCCATATTCCTCATAGACATATACCAGTATTATTTATTTAGCAATATATTGAAAATATTATCTTTCTTCCACCCTTAATGCTATAGACTTCTTGCTCTGAACTTGAAAATTATCTAAGTACAATGATTATAATTTATCATTTGTTCCTATATCATCTAATCCATCCTCCATATTTAAATTGCACTAATTACTCCAATTATTTTCCCTTACAGAATGAAACCTAAGTGAATGCATGCCATGTGTTTTTTTGTGGTTATTTTGTCATCTTTTGATCTATAGAATGCATCATCTTATTTTTTTCCCTCTTGATCTTAGTTTTCTTATGGGGTAAAAAAAAATGTAGGCTATCTATCAGTTTGGATTAACAAATCCATTCCAGTTCATGATCAAACTTAGCCTTGCTGCAGAGCTTCAGATCCACAATGTGTCCTGGAACTATCACATCAAGAGAAACATATTGCTACATTGGTATAGAGTTTAAAGGAATTAAACTTTGGTTAAGGTATCCATCAATAGTTTTCTTCAAACTTTTATCCAATTGCTTTTCTCATACATTGTAGTCATGATAATCTCATCATTCACACAAGAAGAAGACTAGCCATTCTGTCCCTTAATTTGGTCTTTCATTATTTGAGTACTTTATTATAGGCCAATGAAATCATATTTTAATGTGTTCCACAGTGGTTATGACTTATTGCTGTATGTACGTTTATGCTGAAATCAACCAGTTTTAGCTTTCCCTTTAAGTTCATGTGTGTATAAGCCTGTGTGCATGTGTGTACCTCAATGTGTATATTTGTTTACATGTTCCCCTTATTCACTGAGTAATTTCTTACTTGTGAGTTGAAATAGTAAACTACACATTGGTTTATCTTGTGGGTCAATGAGCCTCCTCTTAAAGAAAACTGGTTTCTGCAAGTGGAAAACAGTATTTCTGGGATTACATGGTTGCCTTACAAACTTGGAAAACTGTGCATCCATGCCTGAATACTTTTGTATATAGCCATGTTGTATTTATGGTTATACAAATTAGGTTAGTGTATTAATACCTCTGTTTCAATCCAAGAGCTGAGAGTAGGTCATATTCTATCCTTTCCTGTATGTAAGTTTCATATTACTGCTTTTCTCTTGCCTTTTCTCTGTCATACTCCTCCATCCTTCCCTCTGTTCTTATTTCTAAATGCCTTTTGTCTTCTAAAATGCATTAGTGATGGTATTTTTATAGTTTGAAGGTACAAAATTAATGTCAAAGACAACCAAAAGTTGACATTTAAAACACATCACGTGTGCTGCAGCCTGTAGTAACATAGGAGGTAGAAGAAATCTTGAAGAGATGTGACCTTATGAAATAAAGTGAATTATTGCAGGGCAGGGGGTATCAGGGGCTACCTGTCCCACTCCTTCCTACTCTACTCTTTGTGAGCAAGAACATGCAATCTTCAGTCTGACAGCTACTGAAGGCTGCCTTCCAACAGGCTTATTAGGCTTGAAAAACCTACTGAAGATATTTCCAACTTTTCTTCTATTGGAAATTTCCCACTGTATTTCCCATTCTTTGTCAGGAGATAATTCAACATGTATCATATAAACCTGAGGTTTGCAAACTTGCCATTCTTTCAGCAGCACAGTTTCTGAAGGAGGAAAACATTAAGAAATGTAAGAAAGAAGATACCAAATTTCTATTTAATCAAGCTCACTGAAGTCAGTTGGCCTGTGTGCTCTGTTTGGGAGTACCGTGGAGAGTTTGCATCAGAGACTTGCCTTCAGTAGCTTGACAGGAGATTCTTAAAACAGCACAGAAAGTAAATGATAAAGTGAAAGGGTAAAATTCCAGTGAGTTATCAGTTTGGGCAATGGAGATTCACTCTTGCTGGGAAGCGATAGAACACATAGTGGTAACATCTCAGGCTACAAGCTGGGATATGTGTCCTTCCTTCCCTTCCTTTCCTTCACTGGGTGACAGAATGCTTCTCTAAAGAGAATTTTCCCAGGAATTTTCTTTCTGCCAAACACCAGAATTACAGAATTACAGTGATGAGTCCTTGGTTCTTACAATCAGAAGCTTTGGTCGATGTCAAATTTTTGAATGAGGAAACATGTACAGAGACTTGCTAGTCTCTGCTACTTGAACCATATAATGATTCATTCAGAAAAGGAATTTCAAATTTCCAAGAGTCACGGCGTTGTTAGTACTTTCTGTAATTTCACACTGTGCTGACACAAAGACACAATGGTAATATGTAAGCCCACTGAACACAGGATCTATATCTCATTAAATGTACAATATCCTGGTCATAGCAAGCACTCAGCAATATGTAACAGGGCCCATGTAATCAATGGGCTGACATCTTTTGCTGTAAACTCCACTCAGATAAACTCTGACAGGCTATCCAGCAGTGGTAAAGAGCACAATGTCTATGATCAGACTACTTAGATTGAAATCCATCTTCACCTTTTATTAACCATGGGGAAGAATGAGAAGACAGGGAAGAATGAGAAGTTTCTTTGCTTCTCCTATCCTACATAAATGTGACGATCATTCCTCTACAATCAGGCTACTGAATTAAATGAGATTGCTCATGACAAACAATGGTCATAATGCCTGACACGTGTTAAATGTATGAAGTCTGTTATCTACAGCACTTAGGTTATAGCCACTAACGTTGTCCAGAGTATGGCCAGATATTTCTAACACTGATGTGAAGAAGCCTGGGGGGATCAAAGTTTAAAGCCAACCTGTGCAAAAGGGTGAGACCCATTTGAAAAGCAGCTAATGCAAAGAAGATCAAGGGGTATGTCTCAAGTTTATAGAGGACCTCCCTATCGAGGGTGAAGCCCTGAGTCCAAACTGCTGGACTGCTACCAAAAATAAATAATCTAACATCCAAAGTTACCATACAGTATGATGGGTAAAATCAAACTTCACTCCCCACACACATACATGGCTAACTAAAATAGTTGTGACCTCACTGGAGGCACACTTGTCAAAACCAATCACCTTACAATAAGAGATAGACATAACTTTTCCTGTTCTATTTTATTCTTTAAAATCATGTTTTCAATTGTTTAATTTATTTGGGGGAAGTAGTCCTGTGTTTTAAATTAGGAAGATATAACAATACAATACAGTTTGGTGAGAGTTTAAAGTAGGATTCCAAAATATGATTTTCAAGTTTACAGATAATAGATTTTATTGCATACCTATCAGTTGGCTTGTCTTTTGGATTTTATTTCTATAGCTTCCATTTCTGTTAATGTCCCATTTATAACTCAAGATTAGATTTGCTTTTCTCTAAGCTGTCAAATTTATACTAGGTAAGAAACACCATATTGAAAGCTTGACCAGTGACTTGGGAACTTCCTGCTTCAATATGACAATACTGATTTTATCATAGCTGCAGGGAAAAATTACTCCAGGGCGAATGTTCATAGCAGCTCTCAAAAAACACATTGCAATAGTAAATAATTTTCCGTATGTGCCACTTTTAAACTTCTTCCTTTCTTTCTCTTCCATTCCCAATGGAAATGAAAAACCAAAAACAATGGTAAATGTACTTGAAAATTACCATTGATTATCTTTACTTTGTCTGGGACAGATGGTCTGTGGTCTATTTTATCTTCTGTGAATGGCAGCAGAAAAATCACTGAAGTAGGAATAAGGAAATTGGAAGTCTGGTGGTAGCTTTGTTCACAATTCTTTGATTTGGTGATATCATAGACAGTGGCATTAGCAATATTTTTATTTAGTGATCTACCATTGTGGATTAGATTGAGAGTTCTGATGTACCTTGAGAAAAACTTTAGTTCTACTTGTGGATACGGGGATAGAAACATGTTCACTAATTGATTGCCATAGAGACAGGAATGATAGATTTAATGTGGACAGGAAGGTATTGGTCCTATTGTTCTGTATAAAGTCCAAGAACTGGTGTTTCTTACTCAGGTAAAACTAGGCATATAATTTCTAGCAAGTAAGCACACCAGGTGGTCTCTGAAAACTACATCTTCTGAGTAGTTCAGAATCAGGAGCAAAGCAATCTAGTACCTCAGCTTGGTGATGGGTTTCTAGGGGGTACGGCAGAAGAGAAGGAACAAGAAAGAGGGGCTATTAGAGAAAAGAAATCATTCAAGACAGGCTGTATCAAGGAAAGGTGATTTAGTAACAGGGATTGAGAAAAAATTAAAGGATTCCAGAAGCAAACTAGCTTAGGAGAAAGTAATGGGAATATTAGCTACTGCTTCAATTTATCGCAAAATCCAATAGCTGAAAACAAACTGTATTTATCATTTCCTAGTTTCAAATGGCCAGAAATTCAGATGAAGAAGTTTAGCATCTCTTCTAAATGATGATTGTGGTCTTGCTCAGTGATTAGTTGTCTTTCAGGTGCTCAGCTGGACCTGAAACTTCTGGTGGGTGGTTTGCAGTGCTGAACACTGGGAAGGCTGTTGATGCAAGGACATCTTTTTTTTTTTTTTTTTTTTTTTGCCAGTGGTTGGTGGGTGAATATCCTCAATTCCTTGCCATGTGGAGTTGTGCACTAAGTGGTTCAGAACATGCAGCATTCTCCCTCAAGGCCCACAGGGGGGATGTCTGCTAGGAAGAGATAACAGATTCTTATACAACCTATTAAGGAAAGCAAATCTTATCATTTTGTTGAGTTCTGTCTGTTAGAAGCAACCACAGAGTCCAGCCCACTCTCAAGTGGAAAGTGGAAAATTACACTGGTCAAAAAATGCTAGCATATGGCTCTCTTTGAGATTCACATTAGATTCTAATCAGCACAGGGAACCAATATATTCATATACAATTGCATGACAGTGATTGGGAGTAGAATACTACAGATTCAGCTCTTCGGATCTGTTGACTTCGGAGTCATGGTAGCTGAAAAAAAATAAAATAAAAAAAAAACTTTCTTCTCTTTCCCTCAGTTTCTTCAGCTACAGAAAATCAGTTTTGAGATTAATGTCTCACCCAGTTCTTCACATTTCCCCCTACAGGGTTTTCAACTACTCTACCACTGAAACTCCTTCCCAGCCTTCCAGATCATTTTTTAGCTGTGAATTTGACATTGTATTCATTCTTTAGCAAAGGTTCTACCTCTGTGTAAAGGATTACTCCATTCTAAAGTATATCCCTGAAAACAAAAGTATCTAAGCCACATTTTTGTTCAGCAAATAATTTTCCATCAGTTGTGAAACTGTACCTTAAAAATGAATCCTTCCAAAAAATTCTTAAGTAAAATTGAAGACATAATTGAGAAACAAGTGGGTGATGGCATTTAAGAGGTGAGAGCCAACTAGGGCCTACTAAACCCAGTTGTGTACCAGGCAGGATGCCTTATAACATTTAGCCTTCTAACTTTATTCTGAAATATGAGGAATCACTTTTTTAAAGACTTTTTCAGGTATTTCATATATATATGTCTTGCCTTTTAAAAACTTGAGCCCGATATGTTACTTGCATTTTCTCCAAATGTCCAATTGCCATTCAATTCCCTTTCTCAACCCCTTGAGATTAATGTAGCAAATATATTGCATATGTCTTTGATAGCAGTTAAACTTGTCAAGCTCCCATGATGATGGCAATTCCAATGATATTCTGAGATCCAGCAAAAAAAATGACTCGCTGTCTATCTGCTAAAACTAGTTGGAGTTCCAGCTAAGTCTCAAGTGATAAAGATTGTGGTTCTTGTCTTTCTTTCACAAGTCAGCAAAGGTTTCAATTTGTATTGGAACAGTCCTTTTCCCACTGGGTCAGCCCCTCAAATGGATTTAATCATAGTTGATAGTCTGGGCTTGATTCAGTAGCTCAGTATAGACACAGCTCCAGTCCATGGCCTTTTAGTGCTCTAAGACCAGTTTTCAAATAAATAACTGTCTAAATGATTTCCAGATGCTAAAATAAAAACTATACAGATGCAAATATATTACATTTAATTTCAAGGCTGTTTAAGGTTTTTACTGTGCCTCGAGAAGACAGCTATAAAAAAATGCACATCACTTCAGCAGAGCATACTTCCTCAATTACGCCATTAGCAACAACAATGTGGGAAATAAGGGGTGAAATTGAGAACAATAAACCAACAAAGAAATAGACCATAAACAAGAAATAGAAATCACCATGAGATGAGTATGAGATGAATTAATATTAAGCCAAAGTTACTCAACAGACTCTTCAGGACTTTCTTCAGAATACTTTGATTTTGACCACTGAAAACTAATATTCATGCTTTTTGAATCACTTTCCTACTAATGATGAAGTATGAAGACTTATACAAGCTTGCCCAGTTGCCCTGTTTATATTCTGCTCGATGATCCACACTTTCAAGATGGCTCTATAGCGGTAGAGGGTTTTAGTCATGGAATAATAAACAACCATCCCATTAAAGGGTAGCCTAAAGACTTAAAAAGACTTTACTGAAGAAGAAATAAGAATGGCCAACAGACACATGAAGAAATGCTCTATATCTCTGGCCATCCAAGATATTCAAATCAAAACAACTTTGAGATTCCACCTCACTCCAGTGAGAATGGCCAAAAAGAAACTCAATAACAGTAATCATGGAATAACAAAACTTCCTAGCAATTAGCATAAAAGTATTGGGTTTATTTTTTTTGCCAGTCCTGGGCTTGAGCTCAGGGCCTGAGCACTGTCCTTGGACTTTCTCAAGGCTAGAGCTCTACCACTTGAGCCTCAGCACCACTTCTGGCTTTTTTTCTACATATGTGGTACTGAATCGAACCCGGGTTTTCATGCATGCTAAGCAAGCACTTTAACCACTAGGCCAAATTCCCGGCCCAATATTGGGTTTATAAGCATGAGTCAGGCTGTAGTTTGGAACTTGCACTGTTTAAGAAGAGTATATATTAGTATTGGTCTTATCCAAGCTCACACATCTATGCCTACAAGTAGTCACAAGAGAAGTTTGGATGTCATAAAACTGTCTTTATTAAAAGTTGCAACTGGCCATCAATCAAAATTGCTTACCCACTTCATTTAAAACAGTGTAAAGCAACATACTAGGTAGCAATAGATAAAGGCACTTGGGAAGGAAATTGAAGTTCAGAAAGAAAAAATAGATTGGTCTATGAAAACCATGACCTTCAAATGACATGACCTCAATGATACTAAGGTTTTAAACAATTAATTCATGACACCTCTTGCATAGGCAAGAGAGCTACATTCAAGACCAGACCTACAAAATGCAAGAACAAAAAGGTTTGATTCAGTTCAAAGCATATAATGAATGAGAGAAAAATTATAACCAAGCTTCATGTAAATTCCTTTGAGAAAGTATAAGTGCTGAATCAGCACTTCTTTTACAGCAATTCTTATAAGGTGATGAATTTAGTAAAAACTCTTTGGTTCCTACCATGTCATGTGGTTTAAAAAAGGCTAAAATAACTTCAAAGGGAAGAAGTCCAGTGGCTTTATTAAAAGGAATGGGAAAGTGTAGGGAACGCATGCCCCCTGAACTAAAGCAGAAAGACTCTCCCCAAAATTCTGTCAATCTGACAGTGAATTAGCTGGGCTATCTCCCTATATTTGAGGCTATCAGAGCTTGATGAACAAACAGACGCTATGGACTTTCAGCTCCATGGACAACTCCCACTTTCTGTCTCACTGGGTTTCTATCTCAATGCCTCTGTACCTGGATGCTTCAGCTCTTATCTGCTTTCACATGGACAATTAATAATCTTGCTCTGTTATTTCAATAACTTCGGTTTAGCTTCTAGCTCTGTCTGCCTTCTTGAACTTTCATTAAAGGCTAGAGACCAGTGAGCCTCACCCCAATGTCCCAAACAGGCTCCTGTCCAGAAACTTAAATATTTCCACCCTCTCATGCTGTTTCAAAGGAATAAAAATATGTATGCCCGCAGCCCCACCTAGTAATGCAAAATCAAATTCTTCTGAGGAATCCTTTGGAACAGGACTCTGGGTTGTGCATGTATTTTCAAATTAGCATCTTATTTCTTCAAGGTTGCAACTGGCTTTCCTTAATTGTAGGAGAAATAGAAAATGTAAAGATCGAGGTGAAGGGGGGATGGCATGAAACACAGTGACAAAAGACCTGGATTCCAGGCCAAGAGATTGCTACCATGTATACTAGTAACCTTTAGAGAACATTGTCTTAGCTCATTTTGTCTTTAACTGGCTTCCAAAATCAGCATGTTAGAATCATTCCTGCATCTGAGGACCATGTAATTTCAGTTTTTAGAGGAATGGGTAGAAACTGATAGGGGTGTAGCTAGTACTAGAGAGCTTGTGAATCTCTGATTGAAGTCATTTTGTTTTGTTTTTCCCTGTGTCCTTGCTCCCACCACAAAACTAAATAAGAAAATAAAACACCAATAGCTACATTTTACCTCCAGAAAAAAAAAAGATACCTTCAAGAGTTTCTCCATTCATGCATTCAGATTTATTGCACAACAAACCGGTGAGAACCTACTGAATTTATTTAAAGTTCTGTCATCATCATTGTGAAAATATCCAGAGGTCTCCTGTGGGCTTGCAGATGAAATGTAGAATGTCAATGAAAGTAAACAAAACACTGTCTCACCTGGTATTCTTTGAGCTCTGTTGATGGTATTTAGTGGCATAAGGCATACCTAGCAGCCATTGTTGAGTTAAGCACAAACATAAATAAAGTGACAATCTACAAAGTGAAGAGGTGCATATTCTAAATTCTGAATCAGATTTCTTTCTTTCAGGACACTCTCAAGCTGAATTTTTATGTCTTCTGTCCTTATAAAATTTATCTTACCAGAGGGCCTTTCTAAACCTGAAGCTATAGCTTAGTAGGTAGAAGGAACTTGGGGCATGTGAAGAGCATGTGATTCTCATTCCCTTTACATGTCTTCTATGCTCTGGCTTCATCCTCCTCAAGATCAGAGCCTCCTACTGGCCTCTAAGGCTCCAGTGTTGAGGACCTAACTAAAGAATACACTTTCCTAATAGCCAGGACACATTGCTTTTAATATTATTGTAAAGATGATGTATGCAGCTACATAAGTGCACGTATAGTTATCTGTCAGTTAATGAGTTTCCTTTTTTCTTTCTTTCTTTCTTTCTTTCTTTCTTTCTTTCTTTCTCGTTTTTCTTTCTTTCTTTCTTTCTTTCTCTTTTTTCTTTCTTTCTCTCTTTCTTTTCTTGTCAGTCCTGGGGCTCTCCTAAGCTGCTTTGGCTCAAGGCTAGCTCTCTACCACTTGAGGCACAGAACCACTTCTGGGTGTTTTTCTGTGTATGTGGTACTAAGAAATCAAACCCAGGGTTTCTTGCTTGCTAGGCAAGCACTCTGCCACTAAGTCACATTCCAAGCCTGAGTACATTTCTTTTTGAATAGTGTCACCCCCTCTCTTCATTTTCACCCAGTTTGAGAACTCTTTTAACAACCAGTTGTGGTATATGCAGCTTGTTTATCAAATGGCCAGGGAACTGACTGGGTCTGATGACTGCAACAATGATGAACTGCCAGTTTGTCCCCGTTGGAGCAGTGGTTTCTAAGGCCTGGGTGAGATGGTTGATAGTTTTGAGAAGAGCACACGGGAAGGGACAGGTGAGATGTGAGGCTGAGGCAGATTACTCTGAGGAATAAGATCACAATGGTACCACTGGGTATGAATGAGGATGCCTCCAACACAAGAAGAAGATGGGCTTCAGGACTTGTCACATCATCTCTGGCACTAGTCAACTTCAGTTTGGGAGAAATGTTGACCCTTCACAAACCTCATTCCTTATCTGAAAGCTCATTGACTCATTCAGTCATTGATTCATTCATTTATCCAGCAAGTTCTATTATTTTATTCTGTGTTTTTCCCTCACAATGAGGAAAACTGAAAATTCTTGGTAGAGAGAACAAAAGAAAACATATGTGGAAAGTTGAAAGGGATTAGCAATTTAAACACCAGCAAATCCTTCGATATAACCACAGTGTGTACGATAAGAGTGAGGCAGATTCTGGGAAGTGCGCTTGTGGACAGTGGCTGTGAGGACTCTGCCATGTCAGATGGGAACATCAGAACCTCCCAGAGCACCAAGAGAAACACATCGATTGGTTTTAAGTAGGAAAATGGTCCCCTTAGGGATTTGCCTTGCTTTGTCATTTGGATCACCATGATTCTTATATTCTGTTTATTACTGAGATCAATGATGTCAGCCTCTGTTGTTCCAACCCCTCAGCACTTCAGATCCTTTCTCCACCCTTCTACCCTCATTGCCAGAATAGTTGCCAGAATTGATGAGGGTGGTTCATTTCAAAAGGAGTAATCACATATATAAACTGGAGACTATAGGTAGAGGAAAAGCACAAGGGAGCACACTGCTTTACCTCTGTTGCTGATGTTGGAAGTACTTTTTGTAAATGAGATGTTTCCCTGTTCATTGTGACAAAGACCAGTCCGATCTCTCTACAATCTTTTTGAGGTCAGAATGTTGAAGACATTCTGTTCAAGCTAGAGCTACCTTATCTAGCTTTATCTAAATAAGGGAAGTTTAGCCCACAATGAGCCTGTGCCTTTAAAAATCAATTCTTAAAATAAAAAAGCTTGTCAGGGCCGGGAGTTTGGCCTAGTGGTAGAGTGCTTGCCTGGTATGCATGAAGACCTGGGTTTGATTCCTTGGAACCACATGCATAGAAAAAAAAGCTGGAAGTGGTGCTGAGGCTCAAGTGGTAGAGCTCTAGCCTTGAGAAAGTCCAAGGACAGGGCTCAGGCCCTGAGCTAAAGCCCAGGACTGGAAAAAAAAAAAAAAAAAAAAAAAGCTTGTCAGGATAATTTCTTTTAGTCCTGAGTCTGAAAATTCTTCCTTGCATTTACATCAAGTCTGTACCCCTATCTTGTTGTAGAAGCATGACACCTATGTATGAAGGAAAATCATGTGTGTTATTACTATGTTTTAGAAAACATTCTGGATCATATTTAAAAGTAATTGCTACCAACACAAAATTTCATGGGCTGGCTGTAAAATTAAGATTGCTAGCCGGACCCTCGTGGCTCACGCCTGTAATCCTAACTGCTCAGGAGGCTGAGATTTGAGGATCACTTTTGGGCAGAAAAGTCCCCATGAGACTTTTATCTCTAATTAACTACTCAAAAACCAAAGGGATGCTGTGGCTCAAGTCTTAGAGCCCTGAGTAAAAAGAGGCTCAGGGACAGTGTTCAAACCCTGACGTCAAGCCCAACAACTGACAAAAAACATTAAGATTGCTTACATTGCTAGTTTCTATGATAGATGCCATCTATCCACCTTTCAACAAGGGCAACATACATGATCTTAATGCAGATCAAATTGTAGAAAACACTAGAATAACCAGTGAGCATACCTAGAAGGGGAGACTAGCCAGGTGAGAACAGTGAAGAAGTTCCTTTAGACATATAGGAAATGAGGATCATTCTTACCCCTGGCTTAGCAGTCATGGCCTTGGAGAACAGAGAGCATGTTGGAGAAGGATTTCAGATGTGGGCTTCACTCACCACTGGGTTTTAGATTTGGTCAAGTTGATCTGGCTGTTGAATGTGTCTGGAAACCAATTCTAGGAATGGCTGTGGGTTCAATTTCCATCACCTGGTTTGCTTATTTTTTGGCTGGGTAAATTACCTGCCATCAAGCTGCTTTAGCCTTTTACAGACAAGGGTCTTTGGAACAGTTTTGGTCTCATTTTTGGTCACATTTCACCTGCTTTATTTTATTCTATGCCCTACACAAAGCAAGCGGACACACAAACTAAGGCACCAGAATGGCATAGATATCCAACTATGAATTGGAGTTACCAAAACTCAACAGAATGCTATCCACTGAAATCTGAACAAGTATTGAAGCCCTCTCTGCTCTTTCTTCTAGGTCCTGACAACATCTTCTGATACAAAATTAACAACAGTGATGTAGGGGAGGGATGATTGAGAATGTTGACAGGGGAAACATTGGTGGTTATGCATTGTATTCATAAACTGCTTGTTAAATGGCAACTCCTTTGTACAACAATTAAAAATAACAATAGGAAAAATAAATAGCTGAATCCTCTTCAATTTAACTTTATTTTCAGCTAACAGTAAAAAATATTCCAATGGATTAAAAAAACAAGTGATAAATATAAATACTTCAGGAATCTGACTGTTGTTATGAATCTTCAGCCTAAAGACAACAAGATACATACAAGAGATCACCATATCTCCAGATTTAGAAGAGCACAGAACCAATAGCCATGGTTTAGGGCAGTAATCCAAAATCTGCCTCAAGGAATACCACTTTTCAGGAGATTCATTGGTTTGTCTCAACAGCAAGTACAATAGAAATAAATGGCTAAAATACATGCAGAAAACATGTATTTAACAATACAAACAGACCTTACAGAATGACTCCCTCAACACTCTAATGCAATCACAGGCATGAATGCTGCTGTATATTCCTTTAAAAAATGCACCCTCTGGTGCAGAAACACTCTAGGTAAGACACTAGTTTGCAAGGGTATTGATCTGCAAAGGCTTAGGATTAAAATTTGGGGATGGTTCTTGGTCCTTATTAAGAAAGTTTCGACCTGTGCCAAGGAGGCCTAGTGTATCTCCTATTCCTTCCTGTAAAGTTTTCAGTGTGTCAGCTTTTACCTCCAGGTCTTTGATACATTTGGAGTTAATTCTAGTGCAGGGTGACAAAGAAGGATCCAACTTTAGTTTTCTGCAGGTGCTTAACCAGTTCTGCCAACACCACTTGTTGAAGAGGCTATCTTTCTTCCATTCTATTTTTTTGGCTCCCTTGTGAAGGATTAGGTGGCCATAGGTCTGTGGTTTAATATCTGGGTCCTCAGTTCTATTCCATTGATCTTCAGGCCTGTTCTTGTGCCAGTACCAAGCTGTTTTGAGAATTATAGTTCTGTAATAAAGTGTAAAGTTTGGTATTGAAATTCCTCCTGCGCTGTTCTTTCTGCTAAGAAGTGTTTTTGCTATATAGGGTCTTTTATTATTCCATATGAAATTTTGGATTGCCTCTTCTATTTCTTTAACGAATGACATTGGTATATTGATGGGTACTGTATTGAATTTGTAGATAGCCCTTGGCAAGATTGTCATTTTCACGATGTTGATTCTTCCAATCCAGAAGCATGGGAAGTTTTTCCATTTCCTCAGTTCTGCTTTAATTTCTTTTTTCAGGGTTTTAAAGTTTTCATCAGAAAGGTCCTTTACATTCTTAGTGGGAGAAGATCTTCACCAACCATACAACGGACAAAGGCCTCATCTCTAAAATATGTCAGTAGCTTAAAAATTGAATCACTCCAAAACTAATCTCTAAAGTAACAACCATCCCATTAAAAGATGTGCCAAAGACTTAAAGAGAGTCTTCCCTGAAGAAGAAATAAGAATGGCCTGTAGACACATGAAGAAATCTCAACATCTCTGGTCATAAAAGAAATGCAAATCAAAACAACCCTAAGATTCCACCTCACTCCAGTTAGAATGGCCAGGATCAAGAAAACTAATAACAACAGATTCTGGAGGGGATGTGGCCAGGAGGGATCACTACTACACTGTTGGTGGGAGTGCAAACTTGTTCAACTACTATGGAAAGCAGTATGGCAGTTCCTCAAAAGACTAAACATAGAGCTCCCCTATGACCCAGCAATTCCACTACTTGGCCTTTACCCAGTCATACAGAAACAAGGACATACTAAATCCACTAGCACAACGATGTTCATTGTAGCACTATTTACCATAGCAAAGATATGGAACCAACCTAGATGTCCCTCAGTTGATGAATGGATCAACAAGATGTGGTATTTGTATACAATGGAATTCTATGCTGCTGTCAGAAAGAATGACATCGCCCCATTTGTTAGGAAATGGAAAGACTTAGAAAAAATCGTATTAAGTGACGTAAGCCAGACTCAAAGTAAGATAGGCTCAATGGTTTCCCTCATTTGTCATAATCAGTAGAAACCTTGGGCTCTCCTAGCAGAGATTTGCAATAGAGCAAAATAGATACATAAGGCCATATAGTATGACGCTAAATGAAAGGTCCTCTAGGATATAGAAACAAAAGCCATATAATGAGTGATTGTTGTCCTTAATGTTAACTCTCATCTCTTTTGCTGTCCCTTGGTTATCTCATATTGTTACAGTATTCCATTTTGTTATCTGATATATCGGATATATTTGTATTTGGTTATTTGAAATGGGATAGGGAAGGGGGAAAACAAGATGAGGTGAGGGAGGGAAATGGGGATCAAGACATGTGAAAGGGTATCAATGTATGTGAATTAATGCACCTCCTATTTGGCAAATATCATGTAACCCTTCTATTAATTACAATAAAAAATTGGGGGATCAGTATTCATCAACAGGCTTTGTTTGGAACCAAATTTAAGAATTCATGAGCTCCTGGCACTTCAGAGATTATCAGAGGAGCAAAAGGCCCATATGGAACTAGTGAAGTGAGAAATATTAAGGTTTGAACTGAAGAATGGATGCTCTTCCTCTGATTCTGTTTCTAAACTCTGAATTCAGGACATCAAGTCCCAAATGCCAGGAGGGAAATGGGAATTTTGGTCTCCCTCCAATACTTTTCCGTGGTTGACTTTATCGCATTGTAAGCACTAATGGAGACACATCTATCTGCTTCAGGCATTTTATATCATAGAGTACTCCTAACCCAGCTGGAAAGATGTGGAGTCTCTATCTGAATCATTGTGCCTCTTCTCAGATTTTCCTGGCTTTACCCTGAGCTCGTAGCTACTTGCTTTAGACCGCCGCCACCATCATCCTGCCATCTTCCAATCGCACAGGCTGTCTCTGGTTAGTTACACACCCTGGTACAGATCCACCTACAAGGGAATGATTGGTGGGGGAGGAGTCTCTGAAGTTCCATGTCTATTCCTGTCTTGAAGGCTCCAAATTATTTCATTGCTGGATCCAGAAGAAGGGCCACACAGAAGGATGTGGGATTTTGTTTCCTTAGTGACTGTCAAGATAATACCATAACTTTAGGGAATTATAAACCATGAGGAAAACATTGACTAATAAGTGATTGGAGCTCTGAAAATAAGATGTCAGCTGTATTCTTCTTCCTGTTTCTCTCATGATGAAATTCTCCAAGGAACAGTGATTCCAAGGAGTCAGGCTGGAAATCAACTAAGCCCTAAGCCATGAAAGTTATGACCAACAGATAACCCAATAGTATTCTGCCTTCTATTTGTCCTTTGTCTTTCTCTGCCTCACTCTTCCTTTCCATTCAGTCCTTCTGCCTTAGGATTAAACATTAAACTCAAGCCACAGAAAATTCTGCATCCAAAAAATCAGGATTTTGTGACATAAATTGACCACTGTATACATGATCTTGTGTCTTCAAATCCAATGAGGAGAGACACATTTATCATAATCAATATTAAAATACATTCCTGTTCTACAGAATTTATTCTTCTGATGTCTAATGCAAGAACTGTGCTTTGAACAAGATTAAAATCCTGACAAACATTTACAGTTTTCCTTTATACTGAGAAGATAAATTATCAATAACATTGATCACTTTTGGTGTCTTTAATGATGAATATAGTTAGTTTGTGGTTACAAGTACTAGCAAAGGCTTCCTAAATATTTTTTTTTCTTGTAGAGAGTTCCTATAGCAACTTGATTCATGGGAGAGACATTTGATTTCTTTTGTGCAACAACAGAACTAAAGATTTTAAGACTAAAGCTTGACAGAAACATGCTCTAGGGCCAGAATGGGACCAGTGTATAGAAACTAGGGTATAATACTGCCTATGGGAAAATGACATAAAAATGAGTAATGATTGTTAGACATTAGTCTTTTCTCCATATTTGACAGTCTGTGGTAGGAAATTATACTACGACGAAACAACCCTGCAGTAAAGGTGTCAATACTCAATATTTTCTGTTCTTTAACCTTGGGCCATTTCAAACCTACCACTCGTGTGTTCATTTAGTTTTCTATAAAGTCACTAGAAACTAAATATCAACTGGAAATGTCTGGTTTACTGTGAAAAAGTAGTCATTCGTTCTCCTTCCTCTATACACAAGTCAGAGTGCTTGGCTCTTTGGTAATTTTTGTAATCAAGATTTAAAAAATTGTTTGGCTTATTCCAATAATTATGAGCTACTCTAATGTTCACAGTCCTTTCCTAGTTTGCCTGATGCTCCCAGAAAACATTAGTGGAACATATATTTCACCACACACACCCATTCATGTGTGCATGTACACGCATGCACGTGTGCACGCGTGCGCGCGCGCACACACACACACACACACACACACACACACACACACACACACACACTACTGATTAAAGTCCTCAGGAAGAAGCCAGTCTGACCTTTCAGAAATGCAGAAATTCTTGGCTACTTGCTGGACTCCAGGAAGTCTCAAGGTAAAAGCTCTTCAGCTCCTGCAAGCAGGCAAGATAGTCATCTCATATCACCTGGAATTCGGTTATCAACCAAAACTCTTAATATGGGGTCTAAATCTATACAGCCAACACAATGGTCAAAATTAGTTAGTCCTGCCTTTTTTTCATCCTTCTATTTCTGAGACAAAGGTTACAGAAAACTTCAACTCTTTAGGAACAGCCCTTCAACCTTCAGTTTCCAATCCCTTAATATAATTATTGCAGTAGTTTAACTTTCTTGATGAATTTCTGAGTAATTTTCCCCATAAAAAGAGTGATGCCTGAAAGTCTGTGTGCTTTACTTCCGAATAATACAGCCCTTCTAGACCAACCATGTTGGAAGCCTTTCTTAATTTTATCACTTCTCACTTTGGGATAATAGAAAATAAATTCATGCACAGCTTCTGCCAAGACAATGCATCAGGGACATTCAGTGTACTCTGGGAACCATTACTTTGTTTTGGCTTGCTTGGGTTAAGCCTCTTGAGGTGGCCCTTGAGTTTCAGGTTCATTGAAACTGTGTAGTTAGGCCTGGCTTCCATCTGCAACCATAAAATTGCTTTGAATTTCTCCAAACTTGGCCCGGGTTTTCTGAAAGCTCATCAGATGGCTAGACAGGGTTCACAGAGAGGTTTGCAGATCTATTTGATTATTTAGCTGTTCAGATTCTCGTGTTCTAAATTTCCAGGTGAGAACTTCATCTTGTGGGACTCTCTCATCTGGAGTTCCTTGCTATCCATGTACAATCCAAAGGCTGTCTTTACACACAAAAATAGAAGTAGAGAATGAGGGTGCTTGAAGGGAAGCTATATCTCTTCAAATCTTGAACTCTCTCTCCAGTAATAAAGACTAGAAACATTTCCCACTTATGCCCTGTACATCAAATGAATCTCCCAATTCCTCTTAGCATTTCATTGGAAATGGCTATTTACCACTAGACTAAGGACTTCTGTAAATGCTCTGGCTTCAAAATCAGTTGAAATTAAGCAACATGTTGAGGCATCCAGGCATGGAGATGAATGTAATCTGGTGGTCATAGGTGAGAAAAAGAAAAATGGGAGACATTTATTTCTGAGAGTTGACTGGGGCCATTTCCAGTAAAGTAGTATGTCACAGGTGTAAATGAATTTCTCAAATTTCAAAAGATTTAATATGATTTGAAATTTTATCATTTTTAATATTTTTTAGGAACAATTGGCCAATTTTGTTTTACCTGTCCCTTCCTTTGCCTTAGGTTCTGTCAATCTAGCTGGAACTCAGGTTCCTCAGAGTGATTTATACTCAATGCTAACACACTGTCATTCTTATTCTAAAACATCCTTCTGTTGTGATAGCTTTTGGCATGAAGATCCTGCTTACTGCTTCTGCTTAGGTATATCCAGATTGAAAAATAGCTTGAGATGATAACAGACAAGATTTTATAAGATTGTTTTGAGAGATCACTAGCACAGCCATTTTCAATGGTGCCCAAAGCCTTTCTATATAATCAGTCAAAACTTAAATCCATGGGTTACTGAATTTTTTCACAGTCCAAAAATGTGATTACATGGAAAAATAAAGAAATAAGACAAATAATAATTAGAATGTAAATTAGTAAAACTGGATGGATCATAAATTATTTAATTTTATTTCCCTGGTTACCAGAAATGGTTTACTTTCTAAATAGGCTAACAAGACAAATTGTATACATACATATCACTAGAATTTTACACATTCTTGTCTAGGGTTACTCAAACACATTGAAGACACAGGTTTCATGATTCTCTTCAGTTTTATCTTTTAGAGTACACAAACTAACATAGTAATCAGACTGTGTTGATGTAGAAACAAGCCAGAGTCCAGGAAGTTACTGTCTTTGGCGTTAGTTATAACCTTAGCAGACAATGTATTTTGACATGATTGTTTTCATGTATTTGGCTTACCTTCCTCAGGTAGACAAACGACCAGTAGTTTGGTATTTCGTCTTTGCTAATGAATCAGAACAACCCAAACTGGCATGAATAGTCTAGAGTTTTCACCCGTAACCTAGGTAAGAGTCTTTTGGTTTGCATGATACTTATCAAATAAGTATAGATTTAATTTCTTCTCAGTGAAGTCTCCTGAGATTACTTGTCACTTACAGTTTCTCATATCCCCAAAGAATATCTACAGGGAACACATCACTCTCCCCTTCCCCCACCCAGAAAACTAGTTTGAATGTGAAACATTCAGGGAAAGTCTGAAATTTAAAGTGGCTAAGATTGAAAATGACACAATGGTGTAAATATGCAATCCCAGTTTCTCAGGACGGCAAGCCAGGATTAAAATGATTTCTAAACCAACCAGGACTGCATAGAGAATTAAAAGTCAGCCTGGACCACATAGTAAGGCCCTTTTTCAAAAATAAAATGAGAAAACAAGGAGTAAGAGAGAGAGGAAAGAGGCAGGGGAAGAGAGGAGAGGAGGAGAGGGAAGAGGTAAAGAGAAGATAAAGGGGGGGCTAAGGGAGAGGAGGGAAAAAGAAAAGGCATTATTTTTGTTCTTAATCACCCATATAACTGCTAATACAGCTAGCTGCGAATTATATAAGTTAATAGGAAAATAATGCATCAATCTATGCTATATGTTTTGATTTCATAGACACTTTAGGAGAAAAAATTATATACTATTTTTCATAGGTGTACAGGAATTCTCACTAAAATCTCTGTCTTGTGTTTCCTTCACTAGGAAGGAAGATCTGGCAAAAAGACTCAGTGTGGGAAGAGGAGTGCTTTCATGTATGCTTCCTGGCAGTCTTCAGAGATGGGAAAATCTCCAGTTCTCTGGACATTCTAGGCAATTCTGGAGTCCCTGTCTCTTCTCATGTATGGCGTGTGTCTCAGTGACCAACTGATTATGTTTCCATTTGGCCCTGCTGTCGTTTTGTACTTACTTCTATGTTTCCCAAAAGGCCATTTCAACACTAATGGAAGTTGTCAACTTTTACCATCTCCATGAGTTTAAATGTCTTTCTGTCAAACTATTACAAGTAGAAATCCATCCTGAACCTATACCTAGGACTTCCAATATTTATATTTGGTCTTTCTACAGCCCTGTACACAGAAAAGATCAAAATCACATTTTAAATATCAGAGCTTTGATTTAAATACAGAAATTCTGCCTGCCTATCTCCCATCCTGTCTTTACCCCTACAAGTGAAACATTGTTCATTTCTAAGCAGTAAGCTTCTGGGGTCCTCAGTAATATTTTACATAAATAGATTCTGATTTAGCCTCAGATAGCAATGAGGGTGAGGAGAAGGGAAATCTCTCTTTTTGTAATCATCACTGGAGAGACTTTTAAAATATATATGCCCAGGATTTTATACAGACATACACATACACACACACACACACACACACACACACACACACACACACACACACACAGATCTGACTTCAGATTGCCTTGCATGAGGCTTAGCACCAGCATATTTAGAAATTACTTAGAAAATTTTATTGTACACTCTAGGTTGAAAACTATCTGTATGAATGAAACTATAATGTTGGAACAATTAAATGCAAAAAGAGGAAAATGTACTTCACTAGAATTTCAAAGCAAATGAACTCTATTAAATAGGATTATTAAGAACTAGACTCTATTAATTAACATAAATATGTGGAAGTAAAATAAACCAATGAAAAATTGATTATATCTCTGGTATTCAATTTATAGACATGATACATTATTTATGGAATTAATGTAACTACCGATTGGTTGTGCACTGGAAAATATATGTAGAAATCAGAACCCAAATGTATTGGTTTTATAAACTGCCAGAATGTATGTCTTTGTTAGGATCAATTTAAATTTCTCAAAATAATAATTTAAAAAACTCTTCTGGCTATGTATACTTTTCAAGCATGTTTTAAGTCCCTTATCCAGCAAAAAAATTCATCTTCCTGTTTAGTGCTTACTCATTGTCCTTGATCCCGATTATTAAGAAAATGCTTCACTGAGAACTAAATGTTTTCTTTCTTTCTAAGGCCGAAAAATTGAAGTCATGGTTTCACTATTTGAAGAATCCAAAATTTGAACTGAACAGGGAATTTTGTTACACTGCTGTGTTTAAACATTTTTTTATATAAAATGCTTTATTGCCACTGATTTAAAGCCACAAACATGCTTTGAATCCAATTCAATATATTTCTTATTTGTTTCTGATTTTCTTTTTTTCCCTTTTAATTATTATTAGAAGGTATAAATTTCCAGAAAAGCTTGGGCCTGACAAGGCTCCATTATTTGCACATGACAAGGTTTATCAGAAACAGTTGGATTTTTGTAAGAAGCCTTTTATGTTTCCTCCATAAAGTATAAATAAATGAAAAGGATTAGATGGAGGAAACGGAGTGTAATTCATCACCAATGTGAAACATAGTCAACGGGTTACAGATGGATGAACTGAAGAACTTGGGACACTGCTCCAGGCAAGAAAAAAAACCCTCTTCCCTGAGCCAACCTGACTGACATCTTTACCTTGTGATGTCATCCTAATTTATTAGCCTTCTTTTGTTTTTTAGTGTTTGGTATATAAGTCTAAAGCTGGTCTGGACTCTTGGAAAAAAAAAATCAGTCATGGTATGATGTCACTCAAAGCTGTAGTTAACTCTTCTTTCTCCTTTTCTGCCTCTCCCTCCCCATTCTTCCTTGTCTTTCCACAAATGCAAAGAAAAATAAAGCAAAACAAACACACGAAGCGGTGATGGTATCATGGCTTGTAATTTTCAGAAATATAAGTTTATTAGATTGTCAATTTCAAATCCAATAATTAACAACTTAAGGGGAAAATTATTTTTATAAGTGTGGTATCTCCCTAATTGTACAAAGTTGAGTATTTTAGCTAAAGCATAATATAATTGAGGCAGCTCATATATCATCTCTAAGTTGGACTTCATTTTATCAGGCAGTCTCCTTCTTGGTAAAATGGAAATTCATATAGCACAATTTCCTCCTTAAATCTCTCTGAACGTTCAGAAATAAGAGACTTTTCATGTCTCATATTCTCAACTTCCATTTCTATCTAATAATAATCGAGTGCTTTATGGCATATAAATCACATTTCTGCTTAAAAATGACCTTCTTCATGACCTTTTTGTCTCTACCTGTCACCATGTATTCTCCTTGTAATAATAGTAATACCTTCTAGCCAGGAATGAACACTCAAAATTAGACTGATTCCAAGAACAGCTCTTACAAAGTCTGAGATATAGCTCATTTTGAAGTTAAATAATTTAACAGCTTTCTCCCAAAGTAGACACACACTGGATGTGTCATTTTAAACTGAGAAAAGTTTACTGATAGTTTTGAAAAGGAAATAAAGAAATTATACCAGAAAATTTTCAGTCAGGAGCTGTCCAAAGAAAATGATAATCCGGTGACATTGCCATCATTTTCTGCTCAAGAAATTTATTTCCTTTTTAAATTCTAGACTAATTCTTAGAAGCCACAGAAATTAGAACTTTGTCTCCAATCCTTTTAACCTAGGATTCTTTTGATCCTTAGAATTCTTCAAAATTCGAAACATTTCCCTAACATGTTTCATTTAAATTAACACTCAATTATGAAGCTTCAAAATAAACATTGTAAGAACACAACTTTCTAGTCTGAATATCTGCCCGGTAATATAATGGTGTAATATTTATTCAGAGGGCAAGAAGGATACAAACCTGAGCCTTAAGAAGTGGGTCCCTGAAAACATTTTAAACTATCTGAAAATAGATAGAGAACCCCTAAATTCCCTTGTAAGCAAGTCATCTTATTTTAAACTACAGGTATAAACTCTAGACAAATTTTACTTCTTAATGAATCAGAATGAAAAGAGAGCTTTCTCCCATTAGGTCAACTTACTATTCAACCTATTCTGTATCCAAGTTGGCTTTTAACTGTAAAATAATTTCTAATATCTAAAAACAATTTGAGAAGAATTGGAGAACAACCATGCAGTGATCCAACACATAAATGATTTTCTTCATACATGAACTTTTGAGTCTTCTTGAGACACAAATGAAGGAGAAACTTGGCTGTTTCAAAGAGAAGAGGATGATGTATCTTTCTAAATACATGTCTTGGTGATCACCCAAGAGGATGAAAATAAATTAATTCTTCCCAGTAAGGAAGACTTTTTGTTAATGATCCGAGGTGACTGGGTAGGTGGATCTCTTCTCAAACATCCCCTCTCCACACTAACACACATTGGACATTGAGATGCCTCAAGGGAACAAGTCCAGTTACCTGTATTGAAGCCAATGAATCTTGACGATAATTAGCTAGGGAAAGCATTGTTAATCACAGACTCTCACATCCTTTCCTTGTAGTAACAGTTCATTTCTGAGAAACACTGTTCCCTAAGATATTAATTCAAAATGTTTTGTTTTAAAAACAATGATACAAAGTACCAGCTACAAGATACAATAGGGAATTGGTGCTAGAACCCCAACCTATAAAGCATTGCATAATTTTGCTAGACAACTTAAAAAGGGGGAGGGTTCTAATTTGCATACTGCGTGTGTGCTCATTGACTGTGACTGTCAGTCAGCATCCTGTTTTAAGTCATTAGGTTTCCGCATCAGAGGGAATTTTTCTGAGTCTCCTAGGGGTTCCAGGATACAGGAGTGATCATGGCCACTGTGGGAATATAAGCCTCACAGTGACAACCCATCCAGTCACACAGAAAGACACATGGCTGTGCTCCCTGGTAAGATGAGTGCAGCAGTAGATAAAAGACCCAACTCATATGCGTAGACTCTGCCTTTAATAAATGTAACCTCCACATCTGGTTCACTGGTTAACTTCTCCTGGGGATCTTCAAGTAGACAGAACCAGCATTTCATTTTCTCTCCCTGGAGTTTATGGAGGTTTTGGGAAGCATAGAATGTGGGCAAGGTCCTTTCTTCTTCTTCTCTTACTCACATCTGGGAATAGCTATGATTTCTCTCAATTAAAAGTGAATGAGCTCACTAGTCAATCGCCTTGTGTAAAGAGAGGTAGAGCCTGAGACCCAGAGATGCTAACTATTCTGGCATGGAAATAGTATGGAAGTCTCTGAGTTCAAAAGGAAACACTGACGGATTAGAAGAACCCTTAATGCAAGCAGACGGAGATGCTGGGAATCACCAGCTAGGAGACTCACCATTGTCCTGGTTTCTCTTATCAGTCAATTTTATCTCAGCCTAATCTTTTGACTGTCTCAAATGAGCCAGGTGAGGTCTAGCCAGCTTCTGTGGGATCTTCAGGACTGAATTTAGAGAAGGGTGAACTGACAGGTGACAGTTGAATTATTGAGTCTTACCTTCTTGTTTGTGCTAGCAACAAGCTATTCTTCACTGTTCCTGTCTGGGAGACACACTACAGGTCCCAGGCCTATCAAATGCAATGACACAGAACCATAAAAAACTCAGTGGAGGACAGACAAATGGTGCATCTTTTCCTTATGGAAGTGATGGTCCCTCAAATCACACTTTTAATATCAAGGCAAGACAACACAGACGCAAAACCTTCTCTGGATCCTTAATTATCTATGGTACTGGTTTTTTTCAACACCAGCCCCTAAATTTCTAGAGAATGTGGTGTTCTTTTTGCTTGTTCTTACTATGTTTCCTTAAAGTGTAGCATGATATCACTCAATACAATGTACACACAAATCATCCACAAATCTAGTTAACAGGAAGATTGTGATGCCAGGGACCAGGGCTGGGATCTGAGACGTTGCATTTCTGTCTCCTTGTGGTACTGCTATGTTGGTCTACTATGCTTCAAGTCCTGAGGTTCAGGATGTTAGACTCATGGTGGAGCTGCTATAGCTGTTAGACTTACACGTCCACAAGCCAGTCACTAAGGGGTACGTTGAATTCTCACATTCCACGTTGATGTAAAACAGAGGTCATTCTTCTGAAGTCGGAGGATCTTTACCAAAGCTAACTGAATGCAATGAGAGCATCTCCAGTTTCAATCATTTCCTTTCATTTATCCTAATAGTTTATGAACTTCAGAATTCTCCAGCTGATGATGAATGGTGAGTGTACACCATTTGGGGCAGGTTTCAAGTACCATTTACCCACCTATTTCCCTCTTGACTGTTCAAGGGCACCTGAAAACTCTAGTTTCTCGCCTTTGATGGACTGGGTCAAATAACAGAAGGGGAATTAAGTCCACATTTGAATATGTTTTGAAACTTTTAGAAAGCAATCTATTGATATTCACTTCAAGGAAAAGGTTAAACTTTGCATTTGTAAAAACACAGGTTAATTATGATTAATTTTTGATCCAGCCAGTTATCCTGTGAATACATTTCATTGAAAACGCTCATTCAATTTCTTCATTCCAAACAAGGAAGTACCATTTGCAGAAAACAAGCATGCATCCAGCTGTTAAAGGTTGTGAATTAGCCTTAAATTTTAGGAAACAGAGTCGGAAAGGTGACGGGAAACCTTGGAACTTCTAAGGATTAGTGACAGTCATGACCTCAGTTATTGGTAAGCAGTAGTCTAAGACCTGGTTTCATAATGCTCTGATAATTTAAAGAGGCATCAAGCTTTTCTTCCTACTTTTCTAGAATTTATAATTTGAGTCGATGGGTGCTTTAGACTGCAAGCCACTTGAAGCCAGGAAGCCCGTCGTTTTCCTTTAGGGTCCTTGAGAGAACTATCACAGAATCTTGCAGAAAGAGCACGGCAAATGCTTATCTTCCCAAATAAAACAATATTGCAGAAATTTAATCATTTCTGATTTGTTATAGAGAAGAACAACATGAACCCAACTAAATATAACACAAAATAATCATGAAACAATTGCCCTTTCCATTCTGGAATTATCTTGCAGGGAATTTTAGATCAGGTAAAGACAAAACCTGAACTGATTCAGAGTGATTGAAAAATCATTAAGGAGATGTGATAAAGCCGTTGTAGAATGAGCTTCTTCTTAAGAAACAGAGCATTGAGAATAAAACTTAGCTGATGTGAGGGCCTTGAGTCTTTTGAAATGATCTCAGGAGAATCAGGGAAAGTTGATTTCTCTATTTACAAGGGACGGTGGCTATATTTTCACTTCATTATTTTATTCTTCAGGAGTGTATTTATAATCCCATGATGACAAAAGATAAAAAAAAATCTGTAATTTTGTTTACAATGTCTTCTGACCCAAATACAGAATTCTTACTGTTCAGTTTGAGCTGTGGCTAAAGTCTTTTCAAAAATCAAAATGAGTTCCAAGATCACATCAGAGTTCAATTTTCTTTTTCTTTTCTTTTCTTTTCCTTTTTTTTTTTGCTAGTCCTGGGGCTTGAACTCAGGGCCTGGGCACTGTCCTTGGACACTTTTTGCTCAAGGTTAGTGTTCGGCAGCTTGAGCCATAGAGCCACTTCTGGCTTTTTCTATGTACATGATACAGTTTCATGCATGCTAGGTGAGCATTCTACCACTAGGCTACACTCCCAGTCCCAGAGTTATTTCTTTGAATAAAAATTGGCATTGATCACATGAAGACATCTTCAACATAAATGGTTCTGGAAGTTCTCGCTCGCTATTGTCTCCTCTGCTCTCAAACAATCAGTTCCTCCATTTGTCTTTCTACTGATAATGACTCGTGTGTCACACTCTCCCTCCCACTCTTCCCTTCTGCATTATGTCAAATAGGGATCTACTGTCATCGTTTCCTTTTATTTGAAAGAACCTCAAGATAGGCCTTGACATCTGTTGGGGAAACACATCACAATGGAGCCTTCATGGAAGTCCAGTCATAGAATATCAATTGCAGTAACATTTTTAAAAGATTGAGATAAGAGTGATAATGAACAAACTGAGCTGCTCTGAATGCCATCCATCAACTGTATTATCCCAAACACTTACAATTCATTGAACTTGCATGTTTGTGTTTGTAAGACACTGCTGAGGGGAAATAAAATGAATTTAGTATTACCTTTTTTTGGTGGTGGTGGATGCATTGTAGTGTAGAGAAACACACAGAGAGACAGTATGCAACAGTTCCAGTAATGGGCTCCATGTTTATGCTGAATACAAACTCTTTGTTCTTCATCGATCTGGGAACTACAGTTCTTATTTGCTCAGTTGTTGGCTTTGTTTGCTCCCTTTCTGAATTCTGTGGATGATTCAATGAAGAATTCATCTGCTAGGTGATATAATTTCGGTAATTCACAGTTGAAAAGAAACATTTACCTTAATATAATTTTTAAGTAGGTTATTTTGTTAAATATAGAAACATAGTCTATCTCTAAGTTTCTTGATATTTTTGACAACTTTGAGGTGTTTGATGTGAGGGAAAAAAGCAAAGGAGAATGAATAAATTAAAATTTCCGAATTCTTTTTTTTTAAACCAAACCTTTAAATAATCCACTGACTTTATATGTTTAAGGAAGCATCTTGGTAAAGGTAAGTTTTCGGTGCTATAAACTTTTACCTTCTAAGGGCAGAGAACAATTTATAAAAGCAATAGACCTCAATTCCCACAGCGTTAAAAAATTTTATGTTCTAAAAATTGATTTTATTTCTATACTGGGTCATTAATGTAGCTGAATTTTACCTACTGTGATAGTTCCTCAGTAAAAACTGATTAATGACATCATCATTAACTCGGTTTTCTTTTAATCTTTCCAATATGCTGTTTTTATAGGGTACAGGTTATATTTAGAAACACGTTAGCCTCAGCACTCATGGATGCTCTTTTCCTGACAAACCTCAGGGTAAATTTCTCCTTCTGTGAGAGAACAGACGGTATTTCTTTACTCTTCTCTCCCAGTCTGGACAGGGTAAATGGCTGCCATTGACACAGATTTATGATACTAGGGTTTATGAAACATGCCTTGTGAATAAACTCATTTCTAAGTCCTGGAGGAACAGAAAAGCTAGGATGTGATTTCACAGTGTACATGGAGACACCATAGTTTACACTAATCTCAGCTGAAAAACAGCAAAAAAAAAAAAAATACATTCCTATAGAATTGAGAGACAAAGCTGGTCAATATCCTTACAGCAATGTCCTTGATGTAAAGGTTGTGCTGAACACATATTTAAGTCACTGCCATATTTACCACACTACTGAAAGCCTGGCATTTCCAAATATTTCTTATTTTATGGGGTGATTATAGGGTGCTACGCCTTGCCCAAAATTCTCCTACAAGTTTGTTCTATTCATTGGCTAATATGTAAAGTATTTGGCATCCTTATTTTTCTCCCCAGAAAATTCAAAAGATCAAAACAAAAATGAAAAAAACCCACAAGGATATTTCCAAACGAATAGTAGATTCAAAAGAAAAGTTTAATACTAAAATTAGAATAAATTCTCTTAGAAGGAGAATTTTAATACCAAAGTTGGACTGCATTCTCTTAAAATTTAACAGATTTTTTCTCCCTTGTCTGTCTAAACTGAAAGAGCAAATCTAGCAAATTTACTCAAACTAAAATTCAATCAAGCCAGAAAGAATTATATACCATTTATTCATTGCTCATTGTTGCCTGGGATTTCAGTAACTACAAATACCATCTAGCCTAGACCATATCTCTATGATGAGTTCCTAAAATGAAGACCTTGAGAAAGTGGCACTAGGAATATTTGATTATTTCAGAAGATGGACCAAGGACAGAGAAGGCCAAAATGTATCTGGAATAGGTTACATTTCTTTAAAATTACATGTTTCTGTAAGTGTGGGTTTTTTTAAAAAAAAAAATTAAACCAAAAAATGTTCCCTTTGCACTGGAAGTGAATGGTCATAGTAGATACATTCATGATAGTTTTGATACCTCCAATTATGTATTCACTCTTCATAGTCAACACTTAGTCATTGCATGTGTTCATGTGTTAGACACGGTTCAGTCACTGTAACAATGGATTTTCCAATTAGGACCTGAACATAAAACCTAAAAAGGAATAGGTGGGGAAAAAAATCCCCACAAACAGCACTCAAATACCTTAAACTAGCAACAACTCTACTCCGATTTAATTTTCAGTATATTTGCCCTAAAACTTTGTGTGATCACTTTCACCATCCTCTTGGAGAAAGAGTGCATTTTTCTTTTTGTTCATCCTGAGGCTTGAACTCATGGTCAGGGCACTACTATCCCTAAGCTTTTGTGCTAGAGCTCTACCACTTTGAACCACAGCGCCACTTTTGGTTTTCTGGGATATAATTTGAGATAAGAGTCTTCTGGACTTTCCTGTCCCAGCTGGCTTTGAACCAGAATCCTCAGGTCTCTGCCTCCTGAGCAGATATCACAGGCATGAGCCACCAGTGCCTGACTATAAAGTGTACATTTTATGAGGCTAAAAAAATAATAGTAAATAAACAAGAAACACAGATGATGAATCAAAGTAGTAATCATTCAAGGGAATAGCCTACATGAATGGAGCACTGAGAAAGAATAATGAAGGAAAGGGTGTACTGGCTCAAAAACAGCAAGAGGGAAGGAGACACTAATACCAGGTTCAATGCCAGGAAGTCAGCAATCCAGATCTGAAGAAGGAAGGAGGGAGAAGGAGTGTTTGGGGGGTCTGAAGAGAGCTGTAACTTCTGGGAAAGAGACTCCAACAGAAGCCAGGCCTTGAAGAAGGACCCAGTCATTCTCAAACTAAGTCATAACTGGACAGGAAGTAAGCTTAGGAAATAAATGCCACACCTATCCCCCAATGTTCCTACTACTAACCAAGGTCTACTACAAGTCACTGCTCTTATGCACATAGTTTGCTGAGATCCTGATCAGAGTGGAGAAGAGGGACCAGGGGATAAGGAATAGAAAAGATGTATCAACACAGTTAGGTTTATATATCCACAAAAGGCAAATTTATAATAATATTAAGTGGATCCGTGGTTGCTGTGAACTGAGGGAAAGAAAAGTAGAGTATTGTCTGTTACATGGACATGGAGTATACTTTTGACTAATAAAAAATTTGAAAATTAGGAAGCCATGTTGATTGCACTGAATTTTGAATAATTTCATGCCACTTAATTATATATTGTTAGAAGAAGTAAGACAATAAAATTTGTATTTACCCACAAAACAAAACTGCTATAGAATAACTTAAAAATGCAACTCTTATCATCTCCAATATAAAAGACAATTATATTTAGTGTTTTCTCCAAAACTAAAAGTAGAAATCATTTGTTTTAAGTAGTACAGTTAGATAGTAACTGAAAAGGGAAGATTTATCTGATACAACTTCAGACACCTTTCTGTTAACCTGGTTAGAAATATTTTCAAATTAGAAAAAACTGGGTATGTATTTCAAATTCAGAAATTGAGAAAACCTATTCTTCATAATACATCCCTACTCTACCAATTGTCCTTGTTTCAAATCAAATTATTATTACTGAAACTGTCCTTGCTTCAAACCAAATCACTATTGCTACTACTGAAATGTTCTTATGCACCTTAGAATTCAATAGTTTGTTTCACTTTGGGAATGTAGTGATTAAAAATATTTAAGAATTTAGCTCCAATTTACATGAACTCAATTGTGGTTTAAAGTAACTAAATAAAAGTACCAAAGTATAAGGCTTTTTATGGCTCACATGAGGAAACGATTCTAAAACACTGTTTTCTCTAACAAGGAATTCCTTCCGTGTATTTTGGAAACAATTCTATAAATGTCAATATGTTTTATGCTAATTCTTCATATACAATGCATTAATTTTATAGGGATTTAAATCACTAGGTTTTATTATTCCTTTTACATTGTGTGCTTCTTTGAGAAGAAACACAGCTCCCTGATTTATCTGTATGCAATGCTTTAATTGGTGAGTGGTACCAGGTTTATAATAATGGGTCAGATTGTCTTAGAGTTGAGTTTGATGAAAATGTTTGTATAGGTGCCAAAACTTAGACCCCCAACTGAGTATGTGTACCTCCTAAGAATGATGATGTCTCTTGATTGGAGGATAGCAGTAATGGGTTTCAGGTGACTTTAGGGCTGACATTCATCTATTGACTGCATTTTTAAATGTTCTCTCTCTCTCTCTCTCTCTCTCTCTCTCTCTCTCTCTCTCTCTCTCTCTCTCACACACACACACACACACACACAAACACACACACACACACAAGCACGCACATATGCACACACATTCCCACTGAGTCATTTCAGTCCTCTTACAGCAGTCAGACATTTCCCGTGTTTTGTAGCTGGAGAAATGAGGACTTAGAGAGATCATAGTGCTTGCTCTAGATTAAGCTAGGATTCAATGCAAGTTCTGATCCTAAATCTATTGCACCATCAAATCTAGTTGTACTCTGGCCAGATGGATAAACTTCCTCTACTTATGTAGCCGTGGAAATAAGCTTATCATATCTACACATTTACTTAAAGCTTTAGGCTCTGGATCAAAAGATTAGCTCATCTAATTTATTACATTCTGTTAGAAGAGAATAAAAGTTGTGGGCTTACCTTGCCAGTTTTTTTTTTGGCGGGGGAGATCAGTTGAGGGGCTTGAACTCTGGGCCCGGGTGTTGTCTCTGAGCTCTTCAGCTCAAAGCTATCGCCCTACCCCTTGAGTCATAGCACCAATTCTGGTTTTCTAGAAGATAAAAGATAAGAGTCTCATGAATTTTAGTGCCCAGGCTAGCTTTGAACTATGATCCTCAGATCTTAGCCGCTAAGTAGCTAGGATTATAGACATAAGCCACCATGCCCAGTGTCCTTGACAGTTTTTGCTCCTCATGGAAGAATAAAGATTGGCTCCAGTGAACTATGGGTGTTACAAGCACCTATTATTATTTATATTAAAATTATTTATCAATATTGGTCAGTTTTGTTAATATATGCTAGTATTTATAAGCTATAAATAAACCACTGTCAAGACTTTTATGCATTTTTTTAAATGGAGGTAAGAATCTTAAGGCCTTTAGTACCTTTGCTGACTTTGAACCATGATCCTCAGATCTCAGCCTCCTGAGTAACTAGGATTACAGCTGTGAGCCACTGGTGCCCAGTGTATTAAAAACTTTTTACAGTGCTATACTTTGAACTCTGTGTTTCTTATTCATTCATGCATTCTGATAATAGCTGGCACTCTACCAGTTGAGCCATGCCTCCAGTCTGGTTTTCTGCTCATTAATTGAGATGGAGTCTTGAGAATATGTTCGGCTACGCTAGCTTTGAGCCTTGATATTCTTGTCTTATCCCTTGGAATTGCTAGGATTATAAGCAACTAGGTTCATTTCCTTTTAAACAAAATATACATGTTTTTACCTAGAAATAGATTGTGAACACTTGTTTATATAACATTTTTAACCATATGTATTCTACTAACCTACATTTTGTGGTCATAAATATTTTGATATGTTTCATTTTTTTAAAATGTACTCTATTGGGACCAAGAGTTTGGCCTAGTGGTAGAGTGCTTGCCTAGCATGCACGAAGACCCGGGTTCGATTCCTTGGTACCACATACTTAGAAAAAGCCGGAAGTGGTGCTGAGGCTCAAATGGTAGAGCTCTAGCCTTGAGAAAAATCCAAGGACAATGCTCAGGCCCTGAGCTTAAGCCCAGGACTGGCAAAAAAAATAAAAATAGTACTTTATTAACCTTAGTCAATTTCTGTTGGCTAGCTTTTTGAATTGCTTTTGTTTTTCTTCCTTTTTTAGTTTCAGAGAAACAAATTCTGCTCTTAAAATCTTAATGCAGTATGCATAACTTCTTTATACTGCAATTTTCCAAATAATTGCTAAAAGACCTTGTACATTTTCAAGATTATTGATAAAATACTTCTAACTTTATTGCTAAGAAATGCAATGGAACATTCATATACTAGAAAGAGGCACCGGAAATTTTCAAATTCCAGTGCTTTTCTCAGCATTTCTAACTTTTAATATTTTGCAATTTGGTAATTAAAAATTATACCTTTGATTTTGATGTGATGTCGGTTGCTTTGATGATAAATGTTTCCTCTGTGTTAGATATTTTTTCTAATTTTGTACACAATCGCATCAATTTGTCTTTTATGACTATCATTATTTATCATTCTCCATTAAAAGGCCAGTTTTAGGGTTCTAAAGTTTGCCTATATTTTGGTAATGTATAAGTACTTATCTAAATCCTTAAGTTTACGATGTTGAAGTACTGAGGGCCTAGTTCTGGCTAGGCCTGCACTCAGTCACTTAAGGACTGTTTTCTTTTTGCTGTTGTTACTTTTCTTCAGCTAAGGTCTTGTGCTTTCTTTCCCGATGACCTCCGATTGAGGCCCTCTGATCTGGATATGCTTCTGGCATAGCTGGCATGGCAGTGCCTCATCATGCCTTGCCCTTGTGTTCAGATGATGTCTCACTAAATGGAGGAAGAAACCTAAGAGAGCAGGCCAAAAAATCAGCATGCAGCTGCAAAATACATAGGCTCAATACTGTTGTGTTCTAGCAGAATATACTCACACAAATGATTTTGAAAGTGGAAACAGCAAACTGAACTGTCAACTGTGATTTTTCTCTGTATCATAGCTGCTGTTTTTCTTTTGATAAATTTGTGTACTTTCTAGCTTATTGTTTCTATGTTTGGAAAAATCTTTAATAAACAAACTTTTTAAGGAGATAGAAATGAGAATGAGTTAAATAGAGACCCACAAAGACAAGACTTATCAGACAAGGTACATAGAGAAATAAAGTTAATTAACCTGTATTAAATAATTATATAATACCAAGATATAGGAGACATTCAGAAACATAGAGAATGATGATGATATGCCTAAAATAAAAAATTATGATATATACATATATATATAATTAGACTAACAATTCTGGACTTTTAAAAAACAATAATTTGATAAAATTTTTGTTTTCATATGAAAAATAAAGCAAATGTACAAAATATAAGTTGCATGGAAAGTTTTAAATCACATTCTATCTGGTTCTTTTGTCTCTGTCACACACACACACACACATACACTCAATCACGTAGCATTTGTGAAATACATAGCATTTGTGAAATTTGTGATTCACTAAGGCAATATGAAAGTTAAAACTTTGCATTACAGGCTAACAAAAACATTTATTTGTCACATTTGACTCTCTAAAACATCCTGAGAAACTGTTCCCTACAAATGAGGGTACACACTCAGCAACTTGATAGGGCACTTTAAAACACCAGCTTTGGCTGCTCCGATAGGGCAATCCAGTCTCTCTGGAATAATTTAGCATTGCGGAATGGTGTTCAAGCATCTGACCAACCTTCACTAGATCCTAGAGAATATGTAGCCGTGATTAGAAGGAGATGAATAAAATTTTAGAACATAATTTCCAAACTTGTTATTTATGACTCCAGGCAACATAAATAGTATTCAAGTATACAGGAAGTAGGGTTGTGGCTCAAGTGGTAGGGCACTAGTCTTGAGCAAAAAGAAGTACAGGGACAATGCCCAAGCTCAGAATTTAAGTTCAAGGGGTGGGAGATTTTTTAAAGCAATTTTTATATTTGCATGTGTGTTGGTGATATAGTGGTTAGTAGAGCTGCCTTCTAAATATACACATTCCTGGGATTACACACACACACACACACACACACACACACACATGCACACGCATACACAAGCTATTTAATTATGTGCGTCATGATACAGATTTAAGAGCTTATGTTTCTTGTTTTTACAAAGCTCTTAAGAAAATACGTATTTAACTATAGAACTATAAAGCCAGTGAAAGAGGTGTCTTGCATATGTGCTTCTTTTGTACACTGGATATTAAAAATGATCAAGAATTGTCATCATAGCTTTTTTAACCAGTCCTGGGGACTGAGCTCGGGGCCTGAGCACTGTCATTGGGCTTTCCTCAAAGCTAGCACTCTACCACTTGAGCCACAGCACCACTTCCGGCTTTTCTATGTTAGGAATCAATGTGCATGCAAGGCAAGCACTGTAGCTCTAGGCCAAACTCCCAGCCCTCATCATAGTTTTTAATGTCTCAATTTGAGAAAGAAAAAAAAATTCTGGAGAATTTAGGAGTCAAAAAATAAAACCTGAATCTTTTTAAGTATATGAAAATATTTTGCTATCATACACTTGTGCATTCCACCTTCCTTTTGAAGGTACTTACTATTTGAAAGCAAAAGTATCTGATGTGATTGCTAAGTGTTCAAAAGCTTCAATAGATATCAAATGCACTAGCAATAAGTTTTAATGACCAAGTTTAATCATTTACATTCAAATTCATTTACAATCACTATACATTCAAGAAAGTTTAAGGAAATGGAAAGACTTGGAAAAAATCATATGAAGTGAAGTAATCGAGACCCAGAGAAACACAGGCTCAGTGGTTTCCCTCATTTGTAATACTTAGTACACATCTAGCACTCTCCTAGCAGAGGATTGCAATAGCTCAAAACCTAGGTACATAGGGTCATATAGGATGAGACTAAATGAAACGATCTCTAGGATATGGAAATAAGAGCTTTATCTTATGTGATTGTTGTTTTTAATGTGCTATGTTATTTCTCTTCTCTTTTGTTGTCCTTTGGTTAATCTCATATTGTTACTGTATCTGACTTTGTTACCAGGTATATTGTATATATGTTTATTTGTTTATTCAAAATAGGAAAAGAAAGGAGGAAAAACAAGATGATTGGGATGGGTGGGGGAGGGAAACAAGGACAAAAACATGGGAAGGGGTATCAATGTATGAGCAGTAATGTACCTACTACCTGACGAATGTAACTATAAACCCTCTATACATTATCCCAATAATGAAATAAAAAAGAAAGAGCAAAACCTTGATACATAAGGCCATATAGTATGACACTAAATGAAAGGACCTCTAGGATATAGAAACAAAAGCCATATAATGAATGATTGTTGTCCTTCATGTACTATGTTATCTGTCATCTCTTTTGCTGTCCCTTGGTTATCTCATATTGTTACAGTATCTCACTTTGTTATCTGATATATCGGATATATTTGTATTTGGTTATTTGAAATTGGATAGGGAAGGGGGGAGGGAAATAGGGACCAAGACATGTGAAAGGGTATCAATGTATGTGAATGAATGCACCTTCTATCTGGCGAATATCATGTAACCCTTCTATTAATTACAATAAAAATATATGAAAAAAAGAAAAAGAAAGAAAGTTTCTTCATAAGTTTATGGGGCAAGTCATATACACATTATTATAACATGTATCCGGTGTAAGCAAATGCAAAAAGCGCATTTCAAAGTGTTTGGAAATCTTATGTGTTTGAGCTCATGTTTGCCAATGGTTCTTCATTTTCTTAAACATTCTCTAGTACCAATTAATTAGTCTCACTGGGTAGAAACCATTCAATTTATTATGGATTCTTGGAAAACAGTTTTCAACTTCACCAGCAAAATATGAAAGATAAAACCAATATCATATATGTATTTATATAGCTTATGCATCACATCATATATATGTATACATATTATATAGCTAAAATATTTCATATGGATCAGCAATTGAAACAGAATCCTATAGACAAAGAAGGAAATGTATGGGTGAAAAATGTGAGAAGGGTTAGGTGGAAATTTAATCTCATTTCAAAATTTTAGTCATGTAAAATTGTTAGAGTACAATTACCATTCTCTTTTCTTCCTGTGAAAATATAATCTTATGTCAAAAATTCATAGTCAATCACTATGATATTTTAAAATGGGGACAATGTTTCTTTTATAAGGAACAATTTTACTCATTAAAAGTATCTAGTTTTTGAAGTTAGCAATATCTAAGTTCAAATCTTAGGTCAGGTTTGAAAAGTAAATGAATGTTAAGGAAATTTCTTAAAGGAGTAGGGACCTGCATTCCCTATTTATCAAATGGCAATAAAAGTATCAGCATTTTGTATTTGCTGAAGATTATGAGATTTTAAAATAGAGAGAAATTGACACAAAATTAAATTCATGTTGTTTCCTTCTTTTTTCCTTTGAGGAGACAATAGTCTATGAAATTTAGATTGAATGTGATTATAGTCACAAAACCCCTTTTCTTAATTTATCTGCTCATTGCTTCCTTAGACACTTCACTCTTTAAAAGAAAAATACCACGTCCTAGTAATTTTAGTGTTTATGAAATAAAGGTGATAAAAATATTGAGAAAGTAAGGAGGTAAATTATTTGTTATTTAATCTATCATAAAGATTCTTTTAGGGTTGAAGGTGTACTGCCATCAGAGAGCATTTGTCTACTGTGTGACAGGCTTTGGCTTTGGTCACTAGCACGACAAAACAGACTTCTCTTTTCAACTTGTCAACAATCATTCTGAAACTACAGTAAAAGTATGGCTTATGATAGAAGTATATCATAGATCTTGATTTCCGATGGAGGACATTTTTCTCTTCTCATCTCTGCAGCTGTAACTCTGGATAGTGGTCACCCTGATTTAATTAATCCTGGTTGGTTTGTTGAAGACACATGACAGACTTTCCCCGCAGGAATCCTCTCTCATGGGTAGCAATGATAGACCGCAATTCTAATCCAATCTCTCTCCCTCATCCCCTAATCACTACACCCCAGACCTCTGCTCTGCTATTTGGCAGCACCTTCTCACCAGATTTGGGGTGACATGCTACCCCTTCTCACTGAGATCAAACACATGACTTATTCTGTTTAATGCGATATTAACAGAACGTAAGGAGAGTGGTACTTCAACTCCGGCTTACTCTTTTACACCTTTGACATTCCAATCAAAACATGCCTGCTGAAGGATGAGGGATGCACAGAGCAGAGCGGCCCCAGCTGCCCCAGTTGGCAAACAGATTACATCCAGACCTGTGTAGTCACAGTAAATCAACATGACCATATAGCCAAACTGCGGCTTTTCCCCGACATGTGAGACCATATAGATTGTTGTATGCTACCAGCATCTTGTGTCTGTTTGCTATGGTGGCATTATTAGAGCAATGGTAATAGTTATAACGGTTACATACCAATCATCTATCTGTATCCCTATTTATTTAATCAATCATCTACATATTCATACACATGTGTGCAGAAATATGTGTACCTACATGTTTATATAAATGCATGGCATATACCCCTGTATACATACATACTATGTTCAGGTACCTATAAGCATGTTACAGTACACCAATTCTGTTTCAATTGCTGGCCCATAGTAAACATTTTAACTATATAATATATATACATATATATGATGTTATATATATATATACCTATATATGTTGTATATACACACTTGTTTATACATATATGTACACACATACATTATATTATATAGAGAACTAAGCAAATATTCCCAAATAATATACATTTGTTTATTATTTTTCTACAAAATTATGAAATCAAAAGAATACTTCCAAACTTTCTTTAATTTGTTGTGTTTCTGGGCCTTTATTAAGAAAGTTTCAATGTGTGCCAAGGAGCCCTAGTGTACTAGTGTATCTCCTATTCTTTCCTGTAAAGTTGTCAGGGTATCTGCTTCCATTCCATTTCAATTAATTCTTGGGCAGGGTGACATAAAACAATCCAACTTTACTTTTCTACAGGTGATTAACCAATTCTGCCAGCACCATTTGTTGAAGAGGCTGTCTTTCTTCCATCCTTCTTTTTTTTGTTTTTGCTCCCTTAGCAAAGATTAGTTGGCCATAGGTTTGTGGGCTGATTCCTGGGTCTTCAGTTCCATTCCATTGGTCCTCAGGCCTGTTTTTGTGTGAGTACCAAGCTGTTTTGTTTTTGTTTTTGTTTTTACTACAGCCTTGTAATAGAGTCTGAAGTCTTGTATTGATATTCCTCTATTCCTCTGTGCTGTTCTGTCTGCTAAGGATTTTTTTTTTGCTATGCAGGATCTTTTATAATTCCATATGAATTTTTGGATTGCTTCCTCTGCTTCATTAAAGATTGACATTGACATGTTGATAGGTATTGCATTGAATTTGTAGATAGCCCTTAGTAGGATTGCCATTTTCACAATGCTAATTTTCATTTTTAAATTAATAATCCATACTTATTAAGAATAAAAAAACACTTATTTTTCAAAATAATCCAATTAGTATTTTAGTAATGCACAAGACTAGAGAAATATAAGGCCCTCTTTTTATTTTTTGACAATGGAGAGCTATCCTTGGCTCATGATCCTGCCTCTATGGATGTCTCAACACCTCCCTTTCAGAGAAGTTGGAGGAAGAAGGAGACCCCATCATCCACCAATCCTTTCAATAATCAAATTATTACATGCAACAATTAAGGAGAAGAAGAGAATTTAGAAGTTAAGGTGCACAAACAGTTATTTGACAAGAATATCTTGAAAAAGTTGCTAATTCCTAAACCAGTGGCCTTATGCCCGACTGTAAAGCTACTTTCAATAAAAATCATACAGAAAAAATACATTGAATGGATTCTAAGGAGCTCAGCACTTATATCCATTTATATAATAAAATTTAAAGGAACTGAAAATTTCTCTTCAAGTTGCAATGAAAATGAGAAAATGAAATGCATATGTGTTTGCATTAGTCAGAGTTCTTCAGAAACACAGAAACAATTGGGGATAATATATAAAATATATGCAATATAATATACATAATATAATTATACAATATATAGTATATTAATGTGAGTTATAAATGCCAATATATTTCATATTATGTATAATTACATATTATATGCTATATATTTAGGTATTGTAAAATTATATACATAATTACATGTAATTTAATTATAGTATATTATATGTAAATATTACATGTTATAATATGTACTATCTGTTATATGCATATATGTTTACTTTGTGATATGATAGAATATCCATTAGTAGAATACAGGAAGGGAATGGAAGCTCCATTTTAATCTGAACAGCAATTAAGAAGAAAACATTTACACACACACACACACACACACACACACACACACACACACTCCTATTACTCCGTGCATGATAGAGGATTCAGAATGAAAGTACTCAAAATCTTAATGTTCCATTTAAGACAATAAAAGGAATTCGGTATCCAACAATAAAGGATCTAAGACAGCAAACATTTGTTCCACAGATATTACAACAAGCAAACTGTAGGCTCGATGTCTAAAGTATGATGTATGCTCATAAATGCAGATTGATTATTTCCTTGATGCATCTTTGGTCATAATTAACATAAAAGGGATCTGAAGCACATATGGGTACAAAAACATAACATCAACAAAAACTTTTAGTGAACTTAGAAGCTCCAGGAAGACCTAGAATAATATAGGAATAAAGACATATTGGATTGGTTAGTGAGACAACTGGAAGTGAACATTAAAATGTCACTATTAACTACTTGGAATTTAATGACTTAAATTCTTCTTAAGTAAAACATACCTCCGTAGAGTTTTGAGAAACAAGCGTTCATAGTTCTTTGTTTGGCACACAGTAAGCCCTAAGGTTATGGTGCATACCAAAGGGATAGTTTTTGTTAAAAAAAAATGGAAATTTAGCAGATTGCTTTGCTACTTAATGAAATCTTAAGTTCTATTTCTCTGGGTAAACCAAAGTGGAGTGTACCCATTATTATATTTTTTTTGCTGCAAAACAAGTTATTCCTAAATTTTGTGAATTAAAATAACAATTGTCCATTAATTCTTCTTGATCAGAAATCTGGGCCCAACTTCACTATTGGCATCTGTACTGGAGTTATTAGAGGACCCAAGGTCATCATCACAAGACCTAATTGGGAGAACTCATTTCCAAGCTCATGCCCACAATATGTCAGGATTCAGTAGAAAGCATCTCAGTTCCTCAGCGGCTACTACCTGAAGGGAACCCTCCACCCCTTGACAATTGAATTCCTGCCTAGGCCTGTCATAGCATGACAGCGGGCTTGCTCAAAGCAAGGGAGACAAGAATATCTAGGCAGAATGAGCGAATACAAGATGGGCATCATAGTCCTTTTTGACCTAATGTTAGAGGTGACGTGTCATCACTGTAGGAGGAAACCTGGGTGAATGCTGTACTCCAAGGGGATAGTCCAAAAGGAGGTGAATGTACAAAGTCAAGGATTACTGAAAACCATCTGGAATCTGTCAACTTTAGGGCAAGAAGAGAAAGCATTCCATGGATAGATCGAAGGCCCACTGTGGCCCAGATTTTTCAATTTAACCAAGGCCCTTGGCAAAGAGTGCCAGTGCCAGGAGCTGGAATGTAGATCTGGGATAGACTGTAGGACTGAAATCATGGTTTTTTTGTATTATGCAACCTGGGTGATTTTTCTGGCTTTGTGCTGTTGTTTTTTCCAATGCTGAGGACAGAACCCAGGGCCTCAGGCATGCTAGGGGAGTGCTTTATCACTGAACTATAGCCTCAGCCTACAACTTTGAATATTATTAAATTTCTCTCACCTATATATGTTTCTTTCTGTAAAGAGGTTAATAATTATAATACTTCATATTGCTTTGACTGACTTAAGTGAATTGATACATATAAACAGTTTAGCAGAGGACCAAGGATGATAATATTAATAGACACTTACCTGTATGCTTTGCTAGAGGAATAAATAAAATAATGCTAGCATAAGACCTTTCTGGTAAACATTCAGTGTGTGGTATTACTCTTACTAATGTTTCCTTCACTTGGAAAGGGAGACTTTGTTTGCAATTCTGCTACAGTTATTGGCCCCTTCATTTGCTTTCCCCATGATGTGCAGTAGGGTTAACTGATGTTCAGCAGTACAAACTAAAGAATCTCTAACATTGGACACAGCTGTCTGACCACCAGTGTTTCTGTCACCTGACCAAGTGCCATGTACAAGGTGGATAGTAAATGTGTGTATCCTAGTACACTGGGCAGAAAACAGGGAGCTCACAATTTTCCCACAAGATGAAATGGATAACACCATTTGATATGGACAGGATACCCTCCAGGAAGTTCAGCAACCTCAGATTTTTAAGGGGTGGTGACCCCCCCAAAGTTCCCTGTCTCTCTTGCCCAGGGTAGGTGGAACAAATGTTCTGCACGTTTTGCTTGCAAACTAAGTAAGGTTTCTAAGCAATCAACTCGTGTTGAATTCCCACTGGGGAAAATTGTTTCTGAATAGTCTGGATGGAAGGGAAATGGTGGCATTTTTTAGAGAGGGGACATAAAGTTGCTCTGTTACTTAAGGCCTAATATCAGGATGCAGGCTGGAAGGCACAGAAAGAAACACAATAACAGTTGAGTAAGGATTTATATTATGTAACCACCCACAACTTATGAGCAAGTTGACTGGCAAATACAGAATGTGATTATTATGGGTCACAGGCAGTATACATGTAGGGAATTTTCTGCATTGGGAAACTAAACCTCTTCCATTCAGTGAGGCACACTAGATATTTAACGTGCCTTTTAGAACCAAAACAGAGATCAGAAAATAGGAAGTCTTGAAATGGTGGGGTAAGAAGAAGTGATGGGTTGAGTTCATCTTATGTTTCTCTTCATGTAGCAATAACATCATTTCCTCTCAGCCTCTAAACACAAACTCCCCGAAAACCTTTGGTTTTAGAGATGGAAGTCGCAGGCAACCAAGACAGATGCAAACTGAATGACAGAAAATCACAAATGAATGTTCCAAGTGTGTCCTGTTAAAGGAACAAACCTGAATTTAGTACAAAGCTCCATAAAGTGAAGCCCTATGAGAAGAAGAAATATCTGTGTTGTGATTTTGCAGATTTCTTATACTTATATGTACATGTACATATATTCATGTATATATATTCATTTAGACATATGATGAACAAATATAAGCACACATGCTAAATAAATATAAATATATGTATGTATATGTAGGCATATATGAATGTTTATAACTATGTGTACATATATGTTTTAATAGATCTAAATAAACCATAGGTTTATAACAGACTAAATAAACCATAGGTCATTGGCAATGACATTTTAAGGTAGCATAACATCTAATGACATCCTTGGACTAAATGAGCTTCCCAAATGTAGAAACGTCAATGTTTCGAACAATTAGCTGGAAAATGTTGCTGGGTAGTGAAAATATAAGTTTTTAAACAAGAAACACTTCTCAGAAGGAATGACTAAAATCTCGAGCATTTTAAGAGAATCCCAATTGTTTCTATTCACGAGACAGACAATTGGCTTTAAAATCCCCTTTGATCTCATAAAAGCAAAGAGTAGACCAGTGGTCTCCAGAGGCTGGGAAGGATGGGATAGGGGGAAGGGAGCGTCTGCAAGGAAGTTGGGTACATTCAGATGGGAAGAGAGAGTTCTTATATTCTAAGCACAATAGGTTAAATATAGACTACTACATTATTGCACTTTTCAAATCACTAGGAAAGAAAAGTAGAGATACCCAACATACAGAAATAGTGAATGTCTGGAGAGATGAAAATACTAATTATCCTTAATGGATTATTACACATAGTATTGGGACATACTTATATTTGATGTTCTTGTTCATCTGAACTAAATTTCTCTGCGAGTCTTGTGTTTTATCTGTCAGTCCTATCCCTGGGACAACACAAGGGAGGAAGAAGGGATTCAGTGGACACTAGACTGACGAGGCCCTCTGGACAGAAAGTCCTTCTTGTGGAAAGTATGATAAGCAGCTGAAGAAAACCAGATGGCAGGAACTTGGCACCATAAAGACTGAATTCACTGTGAGTTTTATCAGGAAACTATCTTTCCCGTTCTTTCACTCTCCACCTTGCAGGCACCATCCTCAGGTGTGTCCTGGCTGTATTATGAGATTGAGTGGGGCTTACAGGGCTCTCTTCTCCTTCCAGACTTAACCATTATATATTTTCCTGCACACTTCCCTCAAGGAAAAGGATAAAGTAATGCAGAATCACAGGACCATGGGAAGTGACAAAAGGAGAGAGAAAAAATGCAACAAGCTCACTTAACCCAGTTCTGAGATGGAGATGGAGTATGAAAGCATTTCCTTTTCCTTCCCAGGCTGTGTTAGGAAAATTTAGTGAGCATCTAGCTGGGTAGTCATATTATATTGAGAAGGGAGAGAACTTTGGCACCACATATTTTTTTGTGTTACTCAAATGTAGCAACAATTACTGGAGTTTAAAGTTGGACTCTCTTAAGAAGGTTGACCTTCACTTCCAAAAGAAGGGATTCCAAGGAAAGCTGACAAGGCCAAGAATTCATGTCAAAACATGTCTACAGCTAAAATTTAACATTCAAGGAATATTAGTGAAGGATTTACTATAGGGACATATCTTTTCCCCATTAAAGGTTTAAGTCCATCTCCAAGGACAAAGAAGACACAGAAGAGCAAATAAAGCACTTGAAATCATAATAAGCATAATGTCTTGGCTTCAACTTACACAGGAAGAGCAGAAATAATTATTCAATGTTTAATCAAATATCTAAGGATGCAACATGGCAAGTATACAACAGATCTTCCATAATTACATAAAAAGTTTAAATCACAAGAGTTAAATATTTTTTGTTTCTATTCCAAGTGTGATAGAGATTAAAATCCTTAAAAAAAGTAACTCCCTAATAGAAATTATATTTAATATAGAATGTCTGTCAAGGTAAGAGGCTTTTTTAAAGTTCTAACACATACTTCATATAGATTTGTCCAAGTTTTAGTCATATCTCCTCTTAACTTATCTCATCTATAGGAATTGAGCCATATTTTCCCTTTTCTTTTTTCTTTTTTTTTTTTTTGCCAGTCCTGGGCTTGAGCTCAGGGCCTGAGCACTGTCCTTGGACTTTCTCAAGGCTAGAGCTCTACCACTTGAGCCTCAGCACCACTTCTGGCTTTTTTCTATGTAAGTGGTACCGAGGAATCAAACCCGGGTCTTCATGCATGCTAGGCAAGCACTTTAACCACTAGGCCAAACTCCCGGCCCCATATTTTCCCTTTTCTGTATTTAGTATTGGTGAAGTGCATGTATTTGTTATCCTGTGTTGCTAAGGCAGTCAATGACAGGAAACTTTTTGATTTTGAAATAGAGTTTATCTTCATCATAAACGAATGAGCGCTAAAAGTTCTTGACAACATTTTCTGGCCCAATCTTTCCATTTTGTAGATGAGGAAGTCCAGACTTTTATTGGGGAGATAACTAAAGGCTTTACCTTCAGCAAATGACAGAAACGAATCTTCTAATTGTATTTTCCTGTTCCAATACTACAAACTAACATTAAACTAAAACATTTCCCATGAACTTTCTTCTCTTTTGCAATATAAAACTTTTGAGTTTTACAACTAGACACGTTATCAGTTTCATCTTAAGATCTGGCAATCAAGAGCAGTGATGGACGTCTATGATGGCTCAAGTAGTAGAGCACTAACTGTTAGTGAAAATGGAGGAGCTGAGTTCAAGCTCTAGAACCAGCACAAAATACAATAAATAAAATAATAAAAGAAAATATAGTCTAGCAATAGAAGTATTTAACTCTTGACTCTTAGAATTTAACATTTAACTCTTCTGCCTCAGCTCACAAATAACTGTCCCAACTTACCTGAATAAAAATTAACCACGTTGGGCCAGGAGTTTGGCCTAGTAGTAGAGTGCTTGCCTAACATGCACGAAGACCCGAGTTCGATTCCTTGGCACCACATACATAGAAAAAAAAAGCCAGAAGTGGTGCTAAAGCTCAAGTGGTAAAGCTCAAGTGGTAAAGCCTTGAGAAAGTCCAAGGACAGTGCTCAGGCCCTCAGTTCAAGCCCAGGACTGGCCAAAAAAAAAAAAAATAACCATGTTGAAGTGGTCGTGATGGCACTATTTGATTGCAAATGCTTTTCATTTTCATATTAAGTTTTGAGTCATGCCAAATAAATTTAGATATGGATACATTTATTACTTCAGTTTACAATTATTTGAAATTATAAAAGCAGACTCTAAAGTAAAAGTCCCTTTGGGGTGACGAGATACGCTGTATTAATTTTAATTATATCATTCCGAATGATAATATGGTTTTATCATTTGCTTCTGCATTTTCTTACATAGAAATCTATTTGTCCATGAATTTCTGTAGAGTCGATAAGCAATGTACTGACAAGCCTGAATGAAGGGTAAGATTAACACAATAATAGCTTTCTCCACTCTATTAGCCTATTTTAATATAGATAAAATGAGACCACATTAGAACCAGAATTATAATTATATTACAGGGCTTTTTAATTCTTTTAATCTGAGCTTCAGGTATGCTATTTTCTATTTAAAACCATAAAACATTAAACTATTCAACATCTATTTCTTGTTGATGATATCTATATCTATAGATTCCATATCTTTTTTATAGTCTTGCAATAAAATCTTGTCCTACTAGGTTTTAACTAATATTTTTCTCTTCATTTGTTTCCTTTAATCACTCCAGTGACTTTACAAAATTATTTCTTAGATTATTTTTGCACTTCTACTTTTTAGTCACATAGATAATCACTTTCTTGTTGACATAAATAAATTGGGAAACTTTTGAAAAGACTTTACATTTTGAAAAGCTATGGTATAAGCTTGTGGTTATTTTGATTACATGATAAAAATTGAGATGGAATTTTTAAGAATGTTTTATCTCCTATCTTAGTGTTCTTCCAAATTGAAATCAGTGCAAGAACATATTAGTAAGGCCTTGGATGTAATTTTTGACAGATGGAGATGGAGAAAGAAGTGAGTGTTGGAACTCTTCCACTACCTAGTCATGATAGAAATGCCATTCCCTGACTGTTAACTCCTTTACTTCAGATTTGTGTCTCATTTGGATTAGGCTGTTAATTTCCTCTATTAATCCTGACCCCATCCATCATTTCCTCAGTCTGTGTTCTTTCCTTAGAACATTCAGGAAATTCCTTTTCAGGGGGTTGCTGGCATACTTCATGGGAACAAACCATGTGCACTCCAAGAAGAAATTTTACTTTCTTAATGAACTCTGCAGATTTCCCTGGTACACAAGATGTTTAAAGGATTAGTAAGCATGTTGGGAATTAGTAAATGATTTGTGTTTGACTTCTATGTTGAACAATAATGACAACAGGTCTTTTGTCCAAATACCTATTGATTCGTGATGGATCCCCGGTCTAACAAACAGGAACAAGTCCACACAAACACTCTGCCTCTGCAGAGGGTTGAGTTAGTAATGATTCTACTAAATAACCCTAGGCCAGATTTCAATCGGGTTTGGTCTTCTCACTCTTCTTTCATTTCCTATTTTGTTCTATGCTGCTTTGTAGAAATAGAAAGTTATGATTTAACTTTCTAAAGTAAAAGCATATTTTCTGACATATTGTTTTCTGAAAGACTGAATTATCCCAGGCCGTGTTGCAAAGGCAGGGAGTGTCTTGTTATGACTTGGATTCAGAGGCTTCCAGATTCTATTCTAGAATTGTCTCAGTATCCCCAGGCACCAAGAGATATAGAATGGGAGTAATAGGTCTGTCTGTCTGTCTGTCTGTCTGTCTGTGGGCATGTAGGGGTGGCCAATATTCCTTTTCTCAAAGTATCAATAGTACTATTAATTCAATTCCTTGGCTTAATATGTTTAAAGAGTAGGCTCATTCTTGCAAGTAAAATATTGAACATGGAAACTATGGTTCTTAACACATTAAACACATTAAACACATGTTTGATGTGTTAGAGATCCTGGTTGAAATGTTTGCTCCATTACTACTTAGATCTCAGATGCTGCTTAAGCCACTGGATTCTCCCATCCTGCAGAACACTCATTTACAAGGTTAGATGCTTAAAACATCATCTAAATTCCATCCTTTTCCAGAACTATGCACACATTTGCCCTTTAAATGTATTCCTTTTAGCAGTCTGCTCCTATCTAATGGCATAATCTTTGTTAATATGCTTCTCAAATTTAAGAGCAAGTATCTTCATTTGTATGGCCGAGGTCTAGATTTAACTATTTCAAAAGTCCTCAGCTGTCTCAATTTTAGTGCTCTACAGTCTTTTTAGATATGGATATATGGCTTTTATAATTTCTGCCTCTGCATACTAATAGGAAAATTTTAATTCTCTCTTCTCTTGTTTCCTTATATTGCTATAAGATTTCTGAATTTGTAACTAAAACCATACAGAGGAAACACCGTAAGGAGTCTAAGTGATAAAGACTAAAGAAATTTTTATGGAAGGAGCCACTGAAACAGTGTACTGAAGAAGAGCAATAGAGATACTTCAGAAATATCTCTAGAATCTACTTATCAGTTTCTTGACTTATTTTGAAAGTATTTCATTGCATGGCTTCTAAATGCAAAGTACACTTTGATATACTTCTAAATTTGACCTATGGTATTAGTACATTTGTGCATTTGTGCATTGTGTGTTCTAGAAGTCAGAAATATTTAGTGAAATAAATATATGAGCTGAACTGAAGCCAGGCACTGGTGGCTCACATCTGTAGACCTAGAAACTCAGGAGATTGAGAGCTGAGGACTGCAGCTCTAAATAATCCCAGACAAGAAAGTCCATGAGACTCTTATTTTCAGTTAATCAGCAGAAAGCCAGAAATGGAGCTGAAGCTCATCTTGTAGTTAAGGGCCAACCTTGAATGAAATAGCTAAGGGAAAGAGTTCATGCTATAGTACCAGCACATATGCGCATGCATGTGCACACACACACACACACACACACACACACACACACACACCTGCACTCACCCATGAATCTGAACTGTTAAACTAGTAAAACATTCTGAAAGTTCATCATAGTACCCCTGCTTTCTCTTCTCTACCCACAGTGATGGTTCTACCGCTGTGAATTCTCCTCCCTGCTCACATAGAGCTAGCCAGTTCCCTCAGCCTCAGACTCCCAAGTTTCCAACTCCCTTGCATTTCCTGCATTACCCCCTCCATTCCCATAATTCACCTCTACAACTTGTAGCCTATTTAATTCTCTCTCTCCTCTATGCCGAATAGCTGCAGCAGGTTCCATTTAGATACAACTTTCTCATGTCTCCTGAGGTTATATATTCCCACACTCCCAAACATCAGCAAGGATGAACCCAAACTCAGAGCACAGAGGATGTGGACATCACATGTCTGTCTAGGTGTACACCTGGAGTCAGCCTCAGCCAGGTGGTGTGATTGAAATACCATCTCATCTGTGAAGCTGCAGACAAATATACATGGGGACTCTTAGCATTTCTCCTTTCTGTTAGAGTTCTGGTTCTAAAATCCCGTGATCCTGGGATTTTTCTGCACATCAGTTTTGAGGATTTCCTGAGCCTTCCACAATCCTCCAATTTACCACATCATTAAGAGTTACACATTGCCCATTACCCCACAAGCAAACAAATGCACATGCTGTAATGGGAAGCATCTGGGCACCGAACCATGGCTTCTCTCACTGCTTCCATTTCACTCTGTTGACATAGATTACATGATATTATTCACTTTAAGCTTCTGCCTCTGAAAGTTAGAATTCTCCAGTGGCTGTAAGATTCATCCATGCACCTCAGGTGTCCTGAATTTTCTCTATCACTTTCTGGACATTTTTTCAGCAACAGTGTCAGTAAAACATAGATGTTTCCCGAACAGCCTTTGATGACAACTAATAATCTTTCCCAAAGATAACCCCTATTGGGTCTGACTGCCACAGAGGTAATTAAGGAAAATTATCTAAAAAAATGATGGACTACCGTCTCACTTGTACAAGAAATTTCCAGTTGGTCTGATCGTATTCAAGTCAGTGACTGTTTTAGATTGACCTGTGTCCAATCAAATGAACATAGTGAACCTTGATCCCCAGTGAGACTGTTTGGAGAGTATGCCTCTAGGGAGGTGTAAGATTGTGTGAGATCATAAGGTTGTATCTCAAATCGAGCAGCACTGGTGTCCTTATGAGAAAACGAGGAGGCACCAGAGAGATGTGTACCCAAAATAAACTCCATGTGAGGTCAAGGAGTAAAAGGACCATGTGCAGACCCAAGACAGAGGCATCCAAGGGACTGTGGGAAAGAACATTGCTGTTCTTAAGTCATGTGATATATCATGTTTTGATTTAACAGCTTTAGCATACCAACACACTGGTCCTTTTGTTGGATATTGACAAAAATAGATGCTCACCTGTGGTCCCCAGGATCCCTCAGAAGAGATGTGCAGTTTCTCTGTGGGTCAATTTTCCAATTGGCTTTTGCAACAGAATTCTATTTAATTGAGCTGATCAGCTTCTATGCTGATCTGAAGCAGTCCCCAGGACAAGTGAAAATCCCCAATCGACCCTGCCACCGTCTGCTATTTTTCAGTTGTCTAGACATAGTCATAAATAGCTGGATGACTGCCCACTATAAATTTTTAATGAGAGATTTTGAAATTAGAAAAGGAGGGAAGCAATTGCAGTTTATGGTCTTGAATTACTCAATAAGCAAGTTCTTGCCCTCGCCCCACCCTTCATTCTACACCACCCTGTCCATGAAAATACAGCTTTGGATTCCCATGGGCTCCCTCAGAACCCCACCCCCTTGGGTGAGGAAAGCCCAGAGCATCCACCTTAAGATAATTGTCCCTGCTTTTTCTAGAGAAATTGTGCAGTCCTCAGTTTAGGGAAAGGAAACAAATAGTTATGATTTTTTTCAGTCACATCAAAATAAGACAAGAATTATTAGGAGTTGTTACCACAGTTAAGTGCTTTCCTTTTTTCTTTTTCTTTTTTTAACATGGATAGGTCCAATAAACCCTTTGAAAATATGAAGCATAGATAGACCTTCCCCGAGAGATTATCTGCATATCATAAATAGCTTTAGGAATGCACAGCTCTCTTGAGGCTTATCCAAATCCCCAGGGATGCCTGGTTAGTGCCCTTGCAATCTTACCTAGGCCTCAGCCTCCTGCTCTAGTGGAATCTAGGGTTCCTGAGCTCTATTTTTATGTAAATGTGCATGTGCAAAATGCCTCTGCTGGGTACCTTAGTCTATGCCTGTAATCCTACTTATTCAGGAGGCTGAGGTAGGAAGATCTCAAGTACAAGGCCTACCAGGAAAAAAATTAGTAAGACTTTCTCAAAAAAATAATAAAATAAAGTAAAATAATGAAATAAAAAAGAAAAGAAAATGGCTAGATTATAACTCAAGTGATAGAGCATTTATCTACCATGTATAAAGATCTGGGTTCAATATCCAGTAGTGAAAAGAAAGAGGAAGAACAGAATAAAGATAAAAAAGTAAAAAGAAAAGATGATGAAGAAGAAGAAGAAGAAGAAGAAGAAGAAGAAGAAGAAGAAGAAGAAGAAGAAAAACAAAGAAACCAACACACTTGGGCTGTAGTCTATTAAAAGTGTTCACTAAATTAAGCTATACTATCATGTTCTCATGACAAAAGAAAGCTTCACATGTATGTAAAATATACCTCTATATGTATATCATTTTTCTTTTTTCTAAACTCTTAATAGAAGACATTTTTTTTGATGTGACCCAATCTATCTTTTACATGAAGATTCTGGTGATGTAATCTTTCCCTAATTTCTTCCCACTGACCTTCCTCTAAGAAGTAATAAAAATTATACAACTCAATATGTTTACCTTTTTTTTCTTGGCACACAAAAATCTTATAGTTAAATTTTATTACTAACAGTAATAACCAATTTATTCTAAGTTCTTGGAAATTGTCCTTTAATTTTAAGTTTGTTTTTACTATATTTACCTAATGTAGACCATGGAAAATCTTTTCTTGGCATAGGTATAGCATAAAGGACAAGACAGAAAAACTTAAGAAGGCAGCAAACAATGATTCCACTCAACATTGAGATAAATCTTTAACAGACAAAAAGATGTAACTTACAACAATGATTTAGTAGTGTGAAGAGTAGAATAAACGGTCTTCTCCTTTCAGTATCAAGATGATTCTAGACATTTTCTCATCAATTCTAGACATTCTTTTATTCTAGAAAATGCAAAGTGAAACTAAAATGTCACCAGATGGACATGGAGGGGAGTAAATTAAGTAAGAATACCTGGACTCATGAAAGGCACCTAAATTAGGGAAGAAAGGGATTATAATGTTGGCTGCATACATGGTATATGATTTTTGGTGTGAATTTTCTTAGTAGTCAACCTGCCGCCCCTGTCTCTAATCCTCAACTGCACAATTAACCTTTTAATTCCAGTTAGCTTTGTTTTTGCGTGCCTTCCTTCCTCCTTCCTTCTTTCCTCCCTACCTTCTTTCCTTTCTTGTGTCAGTATGATGGCTTGAATTCAGGGTTTAAATGCTGTCATTCAACCATTTTGTTTTTTTTGTTTTTTTTTAAATGCAAGGTTAGTGCTATAACCACTTGATCCACAAGTCTACTTCTAGCTTTTTCTTAAGGTTAATTAGAGATGAGTGTCATGGACTTTTCTGCCCTGGGGTGGCTTTTAACTGCAGTCCTCAAGTCTCAGCCTCTTAAGTAACTAGAATTATAGGCATGAACCACTGGTTCCTGGCTCAGTTAGCATTCTTGACCAAGAAGTATAGTTTCAACTTTGAAAGCTATAAGGAGAAATATAAACAGCCAAAAAATATTTAAGAGGTTCAACTTTTGTACAAATACAAGCATTTCAAATAGTATTTCTTTCTCCTGCCAAGTTTACTAAAAGAATGTGATTGTTAAAGTGTCATGGAAAACAGCAACATATCCCATTTCATACTGTCCATGAAAGGTTCACTTTTAAATTATTTCTAAAGGTTGTCCATAACTTTTGATTCAACAAATTTATTTTAGTACTTATTTTATATTTAGTATGTTTACTACAGTTGAGCATGATAATACATTATATTGTTGCAACATTCTAGAGGCTTAGATATAGGAATTGTAAGTTCAAAACCAGCCTGGGTAAATACAAAGTCCAAAAAAAAAGAGAATTTCATTTACAGCAGAAAGAAAGGGAAAACAGAAAAAGCAAAAGAATCTGGTATGTGTAATCCATGTGCAAATTTTCTTTGTGTGTGTGTATGCATGCACAGGAATATTTATAATAGAAAATAGCCATGAGTGTTACATAGACTACAAGAGTCATTGAAATGGTGCTGCAGAAGCCTGTTCATTGTCACAGAGAAACATTAATGAATTTATTGCTGTAAACAAAGCAAGATTACCAACCAAATATGAGCCAGACATAGGTGGCTCATGCTTGTAATCCCAGCTACTCAGGAATTTGAGAACTGAGGATCTTAATTCAATGCTATTCTGTGCAGGAAAGCATAAGAATCTCATGTTCAATTAATCCCCAAAAAGCAAAAAAAAAAAATGGGCATGTGGCTCAAGTGGTAGAGTACTACTAGCCTTGAGAGAAAAAGCTCAGAGACAGTGTCCAGGCCCTGAGTTCAAGTGCCAGTTTCCAGCATGAAAACAAACAAACACGAAGAATAACCAACGAAAACTGAATAAAATTTGGGGGTATGTTTATGTGAAGGTACACGCATGCATCGGTGCAGTTTGTTAGTACATATGTATATATGGACATAGAGCATAAATTTGCATGTGCACTCAAGTCACTGATCCTTATCTTGTGTCCTTCAGCTCAGAAGCCTCACAGTCTATCAAAGATTGTTGTTTAAAATGCAGATTGCAAGATTCAGGTTCTATCTGAATTAGAATGCCAAAATAGGGACCAGCATCTCAAGTGTTTCCCAAGCTTCAGAAGTGACTGTCAGGCTGCAGAGAGCATACTACACAATTAGAAAGAAATCGTATTAATGCAAACTTACATAAAAGCTGCCTCTGGATACAAAAGCCAACCTGAAAAAGCCCTGAATGGCCAAAGTGTAATAATTAGAACAATAGTATAAATGATGGTGAGTGATCTTGGATTTTAACCCACAAAATAAAATGCAGCATCTTTAAAGATGTATTGAAAGAATGGAAAATAAAGTTAAACTTACTGAAGAATTCTAAGTAACATATATGGGCAGAAAGGTAAACACAAAAGTCCATATTAGGCAAACACCACAATAACTGAATATATGCTCAAATTGATGTATTAAAAATATGCCGAGTGCCGGTGGCTTACATTTGTAATCCTAGCTACTAAGGAGGCTGAGATCTGAGGACTACAGTTCAAAGCAAGACCAGAGACAGAAGTCTGTGAGACTCTTATCTCCAATTAATCTTCAGAAAACCAGAAGTGTTGCTGTGGGTCAAAGGGTAGGTGGTAGCCTTGAGCTGAAGAGGTCAGGAACAGTGCCTAGATCCAGAGTTCAAGCACCATGACCAACCAAAAAAAAAACAAAAACAAAAAAAAACCAAAAAACATGTTGGGGGAAAACAAACTTATCTAGTCTCAAAGTGTTTCTCTAAAGATATTTATGAATCACTAGATATTAATCATGAGGAAATATTACAGATACGACCTTACTCATCAAGATTAATAAGGTTACTAGCAGATGGTAGGTCAGTTGTCAAGGAGACAACATCACTTCTGTGGCATTCTTGCCAGAAAGGATAGTGATGTCATTGTAGCCTCAGAAAAGTTCAAAGAGATCCAGACTATAAAGGACAAAGTAAATCACCAATGCTTCTTGAAATTGTTCAGGTCATAGGAGGCAAGAAAAGACCCAGTGGCTGTAAAAGACAGGAAAGCTAAAGGAATAATGAGGCAAAGAACTAGAGGGGACTCTATATCCAATCCTGGAAAGGTAAACTCTTTGTGGGAAAATTGACAAAGTTCAAATCAGATGTAGCTCAGTGTAGAGCACTGGCCAAGGTAATTTTTCTGGTTTTCATTATTGTGCCATAGTTATAAAGGAAGGTTATTATCAGTAGTAGCTGGATAGGGGTATAGGCGAACTCATTTCATTGCAGCTTATGTTTAATTCTCACATTCTTACACGTGCATTTTAAAAATGTGAATCAGCTCTTGGATTCAACATAAAGGCAGTCAACAACCCCTCCCCACTCCAAGCATCTGACTCTTCCTATTGTCATAATCTTCAAGGAATTGTCTTTGAGTCAGACAAATGGTATGTGTTGGCCCACAAATAGCCTAACCACTAAAAAAATCAACAAAACAATCAGGACTAAAGAAAGGAAGAAGACATTTCTTTTTTAATATTTTTTATTTCAATATAGAGAGGGCTTACAGTTATATTTGCCAGACAGAGGGTGCATTCCTTCTTATGCTTTTGTACCCATTTCCCTCCCTCACCCCTCACCTAATTTTCCCCCTCCTTTTTTTTAATCACCAGTGATACTTACTTGGGATCCTCCAGGTCTATGTGAATAAGAAACAATAGTTATTTCTCTATGCATTGTGGCTTTCTGAAGCAACAGGTGCTGTTTAGTTTGGACAAGAGACTGTGATTCTCCACTATCTGCCTGAAACACAAGGAGGAGTTGGCAGACTAAAAGCTCCAGAGATTGTGTGGTGCCCAAATCAGAACCTTTGCAAGGCAAAGGTATACCGGGACCAGTGAAGTGAGAAGTCACCATCTTGATGCACCTCGTGGAGCCTGGCAAGAGAATTCCAGCAGCTTATAGCCCTTAGGCGACTGAGTCAGGACAGAGAAACCTTGACAGAGCCACCCCCAGCTTGTCTTTGACCACATGTGAGATGTCTTGTTCACTTTTAGAGGGGACTAGAAACATTTAGAAACCATGTATGGGATTACATGGTAAATACTCAGGCAAAGGAAATGTGGCATATTTCAAGGCTCCTTACGTAGGTCAAAGATCCTATATATGTTAGCTGTTATTTTAGTTATATCCTATTTGCATGCTATAGCTGGGGCAAATTCAATCAAACACTGGTTAAGCTAGTTGAAGTTAATCAGAACTTCTGTCCAGGTTCTTCAGGTTCTTTCTTGGTTCCAGTGGTGGAGGTAATAGAGTGAGTGGCAATGAATCAATCTAAGTCAGTATGTGGGCTCCAGCTCTGACTTCACTTGAGCCGGTTGTAATCTGCAGGCTCCATGATTTCCTACATTCTTTCAGTTCACTTAATTATTGAATATGATTATTAAGTTCTTTGTGCCCTCTGTTCTATTTTACTGGAAGACAGACAGATCTCCTTGGAAATGCTCCAACCTGCTGAACTAGAAACTTCAATGCATTCCGGTTCTTGAGCAAGTTTGAGAATCTCAGCTCTAGGCTTTCCTCTCATTTTCCAGGGAAGACCACTAATGTCCTAAAAAAAGAACTGCTTGCCTAAAAAATCTAGAAGACATGCCATGGTTCAGGTAGTTACTAAATCCAGTTCCTCCTTTCCTGAATAAGCAAAGAGCAAGAACAACTAACATTGAATATGTCTTTCTCATGTGGCAGGCACTGGTCTCAGGACTGAATGGAGATCTTGAATTTCTGCATGCAGATCAGTAAAGTGAAGTTTTTAAAAGCTAAACCCCTCTCCAGAAGCCAATCCTAGACTCCACATTGATGGAGCCTAAATTTCCATTCCATTAGAGACTGGAAAACACTCAGAGCCTTCAAAACACTGGTGTGGCATGTAGCCCTTTAGTGGCTACAAATTGTGTCATTGCCTTCCTTCCTTCTTCTCTACTCTTCTTCAATTTACTTTTTCTTTCCTCCTTCATCTACTCCTTCCCTCTCCTTTCTTCTCCTTTCTTCTTCTTTCTTCAACACAAAATCCCACGGCAAGAACAGAATATGAGTTTTCTTGAAAATGGTAGAGAAAAAAGTTTGTTAAAAATAGCCATTCATGGAATTATGATCATTTTAAATAATGGTAACCTTAACGGGGTCTGTTTCAATTCACCCAACAGACAAGTAGGGTTCAGTCTCCAGACGTCTCTGCATATGGAAATCCTGTTCAGAAACAAATTGAGAATACAGCATTATGTCACTCCAGACTGTCTGCAAAATACCAACATGTTATTTTTGTAATCAACCAAGAGGCACTTAATGAAGCCTAGAGTCTATTTAGTAAATTCCTGCTACTTGTGTATAATTTGCTAACAGAAAGTTACCCAATGTCTGGCATATAGATCAGTGGCTGAATAAGTACAAGTTTTCCTAACCATTTAGAGTTATCTGACAACTCTCAGCATTGTATAACCTTACTATACACGTAGAAGCACATAGCCCACCCTGTTTCCTACTACATTATCACCTTCAGTACCTCTTAAGTCCTACAACCAAACTCCTCAGGCTCAATTTCAGGAGGAAACAATGGCTGTGTCAGCCGTGGTAGGTCATCTTTGATATGCACAATGGTAGATCTCAAGTAGACCCTTAGCACTGTGGGATAGTCCTCCATTCCTCTCCTATATCTTTATTCACACCTTTTCCTCCAGTTTGGAACTCCCTTGCATTACTCCTCCACGCTGTACTCTCAGCTGAGTGTCTGGGTCTCATTTATCTGAGAACACTTCTTTGAACACCAACAAGCTTCCATTTGGCCTGCATCTGAATCATGTTGTCTGCCTTTCTTCCTGTCATGCTGGGTGAATTGTCCAGGCTTCTCTGAGAACAGGGTTGCCATTTGTTCTTGGAAAACTTATTTTGCTTTTGTCATTTTTCTCCCCTTCAAACTTGATTGTTTCTTTTTTTGCTGAATCATTAAAAAAAACTTTAATATTAGTGATTTGGAAACCTTTCATCCCACATTACTTTCAGGCATCATTTTGTGACTCCACGATGACACAAACTTCAAAACAGTGTCTTCATTCCCCATTCAAACTGCCTCTCAAAATCTCCCCTATGAACTTGTGTTCAGACCTTACTGGATCTTCATCCCACTGAAACTCTCTCAAGATCAATCAAGGTCACCAGTGTTGACAAATCCATTGGTCAGTTTTCAGTCTCAGCAGCATTTTGTAAAGCTGATTATTCCATTCTTCTATTTTCTTGGCATGTCAAAAACAAAACGTACCTTTTTATTTTTACTTCATTTCGTATGTAGATTTTTAAAATTATTTCCATTATATTCTCTTGAATTCTCTTCTGCATCTTCTGGAAAGCCTAAAGTTTTAATCTCCTCATTTGTCCTCTGTAGTGCCATTTATTCATCAATAGGTATTTTCCAAATTTCTGTCTGCTCGTGGTTATAATGGATCTCCTGGATAGTTCAGCCTTCCAACAAAAACATGTTCCTCCCACTGCTTTCTTACCCATAGTAGTTCAGATACAGACTAGAGAGGCATCATAAACACCTTGGCCCACTCCCTTGCTCTGTACATCTAACCAACTAACACACACTACCTGTTTCAGTTTCAAAGTATATCCCAAACCTCATGTCAGTCATTCAGGAGTGTCTTCAAACCCCTAGTCTGCTTCAAAGAACCACACTTCTCAATATGTATGACAGCTCAGGGCTTAATATTGACCACTTCCTATTTGTCTTAAGGCAGCTTGATTTCTAGAACTAAAATACATAAATGTGTGTATACACAGAGAGGTGTGTGTGTCTGCGTGTGTATGTATGTGTAAGATAGATTCATACTTCCCACATTTTACTTCTCATCACTTCTGCTACTATCTTACTTGCTCAGTCTACCTTTTTTATTTGCCTGGATCAGAAGCAAATGCTTCTGGATTGGTTTCTCTGCTTCTTTTGTTGTCCCAACCCTAACCCCCAGTCATTCCCATAGTATATTCACTAGCTATCGTACCATGTTCAAATTTCTTCAGTCATTTCTGGAATTATATCCAATGTCCATTTGGTGATCTTAGCTCTAAGAAGCCCCCTCTCACCTCCACTCCTGCCTGTAGCTACACTGAAACTGCACTCTAGCTAAACTGGTCTCCTGGTGCTCCAGGAACTCAGTCAGCAGAACTCTCTACCAGAGCATATCCAAGGCACTTCCCTCACTCAGGAAAATCCTTCTGTCACAGATATGCATTTTCTTCACCTTTCCCTTCATGACAGGCTCCTCTCAAATCTTCCCTCTTTGAAAAGTCTTCTCTATCATCCGATGGCATATGGCAGCCAGCTTTTTGCAGCTTGCAGGAGATTCTGTTTCCATCTCCATATTCAGTGATGTTATATTTGCAGTCAAAACCAACCATGGTGGGAAAGTCATAGCATTTTAGCAAGTGCTATGAATTAGAGCTCTCCATTTCAGTCACTCCAGTGTCACAGCACCGTATCTCCATTACTTGTTTTCCTTCATATTGCTGCTGCTAAAACTTGATGAAAATGTGCATCAATATATATATTGTATTTCTTTCACGGCAATATAAGTTTCATGAAGTCAGGGATTTAGGCTCTTTTGTTACTCATTGTATCTTCAGTGCCTAGAATAGTCAAATTTTATTAAGCAATGGCAAATTGAGCCAATGAGCAAATAGGGAGTTTGGAAATTCCAAATGTTCACATTGCTTTCAGTCTCATCATCCATCTGTTTTGCTCATTCTCATTTTCCTTATAATCTCCTCATCCCGCTCATTTTCTGACAGTCAACATGGCATCAGTCTTCTCATCCAAAAAACTCAAAATTGCCCTGCACACCAAAAGCTGACCTCCTCTCCAATACAAAGTTAGTGAGCCTTTGTGTCTCCAACTTTACCACAGCCCTAAATCTCTGGACCTATCTCACCAGAGTCCCAATCCTGAGCGGCTTAATCTCTCAATGTCCAGTCTTTGGTATTTCTTAACTTCGAGATCTTGAAACAGAGAAAATAGGACTATAAAGACACAGAAACAATGAAAGAAAGAAATGGAGGAGAAAAATAACCTGTCCCATTAAAAATGTGGTTCTGTTGTGTTTATTTTTCTTTTTAGAAAAGATGGATGAGATTGCGTTCTTTTTTAAATTTTTATTATCATGAAATAGTTGTACAAGGGAGTTTTGATTTAGCATATCAACTCATGAGTACAATGCTGAGTTCTATTTGTAAACCAGATATTTTCAGCTTTTCCCCCTCCCCCTGGGAAAAGTCCTTCTGAAGTACAGAATCCAGGTTTTTAAAAGCCATTGACCTAAAATGGATGCTGTTGAGCTCTGTCTGTTAATGGACTTAATGTGCTCAAGGATGAATGGCAAGGACACCATGTTACTGTGCTTGATCCCCGTGTTTCATTACAGGGTCTTGTAGACAATCAATACAGAGGACTAAGATGTATTAAGGTAAATAGGAAAGCATGTTTGGATTCCCTCACTTTATGTCAGCAGAGCCTGTAATTGCCAAGCTTCTCTGAAATGGGTAACGACTGCAAACAATGCCACAGTCATAGAAATCTGATCAGTGCAGAAGTGAAAAATTCAAAGAATGACTCAGAATAAAAAGGCATCATTTGTGCCTGTCTTTCTGTTTGGTTCCAACACAGTAACACATGAAATTAATCTATTATGTTTGGGATAATCTTATAAATAACAGGGATTGGTTTTAATTAAATTTATTCAGAATAATTGGAAAGGAAAGACCAGCGATCTATTTTTTTCAAGTCAGAGCCATGTGACAGCTGAGAAATGATACTGTCATTTCTTTCCTCACCTTCTAATCCCTCGTGTCATAAATGGTCTCATGATCAAATAGGTGTTTTCGTAGCAGACTGAATTTGGATAAAATATATTCCTGAAATATCTTTTTTTTCCCAAGAGCTTAAAGCTAAGACCCACATGATAAACACATCAAACTGAAAAGCAATGATCTAAAACAGGCCTCTCAGGTATAACAGGACAGACAGGTAGGGATTTACTCTCAGAAGTACTGAGAAAACCATTGTAGCTCCAGCTCTGGCCTTACCTGGCTTGATAAAGCTTCCAATTGAAAAAATCAGAGCTTTTTCCTTTGGCTTAACATTGTTTGTTATTCTTACTATTATTATTATTATTATTAGTAGTAGTAGTAGTATTACATATGTGGAGTTAGAATTCAGGGCCTTGCACTTGCTAGGCAGGCACATTTCCACTGTAATCATGAAATCAATTATGGTTATTCCTTTCCCTAGTTTTCATGCCTGCATATGTATCTGTCCTCTTTGTGCTTCTTAATCTGTCCTTTTGAAGGAGAAGTTTTAGATTTCATAAAACAACATGAAAGTGCCTTGAAGGTCTTAAGGTCACTGTATCTCCATGTATGTGTCTGTGTCATATACATGCATGAGTGCCTCTGTGTGTCTATGTATATATACATGTGTGTCTGTGCTTGGTTATATGTGGTTATGTGTATTATATATATATATAGCATATATAGTTCTGTGTGAAGCACATGGTATGGCATGAATCTCTGTATTTATATATGTTTCTTTGTATGTTATCAGTGTGAGTCTATATGCAGTGTGCTAAGAAGTCTGTACATGTTTGGATCTGTGATTGTTTTTACTAGAAGCAATGTTGTATTTTTGGCAACCAGGTGATGAGGACAGAGTAAAGCTGACATGCAGTGAAGGGGGAAGAAGAGTGAGAGCGGCTAAGAGGGAGAGATTTTCTATAGACCCAGCTTCTGAAGGATGGAAGAAATGGGCCCTTGTCCTCCTCAACTGCCCTCCCTTCTGATTCTCCTCACATCAGCCCTCACAAGGTATTTCACTCTCTTCACATGTTCATATTCTAAACTCATGTTTAGTTGATTGTCAACTCCTTTTTCCTTACAACAGAAAATATCACATGAAATATAAAATATTCTAATCGGTGCCTGGGTAAATTCAGGACCTTTCTGCATAAATGTTTGGTCTTTGATAAGTGGAAGTTCATAAAGGAACATTTCTTTGACCATTTCTAAAACAGACTTCCTCCTTCCTTTCCTCTGCTGATTTTCTCATTTGTCATTTTCACAACTCTGTATTTGGTGTTTTGTATCTTAGGCATCTTTACTCATCAGAATGTTAAATCCTTCTGGTAGCAACACTGCCAAGAAAATCCCTGTTAGCAATCTTATGAGCTCAGTGCTTGACAGCTCTCATCCTCAATGTCCAGCTAACGATGGAGGTAGTTCTCCTGCTTGTGGACCATCTGTGCAGGAACTTTAGGACAGCCTTGGGCCCTTAACCTATGAGTTAAAAGCATTGTAGGAGGCTTTGGAAAGTTAGAGGATGGAAGAGCCTGAGGACAACCCAAAAACTGTCTTTCATAATCTAAAGGATGACTCCAGGCAGACAGAAATGCAGAATGCTCAGCTCCATGGTGGTCTCAGAGTCAAGCTTTTGGGAGCTTAATACAGATGCTTATGTGTTGGATGATTTTTTGGTACTTCTCTCTTTCACAATTTTCTAACCTCTAAAGTGATATAAAAAACATCTATAAAACAGCAAATAAAACTCACACTTGTTTGTTCTTAGATTAAAAGAAAATATATAAAGCAATTTGCACAGGACTTGAAACCGATATGCATTCAACAAATTTTGTTATTGTTGCTCTGATTATTACTTTTATTACCACTGCTCAGATGACCACTATTCTTAATCTTCTCGTTACTCTCGCCATTCCCCATAGACTGCTTGGACCCAGAGAAATAACTTATCAGCTACTAAATTCAATTTATGAACTAGATCGAAATTTTATCATGTATAGATGTGCAGGAAAAATGCTCCAGCAAAAACTGATCACCAGGGAAATGTTACCTGACATCTATTTATGTTCTAGGAAGGTAACATAGCCAGACAAAAGTACAAACTACACCAAAGCAAGGAAACATTTGATAAATATTATAAGAATGATTAAATAGACACACACACACACATACACACACACACACACACACACACACACACACACTCAAACGAAGAGCTATGGACCCTTTAGTTCAAAGGGAAACAGCATTTTCATGGAGCTGTTCATACACTCATGCAGGCCAAAACAAGACTGCTACAGGTGTGAGGGATATAAAGGGGTGACTCTTCAGAAGCAGAATCACAAATTGGTGGCATGGGATGATAGAGAAATTTGGGGAACAACCCCCATGTTCTGAGCCTGGAAATTCAAGACCAACATGATGATGATGATGATGATGATGATGATGATGATGATGATGATGATAAAATAAGGAAACCACCCTGTAAATTGGACTTCTGCCTTGACTGAATTCTCCTCCACAAGACCATGGAATTACAAGATTATATTCATTGCTTATCCATCTGGGCCTCAGTGCTACCCGGTCATCCCTTTGAGACTGTTTGTTATTGCTGTTCATTGTTATTGTCGTTGTTGCCATAACATTAGCCAGTCTTCAATGAGGGCATTTCCTCACTGTGGGAAGCTAACCAGGCTACCAATAAAACCAGATCTCCCCATACTTTCTATTCCAATTCAAAATCTTCACTCATCTCAACAAACCCAGTGTAGGAACAGAAGCATTCTGGAGCCAGTCACACCCAATGCCTGTCTTCGTAGACCACACCTGCTCTTTAGGTACAAATGTTTGTGTGGCTGTGACGTACTGGGGGAAATTTACACTCAGTGACTCTTGTCCTGTCACTCCCAACTGTGGTGTGTGCTGTGCTATTGTCAGCACTTTGGCTCAGAATAGAACACAAATTGTAGAAATACCAGCTGGCTTCTGTGTAAGAAACTCAAGGTAATTTTTCTCCAAAGACTATATTCCTTTGTTCATCTGGGCTAATGATTGTGAGTGTGTGTGTGTTTGTGTGTGTGTGTGTGTGTGTGTGTGTGTGTGTGTGTCTATCCAAACAAAATGACATTTATAGAGAAGAGAAAAGAAGTCACATGGATCTTCTCAGGTCCTTTGGCAAAGCCTTAAGGAACATTGGACTCTAGCAGAAATTACGGGTAATGTTCTATCACCAAAGGCTGTCAGAAGTAGAACTGATACTCGATCCAGTCACTTGTGAGGCACAACCGTTACCATGGCCTCCTCTCATTGCCATGTCAGAAGCCTGGGCATGGCTGACGGAAGGTGACCCCGTATCATTGAAGCACATCAGCATGTACTGGGGCCAGAGCATCACATAGGACCTTCACTTGGCAAATGGTTCGTCTTTATCTGAAGCAGGACATAAAAGGCAGGGAAATTTGATGAGCAGTTGAATGGTATAGGTTTTCTATCAACTTTTACAGCAATCCATGTTCCTCTTGAGCTGGCTTTGTGAAAGCACAGACTGCTAAAAGCCCCAGTTCACTGTCTAACAATTCCATTCTGTTTTGAAATTTAAAAAAAAAAAAAAACAAAAACAAAGAACAAATTGGAAGCTCTTTGAGTGTTTATTAAGGACCTGCACCAACCAGGAACTAAATAGGTCTCAGAGATGTAAGTTCCAAGCTCCAGGTCTTTTTGCTTATGAAATGAATGTACCTGCCTCACTACTCAACAGAGCTTGACTCTTCTGAGTCTCCCACCTTAATCCCAGTCCTTTCTTTCCTGTTGCTGACTTGTGTGAATTTGATCTGCAGCAGGAGCATCAAGTGCCTCATCTTCCCTGGGAAGGGAAGGTTTTATTGTGAAGCTAGAGGAAGAGAAGCCAAGTTACCTACATGAAAGGCAGTTATATCCTTCCATTTTCCCAGGCTCTCTTCATGAACTTTTCCATGATCTCCACCAAATAAAAGCTGTGGGCAAAGGTATGGTTAACCTTCTTCAGAACACACACAAACAACTTAACAGAACACAGATGTTAAGTATCCATGCTTTTTAAGACTTTCTTAGAAAGACCTAATTATTTAGTTATTAGGGGGTGGGGTTTGGCTATAATGGTGCCATCTTGTTCTATAAGTATTGAGAAAGACAGCAATTGCTTTTCTTTTCAGATTAATGTCTCCTATTTCCCAGTCTCCTTTACTGTAGTGCCTTGGAGATTTTCAGGGATAAATAATTCCTAAAGACATTAACCTACCCTCACATTTCTTCCTGTGATAAAAATGAAACAGCTTCTATCTTGACAATGGTGGTCTTTTGTTTGAAGTCAGAGCCAAGCAAGTCACATGGTTGTGGATTTTAGTTCTGTTTAAATGAACAACCTGACTAGCTGCCTAATTCAACATAATTTACAGAAGAAAAATAAAACACCATGCCATTAGTTTATTCTCTCATAATGGAACAGCTTTCCTATTTATACCTGTGATTATTCAAGCTGGCTTGCTTAATTAACTTTAGGGACGAAAGTGGAGGCATAAAATCAGTAGACTTTTTTTTCCAGTCCTGGGCTTGAGCTCAGGGCCTGATCACTGTCCTTGGACTTTCACAAGCCTAGAGCTCTACCACTTGAGCCTCAGCACCACTTCTGGCTTTTTTCTATGTGTGTGGGACCGAGGAATGGAACCCGGGTCTTCATGCATGCTAGGCAAGCACTCTACCACTAGGCCAAACTCCCAGCCCCGTCGGTAGACTTTCTTAATTAAAAATTAAATCAGCGTGCTGCTCTTTTCCCATTGCTTACTTTTGCCTGCCTATTTGCCTTTCTATATATCTGTGAAGTCAGGACTTTGGGTAACTTCTGATTTGCATTGCTTCACAGGATTAAAAAGTATTCTTCAACAATCTGCTGTCCCTTACACTGAATTATTAAAAACCAACCTTCCTTAGCCTTCTTACCATAGGAAGAGTACTTTAAATCCCCGTTCCTTGAATCTTGGCTGGCTTTGTGACTTGTCTGAACAATAGACAGAGCTACTTTCAGAAATTTTTCTTGACCTAGTCTTATCAGATCCATGCAGTTAGGAACTTTGGTTACTTTCTTCCAGTTTGCCCTGTGACTACTCTATCATTTCATCACTGAGGTCATCTTTTCTCCAACTTCCATAGTTTTCTCGGTCCTTCATCCCTTCACCAACATCCCACAAAGCTTTCAGCTTCTTCCTGCCCTAGTCTGCAAGTCAATGCTTCACAGTTCCTTTTTGCCATTGTAGTACCACGCTTCCAGTACCAATGTGGATTCGATTATTTATTCTGTGGAATAGCCTAATCCGTCCACATTTAGCTGCATAGCCTCAAAACCCTTTTCATTGTCGCTGCATAATCTATGAGTCAATTCATTTGGGTGATCCTTCCTTCACGTGGGCCATTGTTCACATGGGTCATTGATTGGGCCAGAAATGGCTAAGATGGTTGTCTTATAGTCGGCAAGGGATGTTAGGTGTTACTGCAGGACTCGGAACTGTCTTCTGTCACTGCCTTTAGGTGGTCTTTACACATCCTTAGAGCCTAATTGTTGAGTATCAGTAAGAGGGAGAAAAATGGAAGATTCTAGTACTTCTTACACTAGATGCAGAAATGGCTCATTACACCTTCAGCAACATTCTGGGGCTTAAGGCTTAAGAATTAAGAAAAAAACAAAAACAAAAAAATAAATAAATAAAGCAAAAAGTTTAGGGAAAAAAAGAATAACAGTTCTAAAGGAAGGAATGCAAGATCTTCTTATTCATATAGTGACTGACCCCCCATATCTTGGAATATTATTTTCCTTGTGCATACATAGTGACCTGTCTTCCTCCATCCCTTCCTTTCATGCTCACTCTCCTTTACTACAGAAGCATTGCCGACATTGCTTGTTTATGAGTACAATGCATCCTCATCCAGGTGATCCCCTTCCTTCCATCATTCTCCCTCATCTTTCCCAACCCTTCTTCACATTCTCTTGTCACCTGGAAGCCTCACCAGTCATTGATTTTTTTAAAGTCTATGACTGTGGTAAAAAATGATATCTAAGTGTAAGTAAAGCTAAAATGATAATTGCTAGAAGATGAAGTTTTCTTACACCAGGCTATTTATGGTTATCTTTTGCATATTATACATTTTTCATTGTTAAAAAAAACCTAAGAGGGGGTTAAATATTAGGGTTTGAGATATATCCTTAACCAATAATCTTAAGGTAGTACCTCAATGCCTAGCAAATGTTCTCTAAATGTTGAAATACATATAATATAGACATAGTCGTGGGGAAGCTAATTAAATGTGTGGTTTTCCTGGTTTCATTCAGCAAAGACTTAGGAGGTAGAACCGTGCAATTATGGCCAGATACTAGTAATATGAGAAAAGAACTTGAAGACTTGCTTATACAGCCAAACTTTAAGCCATTATAGATACAAAGATTTTGTGCCCTTCATTCCAGGATCTGATATGTACTTTCTAAGTAGCATGCTAAGAATACTACCTAGGAAATGTGAAGACCACAATGCATTGTCTGTGAATATCATCAGGAGATGCAGCAGCATGAAGTGTCCTGGCTGATCCGGCCAGTGTGCTTCAGAGTGACCCCCATGTTTCAATGCAGTTGTGCAGTGACAGGACACAGAACAAGCTCAGTGACTCAAGAAGACTCAGCCTCACACAAGCGTATAATTGGAAAGTCTTGGCAAGTACTTTCAGACGTCCCTGTTGTGATGTCTTCCTGCCAGCTGTATAATGCTAAATCAGAAAGCTTTTAAAGTGAATTGATAAATTGGTTGAAAAGAATCAAAGATGCCAAAGCCTTTAACCAGTTGTCTTGAAAGAACCAACCTAGATGTTCCTCAGTTGATGAGTGGATCAACAAGATGTGGTATTTGTACACAATGGAATTCTATGCTGCTGTCAGAAAGAATGACATCGCCCCATTTCTTAGGAAATGGAAAGACTTAGAAAAAATTATATTAAGTGAAGTAAGCCAGACTCAAAGGAACCTAGTCTCAATGGTTTCCCTCATTCGTCATAATCAGTAGAAACCTTGGGCTTTACTAGCAGAGATCTGCAATAGAGCAAAATCTTGATACATAAGGCCATATAATGTGAAGGTAATTGAAAGGACCTCCAGGATATTGAAACAAAAGCCATATAACGAATGATTGTTGTCCTTAATGTACTATGTTGTCTCTCATCTCCTTTGCTGTCCCTTGGTTATCTCATATTGTTATAGTATCTCACTTTGTTATTTGATATATTGAATTTATTTGTATTTGGTTATTTGAAATTTGATAGGGAAGGGGGGAAAACCAACACGGGTGGGGGGTGTTGGGGGGAGGGAAATGGGTACCAAGACATGTGAAAGGGTATCAATGTATGTGAATTAATGCACCTTCTATCTGGCAAATATCATGTAACCCTTTTACTAATTACAATTTAAAAAAAAGAATGCCAAGCTTGTGTTGTGTCATGAAGTTATTATTGCCATCATTCTGTTTTGACTATGTCATCTCATTTGGTGAGCTGAGTCATACAAACTCTATGAGGTCAGGGCCAATATCTGTACCATTCTCCATTCTATCCCCAGTGACCAGAACAATGCTGAACTGTTGGGTGACTATGTGTTAGTGACTTATACTTGACTAATGTTCTGAGTTCAAAGAATATCTTTGATTAATGCTAAGTATGATCCTAAGAAAGATGAACAAACTTTTTATTTGTTTACCGGGATGATTTCTAAATTTGATGGTGGATATCTTCTTATACAATAACATATGAATAAGTGCCATTTCTCCTGGATATATTTGCCTTAGAAATAATCAAGTTAGTGTCATTGTAGAATGATTTCTTTTTCTATGACCTAACATGGGTTTTACTTATTTACAAGAATTTTCTTTTGGTAAAATTATACTGATAGCAATTTAACCTTAAGTTTAGTAAAGGATTCTGATAAGCTAGTATCTATCAGACATTGAGCATATATATGTACTCATCTGCAGGTGTTTTCATATACACATGTATCTTCATAAATATGAAACATGTATAAATAAATATATACACATACACATATGTCTTCTGCATTTCAACCTACATTCCTACAAATATTAGTTGGTTTTTGAAGTGACTAAATAGCCAATACAGGTCCAATCTGAGATGTGGATATGAAATTTGATGAATGATCAGAAATCTAGAGTACAGTTTAACCTTTCAAAAACACTAGCAATAAAGTTTCATACAATATAATCATTGGCATTATCTATATCTGCTAGTTGCTGCTAATGCTAACTGCTGGTAATAATTTTGTTATGTTCATAGTTTGGGAAATACTTTCATATACTCATTGCCCTTTCAGTATTCATGGTATCTCCATACTTAACTATATTGTTTCTCTTACCAGAAAACCATGCATAGGGTCATATTTTTCCTGTTTTTTTTATATAAAAATAAACATAGTTAGATATCTTGAGTGACCTAGAACTTGATAAAAAATTGGTATAAGCCTATCAATATTTCTATAGATCCTTATGTCAGATAGTCCAGAGTATGTGTTTGGTTTGTTTGCTAGGTGATGGATTTTTTTAAATAGATTCTTCCTATGTAGTTCAGGCTACGTGAAAACTCATGATCATTTCATTGTTAGGATTACATATCTGTGATACCACATCTGGCTTCTAAAGTCTCTAAATTACATTTGTTTTGTTTTGTTTTTGTTCTACTCCTGAGGCTTGAATTTAGGGGCTGGGAGATGTCCCTGAGAGTTTTGTGCTCAAGGATAGCACTCTACCACTTACGCCACAGCTCTCTGGCTTTGGGAGTGCTTAATTGGAGATTATCTTCAGATCTCAGTTTCTTGAGTGGCTAGGATTGCAGGTATGAGCCACCAGCACCTAACTCTAAATTACATTTTTATTACCTTTAAAAGTTACATGTAGGGTAGGAGTTTGGCCTAGGCACGAAGACCCAGGTTCAATTCCTTGGTACCACATACATAAAAAAAAAAAGCTGGAAGTGGTGCTGAGGCTCAAATGGTAGAGCTCTAGCCTTGAGAAAGTTCAAGGACAATGCTCAAGCCATGAGCTCAGGGACTGGCAAAAAAAAGTTACATTTAAAAATAAAAGCATCATATATGGAAAAAAGCATCAATTTATGTATATTACTAGACTCCACATATGAAGAGAGATAAAGGTCATTCTAACATTCTAGACGGTTACTACCATAAGGAGACAAAGACTTTTTGGGCTAAACAGGGTTAAACACAGCTTAATTGTCGAGATTATAGAAAAACAAAGATTTCCTATGACTAACTTTCCTTCTTTTTCTCTGAACAAGTTTCTAATCATTTCACTCCTCTAGAATTCACATCTGTTCATGACATAATGCTGTGGGTCAGCCTGGGTTCTGTCAAAATGAAGTCCGTATTACCAAATTCCAAATTACAGTATGTTTTACTAACCAGTTTTATAGAGTAGGCATTTCATTCAGGCGAAAAGGAATTCCCACTGCACTTGAGGGGTAGCAGAGCCTTGTGAACAGGCTACTGGTTCTGCTTGGCTTTGTCTTGCCTTCAGCCCCTAGGTACCCAAAAGACAAAGGAGCTGAATAAATTTGGTGAGAGATGAAATTCTGAGAATTTGATTTTCATTTGTCCTTATTTGTAGATGTCATGACCTTTTATAATGGTACAGGAGTGAGTACAAAGCTAAAAATAAGCTTAAAGGCAGAAAACCCCATTCCTGACAATAAAGGAGACCAGAAATACATCTAGTTACAAAGAGAAGAGAAGTACCAGCCCTGTTTTTGTTTCAAGATTTTCTCATAAAATTCTTTGGAATTACATATGTTCCATACACTTTAATTTATACTTCCCTTAGCATAAATTACATTATAATACACTATTTTAAGCCTGTCAGATTAGTCACTATTTTGGAAAATATATATACTGGAATATATATATATATATATATATCCATAAGTGAAGGAAAAGGAAATTAAGGGGTGATGCAAGACTAGTAACATGAAACAAAATTGTGACATGTGCTATAAGACCTTTTAAAAACATTTATCCATGAATTAAAATAATTGCAGGTTGAATTTTTAACTAAATGTCTATTTAAGTGTGTGTGTGTGCGTGTGTGTGTGTGTGTGTGTGTGTTGTAGGTCCCAGAATGATGGCCTACAATCTATATGTACTATAATTTGTTTATTCACTTATTTATTGATACAATAAATGTTTTCTTCATGCCTTGCATGGGCCATCCAAGAGTCTAGGCACAGAAGATGAAACAGGATAACAGAGAAAAAAACGTCTATCCTACTTGTTTTATGTAATAGGGAAGTCCTGTAATTAGCAAATAAGCATAAATGTGGTGTATTACATGGGGTAGAAATAAGTTCTGTGGAAAAAGAGAAAGAAAGTAGGATATGGGTGCAAGCAATGAGCAAGTGCTGTTTTAGGTCTGGAAAGATAAATTGAACTGGTGGTATTTGAGCAGAAGGTAGAGGCTTGTTCTATTTGCTAGGTGACTCAATGGAAGTTCATATGTGATCAATGAATTGATCCAATCAACTGGTGCTGCCTCCCAGACTCTAAGCTGCTAGGTGTCTAGAGTTGTCTGGAAAAAGAGATTCAAGGTGATGGAGTATCATTGTGCAGAAACACAAATAGAGGCAGAAGCTAAGTCCTAGCCACTGAGTTTTACCACTGAATTTCACAAGCTACAGATTCTCTAGCTATGTAGGATTAAATTTATTAACATGAACGTGTTTTAACAAACACTATAGAAAAGATTTGTGCCTATCAAATTTCCTTTTGCATCCTTGACTAGTAAAAACAAAAAACATGTAAAACGTGAGTATAGTAGGTCATCTCATCTTAGTTTCTGTTGGGACCTGGAGAGCCATCTCATGACTTATGAAGCATCAGAGAATGTTGTCTAAGAGTCAAGGAAGGAAACACATGCTAGTCTCTCTCATGCCCTCCTTTCCCTTCTATTAGGAATAGGATCTCTCTTTCCTGTGGCGCCTTCATTCACTATCAGTCATGAGAGCTAAACTTACTCTTCAACACAGAATAACTTTTGGACCCACTTAATCAGTGAGTGTGTGTGGTGGGGGGAGGTGACACATACCAGACTCCTTAGAATTCTCAGTAGATTGTTTCTTTAGGCATGTTTAGAGAAGTCTGCTTATTTTCTGTTGTGACTAAATCTCAAAGGAGATGGATGTTGTAGGTTACTGGTTGCCATTCATGACTGCCCCTGGAGAATGTTTAAGAGTGGAGAAAGAGAAAGAATCCTGATGACATTTGCAGGGACCTGGAACCAGCTATAGCTGAAGAAATATCTACCCATGGCCGTTCCAGGTACTTGTAAGTTGATCATTTCCTGGTCTTGTTCAAACAAGTTTGATTTGGGTTACTGTCATGAAAAATGGGGAGGGGGGGGAGGAAGGGACACCTATAATGAAAACCAGAGATCCGTTCAGAAAATGTGAACAGTAACAAGAAATATACCAGGAGTACCCACTGCTGGCTAACATTAACTAAACGGGCCTTGCTGGAGTCATGGTGTGGGGGGGGGGGGTTGCTGGGGGGCAGGGGATGAGGAAGAAAAATGAGATCCATTGTTGCCCATAGCCACATGTTAGCTACCCAAGAACATCACCAAATGGGAGAAAAATATAGTAACATTGCATGTGTTCTGCTAAGGATCTAGCCCAAATAGTTGCTGTTATTTCATTATCCTTGCAAAATAGTACCTCTCAGTTGGTGTGACCTAGATAATTAGAGTTTATTATGGTTGCTAAAAAAATACTTTCTTTCATAATTAACATTTCCAGAGTAGGCCAATGGAAAGTTGTGGGGTATGACGTTCACTTAGTCCACAATTAATGAGGGCTAATTCTGTGCTAACATGATGGGAGGTAGCTACCAGACAGAGAGGATAATATTGCTGTTAAGGGTACCAGCTTATCACAATCCTTGAGCCTGCCTGAAAATGACACAGGTGGAATCTTGCTGCTACAAGGTTGTTTCTGAGAAAGTATTCTCTGTGTAGATTGTTACTATAGCACAAGCCTGTAGTCAAAACTCTACAGGAAGCTGAGACAGGAGAATCACAAGTCCGAATTCAGCCACAGAAGCTTAGTTAGACCTATCTCAACATAAAATGCATAAAGGCTTGGGGATATTGCCTCATGGTAGTGCTGCTTGCCTAGTAAGCATGAAGTCCTGGATTTGATGCACACATACATGCACATTTACAAATTATCTGTATTAATACGTGTTTATTTTTTACATGGAAAAAAGGCAACAGCTGGTCATCTCCTTCACTTTTGCAGGTACCCTGTATCAGTTCCCATCCCACTGTCTGCCCGCAACAATGGATACAAACAGCACAGTCCTTAGAATCTACTCTCCTTCCAGCTGTCTTAGTTTGTGGGAGAAATGGTTGCCCTCTTCCTAAAATGGCTTATCTTGAAATACTGTCTTCACACAGACACACAGGAAACAATTACTTCGCAGCATACCTAAATGTTTCACGGAAGAGGAGATTCCTTAATCCCTCCTGCAAATTTCTTCCCATCCTTTGTCTCCTTGTTTGCTACCTATAGGTGCTTCCTGCATGGAATGAAGGGAAACAAATGTACAGAGTGCCTTTGGGGAAAGTCTATAAAGCCAAGGGTGAAGAAGAAGATAGGACATGCGATGTGGAAAATGTGACATCTTCATGATGACTAAATGGGCATCTGGGGTTCAGAGGCTAATTCTGGGAAATAAGTGAACACATAGAAAAGTACAGCTTTCCTTCCCAAGAGAGGTGAGAAATTCAACTTTCCTACAGGAGAGATGTGAATAACTCCCTTTCCTCTAGACTTGATGTGTGGTATTCTGCTCTTTTACAACCTTGCTTTTTCTTTTTTTCTGAAACTACTCATTGAACACTCAGTAGGAATCACTGGTGTTTCCATTCCAATCAGGAATATGGTTCCTGGGTTAGTTCAGAGCATGTGATCACCACTGCCCCAAAGAATGGAGGAGGAAGGGGTAAGGGCACCTCTATCCTCTGCCAAGCATGAAAAGAGACCAAGGTTTCAATGTCATCATCGGGTCTTCTCTCAAAAGAGAAAGAGTAGAGCTTCAGGGCAAGCACACAGTTAATTTAAACACATTCAAATTAGCAGACTGTGTTGACTGAAGGCTGCATTTCTCTCTGTTTGGGATAAAAACTAATTTAAATGTTGGTGCTACCAGGCTGTGAGCACATCCTTACAATGAAGTAAACAAATGTTATTGCCTTCACTTAGAGAGTCTTGCTCAATTAGTTTGATTATAGTGATCTCGGAGATGTATCCTGAATGCACAAGAAAGTAGTAATGCTCAGATTTGTTATGTAATATTTATAGACTCTGTGGTAAAACTTCAGATGAATTAAAATACAAAATCTTGTTTTTTTCCATGAATAAGTGGAATGGGATCCACATGTTTGATAAAAGTGAGAAACAGAGCCAACAAATTTCCTGACAGTTACAATAATAAGAGCTTCTCAAAGAAATTATAAATGGCTATTTTAAACAACAAACCAGCCTTGCCCTGTCACCTACTAAGTCACCTTAAATCCTCATTTGGCCTAGGCACACTGACTTATAAAAAGCATGTTCTGTATGAAAATAATATGTTATATCACATATTTCTATTTTATCAGACCCAAATTTTTAGGTGTTTTGGTAATCTGGTTCCACATGATGTGATCAGAATTAGATATTAATGATACCATCTTTCTGTGACTATGATATGACGCATCAAGGTCACTTACAAAAAGGAAACACAATTTTCAAAATCACTTATCCTTTTAACAATAGAATTTATTCATAACACAATTGAGTTGGTAGCCAAGTAGGGCATAATGGTAATTCTGAGTGAGATTCTAGAAAAGGATTTAATCTTCCTGAGCCTAAGTATGTTCACATAAAATGATGGAGTTGCTTCATGTAATCTTATAGGTTTATGCAGCCATAAACCACCTCTGATCTTTGGTCATTCACACACTGGTGCTAGAGATGGTTGCGAAGTTGGTTTGGTTCAATGCCAAACTTGGACACACACTTGGTTGTGTAAGATAGGCAGTTGTCATTATTTGAAGTCAAGAACAATCTAGTCCTTGAGAACAGGAATATAGTCCAAACTGGAGCTACGGCAAATGGATGAAATGAAGAACTATATCTATTTGAACATATTTGCATTTTAAATAAACCCTTATGGCAATTCCTTTTATAATATGTGTTTTAGAGGTGATAGCTCATTATGTATGAAATACTCCCAGAAGCTCCTTAAACATAAAAACTGAACATGATTTTGCAACAGAAGGGAGCTGAGGAGTCTTCTATCCCAGCTCTATTCACTTCTATTCCCATGATGTAAAAATGCAGTAAAGTAAATTCACATCAAACCCTGGCCACTTCAATAGCATTTGGCATAGTATCAAAACTTTCTTTTGTTGATGATTGCTCTCATTGATTTGTTGTCTTGTATTCAGACATTCTTAACTTGGGGCTAGACCACTAACAGATTGTGTGGTTCTGACCTTGGTACCAATACAATTGGTTCAATTATTTGTTATTCATTCAATCATCATGTGCAAGCTGCCAGACATAGACTCTAACGATGATTATGCATAGAATGTGTGTTGGAATATTCCATTTACTACATTGGCTCAGTAATTCTGAACTTGATAAGGTGCACATTTCTGGAGATCTTCCCCAGGGAATGTGATGAGTTGGAAATGGTGGGGGCCAAAAAAAAAAAAAAAAACTGTCGTTGTGTTGGTAAGCTTTCCATGTGACTCTTGCATGTGGTGGGATCTTACTCTGAGAAATTCTGAGCTCATAAATATTCTCTCGCAGAAATCCACTAGATTCTGTAAAATTTTTACTTTACCAGTCCTTTGCAAGGCTTACTGCCTTCCTCACCTGCTTTCTTCTTCCATGTGATATGTGCCCAAGTCCTTTAATCGGCCATGAACTAGAACTGAGCACATTCATAGGATGACAAGTTTAAATGAGTTGTGGATTTGACTGTCCACAGAGATGAAAGTGGATAGCAGGATTCTGGGGAAAATGCAGGTATAGTACACAAGCCATCAAAACTCAAAGGGAAGCTGAAATTGAGGACCAATCTTCTGGATTTTCAGCAGTGCACCTAGGTGATACAGATCCTTACATATTTCACCGAATACTATATACTGGAAAAAAAACTCAGGAAAATAAAATCATCTTTATTTGCTATCATTTTGTGCAGTCTGATTGCATGGAAGAATATAACTAGTGCCTAATTATAAGTCCCTGGTCTATACTAGTATATGATCTAGATAACAAAAGAAATTATGACTTTGAGAATAATCATGCCTGCAATATTTCATGATACACAAAGAAGATTGTTTTTAAATTAGCACGTGGTGAAACTCTGGAAAACATAGACTGATGGGGTTAATTGATGCTTGATTTGAAATTAAACAATCCATAAACCATTGAACTATTGAGTCTCTGCAAAGGGATCATACATGCATGTATGTAAGTAAACTATACCAGGGATAGGAAAACACAGCTGGAAAATAAGTCTGAAAACTCTTCTGATATTTGGGTATCTTGTTTGATTCATTTCTTTCCATAATTGTAAAGTACACATGGGAGTAGAATTTATGATCCTTGGGCAACAGAAAAGCAAAATCTTAAGGTAGGGAAATGACAGGACCAACTGCTGGTTTCTAAAATGTGGTTAGGATGTGTGTTTAAAAAGGACTCTCTCAGGTCTTTATTCTATAAAATAGCTAGACAAATAAATCTGAGGCATCTGGGGGTAATGGCATCTTCGGAGATAATGGATATTCAATCTGGGAGATGGGAGAGAGATAAAACCTTGGCAAGGGTATGTATAAAAAAAAAAAGAACTCAGACTGCCTGTTAAACTGCTGGACACACAGGTCCCTATAAATTTTCAAAAGAGTGTCCTGGGTTTCATCCAGCAGACTGTTGCAAATGAGATACACACTGCTAAAACTCTCCCAGTCTTTCAGAAATTTTAAGGTAAGTTCGTGTAACATACACCACAGGCCTGGGGTCAATCACCAGTAGTTCTTGGCAGAACCCAATCCTTAATGCGCTTAAAGCAGATCTCTGAAACAAAGGGGGAATCCACATGATCTTAATTCAAAAACAGAGATTCTTAATCTTGTTTGCTGTCAGATATTGCTCAAATGATGAAAGAAGAATGAGGGGTAACTCATAGGAAAGCTTTGTTTTTGCTTGTTTCCAGGAAGATGATAGTTCCCCTGTTTCCTCTGCTGGGAGCACCCTTTGCTAATCCACAGAAGATAAGGGTGTAATGTAGGGATATTCACAATTAATGATATCATTCCCTTTGGGAAACTTCCTGCCTTCATAAGGAAACAAAATTTTTTTAACCAGTCCTGGAACTTGAACTCAGAGCCTGAGCACTGTCCTTGGGCTTTTTCCTCAAGGCTAGCCATTTGAGCCACAGCACCATTTCTAGTTTTTCCTATGTATGTGGTACTGAGGAATCGAAGGTGGGTCTCCGTGCATGCTAGGCAACCACTCTACCACTAGGCCAAACTACCAAGGAAACAAATTCTTTTTATAAAGATTTTCTCAAATTTCCTGAGTGGTGGCAAAGGATGGAAAGATGAATGTAAACATGATCTCTGTTACTTTTATAGTTAATAATAGGTAAAGTACCAAAACATTTCCCTCCTCCTATGCTCTTTACCTCAATGTGACTTAACTCTTCCTCACATTAGGATGAAATATCTATTTTCCAATCCCTATTGACTTGCTTTGACCTGAAATAATATGATTGAATTGGCAGTGAATAACGAACTAAAATAAAAATTTGGAGCGCTGGCCTCATAAGGCCCTGAAACTTTCCCTTTTACTCCCCGTCTATGCCATCACCATAGAATTTAGTCATGGCTGGTGGTCTAAACAGTGGAAGGCCAAGTCAAAGTGTTCTTGGATACACCTACAAGAGCTGGCCTTCAAAGAGATGAGATACGGGGAGGGAGTTTGGCCTAGTGGTAGAGTACTTGTTTAGCATGCACAAAGGCCTGGGTTTTAGTCCTCGGCAACACATACATAGATAAAAGCCAGAACTGTTGCTGAGGCTCAGGTGGTACAGCTCTAGCCTTGAGAAAGTCCAAGGACAGTGCTCAGCCCTGAGCTCCAGGCCCAGGACGGGCAGTAATAATAATAATAATAATAATAATAATAATAATAATAACAATGTAAAACAAAGACATGAGACAGACCATTTAAGACCAGCAGAGACTGCCTGGCTTATTGCAAACATGGCATTGCTTCCGTGCATGTCCAAAAGAACCACTCTGATGTCTGGTAGACTAGAATGATGATAAATGTTAATTGATTCATGCCAGAAAGTTTTACCCTTTTTCTTAGGCAGTATAGTGATACTGGTTATATTAAAAATCAAGAAGTAAATGGGAAGAAATATACATTTTCCTCTCATAAAGAGACAAAACTATATTTGCTATTTTTCTAGATTTTAATGTATGAGTGAGGGCCAGTGTTATAATCTTAGCTCTGGATATGGAAAGTATTCTTTGCAAAGATAAAAATAGTATTGAGAAATTATAAGTGAATGATCCCAAGTCAATATGGTTGGAGTATGCAGACTGAGAAAACTTTTGCTTCCTTAAGGATATTTTTAAAGGACTTTCAAACATACACGGTATATGTAAGCTATGCATCTCATTAGACTATATATTTCATTAGGCTATAGGCTTCATTAGACACTTGAATCAACAATCTCATTACACACTCCAGACACACATCTCATTATGCCATGCATCTCATTAAGTTCGCAGCCAGGAACAGATGTAAGATAGACAAATTTCAGCAAGGTTTTGATTTCAGCCCACATGGCATTATTATCAACAACTGAGCAAGAATGGACCAACAATTGCGTAATTTTTTTCTTCTTTGATACTTGGAAAAGAGGAACCACATCCAACAGGCACTCTTAAATAACTGAGAAGAAAAAAAGTAGCTTGATATCACATACCACCTTGCTGTCCTACTGTCAATCAGGAATCACCTATCAGAGAAAGGCTAGAGACAGGGTGGAAGCAGTCGTGTGTCTGCAGCATAGCTATCATCTGTCATGAGGCAGACATTCAACAAAGGGTAGTATTAATGTCACCTTGGCTTTGGCTGCAGCTGTTATATCTGTTGTGTGTTTCTAGTTGTAATCCATGAAGATGGATTTGCGATGAAGTCCCTGGTTAAGTAGTACTTCTGTGGTCACAAATGATAACAGCCCAATTCACACCAATTTCAGATTAGAATGTAATGAAAAGTCCAGAGGTGTAGCTGATTTCAAGCCCAGCTCTGCCCAAAGGCTGAAAGATCACAAAGACATGTGTTTCCCTATCTCTCATTTCTGCCATGGCATGTGTTGCTTTATTCTCAGGAACACTTTTTCTATGTGTTGGTTGTACAAAACTCTAAGCATTTATTCCACTCAAAGCTATCCATTCCAGCAAAATATGGTGTCTTCTAACAAGAGTCAACAGAATCAAACCTGAGAAGCTATGACTCTAGAACATTTAGGCATGGATTGAATGTGGAAAGAGGATTCTACACCCCAAGTAATGGTAAGTACATGAAGATTGTGTCTATTTTGCCATTCCTGCTGCATTCTGAGGATGCCCACAAGTCTGATGATTGGATAGTATATCTGCAGTGTGAGAACTTAGCTACTCAGCCCTTGCTCACATGGAATATACTTGTTTTTGAGGTATCCATAGTATCTCTCAGCGGATCCAAGGACTAGATAAGATGGTTCTCAGGCTCTTGTGGTGTGGCAAACTGAGTAAATACTAGTATGGGGAATTTTAGCTGGAATAAGATGAATGGGAGCTTATACATGGCATGAGGTCCACAAATCATTGAAGCTTATGTTTCATGTGTTTCTGACTACTTTATCTACTGGCTAATACATGAATGTCTATCAAAAGTATTGACGAATATAAAACAAAGCCAAACAGAGGAGAAAATATAATTGAGTAGGTCTATATTATGACGTAATGATATGTTGGATGCCATCTGCAGAGTAAGTTGTAGACAAGAAAAGTAAAGTCAGCATTCAGGTATCACTTTTCCATTGGTTCACCCTTTCTCCTTTGTCTCACCATTTTGTTATTCCCTTTTCCTGCTCCAAATCAGATAAACATACATAGGAGCTCTGGAATCCTGAAAGAAATATGCTCTGTTCTATCTCCTGCTTTTAACAATCAGAACAATTTCATAGATCAACCTGACAATGAGTGAGTATTAATGAATTACAGGATAGCCCATAATTCCATTTCTAAATAATCTTAGAAGTGGTGTGTGTGTGTGTGTGTGTGTGTGTGTGTGTGTGTGTGTGTGTGTGTGTGTATTTCCCTGACATTTCCCTTAGGGAGGAAAAAAAGCAAAGGGAAAACTCAGGACTATGCAACTATGCAACAGTGGGAGCTAAAAAGGCCTTGCATCCTAATAATCCAGAATGTGTCTTTGAGGAGACCTGATTAACATGGAACACAGTCTCCTGGTAGCACAGTTTGCTCAGAGATCTGTTCCTGAAGAGAAAACATATACATCTAGAGTTGAATTCCTGCACTGAGGCAATGTCTTTACTTTTTCCAACAATCTTAGGATGATGACACAGCCCTGTTTCCATTTTTGTTGAGAAACTTGGCGTTTGGGTCCCATTTTACATAAACTATAAATAACGTGTAGACATTCCAAGCTGAAAGGACTTGCTCACTTGGCTAAGGTGGCAGCATATGTAGATATTAAAAAAAAAGTGTTCTGACCTTTGGGTGAACAGAAGAACTTAAAATGCTATTGTTAAAATGTGGCATAAGGAAAGCATGATTTAAATGTAAATCTTTTATCTCCAGAGCCATAAAAGACTATGCCTTGGAGGGATGAGAAAATGCAAGCTCTAATGTGAAGCATATAAAAAAATTAAAACATTTAGTGCTGTAACAAGTCTGCTTTCCTGAACTGCAGTTTGCTCATAAAACAGAGTACATAGTATTTTATTTATATTTAAAATGAACTGTTCCTTTAACCATTTAGTCTCTAGTTCCTTAGGCTTTGGCTGTAAAACTCAAGACCTTGATGCTCTCTGTAAAACCTACGTTTCTCGTTCTCTTAACTTCTGAGCTCCCAATGTGATATTCAGCCCGTAGGTATGTGTGTGTTCTTATGGACTGAGCCCTCACCCATCCCCTAGGAAACTCAGGCAGGCTCAAGAGCTGCAGAAGTACCCAGAAAGAATGGTGCCAATGCTAAAGGTCATTTCTACATCTCTTGGCTTGCTTCGTGGCTTTGAGGAAATGAAATAAAAGCCTGTAATTATTCAGACTAAAATTCCTGTATCCATTTGGACTAAGCCATTGGTAGGGCTGAGCTCATGGCAGGCTTTGTACATGGCCACAGATTGAGCACAGTTGGATTGAGGTTCATGCCCATATTTCACTGATCGTTTTCCATATGGCTTTATTGGTGCTGACCGTACCTTTCCAAGACCAAATCCACTCTTCCCTCTAGGAGTCTCCTGCCATTCCCTTATGCTTTCCCTGCCTGTCAGCTCATCTACCCTTGGCATGTTTCCAGGATTTCTTCCTTAATATCACATTTGCACCAGACAGAAATCTCTTCCTCCTGACTACCACCCCCCAAAAAAATAAATGTCTTGGACAGCCCTCAGCTGGTTTATTTTCTGTGGATCCTAGTTTGCTGGGAGTACTTTGAACTAGATGCCACATGTTTTATAGTTCCAACACTGATACCTAGCAAAATCTTTGGTATGCGTGTTCAGTGCAAATATGAGTGTATTTTGATATACTTTGAATTTGAGATTGATTTTTTAACACTTTCTACAACCTTAAGTAAGCATAAACCTACAAAACCAAATTCATTTTCTCTGCTGGAAACAAGATTAGAAAGAGGCCCACATGAGAAAATGGCCTTTAGTATACACTAATTCTACCTGTGTGTTCCTTCTTAACCCTAATGGTGATGTGTAAGATTTCACATCCACTGTTCTATTCCACAGACAATAACCCAATGAGGAGATAAGATTTATCTTAGTCGTCTTGTTATTTTATAACACCAAGACTGTGCTTGATCTACAAAGGTCATAAAATTTTTCCAAGATGAAAGATGAAGGATCAATCAATGATTTTCAAAGTGTCCATGTGTTCATTACATTTCCTAACACACCTATAATGACACCGTGAAGAATCTTCTTTCAATTTTTCCTCTAGATATCTGCTTCAGATTCTGAATGTCTTTCAATGCAGTTATCCTTTAAGTCTTCACTTTTAAGGTTTTATTTGGTTGCTGTGCCATGAAATTCACACATATACTCAATCCACCTCCTGTAAATTCTTTTCTACTCATAAAACTCTCCCCTGGATTCTACCCCCATGAAGACTAAATGTAGGACAGAACTTTCTCCTTACCCCTAAGCATATACAATCATATACATACCAACTTTCTATCATAGTACTCTTCGATATATATAAAGTAAACTGATGAAATGGGCACTGCCATTTAGCTTCACATGGAAGAAATTTGAGATTCTAAGCTCTGTACCAGAGTGTTCCTAGATCTACCCTATAACATACCAAGGAAGGACTTGGGTGCAACATCTGATATACTTAGAATATTTGTCACCTTTAAAACTCACATTGGATTTCTATTACCATTGCAACAATATTAAGAGGCGATACTCTTGAAAAGTCTTTACAAGAGTCTTATGGGCAAGATCAGTGCTATTATAAAAAAATAAATTTGACTCCCTGTCACTGCCTCTTCCCTCCTTTGTCTTTCTGACTACTGCCATGGGATAATAAATACAAAAAGGTCCCGGCCAGATACCAGAATTGCAATTTTGAGCTACCCAGACAACACAGTGTAGCCATTATACGTTACTCAAACTCCTGTATTTTGTTGTAGCTGTACAAGTAGGTCAAAAGTTGTTCAATAACCCTACTCTGAAGAATCTACACCAAGGAAATTATGATAAAACCAAATAAAATTCATATATAAAAATGTACTTTTCTCTGCTGTATTAGATTCTAGTCTGGAACAAGATAAGTTTAAAGATAAAATGTGGGCTGGATAATGAAGGATTTTTTAAAACAATATTAAATTTCCAATTTTTGAAAATTATGTTCTTATGAAGAAAAATGTTATTGTTTTTTTTAGCAAATATGCATTGATGAAAGGGACAATTTGTTCTCAAATAGTTTTTAAAAACTATTTGAAAAATTAAATGTGTGTTTGTGTGCAGCAGAAGAGAGAGAGAGAGAGACTGAGAAAGCAAGTGGTACAAAAGTAAACAATTAGTGAATTCTGGTAAAAGTTTGAGAGGGATATCTTAGAATAGTTTCACAACTTTTTTATATTTGAAATTATGTGAAAATGAAAAAAACAACAGAACATACTCTTCCCTGTGTTTAGCATAAAAGAGGGAAAATTGGAAACAGTGTACAATATCTATGTGTTAAAAATAGGAGAAAGCTAAGGAAATTATAATACAGCCACATGATGCAGAATCCACAAGGTGTTAAAACTGTGTTTGAAATACTTTTCAAGGAAATGGAATGATACTGAACTTATAGTGAAATTAAAAGCATTGGATTAAAAGTATAAAAGTTGCTAATGAAACATAATATTTGCTATGCAAAAAATAGACATTCTAAATGTTTCTGAGGTTATGGCTTATTTTTATTTTCTATTATAACTGTTCTTTATTTTCCATACATTTAAAATGATAAGAATGCATCATTTTTCTTCAAAATAAAAGTATGTCCAACATATTGTCTTAGGAGTATCACTGGTACATTGGCTCACCCTTTGAACTTTACAACTTGGGAGGGTCTGGGTGGAAGGAAATGGGGAGAAAAACATGGGAAGAAGTAACAATGCTCAAGAAGCAATGTACCCACTACTTTGAAAATGTAACCCCTGTATATGTCATCCTGACAAAATTAAAGATAAAAAAGAAAGTGACAATCAAAAAATAAAGGTATATCAATTTCTGTTCTTCATTTTCTTTTTTCTATTATCTGTTTATTGGGAAGAAATGAGAAAAAATATTGTGACACTTGTCCCATACGCTGCTTCACTGAAGGGTCAGTTTGGCGTCTAGTGATGTACTCTAACCTATTAGGCCATTGCCAGACAGCTTTGTAGATGGTTATCCAAGCCCCTGCCCTCTATATATATTATAAGCGTCCACCATGCAAAAGTATACTTTTGTTATCGTTTATTTATTGCCTGGTATCGCATTTGATAAGCCACTGCCTTGACAATGGTAGTGTTTTTCATTCTGGGTCCTTGGAAATGTCAGGAGCAATGACTTAGAGAAGAAAACCCCAGTTTGACTATTCACTCCTAAGTAGTTGAGAAGACATCCAAATGTATTATATGCATGCATGAAAATATCACAGTGAAAACCTTCTCATTGCATGATTAATACATGCTGGTTTAAAAAATATAAAGAAGGCAATATTTTAAATCTCTCTGACAGCTTCCTCACTGATAAAATCAGAATAGCATCCCTTATCTTTCCATATAGTCATAGGGATAAAAGGTAAGGCGTCTAGCAGTGGGCCTGGAACCTTTCCAGCGGGATGGTCATTAGGGCTGCTGTCGGAATTATTGGTTGATTAGTTTGCATCTAAGGTGATAAAGGACTATACCTGTCCACTCTGTCTAACAATGAGTCTCCGAACCTTCGCAAACACCCTGTCTCCGAAGTTACTTTGTGTTACTAAAGAAAAACTAGAAAATACAGTACTAGTATTTGTAACAAGTCATGCTCATCTTTGATTTCTGGCCACTTACCCAATTATAATGGTAGAACAGCCCTCCAGACCATCTGAATGTCCAGAAAACAAGGAAATACCACAAGGGCATTGAAAATATTTTTATTTTCACTTGCCACTTGTGGAGAAATTACTCACTGGAATGTTCCTTCTCTCATGCTTCCAGGCTTTCATAATTCCCAACTGTTTGTACTAGGGGATTATTCTGGAGTCCATCACAGCAACACAGCCCCTGCAAAGACAAAATGACATGTGGAGGACAGAGGCCAAAAGGAAGCCAGTAGGGGCTTCAGGTCCCTTCGCTACCAATAGCCTTGTGCTGTTGCTTGTAAAAGTCCCCCACCTTGGTGAGACAGTCAGGCTTTAAAAAGGATAAGAAGCAAGTGCAATGTCTTAGGTTCAATCCCCAGTACCAAAAAAGAAAAGACCAAAAAAAAAAAACTTAAAAAAGGTAAGAATTTGAGGTCTGAAAGTATGGAAAACATATGGCTCTTGACTCAGGCCTATGGCACCTGGTTGGTAGTTTTGATTGTCTGTTTGACTGAATGAAGACATACCCAGAGTTCTGGGTGTGCCTGAGAAAGCATGTCTCTAGCATATCATCAAGGTAGATCACTGAGCCAGGGATAGAAGGCCCATTCTCTGTATGGGCACCACAAGACAACAGGCTGAGTGAGGACTTGATGAGAAAGAAAAAGTAGAAGGCAGGTGCGTTTCTGTGACCCTTGTGAACACAGGATTCCAGGCTCACTGACTTTTGAGTTGAGACTTGAGCTAGTGACTCGTCAGCCTGAAACAAGGGTTATATAATTGGCCTCTCTCAATTTGGGCTTCCTGCCTCTTGGACTTAGCAACTACTGGTTTTCCTGGCCCTGCAGGCTGCAGACAGATGTCCTAGATCATTTCAGTTTTATGACCATTCATTTAGCCATGCTAATTAATCACCTCTTGTAGTTACCAGTATTAGATGTGGTTAGATTTCTGTAGAGATTCCCTGACTTAAAGAGATTTCTAGTACCAGGAACATGTGGGAGACTCTTTACGAAATGGTTTAGCAAAAGAGTTGACAAGACAAGGGAGAAGCAGACTAGAGAAAATTTTAGAATGTTGTAAGCTAAGCAAAAATTGAAATTCTGGAAGGGGCCTCAGAAGACCAGAATACAATAAAAAATAATTACAATAAAGGCTTTGGTGATGACCTCTCACCTGGATATGAGAACCCCATTATAATACCATGGCAAAATTTTAACTGCGTGTTGTCTGCCCTGACTTTTTGAATGCTGCCAAATTTAAAGGTTCTGATTTACCTGGATGAGTTTTCAAGGTGATATTCAGGTTGTAGTACTGGTATTATTGTCCACTGTTAGCCAAACTTATGGTGAGAATTAGAAGCAGTAAGATTCTGAAAATTTCCAGTTTTTCCAGAAAAGGAGTAGCTATAAATATGTGGCCAAGAGGAACTGGGATGCTGAAGAGAGCAGCACAGATAAAAAGTAGCCATGTGTTTTGCTCTGAGACATTATAAACGATATGCAAAGCCAATCTTGGAAATTGGCAAAGTTGTAGGCCTCAAAGGCTATGAGATGTGAAAGTGTGTCCCTTTCTCAAAGTCTTTACAGGACACAAATAAATTTTTTTCAAGTCTTAGGACAGAAACCCCACATTCCTAGGGACTGTTCTGGGGTTCATCGTGCTGTATCTAGCCAGCAACACAGTCAAAAACCGTTACAGTCATAGTTCAGTTAGGCCGTTATGGGTCACACTAGCACCACACCTATACAAAGGTCACATGATGCCAGTTTGCAAGCATGCAAAATGAAAGCATGGTGGGTTCATGTCATGGGCCTCCAGACTCCCACATACTTGACCATCAGCTAGGATTACAAAACAAACCTTTCCTCTTCATATGGTAACTATCTCAGGCCTTTTGTTATAGACCTGGAATGTGAACTAATACACTGCAAAATAATCAACTCAATGGATAATGTTTTAAACCAAAGAATGCATTTAACCTACAAGAGTACACTGGAATAGGTACCTAGGGAAAATAAATCCCTTTCTATTGCTTTAAGTGACATTTCTTAAAGCAAATGGAAGGACATTTTGAAAATTTCCTATAACTAGAACTAGGTTTGAAGATCAAATTGTTTGGTAATAGAAAAGAATAGCTGAATAACTTTATTAGTCAAAACAATGATAAAAATGGAATTTTGGATGATAGATGCTGTTCCCAGCTTCCAGGCTCTTCCATCTCATCAGAGAGACACTGTCATTATATCTTTCTCTCCTCTCTCTCTCTCTCTCTCTCTCTCTCTCTCTCTCTCTCTCTCTCTCTCTCTTCTCTCTCTCTCTCTCTTCTCTCTCTCTCTCTCTCTCTCTCTCTCTCTCTCTCTCTCTCTCTCTCTCTCTCTCTCTCTCTCTCTCTCTCTCTCTCTCTCTCTCTCTCTGTCTTCCCCCACCTCTACCACTCTGCTGTCTCTGTGTTTCTGTGTGTGTGTGTGTGTGTGTGTGTGTGTGTGTGTGTGTGTGTATTTAAATGCTTAGACTCCTTCACAAACTCCTACTTCCTGTCCTCTGGCAGATCTAAGCTGACAGCTGATAAATCCCCCATAAATATTAGCTAACAATAATGATGTGCTTTGCTTCCCCTATGGGCATTTGCATCCAAGAATAAATAAGCTTTCTTGTTCCAAGGGAATGAAGCTGTAATGAAGAAATAATCAGCACAGAGTTGGAGATGTAATCTTATACTCATTCATTCCACACAATTTACTAAGGTGTACATGACAAATCTCAAAGAACTTACTGTAAATAGTAGTAAGGAAAGGATAAAGGTCCTACCAGAAACCTATAACTCTAAAACCCATCTTCAGTTTTGAGAAACTTGGTTACTAGGAGTAGAGACATAGGACACTTGAGATGGAAGGAATTAGATACAAACTTTTACCAGGACAAAGCCAATTACAGTTTTTTCCAGTGTTCTATCCCCATTGAAGTAGGAGGTCAGTCCAGCTCACAGGTGTGATGGTAAAACACAGAAAAGTTCATGTGCGGGTGGAAGTTCATGAACATTCATACCTGACTTCGCAGTCACAGCTCATTTTCTGAGAGTGCCTGGATGCCAGCCTACCCACTTTCAATCTCTAATGTTATACATTAATGACACACATTAATGACAGAAATTAGTCTTTTTAAGATTAGGAATCATGAGTTTAATTGATGTGCATAAGCTTCAGAGAAAATCTTGACGGAATCACCAAGGTGTGGGAGAAGGAATGGGATGAGATAGTGAAGACATTGAATTCTTCTAATTCCTCACACAAAGGCCTACTACTAAATCACTTACTTTCTGGAAATGAAATGATATTTAACTAAGCAGTGCTTTCAGATGTAAATAAAAGTGAAAGCAAAAGTAGTGATTCTACGCCACCTCCACTAAAAACTACATTTAAAAGCTAAGTGGAGTGGGATTTCACTCAAGTCTGTGGCTCAAGATCTTGAAGATAGCTTTGTGCCTACCAGAATCCACTTTTGTGCTCACTTGGAATATGCTTGATACCTACAATATTTGGGTATCAGTGCAACTCCTAAAATAATGTGGTGAAGATCTTGTCTTCCAGCACCTCAAATACTCATGGAAGACACAGCCTAGGCAAAGACAAACTCAAGTTCAGTGTAGTTAAGTTATGCTGAGACATCTGGACATGATTTAATCTAGAGCTGGAAGCAAGGGATGACATGAGCTACAGGAAGGAGCAAGGAGGTAAAGCTGATCTTGGGATGACCTAGAATAGCCAGGTACATAGAGAGCAAAGAGGTTTCAGTCACAGGAAGAAAGCAATACCTGCTGCAAAGGAATAGATGGACAGAGGAAAGTGATACAAGAACAGGAACAAGTTGCAACTTTGAACTTTGACCTGAGACTATTGGAAAGTCTCTGAGAAGTTTAGAGCTGACATGCAGCACACTGTATTTTCATGTTAGACAGATTACAGTGCAGATTAAAGGCATAGCTGATGATAGATGTGAATGTTCATATAACCGTTGTTATGAGTAGAAGACATACAAAAAAGAAGCCTGAATTCCACCAGATAAAATATGATCTCTTTAATTTATACCTTGCTAGTAAGAAAATTGGTATGCATCCACCTAGGTTGAACTAAAATTTACCTTTGTATTGTTACCAAAAAATTTAAGGTAATTTTGAAGGAACTGTACAGACAAGATTAATATGAGATTATTTGTAAAGACCAACTTTATCAAAAAATGTTTTTGTTAAACTAGCAGGATACCCATTTACATATCAAAAACGTCCTTGGATAATTACAAATAAATATTATTTATTCATTAAAGCAGATCTGGCATTTCACTCACCTTAAAATTATAAACCTGCAATTTCCCAAATAAAAAGCTAACACCTCAGTAATTTAGTTTTGGCTCCACGCCAATGTAAGGATTTACTCCACCAGCTTTAACTGATTTTCTCACAATGCTAGCAGGCAATCTGAGAATTGTGTAATCAAAATCAAAATGGATCTTAATAGCCCCAAAGAATTAATACGTCTGCTGCGATGTGAGCAATTTATTCCCGTCACACCAGTAGATTCTGGTTCACTGATTATTAAATTCCAGATTATTCGTTGGAAAAACAGATGAACAAAGTTCATCTTTTCCATTTGCCCTTTTTGTTTGAGTGTGTTTATTTTCATTGGGCTCCTTCCATTGGTAGTAAGCCATTCATTTCTCCAATATTGGTCGAAAGTATGTGCCAGACGCTGCTATTCTTTGTGGGGTCCTGGGTGGCGAAGGTTCAGCTCCTGCCTTCAAAGGGATCACCATCTGGTGAAGGATCCTGGGATATAAACAATGCCCCATTAAATGATGCAATAAATCTCATAATGGGAGTTCACTCCAGGGGCTAGGGGAACGAACATAGAACAGCAAGAACCTGCCAGTAAGTTCGGGGATAGTTACTCTGAGGTTTCTAGAAGATAGTTTTGAGAGGGCTCGTGGAAATTTATAGGATAAAAGTCTGTTCAGGCAGAAGGAAAAAGACTTCAAATAATGGTGCATATGTAGTAGAAAGTATACTTCATGGAGATCAAGTGAAATATTTCTCTGTGGAGAATATATAAGGGATAGATACTAAATATCTTGAAGATAGTTGATACAACTTTTCTGCATAAGTTTTGAAGAATCAACCGTTCTTCTACATTTAGGGTGACTTTTGCTTCACTCACCACCAGCTTCCATTGTCATCAGAGTCAATGCATGATGACATGGCTTATGATGTCATGAAATTGCTCTTAGCTCACCTACTATATTTTCCAGTCCTTCACATGTGAATTCAGCTAAGAGAATGACACTGCCATTGACTACTAAATTCTAATGAGTTGAATCACAAATGGGCAAACCTTATTTGAAACAGGAATTGGCTGGGTTTATGGATAGGTGGTCTGTGTGGTTTCTTGGAGGTAACATTGAGAAAGAAGCCTCATAAGAACTACAGCAGATGGAAACCATTCCAGACAGAAGAAACAAAAATATTTTTTAAAGAAGATGCAATGAGAAATGATATTTGAAATGACACGTGTGCTAGCATGTATGCTTGAGCACATGTTATGTGTGTGCAGTCATGGGTGCATGCGTGGAGAGTTATCTTCTTACTTTGTTTATTTGTTCATTTATTTATATGCAGTTCTGAGTCTTGAAATCAAGTCCTGAGTTCTTTTGCTCAAGGATGGCACTCTTAAGCTGTGGTGCCAGTCCTGGCTTCGTGTGTGTATGTGTGCACTTAATGTGAGATAAAAGTCATATGGATTTTTCTGCCTGGTCTAACTTCAAACTACAGATTGTAGCCTCCTGAATAGCTAGGGTTACAGGTGTGAGTCACCAGAATCTGACTACAAGGGACACTTTTGAATTCCTCCTCTCCTTTCTTCAAAGAAGAATATCTATGATATGGTGATAACAAAATTATGCAGTTCACAGCCCCTCAGCTCATGAGATCCCATTTGTATTAGAGTCTCCATTTGTATTGTAGTCTCTTCTAACCTAAGCATCAGGAGCTTTAACTATTAGCAAACAGGAAATGAATAAGTCCTTGCTCAGTCAAACTATCATACTTAAGCTCTCTGGAATTTTCCTCTAATTCTTTTTAAACTGTGCTACAGCCAGGCTATCCTTTCAATGATTGCTATTCATGTTGATGAGTTCAAAATAATACCACCTTCTAACAGGGTCCCTGAGAGTGCAGGCTATCTTTCCCACCTGGAAAATAGAATCCATTCCCCTCGCCCACCTCCACTTCTAAACCTGTCTCATTCTCATGATGCTGGGAGAGAGCAAATCCTGCCATAAAGCCATTCACTGGAAACCTCCCGGTCTAGGCTGGGTACTTCAGCAGCTTTGGATCTACTTCTGACTCCTGGATAGGATAAAGAAAATTTGGATTTGGAGAAAATGGCCATTGGTGTGTTATCGTAGTGGATCAAGGGGGAATAGCATTATTTTATTTTACTTCACTAGAAATGTGATTTTATAATGGTTTTATCCATTATAAAATTTGGGACCATACTATGAGAAGAATATCAAGGAAAGAAGAAGCTAATCCTTTCATAAATACACACACACACACACACACACACACACACACACAATATGCGTGGAGAGAGAGAGCAACAGAGACACAGAGAGAGACAGAGACAGAGACAGAAACCAGAGATTCATTCGAATCACGCATTTTATTATAAACCCAGATATCAGCATGTGCCTTTTTATGTGACACAAACTAGCTTGGTTGTCCAGTGCCAAAGTTGCCAAACAAAAAAGTTTAGCTGCACACTCTAAACATTTGAAATGTCAACCTACTACCAAGGGAAAATAAAATCTACATTTTAAAAATGTCCTTCACATAACCTCCCAGCCAGAAAGCAACCATTTAACAGGTCAACTACAGAAAAAAAAATTATTTTTTCAATGCAGTCATTGTGTTTAACTGGAGAAAATAAAATCGATCTCAAGTCAGGACCTAGAAACAAGTGTGTAATTACTAATTATACACTTAGAGGTTTATTCTTCCCTAGATACAGATGCCCGACTCCCTCTAAAATTAATCGTAGTCTCAGTCAAACGTGAAGAGGAGAATAGACTATGGGGGCACAACAGGAGACGTAATGAAATTTCCTTATAAGCCCGGATGGCCTCATAACGAAGAGACATTTTTGAAGCTTAAGTTTGTTAAGTAGCTGAGGCTCAATACAACTATTCACTGTGAAGCTTTCCAAGGAAAAGACCCCAGTGTGTACTCAATATTTTAGTATTTTCTTAGAAATGATTGGATTTTTTAAAATTAATTGAAATTGAGCTTAGAGGGAAAAAAAAACCCTTTACATGATTTTTCAAGTAGGGAATCAGTTAAGTAGAAATAGAATGTAACCAAATCTTTGATTTTCTTTTTTTTCTATAGCTTTCCAACCATATTAATAAATAAAATAATAAAGTAATATACCAAAAAAGAGTATTGCTGAAACTATTGCATGCTGTTATTTATAATGAAGAGTTAGAGAGTGGCAAGGCTGTTATAACAGAATCATGCTATATTTTTTTAAAGTAGAAACCTGAATTGCCACTCAATATCCTTAGATATATTTTTAAGGTAATTTCTTTCTGCTCATACACTAATGCTAATTGGAACAAAATGAATAAAATGGGAGAGAATAGAAAAATACAAGGAGAACAAAACACTATTTCAATATCATTGTTAGGAGCCGAGTACAGGGTCAGGCTAGCCCAGGAATCTGCATCACTGAGTAAGATAACCACACGAAATGAGCTGTCATGTACGAACGCCATGCATAACTTTGAGCTATATCCTCGGTATTGTGAATCACTTTCTGCTGAGACTGGATTACCATTGGGTTCGAATGTGTTATTCCTTCATCACTCTCTGCTGAGACCCATAGTGAGAGTAAACACGTGGACCTCCCCGGCCCTGCCCACCTTTGTGCTGATAGGCTCCTCACCCTACATTAGCTGAATGTACTTCCTCAATAAACGAGTTCCTGCCTTGACTGGTCTCCCTGATGCCCCTGTCTGATTGTCCTCCGGTGAGGAAGGGCAGGGTGCGGTGGTCAGTTGGCCCTCTCCTTTCTCGGCTTGTCCAGGTCTGGGCCTGTTCTCTCTATCCCTCCTGCGGGTCAAGTGGGACTGAGGACTAAAAACCCTGACAATCAAGACATATTTTCTTTGTTTTAACTGACTTTTTCATAGGGACTTTTGCAAAATGTGTAGTCTATTTGTACTTTCTCACACTTGTTATTCATTTTATTAAATAATTTGTGAAAAAAAACATTCTTTTCGTCAATCCAGTCATTCAGCTTATTGTTATAATTTGTTGAAGGATCAGGAGAATTGTGGTGAGAGAAGACAAGGGAGGGATTACTAATGTTTGATAAGAGTTGCATTTATTTCCTTACATAGATGTAAGCCCTCTGTACAGCACAGTACCTTTACAATAATACTTAAAAAAACATGGAAAGAGGGAAAGAAGAAATGTCATTTGGCTCATATTTTCCCTTCTCTTTTTATGCTATATGTAGGCTGAAACCTATTTGTAATTCTCAACCTAATTCTTTCTATATCAAAAGCAAGATATATTTCTGTGATTTCTTAACAGTCTATTTTGAAAGGTTTTCCTTTTGTACTGTTATTGTTATTACTGCCATTACTGATGATCTGAACTCAAGACCTTCTACCTGTCATACAGTTGCAATACTGCTGAGCTACTGGGTCTCCAGCTTTATTTCTCACTGATTATTTTTTAGGATACCTACTATAGCTTACTATGTCCAGCTTCTCTTTCTTGAGGCTGGAGTTGTGTGGAATTTCTGCTCTTGACTGGCATGGCTTCTCAATCCTACCAATCTCAGCCTCCCCTATATCTTTAGTTGACAGGCACAGATCTCCACGCCCAGCTGTAAGTTGAGAAGGGATCTTTCTAACTTCTCTTCCAGGACTGGCCTTGAACCATGACCTTCTCATTCTCCATTTTCCAATTAGCTCTGATTACACACATGATTCCACAAGCACCTGGCTTGGGCTTTTCCCTATTTAACAATAAAAAATGTAACATAAGAGTGTAGTGGTAGTTGCACGCAGAAAAAATAAAAAGAAAAGAAATTAGGAACAAGACAATCTCTTTCCCATCCTTTTTTTGCTATTAGTTTTCTTCTGCATACCATGTTCTTTAGCATGTTTCTGGAAATACTGTGACATAAAGCTAAACTTGAAGACTTTTGTACATTGTTACTATTTTTTCAATTTGTTCTTTGTGATCAGCTATACCAGGAATAAAGTACTGGTGGGTGAGAAATCTAATGCACCTGTGGACTGTCCACCTGGCTTACACATTTTCTTCCTTTTTCTTTATAGGGGAGACAAAGGATAGACCCACGACTAAAACTCTACCAATGATACATGCCATTCTTCCCCTTCCAGCCTGAAAATGGATCTGGAAAGGGTCACATGACTCAGCGGGGCAGCACAGATCTTCATGGAATCTAGAGACTGTTGCTGGGATGAGGAAAGAGGCTACCTGCAGCCATTGCTCACCACAACATGACAGACTTTGTGTGGATGGCTATCAGGAAAAGAACAAGACCATTTTACAAAATGCAGAACCAGGAAATATGCCAAAGCCTCTCAAAGGTGTTATGTCAACCTACAAACCAGTCAGGACAGGTATAACGTGACGAGGAGCCAACACACCTACTTATCTTTGTACAAACTAGTTGGAGCAGAGCTTGTATCACTTATAACTGAAAGAACAGGGACTTGACAGTAAGAGATGACCTTTCCATGTGTAGAAACAAACTTGCCAGCAGCAAACAGGAGAGCCCAGACTTAACCTTGGACAGGTGTCGGGGAACGACAGGCCTCTCTAGAAAGCTTTCAGGAGAATGGGGGATGGCCCCTGTACAACAACCTGTAAGGATTTAGCAGTGCCTTTGGGAAATGGTTGCAATGACATAAACATCCCACAATGTATGTGGAAAGTTCTAGCTGACATTGCCTGGGTAATCTCCAAAGAGGAAGCTGTACAGCATCAGTCCTTTCACATGAGCCCCACGTGGCCTGGTCTTTCCACATACGATTTTTTTTGTTGTTTTCCTCTGATGTTCATTTCTCTGAATTAAGGATTTCAGAACAATGCTTGTGAAGAACACAGAGCTGAATACAATTCAAACAAATCCAAATCAGCAGTGGAGAGCATCTCACATGCTGGGGTTGAAAGTAGAAATCTTTAAAATTTGAGTGTGGGGGAAATAGGGACCAACTGAACCTCCATTTGTCTGTGGGTGAGGGCAGCAGAATTTTTCTCTGGAACTGACCAGGTAGGCTAGTGGGAGAAACTAACCTTGCTTACAGAAGGAGTCTAACCTATGCAAGCATGCTGATACATTCAAGTACATGTCTACGGTGCTCTTCGTGTGAACACAGCTTCCCAAGCACTCAGATTTATAATGATGCCAGCTGTAAGTCAGCAAGCCACCATTGTAATAAGAGGCACTCAGTGTGGATGAAGAAGAGAGATCGAGAAGCTAACCCGAAGCTTCTCCTGCTTTATTTGATCTTGCATCTGCGCTAGTCAAAGGAAGAAAATGGAAAGTGAGCTAGCGTTTTGTCATTCCCTGACAATCGTTACTGGTAATAAATCCCCAGGTAATTTGGACTCGTGAACGTGCAGATGCCCATGGTCTATGTGCTCTAGTTAGCTGAACTCTCACAATGCACCCCCACCCAGTCCTCCCACATCGCTAATTTCTGTCCTCTTGATATGAATTGTGAGAGCAAAGTAAACAGAGGGCTCTGTTACAATTTCCTTTATTATAAATGAGCCATAAAATTGTGCATTAATCAGTCCTGGCTCCCAGGGGCCAGTCAGCATTGTGGAGGTTTCCGTTTCCTTTCTGATCCCCATTTTGTTGAGGAGATTAGTTAAAAGAAAAAGAAAAAAAATCACGGAGCAATAAGCCCCATAGAATAGGCTTAGGAGAGCCAGCCTTCCTTTTTTTTTTTTTTTTTTTTTTTGTATGCAGCTTTCGGCCTAAGCTAAATTCACCTCATTGAGCTCATTTGGAGGTCTAGCATTTGTTCACTTTTGACATCCTTTAACAAGGAAAGTATTTTAGATTATTTTCTTCTATTTCTCCCTTTTTAAAGGATATCTACACCAATGAGTACTCATGTATGTTCTTTAACCCCATCAAAAGATCTCTCTAGGGTCCATCTCCAAGAGTAGGAAGGCACAGACACAGAAAGAATGAAACACTGTGGAATTGGTTCTAAGTGTGGTGTTCCAGTGCTCCTTGCCCCCAGTCAATTCAGGCACAAGGCATCTGCTCTGACAGTTTCTACGCTTATCTTGAGGGCATTTCCTTTAAGAGACAGAAGGATGACATATATCTCAAGCTTGAGCTGTCTGAGAGTAGGTCTGACCCAGGTTCCTTATCTTTCAAGCTGCTGCCTTCATTCTGGACAGCTGCAAGTGAGACGCCTGTGTGTCCCTGCCTTCAACTACCCATGCACCATGTGTGCTTCTGAGACATGACTCTCACTTACAGACAGACCCGCATCAGCCTCATCTTTGTCCACAGACTTTTGTTTTTAAATTGGTAGATATTAGGCATTCATTATAAGAATAATAAGAAAATATACCAATCAAAAATTGCCTTTAATAGTCTCTCTCTCTCTCTCTCTCTCTCTCTCTCTCTCTCTCTCTCTCTCTCTCTCTCTCTCTCTTCTCTCTCTCTCTCTCTCTCTCTCACACACACACACACACACACACACACACACACACACACATTGTTTAGTTTATGGAGTGCCAATATTTGCTGAATCCTACTTAGTCTCCTCCTGTTTCTCCTTTTATATTTTCTTCCTTCTGTACAAGAAGCATAAAATCTCTACAATCTCTCTTATGGGGCTTCTTTATTTTTCTTTACCTTCCTTATTTTTTAAATAAAGCTAAACTTTTTTTTTTGCCAATCCTGGGGCTTGAACTCGGGGCTTGAACTCAGTGCCTGAGCACTTTCCTTGGGCTTCCTCAAGGATACTGCACTACCATGTGAACTACAGCACCATTTCTGGCTTTTTCTGTGCATGTGCTACAGAGGAATTGAACCTGGGTCTTTGTGCATGTTAGGTGAGCACTCTACCACTAGGCAAAACTCCCAGCCCCTAAGCTGTTTTTCTAACCCCATGGAAGGGAGGGGGGGTTTGAAGAGAGGTAGTTATGAGGGGATCAGAATGACCAGTGAGAATTTTTATTTCTGCACGAGAGTCACTCTGAGGTTAACATGGAAGCTAAACAGTTTTAAAAGTTTATCTCACACGCATAGAGGCTAAATGCAACAGTGTGGCGAGTTCCCTGTGTGAAATACGGCTATTTCTCCTCCAAGTCTATTTCTCCTCCAAGTCCCTGCTGTTGATGTGGGAGATGCCATCCCCACTCTTTAAATAAGCTTGAGTGCCACTGACCAGGCATCTCTCTCCCTTGCTCATAATGCCATTTAGCTATCACCCTCGGTAAATTAAATACATTAGTCTGAATTGATTAATTGTTCCATAAATCTTCTGAAAGAGTAGATGGGCTTTCTAATCATTCTCCCATTTCATAGGGCTCCTTCAATAACACTGCGTACATGCACATAAAGTTCTGGAATGTCTGGACTTGTATTTGAAGTGAGTCACTCACACCTCCTGAGCCCTTTCTTTCATTCAGGGACTACAGGCGTGTGAGTTCCTTGAATCACTGATTTTTTTTTTTCTTAGCACAAACATGTTGAATTTTGCTAACATACCTCAAGACTTTATTAGCCTACTTTAGTTTATATGTCTTACAGGCTTTGGCAGTTTTGCACATTTAATTGAATCATGTTGGCTTCTATTAAAAAAAGAGCTTGCTTAAATCAAAACGGAATTTCTCATAATCTCTCTGATATTAACACTTGGACGTTTGACAGCACCTGCTGTATCCCACTGTGTTGCATTGATGCTGCTCCAATCTGAAGTCTCCTCTGACTTGGTATCTGTTTCATTCAAGCTGTGTGAAATCTCTTGGCCCTTGTGCCTAACAGGAAAGAAGGTCTGGAGGAATGTAGGGGAGAAAATGTGATGTCAAGACTGGAAATCAAGTGTGGCCTTTATTATGCATATTTTCCTTGGCCACTGTGTCACCCAGGAAAACTATTCTGGAAAGTCAGTGCATGAAAGGACAGGCTCCTGTGACATGGGAGCCATCTCTGGATGAGCATTTGCCAAATCCACTGCATCCATCTGCCCAAGTCCTCTGACTCATTCAGCTTCCTAAGTAACTTAACCCTGACTTGGCTCTGGGTGAGCCAACTACCGCTGTGATCCTCTGCAAGGCAAATCACATTATCCTTCTTGGAAACAAACGATGCATTTTAGGGCTAACATATGTAGGCCCTGGCCTCTGTCTCTGGCATGATATTGGAAACCAAAAGCAATTCCTGCTAGGACAAGGTGGCCTATGCAGAGTAGGTGAAAATCTCAGATAATCCACAGTCCCCATGCAATCATTCTACTAATTCTTTCCGTATCAGTCTTTACAGGAGAGAACAGGCTGTGCCTGGAGAACAAGGCAAGGCTGCAAACTTAGTCATGCTCTACTCAGTAGTACAGGGAAATGTGTTCTCTTCATTCCTTTGAGATGAGAATTTAGACTTTGCTTCTGTAACTCCAGTTCTCGGAAACATCATCTGTGCCTACACTGGGCAATAGGGTTATACTTCTGTGCCAACTAATGCCGCAGTTTCAAAATGAGGCTGTGGGTACCACAGAGCCCCCCTGATCAGGTTTTCTGCATCATGGCCCTGCATCATGGCCCCCAACTACTTCCTGTAACAGTTACTTCATCAGGAAGCTCATTGGTCAAGAAAGGAAGGGAGGAGGGATGAAGGAAAGGAGGGAGGGAGACAGACTACATCGATATTTATTAGGGAAATAACAGAAGTTTCCCTTTCTTTTCCTTAGCAAGGAAGATTTTAATTTTCCTTCTGTGACTCTCAATGTTTGAAAGATTCTGCTTAATTTAAAAGATTGCATTTAATTACTTTTAACCATTTAAAAGACACACAAAGATATAGCACTAAAAAGTTATTGACTCTAAGAAAACTGGAAAAACCAAAACTCGAATTTCCAGAGTTCCTGCTAAAAGCAAAGAAACAATTGTGAATTAAGTCAGGCAGGATAATAAAACATGGTTTCTTAGAGTGTTCAAAGTTTCTTAGAGACCATGTTGTCCACTTTGACCTTAAACTGGAGGATACTTTTGCAAATAGCTGTGTTCAACTGTGCAGTAGAAACACAGTAAATAACATTGTTCCTGCACTTGAACTCTGTGTCCATTTGGAATGCATAGGGTCAGCCATAAGAGATTAAAAAGCCCTGCAAACAGAGCAGAACACTGCCTCATATACATATACCCACATGTCCTGACTTGTTTCATCTTCACCATAACCCCAGGAGGGTACAGAGGCAGAAAAAGAAGAATACAGGGATTAAGAAATCTACCCAAAGATAGACAAACTTGACATGGCAGATGTAGGATTCATTTGAACTTGTAGATCTCTTTCTTCTTTACTTCCATCCTGTCTACAGAAGAGAGAGAACTTTCTAAGGCTCTGCCAAAATTCCTTTTAGAGTGTGTGTGTGTGTGTGTGTGTGTGTGTGTGTGTGTGTGTGTGTGTGTGTGTGTGGAGTGTGTTTAAATGGGAGCCTTCTGGGAGCTTTGCTAATGCAGCCCTTCCCCCCATTTTTCTGTTGGCAGTAAGGCTGAAATGCCTTCCTAGTCATAGAAAAAAAAATGCCCACAAATGAAACAAGGAGACACAGTCGCTCTCTTCAGTGAGCTGCTTGAAGGGCAGACATGATTCCTGGCCCATCCATTACTGTGTAAATAATTAAACACCCAGAGCTTGTAGCCAGCCAAGGTTGGGCAGTCTGGGAGGCAATTTGCTTTATGTACTGGTGAGCACAAGCTTGGTCAGTCATTAGCTCCTCCTAGTGGCTCTTCTGGCCTTCTGTCAGAAGGTAGCAGAGGTGTTGTTTTAAGGAAACTAAACCCTGATTGATGGGTAGTACCATGTTTCTTCGGACATGAAAAGACCTTTCTTCACCTCTCAAGCCATGAGGCCTGCCACTCTGAGAGCTTCCCTATCCCTAAATACAGGACTAATTTGGTCTACAAATTGCTTTTACAGATCCAGAGCAAAGCCCAGTATCTCTGTCCACCTGGCATTTACAACAAGGAGTCAGTGCTTTCCAGATGCATGATCCTGTCTATAAATATAGCTCAACCACAATTATTTCCTCCTCAGGAGATGAGTACAGTCGTGGATAACCCAAGTGAGACAGCTAGTAGTACATTGATAAAGTGAGATTGCCTTTTAGTTATATTTTGCTTTTACAGATGAATGAGGATACATCTGTGATATTAAAGTTTAATCACCTTAAGTAAGGTCGCAAAGCTATCTCCTCTGTAGGTAGAAAGAAAAAGGGAAAGGAAAATAAGAGGCCAAGTGGCTGACCAGTTTCGTCGTCTTGCCTCTGACTCATGTCCTTTGTGGAAGGGACTCCCCTTCAAGAATCAACAGGTTCCTTTGAGACTGTACAGGACTCACACCCCACACCCTCCCACAGACTGAGTCCAGTGTTTGGTCTCAAAGGACATCTTAGTAAGAAAAGTAAACAAGAGAGAGCTAAGAGGTCACCAGAGGCCCTTGTGTAGAAGAGACATTATTCATGAACTTGAACGTACATTTCTCCTTGGGTAAATCCAAGCCAGATTAATCTGCCCACAGAGTCAGCAAGGTAAATCCCCAGGGCATTGAGGAGAGAAGACAGTTATGGGGACTGCTTCTTCTTTCATAACCTAGGTACACTCATGAGAGCAGACATGCCAGCTCTCAATCTTGTAAGTATATGTGTGAGCACACAGCTAGATACGTGATCTGTAATCTACGCTGAGTAAATACACTATTGATTCTATTATCGATGTCACTGGGCATTAAAATTCTACCTCTTTCCTTTCACTCAAAGGTGACACAGTTTAAGTGGAAAGGTTATTCTAAAAGTTTGGCCTATTTATACATTCAGTAACACTTAGACTGTAACAACACACATGCATGTACACACAACTACACACACACACACACACACACACACACCAGCTCTGTAGCAGCTTTATGCATAATTCAAACTGCCTTGGAATATATAAACTCCTAGAAAACCATCTATGTTAGACAAATTTCATTAAGTAGGATTGTAGCCTAGAAGAAAAAGATGGAAAAAAAAAAACAACAACCAAAAACCTACAAGGTGCTGGAGTCAGACGTAAATGTAGGTCAATATCCTGACTTTACCCTTGAGCAGGTTTTCCCAGAAATGACACTGATGAGATCTGTTAGCTCCCATCTGAAAGGCGTGCCTGGCACTAAAACCTAATTCACAAATCAGCGTAGGGTAAGGGAATAGTCCCACGTATAAACTGCGTAACTTCTTGGCACAGCAAGTACTTCTAAACACTCAGTGTCCTGCCTCTCCTCTTCTTGTGGAGTTCATGTTCTGGTGAAACTCTCAGGGTGGGGACAGGTAAAAATAAATGTACTCCTGTGGATTGTAAGATTTCTGGAATATCCTCCTTTCCCCTCCCCCAACCTGGGCCCTGTCAATCAATACTGTTACCTAATTTGAAATCACCTCATGCAGTTTTGATCCCCTCACATTCAAGAGTCATTGGATTGTAGAGATTGTGACCTTCTGGAATAAGTCTATCTGAATCTTGTTTTCAACACTTGGTCTGTGTTTCTTTTACTGGGGGTTACGTCATTCCATAAATATAGCCATGAGCCTATGTAAGTCTGGGGATAGTTTTGGTCTTACTGTCATGGTGTTTGTGTGCTTCTTTTCTAGAGTCTTCTCCACTCTTGAAATGCTGAGCTCCTACTGTGAATGTAATAGCATATATAATCCTTTGTGGCTTCATTCTTATTTCTCTAGTCATTCCTTTATTTATATTAAATTTTCTCTTTGCATATTGGCAGAGTCTATTTATAAAGAATAAAATGGAGCCGGACATAGTGGCTCACACCTGTAATCCTATCTACCCAGGAGGCTGAGATCTAAGGATCGAGGTTCAAATCCAGCCCAGGCAATAAAGTCTCTCCTTAAGACTCTTATCTCCAATTAACTACTAGAAAAGTGAAAGTAGAACTATAGCTCCAGGGGCAGGGTAGTAGCCTTGAGCTGAAGAGCTCAGGGACAGCACCCATGCCCCCCACAACCGACAAAAAATAAAATAAAAAATAAAAATAAAATAGATTCCCTTTCTAATTTGGGGTCTACATAGGATTTCTGACACAACTGATGCTCTCATGGTAAAGAAAAGTATGGACTCAGAGAAAGGGATGACTGGGTCCCAGGCTCCATCTAGGATGCCCAGAGCACACAAACCTCTCTTGACCATGAATCCAGTCTCAGGTCCTTCTTTATAAGGCAGGGCCTTCCTCCTAGGTCTTCAGGCTACAATTTCCCTCTTCAGGCAGCAGTATTTCCCTTGAGCACAAGTCCTACATCCTACAGAGTGCAGCTTGGGCCACAGAGCTGCAAGCTGTGTCTGTCTCTGCCAGGCTTTCCTCTTCTCTTGCAAGCTAGTACTGAGCTTTCTTTCAGTAGAAGGCACCACTAGTTCTTTCTGGCACATTTTTCCACCTCCTTCTTCTCCTCCCACTCTCCATCGTTCTCCCTACCCCACACAGATCCTGTGCTGATTGACTAACGTCATCAGCTTATGTAGCAGGGAATCAATTGGACGCTGCCTTCCCACGCAGAACAGTTCTCTCCTGGCTTCCAGCAGGCTGCTGCCTCTCACATTTCCTGCATGCCCAGACTGAGCCTTGAGAAGCCTCCCCTTCCTCCTGCCACTCTGGGTATACAAGGCCCTGGTGATGCTGCTGCTCTGAATCCTGACAGTATCACGTCAACCCTGGCCCGGCTGAGTTCCCTTTGCCCTCACCTGCCAAGCCCTAACATTCGCTACTGGCTCTCTGTGTCTCTCTGTTGTTTCTCTATCTCTCTCTGCTTCTCTCTGCCTCTTTTTGTGTCTGTGCCTCTGTTTCTCGCTGTGTCTTTAGCTCTGTCTTTGTCTCTGTTTCTGTATCTCTGTCAGTGTATATGCCTCTGTCTCTGTTTCTCTCTGTCTGTCTGTCTCTGTTTCTGTCTGTTTATCTCCTTGTCTGTCTCCCTCTCTCTAGTTTGAACGATTTCCAGGCAGGAAAGGACTCCCTGAAGCCTGTTCCTCCAGCAGCTCACCTTAGCAGCCTTCTAGCTAAAATCTATATGGGATTCACTCTGTGGTCTTTGGTTTCACAAGAGAAAAACTCAATTCGCCAGTGTCTTCATGAGAGCCCCTCCCATACTCAGCCCTCAATCATGTCTGCTGGCTTCAGCTCTGTTCTCATTTGATTTTTCAAACTCTCTTGCCTCTTTTCTGTGAGAGAATGATGGGGCTCAAAGACCTGAGGGAATTGATATATTTCATTTGAACCTTGCGGAAGCTTTTCTCTTCCCTTTTAAGCCAAATTCTTCCTTTGCTGTCTAGAAAGAAAAGCATTCCTCTCTTGCCATCTCGTACCACATGCAGCTGTTCCCTTCTTACTTTACTGGTTCCAATTACCAGGTGGCTGTAGCCACAGCGATCACTGTGCTTGTTACAGCAAAACCCAACTAACCTTCAGCCGAGTGGAGACTAATTAGGACATGTAGAAGACTACAAAGGCATAAAGTTTAAAAAATCGTTCTGGTATAAGAAACAAGAAATGACACCTGTTCATACATCAGGTTATTTCCTCAGAGTTATCTGCATTCGACACCTAAGGATATATGGCTACACATCCATGACTTTTCTCCCTCTTCATGCACATGAAAGTGGCTTCACTAGCACACGGTGCAGACTTTTCTCATTTAGCATTTTACGAATCTTTGAGGCGAGGTTACTCTTTGATCCAGCAATCTCACCTCTAGGATGAGAAGTGTGTCCAAGTGTACACCAGAGGCCATTCATCTACACTACTGTCGTATTGAATGGTCTCTTAATTAGAAACAGCCTAGATTAGCAACATGGAAGAATGGACTACATGAATTGTGGGATATCTATGCAATACAACATAATGAGACCATTAAAAACTGAATACAGAAACTTGAATATGGAGTATGGCTACAAAGACAATCTCAAATTAGAACATATATACATTTATGTATGTATATACTTATGTATATTTATGTGTACATAGATATCATCTATTGAAGAAACACAAAAAGTATCAATTTTGACTATCTGCTTAAAGGTCTAATGATATAAATATATATCTTATCTAATTGTATTAACAATTTTTACAATGAACTTGTTTATGTAAAAAAATGAATAACAAAAATACTTCATATCATTTTCCCATATTATTCACCTCAAAAAATGGCAGTTAATGGGAGACATCACAATGTATTGAACTATTCATTCTGTGTCAACTCTCTTATTTTATATGTGGACCAGGAGAATATGGCCTAAAGACAAGAAATTCCTGACTAATTTAGGGACAAGCCTGGACTTGAATTCAAGTCCTTGTTAGCACAGGTCTAAAGCTTATGGGGCTTTCTGATTGTTGTAAGTACAGGAGTTGTGAAAATGACACTGGTATGTGTACACACACTTACACAGTGTTTCACATTTAACTTTAAAATGGAAGTTGAGGCTGACTAATAAAATAACTAATTTATTATTTGCACATGTCTCTTCTTAAAATTAGGGGACTATTTCCTGCTCTTACTCCATCTTTGCTTTCTCCCTTATTCCTAAGCTGTGGTTCCTAGGTGGCCCACCAGTATTCATGGGAAATTATGAGAAATGCAAATTTTCAGGCCTCAGGCAAGACCTGTGCAACCTGTTATTCCAAGGAGGCTCCCCTACCTCCACTACACACACACATACACACCTATGCTTTGAGGAGTCCTCCTTTAGAGTCTCATGCTTGCCTGTATTTGAGGTTTCAAGCTGAATTGTAGACTTGTGTCTGTATTAGCTTTATGGACTTACCCAACTGTTTACCATTGTTGGTTTTATATTTTCATCTGTTACATGGAAACATCATAGCACTTAACACCTGGTACTCCTCCAAATGCCTAGATTTGTGGGTGTACCTGGCTATGGCAAGCATATCAATATGTCTGTAGATCGCTTTATTAACCTCTCAACTTTTATGCTGTGATATTTGTAGAAATGCTGCATGGTCTGGGAGTACCAGTCTCCACTCAAACCTCCAACTCCTGAGCTGAACCTACCAAGTATGCTGTATTGATAGGAAATTTCTTACATTCCAATCTGTCCTTCGAATTAGTGCACATGGGTTGAGATTTTGTGTGATTACTTCGAAACGTTGTCAAGTCTTAACAACCAAGACATTTATATTTATCATAAATAGTGCCTTTATAGATTGCCGTAGTCTCTATATTAACTGTTTCCAAAAGTCCTACGTGTGGTAAGCTTGGTTTTCCATTTAGTGGTATTGGGAAGTAGTATTAATGTTAAGAAGTGTGGCCTAGTGGGAGAATTTCCGGCTATTAGGGACATGATCTTAAAGGAATGTTGGGAACCCTACCACTTCTTCATGCCTTCATTCAACCCTGGGGGGACTCCACTGGCTTTCTATGCTAAATGCTCCTGCCATGAACTGCCATCCTGCCCTGGGCACAAGGCCAATAGGCTTAACCTTCAACACTGAGATCACATAAACCTTTTCTCCTTATAAGTTGGCAACTGATAAAATTGCCATGGCAAGCATTGGCCATTGCAATGGGAAGCTGAATGATGAATGACAATCAAAGATGAGAGGGTTAAAATGAAGTCATACTACATAATCCCTAATCTTTTGACTGATGCCTTTTTAAAATTTTAGCCAAAAAAAAAAAAAAAACATTGAGTACCGAATCACCCAGGAGGAGGTCATGGAAACTGGAGACAGAGGGTAGAGTTACACGATGTAACTGAAGATGAGAATTTGTCAGAAACCAGTAGAAGGTAGATAGAGACAAGGAAAGACTCATTCCTAGAGATTTCAGAAAGAGAATGACATAGTTAGCACTGAAAAATTGGACTTCTGCCTTCTAAACCCATGAGAAAATGTATGTGTATTTTCCCAAGGCACTTAGTTAATGGTGAATTGGTATAGCAATGCTGAGAAAGTAGTAGTTCAAGATTTCATGAACAAGTACTGTAGCTCATAGATACTTATTTCCTGCTTATCCGTAAAATGTGCCTTCAGTATTTCTGGTGATATTGTAAACAGTTGGGAACCCTATGCTTAAAAATCAACTCCCCAGGTTCAAACCTCAACCTTCATACTTCCCAGATATACAAATTTGTATAGATGCCTAAGCCCTTCGAGCTGCCTCTTCTAAATTGTGAGGTTGCTGTATAAAAATAAGAGCATTCAGTTAAATGTGATCTTCAGATAGATTAGAAGTCACTATTCATTGAACTATGTCTTATGGTGATTTGAAGAAACAAAATAACTCACTACCTTTGATTGTCCCTTGTAGAGGCTCCACTTTCTGGAGAATTCCTCCAAAGAATTAAAGGTTCAGGTGAAAGCTTCGGGTCTTCAGAAGACTCCTTGTCAAACATGCTGGAACTTCATCTACTGAAGAATGAATTACTTTATACTGCTAGCACTTTTAGAGTTTGAATACGGAGAGAAAGATTTGTAAAATGTTCCACACTGCCTGAAGTCTCCAATTTACCAAACACGGTTAACTTTTTATCCAGTGGCATGGAGTTGTAATTAATGTCACTTGAAATATATTTGAAAAAAATACAAGTCTTCATTTATTTGTGTAAAATTCAGTATTAAATATAACTCCAACACTTGGAAACCCTCTTCACCTGAAAATACAGTTAATTACCACTGATTTGCTTTCTGACTGCACAAATAAAAGAGACAATTATATGTGAAAATATCTGCTACTTTTCTAAGTGCTCAATATATGTGGAGAATGATAAATCAGCAGAGATGATCTTTGAGGGAGACTCAAGTAGGCAACATGAGTGGTGTTAATACCCTAGTTCTCTCATCACACAAATATTACTTATATTAAGTGATCATGTGTACAATATTCCTAGTTTAATCAGAAGAAGGGGCCTGGAAGCCACCAGAGACTAGATCATGAGTAGCAACAATATATTTATATAAAACACATTATACAGATAAATTATATATTAAACTATGTATATGTATAGCATTTGGTTATTAATATAAATCAAAATAAAATTATTTAGAATTCATTCATGTTTAGTAAAAATACGAAAAAGAGATAAGGCATAAAATAAATGCCTTTGAACTAAATCTATGAAGCCACTTTGTTCTCATTGCTATTGACCATATGTACACATTATAATGTCTGCACAAGCATAGACATCTTCATTGTTCACATGTGCGTACATATATATATATGTAAATACTTGACAGTTAATTATGAGGCAGATAATTATTAAAAGAGGACACAATTACTTTTTAAGAATCCAGCTTGGGTTCAGTTACTACAGAGAGAGAAAAATCACTCTTATTCAGCAAGAACACTCCTGTGTACATCCTGGCCTCATCAGTCTTGGTGCAGTAATTAATGACCATAATCACAACTCCATGTCACCAGGTAAAGGTTAGCCAGTTGGTAATCATCATGCCATCTTTGAGACAGGACAGTCATATAGAGCATCTGAGAAATGTGTCTCTCCAAACTCAGTAGCTCCAAACATTTAGGCAATAAAGGCTAATTTATTCATCCAGATGTTTTTCTCCTCAGCAATTGAGTTCTGAAGTCAAAGGACCTTAGTCTCAGAAATTTACTATAATTGTGGAAATCTTTAGTAAGTAGACCCTTTAGGAGACCCTCCACTGAAAACCAAAGAGGTGACTTCTTTTGTTTCCCTAGATGACTGGTGTGCAAAAGGTGGTTTTCTGTGACACATGTTAGATCAAATGTTGACCTTAGCTCATTCATAGACAGTCAAAAATGTGAAAATGGTATTAGACATAAAAGGAAATGCCTTTGGAGCAAAATGTTGTTTTTATTTCTAGAGGCCAGCATTTAATCAATTACAAATTGAAATAGAAATATTTTCCTTGACTCAGAAGGCTGAACAGAAAGGTATACAACCTAGCATCCTGGCATATTAGCCCCATAGTGACAGAATTTCATACCTTTCTTTCAGGAAATTCTTACCAAAACTCAACAGCATACATTTTGGAGGACCACAGAAACATTCACTACTATTGTCTGCCCATGGCTTAACTTTCCAGTGTCACCTCTTGTTTATGCAGCCTAAGCATCTTAAACTTGAGCCACATTGGAAACCACATTCACTAGTAAGTTTTCTCGAACAAAAATATTTCAGAGTTGAATGTGCATAGCTCTAGACACATAGAAAATATATTGTTTTAAAGAAAACCAGAAAATTTGTTCCTATCTATTTTAAAGTTAAATAAAATGAATTTTATCAATAAGTAACTTACTACTCAGGTCAACACTGAATATATATGCATTCATACATGTGTATATTATATAATGTACATGTATGTATCATTTTTATCTCTGTATATACATACATACACACATAATTCATAAGCAATGTGCACATAATGAATGTTAGTGTTCAAATTATTTTTCCTGTCAGGTACATGCAAGAGAGGAGCCACTGCTGTAAGGTCCTTAACTGTCCTTCTTCATGTTTTTCTGATCCTGTCAAAATCTTTCTCTAGCTCTCTACCACTTGTAATATGGGGCAGTATTACAAGTGGATATCATATTTGTCCCCATTATCACTTTGTTTGCTTGTCTGTTTGTGTGAAGGTTATTCCACTGGATCATGCGTTTCTAGGTCTTTATATCCCTCTTTAGTTATTACAGTATTCAGCATTAGTTTGTTGAATATACGAACAACTGAGCAAGTAAATGACTGTACGTCAATGGTTAGTCTGAATTACACATAAAAGCAACCTAGCAGTGCAAGTCCTCTTTTGACTCATTTAAATTTCTTCTACCAAACCCATAGCCTATTCATCCAAATACCTCTTACCCTGAATTGCCCAGTTGATTTTTTTCTGGAGAAGACAACCAATTAATTCTTTTTATGTCAATTCCTGTCTGTTCTCAAAGCTTAGGGAGATGAAGATACAACAGATAATCACAGCTTAGAATTATAAGCTATGGGAACATGTAGAAATTGTAATTATTTATTCAGGAAAAGGTAATTAACTGGCAGATGCCTTGCCCTAATTATAACACTCTGTCAATTACTTGGCCCCATTTATCAAGATCTCCTACTTCTCCAGATCATTTTGCTGCTCAAATTAGTATGTGCAGGGATATTTTTTTCCACTCCCTTCATTAGACTAATGTGCTTCTCTCCTTGGAAGCTCAGAAATGATACTAGAATCTGGTTCCACTACCTAACACCTCTCCGGGCACTTTCCCAGGCAAGAAAAGCACGTGAGACATCTCTCGAAATTATCCCTATCTATATAGATCTGGACCATTTCATGTCTTTCTTAATTATAGTGAGTTTTTAAATATGAAATGAAGACCATCCAGTTATTCAAAATAAAATGCAGGTCAGTAGCAGGGTTGTATGTTGGAGAAATCCTTGCTATCAGAAAGTCCTATTGAATATTTGAAAAAAAAAAACATAAATAAAGGCAATACCCATATTGATTTAGGTGTTACAGAAAAGATCAGGGAAGTCCTGTATTGTTTCTTAATATGCATTTTCAAAGCACATTTTCCCTCTTACAGTTTGTGGTAACAGGAACACTAGTTGTGTGTGAAGGAGATTGAGTAGAAAGCTGGCGTGAGGCCGATTTGTACCTTTGTTTGTGTGCTATATTGCGCTGTGGAGTAAGTAAACTGGCTCTCCTCAGGCGAGTTCTGGCTTGCATTATGTCTTGTATTAAGACGAGACATGAAGATGGGGATTGGTGAAATCATGCTGAGAATACTACAGTCAAGTCGAGGCCTCACAGCCCTAGAAGGAAGGCAAGGGATGCATTTGGAGAGAGTTCAGAGACAAGCCGTGAGAATGATAAAGGTATCGGAAGGCATGACTTATGTGGCAAGATGGATGCACTAGGCACGGCTGCCAGGGTGATGACTAGCAGGATGACATGACGATACTTGAAAAGTGTAAACAGCCAAACAGTGGAAGGATGGCTGGGATTGGTGGTGTTCATAATGTGCAGTAGATCAGCAATGAAAGTTTTCAGGAGCAAGAAAGCCAAAGGATTGTCTGAATTGTGATCCCAAAGAACTACACCAATTTGACTGGGCTTTATGTGAAACAAATGAGTTTGCACCGTTTTTCTTAGACCATTTGATGTGCTAGAGTAAGATGCAAAGGAAACCTTAGGGTACAAATGGAAAGGAATCTTCATTCTCCCTTCATAGGACTATTGTGTCTATGAAGGAATCTACCCACTAGGCCAAGACAACCAGGATTATTCCTATAACAATGAGCTGATGTCAGATCTTCCAGAACTGATTACATAAATATCACTATGTAGTCCTTAAAATATTCTTGGTGATTTCAATTTCACTGGAGTGAAAAAAATTACATTTATATCTGGATAGCTAAACAAAATCACTTTCATTTTCACCCTTCATATAGTTCCATAAAAAACAAGTTGAGACTTTTCAAATGCAGTGTTCCTCTGAGTTTTAGAAACATTTGTATGTCTTTTAATAACATTAAAAACGTAACATTAAAGTTGGCGGTACGTAAGAAAGTCAGTAAATAACTCCATTATAATTTTGAAGGTCGCCATCCCCCCAAAAGATAACAAATTCTCGATTCACAAGCAAAACAAATATTTCATAGTGCTACATTTTTATAAAAAGCAGAAGTAATGCACTTGAATTTTGACAGTTCTCAGGAAGGTTGAATTAACATCTCTTTCTAAATCACGTCAAGCACTAACAATGTGATCAAAACTTCAGTGCACGTCCTACAAAATTAAGACAAGTGAAAGAAAGGACTGGTTGGGAAGAATGGGTGCGAATGTTGTATCCTTGGGATTGTGATCTAACCCTTCTTTTCTTTAATATTTGTCATCAATAAGTGGAAAGCATATCTACAACTTATGAGGATACATTGAATTCATATGTACAATATGCAATATTATATATAATATATAATGTAACATATTATATATATAATTCCTGAAACAAGTTATAAAACTAATGAAAATGTTGACCATCGTTACCATTTTTGTGTTTACTAGCCAGGCCCTATAGATGACCTTTCCGATACTTTAAGAGATAAGATCACACCAAGTCCTTCCGTGGTAGGTCTGGTCTTCCCTTCTTACCCCTTACCTCACTCTCACTCTCTTAACTCCTCCCCTTCTCTCTTATTGAATCCTGCTTTTCCTATATCTCCTCCCTTAAGTTCACTGAATGTGATAAACAGTGAGTAATAGCTAACATTTTTTGAAGTGTGAACTGTGTTCTAGATACAGTGCCAGATTCTGCCCATATGTTGTCTAATTTGATTTAATTTAAACCTGTGAGGTCAGGACTCTCTAGCATCTTAGTGCTAAGAAAAGAGATGCTCTGAAAGGTGAACAAATTGCCCATAGTCACACAGCTATCAATGACAGACAAGGAAGTTGAATAAAAGCCAGTGAATGGATGATGGGCTGTGCCTCCTACAGTGAGGTATTGCTACAAATCCAATCGGGAGCCAATGAAAAACATTCATCGCTCTGGTTGCAAACATGCATTTTAAAACAAAGAGTCTGTAGAAAATGCCAAACTCTAAATTCCAATTTCTAATAAGTGAATGGAGGATTCTAGGAAGATAATGGGGATTTTGCATCTTTACCCATCACCTTCAACAACTCACCGCATCACTCCCTCCACAAAGCATACAGGCTTTTATCAAGACTGGGATAAACATCTCTAGGTACAGAATCCATGACAAACATTGTGTTTCTTTTCTAAATGGAGATAAGAACTCTATCAACCTTAGGTCACAGAAGTAGCTTGACTTGAACACTCTATATGAGTTATCTACAAGCAGAAGTGTGTGTGTGCATGAATGCAAGTGTTTGTGTGTGTGTGTGTGTGTGTGTGTGTGAGAGAGAGAGAGAGAGAGAGAGAGAGAGAGAGAGAGAGAGAGAGAGAGAGAAGAGGGAGAGAGAGAGGAAGGGAGGGAGAGAGAGAGGAAGGGAGAGAGAGGGAGGGAGAGAGGGAGAGAGGGAGAGAGAGAGAGGGAGAGAGGGAGAGAGGGAGAGAGGGAGAGAGAGAGAGAGAAAGTAGTAGATGTGGGGAGAGTCCTCTAATAAGAAAATGTAGCAACTGTTCCACTATTCCAACCCTATCCCCAACCTTATAGTTTAGATAAGGAAACATCTGATTACAGTTTTCTCTTCAAGTGAGACATGCATAGGTTGAAAAGTAGAAAATGAAAGTTAGATGGTGGGGAGAGAGAGAGAGAGAGAGAGAGAGAGAGAGAGAGAGAGAGAGAGAGAGAGAGAGAGAGAATAAGCAAGAGAGAGGAATAGATGGTAATTACATAATATATATCCATGACACTTGTAAGGTAAGGAGACACGGCCAGCTGCTGAGGGCAAAAGCGTCTACACTTTGCAACGATGGATGGCTGAGCAGAACCAGTGGTTGACTCGTCAACACACTTCACACATCAGCCGGGACTCTTTTCTGATTTTGAGGCCTCCATTCATCTAATCTTCTCAGGATCACTATACACTCTAAGGTATCACAGCTTACAGAGGAAATTTCAATTTACAAATAGATTTTTTTCAGACATGAGCTGAGTGACAAAGTCAAAATCCAAAATTAAGAAAATATATGTTGCAGTTACCCTTCTTGTCCAAGATGGTGACATGCCCAGACCACTTTATTCAAGTCACCACATCTAGGTGCCTAACTGACCGTTTCTGTTTTTCTACATTGCTAATTCTTTATTTGCTGATAATTCAACATATTGGGTTGAATTTTGAAATTAATTCCTCTACTAATGTTAAGATCTATGGCTGAGTTTGTGCCTCTATAGCTGAGTACATTATGGGGAGGAGGGACATCGAAATTAAAAAAGAATCAATCTGATTTTTTAAACTGTTTGCACAATTACTCTGAATGGGTACATTATCAGATCAATGAACTAGGTCACATTTTCGAATAGATTAAAACTTTTTAAAAGGTAAGCAATCATTTTACATTTCCCAAGGGTCAAATTCTCAAGAGGCCATGTCTTTCATTCTGGAAGACAAATTGCCTATAACAGAAGCAGAGCTCCATGGTTTAAGTCTGTATTATGCAGCATCTCATTTAGTCATTATGGTCTCTGGAGAAAACATTGTCAACCATGGAAACACAGGCAGAGTGGTCATGAAGTCTACCTAAAGACGCCACATAGTTGGATGAGCTCAGGGAGCTTCTTTGTGTTCACAGGATCAAATGAAGCATTGCATGGATACCCCAAGCTCTTTCTCACATAGGAGCTTTCCATGTATGTGCTTGTGTGTGTGTGTGTGTGTGTGTGTGTGTGTGTGTGTGTGTGTGTGTGTTGGCTCTTGGGATTGAACTCCCTTAACCAAGTCCCTTAGCTAATTGTCAAGGCTGGCACTCTACAACTTGAGCTATAACTCTACCGTTGGCTTTTTTGATGGTTAATCATATAATACAACAGGCAGAGAGGAAAGCCGGTACTGTGGCTCGTGCCTGGTAATACTAGCTACTCAGGAGGTTGAGATCTGAGGATCGCAGTTCATAGCCAGCCCAGGTACTAAAGACCTTGAGATTCTTATCTCCAATCAACCACCAGAAATCCAAAAATGGCTCTGTGGCTCAAGGTGTAGGATGGTAGGTAGCCTTGGACTGAAAAAATCAGATACACCCCCCAGGCCCAGAGTTCAAGTCCCACAACTGACCGGAAAAAAAAAAAGAGTATCATGGACCTTCCTGTTCAAGTTGGCTTCAAATGTGAGCCTCAGATTTTAGCCCCCTGATTAGCTAGGATTATAAGCATGAGCCACTGGTGCCTGGTTCAATTTCCACTTCTGCGTCTCTGCTTTTCCAGAGCCCACATCGTCTCAGGTACCAGCACATATCTCTTGAAATTTTGTGTGTCCACACTGTGAGATTAGGGCTATTTCCATTCACTCTCAGTGTGTTCTCCATTTTGCTTCCTAGCAGTCACCTTTAGCAAATATCAACCTGTTTAGTTGTTTTTAGCCTTCCTCTGTCACCGATGTCTGGAATATTTCAGATGAATTCTACCCCCACTCACCACACAGCAGGGTACCTAACATGCCAGAGTCCCCTGCAAGCCTTAATTTTAATGAATACATGACTTGTTTTTGTCATAAAACAAGAGGATGTCAGTGAGAGGGCTGAAAGGGAAGGAGGACTAAGTCCTAATTCTGTCTGTTAGTCAGTCATATATTGGCTTTGGTGCAGCTTCCTGTCTGGGCAGAAATACTCACTGGGGTCGCTTGCAGCTGACAGTAAACTATGCCAGGAGCAAGTGAAAGGTTTGTGATCCCACCAGGGACACAAACCCTTCAGCAGATGATGACAAACCAGGGCTCAGGTCTTGCAGCTGCTTAAGACTTAACCCAAAGAACTGTTCTGCATGCAGGAAACATCAGCTGTGCCACACGAGCATGGTGCCAGCTCACTGTTCCTGTGTGATCTTTTCCGCGGTCATCTGTTGGCTTCACTGTGAATTTCACCTTTATACTGTTGCTTTTCTTTGAAGAACCCTCTCCGGTCACTCTCTAAATGTCTTCAGTTGCCCTTGATCCCTGCTACCCACAAGTATTTTAACAAAGTAAGTCGTTCTGTGCACAGATAATGTGCCTCCGTCTCTACCCAAATAACATGCAGACATCTATTTCTAGTTAATATGCATATATCAATTAAATTCCAATAATATTATTTGCCACATAGATTAAATGCCCTCATTGATTTTTGCTATATAAATATCCCTGCCTCCCACTCTACTACCCATGTGTAAAAAATAAATAAATAAATAAATGACTCATGTTGTTTCCACTTATTCCTTCTCCATCATCAATTTCTTGATTTAACTGTTATAAAATTCTTAACATGCCACCACTTGGTTTAATGCTGTGCATTGAATATTTTCATTCCATTGGTTGAGAAACCAAACAACATGACTTATACTCACGAATCCTCTGGTAATAGTTAGTGCTCTGTGTTAATGTGACTAGGCCATAGGGTGCTCATATATTTGGTTAAATACTATTCTAGGTATGTCTTTGAGGCCTGTTTCTGGAGGAGATTAGCATGTGAAATAGTTCCAAGGTCAAATGATTACCTTCCTCCATGAAGGTTGAACTCATCCTTCTAATTTGGAAGGTACTTTCCTATGATACAAAAGGCAGAGAGGGAGAGAGCCTGTTCTTGGCTTGGGTTTTGAGTTAGCCCATCAATCGTCTCCCACACTTGGACTGGAACTTCAACTATTTCCTCTCCTGGCTCTAAAGTTATTGACTCAGGCTGTGACCATCTCCAGCTCTCCTACAAGTTGCAGATGGCAGACACTAAAATAGTTTCACTTCTATAACCAAGAGACCCAAACCCTTTCTGCACCTAGAGTTGTGCATATAAACCTGACACATACAGAATATATTTACCCTATTGATTTTTCTTTCTCTGGAGAATCCTAATATCCCCTGTTGTACTAAGCTAATACATCCTCCTTGCCTCCTCTGAGAAATCCTGGTTTTCACAGCACCAAACTCAGTGGGCTGTTGAGAAAGTTAAATGAGAAGAATCATGAAAATAACTCAATTGTATTACCAGTGCTTCCTATACCCAAATCATCACCATTTAATAGCTCTAGAACTTTATCTGAAAATCTCCACCTCAAGTTGGAATTATTCACACTGCCCCTGTTACCAAGTAATTTCAGTTCTCCTCTAAAAATGGCTGCTTCTTACAGTGCTGTTTTGTCTTTCAGATCATGAGCTCCTAGATGTTGTATGGAAATTCCACCTCAATGGTGTCATCATACCTGCCTGGGGTATATTTCTTCTGTGTGTAATATGATACAATGTCCATATCACATATCACACATTTTTAAGCAGAAGCTAGCAGGGTGCTCTGACTTTGCCTCTTAGCTTTCTCTGGTTTCAAATGTCACACTCCGATTTTCATACTCAAGCTTCCCATCCTGCACTTACACTTGAGCATGTTTTAGCACACTCATCCTGTTGAGTCTTCAGCCAGTAAAGGGGCAGGATGACGGCAGGAAGCATAAGGGGCAAGGTTAGCAGTGAGTGAAACCGATTATGTATTTTTTCACCTGCAAATAGAGAAAGACAAAGCCAGAAAAGCCTATGAAGCAAAGGGCAACATGAGTTTTACCAACACCTAACATGCCTTTTTCCACTTAACTACCTTTCTAAACATACTTGCTACATATTCTTCAGGAAAACTTTCAGAGAATACTATTATGTCATTTGTAAAGAAATGGAAAGATGGTGAAGGGGTGGGGAATTAGTCAATCCAAGAAAGGCAAAGGGTGCATATTTTCCCTCAGATGTGAAAGTAAGATCTGAAAAATAAACATATAAAACGCATACAGAACAGTAAGATCTGAAAAATAAACATGTGAAAACACATACAGAACCATATGCATATACACACCATCAAACTAACTAAAGTGGAAGTACTTTATGTAATTAACACACAGTGTAACATAATGAATACGAAGAAGCCAAAACATGTCATGCCTGAGAAGGGGAGAGGGGCAGACAAATGAAGACAGGAATTGTGAGTGGGTAAAGTCATAAAACTCAACATACGTTTGTGAAAATGGAAGCAGGAGGTTTGAGGGAATGGATGGGGTTAGGATAGATGGTAGGGAGAATGATGTAAGGGGTGACAATGAAACCCCTTTCTATGACTATTTAGAAATAATAAAAATAATAAATTAAATTTTAATAAAGAAAACTTGCAGATAGGTCGTCCAGGTTGAATTTTTTTTTCTCTAACTCATATATATTTGTAGGTCATGGGGCTTAAACTCTGGGCCTGGGTGCTGTCCCTGAGCTCTTCAGCTCAAGGCTACCACCCTACGCCCAGGCCTGGGCATTGACTCTGAGCTCTTCAGTTCAAGGCTACCACCCTACCCCTTGAGTCACAGGCCCACTTCCCAATTTCTAGTGGATATTTGGAGATAAGAGTCTCTCAGTCTTTAGTGCCTGGGCTGGTTTTGAACCAGGATCTTCAGATCTCAGCCTCCTGAGTAGCTAGAATTATAGACCTGAACCATCTTGCGTATCTTAACTCAGATATAGTTTACAAATGGGGAAACTGCTAGTGTTTTGGCAGCAACTACCAGTTGGTTTTACAGGCTTATTATCAGAAGGGGGCTCAGCCAAATTTTCTAAGTCCTCTCAGGTATTTGAAGACCAGAATGCACACATATAAAATGGGAAAAAGCCATTCTTTTGATTCTTTTCCAGGTCCATTCTGCATGGCCTTTGCTATATTTCAATAATGAAAGTGGGAGAGGAGGGGAGAAATAACTAGGCTAGATAAATACTCTAGCCTTTTACACAGTTCTTTTTCTTTTACATGCAGCTTTTCTTTTGCTGTGAAAGTATTTCAAAAACCTTTAGGCATTCCAGTGTTGAGAAAAGCAACAATTGTACTCCACCCACGGCATCCATCCACAGATTTTAATGGCAATCAAATAATGGGTGAGCAGATCAAAGTTCTTTATTTTGTACTAAGCAAGGCAAGTCAAAAATAGAAATGAATTTTAGACTAGTGAGGTATTTGCATATAGGGGCACCGGAGAGGAGGGTCTTTGCTAGGAAATGAATCCAGGCTGTCACATATGCTAGGTAATACTCTTCAATTTGAGCCCCCCATACATCTTTTGTTTATGCTTTATTTTTTAGATGAGGTCTCACTAGCTTTACTGTATTCACCTCCAAGTTGAAATCCTCCTGCCTGGATAACTGGAATTATAAACTTGAGCCACCAAACCTAGCCCTTAGCAAGGTGTTATATGTTTAATAAATTCCCAATGTGAATATGTGAAGATTCCTTGGATTCTATTTGAAGCCCTTTAAATAATCAATACCTGCAGTTCAAGAAGAAATATATCCCTCCTTGCTACCAAAAAGTGTTATCAATAAGATTAAAGGCAAAAACTACTAATTCCATAAGATGTTTCATTTATGAGGAAGTATAGAATACATGAATACAGAATGTATCTCTCTGTTTTATACTTACATTTGCTTCATCTTTAAATATTTAAAAAAACATAATAAAAATTCTTAAACATAATTTTGTAAATAAACATGAAAATTAGCCATCTTGTTTTAACATTGTAAATAAAAGTGGATTTCTTTTTTAATCCAAACACACAATTGGATAAAAAGTGAAAATTCAATTCACCTGGGATTTGGTGACTATGTAACTTTGAATAAACATCTGGATTCTCTTTTAACCAAATGCATTAGTTGCTTTTTACATCACATACAGTGAATATATTTAAATAATTTTCAAAAATATGGGAAACATGAGGGTTTCATAGAAAGGCAATTAGAAAGAAATGAGACTGATTTTTTCTTGTGTGTTCTCTATAAGCTTACTCTGAAAGCAATTAAATAAAAGACTTTTTGAAAATATTTTTAGCGTACATGGAACATAAGTATGTCAGGGATCAAATTACAGCCATTCCTCTCGAACTGCCTCACAGTCTTAGGAAACTGACTTAAACTCTCGAAGATTCATCACATGTATAATATTAATAATAATAATAATAATAATTTCTACTTTATAGATCTGTGAAGATTTAAAGAAATAACAGATGTGAGGTCAGGAGTTTGGCCTAGTGGTAGAGTGATTGCCTAGTATGTACGAAGCTCTGGTATGGTTACACATGCCCAGAAAAAAGCAGAAGTGGTGCTACGGCTTAAGTAGTAGAGTGGTAACCTTGAGAAAGCTCAAGAACAATGCTCAGATTCTGAGTTTAAGCCCCAGAACTGGCAAAAGCAGAAAGAAAGAAAGAAAGAAAGAAAGAAAGAAAGAAAGAAAGAAAGAAAGAAAGAAAGAAAAAAAGAAAGAAAGAAAGAAAGAGAGGGAGAGAGAGAGAGAGAGAGAAAGAAAGAAAGAAAGAAAGAAAGAAAGAAAGAAAGAAAAGAGAGAGAGAGGGAGAGAGAGAGAGGAAGAAAGGAAGGAATGAAGGAAGGAAGGAAGGAAGGAAGGAAGGAAGGAAGGAAGCAAAGAAGGAAGGAAAAGAAGGAAAGATGGAAAGAATGCAAAATATGTGACACTTCACAAATACATAGTTCCTTCTGGCTGCTCTTGGTATTATTATCATTATTTATCATTATTATTATTATTATTATTATTATTATTATTGCCTTCCAAGGTTTTACTGATTTTCTTTGAAAGTACACGTATGATTAAGTAACTTGTTGTCTTACTTCTTAAATAATAGGATGGTAATCTGTAATGGGTACATAGACCATTGGAACAATCAGGCAATCTTCAATGCTACAACTCTCTGCAGATAAAAATATTTACAGCTGGAGACACATAGCATCCAGATGAAGGGATCTCCTGATGAGACATGCTCACTTTGAATTAGGAAGCACTGTCACAAAAACTGTTGGTGTACATAGCATTGAGTTAGTGTGGTATGTGCCGGCGATGAAAATATTTTTAAATGCTCGGCATCTTGGATTGTTTTTCCCCATTTCTGAAAAAGGAAAGACAAAGAATAAAAGGAACAATTGGTTTGTTGCTGATGCCCACGTGTTAAGCACTTAGTAGCAGCCTGCAAGAGACCTTTGAATCCTTACTTGGCTTTGCTGGTTTAAGAATCCCTAAGGATTAAGTGCTCATTGACAGCTAAGCCTGGGAAATGTCTTGAGGGTTACATTTGGTACGAGTTCTAGTTAATAAATGTTAAACTACTTCTCTGGGAAATTAGATACAAATCCTGAAGCAAACCAAAATCCAATTCTAAGAACAGCTTTCAAGTTGGGAGGTTTTCTATCTGTTTCATAAAAGCATAAGACGAATTCATTGCAAAGCACATTTAAATATAAAGGCTCCATGGAGCATTCAATACTTCCTTATGTGAATTTTCAAGAGGGGGAAAAATAAAATAGGTCTTTCACGAAAAACAATCTTAAACTACTCCCTTCCACTCAGAATTCATAATTATGCCTAATCGGCTGCTCCTCTTGGCTCGCTTACAGCAACCGTTGGCAGGTAGTGAATGCAAAATCATTTTAATGGGGAGTCCCCTGGGAGTGGAGCAAAAGTCCTGAGTATTTACTGGCACACAATGGAGGCAGGCCAGCTGCTGTGCACCCTTGAGCATCCCGGGCCTTACAGCCCCACAAGCTGCTTCATCCTTGCCTGACTTCATGTCAGCAACCTGGGAGAGACAGGCAGGGTGGGTAGAGGATGGTCCCAGCGTGTGAATGGAGAACCAATTAAACACCTCACCACTGTGCAACAAAGCCGAGTAGGAAAGTCCTGGGGAGATAGCATAGATGGCCAGCGTTGAGAGGCCAACTCCCATCCACTTTCCTCTGGCAGAGGGCTGCCCCGAGGGGCAAGTGCTAATGAGAGTGAGGTGCTGGTGATAGCTGATGCTAAGCCCTATCAAAGGGCCCATTCAAAGCTGCCCTGCCTCCACCACATACTCAGCATCTGCCAAACAGGCTTAAGTTACAATCCCCACAGCATACCTAAAGGTGAGGTTACTCACAGATCCATGGGACAGCCTGAGAATAAAAGAGTGTGTGTGTGTGTGTGTGTGTGTGAGAGAGAGAGAGAGAGAGAGAGACAGACAGACAGACAGACAGACAGACAGACAGACAGACAGACAGACAGACAGACAGAGGCAAAGAAAAAGAGTGGTATTGTGGGTACATTTTGTTTATGTACACTTGATATATAAAATAGATTTGATAGGAAGGCAATCACACCAACTCCAAAGAAAGCTCTTTGTTTTTGTCAAAATCATTCTCTCATTTACTTATTGACTTATTCATTTAAGCAAACATACTGCAGCACTGGGGGAATTAGATTATAAATTACTTCTGCCCTTATGTAAAATAAAAGCTATTGTGAAAGAACTTCCTTTAGTTAAGTTTTTAAACATTCTACTGACATAATTTTGGAGAAACAGTTCATGTTGCTGTTGTTGTTGTTTGTGCGTGTGTTTTCTTTTGTTGGCTTCTTTGGGGAAAAAGATTTTTATAAAGAAAATATAGTTTTCGCTCTTGATTTCTGCAGTCCCTAATCCAACAAATAGCAGTTTGTGTATGTGTGGTGTGTATGCATGCACATGCATCTATATATTTACTACTGCACTTATTTATTATGCACCTACTGCATGCTGGACTGTGAGCAAAATACTGAGTACAGAAAGAGGAGTGAGAGAATCTCCCTTACTCTTCCTAAAACTCTCCCTAGAAAATGAAAGATATGCCCCTTAACAGATGCTAGAAATTCATAACACCTTCAAAAGCCAAGTGTGCTAATCACTACCATAGCCAACAAGAAAAAATGATCTTTGCACCAAATGGTCTTAAATAGGAAAAGACGTATGATTTGGATCCCATGGTAACACTTTAGTTTTAAATCTAAAACACCAGTATGACTAACAATGTGCTCTCTGAACTTCTCTCCAGATCTTCATTTTGAGATTCTGAGCAAGCACAGTAATGAAGTCTCACATCGCCGTTCAAGGACCGTAACTACGTGAAGGCTAAGGGCCCTGCAGCTCTGAACTGCTGGTGCACAAGGGTCAGATCAAGACTCTTCGATATGTGCCACTTTCATGTGGGAGCCTAAAGGCTTTCACCGTGAAGAGAGACGTCTCATTTGCTTGAGTCCTTAGGCACCTTTAAATTCTACAAAGACGCCAACAGTTCCATTTTCAATTAAAACCGAAAAGAGAACTCATTTCTCTCCCCAGACTATGAAGAGATTATTTTAAACCATTTGTGGGAAACATATAAATCCTCATAGAAAGGAAATAATATACGACAGTCTTCATTACAGGGAATACTTATAAACTATTCTAAAGCTATGTTCTTATAGTAAAAGCAACCTATAGGCTATACCACATATGTGTGCACACGTGTGCACACACACACACAGAATTCTGAAAAACTAATGCCAACCCCCAGACAGTAAAATATACCATAATATCTGCTCAGTGGTTGATGATTAGCTGATACTTGTGTCCCTGAGACCCTTTCAGTTTGTTTAGTCCTTTGTCAATAAAACATTCATTGAGTTTGTCTTTTGTGCCAGGCAGTATTTGTAGCTCACACAGATTTTGATTAAACAGTGTAATCAAAAATTATTAGCATTGGACAAATTGAAATATGGAGCAACAAAAGTATAACAATAAATGTACAAACCATACCTAACAGTTTTATTACTAATAGTAAAAACATTGAAGTAAAATAAGAATCCAAGAGTCTACACTGACATCCATAAATAAATCAATAAAGGACAAGGAAAGACCAAAAGGAAGTACCGGTTAGATTGAATAAAAGAAACAGGGGGTGGGGAGGGAGGAAGGGAGAAAGAGAGAGGTGGGAAAATATGAAAAGAGTAGCATTTCCCATTGTAGCCTTTACTTAGCCTGGTTTAGAAAGGGAGAAAATCGTTCCTTCACACTGGTGTTTCATTTTGCTGCCCCATGTTTTTCAATGATTCTACTTCCATAGTACCTTAATGGAGCCCTTTTCCAGTGAGGTCTTAGAAACCAAGAATCCACTGGCAGTACAAACACTGTGATGGAACTTTATACAGATTTCAAGTAAGGGTTTGGTTTTTTTTCTAATCATCAGTGATATGGTACTAGGAAATATTAACCTTGTCTCTCCACAGCCTTGTAGTGGAAAGATTTGTCTTGTATTGTTTTTTCTTTCTTTCCAGAAGTATTCCTTCTTTGAGATTTGCATTTATTTTTCCTAAACTACGAGTAATTGCTTTCAGTAATGGTCCTAGAAGACTTCAGCCTAAGGAGGCCCTGCAATAATACCAGTTTCCTTCCTTAAGCACTCCTTCTTGAGGATCTCTCTTAGCTACCATGCTTCTATGTATCCTCGGTAATTGTTTTTCCTTCCTTGTTTGTGACACTACAGAAACATAAATGCATCTCCCTGAATGATAAGAAAAACCACCACTAGTCCTATTTAAATGTTGCTTTCTGTTTGAGATCTGCTCAAAAGAAAAGAATAATTCATGAAAGTTCCCTTTATCCTGCTAATAAATGGCACACAGTAAAGCCCAGGCATGAGCATTTATTTGCTTCCCTAGTGTTTTGTTTTGTTTTATTTTTAGTGCTGTGTTTTCCCTTCATGTGTCTTTCCCTTGTCTCAGTCCAGGTGAGATTCAGTATGTGTGGTCTTAGTTATATGCAAACCTTATAACAATGCTGCTGCAAATTTCTGAGTCCTTCTGACCCCATTTGATGTGACTCTCCCTCTCAAACTATTACTGAGTCATGTCATAGTAGTATAAAGTCATAGCTTTCTTTCTGATCCTTGAACTTGAAATAACATCACCACCTGTGGACCAAGCACTGATGATTCCCATTCACATACCCTGACTCCAAGACAATCACATGGCTGTCTACTTCTTCACATTAGTATTAGAGTTTAAAAGTTCTTCTAAAAGATGATATCCCTCTAAGGTTTTAGTTAAGAAATACAAATAATGAGGCCAGAGAATTTCATTATGCCAGGAATTAAGGACGTGCCCAATCAATGTGCAGAGGACAAACGGAAGAACGCCCTCTGGTCAAAGCTCGAACATTAACACAAGTCAAAATAAATAATACTAAAGGATTCAAGCTATTGAATAAAATATGAATCCAAGAGTCCACACTAGTATAAATAAATCAATAAAAGAAAGAAAAAGCCAGCTAGAAAATGTAGAAGGGATAGCGAGATTAGAATATAACATTTGGAAACTATCAGAAACTACTCATTTTCTCCTGTGTACCCCACTCTACCCCTCCCTTTGTCCTGCTGTTTTTGTGATTCCTTTTCTCTTCCATGGATCAGATGAACTTATACATAGGACAAAAGGGTACAGAAAATTAAAACAGAAATTAGAAATAACTGCATATAGAACTCATTTCCTTACTTACATAACTGCAACCCCTTGGTCCATCACCTGTAAAATAAAAGATTAGGAAGAAAGAACAAGAAACAATCCAGGCAAGAAAATCACGGAAACTATGGAATCGTGTGTGAGTAAAAGTATGAGATGTCACAGGAGATTTTTTTCTTAATTTGTTTCAATTGCTTCATAATCGTGATATACAGAGGAACTACAATGATCTAAATCAGATGAGTATTTTCCTTTTGAACAGTGTTACCCCCTCCCTCGTTCTCTCCCAGTTTCACCCTCCAACTTTCCCACTCTAGGTTTTATAGTTCATTTTTCACATAGTATCTAGAAGGTTTTGTCCCATCTTGTCTCACAGTATATTTGAACGACCGACTCTAATTATAATTATTAATTATACAGTGAAAATATGAATTTTACTGTAACTTAAAAAAACAAAACCTGTCTGCCGACTATAGACACATGAAGAAATGCTCTACATCTCTGGCCATAAAGAAAGCCAAATCAAAACAACTCTAAGATTCCACCTCACTCCAGTTAGAATGGCCAGGATCAAGAAATCTAATAACAGGTACTGGAGGCAATGTGGCCAGGAGGGATCACTACTACACTGTTGGTGGGAGTACAAACATATTCAACCACTATGGAAAGCAGTATGGCAATTCCTCAAAAGACTAAACATAGAGCTCCCCTATGACCCAACTATTCCACTACTTGGCATTTACCCAACCGTCCAGAAACAAGGATATACTAAATCCAATAGCACAATGATGTTCATTGCAGCACTATTTACCATAGCAAAGATATGGAACGAACTCAGATGTTCCTCAGTTGATGAGTGGATCAACAAGATGTAGTATTTATACACAACGAAATTCTATGCAGCAGTCAGAAAGCATGACATTGCCCATTTGTAAGAAAATGGAAAGACTTAGAAAAATCATATTAAGTGAAGTAAGCTAGACTCAAAGGAACATAGGCTCAATGGTTTCCCTCATTTATCCTAATGAGTAGAAACCTTGGGCTATCCTAGCAGAGATTCACAATAGAACAAAACCTAGATTCATAAGGCCATATGCTAAATGAAAGGTCCTCTAGGATATAGAAACAAAAGCCATATAATGAGTGACTGTTGTCTTTAATGTACTATGTTATCTCTCATCTCTTTTGCTGTCTCTTGGTTATCTCATATTGTTACAGTATTTCACCTTGTTATCTGATATATTTTATATATGTGTATTTGGTTATTTCGGAAGGGAAGGGGGAAAACAAGATGAGAGGTGGGGGTGGGGGAGGGAAATGGGGACCAAGACATGTGAAAGGGTATCAATGTATGTGAAGTAATGCACCTTCTATCTGGTGACTATACTGTAACCCTTCTATTAATTACAATAAAAAATATATGGAAAAAACTTATCTGCCTAACCATTTTTTATAAAAACAAAATCTTAACTTTAGCCAAATAACCAAGATGATCTTCTCTAGTAATGAAACAAACTAATCTCATGAGCTTCCGAAATGATGTTCAACATCATTTATATTCCTACCAGCTAATGACAGCTTCTCAATCTATTCGCAAGGTAGCATAGACATCTCATAAAAACCTGGTTTATATTCTTCAAAATGATCTAGGTCATAACACATAAGCAAGTCTGAGGAGATGCCCCAAATTAATGGAGACTACAAGAAAAAAAGAATACTGAGTGTCATACCTATTTTAGGGTTTTCTTTTCAGGTGGAAAAAAATCTGCTATTTAGAAAACTGGTTAAACTTGAATCAGATCTGTATATTAGGTAATGGTGTTGTATCAATACAAGTTTCCTGATGTGGATAATTATGGGTTCTTATGCAAGAAAACGCCCCTTCTAAAAACTGGAAGTTTCATGTAATTAGATGTTAAATAGCATCAGTTGTGTAATTTGTCATAAAAAGGTTCAGGGAAAAGCAAAGAGAAAGAATGAAAAAGAGAGAGAAGTGAGAAGAAAGAAAGAAATGGTTATTCCTGTGGAATACAGTGAGCAGTCTAATCTTAAAAGTTGTATATAGATTCAAATTGTAAGGAAAAATAAGAGTAACTTTTTTTTTAAATTGAGTTAAGGATTTTATTAAAATAACATTGTTTTTGCCAGTCATGGGCCTTGAACTCAGGGCCTGAGCACTGTCTTTGGACTTTTCTCAAGGCTAGAGCTACCACTAGAGCCACAGCAACACTCCCTGGTTTTTTCTATGTATGTAGTACTGAAGAATCTCACCTGGGTCTTGGTGCATTCTAGGCAAGCACTCTACACTAGGCCAAACTCCTGGCCCTAAAATAACATTTTAAGCTATATATATATTCATATATTGACACAACATATAAACACTGAAAAGAAATGCACTGTGATTAAGCTGGTTTCATTCCAATGATAGAAAGATGGTTTAAAACACACACAGATCAATGAACATAATGCATACAAATACAGCACATAAACAGAATCAAGAACAGAAATTATATAACCATTTCAAATAATGCAGGAGAAAAAGACTTTCATAAAATTTAACATTCCTATATCATAAAAGCTTTGAAAAAACTGAGAAGCAATGTGCCTCAATTTATTATATAGTACATATAACAAACCAATATCCAACCACAAACAGAAAAACTGAAATCATTTCTTCTAAAGGTAGGAACAAAACACTCATGTCCATTATCCCTGTTACTATTTACTATTGTACTTGAATTCCCAGCTAAAGTCATAAGGGAAGATAAGGAGATATACGGATTATAAATAAAAAAGAGAACAGATTAGCCCTACTTGTAGATTCTATATGTAAAAGATTCTGAAGACAGCCAAAAACCTCTTTAGCTCTCAGTTGAGAATGGTAGCTCATGCCTCTAATCCTAGCTACTCAGGAGTCTGAGATTTGAGTGATAAAGTGCTAGCCTTGAGCCAAGGCCCCAAGTTCAAGTCCCATGACCAACAGGAAGAAAACAAAAGACTATAAAATGCTAAAAAAAAAAAAAAAAAGTTGATAAAAAAAAAAACATCAGAATTCCACTACTTGGCATTTACCCAACTGTCCAGAAACAAGGGTATACTAAATCCACTAGCACAGTGATGTTCATTGCAGCATTATTTACCATAGCAAAGATATGGAACCAACCTAGATGTCCCTCAGTTGATGAGTGGATCAACAAGATGTGGTATTTGTACATAATGGAATTCTATGCTGCTGTCAGAAAGAATGACATCGCCCCATTTGTAAGGAAATGGAAAGACTTAGAAAAAATCATATTAAGTGAAGTAAGCCAGGCTCAAAGGAACATAGGCCCAATAGTCTCCCTCATTTGTCATAATCAGTAGAAACCTTGGGCTCTCCTAGCTGAGATTTACAATAGAGCAAAATCTAAAGACATTAGGCCAAATAGTATGACACTAAATGTAAGGACCTCCAGGATAAGGAAACAAAAGCCATATAATGAGTGACTGTTGTCCTTAATGTACTATGTTATCACTCATCTCTTTTGCCATCCCTTGGTTATCTCATATTGTTACAATCTTTCACCTTGTTATGTGATATATTTTATATGTGCTTAATTGGTTATTTGAAATTGGATAGGGAAGGGGGGAAATCAGGATAAGTGGGGGGAGGGTGGGAGGGAAATAGGGACCATGTCATGAAAAAGGGTATCAATGTTTGTGAAGTTATGCACCTCCTATCCGATGATTATAATTTAACCCTTCTATAAAATTATTTAAAAAAACATCAGAAATGGAATGAACTCTTCTATTCATGGATCACCAAAATTAATATCATGAAAATAGTACTACTATCAAATAAATCTACAGTTTCAATGTTATATGAACAAAGTTCTAAAAACATTACTTTTGTAAGTAGAAAATTGATTTATATCTATATCTATATATGAAATCAGAAAAGAAAAAAAAACTAAAATGAAAATGAAATTTGTAGGTAAAAAGAACAATGCTGAAGGTATCCCAGTATCAAACCTGTAACTATACTAACAAAACTGTGCTAACAAAAGCCTCATGGTATCGGCACTAACAGAGACATGGAGGTTCATAGACTAGAATAGAAAACACAGGAATAAGTCAGCATTGTTACAACCACCTGTTTCCTGGTATATTATTTATATGTTTATTTGTTTATTTGTAATCAGAAAGGTAAGGGGTAAACAAGATAATTGGGAGGGGGAAGGAAATGGGGAAAAATCATAAGAAGGGGTATCAATGTGTGAGAAGTAATGCACCCACTATCTGACAAATGTAACTGTAACCCCTCTGTACATTACCATGATAATAAATATTGAAATGAAAAAAATGTGGGAAATGGATGTTTGAAATTTAAAAATAATGCTACTTTTTTTCCCAAAGGAATGAAAAGTTAAGAAAGGCAATAAACACAAACTATTCTTTTAGCAACGTAAGCATGCTGTTCTCTCCTATGGATGAAAACAGCATATATTTATACACAAGGATCACAGCACATTCAGAATCCTACTGGAATTTTCCAAGTACATGAATAACAGAGTGCACTTGTGTGCATGAAAAATCGCATGATTGAAAAAAAAAAACTCACAAGACGATGATTTGGGCCCAATTCTATTCTCTTAGCTAATGGAATTCTTTGTGTGTGTGTGTGCGTGTGTGTGTGTGTGTGTGTGTGTGTGTGTGTGTGTGTGTATAAACAATGAGCAATAGGGATATAGTTTCAAACTTTTACATATGGACACCTATTTTTCTTAAACATTTGTTTAAGAAGGTGCATTTTCTTCAGTGTAAGTCTTTGTCAAATTAAAAAAGCAACTTTTGAAAAGAAGAGTTCCTTTCAGCCTCATAGTCCCTCTCAAATCCACTATTTCAATCCAAGTAGTGGCCTTCCACCTGACACTGATTGATACAGTTTTTGACTTGCATGTCATTAATTTAGCTGCCAATTTCTTGCCTCCACTACTAAAATGTAAGCTTTCTGGGAGAGAGATATGGAACTCACTTGTCTTACCTTTAATATAAATCAGAGCTAAAACTGGAAATTTATGACTCACAATTAACTGTTTAGTTTTGTCATTCTGGGTAAAGTCAACATTAAAATACTAGACATAGAAAGCTAATTGGATTCTCTACTTCTCTTTTTAGGCTAGTTCAGTTCATTAATAACCAGCTACTCTAATCTTTTTAAAGCCAATGGCTTCTCCTTAAAGTCTTTAGCATAGTCTACAAGGATCCTGGCTGTCTATTAACTTATTTCTAATTTTATCCTTCTCTTTTTCCCTAGATCAAACACACTATTTGCGATGTCTTGGGATTTAAATATCTCCTTTCTGCTTTTGCCTCTATTCACTCATTTCTTTCCCCAAATAGCTCCTCCTCCCCTCCATAGTTTATTTAAAATAGACTTTCTCTCTCCACTAAAATATTCTGGTCTCATAACCCAATTTCTTTGAGAAAAGTTGCTTCTTCACCTCTAAATACTTTACCTTGCATTATTACCTTAAATGTCATTTTATTTCTATTTATATACTTGCTTGTCTTTCCTAGAAAAAGGTTACTATGACTGTGATAGGAACTTGGTTGACATGTTGAACACTTAATTCCGGTTTAGGTATATAGTAGCTGCTCCATTGATATGTATTGAATGGAGCAACATTTAGGGTCTTTTGTAAGTGGCACATGTGGTAATAGGAAGCTAATAAATTACATTCTTGTGTAAAGTAAACTAATGTAGCATGTCATTATGCCAGGTAACTTGGGCCATTACTTTTTCAGATCGTATCATTTAGGGCAAAGATCTATAGGAACCTTTCACAAATCAATATTCCTTAAATTCTTTAGTAAAGTAACTCCATCTATCAATGTTGGTATCAAAGTTATTGATTAGTGAGTGATAAATGTAATCAAAACTATTTAGTGTGTGATTAATGGTAATCAAAACTATTCACTGATACCTTTCTGGTCCTGTAATCACAAGGCCACATAATTACCCGTGGTTATGGGGTCAGGCTATGGGCCTGTACATACCTGTATAGTATAGATCTCATTTTGCTGGGATTGTCACTGTGTATTAATCAACTTGGCCATAGGCTAACATCTATTTGCAGGTAGCCATAACATTTTTATAGTTTCCATGAATGGTCCAATATCTCTCAACCCATTCTTGCAAAAGTTTCATTGTTTTACTTCCATAGTTTGGGGCAGTTAGAAGCAATACCTGCAGAAAGCATCATAGTGATATAAATTTCCCCAGAAAGAGGTAGATTCTTTATTTTATCTATGGCCTTTCTCCATGCTTCTTATTTTTTTTGGGGGGGGAGGGTGGCACTGTCGAGCTCTTTAGTTCAAGTCTAGTGCTTTACCATGTAGAACCATAGCACCACTTCTAGGTTTCTGGTGGTTAAACCAAAGTAAGAGTCTCACAGTCTTTTGTGCCTGGGCTGGCTTTGAATCACAATCCTCAGATCTCAGCCTCTTGAGTTGCTAGGATTATAGGCTTAAGCCACTGCGGCCCAGCTCTCCCGCTTCTTTAGGAAACTTTTCACACATTGTTGGCAGTATAACAAAATATCTGTTCTTAGTACTTTAAAGCCATGGCTTATACATAAACTGTTGCAATTCTACAGAAAGATAACAGAGGTGATTAAATTCAACAAATCTAGCAGACACTGGGGGATGATCCTTAGATACTCAGAAGTCTAAGACCTGGAGAATTTAGGTTTACAGCAAGCATAGGCAAAAAAGTTTGTGACATGTTATCTCCAATTAACTAATAAAATGCCTGGCTAGGGGTATGGGTGAAGTGGTAGAGGACAAGATATGAGTAAGAAAACCAATGAAAGTGCAAGACTTTGAATTTAAGCCCTAATGTACTGGACAAAAACTGATTATGTCAATGATCAAAGCAATATACAATTACCTAAGAAATCAAAATTACATACCAGAAAGAGCTGTTTTAGATCATATGGAGTTGGTTTCTAATACTATGTATGCTACTCTGTCTAGCTAATAAGTGACCTTGGCTAAATAATTGAATCTCAGCAGCCTTTCAGTTTTGCAGAGGCTTTAATTTCTGCCTCAGAAGGATTTCAGGAGGATTAAAAGAGGAAACAGATGTGTGCCACCCAGCTTTGCATTTGACACATTGTCAATGCCCATTGACTGAGACAAGCCTATTACATCAGGCCGTCACATATAAGGAACACAGTAAATATTTGCAGAGTAAATGGGAAAATGAATGCTTACAAGTTTGACCTAGATGAAGCTGCTCCTTGCAACTAATTTCAGAACCTTTCTTGAAAAGAATCATAGCAATAATATGTAAACTCTTGCAAGAATCATAGTATTCACTTAGATGCATTAGTGTAAATAATTGTTAAGCATAGTACACCTACTTATGTTTGTTATAAGAAAGGTTTGTTAAGGATCTTTACATAGATTTGAAACAATGGACAAATAATAATGAGTAATAATAAATCCTTTCCTTTTCTGTTAGATCTCATTTCCGGAGATCGGTGCAAGATGGCTGCAGTTCAGTATGAGTCTTTCTGAGCTCTCGCTAAGATACCAGTTGTAGCATTGTAGAGGAAACTTCATATCCAAAGATCCATCCTAAGTGAACTTTAGCACCACAGAGATCTCCGTCAGAGAGGAAAAAGGCAGAAAACCAGAGCAAGAAGACACCGTGGAGCAGTGCCAGCCTCTCAGAGCCACCAAGGAGACAAAGCCTCCCTCCCGAGCCTGAGCAGACAGCGCTTCTCTGCGGCACAGACCTGCTGGCTCCAGACAGAGCCACACAGAGCATGCGTGAGCCCAGAGCCGTCACCCATCCGTGCACGGACCTGCCAGCTTCACGGAACCAGAAAATCCAGCAATTTGTGAATACCTCAGAGGAGAAGTTTCCACTTCTGGTCACGGAACCTCATTGGGAAGGGATCCCATCCCCACCATCCGACACGGGAGAGCCATCTTGACTGCTGGCAAAGACCCTGCCAAACCAACTGGAGCCTGAGAAGTGGTGCTGGCAGCGCCATCATTCAAAAAGGCAAAGGTTTTTCCCAGAGGCACCTTAGCCAGACGCCTGCCCCAGCATTAGCGGAAGTTCCTCCTCCTGGGCGGGGCTGCACTCCTGGTAAACAAAGACTCTCCTGGCTCCACCTGGTTTTTGTTTTTTTTCTGTCCAATCAAACAAACTGATCAGAAAAACCACAAAACCAAATCACAAGAGAAAAAGACTTTTTGAAGTGTTTGGATCCCAAATTTAGTGGAGACACAAGTTTCCTATTCCATCCCCCCCCCCGAAAAAAAAAAAACAAACAAACTGAAGAATACCCCCTTTTGTTTCTACCTTTTTCATTTGCATTTTTATGTTTTTATTTATTTTGCCATTTTACCTCCACCTTTTTTTAATGTTATGATTTTTTCCATTCTCCCCCTCCCTCCCGCAGTCATTGGTGACATAGTGACAGTACTGGGTACAGACTGGATACAAATGATATTTTTATTGATACAATCACCTGCATTTTAATCTGTTGGTTCTTAACCCTAGAATTTCTTGTCTAAGAACTCACAATTGTGTGGGATCTCCCCCTACTTTTTTCTTGTTTTACTGTTTTGTTGTTGTTATTTTTACTTTTTTAAAAATTTTTATCATTGAACTCTCCTATATCTACCTTCCTCTTTTCTTTATATATTCTTCTTATTACTCTTCTTATTTTCATAAGTTTTACTTTATTTTTTCTAAATTTTGTACTCAACTATTTTACCTTTCTATCACCTTAGGTCAGTTATCCTTAAGCTATTCCTTTCTTCATTACAATATTAATGTTACACTCCTACATTACTCTTTTCTTACCACTCCTCTGTTCTTTCCTACTATTTTTCTATCTCTGGTCCTCTGTTCATCCTTCAACTTTTATGGTGCATGGATCTACAGTTGATGGTTGTTGAGCAATACTGTATATCTAGGTGTCCAATTATACTAACGGTTTAGAGGGACTTAAATACAAGAGAGATTGGATTCTGGGGGATTTTTTTGGTCATAAAACAGTGACTGATTTGTCTGTAAGTGCACAAAGAAAGAGAGATGAAGTGTGATAATACCAATCTAAAATTGTGAACATCTATTGTCTGGCCAGCTAAAGACCTCTAGGTTGATTATATCTTAAAAATTATAATCTTGTGCAGTATTAATCTTGCTCTCATTTTCAAATGGACAGAACAAGAAACTCCAGAAAAATGACAAATCAAGGAATAGCTTCTCCCATCCAATATAAACATGCAATGGAGCAGTCAATGGCAAAACTAGAAGAGACCTCTAAAAGCTGCACAAATGCAATTAATAAACATCATTAATGAAAAGTGTGAAAACATACAGAAAGAGAAATGTGAGTAAGCCATATCCAAATGAGATGAAACCATAAAGAAGATGACATGTGAACATGAAGAAGCCATAAAGGAGGCCATAATAAAGGATTTACAAAGAAAAATGGTCGAATTCATAGAATCCACAAACAAAAAGCTGACTAAACTCCAACAAATGTCCAATGAGTGTAAAGCTTCTGAGCTAAGTACTCAAACGGAAATCAAGGAGTTAAAGAAGTCCATACATGATCTAAAACAGAGATGCAAGGCATCAAAAATGAGCAATTAGAAGCAAGGGAGATGAAGAATAAAGTAGAAAATATTGATAGCAGGTTAGACAATGCAGAAGAAAGAATCTCCGGGGTTGAAGATACCTAGTTGTTACAGAGAATGAACAGAAAATGGGTCAAACCAAATCTAGGAAATATTAGAGAATGCTTCAGGAGGTCCAAGATACAATTAAGAAAACTAGTTTAAGGCTAACTGGTATTGAAGAAGGCCTGGACAGAGAGGTCAATGCAATTGGAAATATACTTCAGGGAATCATCTCAGAGAACTTCCCAAATATCCAGAAGGCAGGCCCATCCAGATACAAGAAGCTTTTAGAACCCCAAACAGACCTGACTAGAAAAGAACATCCCACTGCCACATTATAATCCAAACAGGATCAATAGAGACCAAAGAAAGGATCCTAAAAGCAGCCAGCGAGAAGAGAACAATCACCTACAAAGGAAAACCAATCAGAATAACCACAGATTTCTCAGCAGAGACCATGAAAGCAAGAAGAGATTGGAAGGATATATATCATGCAGTTAAGACAAATAAGTACCAACTAAGAATACTGTACCCAGTTAAGCTTTCATTCATAACTGAGGGAACAATAAAAACCTTCCATTCCAAGGAAAAGTTGCAATGTTACGTAGCAACCAAGCCAGTATTACAGAAAATTCTCAAAGATGATCTACACATTGAAAACCAACACAAACATGATACTGACAAAGAAGCAGCACCTAAAATACATACCAGCTAATTACCGCAAGTACTGTCAAGCCACAAGCCCTAATGAAAGCTTTGAAAAATGGCAGAAACTAGTAAATATTTTTCAATCCTAACTCTCAATATCAATGGACTTAACTTTCCAATTAAATGGCATAGAATGTCTAGTCAGATCAAAAAGCAAGACACATCATTCTGCTGTCTTCAAGAGACACATCTCGCCCCCCAAACAAACATTTTTTGAAAGTGAGAGGTTGGAATAAAGTTTATCAAGCTAACGGCCCCCATAAACAGGCTGGAGTCTCCATCTTCATATCAGATAAAATAGACTTCGAACTAAAATTAGTGAGAAAAGACAAAGAAGATTATTACATACTAATAAAGAGATCTCTCCTCTAGGAGCACATAACCATCCTAAATATCTACACACCTAATCCCAGAGCACCGAACTTCATCAAGCCAACTTTACTTTCACTAAAACCACACATAGATTGAAACACAATGATTGTCGGTGACTTTAAGACACCACTCTCACCTATGGGCAGATCAACCTGGCAAAAACTCAACAGAGCAACCTCAGAATTGAACAACTGTATAGACCAACTGGATCTAACAGACATCTGCAGATTATTTCCCCTACAACATCACAATATACATTTTTTCTCAGCAGCACATGGAACATTTTCCGAAATAGACCACATTTTAGGGTATAAAACAAACCTGTGCAGATTCAGAAACACTGAAATTATTCCCTGCATTCTCTCAGACCACAAGGGCATCAAATTGGAACTGAACACCCATCTCCACCAATTAAAACTCTGTACCTCATGGAGATTGAACAACACATTGTTGAATCACCAATGGGTCACCGAGGAGATCAGAATAGAAATTCAACATTTTATGAAATGTAACAAAAAGGAGCACACAAAATACCAGCTCGTTTGGGACACAGCCAAAGCAGTACTCAGAGGAAAATTTATACCTCTGAGTACTTACATTAACAAAGTGGAAAAATTGCAAACCAACAATTTAATGTAAGCTCTTGGAAAAAGAGCAACACACCAATCCTAATCCCAGGAGAAGGAAGCAAATTATTAAAATCAAAGCAGAATTAAATAAATTAGAATCCAATAAAACTATAGAATGAATCAACAAAACAAGGAGTTGGTTCTTTGAAAAAATTAACAAAATTGACAGACCCTTAGCATATCTTACCAAAAAAAGAAGGGAGCACACCCAAATAAACAAAATCACAGATGAGAATGGTAATATCATGACAGAAATTACCAAGATCCAGAGCATCATGAGGGAATACTTTTCAAACCAACAAATTTGAGAATCTAGAAGAAATGGATGAATTTCTAGCCAATATTAACAAACCCACACTGAACCAAGAAGAACTAATCCAACTAAACAGACCTATTTTAAGCACTGAAATAGAAAAGGCAGTAAGAGACTTTCCATCCAAGAAAAGCCCAGGACCAGATGGATTCACAGCTGAATTCTATAAGGTCTTCAAAGCAGAGGTCACACCAATACTCCTCAAGCTCTTCAACAAAATTGAAAACGAAGGCTCTTTGCCAAACTCATTCTATGAAGCCAGTATAACCCTCATCCCAAAACCAGACAGAGATTCATCGAAAAAGTGAAGTATAGACCCATTTCTTTGATGAATATTGATGCAAAACTTCTCAACAAAATACTGGCCAACCGTCTTCAGCTACTCATCAAAAAATCATACACCATGATCAAACAAGATTCATCACAGGGATGCAAAGCTGGTTCAACATAGCAAATCAATTAATTCAACACATCAACAGGAGCAAGGACAAGAATCACATGATTGTCTCAACAGATGCGGAAAAGCCATTTGACAAGATCCAACACCCCTTTATGCTAAAAGCTCTGGAGAAACTAGGAATCCATGGAACATTCCTCAGTATAATAAAGGTAATAAAGGCTGTGGATCAACAAGATGTAGTATTTATATACAATGGAATTCTATGCTGCAGTCAGAAAGAATGACAATGCCCCATTTGTAAGGAAATGGAAAGACTTAGAAAAAAATCATATTTATCCTAGCAGAGATTTACAATAGAACAAAACCTAGATACATAAAGCCATATAGTATGACGCTAAATGAAAGGGCCTCCAGGATATAGAAACAAAAGCTATATAATGAGTGATTGTTGTTCTTAGTGTACTATGTCTCATCTCTTTTGCTGTCCCTTGGTTATCTCATATTGTTACAGTATTTCACCTTGTTATCTGATATATTGTATATATGCATATTTAGTTATTTGGAATCTGATAAAGAAGGGGGGAAAACAAGATGAGAGGTGGGGGTGAGGGAGGGAAATGGGTACCAAGATATGAGAAAGGGTATCAATATATGTGAAGTAATACACCTTCTATCTGGTGAATATATATAATCCTTCTATTAATTACAATAAAAATATATGGAAAAAGAAAAAAAAAGTCTCGTTTCCATTAGATAACGTAATATCTAGGCAAAAAGAAAGACAAAAAGTAATCCATAATTAAGATGATATCTTTAATTATACATATGTGTATATATATACAAATGTATAAATATATAAATCTGTGGCCACCAATTGCATTCGATTATTTGACTCTGAGCTATGTGAGAGATAAAGAAAACTTTCATCAATGGAACGGATGTGTCGCGGTGTTATAACCACTGGGGAAATTGTTTCAAGCCAGAGATTTATAGATATACCTTAAAAATCTGTATTTTTTTATTCTGAGCTCAGAGCTAGACTATATTTCCCACCAAACTCTAGTCAGTGACAAGTGAGCAGAAACAAATTGTTATACTTCAGGTATGGCCCAGTGAAATATCACATAAATCCAAACTTTCCTTCTCTTTTCTACAAGAACAGGCACCAGCTCAGGAAGACCCATGAACCTAACTAGTCGCAGATGGCTGCACCTTTCTAATCCTCAATCTTGGACTGATTTGTTGGAATCCCACTAACCTGTTTCACTGCCCTTACTGTGTGAGCATGAAACACATTTATGCACTGAATTATACACACATTTTGGAGCCCATTTGCTAAATAAACAGGTTATTCCCTCCTCAACAGAAATGGAAGGACTAGAAAATCAAGCAACATCAAAGTGGGTAGCCAACACACAGAATTCTTAAATTATTATTATTACTTATATTACTTCGATTATTACTATTACTATCATTGTTAGTCATAGGGCTTATGCTCAGGGTCTGAGTGTTGTCCCTGGGCTTTTATTCATAGGGCTAGTCCTCTACCAATTTCAGCCACAGCTTCCATTTTAGTTTTGTTTGTAGTTAGCTGGAAATAAGTGTCTCATGGATTTTCCTGTCTGAGCTGGCTTGGAACAACCATCCTGAGATCTCAGCCTCCTGAATAGCTAGGATTAGAGGCTTGAGCCTGTCTCCTCCCTATCTTCAAAACAGTTTCAGGGCAAACTGTGAAATAGCTCATCAACCTTTACTTTCTCAAAATTTCATGATGACACAATATCTCTTATATTAAGCTTTCGTTTAGATAATTCTGTGTGTGTGTGTGTGTGTGTGTGTGTGTGTGTGTGTGTGTGTGTGTGTGTGTGTTTATTGTATTTTATTGTCAGGGTGATATATAGAGGGGTTAAAGTACAGTAGTGGATACATTACTTCTTGTACATTGTTATCCTTCCCGATGTTTTTCTCCCAGTTTCCCTCCCCAACCCCCTCACAATCATCCTGTTTTTCTCTTCTTTATTTCAAATAAACTAATAAACAGTATCCTTTAGATAATTCTGAGATAAATGCATTTTCCGATTGTTTTGGTCAATCCTGAACAGAAATACTACCTGAAATGTTTAGTATTCAGCATTCATATCCAGAATTCTCATATTCTCTTGTCTTCAGATGAAGAATCCCTTGAGGGCAGTGCCAATGTTCCTTGTCTAAGAATTTATCTAGTATAGATACCCAATACATCTTAAACCACTTTAAACGGAAAAAAAAGTCATGAGAAGTGAATTTTTGCACTAACCCAGGGTCTCTATATTTGTAGTCAATTAATGACATATTTGCCCATACAATGTTTGCACTAGGCTATTGTGGGCTATTTAAAGAATGGGATAAATGGGGGGAAGACAAAGGAAAAGGCCTGTTCTCTTAGTAATGAGTTCTAGGGTTGGTAATACACAGCAGGAGCTCTGGGTTGGCATCTGTCACCTCAGCAAAGGGCTTTTGCTAAGCCAGGAAGCTTGCACTCCCTTGGTTGTGTACCCAGTACATTTGAGCACCTTTACTTCCTCTGCTGCTCTTCTCAAAGACTATTTTAAGACTCAGCAGCCTTTAAGCTTTTTTTTTGCAAAAAAAAAAGAGAAGCTCTCCTAAGCCTTTTTGTTACACAAAGAAAAGCTGTTTCTCCAAAAATAAAGAGTTGCTGAAAGCTAGAAGCTTTAACAGAAAACTCCAAACTCATTGATTTTAATCAACGCTAAACTGGGTGATCTCAGGATCTTAGATTTTGTAGGTTTCTTAACATCCAGTGTTTTAGAGAATATTTAATTAAATCCTCTAACCTGGAAAAATAATATACAAAGTGAAAATACAGAGAAATATTTCAAGGCTTACATAGAGGATTCTTTTATTCATAGGTAATGCTGCAAATTCATAGGCCTATAATCCAAGAAAAATTAGTTCATTCATCTTTACCCGTATGCATAGATGCATCTTTCATATTTTTAGCTTGCCCACACTAATTCATAACTGTCAATCAACTTTTTAAACCTTAATTATGTCTGATAGTTTGTGGTGAGTTTAGCCAGCCACCTTATAAAATCTCCTAAAAAATCATTATAGTTCCTTCAATGTAAATGGTCACCATCTAAATGAAATCTTCATTCTAAATTTCTATTCTCTTACTGGCTATTAGTCAGCGGGGTGGAGTGGGGTGGGGGGAAGGGGAATTGCAACAATTGTGAATGTGGTATTCACTTATATAATGTGAATGACATTAGAATAAAAGAATAAGCCAGCTGCAATTAGGAAAGACTCTGAATTTGTCTTTAAGCTTTCTCAGCCTTCATGGAAAGTGTAATAAATTTTTCTCTTCTTATCTAGTTAGGAAGATAAATTATTTGCTAACATTTAGAACTTCTTAGTTCTGGATTTTTGTACAGGAGTTCAACCTTGACAACTCATGACCCACAGGCCCCACTCCCAAAGGCTCAACTCAGTGACCACATGCAGACATCACGGTATTGCCCATCTGCTTCCAAAAGTAAAGAATGGCTATGCATGACCTTCAATATGCAAACGCTTCAACATTTTTCCATGATGATTTTACTAGTCTCGTTACCGAGTAAAGTATGTATCACAGTATTTAAAAGTTTCAAACACGTTTTACAATTTGTAGAGTGAAATATTTTTCTCTTCTGTTTTCTAATCCATTGTCTCTACCACACACATAATCACCTTTTTGATTTATTACATAGCCTTCCATGGTCTCCTAACGCACACACAAGCACACACAAATGTTTAAACTTACTTTTTTCATTTTTGACACCAGTGGTCACAGATGGTACTTTCTCCTTAGCTCCCTATGGAAAACTGGAAATGTTGTCCATATATTCTGAAACTGTTCTCTAGATATCCTTCTCTAAATAACAAAACAATTGCTTTCTTTCTATTATTTAGAGAAGAATAAAATTATTTAGAAAAAAGAAAACAGTAAAAAGAAAAGCCACATGACATTAGTTTTAAAAAGGCAAAGATTAATGCAAAGCAATTCTGATTGCAAGAGAGCAGAAAACAATTGACCGTGCTAGCTACTTCATGGGATGGACCACTGAAGCCAAGATACTTTGTTAAATTAAGATACATAAGAATAAGAAACCTACTTTTTAAAAAGCTATTTACTAGATGGCATCTTCCCACTTTGTGACAATTCATTGATAAAGAGAGTTGCTTGAGACTAAATGGAAGCTTCTTGCAGAGCTTATGTTGCAATGGGAAGAGGTAAACACTGAGGATGAATAATAGATGATCTGTGCATAGAGACATTTCAGTGAGTTCATGAAAAGACCTGTAGACAGAGAGAATCTAGTAAAGGGAACCATGACTGTTTATGGAAACAAATGAGCAGGGCACCAGAAGAACTGAGGATCAAGATTCAAAAGGTAGAAATGGTGATTCTGCTTGGACCTGGATTCTCTGTAATTCATTGGATTACTTTATGTGTGACAGGAAGACTTTGGGTCTTTCTATGTATCTCTGTCCCTCTGTCTCTCTCTTCCTTTTCCCTTTTCTATTTTCTGTTTCCCTTCCCATCTCTTTCCTTTTTTCTTTTCTTGAAGCCTTGGGAAAATAAGGTGAGCATTCTACCCCTGGAACCATGCTTTTAACATTTTTGCTTGTATTTTGGTTTTGAGACTGTCTCATTAATTTGCCCCAGCAAGGCTGGCCTAGAAACTTGGTCCCTCTGTCTCTGACTACCTAGCAGCTGGAATGATAGGTGTGGACTTCCTTGTTAAGCTAACATTGGCTGCTTCTAAGGAGGAAAACGACATGATTTTTTTTCCTCTGGAATGATGTTCATAAATGAACTCCTACCTTTTCATAAAGGGGAATTTGAGATTGAAAGGGGAATTCACCATCTCTGAATTTTAAAGCTGTTGAGCCACCTTTCTGCCTTTATCTTCTGATCACAGTTGCCAGTTAGCTGAGCTCACCAGCAGTCTACTGAGAAATCTGTACGAAGGCAATCTCTGAATTGACAGTAGCTCAAGTTTGATATGTCTTTTTTCTATTTATATTATGCCAGGTAGAATAAACCAGCTTGAAACGATGAGAGAAGAAAAGAGAGAGAAAGTTCACTTCTATTCATGGTATCTTCCCACGAACCTGGGGGGGGGGGAATTCAAATCACTCTTCTTTACAAGTTTCTTGAACTTAAACATTCCAATCTCCGTTTTCTGCATCATGAGATATAGAAGATATATCCCATTCTATAAGATTTATAAGATTCTGTAATCAGATCATGCTTCAGTCTCAACATAGGCTATGATGAGTTCCTTTATCTGTTATGGTAACTCTTAGATAAGAATATGTTAGGAGTAAAAGTAAAAATCCATATAATTCTAGAGCTGTATAGGTTATTTTCTGAGAAAATAGATAAACTAGTAGTTGCAAAGAAACTCAGTGTTTTATTTTTAAGAATCAAGAGTCACATTGTTGATCAAGATCTCTCTATAAAATCTGAACTTTCCTACTTTCCTACATAACTTGGCTGAAAAAGGATTTCCATGAAATAAAATACAGATGTTTAATGCTTTATTGCTAGAAAAAGATGGTTTCCAGTTTGCTGATAAGATTTGCATTACTGGAATATGCTTATGGTGATAACAAATATATGGTTTCATAAGTTGGCCCAGAGTGAAAGAAACTAGAGACATGATTTCCCCAAGACAAAGAAAGAACATGGAAGCCATTTGTAAAAGACTTGTCATCTGCAAAATTATGTTAATTTGACAGTTCCTAGCATTTCTCCAATTTAGCTTACTCACTAATATCACTGAGATGATTTAGAGTAAATTCTGTGTATATGTTTTAGTGTGTTTGTTTGTGTTTGTGTGTATAGTTTTGTATGGATTTTATAATGTAAGATTTTATGTATAGGCAGAAGATTCACTTTATTCAAGTGGCAGCATTAAGTGGAGAAACCAATAACCCCAACCAAATCCTTGACTCCTAATCACTTTGTTAAACTGTCATTCACTGAGTACCTAGGATTCATCCACTGTGGTAGACAATGCAGCAGGGTGAAGAGGAATTCACATGAGATTCCTCTCTCAGGGAGCATACATGCTAGCAAATCCACACCATGAAGTGGATTGTTCCCACAAATTGTACATGAAAATGTGTTCTTTCTTCCTTTTAGTTCTATAACTAAAAGACATGTCCAAAAAGTTGCCCTTATTCTACCCCACTTCAGCTGAAATCTCTTAAGGACAACAACACGTATAGGCATGTAACAGTTGGCAAATATCCATTGAACAATAAGTTCAACCTTCATGTTCAGATCTAAATAGGCCCAAAGCAACAAACTGAGGAATCAAATAATACTTGAATATTAGGGATTGCTCCTACTGCTCATGTTTATACAAAATTCTATGGACATATGTTTATAAGTATATATGTGGAACAAGATAATGACTATTTTTATATCAGGTCTAAAAAGCGTATTGAATCTCTAAAGACAAACTGCTTACATGGTCTTTTGAATGTAATAAAAGTCACAACCTAGAGTTTATTTTAAAAATCTCTTTTGCTTAGGATGACACTTCCCTCTGGTCACTTGTTTCCAAACAAGTACAGAGAGAAGTGATTAAAAGGGTTTTTTTTGTATGGATTTTAAGAAAAGTTTTTCAAGTCAGGCGCAATGCCCCACATCTCTAATTCTAGCTACTCAGGAGGCTGAACTCTGAGGATCAAGGTTCAAAGCCATCCCAGGCATTGAAGTCCTTGAGACTCTTATCGCCAATTAACCACCAGAAAACTAGAAATGGCACTGTTGCTCAAGGGGTAGGGCGGTAGCCTTGAGCAGAATCGCTCAGGGACTGCATCCAGGCCCAGAGTTCAAGTCTCATGACTGACACCAATACATTTGAATTACGGTAAGATTCCTGTCCAGTCACTGAAGCACAGCTCATGGACAGTGTCATCAAGATCTCCAAAATATCTACTAAATAATAGTGTAAAAGGTTGTGGTCCCAAGTTACCACTGACATGGAACTCAGCCAGAAGCTACATCTTGGCTTCAGTCCCTGGGTGATGAGATGCACAGAGCTTGAGAGTCAGTGTATCCATTCCTACGCTACTGGATGCTTTAATGAGAACACACAGAAAAAATATAGGAGCAAAGGCAGCCTGACTCCTCTTCAGAATATTGAGTACCTAACTACAAGTTAAAACCAGCATTGGTCTAAATAAAGAAGTTTCTCGAAACTCAGAAGAGAATTGTTTCATCCCACACTATGACATGTCCTAATTTGAGGACTTTGTGGATGATCTCCAAATGAGCTTTGAATTATTAAACAGGAGTTCTTCTATTGTTTCCCAGGGAGTCAGAATCAGGTATCAATAAGACTAAAAATACAGAGCAAAAAGGGACATTGAAAGCTACAATAGCAATATTCCATCAAACCTGTGTTTCTAAATGAGGATGGGCATATAGGTGAGAACCAGTTATTGTTTTTTCCTACATACATCCAGTCTAGAGAAATGCACCCCTTTCCCAATCATCACAACTAGATCTCTTTATTCATCCACATGCATAAAACTTCTCTGTAGTTTGGATTCTAGATAGGAGGGCTCAGTGATGGAGTATTAATAGAGAATGAAGAGGTTCATATCGTATCCATTGCTGTTTCTGGATATATCATTTTGACCAACTACTGAGAGGGAAAATTAAAGGCCAAAGTTGATAGACATTCAAAGTGATTTCCTATAGAGCGGGACATGAGGTGAGTTTCTGCAAGGCCTTTTATCAGAGTGAGAAAGAGCAAACATCTCTTTCAAGCCTGCTCACATCCTGTGATACCAGAGTTCCTAGAGTGTAGGACACTTACAGGAGTCCAGGGACATAAGCTTGCCATGAGTCAATGGCAGGAGGGTAAGTCTCACAGAGAGAGTGAAAAGCGCTCACATAGAAGCCTCAGTCAGAAAAGGAGTGAAACTAGGGCTGTGCCTCTTGCTAACATGCCACCTAGAGCTCATGAGAAGCTTTCTTTTCAAGTGTATCCCCAAATAATAGAGGATTCCATGCAAGTGAGATAGGCCTCAAATCTTACTACTTGGAAGACTGGCCTTTCTAGCTTAAGACATTCACACAAAGACATAGAATATAAACATGACTGCAAACCACCACTAAAGAATCGAATCTTAAAGAATACTGAGAGTTGGTTATAAAGCTCATGTAGTTTTAATGGACATGTTGGGGGAAAATCATTTGAAAGGCATCAAGCAATTCTTAGGCATTATAGGTTTTCGCTTTGTTTTGTTTGTTTTCATTTGTTTGCTTTTGAGACAGTGTCTTCCTATGTATTCTAGGGTGGTCTTGAACTCGTGATTCTCCTAACTCATCTTCCAGAGTTCTGAATTAAAGTTGTGCTCCATCACACCCAGCATCATTTATACCCTTTAGAATACTATATAAAAGTGCTTAACAAAAGGAAAGTGTAATGCAAAGGGAGGATTTGGAGTCAAGTTGTATAATCCTTGACTATTATTGCTGAAACAAATTGCCACAAATAACAAAAACTATGTCAAATGACAGGTCAGAAGTCTAAAATAGATCTACTGGGATGTGCTTCGTCTTAAGTTTCTGGGCAAACATCTGTTGCTTTGACTACTGCCAAGTCCTAAAAGCTGCCCAAAAGCTGTGGCTCATGATCCCCTTCCAATAGTAGAATCAGTCCAAGCACTGCTGTCATCTTCACATCTCTTGTTTCTGTTGCTGTCACTTTGCATTCTCTGGCAAGCAGGGTCTACCAGATTCTCTATCAGGCCCCCTCTTTGAGTATAATCCTCCTCCATGATACAATGTACTATACTTTGGATTCAGTCTCCCCCAATACTCACGTGTTGAAGTCTTGATGCCCACGGCATTGCTGTTTAGAGATAATGGGCTCGTGAGGACTCTAACTTCATCAATGGATTATTCTGCTGTATAGACTATTGTAAGGTGACAGACACTGTAGGACATAAGCCCTAGTTGGAAGAAGCATGAAACAACCCTTTCCTGAGCAGTATCTGTTTTACCTGTGGTCTCTCATTTCCTCTCTTTCCTTCCTGGCTGCCCTGGAAGCCTCTTCCCCAATACACACTCCATCTGCCACCATGTTCTGCCTCATGTCAGGCCTAAAGCGAAAGAACCAGCTGTGATGCTAGACTGAAACTTCTCAGTGAGTCAAATTAACTTTTCCTTCTTCTAAGATACCTTCACTATATCAGGTAAGATATACGTACGCTCCAGGGCTTTGGTTATAAAAATTTTAAGGAGAGAGGGAGACAATGAAAAAGGAAGGACTGAAAATGATGCTAAGGAGAAACAGCTAGCAGAACTCAAGAAAGTCAAGTCAGGGTCAGCTAGAGGCCCAAACAGTACAACGGGCTCAGTTCACTGTAGAAACAGACATAGCAAGCTGCTTTGGTTTTATTATATACATTTTGGTTAGCATTCACTCCAAGATCACCAAATGTCTCTATGGATCTGGCTACCAATGAGATGGTTTTGCACATCTGGACCATGCTGAAGACATCTGCATCCCCCATCTGGCTGCCTACCAGAATTTTCTTAACTATAGAATCACTGGTAAGAATAAAATCATCCATAGTCATGCACCAGACATAACTACTCTGCCATGCACTGTTTGACATTCACGGCTATTCTGGATTACTTAATTATCAAAATGACTTTAGAGATACTTTAATTTAGCCAGGATTTCACTTTCATAAATCAGTTCATCTAATGCTTAGATAAAACAGGTAATAGACTTTGAGTCCATTTCCAGTCTGGTCACTGTCGCCACTGTAAGATACATCCCTCCAGATAGGTCCATGTGACACAGAAATGTAGCTGGACCATGTCATATAAAGGGATGAATGAAATGCCACTTTATTAAGTAAGAAAGAAGAACTCCAGTATGAGAAATGACTTGAGCAGATTCATGCCTCCGGGTGATTTTAACACTCTTGGTCTCTTCCTTCCTCATGCTATCAAGTTGATTTTTAACCCAATATGTGTTTCCATTCACATGTCTTCTTTTTCAGCTACATTAAAGTTTCCTCCATGCTGAGTACCCACTTGCTTGTTTGTTTTGTTGTCTGGTAAAATGGGAAACTTAAGGGTTTCATTTTTCAAAACCTGGCTCATCACATTTAAATATAGTCATAAAAGTCTCATGGGAACTTTCAAAGTTGATATTAGACTGTGGGAAATAAGGAATTGAGAGGAGACATATATCTTGAAACCCATGTGGGATGAAACTTAACCTAAAAATACAACCAAATACAGATGTAAGAATAGTAAGAGGAAAATGATCATGTAATGTAATTAGGAAATAGAGGAATATATTCCTTGTAAGGAATATAAGAAATATAATAAGGAAATGTGCATGTTATAGAAATACAACTTGGAAAAGACTTTTTTGTTTCCATACAGTCAAATCCGCAATTACAGTTCAAAGTGATTCTACAAAAATCTTAGTGGAAAGAGTGCTGAGTGACCTGGACTTGAATTTGACTGCAACTTTTCATAAATTCTTAAAAAAGAATGCAGCCAGGTGATTATTTGATGTGTGTGTGTGTGTGTGTGTGTGTGTATGTGTGTGTGTGTAATCAGAAAACAAAATTTAATAAGAAACTGTGGAAGCATACACAGGGGACCTTTCCTTGCCCCCAAGACAAGGGGCAAGGCTTAGAATAAATAACTTTTTTCATGAGGAGATAACAGATCCCAAAGCCACCCCATAGCAGCTCCAGGGAACAGTGTTCACAAGAAGACAGGCACAGGGCAGCGAAAAGCAGGTTTCTCAGTGGTGACTTTGCTGGCACATATCAGCAGTGACAGGGACAAAGTGATATGAGCCTGCTAAGCCTCTGGCACCAGTGCAGTGCCCAGTACATTTTAATTATTTTCTCCACACACATCTATTGATGAAAACTAAGAGATATATGTTTTATGGCAACAGGAGATTTTTCTACTATGCTCATCTTTTACCTCCAGGATTCAGATCAATACTTGACACGCAGTAGATCAGATCAGGAGTTCTTACACCATTTCTGTAAATCTCATCATGAACGCTGGTGGAAACTCATATGCATAGTTCCCTGTAACTGGTTATTTTTTCTAGATTGAATCCAACATAAACTATGGCCTGTGTGTCAAATCTTCACCATTGCCTGTTTTTGTACAGCTTGTAAGATAAGCATGTTTGTTTTACACATTTAAAGGCTTGAAGAAAAATCAAGGGGAGAATGATGTATTGTGGTGTGTGAAAATTCTGTGACATTCTATTTGAATCCCTGAATAAGGTTTTAGTAGAATGCAATCACTTCTGTTTGCACACTACTTAGTGAATGTGCATGCTTTCGTGCTATAGTGGGATAGGCATGTGTCCATCAAACGTTTCTGCCAAAGCCTTGTAAAACATGGCATTTTCCCTGGAGTTATCCACGTTCCTGGCTTATATTTTCAGAGATCTTGTAAAACAGTCTACAAACGCAGTCCCTCCTTCATCCCACAAGTTTTGCTGCCTTTTTGGTTTCTTCCATGCAGCGTTGGGGATCAAGTCGTGGACTAGGCAAGCACTCTACCACTGAGCCACAGCTTCAGATCCCTACTGGCTTTTTATTAATTCCTTGTCTTTATCCTAAAAGCAGCTGTCAGCCTGTCAGGATTCCTAATAGCTTACAATGAAATCTACCTAACTCCTTAGCTAGCTCTCTGCACGCTGATTTTTTTTAACCTCTGTAGCTAACTTGTTCTCATATTTGATTTGCTTGTTTGGCAAACTCTCTTGGAAAATGCCGGGTGTTCAAATCCATACAGGCACTGTTGGGCTTCCCTATTCCTATTAGAACATTGTGCATGTATCCTAGAAAGTCCATGAAGCAGGTATTTCTTGTCTTTATTCATTAGTTTTCACTATTCTTTTTTCATTCGAGATAACCTATGGCTCCTTTTCTATTTTTCTATGCTTCAGTAGTACATTGGTAACACTTATCAAAGCTTTTTTTGATATAGATTTTTATAATGTAATCTAATCTACTCTTGGTTTATTATGTCTTCCCATCAATGTCTGTGTTCTTAGAGCCTAATTGGATAAGAGTTGGAAAATAATTTAATCATTCAATATGCTAGACACAGTGGCACACACACCTGTGAGCCTAGCTACTATTAAGCAGGTAACAATTGGAAGAAATAGAATTTGAGGCAAGACCAGACAAAAGAATTAGTGAGACCTCATCTCAACAAACACCAATTAGTTCTGTTGGTCACAACTACAATCAGATCAAGTGAGAAGCTTATGTAAAAAGGGTTAAATCCAAGATTGGCCCAGGCAAATGAAAAAAAGACAAAATTAGAATATAACCTACAAAATTAAGAAAGGCAAGGAAAAGTGTGGGTGAGGAAGGATGAGTCAGAATGCTGAAGGGGTGACATTGAGCGGGGTGCTGGTGGCTTACATCCTAGTTTCTCAAGGGGATGAGTCCTGAGGATTGCAATTCCAGTATTGTGATTCAAAACCAGCCCAGGCAGGAAATAATGAGACTCTTCTCTATAGTTAACCACCAGGAAACCGGAAATGGTGCAATAGCCCCCAGTGTTAGAGCAGAAAAACACAGAGACAGTACCCAGGTCCCAATTTCAAGCTCCAAGGCTTATGAAGACTCATGATGCTCAAAAACTGCTTTGCTGAATGGTAACTCCTTTGTACAATTAAAGATAATAAAAACACACAATAGAAACAAGACTGAACAACAGAGAACATTATAAGGGAATACTTTGCAAACTTTTATTCTAACAAAAATGAGACCCTGGATGAAATGGATGAATTTCTAGTAAATATGGATATACTCAAACTAAACTAAAAAGGCTTAAGCCAATTAAATAGATCCATATCAAGTATTGAAATAGAAACAGCAATAAAAAGACCTTCCATCAAAGAAAAACCCAGAACAAGACAGATTCACAGCCGAATTATATGAGGCCTTTGAAGGAGAACTCACTCCAATACTCCTCAAACTCTTTGATGAAAGTAAAAGATTACTGTCAAAGTTATTCTCTGAGGTCAGCAAAACCCTAATCCTAAAACCAGATATTGATCCACTAAAGTAAGAGAACCATAGACCTATTTCTTTAATGAACATTGATACAAAACTTCTCAATAAATTTCTGGCCAACTGACCAGAAATTAATTAAAAATGCAAAAGTTGGGCTGGGAGTTTAGCCTAGTGGTAGAGTGCTTGCCTAGCATGCACGAAGACCTGGGTTCAATTCCTTGGTACCACCTACATAGAAAAGAGTCGGAAGTGGTGCTGAGGCTCAGGTGGTAGAGTTCTAGCCTTGAGAAGGTCTAAGGACAGTGCTCAGGCCCTGCGCTCAGGCCCAGGCCTGACAAAAGCAAAAAAAGCACAAACCTTACGACCAAAGGAAATTCATTCCAATTAATGTAATTCAACACATGAATTGAGGCAAGAACAAGAGTTGTATGATCATCTCAATAGATGCAGAAGAAGTATTTGACAAAGCTCCAACATGTGTGTATGAAGAAAACTCTGGCAGGGCACTAGTGGCTCACACCTGTAATCCTAGCTACTCTGGAAGCTGAGATCTGAGGATTATAATTCAAAGCCAGCCTGGCATGAAAATTGGTGACACTCTTATCTCCAATTAACCACCAGGAAAATGGAAATGGTGCTGTGGCACAAAATGGTAAAGCATTAGCCTTGAGCTGAAGAGCTCAGAGACAGTGCCTAGGCCCAGAGTTCAAGCCTCATGACTGACAAAAAAAAGAAGGAAAGAAATAAGGAAGGAAGGAAGGAAGGATTGAAGGAAGAGAGATGGAAGGAAGGAGAGAGAAAGAGAGAGTGAAAGAGGGAGAGAGAGGGGGGGAGGGAGAGAGAGAACAAGCAAGCTCTAGAGAAACTAGAAACTAGAAATCCATGGAACATTCCTAGATGTAATAAAGGCTGTATATGACAAACGTACAGCTAACATTACACTTAATGATGAAAGTTAAAACCATTTCCTCTAAAATCAGGAACAAGACAAGGATGTCTGCTCCCTCCACTCCTCTTCAAAAGATAGTATTGGAATTCCTAGCCAGAACAATAAGGCAAGAGACAAACATAAAGGGGATCCAAAAGCAAAAGAAGTAAAACTATCCCTCTTCACAGATGACATAATCCTGTATTTAAAGAACCCCATAGACTCATCTCCCCAAGTTATTTGAGCTAATTCAAAACTTTGGCAAAGTAGCAGAGTAGAAACTTAACCCACAAAAATCAATAGCCTTTCTGTATACCAACAAAAAGAAGAGGGAGGGTAAAATCAAGAAAGCAACTCTTTTTGTAATAGCCTCAAAAAATTAGGAATTAGCTTAACCAAAGACGTGAAGGACATCTATAATGAAAACTTTAAAAACCTGAAAAAGGAAATTAAAGCAGACTTAAGAAGTGAACAAAACCTCCAATACTCCTGGATTAGGAGGATTAACATTATGAAAATGGCAATACTGCCAAAAGCAGTCTATAAACCCAATGCAATACCCATCAATTCCAACATTCTGTAATGAAATAGAAGAAATAATCCACATTTTCACATGGAATAAGAGAAGACCACGGATAGCAAAAAACCAACCTTAGCAGGAAAAACATTACTGGAGGAAGAATATCAATACCAATTTTCAAGCACTAGTATAAAGTTGTAATTATAAAAAAAATGGTTCTGGCACATGAACAGAACTGAGGATCAATGAAATAGAATGGAACTGAAGACCCAGATATGATCCCACCGACCTATGGCCACTTAATCTTTGATAAGAAAGCCAGATTTATCAAAAGAAAGAAAAATGATCTCTTCCATAGATAGTGCTAGAAGAACTGGCTCAACACATGTAGAAAACTGAAGTTAGAGCCTTATATATCATCCTGTACCAGAATCAACTCCAAATGGTTCAAAGACCTCTAGGTAAGAGCAGATATCCTGAAAATAATACAGGAAGGAATTGGGGAAACATTAGGGCTCCTTGACACAGGCTGAAACTTCCTAAATAAAGATCCAGAAACACACCAAATCAAAGAAGGGCTGGATAGATGGGATTACATTAAAAGCAGAATTTCTACATGATCAAGGACATAGCTAGTATGATAAATAGAAAGTCCACAGATTGGGAGGAGATCTTCCCTAGCCATATAACAGACAAGGGCCTTATAGCTAAAACATACCTAGAGCTCAAAAAAATTAAATCTCCCAATAACAAATCCTCAAAGAAACAGCCATCCCGTTTGAAAGGTGAGATAAACAATAAAAATGAGACTTTTCTGGAAAAGAAATAAGAATTGTCAATAGACACATGAAGAAATGTCCAACATCTCTGGCCAGAAAAGAAATGTGAATCAAAACAACGTTGAGATTTTACTTCACCTTAGAACAGTCATTATCAAGAAAACAAATAATAGAAGGTGCTGGCAGGAATATGGTCAAAAGAGAATATTACTTCACTGTTGATGGGAGTGTAAACTCATTCAGCCACTCTGGCAGGCATTATAGAGAGTCCTCAAAAAACTAAACATAGAGCTCCCCTGAGATCCAACAATCCTACACCTGGACATTTACCTAAATGATCACAAACAAGGTCACACTAAAGCTACCAGTCCAACTATGTTCACTGCAGCATTATTTGCCTAAGATATGGAATCAATTCAGATGCCCCTCAGCAGATGAATGGATCAAGAAAATAGGGTATATATGTATATAGATTAAGAATGACATCAGTCTATTCATAAAGAAATGGAAAGATCTGCAAAAAAATATTAAGTGAAGTAAACCAGACCTAAAGAAACATAGGCTCCATGGTTTTCCTCATTTGTATTAGTATATGTCTAGGTTATTCCTAATAGAGGATCTCAGTAGCTCAATAGCTATGTATATATGACTTTATACAATGATGCTAGTTGAAGTTCAAGATATGGAAATAAGAGGTTATTTTATTAATGTACTGTGAAGTTATTTTTTTCTTTCATCTTTCCCTGCCCCCTGTTTGGTTCATCACATTATCAAAGTTTTGGATTTTGATACCTTGTGTATACATTTTTTCTGATTTGGGGAAGGGATTAACAAAATAATGAGATAAAGGACAAATTCTGAAACAATGCAACAGTGATACTCATAAGACACTATGTTGGAAATGAACTTTACAACTTGGTGGAGAGGGAAGTTGTGAGAGGGGGAAAGTGAGAAAAAACAAGCAGGGGTTACCAAGTTCAACAAGAAATGTATTCATTGCCTTACTTATATAACTGTAACTCCTCTGTATATTGCCTTTTCAATAAAATAAAATTTAAATTTAAAAATATAATAGAAATATAAATACAAACAAACACTTAAGCACAGTATCTTAAGAAAATCACTAAGAAAAAAATTTTGGAGGCATGACTTACTTAAGTGACAGTTCCTACTTAGCAAGCATAATACTTTGAGTTCAAACTTCAGTATCAGCAAAGGAGAGGAAGGAAGGAAGGAAGGAAGGAAGGAAGGAAGGAAGGAAGGAAGGAAGGAAGGAAGGAAGGAAGGAAGGAAAGAAGGATAAAATAGACATTCAAGTTTCAACAAATTCCTGTATTTCTCAGACTCTCCTAAGGGGATCTGTAATCATTATACTTACATAATCACACAAAGGAAAAGGAAAGTTTCATGGTTAGCCATGCTGAAAGCAAAATGTATGAGCTCTAATCCTAGCTTGCTTATCCTTAGAAGCTCTGTGTTCTTGAGTAAGTTCAGTGCCTCAGTATCCTCATTCTGAAAGTAATTTGTATGCCTACATCAGAAAGTTAGTATAAGCATTACATTAATATAATTTAGAGGGTAGAAGATCACTTGGCCAAGAATCAGTGTTAAATAAGAATATTACCAAATCCTGTGTGTACATTTGCTTATACAAAAATCATATAACATTCCTATTCTTCCACCAGGCACCTTTCCTTTCTATTCTGTTACTGAAAAGATAGTATTAGCTAAGTTTCTCCATGATTCTGATATTCCACAACTCATGAAGTCCAAAATAAAACTATGTTATCCTGAGTGTTGTACTAAGAACTATATAAAAATATCTTGCAAGGTACTTGAAGCAATCTGAGGACACACAAATTACATTAAAGTTAAAGAAAACCTCTTCATATGTAGCAAATGTGCAGAATAATAGGCCATAGCCTGCTGGTGTGACTCAGTTTAAGCATTCGTATGTGTCATGTTCTTGTGCAACTTAAGATGCCTGATCAATAGGTTTATAGATCTCCGGGGGGAAATTATATTCATCAAGCAACTTTTTGAAAAGGCGACTAGGAGTAGTAAACTTAAAATAACATGGTTCCCAAGCTACATTAATTAGGTGCTATGAGCAATACATTTCTCCTCTTTTTGATTTACTTTTCCTGTAGTGGCAATTTTTTTGACAAAGTAACAAGAGCGCTCTCATTTTTGGTATTCACGAACATTTTCTAGGAAAAGAAAAGAACTGAATTAAGCCTTCAGAGACAAAGAAATGAATCCTTAAAGGGAATGTGAGAATTTCTGAACTCAGAGTGAACTTGTCAGTTATTTATAAGGATGTTTAAGACTTATTCAAATATCACAATTGAAATATGTTTCCATTTGATTATTCAAGATAGGCATTTTATCTTCTTTAAGCTGCATCACAACTTCACTTTACAAGCAAAATAGAAAAAAGCATGGTTTTAAGGACACTTAGTATATTTTCTTTATTTGTAATATAATACAAATACCTTGTCTGAAAAATTTTGTCATTGAATGGAACAATTATTTTGGTGTTGTCTCAAAACAGTGAGAAAGATGACAGAGAATCATGGTCAAGTTGAGTTTTTCATCATCAGATGTTGGGTTGGGGTGTGGCTCATATCTCTGATAGGCCTAGATAAGTTATTCAGCATCTGTCTCTAATTCAGTTTCCTCCCCTGTATAATGAGAATTACAAATACCTCCTCATGGTGTTATTGCAACGATGCATAAAAGAAGCATGGGAAATTATGCATAAATGATTCTTGGGAAACTAGTGGCTCAGGCTTAGTACATGACAATCTTTATTCTGACCAGAAATCTAACCAGTTTCCAGCACCCTAGTCCATGGCAAATATTCCATAATAATCTGGTTTAGCCTAAACAAATCTAATCAGATTTTTTGTGATCATTTTTGACATCTACTTGCTTTTGAAAGTAGATGTCTTTGATGAAGCTCCGCCCAATACTATGTAATTTTAACTTATAAATCGATGACATTCTGATTAAACTATCAGCAAACTACATTGCCAATTGGTTATGGTGAACATAAATTCTAAGTAAGACACAGTGTAATTTTGTAGGCTGTAGAGATGTGATATAGCACTGATCAATTAGATGCCTTCTCTGCCAAACCCCCTCTCAGATATAATGGGTAATGAAAAACAATGAAAAATTGCTGTCTTCCTCCAATTTGTTTCTAACAAAGAAGAAAAAAAGTAAATATAGGAAATAAATACATTATGATACAAATGCCCAAAATCACATTAAGAATATTTCATAAGAAAATAGGGAAAGAAAAAATTCACAATGGAGACTTCCTTATTAGAATTGAATTGAGTCATGAATTGGGTTGTCTGAGAATACTTCCAGGTCAAAACCTCATTCACTGTGTCTCCAGGAATGAGTAGACAAAAGGACAAGACATGACCATTATATCATGAAGATTAATGGATACAGAAAAGGAAGACAGTTGTCTTAACAAGATTAGACATTTTCTCTGAGGGAGGTTGACCATTCACCAAAACCAAAACACCAAGGAGCCATTTTGTGTGGAATAAGATGAAAATCTTTGGAGATAACTGGATTTATTTATTTACTTTGTCCCTTCCCTGTACTCTTGTAATTAAAGCTTTACCGTGCCTCCATTTCAATATATAGGGTAGTCTTGTAACAAGAATTTCATAAGATTGTTCAAATAAACCATTTAGCACAGTACACAGTTATCAGAACTCAGTCAGCTGCACAGTGTCTCTAACACAATGCCATAGACTTAAGGGCTTAACCAATAGAAATTCATTTCTCTCTATTCCGGAGACCAAAAGTCAGATATCAGGGTGCTGCTTATGTGTCTTTGTCCTGAGGGCTGTCTTCTATTTGGCAGACCACTGCCATCCCACTGGGAATTCTCAGGGCAGAGAGAGTTCTTAGTTCTTCTCATGGTATTGATTCCCTCATGGATGCCCCACCTTCAGGACTTCACCTATACCCAGTTACTTTCTGAATACTCTCTAGTCTTAGTTCCTTCACATTGCAGATCAGGGCTTTCCTAAAAGAATACAGACAAGAATGTGCATACTAGGCCCACAACACTGTTATTGTATATCGAGTAGCAATTGTTTCTACATTCTAACAGTTGTGGTGAGGGAGATAGAGCAACTATCAAGGTCCTGGGCATGCTCTATATCATGCTAGGAAACTGACACAAGTTCTGCTTATGTCTGTAACTCCATTTCCCCCAGTATAAAATCCTCACTAAATTGAAATTACACGTACTGGAGCCAAGTTAGGGAGAGTTCTATTGCAGCACATGGTTGCAAACTACACCAGTGGACCACCGGTGGAACTGTTTTTTGTTGTTTTTCTGCTTTTTGTCATTACACCTAGATCTATGACCTGGACATCAGTGATTCCATAATGATGCGTGGTGATTTCAATAACCACTGGTAAGCTGTCTTAGGGTTTTGAAACGAGCAAGACAAGAACAGGTGAAATGGCATTCGGACACCTCTTTGTGATAAGGAGAATAAAACAAGTGAAAATGAATTGTTGTTCCCATGACTATGAAATGTAGCCTATGAGGGTTTTCCATTAACACTGCCAATCAATGATTGGATTTATTAATTAATTAGTCCAGCCACGAAACAAACATGAACTGTAACAAGTAGGACAGTTGCAGTACCACAAAGAAATCACCCAAGGAATGTGTTAATTCAACTATACATATACTTGTAAAGAAAAATACCAGGGAACTTTGACCCACTGTACATAATCTTCTACTGTGTTCATCAAGTCCCAAGTATAAAAACCCTCTGTTTCTGTTACGGTCAATGATGTTTAGCAGTTAACAAAATGCAACATGTTCTTCACTGTATGTATCATTAGCTCTGCGTCCTGATTTTCCTTCTTATTTGACTGACTACTGCTATCCTTCTAGCTTTATCTGGGTTAACCCAAAGGAATAACAACCACAAACACTCCACTGCTTTCAGGTTGGCTACCTTCAGTTTGTGCTCCTGGAGAAGCTATGCAACTGTGTGCCTGGACTTCATAACAAGCAAGAGTTGAGGATGGCCATCTAGCCTTTGGACCTAAGATCCACCTCCTAGCTACAGATCCTACCTCCTCCAGTTACTTGATGGAGCCAATCATTCAACTCCTTTGTGCAATAATTTCCTCATCTAGAAAGAGAAAATAAAAGACGAGGATGCAGCTGGGCAATGATGGCCTAAGCCTGTAATCCTAGCTACTCAAGAGGCTGAGATCTAAGGGATAAATACTCAAAGCCAACCTGGCCAGAGAAGTCTGTGATTCTCTTTGCTCCTATTAACAAGTAAAATGTCTGAAGTGTAGCTGTGGTAAAATTCAAATGGTAAAATTCTTTGCATCTTGAGCAAAAAAAAAAAGAAGCCCCTGAGTTCAAGCTCCAAGTTAGACACAACCAAATAATTAACAAAATAAAATAATAAAAATGAAAATGAAAGGTACTATGTTATCTCTCATCTCTTTTGCTGTCCCTTGGTTATCTCATATTGTTACAGTATCTCATTTGTTACCTGATATATCGGATCTATTTGTACTTGGTTATTTGATATTGGATAGGGAAGGGGGGGAAAACAAGATGAGGGGTGGGAGTGGGGGGAGGAAATGGGGACCAAGACATGTGAAAGGGTATCAATGTATGGGAATTAATGCACCATCTATCTGGCAAATATCATGTAACCCTTCTATTAATTACAATAAAAATATATGAAAAAAAAGAAAAGCTATGATGCAGAATGTTTGATGCAAATAGTTGTTGTTACAGTCCTCTGAGATTATGGCATATTCTTTTATTAGACTTTTATTAATTGAATAGTAATCTAATGATTTATATGGGTACTCCAGTGCCTGATAGAATCTATAAACTCATGCATACTCCTACACATGTGCACATGCGCGCGCACACACACACACACACACACACACACACACACACACACACACACAGAAACTAAATTGGATATAAATGATGCTGATCTCAATAGCGGAATCCTTGTTAAAGATATTCAACTTGTTATTTGAAATTCTAGTAAAATCTACATATTCCTGCCCAGAGTAGTCATTTAAAAAAAAAGACAGAAAAATATGTTCAGTGTTAAAAAAAATAGCCAACTATATTGAAATACAATCACCAAAAATGTGTAAAAATCAATTTGTGGCATGGTATTATTCTGTTTCCTATTCAAAACCAAAATCTAACAGCAGTTCCAACTACAGTGATTTTCAAGGTAGGGATAGGCTGAAATAATGCTGAAAGTTCTGCCACAACTTTCACAAGAAAATAGCTGATGGCTTTGGTTAAATGCCCTGTTAATACTGTGGTGATGTGTCTTTTTGATTAGCCATGGAAGGAAATGCTGAATTCTGGGTAGGGACTGAGAACACACGTTTATATCATTTCCATCTCTCACCCATAGACTGCCCTAATCCAGGTGAACTGACAAAAATATCCTGAATGGTGACCAGACCAAGCTGTTGATGATGTTTTCCTGAAGAGTTTCCCAGGTAAATTCAGATGATTATTCCGTGGTTGGATAATGGCCGCCTACCGTGCTTCCATTTTGCTGAACACTTTATGTTTCAAAAACAAGATGCCTTCTTCTAATGCGTTCCTAATGCTTTCCCTCAAACACAGTCCAATTTAGAAACCTCCTACTTAATGGCTTAATTACTGGATGCAGACAAAGTAAATATGATACTTTGGCTTTAGTGAGAGAGGAACTATGTCCCGTTTACAATGCTGGCGCTGTGTGGAAGTGTGAGGCAATTTACAGCAGAGAAAGCTTTTTCTCCCTTGGGCTTCAGCCAGTAATCTTGACACTACTCCCCTTTATCTGAGAGAACCCAGGGCTGTTGCCTGCAAACATCTGACTGCTTCTAATTCTCATTTAGCCTTCTTAATAAAACACGATAATCAGATAGCATTTCACATTCCTAGTCCTCGCCTTTCTCATGTCATTTATTTACACTATTTTATTAGTATATATTTTAACAATTGTACCTAGTAAGGGTTTTCAAGTGATAATTTCTATGCATGAATCTAATTTACTTGGATTAGAGTCACCCTTTCCACTATTCTTTCTTGCCCTTCCTCTAACTCTCCCTTTTCTAACTTCTTTCCCCCGAATAGCCTTCCTTTTATTCCTTCGTGTTTTTGGATCCCCATCCCTGAGTCTACACATGAGAGAAAGCATTGTGATGTTTGTTTGTCTGGGTCATCTTAATTTTCTGCACATATTAACCTTATTTCATACATTTTTTCTGTAAATAATATAATTTCATTCTTTTTCATGTGATGTTTATATGTCAAGTTTTCTTTATCCATCTGTTGCTGGGCACATGGGCTTATCCCATCACTTGGCTATTTTGTAGCTCTGTAGTCTCTGTTGTCTCTTCAGGTGTTTCTGTAGATTACTGAATTTGATTCTCTGCACCATATATACAAAAATAATATTTCTAGACCCATTTTTAATTTTTTAAGGAACCTCCATGTTGATGTCTATGGAAGTTACATTAACTTAAATATTAACCAGTAGTGCATCAGGATTCCTAAATCACACCAACAGTGTTCATTGTTATTTTCTTGAAGATAGTCATTCTGACTGGAAAGAAATAGGACCTCACTCTGCATAATTTTTTTTACCTAATGGCTAATGATGTTGAACATTTTTGGAGGTGGGGCTATGGGTATTTGAACTCAGATCTTCATATTTGTTGGGAAACGGTTTCACCACTTAGCCATATCTCTAGCCCTTTCTGCTCTTATTACTTTTGTTGGAGGTAGCCTGGATTTTGATCCTCCTATTTTAGTGCATCTTGCTACAACTGGGACAGTAACACATAATCATAACTAGGTTTATGTGTTGACATGGGATCTTAACTTTTCCCCCCATACTAGAGATGTAATACTCAAACACCTAAGAGATGTTGAACTTTGTCATTTAGTTATAGGCCATTTATTGTTTTATTTGAAATATGTATATAATGTATATATGGTGTGTATATAATATATATCCCATGCAATATATTATTTCTTTCATTTGCTCATATATTCATTGGATTATTTGTTCTTTTTTTTTTTTTTTTGGCCAGTCCTGGGAGTTGAACTCAGGGGCCTGAGCACTGTCTTTGGGCTTCTTCCTCAAGGCTAGCACTCTGCCCACTTGAGCCACAGCATCACTTCTGGCTTTTTTTCTATGTATGTGGTACCAAGGAATCAAACCCAGGTCTAGGAAAGCACTCTACTACTAGGCCAAACTCCTGGCCCTGAGTGTTTCATTTTTTTAAGATCTTTATATATGCTGGGTAATGATCCCTGCATAATCATTTTGTGTGTATAAGCAACAGGCCAGGTAGATGAGAAATGGCACTCAGAGATTATACCTATAACTACACCTTTGATAGGGAATTGGAAATTGTCTGAATAATTCTTTTTTTATTAAGATTGACAAAATGATCAACAGAACCAACTAGAAGTCCTGGAAATAAACCAATTGCTTTTTTTGTTTTTGTTTTTGTTTTTTCGTTTTTTTTTTTTGTTTTGTTACAAAGTTGTACAACATATGCTTTGAAAAACATTGAGAGGAAGGCTAACTTCTGTTTTGTAAAATTTAAATTTTATTATTGTCTTTACATAGCTGTACAGAGGAGTGGTCAGTTAGCAAAGCAGCTTATGAATGCAATATATTGTGATCAGTGCCAACCCCTTCAGCATTCTCCCCATCCCCCTCCTACCTATCCCTCCTTCACTCTTCATAACTTTGTAGGATATCCATTGGATTCTTGACTACATTCTCCCCCTTCTCCTCATCATTTCCTTCCTAAACCCCCATCCCTTTTGAGCACCTACTTCATGGTGTTTTATTTTGCTGAACTTTGATTTTACCTTTCTAAGGAATTACATCATTTCAGTTTTCCCTTGAATCTAATATATTTGTATGTACTTGCATATGATCCAATATATTTACTTATAAGTCCATAAATCTGGCTTCTACAAATGAGGGAAAATACTCATCTCTTGTCTTTTTTTCTTTTCTTTTTGATCAGGATAATGTACAGAGGGGTTACAGTTACATTTGTCAGGTAGTAGGTACATTACTTCTTACACACTGATACCCCTTCTCATGTATTTGTCCCTGTTTCCCTCCCCCCACCCCCTCCCAATCATCTTGTTTTCCCACCTTCCCTTTCCTATTTCAAATAAGCAAATAAATGCATATACAATATACCAGGCAACAAAGCTTCTTTAACAAATGGTGGTGGGAGAATGAACTATCCACTTACAGCAGACTGAAGCTGGACCTCTATCTTAACCTTGTACTAATATCAGTTTAAAGTGGACCAAAGACCTAATATCAGATCTAAAACGTTCAAACTTCTATGGGAAAGAATAAACACTAGAACTTCTTGGTTTAGGGAACAGCTTCCTAAGTGGAACTTCTCCAGCTCAGCAAATAGGAACAAGGATCAAGAAAGCTAATAACCTTCTGCACAGCAAACAACGTAGTCACTAGGCTGAGAGGAGCCTACAAAATAGGAGAGAAAAACCTTTGCCAGCTACACATTTGAAAAGGGATTAACAGTTAGAATATATGGGGAATTAAAAAACAATCAAACCACTGAGCAAGTGATAACCCATTTAATAAATGGACAAAGGAGCTAAAAAAAAAAAGTCCTTTTGGAAAGAGGGAGTATGAATGGTTAATAAATATGTGAAGAAATGCTGAATCTACCTGGCCATAAAGGAAGTGCAAATCGAAACAGCATTGACATTCTATCTCATACCAGTCAAATGGCCATCATCAACAACACAACAGCCTCCGTTGCTGCCCTGGAGGTGGGAGAGAAAAGAAGCATTATATACTGTTGGTGGGATTTTCATCTTATGCAGCCACTCACTCTCCTCAAAAACCTCAACATAGAACTAGCTCACATTTCCTTTATCACCAGAGATGTAGACCATTTCTTCTGTGTCTTTTAGTCATTTGGATTTCTTCTGAGAAGACTCTGTTTAGCCCATTTATTAGTCAGGTTGTTGGTTTTCTCAAGGTTTAATTCTTTAAGTCCTCTGTAAATTATGGGTATTAGGTAGGGAGAATGTACTCAAGAATTTAATACTACAAAATTCAATACCACAGACTAATTTAATATTACAAAATTAAGGAAAGTAAGCCATGGGATGTGTTGAGAGGATGGGTAAGATGGATGAAAGGGTGACATTGATCGTGATACATCATATTCATAAATCTCTTTCTTAAATGACAATGTCTTTGTACAACTACTTAAAGATAATAAAATAAATAAAAAAGAACTATTTTACAATCCAGCAGTGGCACACTTGGGCATTTGTCTGTACGACTATAAATCATGATACAATATACTCATCACACTCGTGTTTATTGCCACATTATTCACAGTACCAAGTTTTGACAACCACTCATAAGCCTGAAGAAAGAATTGAAAAATGGCAGATAGATATACAGATAGACAACACATCACATTTAATGTGTGTGTGTAATATGTGTGTAATATGTGTGTAATATGTGTGTAATATGTGTGTAATATGTGTGTGTAATATATATTTTACATGCATGTGTGTGTAATATACATTATTAAGTCATGAAAACAAAATTACATCATTTGTAGGGAAACAGATAAATCTGGAAACATTATGCAGTCACCCAAGCTCAGGACAAAGGTTGCATATTCTCTCCCACATATGAATGGGAGGCCTAAAATATAAGCATATAATATATATACAATATAATGTGAGCATATACATGAAATAGGTACATATGTGTATTTGCATATGTATGTGTATAGATAGATCAATCGATTAGATAGATAGATAGACAGACAGACAAAAGCACTGGTTGAGGAAGGGGCAGTAGGGAGGTGGGACAAGTATGGAGATATTGCTCAGATAGCAAGATTGCCCACCCAGCATGCATGCCAAACAAGCACAATGTCCTTTAGTTCAAATCTCAGTACTGATAATAATAATCATTAATAATAATAATAATAATAATAATAATGGAGGGCAGTGTTCTTCTCCATGCTACCAAGAAAATTAGACTGATGACTTGTATAAGAAACACTTCATATGCCACAAAGCCTCATCCATGCATGCACATCCCACGTTTTTCCCCCTGTTTCACTTTGCTGGAAACAAAGCTACTGCAGGTCATGCTAAAACATCAGGTAACATTTAGAGGGTAAGACAAATTGAGTGTAGTGAACATGAAATAAGCATATATCTAAAAAAATCAAACGTTTTGAATGATTGAGAACAGTGACCCCAGTAAAGATGTTTTATGTAAAGAATATTAGAACTGTCAAATTTGAAAGTAATTTTTTACATGCTATCCTAGTTAAAAGTTGTAACGACCCCAAAATTGCCCAACTCCACCAAACCAGCATAGATACGCTCAGACATTTACTAAATCAGAGCCAGAAGTGTGAAGTTTTACAAGTCAGGCTTCCAGTTGGAGAGTTGCTATAAAATGCTTGGGAAATCTGCTTTAACTCAGCTGCTGTTTTTCAAAAGCTGGAATATCACACTGAACTGGGCCATTGTTTTAGAGGATTAGAAAAGTCCATCTCTCAATCCCGACAGGCTGTAAGACTTAAGGAGCAGGTCAAAGGAAACTGTTGTGTGTTATTATTTTATACTTCCCAACTATGTAGCCCATAAAATCCTAGAATAAAAAAAAGTTATTGGCTGGAGTTATGGCTCAAGTGGTAAAACATTTTCTAGCAAGTGTAAGATCTTGAGCTCAAAACCCAGCACCACCAAGAAAAATAATGTTCCAAGTTCCTAAAATAATGAAAGGTAGAAATCTATATTTAATTACATTATAAGCCATCTCTGCTTAGATATTATTGCAGCTCACCATCATGAAAACATTAATTTTTCATTCTGTAGAATGTTTTGCACTATTAATACCATTAATAGAACAGTTTAATAATTAGTTTTATAGTGTCATTTATCCTATATACTTTTGTCCATTTTTTCTCTAAAGGGTAAGGCATTTCTAACTAAGTAGAAACAAGTTGGATGAAATGTGCACCAAAATTAAGAAGCTGGTAAACAGAAGCTCAAGAACAAAATGCCATTTCTATTGCTTGATGATTTCAGAAGCCCTCTTTTCTTTGTGTAATATTATTAAGGCTTTGAAATGAAAATATGTAATGATAATTTCATATCAATTGAATCCTATAATTATAATTTTCATGGTATGTTTTGTATTATCACTATATAAGGCCAAAATATAATAATATTAATTTTATTCTTATTTTGTCCTTTCCTTTCTCTCCCCTCCTTCTCTCCTTTCCTTGCTTCCTTTTCAGTTCGTTCTTCCTTCCTTCCTTTCCCTTTCATTCATTTCCCCATCCCTTCCTTCTCTTCCCTTTTTTCCCTTTCCTTTCCACCTCTCCTCTGCCATCCCTTCCCTTCATTTCTTCTCTCTCTCTCTCTCTCTCTCTCTCTCTCTCTCTCTCTCTCTCTCTCTCTCTCTCTCTCTCTCTCTCTGTGTGTCTCTCTCTCTGTCTCTCTCTGTGTGTGTCTCTCTCTCTGTCTCTCTCTCTTCTTTCTCTCTCTTTCTTTTCCTCCCTACTGTGTGTGTGTGTTTGTGTGTGTGTAGCTAATAATCAAACATACAGTGTTTCATTAAGAAAATGAGGGAATGAGAGAGTGAGAAGTGACTGATAATTCCTTTTAAAGGAAAGGCTTCCAGAGTACATTTTTAAAAAATACACACACACACACACTAACTTTTCCTTCAAAAGTGGTCAATCTTATTTGTCACAACTCATCTTGAGGACTACCCATGTGACCAAAAGGTGAATACTGGGCTTTGTTGAGCCACATAGACCTTACTTTTTCACCGTTTGCTGTCTACATTATGTAGATTTTATGTCAGAAACTCATACATTTCAATATTGATGGGCAAATGCTGATGGATTGCAAAACCTGAAACTAACCCAAAACATCCAAATCTGAAAAGCCTGTAACACTGAGCAAGAAAGCAAGCTATTTTTGGAATATCCATAGACGACCGTTTTCACAAAATAGCACAAGAGAGAACTGCCCTTCTGATACTGTAACTTGTGAATATTCTGAAAGTTTCAGCATCTGGAATTAGGACCTGACTTAGAATAGTTAATACTCCTTGGGAGGAGAAACAGAGCAAATTTCTTCAGATGTATTTGGTACTGAACAATCTACTTAAAAGTGCTTTTTGTTTGATTTGTTTTGCTATATTTTTTCTATATTCTCGATGCCCATGTTGGAAAATGAAGTTCACTCACTATTTCTAAATGAAACTTTGTGTCTATAGAGTCTTGTTTCCTTTGTGAAAAGTACCTTAACTTCAATATTGTATGTCTAAGAGAATTTCCTACTAGTTTTGCTCCTCTGCCCATTGTTCTTTCTTTTTCTTTCTTCCTTTCCTTTCCTTCCCTCCTTCTTCCCTCCTTCCTTCCCTCCTTCCCTTCTTTCTTTCCTTCTTTCTTTCTTTCTTTCTTTCTTTCTTTCTTTCTTTCTTTCTTTCTTTCTCCTATGACTGAGGGGAAGAAAGCTAAGCTTGGGCTGGTTTTGTGTATACATCGAATGTGTGTAAATTCTCAATAGTCTCTCATCATCAGTGGTGAGTTGACTATTCTCTGCTAACAAATGACTGCTTTTGCAAAATGGTTTCTCTTTCTCTCTCTGTCTCTCTGTCTCTGTCTTTGTCTCTCTCTGTCTCTCTCTCTCTTTCTCTCTCTCTCTCTTTTTCTCTTCACCTCTCCTCTATAGTCTGTGTTGGTGGTGACAGGTGTGTGTGTGTGTGTATGTGTGTGTGCACGCGCGCGTGCGCTCACACATGTGCACCCTCGTACATCGTTTAGGTGTTTAAGATGCAAATATAGAACCAGAGCAAAGACATTTGAAATCCTAATGCTAGAGAAGAAGAACAAATTTGAGGATTTGAATAATTTCATTTAGTCAATAATGGGCTAAATCATTCTGCAACGCCATTTTTCCTTGATTTGACTTTGAATTAGAAATGCAGTCCATCGCTGTGAAGCACTTAGGCAAATTCCAATGATAGCGGTGTGGCTGATCACATTAGAGCCCCGGGTTACCAGATTACCTGTGTGTGCTGCTGTGATGAAAAGATCTGTGTGCTTTCCCGCTGAGATGAAATGATGCAAGTCATTGTATCATGTCATCCGCAAATGTCGTTTTAATGGGACTACAAATCATTGTGACATCAACAACTTCCAACAAATCTTTTGGATATTTAAAAATGCTGATTTTTCCCTCCCCTGGAGGCCAATGAAAGATGTAAAACAAAACAAAGAGAAGCTTCTGAGCCTTAATGTAGCAACAGATAGAATTTTCTATTTATTTTAAGCTGAAAACTAACCTGCATATAGCCAAAGGATAAGAAGATGTTTCTGCCTTTTAGGAGACTATGGGTAATTGTTTCCCAAACAACTTCAAATCAACTCTCCACTTGTGTGCTAACGTTATCAAGAACATTGGTATAGATATTTTAATAGCAAAAGAATCAGGAAAAGTAATGCACATGCATTATTCATTCCTCGTCTATGGGAAATCAGTGAGAAATAGATCCAGAAAGAGAGAAGAGATACTAGCAGGGGTTGTCAGGTAATCTAGAATTCTCTGATTCTTTTCTGATCAAATCTGGCATCTTCTTATAATAGATTGACTCCAAGAGACATGGATGTTACCAAATAATTTCTTCATCATAAATTTTACTGTCCTCTAGAAAAAAGTCTAATTATCCAAGCCCTAAAATCTTTGAACAGAAGTTGATCCAACCCACCAAAAACTAGATGAGTACTTATGATAGTTTCAGATCATTATGCTACACATGAAATATAAAGGCATGTAAAATAAAGCATTTAAAATATTATCATGGCATCGCAGATGTGATTTTATTACTTGCATTTATTTCAAGTTCTTAAAAACTTAGAAATGAGGGGATTTTTAAAATCAACCTGATGTCTTTTGAGTGTCTTTTTATAAATTAAATGTATTCTTGGGAATATTTATTATCTAAGGAAAGCATAGGAAAAGTGGATATAAAGCTATCATTAGAACGACAGGGAATTGGAAAGGCCAGCAAAGGAGACTTGAAATGCATTCTGCTCTTCAAGTTGAACAGCTCTGGCTGCTAGTTCAGTTGGCGGGAGGCAGCAGTCCAGTAAGAGTATCCCAAGTCTTGCTTACTTGGAGAACAACTGAACATGAACATGTCTACGATGTGTTCTGCCTACAGATGAGAGCCTAGGGTCACACTTTCAGCTATTTTGAATGCAGAATTATTGCAGAGTTCATAAGATGATGCCATGTAAAATGGCAAAAGATGACTGAAAGCACAGCTTGAACAGGTTTAGGAAGAAATGAAAAAGAGTGTTTTGTTTTGTTTTTTTTCCTACCACAGTGGGTTCTCCAGACTCCCCTACTTTGCAATCTAGCAATTGGTGTTTGTACTCACAATAATATTCCTTTCAAAATATATAAAAACTGGATATGCTATTTAAGATATTTCTCCTTGAGCAATTATAGAAAGGTTCCTCTTTATTTACTGCATATTTTTGAATACAGAAGTCTTTCCAGACACAATCCAGATGGGCTACTTCTTGTCCTTGCTTAATATTGTAAAAAAAGTAAGGTCTGGGTTTTTTGTTTTTGTTTTCTGCCAGTCCTGGGGCTTGAACTTAGGGCCTGTGCACTGTCCTTGGGCTTGGGCTTTTTCCTCAAGGCTAGCACTCTGCCATTTGAGCCACCATTTCTGTCTTTTTCTATGTATGTGGTACTGAGGAATCGAACCTGAATCTTCATGCATGCTAGGCAAGCACTCTACCACTAGGCCAAACTCCCAGCCCCTTAAGCTCTTACATTTGTAAGGACTCATGAGACCAAATTACGTTAAAAGGAATCATTTCGATACTGAGCATGTAGTATTATTTACCTAAATTTCAAAACAATGGCTAAGCTAGGTTTTCGCACTGGGAATGGTAAATCTAATGTGTGGCACAACATGGTGGAGGATGATTGGGTTTGGGAGAGATGAGGGAAAGTAATGCATTGTACTCATAAGCTGACACGTTGAATTGAACCCCCACTGTACAACTGCATAAAGACAATAAAAATTATAATTAAAAAATAAAATACTAAGCAATAAATAATCTATGTTGAAAATCACCAAATAAAAATATAAGCAATAATATAGTTTGAGGACTCTCTTTCTCTTCAGTCTCCAAATTTACTTCAAGTTCCCAGTGAATAATTTTCTGACCTGAATATATCCTAGGGCTGGTTTGTAATTTATTTCTAAATACCTTATTCTTGAAATATCCCAGATATAGCTTATAACATAAGAAATGAACATTTATTCCAACTACCAATACTGCAAACTTTTTGCAAGGGAGGTAACTCCTTACTTGTAAAACAAAAGTCCTGTGTCTCATTTTAGCTAAGTCAGTACAAGAATGAGTTCTGTACTAGGTGTGCTTGAGTTGGCTCCACTTCCTTCTGGGCTGCAGGAGCATGCTCAAAGCAGCAGCAATGATATTGGTGACTATTCACGCATTACATGGAATGAAGCTCCTGGCAACCCTTGGACAATGCTGATTCTCAATAATAATCTGTTAAAGAACCGGCTTCCTCAGGATTCCTAGGGATTTTCTTTGGAGTCTTAATGTCAAGAGTAGAGCAAGAACAATGTCCAGGTGAGTCATGTTTTTGGTTCATGAGATAAAACTATCATAGAAGACAGCAGAAGATAATTCAAATTTTAGGATTTGAAGGAATAGGGAAAAAATGTAATGGTGTGAACTTATATAAACTCGCCAGCTTTTTACGTTAAACATCAAAGTCTTTGATACTAAGACCTATGACTCTCTAATATTATTATTTCTAAAAAATGTTTCCAAAGCAAAGCCTGAAATTCATCAGATAATTTCCTTAATTATTTTGGATTAAAACCATAGAAACTTTACTATAAAATGAAAGGAATCACATCTAACCTTCTGCTGCATTTATAAATTATTGGTTAATTGTTGGATGGTTGGTTGGTTAATAGGTAGGATATCACTTCATGGTCCAGACTGATCTTTTTGGATCACTCTCGTGGGTGCTGGAACTACAGGCATGCATCATCACACTCGTTTCACATTTGCAAATTTTGGAAGTGACTGGGCGCAGGCTTTGTAATTACATCCCTAGATCATTTACTCTTTAATTGTATCTCTGTTATACTGTCAAAAAATTATTACAAAGATGATGAACTGAGGGGTTACAGTTGCATGAGTCAGGTAATGAGTATATTTCCTTTTGAACAGTGTCATCTCCTCCCTCATTCTCTCCCAGTTTCATATTGTCTTTTGAGTACTTGTACCACCAGGTCAGTAGATGAGGCACTGGAAAATGTTGGTGAGCAAAATCAAGCACCATCCTATCCCCCAAATCATGGGCTAGTGAGTGATCTCATGGCCCTTATGTAAGTTATGAACCTGAGCAAGTTTCTTCTTCATTAACATGAGAATAACTAATCACAACCTGGAACACAGAAATAATGATTGACACCATTTGTCATTCAACTCATGAGAATTATTACTTACGATCATCAAAAATTATTCATTGTCAAGTTATCTGAACAAGGTTTTTTTTTCTTCTGGAAGAAAATGAGATGGACAAATATGGTGATAGTCATTAAAATATTTTTGCATTGTAAACCTTGGGAGCAGAAAAGTAAGTTTACAAACCACAAGTTACCAGTACAGATAGGTACTTCTCAGTGGCACCAACATCGAATCAGGTGACAACAACTTTATTAAATGTATCCTTTAAGAATGACTGGATAGAAATGTTCAGAACCATCTCTTTTCTTAACTGTCAGGGTAACATATAGAGGGGTTACAGTTACATTTGTCAGGTGATAGATGCATTACTTCTCACACATTGATATCTCTTCTCATGTTTTTGTCCCCATTTCCCTCCACCACCCCCTCCCAATCATCTTATTTCCCCCTTTCCCTTTCCTATTTCAAATAAATTAACCTATCTATATATATAATATACCAGGTAACAAAGTCAGATACAGTAACAATAATAGATTAACCAATGGCAACAAAATAGAAGAGAAATAACATGAAAAACAACAATCACACAAGATAAAGCTCTTGTTTCCATATCCCATATATCCTTTCACTTAGTCTCATCCTATATGACCTTATGTACCTAGGTTTTGAGCTATTGTAATCAGAATCATCTCTTAGAATCTAAATTCATCAATTGTCAGGTGGAAGTAACCCAAAAAATCTTCATAAAACCCTAAAGTGGTATTAGAATTTGACTCTGGAATTACATTCTTGTTAAGCATTGTACAGCTCCAGAAGAACCTAATAAAACATCTGACAAAAGCAATCGATTCTGGCTGACAGCCTCACCCAGGGGCAAGTGTTCCCACTAAGAAGTTAAGATGTCACAAAGTTCTCCATACTTCTTTTCCCTGAATACTAAGTTGCAAAAATAGACTAGGGGCATTCCAAATTTAAATTTTAAGTCGATTCATATGGTACAACACATTTGTTTTTAGGTGATGTTTTGACTCATTTCTCCTGGAACCACCATCAAGTAATAAATAGTCTTTTTTATTATTGTAATGTATAGAGGGGTCACAGTTACATTCACCGCACAGAGGGTACATCACACATTGACACCCCCCTCATGTTTTTGTCCCCACTTCCCTCATCCCCTCCCAATCATCTCATTTTCCTCCCTGCCCTTTCCTAAAGAAAGTGCTGGGAGAGGTGATTCACACATGTAATCCTAGCTACTCAGGAGGCTGGGCTCTGAGGATCATAGTTCAAAGCCAGCCCAGGCACTAAGGTCCATGAGATTCTTATCTTCAATTAACCACCAGAAAACCAGAAGTAGCACTGTGGCTCAAGTGGTAGGGTGATAGCCTTGAGCTGAAGAGCTCAGGGACAGCACCCAGGCCCAGAGTTCAAGCCCCACAATTTGTGCTCCATATTAGAATCTTCGACGCTAGCTGTGCTTTTCCCTACATACAAAGCACAACTTTTCAGACTTGAATTCCCTCTGAGATGAGACTCTGTATCATCCCTTGGTTTTCATCTTAAGTGATTCTATCATCCATGTCTTCAGGCTTAGAACCACCACCACCCGCAAGTGTCTGCTTCTTCCTTTTTCTAATGTTTAATGGTCTTTATTGGACCATTTGCTTGTTGTAGGTGAGTAATTATAAAAGAGAGAGAGAAAGAGGCCCACACAGTAAGGCAAAAAATGGGAAAGGAATTAAAGTTGGGCAACAGAAACATTTCAATTATTTGAGGAAATGCAAGTTCTACCTTTATGACGTGTGTCCACTGCTGCTTACAGTCCCTGAGTCTTTGAGCCACTCAGAGAAACAAACTCACTGTTCCTATCTCAGGAGGAAAGGTAGGTGTAGAGCAACACAGAATGTGTAAGCAGATGCTACAGTGGGGATTTGGGAAGCCCTCCAAAAGGCCTGTATGCTTAAGGTTTGGCCCCTAGGCTGTGCTACTGGCAGGGGGTGAAAGCTGGAAGAGGTGGGAAGAGGCCTAGTGTGGCAACTATTTACCAAAGGAATTCTACAAGTAAAAAGATGTAACTTCAATATAATGTGGTTCGCAGGAGAGAAAAGCAAGACCTTCCTTATTTATAATAAAGTATGCCACTGTAGTCACAGAGTGTAATTAATCCCATCTATCCCTTTGAAATGAAGACATAAATTTATGTTTATTGATACGGAAAGATATTTATTGGTAAGTGAAAATGATATGTGAAGAAGGTAATAATAATAATAATAATAATAATATTCATAAAGTGCTTACTCTGTGAAAACCAGAAATTCTTTCTCTTTATAAGTTTGGCTACAAAGTCCACATTCTCAATCTCCCCAATATAATACCTGTACAGAAACATGTGGGCTTTTGCTCATAAATTAACCTCTGTATTTAGACCTCCAGGAAACAAAGCATAGAATTTCATCCTTCAAAATTTCACAGGTTATCTTTAAGTGACTAGATTTTTAACTTGGGATTGTTATGCATTTCTGTGATGAACAATACATTGTTCATCTCCATTTTTAGGAAGAGAAAGAATCATAAATGCATTTGGATCAGCATAACCCTTGCTCACAATATGGAACAGTGACAGTCACTTACCAAAGAGGCCCCAAGGCCACAAATGTCAGACAACATGGGCCATCTACCAGTGGATACCTCCAGCTTGTAACTCCTTGCCTCTCAGCTTCCTTGAAAATGAGGTGCTTTCAGGACTGAATTCTTATTTCTGGCTACTGAATTCCCTGCTTTCCTTTAAAATTCTAAAGGGCTCTACAAAGACAAAGGGAGTGGAAGAGATCACAGACTCCCAAAGAGTTTGACTCTTAATACAACCAGGATCCAAATTCTTTTCTTTCTTTTTTTTTTCCAGTCCTGGGCCTTGAACTCAGGGCCTGAACACTGTCCGTGGGCTTTCTCAAGCTAGAGTTCTACCACTTGAGCCACAGCGACATTTTCAGCTTTTCCTATGTATATAGTACCAAGGATTCAAACGCAGGTTTTCATACATGATAGGCAAGCAGTCAAGCAGTAGGCCAAACTCCCAGCTCCCAGATTCCTTTCTTGAAATTGCTGGTCCTGGAGTTTGTATCCAAGTGCAAAAAATTTGTTTTAATTTGATATGGAAATCTAATTTGAGAATCTTGACAGGAGGGGGAAAGAAGGTAGAACCAAGGAAGCAGTGATATTGACCAAGAGTGTGCTCACTACAGGACTTAGGGAATTGTACCTGAAGAAGAAGAGGAGGAGGAGGAGGAGGAGGAGGAGGAGGAGGAAGAGGAGGAGGAGGAGGAGGAGGAGGGCGAAGAGAAGGAGGAGGAAAACTAATATTTTAAATTTTATTATATTTTTGTATTTAGTCCAGGTGATTTGCTTATGGCCATTTTCATAAGCCAAAAGATAGCAGAGCTGATGAATTCATCTGCTCTGCAAGGGATTTGACAGTCCTTGCTCTAAGACTTAGAAAGAAGCTCTTCCTTTCATTTCCTCTGGCAGAACACAGCATTGGGAACTTGCAACGTGTATAGCAGATAGTCTTCATTCTTTCTACCTCTGCTTTCTTCCTTCTTTTCCTTCTCCTTCCTTCCTTCCTTCCTTCCTTCCTTCCTTCCTTCCTTCCTTCCTTCCTTCCTTCCTTCCTTTTTCCCTTCCTCCTCCCATTAATTTTGCTTCAGTTTTTCTGCTATTTCACCAATACTATCCTAGAAGTAGATTGCACATTCCGAGCCCAGTTCGCTTCCAGTAAGCCTGTAACCTGTAACTCAACCCAAGCTTTCAGGCACAGCTACATTTTCAGGGACTGAAACTTTAGCCCCGATTGCATGCTGCTCTTGTCTGAGCTCTGCGATTGCTTCGTTATTTCTCCCCTGAGGATTCAATGGATTTGGTTCAAGCACCATTGAACGTGATGCTGTATTAATTGCCCTGGAGGGTAGCGAGGCCTTTGAACTGTGGCTGTGAGGGATATTTTGCTGTAAGACATGTGTCAGCACTTGGCTGGTTAACTCTGGGGCTCAGCTCTCCAGCATGCTGGGACCAAGGATCTGGAAAACTACTTTGCTTCCTAATCTTACATCTGTTTTCCATCATGCACTGAGATTGACTAGCCATTCTAACAGGGAAGCATCATTCTGGAATAGCCAGACTCTAAGTGCAAATATTGTCCTGTCAAAGAATATTAAGTATTTTCCATCATGTTTTCAAGTTCTTCCAAACAGCTGGCACACATAGGTGAGTAGGTGATGCAATGGATTAATTGACTGACCTTCTACCCCAAGAGAAATTGCCTATATATATGTTATATGTCAGTATTATGATACAGAGACTTAAATTGAAGATGATCTCTCTACTTTCAGTGAAAATAGAACCACATTTTTCAATGGTCTAGTTTTGATCCGGTTCTAGTTTTCCCACAACACTCAGAGATTATTCCCACCCTTAAAAGGAGAGTTCAATCTCAAATGCAATCATCACCCTCTTTTAAAAAAAAAAAAAAACAAAAAAAAAACAGAATTTAGAATAGTAGATTCACCAGGAGACATTACTTCTGTTCTCCACCCCCACATAGTAGCTGTCAGTCTATTATTATAGATGGAGATAATTTAATAGTTTACAATTTTTAGTTAATTCTGTGTCATATTTCTAGATTGTACCATCGATTTGTAGCCCTGCACGTCTGAATAGCAGATTAATCAGTTTCCTCTGGAGGCAAGAGCGCTGCAAACAATCTTGTTCAGCTATACCTTCATGATCCCAAACTTAACAAGAGTTACAGAAGTGCGGACGGTTGTTGCATATGGTGAGATTGGGAAGATTACAGAAGGGTGGCTTGTGCTCACTATTCTTTGCTAAAAATTAAATGCAAGATTAATCACAAATTGCTTTTGCACAGGTGTCTTTGACCCCTTAGAATGTGTGTATATCTCTTGTTTATTGGAGTAGAGGGAAAGGGTACAGATAATTGAGTCTGGTTATGAATACACTTATGGTGTTTGCAAGAACAGAAAGAGATGTTTGTAGAGTAACAAATTTTGATTTCAATTCTCAAGTAAACTCTTGCACTTTTTCTTTATTCTTTCCCTTGCTTTTTCTCTGTTCTTTACTTTTTTGTTTGTTGTAACTTTTCTGTATAATTAATCAACTAGTTAATAGATTGAGTTATAGAAATGCCACATATTCACGGCTGTTACAAGGCTGATGGATTGTTACAAACTGCCACTTTCATTTATTGTTGTTTTTGGTGGTGGTGGTATATCCAAATTTGCTTTTATCAAATGGTATGCAACACAGGATCTGATGTATAGAAATTCTGCACAGTTCAAGAATGATGATTGAACAGGAACTGGGCACTCAAAAGTAGGGGAGTGGGGTCAAGGGAAGGGAGGCAGATGGATGAAGAAAGGAGGGAGAGTGCAGTCATAAAATTCAATGCATATTCTTTGAACTGAAAAAAAAATGAGGGAAAAGTGGGTTGGGAGGAATAGGGAAGAATGCAGAAAGTGGTGACATTGTTCAAGATGCAGTGTAGTCCTAAACTAGTCTGTTGAATGGCAACTCTTTTGTGTAGCTACTTAAAGATAAAACTAATTTCGTAGAAAAAACAGAATGACAGTTAAAAAGGTAACAAGAGATAGCAAACCTGTGAGCAGTGGTTAAGTGCTCTAAGTAGCCAGTGCTTTCAGTCATTCTATGGGTTCTGGGCTTCCTCTTCTTCCACCCTGTGACCTCTCCTTAAGCTCTTCTCATCAATTTGAAGGCTCAGACTTTGCTTGGCATTAGCAGTTACTTATGGGGGCTCAGTAACAAGGACTGGTGCCTCTTTTTTTTTTCTCTTTAAAGTCATTTGCCCCTTTACTAACCATTTATTGAGCACTTTGTGTGTTTATATCTGGGAAGGTGACGTCTGCATAGCTATGATCAGCATCGAGTGACATCATTATAATACAAACTAATATCGTATTTGTATAGAGAGATAACAAATGTGGCAAAAATATGAGAGGAAATGGATAGGAGGCTGGGAGGGGACATCCTAATTCTTAACAATTCTTGAAAATGTTAATGATTCTTCCAAAATAGACAGATTACCCGAAGGAGAGATAGAAATCAGAAAAGTAATCAGCTTTGTCTCAGCAAAGATCTGTGATCACAAGATGACCAGTACATTTGCCATTTGTGTCTGTTGGCCTAGCTGTAAGTGTTCCATACTGCCTCAATGGGAATGAAACACGGATTGGATTTTAGATGCCATGATTTCTAGGGCAAATCATTTAATTTCCTGGAGCCTAACTAGTTTTGATAGCTATGAGAATGAACCTAACTTATCCTGGATATTACTGTGAGTGTGAAATTTGATGATATTTATGAAAGACTGCAAGGGAAGATCACTGGTTCTCAGTACATGGGTTCTACCATTTCCTCTCTATAATGGCTAGGATTACTGTTACTGTAAAATATCACCGTTATTTATAGCTCTAGCTTCTTTATAGAAATAATAGTTTACATCATAACCTGATTTATGATGATTAAAGCATTGGTTATCTTTTTTAAGCATGTGTGACTTTTGATAAAATTGTAAAAGCTTCTTAAAAGAAAAAACAAAATGCATCGTGGCATGATGGATATCAAATAATTTTCATAAGGTATTATATCACAAAATATTATCACCAAGCACTAGAATTATTTTCAAACATTTGAAACTCAAAGATTTAGCATGTTGTTCAGCTTTTATTTTCTTTCAAATAATATTTTTTCTTCAGTGTTACATTTGCAATCCGAAGTTAAAAGTATATGGAGATCTTGAAATCCCTTGTACAGCTATTTGAAATGGTGATAAAAATAGCAACAATAGATACCAAGAGTTCTGAGGAAATCCCAGTGTGCATTAAACTATATACAAATTTACAAGCTGAAACACACAAAATTTGAAGTGAATATTAAATACATAATGCATATAATTTTTGTGTGTATATCATTTATATCATCTATACCAGACTAATATATGATTAAAAGCAAAGTAGGCTTGGTAACTTTACATGAGGCGATAAGTTGTAAGGTAGTATTTGTGATGAACAGTGCCAAAGTCACAATAAAATTGTGCACAATAAAAAGAAATGCTTATTGACAAATGCACAGGAGAACTTGGAAGGTCAACAAGGGGTGAAACTGATAGTGGTGGAGTCCACAATAACAATAAGCATGTACACTTGCATTTATCATTCAGAGCTCGAGTTTGATTTTTCAGTCATGAGTAAAGCGGGTGGAGTGAGTAATGCTAAAGCTTACCCAGGAGGAGCTGCCAATGACCACATCTTGGAGTTAAGAGAAACTGTGCTAAGCACATCCAACAGAGCCAGCCTGGTCCAGAGATGACCTGTGTTCTTCTGTTGCCCTGCACTTTCCTAACTCTTCATCTTATTTAAAGAAATGCATTTTTTGCATATTCTATATATTATTTTATTTGTTTCTCATGGAAATGTTAGCTAGAAGAGAACAAGGTTCAAATAAACTAGTGAATTTCCTAAGGAAAATGGCAATTCCCTGATTCAGAAATCCTTTCTTTTACACTGGAGGGCTTGTACCCAAGGGAGATGCAAAGAAACTTCTAATCATCTTCTGCCTCCTCATAGCCAAAAATAAAAAAAAATAATAAAAGCACTAACTATACATACTTACACTGGTAATCAGAAATACCATACTTAAAATATAAGCAGTTATCATTATGCCTGAATCACACTAAGTACAGCATAAAGGTTTCTGATCCAGGTCGTGAAAGCTGAAAAACGAGCATCTTCATGGTTTCCTTTGAGGGCCCTTGGAATATGGTTACCATGCTGGGAAGAAGCCCAGGCAACGTGGGGAATCCATGTTGAGGGAAAACTGAAGTCTGAGTGTTCAGCCTCTGCTACCCTCCCATCTGATGACTGTGTAGCCAACACTTGCCAACCACCTTGGAAATGTATTTGGTATTTCATTTCCTCCACTTGATAGTGAATCAGGGAGCAACCCTTCCCTGATAAAACACTGCTTAGCGGGCCGGGAGTTTGGCCTAGCGGTTGAGTGCTTGCCTAGCATGCACGAGGACCGGGATTCGATTCCTTGGTACCACATACATAGAAAAAAGAAGCCAGAAGTGGTGCTGAGGCTCAAGTGGTAGAGCTCTAGCCTTGAGAAAGTCCAAGGACAGTGCTCAGGCCCTGAGCTCAAGCCCAGGACTGGCAAAAAAAAAAAAAAAAAGAAAAGAAAACCCACTGCTTAGGGTTATGAACACCCACAAGAAATGATCCAAACCACGGTGTTTTGAGGCTGTTTGCGTTCCACCATCTTTCACAGTACTTACCTTGAATCTCATCAGTGGGGAATTACCATCTTATATATAGATGTCTAGCTATCTTGGAGAGTTTGAGTATCTACAATGCTATGTGACAACAGTGCTATGTTTAACTATGGCTGTTCCCTCCAAATGCATGCTTAAGTTTGATCCCCAGCATCTTAGGTTAATAATAGGAAGTAGGTAGAAACTTAATCTGACTATGCTCTTCAGCTGCAAAGTTTGGTGGTTAGATTATACTATGTCAATAGTTTAGAACTCCCACAAAGGAAAGGGAGAAAGAATAGAGATACAGACACATACTTCAGGATGTGTGTGACACAACCAAGGAAGATTTCTCACCCTACTCTGTGGTAAGGTGCCTATCTATCTGACCATTTTTGGCCCTTCAACATGGTGAGCTAAAAGTCTATCCACCCTGTGAAGTATGTAATACTTCCCCATGATAACAAAAAGATGACCCGAATAAACATTAAGAGCTTAATATATTCTTATTCGTATTGCTCTAATTAATTTAATTTGGTTGGGATATATTCACATAATGGAAGAAATTTTCCATTGTTATCATATAAGTATTCATGGTTAGGAAAATAGCCACATTGCAGAAAATGTGTCAGGTTGCAATTTTTCACCTTTGAGATTTTTATTTTGTGGTTAAAGTGATCAAAACAATGATTAAGAAACTTCTTATATAAGCTGAAGCTTACATCTTAAAAGATAGAAATTGCTTGTCATGCTGAAGTATTTGATATATATATATATATATATAGCATATATATAGCATTAGAAGTTTAAATAGGTAAAAGTGGCATTTTCCCATGACAGGAACTGTCTTTTCCATGTACCAGCTTCCGTTGTTCATCAATGATTATGTGACAGATTGGTATCCTCAGTTTTAAAAAATGAAGAACAAAATATAACCTTCTGAGTTGATTAGTTCTGAGATCTGGAACATGAATACAACCCACAGAGTTTGATATTTTGAAGCCTCAGAAATCCTATACTTTTCAATAAAGTAGGCAATGGGAGGAAGTGAAAGATGTTCAAGCATTATAAAATCTTTTATCATTTCCTTCACCTTCAGGGACAAAAGAATATTAAGACAGAAATTCTATTTCATATATAAAATAACAATGAAAACATAGTGCAAGATGGATAAGTGGATGCATGTAAATCTAGGGTAAACCAGAGGTTCCCAAATGTGCCTGCTGTGATGGATGGAGCTCCATAAACATGCTGCTTGTGCTATTCAAACAGCCTTAGAAACTTTCGACAGCTCCAGGGAGAGAAAGATGAGCTAGAGGGCCTCAAGCTTACACATTTCCCCTAAAACCAGAGCCAGGTTTCCAAGACATTTTCTGTAGAGTGTAGCTAATTAAAGACAGTAAGTTGAGAAGGAGCAATTTGGAAAAAAAAATGCAAAAATCTGGATGTAAGTCATCTTGGTCAGTTGAGGTAAACTTAATTCTAGATACTAATTGCGTATGCTAAAATATAGGGTTGAGTTCATATTAAGTGGTCTATTCATAAGGGCAAAAATATTAATATAGGGAAGTCATCCATCAAAATTCATTCACAGAGACCTATGTCTATGCCTGTAATACTATCAGGAGACTGAGGTCTGAGAATCATGGTTCAGAGAGAGACCAGGCAGAAAAATCCTTGAGAGATTCTTACCTCCATGTAACCACTCAAGAACCAGAAATCACTGCAGCTTAAAGTGATAGAGCACTAGCCTTGAGCAAAAGAAACTATCAGCCTGGAACTTATTCTGTTTATTAAGTTCAGGCCATCTTGCAACGAAAAGTTCATTTTTAAAGAAAAAAAAAAAGAAACTAGTTAAACTTTTCAAATCCCAACTGTCAAACAATACATTTATACTAACTTTAGAAATGTACTTTGGCAACCATTTACTAAGACAGCTTATTTGAGGGACACTTAACAAGTCAATTGCAGAATAAATCTGACAGATGAAATATGAGCGCTCTGCTTGACTTTGTCTTATGAAGTTGCCTCGTTTATAGAAATTTTAAAGCATTCTTGGAATTTTCAGACCCTGAATTGATTTTAGTGTTGATATTTAATCTGATTAAGTTTAAACCATCTGTCTATAAACATTTGGTAATTTTTTTCTCTAGCTTAAAAAAATCAGATATACAAGAAGTAAAATGTAATAAACTAACTTGTGGTAATTTCATTATATTGTGGTATTTTAGGATCATTTATTGCTTATGGGGATTTAAGTCATTTGAGTAAATATGTGCTCTCTCTTTCATACATACATGTGCTTGAATAATTTTTAAAACTTTCATATAATTTCTTCTCTAGGGACAATACTAATGGATTAGCTCTAAAGATCAGGAGGCATTCAGATAAGAGCTAAATTCAACTTTGTTACATTTATATTTTTTTCTGAGGTGCAGAAGTAATTTTTTGTATAAAACATGATAAAAGTTAATAGTATACTTAAGGGTATGGATACTGGAACTTTTACAGTGTACTCCTACTTATTTTTAAAGAATGGAGTTTAGGATAGAAAATGGTTTCGAGTTTTTATCTAAAAGTGTGTCCATGTTAAGATAAGCTTTTTAAAATTACTTAGTAAAACATATTTATTGGGAGATGAGATGACTGAAAAATAAGCCTGCAATATACCCAGAGTTATATTTTCAGTGTATATATTGTGTATATGTCTAGTAGACAAAGGTTTTAGCTAAAGTCTGAGGGTAGAATGTCAGAATTTTGTTTCCTTTAAAGTCTGGTTCATGCTGTGACTGTGTTAGTGGCTATAAAATCAGCCATAGTTAGAGATTCCTGGCCGCTTCTTGGCCTAGGAAAAGTTATAGTTTCAGAAATCTGTTCAAACTGGTAACAGTCTTTGGTAATAGATAGGTTTAGTGTTTCCCAGAAAGAATGGAAGAGGAAAAAAAATCCATTATTCTTAAATATACTTTGCAAAATAACAACCTGAAAGTAAAGAAAGTCATAAAATGGAAAACATTGTCATTCAACTGGAGAAAAATGATTTCACTCTCCTCCAAGAACGTTATTTGTATTTATTCTCCTGTTAGAAGGGGAAAAAAATAGCTACCACCCTCTGTACTAATAATGCCTCTTAAATAATTCCAGTTTTTAAATGGTATTAACACCCACACTGAATTCATACCTCTATTTGTGAACAAACATTTACAGAGATTGTTACTCAGAAACAATTTCAAAAAAATAAAAATGATAAGTAAAAATAACACTCAACGTGTGTGTGTGTTTTAGTCATTTTACATGACCTTTTCTTTCCTATTGCTTTTCTGTGTCTCGTTGCCAACCTACGTATTGAGCATAATAAAAGAATTATTATTTCCATAATATCCTAATAGCTGCTGGTTTGATCTTATACTTTGTTCCTGGCCAACGTGACACTTAAAAAATCCCTTTCTCAAAGAAATAAAGAAAAACAGAGAATGGAAAATTACTTGTAGGAAAAGGAAAAATAATAGCAAGGGATTTATGGCTTGATTGATAGGTCTATAAATCTCTCTCCTGGGCTGTGTGCTGTCTTCTCCTTGCTGATCATGTTCTTTGCCTTCTAACATTTCCCTCCCAGACCACAATGGAGATTCTAAAGATTTTATACCACTTCCCCACTTCCCCTGAGCCCTCTGCAATACCTGGCCCTAAAGGCAAGGGGCTACTCTTTGGCTCTTCGAGACAGCATAGAATGGTATCTCTCTTTTCACATGCCATGAGCATCTTCATCCTCACTGCTATTCCACAGTCTCTGGACTTGCCCTCTCTGAAGCCACTAAACCCAGCCCTTGGGATGGCAAACTCCCTCCTTTCTTGCTTTTCTTCTGTCTCATTCCCATTTTTTTCTATTCCTTGTGTACATGCTCAATTCAACTTGATTGTAAAATAAAGCTTTCACTATCTTGCTAACACTTGAATCTATTTTCTGTTCCCTGACTGTTCTTTCAGGTCCTAAGTCATTTGGGAAATAATGCTATTTCATTTAGCTACACCTCTTCAAATATCCTTTCTCTTCTCAGTGGGTGAAATGTGTCTTCAGTTCCTGTCATTCTATTGGAGATCTCCAATTGAGTTCAAATCACCAAATTCAGCCACTGTGTTTCATCATTTTGCCTTGAAAACAATGAGATTCAGAAGCCAACTGCCTACCAAAAATGTGTCTATTATAGCACATCACAGCACTAGAATATAAATCCCAAACCAAGGACATCTGAGTCTTCTTACTGCATTTGGTTGTGGTTTGTTCTTTCCAAAGGTCTTGCTCTCCCTCCCTTCCTCCCTCCCTCCCTCCCTCCCTCCCTCCCTCCCTCGCTCCCTCTCTCCCTCCCTCCCTCCCTCCCCACCTCTCTCTCTCTCTGTCTGTCTTCTTCCTTCCCTTGTTTCTTTCTCCTTCCCACCCTTCCTCGCCTTCTCTTCTATCTCTCCCAACAATGCAATAAGCAAGTTCGTAAAGAGTCCTATGGTAAGCTACCACAGTTTCCTGTTAGGGTTTATATTCCATCCTCACTCTGGAATATGCTACAGACTAGAATCTTCTTTATTAAACATCTTCTTCATTAATATTTTAGGGTATGAACTACATAGTTCTTTCTGACTCTCTGAAATCTCTTTCTAGTTCTCTCTGGCTGCAACTTTTCCAGTTGTGAGCTCACAGATGAACTGATTCTGGTCCTGAGAATTTTCTTTTCCATCTTGGTTATGTTACCTGCCCCTTGATCTGGTAGCTCATCTGCATTGATAGGCCCTCAAAATTCACCAGATACTGGCTGGGAGGATGGCCTAGTGGTAACGTGCTCGCCTAGCATGCACAAAGCACCGGGTTCGATTTCCCAGAACGAAACACACAGTAAAAGCCAGAAGTGGTGCTGTGCCTCAAATGGCAGAGTGCTAGCCTTGAACAAAAATGTGTCCAAGGACAGTGGCTAGGCCTTGTCTTCAAGCCCAGGACTAGCAAAAAAAAAAAAAAATCACCAGATACCATTATAGACTTTCAGAATGTTACCACAGTAGTGATAAGTTTTGGTTGATAAGCAAGTCAAAGCCAAAAGATAATAGAAGTTTTAGAAAGCTAGATAAGACAACACAATCATATTTTGGCATTGTGGAAATCAGGAATCATCTGGACTGTCCCAGTGTGGACTGTTTGGGCTGCTCTACATCATGGCTCAGAAGTATTTTTTCAACATGGCATTCTGATGCTTCTCATGTTTTTGTCCCCATTTCCCTCCCCCCACCCCTTCCAGTCATCTAGTTTTTCCCCCTTTCTTTTTTTCCCATGTATTTTTATTGTAATTTATAGAAGGGTTACATTATATTCACCAGATAGAGGTGCGTTATTTCACATACATTGATACCCTTTCTCATGTCATGATCCCCATTTCCCTCCCCTCCCCCGCTGCTCATGTTGTTTTCCCCCTTCCCTATCCAATTTCAAATAACCAATCAAGCATATATACACTATATCAGATAACAAGGTGAAATACTGTAAAAATATGAGATAACCAAGGGACAGCAAAAGAGATGAGAGATAACATAGTACACTAAGGACAACCATCACTCATTATATGGATTTTGTTTTGATATCCTGGAGGTCCTTTCATTTAGCATCATACTATATGGCCTTATGTCTCTAGGTTTTGTTCTATTGTAAATCTCTGCTAGGAGAGCCCAAGGTTTTTACTGATTATGACAAATGAGGGAAACCATTGAGCCTATGTTCCTTTGAGTCTGGCTTACTTCACTTAATATGATTTTTTCCAAGTCTTTCCATGTCCTTGCAAATGGGGCGATGCCATTCTTTCTGACAGCAGCATAGAATTCCATTATGTCTAACTACCATATCTTGTTGATCCACTCTTCAACTGAGGGACTGTTGGGGCCTGACCTCCATCTCTGAGGCCTGATTCTGGCTCAGCGGCAATTAAAGGGCTTTGGCCAGGCATTCACTCCTTGCATACCTCTCTTATGGCATCTCTGTGTACCTGATTCGATTGAGCCACCCCCGCAGCTTCGCGGGTCTGGAAGTAAAGCAGGTCTCTGAGCTTTCCTACACCTGTCGCTCCCAGTACCTGAAAGCCCCACCCAGGGATAAGAACAGCAGATCAGATCAGCAGAGATCAGCAGAGAGATCTGATGCGCTTTCATGGTTAACACTGCTTCTGACTCAGTGTGGTTTTTTTCTTCCCCAGAACTTGGGGGAGGGCTGGGTCATCGATACTTATCATCTCGCTTGGCTCCCAAGGGACTACAGGCTGGCCCTGTGTGTCCCTCCCGGTTCCTGAGTTGCTGCCCCAGAGAGAAGCAACAAGGGACATCTGGGTTGGTTCCATATCTTTGCTATGGTAAATAGTGCTGCAATGAACATAGTTGTGCTAGCGGATTTAGTATGTTCTTGTTTCTGGACAATTGGGTAAATGCTAAGTAGTGGAATTCCTGGGTCATAGTTTTCCCCCTTTTTTTAGAGACACTTTCTTAAAGATCACTGCCAAGGGCCTAATGCCAAAGTTATAACTTTAACTATTGTGGGTGGGGCTTAGACATCGTATTTCAGACTTCTCAGATAATTCTTAAAATAATCAAAGTTGAAAATAAATGTTTTAAAACCGTATAAGAAAAACTCACCCGGGGGCAGTGGTTCACACCTGTAGTCCTAGCTACTCAGGAGGCTGAGATCTGAGAATCAAGGTTCAAAGCCAGCCTGGGCATAGGTAATTAACTTCCAGAAAACAGGGAGTGGGGCTTGGCTCGAGGGTAGGAGGGTAGTGTTGAGCTGAAGAGCTCAGGGACAGCACCTAGGCCAAGTTCAAGCCCCAACGCCATGCCCACCCCCATCCCCCCAAAAAAGAAAAACTCAGAAGATTTGTTTTCAAAGAAGAGGAAAGTGCCATCTTGTCTAAGTAGAAATATAGAGTCTGTTCATGGATTTTCCAATCACTATATAAGCGGTAGTAATTCTCCAATACTGACACTCCACATCCAACATAATTCTAATCAAAAGTTGATGAAAATTGTTCATAGATCTTGAAGGCTTTTTTTAGAATTTTCTGAGAGTTTTTTTTTTAGTTTTAATATAGCCAAAGCATTTATAAATAAGAATGGAAAAATCTTCTCCTCCTACAGATATTTATCTACATCGTTTTAAAAGAAAAATGTTATATCTAAGATGTTAGTGAAGGGCATAGAAAGCAAACCAACAAATAGGATGGATAGCACAAAAAAGAAGCCCTGAGTGAGACAATGAAATATAATAGCATCTTGACTGACTGCCAGTAACATGATACAGAAATTGTGTTATCTGTATGAAAACATCAAAGACAAAAACTTTCACTTTTCTCCATATTACACAATACACAAAAATCAATTCCAATAATAAAGAATATGAATGTGAGAAAAGTTTATAATTTAGGAGGAAATGTTAAAGATTTCTTAAGAAATTTTAAAATATTGATCATAAAACCAAAATTAATAAATTTAATACTCTTAAAAATGAACAATATAGATCAAAATTGGCAAAACATATGCATGAGTATTTGTAGCAGAAGAAATTCATATGGCCAACAATATGGAAATGTGTTGAATCTTATTAGTAATCTGGAAAGTGCATGCCAAGATTCAAACCGGAATTTATATTAGACTAGCAAATATTTTAGCATGTGATGGACTCAATATATTGTATGCCTTACACTTGCTAATGGAAAATTAAATTCATTTATTTGAGATAATAAGAAAGCATTACAAAGCCAGGTGCAGTGGCTCACGCCTGTCATCGTAGCTACTCTAGATACTGAGATCTGAGGATCTCGGTTCAAAGCCAGCCCAGGCACTAAAGACCTTGAGACTCTTACCTCCAATTAACCATTAAAAAACCTGAAGTGGCACTGTGGCTCAAGGGGTAGGCTGTAACCTTGAACTGAAGAGCTCAGGGATAATGCCCAGGCCCAGGGGTAGGACAGTAGACTTGAATTACAGAGTTCAGGGACAGTGCCCAGGCCCAGAGTTCAAGCCCCACGACCAACAAAAAAACAAACAAACATTACATTCTTATTCCTTGACAAAGACCATGATGCATCAATAAGACTCTTCACCCAAGCAATTTATAATGATGGAATCTTGTTAACAATTCCAAATAGTAGGAAAGGTAGAAAGGAATAGTAACATAGTTATGGAATATTATGCAACAGTGAATATTAAAGCGTGGTTACTTGCCTCATGACAAGAATTAACATTTTAACTAACCACATAAGTCCCAGAGGTCAACATAACATATGATATCCTGTAATGGACCAGAACAGAATAACAGAAGAAAAACAATCAGCTATAAGATACACATGCCTATAAAAACAAACTAAGAACAAAAGGAGGAAACAAGCAACAGGAGATACTTTATGAGGAGATAGTACCCACATTGATAAAAGATATTGCCTCTATGTTAATTCTTGATCAAAAATAACTACTGTATTTGTTTTGATACATTTCATAAGCAGTCAAGAAAACTGATAAAACAACTGGTTATGAACCAAAGATTATGATTTATCCAACTGTGGTTCCCACAATAATAATAATAATAATAATAATAATAATAATAATAATAATAATTTACCAATGCCCTTTTAATATCCTAACAACACGGAAGCCATAACAAAACTACTGATATTTCTCCTTATGTCATTCCTGGGATTAAGAGTGGCAAGCAATTTGGGTACACTTAGGCTTGGGCTTTGTATATTTCCTTCAGCCTCCCTGAGGATGCTTTTGGTTAGAGGACATGACAGAGAAGAACTTCTCATTATTGAAAAAAATCCAGAAGTTATTAAACTCAGGCTTTTTATTGGTGTTCTGCAACATCTTTCTTCTCTTTAGCCAGCCTCATCTTCAGCTGCTCTTTTCTTCTCGATTCACAAAGCATAACACAACACTGTCCAAAAGGAAGAGTTGCCTAACAATGGACTACAGTCCCAGCTAGGAAATGTCGTAAACAAATTCTCCCAAGCATGACCTGACTTAAGCCCATCCCTGGGGCAACTCTTGGAAGCTATTCTGATTGATGTTGATTGGATCGATCCATTGTGTCAGGGTTGGATGAAAGGTAAACTACACAATTTGGGCCACTGGTGTCCTATGAACAAGGAGAAAACTCACCAAATATCTGCGGCATTTAATCAAAAATTAATTAGCAACCAACTTTATTTTAAAGAATCAAAATAAAAACATTGGTGGGAGAAATGTTTCATTTGTATCATATATTCTTCATTCTTTTTCTTTTCCTTTTATTTGAGTAGTTTGTACAAAGAGATTTCAATTCAAGATGTCAGTTTGATGAGTACAGGGCAACGTGGTTGGCAGAATCCCTTTGGCCATTTTCTTCCAATCACTGTCAAAATCACTCTTCAAAGTTACCTGGTTCCATTTTCATGTAGATACACTGAATATCATTTACTCATCCTTCCTCACTCCTTTGTCTCCTCAGGTACACCTCCCCCCCCCATCACATGTTCCAGCTTCCTACAATTCATTTTGATAAACTGTAAGTTATTCAAAGAAGTGAAACTATTAAAATCCTCCTCTGAACATACCAAACTTAACATGTTTGTGAGTATGTGAATAAAACTCAGTATGTATTCTCATACATGTTTACCATTTAGATCTAATTTCCACAGATGAGAAAAAATTTTCTTGTTTCTCTTTGGATCATATTAATCTTTTGCCTTTTCTTCATTCTTTAGCAGTCTTCTTTATTAGTATTATAGTCTTGATTCATGTCTCTCTCTTTCTTTAATTTAATAGTCTGGAGAAGTGAATTTAAGAATCCGAACCAGTCTTTCAAGCCAGCCAAGTGCTTATTAGGCAATTTTCTTTCACTAGCCAAATGTAATGGGATTCAAAAATCCTCTTATTTAACATACTTTAATAATAATAATTTTTAAGTCATAAAAGGAAGGGTATAGTATTTAGGAAGGCAATTCATTAGCTTACACATGAGTTCATAAAGACATTTCTGCAAATGGGTGAGGAAACAAAGACCCAAAGTATTTAAATTTAGAATTCAGTGACATTTCCCCCATCAAAATTCGTTCCCATTATTTGATTCCTAACAGGATAATGTTTGCTATCTGCTGTAATTCTTTCTGTTTTCTTTCTTTTCTATTTTGGTACTAGGGAATGAACCATGGATGTTGTACCTGATAGATGAGCACTTTGCCACTGAGCTACATTCCAACTCTATGTGCTGTAAAATTGACAAATTGTTACCACCACATTTATAAATTCCATCTCCAGGAAACAAAGTGGTGAATCAATAGATAATTAATGTAGAAATGTGATGGTACCTACTTGGATATCTGAAATGGCGGTTATTCAGAGTTCATTTCTGTTGCTTTGACTTGATAAAATGATAGTATATCACTTTTCAAGGGATCTATTTTTAAGCAAGATGTACAGGCTTTGTAACTAGGGCTGAAATGTCATCAAATTTTAAAATCTCTTTTCAAACATTTTGTGTGATTATTCTGTATCATCAGAACATCACTCTTCCTAGCCGGAGGGATAGGAGCTACAATTGTGAGCAAATGTCTGTGGTTTCCTCTCTGTATCTGGTCCACAGGTTACTTGTGTGACAAGGTGCACTACACAGCTGTGAGGAAGTGAAGGGCTGTAAGATGGACAAGATTATCTTGAATTATTATTGTGACATTTACTTTTATTCCTTTTCTATACAGCCAATTCTTCACTCAAGTTAAAAAAAAAGATAAGACTCCCTTTTGTAAGATTTATTCTTCCTGCATATCCTTGGCTTCCCAATCTAATGAGATTAATCATAATTCACTTTGAATTTTTGTTGGCATAGTTCTTTTTGAGCCCTGCACTTGATTCTTTTTTTAATTATAAATTGTGAGCTGTAGCTCCCCACAGCTAAACTCTAAAAGATATCTATCAATTAGTACACCAAATCGAACCCCATTTTTCACATCTCAGGGTTTTTATTGGGGGGAGCATTCCTGGGGCTTGAACTCCAAGCCTTACCCTCTCATTTTCCTTTAGTACTCAAAGCTCTGCCACTTGAGCTACACCTCTACTTCAAGTCTGTTGGATTTATCCATGAGGTCTGGCTTTGAACTGGGATCCTCCAATCTTAGCCTACAGAGTAGCTAGGATAAAAGTATGAGCTATTGGAACAAACATGCTCCCATTTTCTGTATAATTGTCCAGGATAGCTCTGAAGTCAGATCTAAATCCCCCTTAGAACCTGATTCAGTCTGAAAAGGTCTGTGTGACATCACACAGACTCCTGGCTAGGGACATGAATTACAGCTGGAGCCTAAGTTCGGGACACTGGTGTTGGCTCCCGCCTCCAAAGTAAATACATTTTACTGATGTTGTCATATGCTGGAGGCCACGCCACTCACTTCTGCTCCTGCTTTGTTTCTGCTTTACTCACTTTCATCCTGAAAGACTGGCCCCACATCAATACCCATACCCAATCTCAGCATGGTTGTATCATTGTCTGATATTTCCTAACTCTAAGATGGAGACAGAAGGATACGGGTGCTTTCTTCAAGTCTGCAAAATGGAAACCTTGTGTATGGAAGTCCTTCTCAGGAGCCCATCAGCTCTGAAGCAAGGTACAACCTTTATAGAAGCCACACAGGAGGAAGCTTTTATGACTTAGCTTTTATGATGCAGGTACTAAAATACAGGTCAAGTCCAAGCGCATGGGAGTTTGTCCACCTAAGCCAACATACAGGAAAATGGAAGAAACACCGGACCATCTGCAAGTACAAAGACTTCTTTCTCTGAAGAGAAGACTGTCATAACTCAACATACCAAATCACCTACACCCTGGCAGAAATGATACCCTGAGTAGAATGTTCTGAGTACAGTTCACGAAGGTCTGAATTCTTTTTCAGGGTAAAATCTGACATTTCAATATTTTTCTGATATTGCAACTAGTACAGTGCCTTGTAAATAGTGAGTACCATGCACAAAATTTAAAAAGATCAAATTCTATTCCATCATGAATCTCATCCCCACTGTGAGAGAAACACAAAGGATGGTTTGGGAAACACACATCTCAATGCACTGCTGGACTTGGGGTGATAATAATGTGTCAAAAAGTTCCGCTGTAAGTGTTCTTCTGTGATGTAAGGTATTGATGGGGAATCTGTGCTGACTGGGTGAGGAAGGGCAGCCACAGGAATTAAAAGTGTGGTGTTGTTTTGATGTGAACCTAAAATGACTCTCAAATATCAAGTTTATTCTTTGAAAAGAAGCAAGTGAGTGTAAAAAAATCTGTTTTTTGTCCTCACTTACTGGCAATGAGTTTCAAAAACACCTAAAATTTCTTGAGTGATAAGAGGGTCTTTATTAAATAATAAAGGAGCCAATTTTAGCAAGAGAACATAACAATTATAAGAATACATGCACCTAGCCTTGGAACATCTAAATATATAAAGTAAATCTCAATAGATTTGAAGCAACAAGCATATTCTAATGCAGTCACAGTGGGACACTACAATACTCAATTTTCACAATAGATGGATCTTGTGTGCAGAAAACTCAGTACAAAAACTTAGACAAGCTACACTATACCAAACACTCCATTGCTACACAATATGCATTCCTCTAGAAGTTACAAAGAATACTCTTCAAAACAGATCATATGTTAAGTCACAAGATAAGCCTTAAATTTTTTTGGAAGATTGAAATCGTATCAAGTATCTTTTCTGAGCACTAGAAATCAAAATCAAGAGGGACTATGGAAAATCAGAAATGGGTATTTAACAACCCACTCCTACACAAATGATGGATTACTGAGGAATTTAAAGGCAATTAAATGGGAAATTGACAAAAGAATATGAATACAACATATCAAAAGTTAAGGGACTGGGCAAAGATAGTTCTAAAAAGAAAGGTTATACCTTTTAAAAAAATCAAAACAGGGAAAACTCAGAAAAGTCATCTAACAAAGAAAAACTTAAGCCTGAAGTTAGTAAAAGGAATCATAAAAATCAGAGAGTAAAGGATAAAAACTAAAAAAAAATATAAAAAACATCAACAAAACTGATTTGGTTTTTAAAAAATGCAAACATACAACCAACTGTTAGCTAGACTAATTACAGGAGAGAGAATGCTGAAATAATAAGAGAAATGACAAAGGAGATATTACATAGTATACAACAGAAATCATTGTTCTCCAACAAACTGGATACCCTCTGCTAATGCAAATATTTATTATCCAGACTGAGCCACTCTGCAATTCATATACATATTACAAAGTATGATTTGACATTATCAATTCATGCAAATTAACTTTAAAAAGAATGTTTTTTCTTAATCACATTATCCTGATGCCAATGAGCTAAATGACTGGATCTAGTGACTGGACAAATAAACTAATAAGAGATTTGGAAAACCTAGGCTAATTCACTGACCAGAGTCTGGGGAGGGTGAAGAACTTGAGACTGAGTGTTTAATGATTACATTTAGATAATTATACAAAGGCCTTGCCATTTAACAAAGTACGAGTGCAATGCATCTTGATCAATGTCACCACATTCATTGTTCTCACCCATTCGTCTCTTAACAACCCCCTCCTTCAATCTTCTTAATTTTGTAGGATAGACAATGAATTTTATACTGTTTTAAAATTCCTGTACTATGAGATTTCAAGTCTTTACCAGTTGATAAACACAACCAAGCCCCAAGATACCCTACTGTACCTTGGCATATGTGTGTGTGTGTATAAGTATATCTGTGCATATGTATGTATGTATGTATGTATGTATATATGTATGTATGTATTCAGAGGCTGGTGGTTCAAGCCTATAAGCCTAACTACGCAAGGAGCTGAGATCTGAGGATTGTGATTTGAAGACAGCTTGGGCAGAAAAATCTTAAGACTCTTGAGGTCTCCAGTTAACCAACAAAAAGCCAGAAGTGCAGTTATGGCTTCAGTGGTATCAGTCTTGAGTATAAAACTTAAGAGACCAGAGCATAGGCCCTGGGTTCAAACCCCAGGATTGGTACACATACAAAAAGAAAATGCTTATAGAATATCATACTAGTTAGGCCGGGTGTGTGGCCTACTGGTGCAGTGCTTGCTTAGCATGCATGAAGCCCTTGGTTTGATTTTTCAGTACCACATACACAGAGAAAGCCAGAGTGGTGGTGTGGCTCAAGTGGCAGAATGCTAGCCTTCCAAAAGTACTCAAGGACAGTGCCCAGGCCCTGAGTTCAAGCCACAGGACTGGCAAAAAAAAGACAAAAAATATTATATATTATATTGGAGTCAGATTATTTGAAAAATCTCGTAGCAGGGTGAGATATTTTTCAGAAATGTTTAAATCATGTGAAGTTCAACATATGTATTAAATTTAGAACTAATCTTTATATTCTGTTTTAGATTACCAAAGACACAAAAATCAGAAAATCTTTTGAAGTTCTATGAATAGACCTAAATCATGATGAAGATCAAACTGCAAACAAGTGAAGTAATGTTTCTCTGGAATACAACTAAACAAATGTGCCAACTCTGTTTAGGCCAACACAGTCCTTCTTAAGCTCATGGTTCCAAAGAGTAAGGATAAAATGCTCTGTTGTCCAAGCTCTGGGTGATGACAGAAAGAATGCCCAGGGCACACTTTGAACATCACTTAATGCTTGCTCTATACAGCTTATGTACATGCAGTAGTCTTCATTATGAGCAGTTTTACCTCCATTATTCCATTTAGTTTCTCTTATTCATCAGCCGCGCTATTCTTATATTTCAAATGACAGTCAAATTCAGAATACCAGATAGAGATCTAGAAGAACTGTATTACCACCTTGTGTGTTAAATTGTCTAGGTAGTAGACAATTTAATGAACAAGTTGGGTCTTCTTGTTCTCAGTGTATCTTTTGAAAACTGGAAATTATAGTTTAAGATACATATTGCATGGCTTCAGAACATGGCCACAGAAAATAATGCAAGCTCTACTTGTGCCTACATTTTCTACTGAAAACAATCCCTTAGTAGTAACTGTATTTATGATAAAAATTATATTAGAAGATATTTTTAGATGATCAATAATAAAACCATTATTGTTGTAAGTAATTAAGGTGCAGAGGAAATGCTTTTGAAGATTGCAAAATCTTCAAAAAGAGAGGAAAAGTAAAAAAAGGATTATTAGTCTACTGGGGAATAAAATCTCATGCTTATAGGACTCATTTAGTAAAAATTAAATCTAAATAAAATGAGACTAAGTTTTTATTTTCATATAAAAAAGGAAATTGCAACTAACATTTCTTGCCTCACACTGAGAGGAATCATTTGATAGTGGCCCACTTGAGATGTGGAAAATATTGATAAAAAACCTCACCAAGCTGTACAATTTATTTTATCAGACACACTAGGCAGAGTTTTCATTGGAGGAATCCCAGAAAAACAAAGTAAATATACATGAGCTATCAATTGTTAATGTAAATTTATTCAAGTGGAATAATATGCACTAGTAAAAAAATTTTCATAACTTTAGTTGTAGATTTAAGCACCCAACACAGTAATCAAATAATTAGCATACCATTTCTGCAAAAACTTCTGCAGCTCCAATTCCATGAGGAATCAGTAGGAACACAAAGGAAGGAATTCTAAAATCAAGATGTAACTCTAAGTCTGTGTCAAAGCTGGCCTCCCAGAGCTAAGCACACTTACCTACTGTTTGATAGGAATTAATTCAGTACCTAGATAATTTGGGGTTCTAATCATACCTCTATCATTTTAGTCTAAAATATTTAATTACTAATATGCTGCATTCCAGTTTGAGGTCAGTATCAGGTAACTATAACCCTAACTATTCAGAAGGCTGAGACCCAGCGGATAGCAGTCCAGAGTCTGCCAGTTTCTATCTTCTCTTAACTAGCATAAAGCAGAAGAGGAAGCATGGCTCTTCACAATAGCTTACAAAGTATTAACCCCACCACCCTATTAATCTAAAAAAAAAAAGGAAAACAAAACACCTTGCATACCCAGCTGTTGAGTTAGCCAGCCATCTAAGCCAAGCTAAACTGGGAGATGAGGTGGCACAATGTGGAACATGCATACATTCATGTAGTCAACAAACAGCAAGTACCGACTGTATACTACGTACTGTGACAGGAACAGGGTGGATACAAATAAGCAAAACAAAACCCTTACCTGCATGATGCTCGTCCTCTCATTTGACATATGACAGTTGAGGAGAGTTTCTTCAGGGTTTATATAATATAAATGAGTTATCTGCTCCAAGGTTTGGAAAATGCTTGGTTAGAAAGACTAGCACACTTGCTGGGTACAGGTGGCCCACACCTGTAATCCTAGTTACTCAGGCGGCTGAGATTTGAGATTCAAGGTTCAAAGCCAGCCCAAGTGCAAAAGGACTTGAGACTGTTATCTTCAATTAACCTCTAAAAAAGGGAAGTGACCTCACTCCAGTTAGATGGGCCATGATCAAGAAATCTAACAACAACAGATGCTGGCGGGGTTGTGGCCAGGAGGAATCACTACTACACTGTTGGTGGAAGTGTAAACTCATTCAACCACTATGGAAAGCAGTATGGCAGTTCCTCAAAAAATTAAATATAGAGCTCCCGTATGACCCAGCAATTCCACTACTTGGCTTTACCCAATCATCCAGAAACAAAGACATACTAAATCCATTAGCACAATGATGTTCATTGCAGCACTATTTACCATAGAAAAGATATGGAACCAACCTAGATGTCCCTCAGTTGATGAGTGGATGAACAAGATGTGGTATTTATACACAATGGAATTCTATGCTGCTGTCAAAAAGAATAACATTGCCCCATTTGTGAGGAAATGGAAAGACTTAGAAAAAATCATATTAAGTGAAGCAGGCCAGACTCAATGAAACATAGGCTCAATGGTTTCCCTCATTTGTCATAATCAGTAGAAACCTTGGGCTCTCCTAGCATAGATTCACAATAGAGCAAAACCTTGATACATAAGGCCATATAGTATGACTCTAATTGAAAGGACCGCCAGGATATAGAAACAAAAGCCATATAATGAGTGATTGTTGTCCTTAATGTACTCTGTTATCTCTAATGTCTTTTGCTGTCCTTTGGTTATTTCATATGGTTATAATATGTTACCTTGCTATCTGATATATTGTATATATGTTTATCTGGTTATTTGAAATAAGATAGGGAAGGGGCAAAACAAGATGAGGGGATGGGGGAAGGGAAATGGGAACCAAGACACGAGAAAGGGTATCAATGTTTGTGAAGTAATGCACCTTCTATCTGGTGAATATAATGTTACCCTTGTATTAATTACAATAAAAATATATGAAAAAAGACATTTAAAAAATGGGAAGTGGGGCTTGGCTAAGGATAAGGCGGTAGCCTTGAGCTTAAGAGCTCAAGGACAGCGCCAAGTCCTAGTTCAAGCTCCATGACCCTCCCCCCCCCACACACAGACAAAAAGAAAAAAAAAGAAACAAAGAAAGACAGACACACTAGCCCTCTTGTGTCATGTAGTCAGTCTTATTTATTTTGTATATATTTATCTTGGTGGTCCTGTGATGTGAACTTGGGGCCTTATACTTGTGATGCATGGGCTATACACTTAAACCCACGTCTTCTCCTCCTACTGCTGGTAATTTTTTTTAAAGATTTTATTAATGCTGATTTTTACAACATATTTCAAATGTCTTGTTTAACAAACAGCTATTCAAGAAGAGAAACTCTATATGCAATCACTGGCACATAGATTTTAGAGCATAATTAAAATTAAGCTGAGGGTTTCTATGTTATAGATACAAATTAATCTATATAATAAAACATTATGTCTATAGAGTATATATTCCCTTATAGATATTTTTTCCAGTCCTTGGATTGAGCTCAGGGCCTGAGCACTGTCCTTGGACTTTCCCAAAGCTAGAGCTCTACCACTTGACTCTCAGCACCACTTCCGGCTTTTTTCTATGTATGTGGTACCGAGGAATCGAACCCAGGACTTGGTGCATGCTAGGCAAGCACTCTACCACTAGGCCAAACTCCCAGTCCCATTATAGATTTTTATGTCTATGTTGTTATGTTTATATCTTCAAGACTCATGTCCATAACCTTGGGTATCCAATTATTGAGTCATCACTCTTGTACCATTTGTATCTAATATCCACATATCAAGGAGCCTATGCACCTTTTGTTCCTTGAGTCTTGACTTCTCTCACTCAACATGATTCTTTCTAGTTTCATCCACTTCTCAGCAAAAGCCATTATTTTATCTTATCTAGTGGCTATGTAGACTTCCATTGTATATACATATACCACATTTTTTGTATCAATTCATCTGTAGTGGGGCATCAGGGTTGCTTCCATCACCTGGCTATTGTGAATAGTGCAGAACATGACTGAGCAGGTGTCCTTATCATGTCCTGGGTTATGATGTTCAGGATAGATGCCCAAGAGTGGTAAGGCCGGATAGTAAGGAAGGTCTATTTTCAGTTTTTTAAGAAACCTCCAACTGCCTTCCAGAATGGCTGTACCTGCAGGTCATTTTTTAAAAATTAGAATCTTATTTCCTTCCCATTAATGTGCCAGAATAAACATCTACTTATGTTAGGTTTCCCATCCTAGCTGGGATGGATAAGCACATGTCATAACACCCAGCTTCTTCCACTGAGTAGAGAGGAGTCCGGGGCAGGGGTGGTGGGGTTAAGGATCCTTCCATTCTTGACCTCCCGTGGAGCTAGGATTATAAAAGTGAGCCATCAGCTCCCTATTAACTCTATATTAACCTATATTAACTTTCAATTCATTAGACTATCCATGCAAGATAAGCTGACACAAAGAGGTTAAGGATTTCACTCCTGTCTTGCAGCAGAGTTTTTCAATACTCAGCAAAGAGGAGAAATACAAATATCATCCAAGTTTTTGGCCATGGATGTGTTGTTTTGTACTAAATGAAACATTTCACAGGGCCCATGTTTTCAAGATTATAAAGCAAACTAAAGCAGAAAAAAATAAAATTTTTGTATCTAATCTTGCTTAGCTATGTATTATTAGCTGTATTAAACACTTGATTTATTTGCCTCATTTTGAGGCAGTTGAAGCCTCTCTCACATCTTGTATTCAGGTGTTCTATTACTTCAGGTTTGGAGAACAGACAGAACCTGGGGAAGAGAGGTCAAGGCCAGCTTTTTCGGGACACCTTGTAATGAAAGCATCAAGGAGATGAGGATTCTTATTGAGCCATAACTTAGAGGAGAAGCAGCTATGTGACAGGTCTTTTTCATAACAAGATCAAAGAGATTATGACAGATTGTGCAAATATGCCCCAATTTTTCAAGTTGCTAATTTGTCTTCCTGCTGCTTGCCAAGAAGCTACTTTGGAAGAGCCCTCTTCCTAGAGAATGCAGAATGAGAAGTATATCAGAACCTCCTCTGCAGAATAGATTGCCCTCAGGCACCAATAGAGTTTTTACCCATTATAAATGAAAAGGTACAAAGAATGAAAGGTTTTTATTTACTTACTTCTGACCTCAGTTTTTAGCAACATGCCCACAGTCTAAAGTAGAATATAACACAGGGAATTCTCTCCCTTAGGTATCACTACTGCTTATAGAATAATGTTTAACTTTGGATGCTCATTATATCCTCAAATATAAATAAACTTAAAAATCAATGACAAAAAAGGTCATATTGCTCATTAGCTTGATCAAACTTAACCATCGTTAGTGCCGTATATGCCCCTAACACACAATGTAATAATGCTGACTTTCAGAATAGTTTGTCATGATTAATAGTATCATTTCTGTACAATAGTTTGGTAGAGGCCAGCTTTGAGAGATTTTAGAATCCAGACAAAATGCATTAAATATCACCACCCCAGAATTACAGAACTGCAGAAATAAGTAATACTCACAGATTCTGTACTGGGTACAAACCTGACATAAGGAGGTAGAGAATGCTTATGGAAGGCAGAGAAGTCATTGCTTGTCATTTTGATGGCTCCATGAAATATGAGTCCAGGTGATTGGCAGATAGAACAAGAGTCAGAGAATGTCATGGAGCATGCAATCTGAAAATTTGTGACCAGAGAGATAAACTAAGTACATTCAATAGGCATGTGTAATTTTCCTGAGAGCATTTGACTAAACCCAAACCTGTAGGTAGAAAGGGCTTTAACGTAAGTAGAGTCTAATATCTGGATGTGAACAGAAGCAGACAGTGGGCAAGGCTGTTATATTTGTACAGGTATGCTGCAATTACACACAGAAGGACCATCCACAGTGGGAAAATTGAAGGTTTAAGGGACAAGAGGGCTTAAAAGGCTGAGTCAATAGCCACTGGAATCCATGGCTTAGGTAACTGGAGAATTAATTGACCTGCATTAAGTATTTCAACTATTCCTTGTATGATGAAAAGAGAATTATTATCATCATTTTACAGATCAGGAAAACAAAGCAAACAAAGCTCAGAGGAATTCAAAGCCTATAAGTCAGAACAGAAACCCAGATCTTCAAAAGGCAAACCCACAAGCTCTCCATTCAAAGTTAAAAAAAAGTAACTTTCTGAGAAAATATTTCATAATATCTCAACTATCCATGAGATTCCTCACCCTCAAAAATAAAAATTGGTCTTTTCTGGGAGAAGTAAAAATAAATAAATAAACAAACAAACAAAGAACAAGCAAAAGGGAGGCTTAGGATAAAAATACTGAGCATAGGGGCAGGGAATTTGGCCTAGTGCTTGCCTAGCATGCATGAAGATCCAGGTTCAATTCCTCAGTACCACAGTCACAGAAAATGCTGGAAGTAGTGCTGTTGCTCAAGTGGGAGAGTGCTAGCCTTGAGGAAAGCCCAAGGACAGTGATTAGGCCCTGAGTTCAGTCCACAGGGCTGGCAAAAAAAAAACAAAAAAAAAAAAAAAAACTTAGCACAATATTTACCACAAATTGGACTATTCCTCAGCAATATGGAATAAGAAAATTTGAGGAGAAAAAAATAAAAATATTTTCAATGCAGAATCAGTAGGAAGCAGGTGTTTAATTTGATATCCTACCTTCCTATTGCCATGTGGTAAAGCAGAGCCAGTAGCGCCTATTAATATTCACAGCTAGGACAAGTTTAGCCATCTTCTGTGTCATTGTGGCTCTTGGTTTGGGGGTCTTAGAACACTAGTTGTTTTTGAACTTTACTAGGAAACTTTGAGAATGCAGCTGAGAAGTAAATGAAGTGTGTGTTATTCCTATTTTTTCCAAGCATTGGTGACCACATTATGGAAAAATGCTCACTGAAAGAAACATCCTTTAAAAAAAATATGTGAGATGTTAGGGAGGTAAGCAAGCTTCAGATAAACAATTTCTTTTCTTTCTATGTAGATTGTAAATTTTGCCCAACTAGATGGATATTGGGAAGAAAATATCAGAACAGGTAGAGCAAACAAATAAACCAGCGAAGTTTTACAGTCCATTTAATGTTTTGTTTTGCTTTGCTTTGCTTTGCTTTATGGATGCAGAGATGTATTTATTTATGCTCTGCCTTATTTCTTTTAAAGCATATGAGGTACATGAATCCCTTAGATAAAGTGTGGAATACTTGCTCTACAAATGTAGTTTAACCTTTCTGGTCGTCAGTGTGAAGGTTGGGGCAAAAAAAATCAAGTCAGCTTATTGGTTTTGTTCCCACTAGGTATTATTTGAAGTAAGAGTTCTACATCACTGAATTTAGAGTTCTTTCTCTCCCAGTTCTTTCTCTGCTTCCTCATAATGAAGGTACAAACCTCAACTCTGTTCACATCTGGTTCCTGTACCGATCTCACCAGAAGCCTAGTGTCAGCCTCAAAAGAAGGTCTAGAACAACTGGTGTCCTCACCAAAAAGTGGCCTTGGGAAGGGTAGCACCAATCTGGAGCTGTAATCATCTGCTGTTGACATTTTTGTTATCACGGGTGGCGATGATTGTTTACTTCCTTTCACAATATCTGAATCTTCCAGATTGGAGATTATCCTCCTGTCTCATAAACAGCCCTGTACTGGCTACCGATGTCCATAAATGTCGAGCACCATTTCCCCTGACATCCTAAACACATCCTTCCATTTAATTTAAAAATCTATGCTGACCCACCAAATAAAGAATACCAAAGGTATCACAGCGAGTAATCCAAGTTATCAGGAAAAATAAGCAAAAGAAGATTTTTAAAAAAGAGAAAGTTCCCAGGCCATGCTGGTCTCTCGAAATCAAAGGCCATGCATTCGCCTATGTGTTATTAAATGTACTGATCTCATTTGTGTCTCTGGAACATGGCCCTACATGGTGAGGGCAGGTAGAAGACATTTGCAGTGAAAGCTGGCACAATGCCCAGCAGAACACTTAGTGTCCCGCATATGCGCCAGCGTTCTTGATGAGGGAGTCTTAAGAAGAAGAGTGGGGCTGATACAGAAATCCTGCAGAGAAAGGCAAGGACAATGGCCATGAACCTTTGAAAACTGAACTATCCATAAGGAAAGATAAAGCACACCAGTAATCCATGTATTGCTTATTTAAACACACACACACACACACACACACACACACACACACACCCCACTTGCACATTTGACTGATTATAGGACAATGCAGATATTTCCAGAACAAAAGTCAGCTTTGTGCAAACTGAGTCTTCCTTTGTAAATCTGAGTTTTAATAGCAAGATTTGGAGAGTAGAGCAAAGGGACTTCACAATTCATGTTTACCCAGATATCTCCTTTTCAAAATGAAAAACCTTGATTGCTCACAGGCTACATTACCCTTTCAGAGTTGTAAAATATTTTACATAGGGGCATTTAAATTAACATCAGACACCTGGTTAGGAAGCAACAAGTTTGATTTTGTGTCTGAAAACAGTTGTTTAAAGTGCCCAACACCTTAGCCTGCTCATTTACAGAGGTCTGTTTAAATCCCTTAGATGATCTACTTCAAGGTCGTAAATGTGCTAGCACCAAGTAACTGAACCTCATGTGAACCCATGTTATTATTTAAAGTTGTTATAGATAGATTTGGTTACTAATTTTTAGTGGAGCAGGGACACACTGACACAGAATATAAACAATTTCCCCTAGTGCATAAATCATCCTTCCTCTGTCCTAGCCAACAAGTAGCCTCTATGACAGCTGTATCTAAGGAAGGCTATTTATCTGAGACTTTGTTCTCAAAGAGATAAGACTTGTCAAGCTGAGGAAATATAAATGTACACACATACATGCATACATATGTACATGCACACATGGATACATACACACATCCCAATCTAGGGAGACATGTCAGAGATAAGAAATAAAATCTCCATGATTTGGATTTCATTTCTGTATTCAAGAATAGGAAGAGGTCCATTTGGTTAGCTTTGTTCAATTATAGCTGAATTGAAGCAATATCACCCAATATCACATCAGTATTGACATTTGGTGGCATTCAAGATGTTATTTACACTCAGTACCAAATGTCCGGGAAACTGTTTACATTAGGTTCAAGCCTTCAGCTCCCTGTTTGTTGAGGTTCACCTAACATATTTTAGCCCCATAAAGATTCCTGAAAGAGTCTCTCCGTGCTACAGCAACCTTAGGAAAGCCACGTGTGTGCAGCACAGAACGTAGCAGCCATCTGTCCAGAAAAGTGCATCCATCTGCTTCCCTGCCCCCGTGTCACTCAGTCCAGATTTCAGCAGAAGTCCTCATGAGCATGTTAGAGAAAAAGCAGTCCCCAGCCCTCCCTGCATCAAACACACTGACCTGACACACCTCCCTATTTTACTTGTGTTTCAACTGCTATTGGATTTGTTTGCTCCATAACACCTAGAAGCGTCATCACTCTTATTTTACACAGCAAACATGGAGGCTCTGAGAAAGTCTGAGACTTGCTCCAGGTCTCCTAGCCAGCAGCAAATGGTAAAAATTCAATTCCCAGCAAAATGGACACCACACGCCATTGCACTTAGCTGCTATGGAGGTCAAGAGAAAATGCATATGAACAACCATGTGCACACCCATGCACCCATATGCATTCCATGCTTGCACTCATATGTATATGTGAGTGCGTGTGTCTCTATAACAAACATGCACAAGTATATAAGCCATAAGGTTAGCAAATGTCCCTACTTCTTTGTTTGAATGGTTTAGCAATTTATTATATACATGTATATATTTAATAAAAACTGCAGGGTTTAGTTACATCATACTTTGAAATCCTTAGAAGAAAGGCCAATAAACTGTAAATATTATTGGACCTAACTGTACAAATAAAAGGAGTTTTTGCCCTACAGCTCTCTTGGCACAAGAAGGAGGTGTTTTTCCTCTACCTCAAAGCTTCACAGATCATTATCACATTCTAAATATTTATGGGATTGGATTTGCTCATCCTTCCCTCCACGTTTGCATGGCTGGGGACAGCTGGAGTGCTCCCTGCCAGTCCCCTCTAAGGCTCCCTGCTCTAGGGGGGTCAAGGCCCCTATTGTAGAACACAACCACACTCCACAACAGTGGTTAAACAGCTGTGAGCTATAAATATGTTAGGTGAAGTTAAAATGTAACTTACTAATGGCAAATCTTTAAGATACTATGACTACGTAGATAAGCTTTGCCTGGTAATTAGAGAGGTTTAGACCAAGCTACTCATGCTTTCCCCATATTTGTCTATTAGATCAAGATAGAGGTGGAGCCTGGCATGGCAACTGACACTTGTAATCCTAGATACATCAGATAATCCTAGCTACTTGGGAAGCAGAGGCAAAAGGATTGTTAATTTCCAATTTGGCAAAGCCAGTGAGACTCTCTCTCACAAAACAAAATACAAATGAAAAGGCTGGGGACATGACTCAAGTACTAGAGTACTTGCCCAGTGTGGGCAAGGCATGCTAGATTCAAAGAAAGGTAAGGGGAAGGAAGGGGAATAGGAAGGAGAAGGGGAAGGGGAAAGGGAAGGGGAAGGGGAAAGGGAAGGAGAAGGGGAAGGGGAAGAAGAATGAGAAGGGGAAGGGGAAAGGGAAAGGGAAAAAAGAAGGGGAAGGGGAAAGGAGAGGGGAAGGGGAAAGGGAGAAAGGGGAAAGAGGAAAGGAAAGGGGGAGGGGAAGGGGGAAGGGGAAGAAGGAAGGGGAAGGGAGAGGAGAGAGGAGAAGGAAGGAAGAGGATGGAGAAGGAGGGAGGAAACAAGGGAAGGAGGGAGGGAGGGAGGGAGGGAGGGAGGAGTGGTACCACACAATGCAATTGCACTCATTTGCAGTCAGTGATTCCAATGAGCCTGTGTCAATATTCAGGACACAGGGTATAGTGAGGAAAGCAACAGATCTATGTTTCTTCCGCCAAAGATCTTGCTAAATAGCCCAGTTTTATTATGCTACTTTACAAAAAAATAAATCTGAGCCACTGTAACCCACATAATTAATTACGATTATCTTCTTTACATGTGCAGCACTAATTAATCCATGCGGCCAGCGTGAGTCCTGGAAGAAACACATGAAGAAATACAGCTGGGAGGGTACTTAAGGCCACCCCATCTACAGCCTCCTATGGTCAAGACAAATAAATACAACTCCCTTCCATCCCAAATCCTCAGGGGCTCATAGTCTGGGCAGGAAGTTGAATACCCAGATCTAGCCTTGAACTACCCAACCACTTTGAGGAGAGTTGGGACGTAAATGATAATTCATTAAGATGATATGAAACTAAAAATCAACTCCTCAGTCTCACGGGCCATCATCCAGGAGCCCCCTGTGCCATCCATGTCAGGCTCAGAGCTGCCTTCTTGGGCACAGCGGAAACATGTTCCCTACTTTATCACAGAAAGTTCTCTTGGGCAGTATTGGCTCTAGTCAGTGAGTGGTGCACAGGTCTCTAAGGCTGGAGTCTAAGGCTGACATCTCAGGAGGTGAGGGCCAAACTGAATACAGTCAGCAAGGTCAGTGTGCCATTGCAGAAAGATGTTAATAGAGGATCATCCCGCATTCATCTGAAGGAGGAAGCAAAGTTATCTCCAGTATATCTGCTCAGTAACCTTTGCGAAGTATTGAAGGAATTGGATCTATTCTAGTTCAGGTTAAAGATGGAATGAGCAGAAAGTTGAATGCTATAGGAGAGAAATTAGATTTACTCTGTGGGCAGAGAACTGAATTTTCTGCCTTAGGTATTCTGGCCCTGTGGATCTAGGAAAGCTCCCTCTCTCTTCTCTCTTCTCCTCACATCCAGGAACTTGCCAGGCCCCTGAAATGCTTGGTGTATCTCACCTTTCACTCAACCTCCTGGCCATATCTTCATTCAGTGGAGTCTAGTTCTCACTTCTGCAAAAATTTCCTAGTGGGTTTCCTTACCTTTAGTTTCTCTCTCCCACTGTGCAAGACATTGTAATCCATCCCCAAAGCCCTTCTTTCTCCATTTTTACCAAGAATTGCTGATCTTCATATCCTAAATTTCCAGGTTTCTGGAGTCACTTTTCTTTGATGTTGAACTTAACTTAAATATACTTTATATATACTTATATGTGTACACACATATGTATAAATACATTTATATATATATGACAGACTTCATACATCTTGGGTATGTTTGTCTTATCAGCTCAGTAGTCAAACACTGCCCGCACACCTTTACTACTCTGAGAAACTGTAGGCAAGCTTGAAAACTCTCTTCTAATTGTTCCATGTAGGAGAATTTTTTCTCCAAAACTACCCATAAGCATCACTGGCATTTCGTTAAGTGGTGGATTGTCTGCCTGAGTTCAGCCAGTGAGGGGTTGGCTCTGGAATCCTCCATAGTGAATTCTTCCACCATGTTCTCTTAAGAGCAGAATTAAATGTGGTGGGTGAAAACATCACATTTATAGGCTTGTGCCTATAAACCCAGCTACTCAAGAAGTTGAGATTTGAGAATCTCGCTTCAAGTCAGCCCAGACTAAAAAGTCCTTAGAACTCTTATTTCCAATTAACCTCTAGAAAGCTAGAAGGATAGGTGTTACTCAAGCCAGAGGATAAAGAGCTAAATTCAAGTTCCAGTTCTGGAATTAAAAAAATAATGTAAGCCAGGTGCTAGGAGCTCACATCTGCAATCCTAGCTACTCAGGGGGCTAAGATCTGAAGAATACAGTTCAAAACCAGCTCTGAGAAGGAAAGTCCATGAAACTTAACCACCAAAAAAATCAAAAGTGATGGTGTGGCTCAATAGAACTCTAGCCTTGAGCAAAAAGTGCTCAGAGACAATCCCAGGTTCTGAGTTCAAAGACCAAGACTAAATAAATAAATAAATAAATAACACTTTTAAACATGGTGGTGAAAAAACTCCATACTGGTATCATACTATAATATGGCTCTGTAGAATACAAGTTGACTGAGTACTCATGGGCTAAGCAAAGAGACAGACCATGCAACTTTGGGTCAGCTTGTGCTCCTATAGAATAAGGGGGAGTTATTGGGAATACCTTCTAGTAGTCACTCTCAAAAAATACAGACTTGGTTTAGAAGAATTTCTTGCAGGTTACATGTTTTACTGCTTACATTCTGAACTCTTTTCCCAAACTGACATTCCTCCTGCCACTCCCAAACTAAGTCCACTGAGACAGATTCCTTGTGAAGATGCCACTCTCCTAAAAGAGCCTTGTAAAGGAGGACAGATACATAATAGATTGTAATTGAAATGGCAAGGCTTAGTTTTACAGACACTCAAATATTTGACTTTGTCATGTTCTCAGATGTTTAATTCAGAATGGAACTGAGCCCACAGCTTGAAATTCTCTTGCATGTGTGAAGGAAGTCCTGCTGTTATGTTTTATTTTAACCAATACTGTGAAGACTTGTCATCCTAATCCCTGAGGGTTAACATCTCAAATTAGTGCCCATTAGATTCATGTCACATTTTGTTCACAGACACGGAAGAAATGGGTGTAATTTACCATGGTATTTGATTGTTTTCTTTTACCACTGGCACTCTTGGTCATTTGAAAGAATACATGCTTATTTGGGGCTTTTGGATCATGCTGGTAATACTAGCTACTAAGGAAGCTCGGGTATGAGGATCAGAGCTCCAAGCCAGCCACAGCAGCCCACGAAACTCTTATCTGCAAATAACTAACTCAAGGCTGGAAGTGAAGCTCTGGCTCAAATGTTAGAGTGCTAGACTTGTGTGAAAAAGACACTGTCTTAGACCCTGAGTTCAAATCCCAGTAATTCCCCCCCACACCAAAACAATTAGGGTAACCATTGTATATTGCAAAAGTTGGATGTAAACTCACCATAAAAATATGTCTTCAATGATCTGGTTGTGCACATGTCTTAAGATTAATCTGCAATCTGGCTTTCCTCTTCTTAAGGAAAATTTTTTTAAAAAAGAGAGTGAGAGAGTGAGGAACAACTTCTCAGTGATTTGGAAAGTTGATTTTAGAGAGAAGAGTCAAAGTTGCTGACAGGCATACACTGTTTGCAATAGCTTAGATAAATGGCTAATTGCACAAACTTCTGCATTGAATAGTTGGGTTTCACAAATAAATTATTTCAAAAGAGTGAATTTATTTTAATTTGGAGGATATATTTATGAAGACATAAGCAGACCATTAATTTTTACCATGTACACAGGAAAGTCTCTTTTAATTGAAGTTACTGTTGCAAATTTCTGCTTTGTATGTCCTTATATGGGCTTTCCTATGTTTTGGTAGCAAAAGGGTCCATAGTACTCCTAAAGTTTTGTTCAAGCATGAAGTCAAAACTGAAAAGAAGCCGGGTGCAGTGGCTTACACCTGTAATCCTAGATACTCAGGAGGCTGAGATCTAAGGATCCCAGGTCAAAGCTAACCCAGGCAGTAAAGAAAGTGAGGTTCTTATCTCCAGTTAACTCCTAAAAAATGAGAAGCGGGGCTTGGCTCAAGGACAGGGCAGCAGCCTTGAACTGAAGAGCTCAGGGACAGTACCCAGGCCCAGACTTCAAGCCTCATGACCCACAAAAAAAAAACTGAAAAAAAAATTATGAATGGGAAGGAATTACATATGTGAATATTCCTTGCTAATACCTTTCTTGTAAATTAGTTCCTAAATTGTTATCTGTAAATAGGAATCCTTAGGCCTGTCATTACAGAATGCTTAGGGTTCGGTTCCTGTGATTCAGGATGAGGTAAGGATGCAAAAAGAAACAGGTATCCTGTTTATTGTGCATAATCCCTTTTTCTTTTTTATTACTGTAGATTAGTTGCATAAAATTATGATGCTTCAAAAAGTGTGCATGCACTTTAACCATATTTATACCCCATTACCTTCATCCTCCCACTGGTCCAAAATAGTCCACCTTCAGTTTTATGTTTATTGTAATTATTATACATTTCTACGTATAATTATTCTACATTTCAGAGTAAAAAATTGTTAAGATTTGTCTTTGGAATCTGTCTTTATTTTGTCTAACATGATGATATCCAGTTCCACTTAGTTTCCTGCCAGTGATATACCTTATTCCTCTTTATGACTAAATAATACTCCATTGTGTATATGTAGTGCATTTTCTTTATCCATTCATCTTTTCATGGACACCTAGGCTGATTCCATAACCTGCTCCAATGAAGAAAGCCACCATTAATATGGGCATACAACTATTCTCTTTTGTACACTTAGATTAATTCTAATGTCCTCATGAGTGGTACAACTCAATCATATAGTAATTCCATTTCAAGGTTTATGAGAAACCTCCATACTGTTTTCCATAGTGGAGAAACTAACTTGCCTTTCCCACTATATTTAATTCTAATAGCCATTACCATCATGACTAAAATTAATCAAATCTGTGCATTTTTGACTTGTGATCAAATGGTTCTTTTGAAACTATTAAGTGGATTTTCTTGAGTGTTTTTTTAACTAACTAATGTTCCTGCCTCTTATTCTGCCCATAACTTTACTTTGAGACTGTCACTTTCTACTTTATTAATGTATAATTCATATGCTTATGACTAGTTAAAATTTAACTCAGGTCCATGCCAGTTTTTAGATATTTGAGGATAGGAGGAAACAATTTCAAAAAGGTAAGAAATTAATAAGTTTTCAAGAAATGTATCCAAATTCTGTGTTAAAACTAAATCTGGATTTCAAAGCTCTCTTGAAAAATCTGCAGATCTGGAACAGGGCCTCTACTTTGTCACTCACCGATTCTCACGTTCCTTCCTGGCTGGCCTGCTTCTTTCTTCAAATAGCTGCATCATCCTTATAGAAATCTGAGTTTGGGACTCCTAGTCCTGAACCCACAGTAATGATGAGGAGTGGGTTGTGAGGAACATTCAGCTGCCCACTCTTGGTATATACCAGAAATCAGCTAAGTCAGTACACAACAGAACTGCCCTGTCCCATGGACAGGGCAAGTACTAAAATAAAGCTAAGCTTCTCCCTCAGTGCAATTGAGAACAGGCCCTACTTACTATGAAACCAAAAATCATGTGCAAAATAATTGGTTAAATAAAACTCACCTTGTATGAGAATGTGTGCAAATGAGATTTATAAATTATAAGCATAAAAATCAAAATACCAAGAAGTTTGAGGGAGAATGAATGGCACTTTTATAGTTCTTGTACAGAAATGGTTGGCTCAAAAGCAGGAAAATAATGATCTCTGATTTAAAAGTTGTAACTTTTAAATGAGACTAGCTCTGACAAGGAACAAAAGTGGATTATTAAGGAAAAGTTCATTATAAAGAACATATAATTTTACTAGTAGAAAATAAATGGTTATGGGTGTAAGAAAAGAGAAAATTGGGCCTAGAAACATACATGATCATTATTTAAGACATTTGCAAAAAGATTTTGTACTTTTCTATCATTAGTCAAAGTGCCAATTAATGGCTAAGACACCAAACCTCCTTTCACCCTAAAGCACAAACATTTTGTTGAAGTTCTGAAATATTATAGTGAAGAAATCCACTTTGTAGAAAGCTATAGGCATAAATGAACTTGATTTTGAAGTCATTTAAAGAGATACTAAACATTGACCCTTGGTTTAAAAGCAATGGTTCAATTTCAGTCAATATCCATCCTTGCTGTAGCCTAGAGAATACAGGAGAATTTTGTGAGCTCAGTTTAAGTTGCCCTCTCCCTTTCTTTAACCCACAAAGACACACTCTCAACTTTCAATGTATGACATCATTTTTGCAGTGGTGTTTTACCACTTCAGTCTTTGTCACTGTCAATCCTAGGTCCCAAAGGGAATGTATTACTAATTGCAGCATGACCCAAATTTGAGACCAAACTAGCTGGGGAAAAACTGGAGAGGGTAGCACTAAAGCTTAAAGCAAAATTCATATAAGTCAGTGATTGTCAAGTTAAGATCTCAAAGATCAATGCCAAATGCTGATCTTGAAATAAACTGTTCACGATCAGACTGAAAGAAAGCAGGTGGATGAGGGATTTCTGATATGACAGCCAGTACCTAACATTTATCTATAACTCAGTATCTGTGCCTATTATATCATACTCTGCCTGTTTTAATTCATTTAAGCCTCAATACTAATAGGTTCTGTTACCAGGAAATGGATGCAAGAATGTTAAAAGTTCTCAAACTTACAATAAATGGCCAAAGGAGGATCTGAATCTAGAGAACAAAGTTTAGAACTTCTGCAGTACCACAGACAAACTGGTGGTTAAAACTAAACAAGTAGAAGTTTCCAAACTTGTCCTGTAGAACTTTTTGTGAGGAGGGAATTGCTCTGTGTCTTCTCTGTCCAGTTTGGTATGCCACAAAAAGTGCCTTTATGTATTACTATTGGGCACTAGATTAGGTAGTAGGAGAACACACTTTTTTTTCATTTTTTACTTCATTTTGATCCACTTAAAATTGCAAATAGGAAGCTACATATAAATAGTTGCTACCAATTTTGTCAGGACAACCAGTCAGAGGCAAGGACAAATCCTGATTTGGACTGGATGTCCACTCCACTAGCATCATCATCCCGCTCTACTTCCCTGCAGCCCTTGGATACAGGGTACTATAATTTTCACTTCCTGTAGAGACCAGAAGTGCCTTCCTTTTGCCTCGCTTGGATCTCTCCCACTCATTCAGCACAACTCAACCCTTAAGACCCAGGCCAAAGAAGTCATCTCTTCAAAGGGTATCACACAGTTTGGTGATACCCTTTACATGGTTTGGGTCTACATGGCATCCTTCACCCACTACAAAGCTTGCCGTTTATTGTTCCGACTCTCCCCACAGAAAGATAAAATCTTCCTGATAGGATTTTGTTTACATTCCCATATCCTCACTTTCACTAACCAAGTGATTGAAAGAACAGCCTGCAACAAGACAAGTAGAAGTCCATAGAGAAGTCCATGGAGAACTGAGTAGTTCTTGATTTGCCTTATTACTGCCTGGTCCACTCCCAGAAGAGTGAAAGTCACAAGGAAAACACATTGCCGAGAGAAGCAGCAGTATTGTGACAGGCACAGTCTGATATTTATTTCCTTTATACCTCATTTCATATTTAGATAGCACCTTTCTGATATTATCTCCCTAATCTTTCCATTAGGAAAGTGAGAAGAGAAGAGTGAAAATGACTTGTTCAAGGTTATAAAAGACAGAGCACTGAGGGAAAATAGTTTAACACTTTCTAGCTAATCCTAGGCCCTATGTGTATAGGATTTAGGATGTGCTGCATTAGCACTTGAAAAATAACTTTCTAGAAAGTAATTATGAGTTGGCTCTGTGCCTTGACTCTATACTGGGTTGTCCAATGGGACGTGTATGCCTGCCAGGTTTGTGAAGATCAATGTACAATAGAACTGAGCAATACAGAAGGATGAAGAAGAGGAAGTGGGGGGGGGAAGAGGTGGGATGGAGGACACTAAGATCACCAGGCGACCATGAATCTCACAGGAAGGGAAGCAGTGGGAAGAGGTAAGTCTAATGTCCTGGGATATTTTGATGAGTAATAACAGCAAAAGCAATGAAATAAGAAACAACAGCAAAATGAATAATAAAATGGAGACTCTAAAAGTACAAGAGCAATTCCCTTAATGCTTTGCCATGTAAGAATATCTCACATGTCTTGTTTGAGTTTTTTGCTCTAGAGCCCAAGTAGAGTATTGTGTCCATTTGTTTTTTAATGCTGAAAATAGAGATTCAGAGTTCTGTAATTTCAGTTTCCACAACTGTCTGAACCAGGTCTGGTCCTGAGCTCTACTTTGTCCTTTCCTTTGATACATAAATGCATGGACAAGTTCTGCTGCCCTGGGCCATTCATTAACAGGTGTTGGTCTCATTAAAACAAACACAAGCATTCTTCTTTAGCGCAAAACAGATGTTCAAGCTGTCCCTCTATGTCCATTTAGTGCAGAATCAAGCTGGCTCCCAAAGTATTTCAGCGACTCTGATTTGTGCTTCTCTCTCAGGATGCAAGGATCCCCGAAGACTTGCACATCATCTCCTTGGGGTGTAAGACTCTATCCCAATGGCTACAAGCTTATCTCCTCAGGAAACAAGAACCACCCAGTCCACCTACCCATCGAGCCAATGACTGCACAATTAGCTTTGCAGTATTGTTTCCTGCTCTTTCAGGAGTCCATATTGTTCACAGGGAGTGTTTAAAATTTGGCACATTGAAGCAAAACTTATTCCTTGACAGTCTACAAAACAATTGTCTAGAAAATACCTTCTCACAGGACAAAAGTAAAATAGCAACAAGGGACTGTGTGAGGGGGGGAAAAGGGGGTAAAGAACATTTTGGACCACAGCAAAACACTCCTGCCTACAGCCACATGCATTCACTTACACCCCTGCACAAAAAGTCTGTGTTTACTAATGGAGAGGCAGAGGCCTTGTCAAAAATCTGTGCCTGTCTTGTGACAATAGAAACAAAACAATGGCTTTGGAACTGTAGGGTTTTTGTGTTTTGGGAGGTTTTGTTTTATTTTATTTTGCTTGTTTGGCATCCAAAATAGATATTTGCTTCCATCCCAGGATTATTGTTGGATTTCTTTTCAGGAACAAAGAGAAACTGAAGAAAACATGTGAGGCCCAGTGTGCATTTCTTTTTTGATTAGGTCATATTTTTTAATCCACTAATTAGATCCAAAAGGTAAGGGTCAGGAGAAGAGCTTGAAGTTTACAGAGATAAGAGATGGAAAAGGACAACTCATATTCTGGTCCTTTTTTGCTTTCAGAAAATATGTGAGTAAAATGGAAGATACTGGAGGGAAAACGAACCCGTTTCCTTCAAACAAGAAATAGCAGAAAATTATGGTGAAGTTTGATTTTTATAGCTGATAAGATATTGAATGTCTTGAAGAGATTCCCTCCTCTACTATGGCTTGAATCTTCATTTCAATAAAAAAAAACTGAGGTGCTGAAAGGTGGGTCTCCAATTCATCAGCGATCACAGGTGGGGTCCTTTAGAGGTGACTGTTATGGGGTCAGGAGGAGGGGATTCCACATCTCTCCAGGTGGGGATTCCACAGCCCACCAGAGTCCACCACACGGAGACAGTCTCATATAAAAAGGTGAATTTATTGGGAAGTAGATGGTGAACTGACCGGCCAGGGACTCAGTGCAGATTCAGAAGCTGATACTGTGACACCGAGCAGCTCTCACTCTGGGGTTTTAAGGGCAAAACCCATGCGGCCAACCCTGGCCAATGGGATTGTTACATACACAGAGGGACCATAGCCAGCTCCAGCCACACGCAGGTAACCAATAGGGTTACAGCCTAGTGTCTGAATTTACCTATCACCTTGGTTGGAGTTGGCTGCAAATTGGGCAGGTATCCACACAAAGCAGTCCCCTCGCCCCCCGCAATCCAAGCAGCTATCCCATCCTGCCTCATGGGGTGGGGATAAGGTTACCTCTCCCTAGAAGGGCAAAGGTGGCTGGGCTGCTTTACCATTGTTGACCTTCCACAATGGGGTGGGGAACTCTTAGGCATTCAAGATGGCGCCAGTCCCTGCTCCCCTTAACAGTGACCAGTTTATGAGAGCCCCACCCTCAAGAATTCATTCATCTACTGATAGGTTCATAGCTTAACTCACAACTGGAAGATTATAGAAACTTTAGGATGCAAAGCTTAGGAAGAGGAAATGTATCACTGGGGCAGAGTTTGGCACAAGTGTATACATGGATCTGTGGTCCCTTCCTTTCTCTTTCTTTGCCTGTCTGCCATGGTGTGAGCAGCTTTTCTCTACCATGTGTTCCTCACCACACCATGATGTTCTGCCACAACACATCCCCAGAGGTAGCAAAGACCAGTGACCATGGATTGAAGATTCTGAAACCTTGGGTCAAAGTAAACCTTTCTTCCTCATAACTCATCTTTCTCTGCAATTTTGTCACAGCGATGATAAACTGTCCAACATATCCTCTCTCCAGCAAAAAAAAAAAAATGTTTAGAGACAATGCCAGGATGTTTGGAGTAGGCTGCACAACTATGTTACCCTCTCTTGCCCATGTACACACACACACACACGGACAGAGAGAGACAGAGAGAGAGAGAGAGAGAGACAGAGACAGAGATAGTCAGAGAGAGACAAGAGAGACAGAGACAGAGACAGAGAGACAGAGACAGAGACAGAGAGACAGAGACAGAGACAGAGAGACAGAGACAGAGAGAGAAATCCTTGTCTCCTCCTATAAGTCAGCTCCTTGTTCTCAAAAGTCTGGTGCTAGGAGCCAGCAGGACTCACATGGTGGAAAACAATTGGGCCTCATCCAGACCTACTGCATTCAACAAGATCACTTAGTTATTGAAATCTGAACAGTACTGGCCTATATTTTTCCTACTCAAGTTTTCAAACAAGAGCTACCTGAAAATAATTTCTACGCCACATTTCTTCCAACCCCGAGTACCAATTGAGAATGTTCTCCATCCTGAAGTGTAAGCTGGAGAAAAATAGGATTTTCTTCCCAAGTCAGAGGGCAATTAAAAACCTCAGGGTCCTGTTGACCTTTAAAGAACTCTACTTCTGTGAACTTAGTGGTCCAGTGGAGGATATCTCAGACTTCCTGTCTGAGATAGGACTATGGCAACTACTGCCCATTCTGCTCTGACCAGTGCCAATTCTATCTTTGCCTTGTACAATGTTTAAGAACACAGAATCTCAGCACTGTGCAGCTCAATGAACATGAGTTGTGCTCCAATGTCCTGTGGCCTCAGTTTCCGTATTTTTAAGACATGAGCATTGGAGAATGGAGCTTTTGAAGGGTCTCCCATGAAACATTTGTTCATAGAGATGCGCACACACACACACTATAACTCACTTCACAAGGACTGCACTTCTAGAAATAGCCTCTTTTTTAAATTTTTTATTGTAATAAATAAAAGGCTTACATGATATTTGCCAGATAGAAGGTGCATTAATTCACATACATTGATACCCTTTCACATGTCTTGGTACCCATTACCCTCCCCCCCACCCCCCCACCTGCCTTGGTTTTCCCCCCTTCCCTATCAAATTTCAAATAACCAAATACAAATAAATTCAATATATCAGATAACAAAGTGAGATACTGTAACAATATGAGATACCCAAGGGACAGCAAAGGAGATGAGAGACAACATAGTACATTAAGGACAACAATCATTCGTTATATGGCTTTTGTTTCAATATCCTGGAGGTCCTTTCAATTAGCTTCATACTATATGGCCTTATGTAACAAGATTTTGCTCTATTGCAGATCTCTGCTAGTAGAGCCCAAGGTTTCTACTGATTATGACGAATGAGGGAAACCATTGAGCCTAAGTTCCCTTGAGTTTGGCTTACTTCACTTAATATGATTTTTTCTAAGTCTAGAAATAGCCTCTTTTACAAATTTTAGAAGTGTGTTTTCCTTTTAAAGAGTTGGAAATATGCTGCAATAAAAAAGGTAAATTTGGATTTAAATAAGCATCTCTTACACTACTTTGCTCGGAAGTGACTCTCCACCTTTAGTCCTTATTTCCCTCATTCTTATTCCTCAGTTTACCTTTGTCCACAGATCAGTTGGAGAAATGTTGCTTTGAGAAACTCAGAGGATTCCTCCAGTTCTGCAGAATCATCCTTTATCATTTTACCCTCTGAATGATTTTTACTGATCTCAAACTTCTTATCTTATTACCTTTCAAATTATAATACTGCCCTTAAAACCATTATATACACCAGATTTTGCTTTAGAGCGTGAATAATTTCAAATATCTTACCTTCTCATTTCTACTTTCCACACAGAGAATCTGAAGGAATTAAGCAACTCGATGGACATAACTTTTTCGCTTTCTGATCCAAACCACCGTTGACCAGATAAATTCACATCTGAGTTTTGGCCCTATCTCCTTTCTGTAATTTATAAACATTTTTACCCAGGGGTTTCAATGCAATATGTTAGTCTATGAGTACAATGCATCTTGAACAACATCACCCCTTCCATCACTCTGTCCCATCTCACCCAACCTTCTCCAGCCCCCAATTCACATCTGAAAATACTGCTTTTCATTTATTTCCATGTCCTTATTAAATGAGGTTAGTCTGAGCATGAGTAACTGTACAGGGGATGGTTTTGAAGGGCATGTGCACTAAGCTATGCTTTGTCTTTCCACACTTGTTGTGGAGGAACATTCTGCCATACATTCTCTTCACAATACTTAGAAAAAGGTATCTCTTCTTGAGAGTATATGCTGCTCTGTCAATTTATTTTATACATTAATATACTTTTTCCAAAAGAACTCTCTATATTCACTGAGCCTCCTTCTTTTCATCATGGTCATTGTGCTTTTATCCTAATTACATCCTTTGGGACAATAACAATGACAGAGTGAAAAGGACAAAGCACTCTTAGTTACGTTGTAGGTATCACTCAATAGTCTCGTTGTTTTGGCAGAATGCTTTGCTGCTGAATTTTCTTCCTGTCCTTTTTTCACTTTCTTTGACAGCCACAAAAAAAAGGAAAAGAAACACTTCAATAACTCTGTAGCAATCAACAATTAATCAAAGTGTAGTTTTCACTACAGCAGGAAAGCTAGGTAATAAAAAAGTCTGTATAACTTTATGGGTACCAATCATATCTGAATTCAGAAAGAACAAATAATAATAAAGCTAATCAGATTGCATATTTTGATGTATAAGCCAGTTTCCGGAATGGGTCAGAAGTTCTAGCTCCTTCATCCCAGCAGGGCACTGAGACGAAGCCGGTGAGGAGGGAAATTCCATAGGTAGAGGGAGGAGTTGGTTTGTCCATGCATTTCTATGAAAGAAATGTAAGGAGAAAACAAAACAAAACATGTTTCTTATGCCTTGGACATTTTCAATAAACTACAATGTAGCAATCTGGAAATCTATGGAATTTTTGTAAGTCAAGCACAGGTATAGATGTCTGTTTATGGTATGTGAGGCACAGGAGGGAAACAGAAAGCCTTTCTTGTGATTGCCTGTCGGATTCTTTCTCAGTCTTGTGTGCATTCAGATCAACCATTCATCAAACAAGCCCTTGTCACAAACCTCAGTGATTTCAATCATAAGGTTATTCTCCTGATTTTGAATGCGAAGGTAAACACAATTTGAAAAGACATTTTAAACCTTCTTTTGGAAATGCTATGAGGGTTTGTGTGAAACAGGTAGACAAAGTTTGTATCAACAAAATGGCAATGGAGATATTTTTAATTCCAAGCCTTTTGCTCTAAAAGATTGTTATAACCATGGTAATTTTATTTTAGTAATTCTCTTATACTCATCACTTCCAGTCACTGAGCATGCTTGCCTGCATTTTTTTAATAATCTAGATTAGCCTAGCAGGATATCTTTATGAAAAAAGTCTGATTAGTAACTATAAAAGTGTTTTGGCAAAGATTGATTTGATTAATTCATTCTCCTACTTTTTTGCCTCAGGATTTGCATGTCTATAATTTACAATACCTACTCACCTTGCTAGTGTTACTACTTGAATCGACTCACATGGAATTCAGTCATACAGAATAACTCCAGGTGCTAGAATCATTAACTAAGGATATTAAACCCGTAAATAAAGTCTTCTTGTATGTGTTTTACCAACTAAGAGTCTTTCGTATTGCCACCAATTAACACCAAGAAAATTAAACATCATTTACAAACACGATTAAAGACATTTTTCCTTACACTACCAATTAAGAAAATCAGAAGGAAAATGTTTTGATTCATGCTCATCATATATATGTAAATATATCACATAAATGGCTCATATTTAGCAAATATAAAATACCAAAACACAAATGAAAAATATTTTGGCATCTGTTCGGCCCTTGAGCTGGCTAGCACAACATGTGATTTGAAAGAGTCTTAGTCCTGCTGTTAAATATTCGCTAAACTGAATAAATTAATTACAGACTTTTTTTCAGAAACACAATGAACTTTTAAAACGCAGAGAAACAGAAGCCTGTGCTAGTCATCCACAGAGAAGAGAATGGCTGCTAAAGAGTTGATCCAACTAAAGAAAGAAATCATGGAACTTCAGGATAAAAGATCTTGGTGAGTTTCCATGAGGGACACACCCGGCCCTCCATATAGATACAGCAACTGACACCATTTTAAACATTCAAATGAGAACAGGCAAGAGTGGGCATCTTCCTGGACCACAGATGAACGAACAGGAAGATTGATTCACGGAGGTGACAGCAAGAAGAATGGTACCTTCTGGGCTGGGCCTGCTGGCATCCAGCTCTAGAATCTGGGGGTAACAGGGATCAAGAACAACACACACTGAGTACCAGGACTGTTAGGCTCAACTGGAAGTTTGGAAAGAACTTCCCTCAGCCCCTTCAATACAACTAAAATAATCCAGGCATAAATCTGGCTCCGCAACTATGTATGTACTATCCAGGAAACAACATGGCACTTGGGAGAGCCTTAAGCCACTGTTGTTAGGTCCTAACCTGAGAGTGAATGAGATCATGTGCAAAAATATAAAATAATTTGTTAGGAATTATTAGGGAAAGGGAAAGAACAACTCCCACTTAAGATGAACATGCAAATGAAAATTCCAGAGCAATTAATGGAATTAACACTAGACAGCAAAGGAAAGATAGCAGTCTGCTCATCTTCTTCCACGAGAAAGCTGTTCTTACTTTGTAACCTCAGCATTCATGTACACTCTCCTAAGATCTCCCTGACTAACAGAATGAAGGGTCTGTTTGGCTATAGACTATATATTAGAAAATACAAAATTATGGGAGTAGAGAAAATACATACTACATTCTGAAATCCAAAAATAATTAAAACCCGAATTACTAGGCACTGGACTATGATTTCAACACATGGGTTATCGGAGTTCTAAGAAAATTTGCCTTAGAATATAAGAACACAATAAATGCTCATTGACCATTTTCAAAAGGGAAGTTCCTTTAGGTTAGCATTTATAATTTGGGTCCTAATGGTATGTAATCAACCACTGGATTAATAAGTGGATAATTCATGCTCAGCTCCAGGATGTACAGTTTTCCAGCAAAATAACTTTGAGTGAGTCACAAAGCCATCTTTAATCGTATGTCTTATCATTACATTTATGGTACTTCATTATCTGACAACCTCAATGATACAAATACAACATGAAACTATATCAAAAGCATTTCACTTCTGCCTCAAAGCTCATAAACTTCCTTAAAAATGACATCTTTATCAATAATGAAATGAATCCAAATTAAAACTGAAAACAAGGCAGAACGTCACTGGTATGTCAGAGGTTTTGAGGAATTCCTAAGATTAAAAGCTGATACATACAAATGAAACAAGAGAAGAGATAGCACATACTCTAACACTCAAGAGAAAAGAGCTGTTTCAGAAACACCTAGAATGCCAAGAACAGAGCAAAGTCATTGGAAAATGAAAAGGGGAAGTAATTAAAGAAATGAATCTAAAACAGATATACTCACCTTTCCTCTGCCTACACTACACAGCTAAGAAACAGTGATATTTACTCCCTATTTACATGTTAAAGACATATACTCTTTTTTTAAAAAATAATAGTGGAGCTGTACAGCTGGAGGAGGATCCAGAATGAGTGTTAGATCCTAGAACCATGAGAGACCCTGAGTCTTTTGCTGATCTTGCCTGTAATTGCAGGAAAGAAAAGCAGAAAGGCAGTGACTGACTGCAGCATGCTCTGAGCACTGCCTTTGGAGAAAGGGTCTTAGTATACATGACCCACTAAGCAGGTCTTGGGAAGTTAAACAAGTAGATGAAAATAAAAGCCTCTTCTCACAAGAGGAGCCACTCTACATTCCGCAACTCTCCCTAGGTAACAGGTGAAGCACTAACTGCTAAGGCAGAGTCTTACAACAGAAATTACAACAGAACAGTGATCATAATAAATCAGAGCCACACCCTCAGGCCAAATCCCTTTTGTTGGGGTGACAAATATCCTTAACTATGAATTTAAGAGTTTAAAATTACATATATTTGTTTTTTTCCCATAAGTCAACACTTCAGGTACGGCTCATCTGGGCTCTCCATTGAGAGAGGAATTCAAACATCTATTGTGATGTCTTTGTTCCCTGCAGTTGCAGAGTGGCAGGGTAGCCTCTTGTTGTGTCTAGGGTAGATCTAGCAGAGGATCACAATTGCTTAATAATTATGTGCATATGGCCATATAAAATGATGCTAATTGAAATGAACTCCAAGAAATGGAAACCAAGAGGGTATTGTTGTCTTTGTTGTTTTAATGTATTGGGTAAAGTTACTTCTTTTTACATTCGGTAACCCTCTCCCTTTGGTTTATCTCTTGTTGTTACTGTTTTTTATTTTGATATCCTGTGTCTTCTATATACTTTGATTTGGGGAAGGGAAGGGAAATAGCAAAATGGTGAGACAAAGGACAAAGAGTGAATCAATACAACAGTGATACTCACAAGACACAATGGTGGAAATGAAATTTACAACCTGAGGAAAAGGGGAGTAGGAGAGGAGAGAAAGTTGGAGAAAAGGAGAAGTAACAATGTCTGGCAAGAAATGTACTCATTCACTTACTCATGTAACTGTTATCCTTCTGTATATCACCTTTACAATTAAATTAAATTAAACAACAAATCTGCTGGACTTAGCATCTTAGCTATAGCTCTGGATTCTCTCTCAATCTACCTGGAGTTAGCATTCCTGTTATTACAGTTGTAGAATCCAGGACAGTCTGCTTCAAGACTTTCTCAGCCTGAAAAAGTTCTGAAGTTGAAAACCTTGCTTCATTCTCAGTCTTATTGGGAGAGAGGTACAAACTTAGAACTTTAGCAATAGGGTATGAATTCAAGCCCTATGCTTGCTAAGCAGGCACTAGAGTCATGCTTCTAAGCCCACTTTGCTATGGTTATATTTTGAGATAGAGTTTCATTTTCTGTATAATCTGGCCTAGACGGTGATTCTCATATTTTTGCTTCCTGCTCTAGCTGGGATGACTGTGTTGCACCACTCTATGTTTGAATCTCATGAAACATTTTATCCTGGGCTAACTTGGAATCAAAGTCCTGTGGGTCTCAGTCTCCTAAGTAACTGAGATGATAAGGTTTATATAATCTTGAGATAATTGCATTTTTTTCTTTTATCTTGTTATTTGAATAACAAGAATTACCAAGTAGTTCTGGTTTTTTTAATATACATATTTGCTAAATTTAGTTCATATTTGACTAAGAAGTTCTTTATTTCCAATGTCTCTGTCTGGCTTTGATATTAGAATTTTGTTGACCTGATAAGATGGATTGGAAATACTGTCTTCAGCTTCTCTAAAATATGCACAAAGTACTTATTTTATATTTAGGTTTTTTCATCATTAAATCACAGGATTTATTTTATGCCATTCAAATGATATTGATCATTTTTTATTATTTAATGGTGGAGAAGTTCACTTTTAGGTGGATAAAGCCGGTGGGAGCTGGCTCCTAGCACAGGCAGAACTGGCTATTTTCCATGATAGAAAGGTAAAGAGAAGCATAGGATGTATTTTCTAGAAAGTTATCAGGCTGTGTTTGTTCTTGAGGACCTCAAACAAAAGCATCACTTGATGAGGTGGAGCTAAGACAGTAAAATCAAATGCTTGCACCATGCTACCGGAAAATACTTTAGAAATAACATCCACAGCCTTTCTAGTTATTTTCCATACTCCAGACAAAATGAAAATCTGTAATTTTCAGTCCTTGTGACACACTGTCCTTTTTCTAAGAATTTGTGACAATACACATTTCCACCTTTTACAATTCCTAAATTTAGAACAAAGCAAGCAGTTTTTAGGTTGTCTTTTTTTGCATTTATCATATAAAAACCTTATTGCAGGCATTCTTGGAAATTAAAATAAAATAGTTTTGTACTTTTTTTCTAAGTATTTTTAGTATGTGCATTTAATGGCAAGCATTTTAAGTTGCCACAATAAAACAATTATTTTCAAAATGACAGTGTCACAATAACAACAGAGGATTAAAAGATCTGTTTAAGGTTCCTTATTTCTTTTAACTTGATATCTAAGTGCTTTTTGTGGTCCCTTATCCCAACTTCTCATGGTGAAATATACACATCACTTTTTTTCTAACTACACACTGAAGAAACAAGGGGATGATTTTTTTTACTTTATTCTTTTTTATTTTTCTATGTATTTTATTGTAATTAATAGAAGGGTTACATTATATTTACCAGATAGAAGGTGCATTATTTCACAAATATTGATACCCTTTCTCATGTCTTGGTTTCCATTTCCCTTCCCCCATCCCTGCCCCTCATCTTGTTTAACAAGGCGATGAATTCTTTTCCAATCATAATCAACATTTCTGGTAAACTGGAACATTGCCTTAAAGCCAAATAATTTCTAGTTTTCTTTTTAATTATGGAGATTGCTGTTGAAGAACTGCAGCTCTTTTTCTGAAAAAAAAATATACATTAAGCTTGAACATTACTTCAGCCTATCCTATTCCTAATAGGCTATGTTTTTGGAACTACCAGATGCTAGCATATTTTTAATTCAAATCATCAGGTTCAATTACATCACCAGGAAAGGGCTGTTGTGTTCTTCCTGTATTTGAGCTATTAATAAAATATGTTTTTAATTTTCAAAATTGCTTGGCTTTGGTATGGAACAATACTCTGGAGAATGGGAAACATAGGAAAAGAAAGGAGCATATTGGAAACCACTGGAGATTTCTAAGAAACATGGCAATAAATTTCACATACTTTTAGAGCCATCTCCCTCTTATTCTTTATATGATCTGTGACTTAAATTATTTACCAGCATGGATAATTACATTTTCATTAATGAACCTATAACAGGTTAAAGAACCCGACACCATTTTTAAATCCTGAAAGAGGGTGTATGTAAGTAACTACACACTGAAGAAAGGCAATTGTTTTCTGCTTTCCAGAACCTTTTTTCTCATGACTTGAAATGATGAGCATTCACCCTCGGGGAGGCCTTCGCCCAACCTGTGTGCAAATGTTTTGGCTATGAGCAGAGGATACATATGGAAGTCATTTTCCTTACACAAAACTTGGCTGAGATAAGTCACACCTAGACAGAGGTTTTCACCATGGTCAACGAACAGACGAATTCAGAATAAAGGTACATTCTAATTGTTCTTAAAAGTCCATGGTTTGAAAGAAATGAGAAATCTACTCTCAGTCTTTGAAAAGATTCATCATGGAAGACAGTTAATTATTTTGATTACTTTTTAGTGTCTTTCCTATTGTATTTAATTTTACTGCCTTTTTAAAATGGTGTAAAAACTACAATTCATGATAAGAAGGTTAGGAGACAATTTCACCCAAATAACAGCTAAAATAATATATGTAATTTTTTATTTTAATTTTTTACAGTCTCAGGGACTGGGCACACTCCTTGAGCTTTCTCAAGGCTAGCCACTCTACCACTTGAGCCACAATACCACTTCCAGATTTTTCTTTCTTTTTTTTCTGTGTATATGGCACCGAGAAATTGAACCCTGGGCTTCCTGCTTGCCAGGCAAGTGTTCTACCATGAGGCAATACTCCTGGCCCCTGTATAATTTGTTAATGTGCACCCCAAAAAAAGTGCATAGCTGAAATGTCAAATAGATTTCACAGTGAATGTATTTGCAATTGGCAATGACGATATGATTCAAGATCTGAAAAAGAAATTTGAGGTGGTGTCCAAGCTGTATGAACATGAGAACTACAACTGATTAATGATGTCTGCCATGTACACTGGATAGGAAAGTTAAAAGATGTTCATTAAAATAGGCCCGGTTAAACCTTGCTAGTACTAAAGTACTATCCATATCTTACGTACTATGCAATGTTATATTTAAATGAATAAGCATATTATAGAGGAATATAAATCTATAAAAAATAAGCATGATATCAAGGGATGGGAAAGATACAAATAAAGCCATTCAATTGCATACTTCAGACAGGTAGCAGATTTAGCCTTTGATCTTTTATTTCCCAAATGAAAAAGAAAATTTGTTTTTTTTAAATTTGAAATCTATAACACAAAAGAAGGACCCTTCACTGCTGTACATGTATATGAAAATTGGCCAAAGATTTTACACCAAAGTCATAAACACAGAAACATCTTTAAAAAGAGAGAAGACTTTTGGACATAATGCAACAATGGACTTACTAGGCCTTTCTTTCTTAAGAACTCATAGTATGCCAAGAACAGGAATTTTGTAAGTACCTAATCAAATATATTCCCTACAAACCTAGTTAAGTTACAGTTTGAATATCCAATTTGAGGAATTTTTCAGTATCAATCATCTCTTCTCCAAATATTTAGATAGATATTAAGTAGCAACAAGCTGAAGACTGCTTTCTGGTAAATTTCTATGGCCAGTTAGGGAATGATGTAGGTTTATTGAGTAACCAAAATGAGTCAAGGCTGGTCTGCCCTGAGATTTGGGCTGTGGTAAAAGAGCCAGCCCTCATCTCCTCCATCAGCAGGAGCTGTGCCATTGAGGATGCATGCCCTCTGTGGAAAAGAGAAGGGCATGATGTGTGGATCTGGCCCATAATCCCCAAATTTCTTTTCTTTTTCGTCTACTCCTAAATTCATACGAACTTTAAATATGAAATAAATAACTCCACATAATAATTTGACGTTATGGATATGTACTATTTATCAGCCTACTTACATAATCAAAGAGTCACCCACATTGACGAAAGCACAAATGAATTTAGGTAGCTTCTCCACCCAGCCCAGAGCTTTTGAATTGGAGTTTATGAATCCTAATAGTGCAATTAGCTTAGCTGGTTATTGCACAGGGATAATGGTACTAAAGTCAAGAATCAGTCCCCTACAGGTTAAATGATTTCTGAGCAAGGAAAAATAAATGAAATAAAATCTTTGCCATTGCCATAGTCTTCCATAACCACAGCCTTCCATCTTAGGAAAACTGACTTTGTGTGTGCATGAGTGTGTGTGTGTGTGTGTGTGTGTGTGTGTGTCCTAGGAATTGAACTCAGGACCTGGCTGCTATTCCTGAGTACTATTTTTGAACATTTTTGCTCAAGACCTGAACCACAGCTCCACCTCCAGCTTATTTGAAACTTAATTAGGATAAGAGCCTCAAGGATTTTCCTGCCTGGACTGGCTTTGAAACATGATCCTCAGATCTCAACCTCCTGAGTAGCTAAGGTTACAGGTGTGAGCTACGGGTGCCTGGCTAGAAGACTGATTCTTAATCCCAAGCAAGCCAATGATTGTATGTGGATGGCATAAAGCAGACCTTTCACTCTGATCACATCTGATCAACCAATGCTGGTGCACTCTCAAAAAAGAAATTCTTATATCTTCCATTGTCAGATGAACTTATATATACTATTTCCATATCAAATAAACACAGATTTTTGTTTTCTTATTATTATCTTATATTAGTTATGCAGATAGGGAATTTGGTTGGAATGTAAGTACACATGTGTGGACATGTAACAATAAAACTATGATTTTTTAAGTCAGTTTCAATTCAATTCAACAGTCCAGATGTATGAAGGCAACACTAACATTTATTGAGCATCCGTTTCATTGGACACGTCTGAGAATGTCATGCACCCTGTTCAAAGCTCACACCAGCCCTACTGGTGTGAGAATTTATGTGCATACACATGTTCATACTTTAAAAGTCTAAAACTATGCTTATGCATTGGAGTCAGACTTGAGATTTAGAATCTAATCTCTTAATAATGGTAGTGTTGCATAAATTTATATGTTGTTCAGTTTGTCTAACTTCAAATTTTTGTAACTAAATGAAAATGTGGTTTACCTATCTCATCAAGATAATGTTAAAAATAAATGGAATAATAAATTACATGCCTAGTGATATACTTAGGTTATGTTGGTGTTTAAGGGAGAGAAAACTCCATTTGTCAATTAGGCTTTTCCCCCTACTTAAGTCTACACTTTGAGAGACAAAAACAATTGCACGTACACACACACACACACACACACACACACACACACCATTTTTCATATCCAAAACATGATTTAGCCATTGGTTTGTGTGTGAAAAATAAAATAGTAAATATTTCTGGCTTCTTAGCTACTTGACTCCATCGTTATAGAAAGAAAGCAGCCATGAACCATGCATAAACAAAAAGGGACAGATGTGCTCAAATAAAATTTTGCTTAACCAAAAGAGACAGCAAAGTCAGATTTGTCCCAGGAGTGATAACTTGCCAACCAATCTCTGGTCTAAAAGTTTTTTGTGCTATTTTGGCAAGATATTAATAACCTATTAAATTTAGCTTTCCAAAGTGAGACTGAAATCCCAGGAGTGAGCACTAATTTTTGCATTACTGTTAAAAGTTTTCTATTACTGTCTTTTAAAACTTCATTCTTTGGCTAAAGCAAAGATCATCTAAATTTGGCTATAATTACAAGGTTGTCGGAAATGAGGAAGTAAGGAACAATAGAAAAATTTTAAGGTGTTAACCAGGAAGAGAGAGTCTCAGCTCTAGTCCCTTTTCCTATTTCCCAGATTATTACGAATAAATAAATCAACATGATGGACTTGTTATATTTTTAAACAATATGTCAGAGTGCAACCTAAGTTCATGTTATCCCTGGAAAACTCTAGCGCTTGTCCATACAAATCTCTGGACTCTCCATCTGGACTTTTCATGTCCAAGCCCTGGTATTTATCCACGATGGGTGAAAACACTCAGGATGTGGACAAGATTAGAAATGAATATAAATTCATGCTTTAGATTGAATTAAAAACATTTTGCACCATTACCTAAAGGTAAAAAGTAAAATGAAAATATAAATGAAGGGCCGGAAGCATAGCCTAAGTGATAGAGTGTTCACCTAACATACACAAAGCCCTGGATTCAATTCCTATGTATCACATAAACAGAAAAAAACAGAAGTGGTAGTGTTGTGGCTCAAGTGGCAGAGTGCTAGCCTTGAACAAAATGTGTCCAAGAACAGTGTCCAGGCCCTGAGTTCAAGCCTCAGGACTGGCTGTATATAAATATATATATGTATATATATGTATATATATATATGAAATAATGGCTTAGATCATGAGCTGCAGACCGATAAAGGATCTTAGAAAGCTTCCCTGAAATACTTTCTGTATGATCTTAACTGATTCATAACAACTACCATGCTTATTATGTATAAGCATTTCTTGACACAAAGAGTTTCTACATTTCAGTACTCTTTGGGCCCTTGATACAAATGAACATCTTTGAAACCCAATAAATTCCAGCACCATTTCACCTAGCTAACCAAGGGCTGATTTAGAACAGGTGTAAAGTTTGAGAATGAAGAGAGAGAGAAGGAAGAGGCTGAATGCTTTGCAAATGATTTTTAAGTGTTAAATTGATATAGTTGCTATAATTATACTTATTTATGGACATGCACAGAATGTGCAATGATAAGATCGCATTGATTGACATATCTATCACTTTAGATAGGTATCAGTTATCTGCATTGGAAACACTGAAAATACTTTTCACTACATCTGTGAATTATTTAACATACATATGTTATTATTATTGTAAAGATGATGTACAGCCGGGTTACAGTTTCATAGATCAGTTAATGAGTATATTTCTTTTTGAACAGTGACATCCCCTTCCCTAGTTCTTTCCCAATGTTTCCTTCCCATCCCTGCCTAGAAGTTGTGTAGTTCATTTTCAACATAGTGTCTAGTAAGTGCCATTGCTACATTAATTCACCCTGTGCCCCCTTCTTACCTGCTGAAAAAAAAACAGACTTACACACAAGATAAAAGGTGCAGAAAACAAAAACAGCAACAAAGAAAAACTCTTGTTTCTATTTCCTAAAGTTCATTCTATAAATACTGTATTTTTTTTTGCCAATCCTGGGCTTAAGCTCAGGGCCTGAACACTGTCCGTGGGCATTCTCAAGGTTAGAGCTCTATCTCTTGAGCCACAGCACCACTTCTGGCTTTTTCTATGTATGTGGTACTGAGACATCAAACCTGGGTCTTCATGCATGCTAGGCAAGCACTCTACCACTAGGCCAAACTCCAGGCCCCACTATTTTTTCATTTCTTTTGTCATTGGTGGGGCTTTAACAGTGGGCCTGAGAATTGTCCTTGAGCTCTTCAGCTAGCTAACTAGAGTGCTAACACTCTACCACTTGAGCCATAGTGTCATTTCCGGTAAAAACTACTTATATGATTGAGTGAACCTAGCTACAGCACCTATGTGATCCTCTCCTAAGAACATTCTCCTTTGGTTTGACCATGTAAATGTTTAGAGTTCTGGTGTATTTTTGTCTTTTACCACCCAGTGTGTTTACTACAGATTGCTAGGCACATTCTGGTCACCACAAAATGGCAGAAACCATGCAGTGTATTAGCATCTGGGTGTAGCCCAACCCAGATGCTAATGTTTTGGAAAGATACATTTACATGGAATAATTTTATTTGCTTTTACTCTGCCTATTAACCCTAAAGCACTTTAACCCTTCCTGCTTGAGGACTGTTTAGTGATCTTTATTTTGTTGTTGTTTCCTTTTACCATGTAAGGTCTGTAATGAGTTGAGCAAAGAACATTGGCTCCTTCTTCATAAATGCCCTCACAGGGCCCACAAGACTCATGACATGAAAATCTCTGCCATTTTCCTCTATTAAACACAAGGGTGACACACATCGCCACACATCGCAGGTGAAACTTTCATGGCACGATACCAGCCAGGGAATCAGCTGGTTAGGCCTTCTGGGTGTATTGTGATGTATCTGTATGCTCCTGCCGATGATTGGACATGGATGAAAACTAGATTAGCCACTCTAGCCTGCTTCGTACGTATCCCAAGGAGGTAGCATGTCTCCCATACCAATGATATTCTTCCCTTTCTCATGCACTCAAGAAATGTGATGGTGTTTCTTCTTCCTTGTGACAACTTGAATTTCTTAGCATATGTTGAAATATTAGCTTTAAATAATACATTACTAAGCGTAGAGAAAGAGCAGCTCCAACATTAAACATTTAAGACCTCAAGATGGGAGTCATTTCTGGGAAATCCTTTTTTTTCTTGTGTTTGAATACAGGTACTCCATCCCCACATACCCAGGAGATTGTTAAGGACATTCTATTTGGCACACTTGATAATGAAGCCAAACAGGAGTATTGTTCATTAAATCCCCAATTCCGTAGTGCCAGCATGGCTCAATTGCAATAAAAAGGCTGATAAATATGACCTGAGAACATTTTTAGCATTTTTAATACCTTGAAAATATTTGGGGAATGCCAAAATGGTTTTGTAATTTTGCTAAAGATTATTTTATTTAAAATAATTGATATTATCAATACCCAACAAAGTAACATAAGCTCAAGGGATTTAAACAGCCTGCAGCCCAAGGCTATGGTCATTGGACACTTGTATTAACAAAATCTAAATTATGGGGAAATGCTAATATTGTTCTAAAATTTCTGCAATGTGGGTGGCAACTGAAACAGGTGTTAATAACTGAGAGAAATTTGACTACCACATTGAAATTATATCTCAGGACAATAAGAATTCTGATAATTAATTTTGACACTACACATTTCGAAGCTATTATATCTAATCTCCCTAGTTAAAATATTAATACAAATAAGGACATTTGTTAGAAGATAATGTAATTAAAACTGTGCTTAAGACTATTAAGGTCCTATTACTTATAGTATGGTCATATCCAGACATATCTCTGGCTTACTTTTTTTCCATATTAACTTTATGGCTGGTGCTGATATCTCATACTTATAATCCTAGCTCTTTAGGGGCTGAGATTTGAGAATTGTGGTTTGAATCCAAGCAGTCAGGTAGTGGTTTTTACCTATTTTCAGAGAGCATGATGGAAAATAACAGGATTCTTACTTGAGAATTAGATGTTCCAAGTTTTTTTTTTTCAGATTTCAAATGATATCTTGATTTTTGGAATTTTTCCCTGAGATTTAAGCCTCCTGAACAGCTAAGATTACAGGCATAAGCCATAAGAACCTGACTGTCTACCAGCTTTTTTATTGGGGAATATAAATTACTGTCAGTTGATGTTAATCATGTTAGAAATGTGTTAGGGTAGTCAAATGTGGAGAACATGTTTACCTCTAAACAAGTGGTGGTGTTTGGCTTAAGCAGTAGTGAGTTACTTCAGGAAATTAAAAGGATAAAGAACATTACATCTTAAAAAAGAGTCAAGTCTTGGGCTAGGAGTTTGGCCTAGTGGTAGAGTTCTTGCCTAGTAGGCACCAAGGTCCAGGTTCAATTCCTCGGTACCACATACATAGAAAAAGCCAGAACTGGTGCTGAGGCTTAAGTGGTAGAGCTCCAGCCTTGAGAAAGTCCAACGACAGTATTCAGGCCCTGAGTTCAATCCCAGGACTGGCAAAAATAAATAAATAATAAAGCATAGTGAGTCTTAATATTTTGTTGGTGAGCTTGTATTCAATGTTTTTAATATTCATCAAATATTATCAGGCAAAATCAATACATACAATCACGGACACCATTTTGTAATTCAATCTTCATTGTGAGGGAAATAATTTCTTCATATTTGAATATTTTTGGTCATTCCCCCATCATGGATTCCATGGAGATACACAAACAAGGGAAACCAAACAGGAAACTCTCTATTTTTTTTTATTATCAGCAGGAAATTTAGTTTAGGAAGTACAATAAAACACTGGCCATTCAGATCCCTTAGGGACTGAATCTTTCCAGAAATTTAAGCTTTGGAAATCCCTTAGGGCAAACACTCTTTAGTCTTGAAACTGTATGATTTAACTATTTTGAAATCAAATATTGTGCATTTTTAAACTCAATGTGTTATTTCTTAATTAGTCAAAAGCATTTTAGCACAAATCTTTCTTTTAGAGCTAAATGTCCTTAGAGTCGATTGAAGAATGTAAAAATAGTTCCATAACTAAATCATTCAAGTGTGTATGTGTGTGTGTGTGTCTATGTGTGTGTATGTGTGTGTGTGTGTGTGTGTGCGTGTGTGTGTGTGTGTGTGTGTGTGTGCACGAATGAATTGAACTTGCCTTTGGGAGATTTTCTTGCAATTCTCTTTCATTTCTTTTCAATTTGCAAAACAAAATGTATAAAAGCTGTCATGAAGGAGAAGTCAGTAAGCCATACATGAAAGCCTGAGTTCTTCACTAGAAATCTATGGAGTCTGTAATCTTGTGGGTTTTGTAATATCTCAACCAAACAACAACCACAACAAAAGTCGGTACACTTTACATTCTGGATCCATTTGGAGTTCTAAGCTGTGTAGACATAGTCTTGGATAGAATGGTTTGGACAGACCCCCAAATAATAATACAATAGACATGCATGTGCATTGCAAGGTCATTTCGGTCCTTTGGGGTTCTGAAGGAAATTTGTCCATATTCAAATTTCCCTTCAAGTCAAAGCTATTGTAATATATTATTTGGAAACTACCAAATACCATTTCAGCAATTAATATATTAACTCAAGAAATCTCACAAAAATAAAAGAAATATTACAAAATGATAAGTACATGCAGGCACTGTCTTGTGTTCCATGGGCCAACAAGCTGAAAGAATGGACATGCCTATTGCTTACCAAATTTTGTTCATTTACATGTTATTTATTTGGGAATTCATTCATGTCAGTATTTATTCAGGGCCTTTTATTTCTAGGGACAATACCAGGTCTTAAGGAATTGATGGTGAACCAAAGCAGACATGGTCCCAACTTGTGTAGCCAGTGAATTCTTAGGGGAATTAGAAAATTCAATAACCAACAACTATGCAAAAACACTTTGGTCTTGACAGTGTATTTGCTCACGGCTCCTTGAGAGCATGCTATAACCCGAGACACTGACCTGGAGTGCAATCTGAGCAAATCTTCTGCCAACAAGTGAGATTTGAGAGACAAAGAACAAAAAAAAAATCAGAATTAGTAAAACTGGATAATATAATGCTTCAGAGGCTGGCCAAATGATAAAGGCTCTTCCAAATCTGTTATAATGAAGTAGTAACTTGTTTTTAAAGTATTAATGTATAGTAGAAGAATTTCATGCAGCAAAGGAATCTATTTTATACTGTGCATGGAATAAACAGGAACACAAAACCTTTTTTCTATATTTTCTATGATCCTTGTGGCTATTCCCATAACCTACATGGGATGGATGTGCTTGCATGCTGTTCTTGTCTGTTCAGTCAGCATCAGGCAATTCCAATCTCTGCCTCATGCTAATCTGTGTCGTTCTCCATCCAGGAAAGCAATCGAAGGTGATCACCAGATGACAGACAGTGCCCGATCAAGAGGAATGCCTCCAGACACAGAAGGCAGATACCAAGAGCATACTGTGCCGCTGGACAAGAAAGATAGCAAGATTGGAGAGGGAAGTGGAACTCTCTCTGATGAATTATCAGATAATTTCAACACTTAGGCAATTAAAGGAATAAGCATTTTTAAACATGTGTCAGAGCTCTTGGGCAAATTGTGCAGTAAAGACTTAGAAAAGCAAAGCAAAATAAAAAAAAGGAAGGTTGTTGCTAATCTCCAGATAAATATACCTCCTGGTCTAGTACAAGTGTTATATATAAATATGTAGAATCAGACATAAGTATGGAAAAAAGTGTAAGTGTACGATAAGATCAATAAATTTGCATAATTCTTTTCATAAATATATTCTACCTATTCAGGAACTTATATCTAACAATCATAAAATCATTGAAGGAATATTATTCAAAGATATGAGTTTAATTTCCAAGGAGAGAGAAAAAAACAAAAATAGATTCAAAAAATATGAGCATCAAATATGAAAGAAAGCTAGATTTTGATTATAAATTTCATGGGAGAATTTGACATTTAAAGATATATATGAATATATTGCTTTTATCAGCATTGAAGTTAATTTTAAAATAGACATAAGCATATATTTCTCAAATTATCTATATTTATTTGATGATTATGAGCCAAAATTTAACCTGGCCATTGAGACAAAACTTAAAACAAGTAAAAGAAGTCATTTCTAAAAGAAAGATGCTGGTATTTTTGGAAGTCATGTCTTTTCTCCCCCCTCCCCCATGAACTCTGTTATCTGTTTTACTTGAGCAGCTCACAATCTAGCAATTCTTCCCTAGCAGACATTTTTTTGAGGTGTAAGCATAAGTGCAAAATATTTAGCTTGAAATTTTGCCAAATAGATAACAAGTATGGAAAGGAGTAGAGTGGCATTATTCTGAAACACACCCAGAAGACAAAATATACTTCAGTAGGTTCAGCTTTATGGTTCAGCCTGAAAGAGCCACAAAAAGACCAATTCTTTCTGCACACTTAGAAACATACATTCTGCACCTAAATGACATTTCATCCTCTATACTTTAAAAATTATTAACTTCTCTGTCTTATAGATTCTTAATGGCCAGAAAATTAAATGAAGAATATCAGAGAAATACTACTGATTATATCTAATTAGTCTTAAAAGGTCTGTGAGAGAATGGGGTTAATTGAATGGCTGTTTAATTTAGGGCTCGTAGTTGAATTCATGAGCCTTTGAAATAAAGACCCAAAGACTCATGACTCCATGATGAATCTATTTTCCAAGGAACTTTGTTGGGTAGAACTTAGATAATAAACAGTAACTTAAATCTATATTTTCTAATTAGTTGAAAAAATTATATCCACCATGATCCCTGGGAAACTTTTATAATAAAATCACAAAGGCCTCAATACGAGTGCCAAATTATATAATTAGTTTCCTTTGATTCCCTTCATAAGATGGTGCTTTTACACTAGTGAGAAATGCTAATGAGAAAAAATTGTTAATGGTCTCATGAGAATCTTCTTCTTAAAGCTGAAAAGGTACAGGTGACGGAAAGATTCTGGAAGAAACTGAGACTATCAGGCAACAATCTGGTTGCAAGTAACGCCACCTATTCTATCTGGCTTCAGTTGCAGACATTATACAGTACTGGAATTATGTGTTCACAATATCTACCAAGGCCAGGAACCAGGACTGGGTGGTGTACAGAACCTTCTGATGGATATGTTGGCTAGAACAACATCTGACTAGTAAAACCCCTTTGCATGTCTGACAGTCTGCAGAATAGGTTCTGAGTTATCTCCTTAAGGCTTCTGGCAGGGCTGGACACCAAAAACTTCCCACAATGGCCTCCTGACTAAAAAAACACCCCTTCATCTCTTCCAGAAGATTTACCTGGCACATTGAGTACCTTATTGTGCTCATTTCTTCATTGACTTCTTGCCCTTACACTCCATGCCTGGCCCTGGAGGCTAGGAGCTCAAATTCTCACTCAGGACATTAGGAAAGTAGACTTGTTTACAAAAGATGGTTTTTGAACTTGAGAGATAAAACAACCTTCGGCAACCAGACAGCATGGCAAGCATCCAGTATTCAGATGTCACAATCATTAGAATTGATCAAATTTCTAACCTACAGTGTGTGGAAATATAGCAATGAGCAACCCCTTGTATAACTAATAAAAATAGTATATGTTTCTCTATTTTACTTATTTTCCTGCTTAGAAAATTTTATTTAAACAAATACCTAATATTATTTTTTCATATATTTTTATTGTAATTAATAGAAGGGTGACATGATATTCTCCAGATAGAAGGTGCATTACTTCACATACATTGATACCCTTTCTCATGTCTTGGTCCCCATTTCCCTCCCCCCCACCTCCACCCCTCATTTTGTTTTCCCCCTTCCCTATCCAATTTCAAATAACCAAATACACATACTGTTTCTACATAAAAATAGTAACATAAATAATATTTAGCATTCTCAACACTCTTGGAGGATTCCTCCCATAAACAATGCATTTCCTGTATTTCCTGGCTACATTTACATCAAAATAGTACACATGAAGTAAATTGTCTAACCCTCCTTCTATAGACAGAAGCAAAGACTCGTGATAAAATAATTTGTTTAAATTTAGATGATTATTTGCAAAGCCAGGGCTAGAATCCAGGTATCCTGATCTGTTTTGCTTTTATGCTTCTTCTTCTTTTGCGCTTATTAATTCATAATAAAGAGACTGCTGGGTCCTCTTTCTGTTGCATTCAGATGAAAGCCTATGGCATAATCTTTTGAATCCTTTCAGTGCTAAGGACTATCTACCCTTTGAAGCTGGATTTGATTTGAGAGAACAATCAAAAGTCATTTAAAGCCAAATGTAGTAAACAAGGTGAGCAATCAAACCAAGCCATTCATGTTTTGGCTCAGAAAGGGTATAACAATGAAGTAATGAGGTTGCCCTTTCTTTTTCATATAGCATATAACTCACCTTTGATGTCATTATATTAAAATGAAATTCCTTTGACATTCATTTTGAAATTTTATTGCTCACAATTGATTCTGCCATATTCCCTGGGTTTTAAAGGAAGCCCTGCTAGTATATTCCTATATAATTAAGGTAACAGCAATGATGGTTTGCTTTAGTCTATATCACAGAGAAAGAAAGTGAATAATGCAATTTAATAATAATTTGTTGGATGTTATTAAACACAAAGAACTCTAATACAGAGTTTGATTAAAAAAATAATAAAGTCACACATGGCATAAATCACTTACTCCTTACTATCCATTTTAATAATGACTTAAGTAAGAGGGCTTATGGGGACTTTGCAAAGATTGTTGATTCCCAGTGGCATTGTTTAAGAACCAGTGTGTATTAACATTCCATCCCAGATATAATTGAATGCAAAATAAAAGCAATCTCTAGCCAAAAAAAATGGTTTGGTGCCAAAAATTAACCATGTACACTTATGAGCATGACCTATAATATGTAACATGCTAGCTCTGTTTAATTTCAGAGAATGAAACAGGAATATCAATATAGGACTGGCAGGATGGGGGAAAATTACAAAGTTTGGAAATCATGAACTAAATGGAAATTAGAAATCTGTGTAAGGACAAATACAGAACTTTTTAATTGGTCAGGTGAGATACAGTATCAGTATTCATTTTATCCCATCACAATGCAGAATCTCTTCAGTCAGAGGATACCAGCCACTTTTCCTTAGAGATGAATGCATGCTAGAAAGTAACACAAGGTTCCTAAACTACTAGGGGAGGCAAGAGAAGTGGCTCATGATTCTGAATTCTTGTTTAGGATTCACAACAGATGTACTCACTTGGTTTCATTGCTAGGTTTACCCTATTTAAAAAAACAAAAACCAAAACGCAAAACTTCTGAGTATGGCCACTAAGACTGTGATAACTCTTCCCATTACACAATTTACATGATTCTGCTAGAGATCTGGTGACTTAGGCTTCCCATAGGTTAAGAAATTTGCCTTGTTTCCTGGCATTATCATATCTGGACAGTTGTTGCTAGAGTTTTATTTGAAATGTGAACCTATGTGTCCAGAGAAAGAATAGAATTAGACTTCAGGAAAGTGTTCTGGGCAAAACAGAGCATGCTCCATTCTTCCCAGTCACTTGAGATGAATTATCAGAAGCCACTATGACAACCTTGGTGAGCAGGGACCTCACAGGTCACTTCCTTTGTCTTTGGACACTTTGGGCACGGTAGACTGAAAGCTCAATCAAGAGAAGCACAACAGCTGTGCATGTAGAAGAAAATGTTCATGGTTCGCTGTTCAGAAAGCACACACCTGGGCTACATCTGGACTGTGTCAGTCTTCTCTAGTCTAAGGCTGTACCTTCTTTCTCATTCTCTGTTCTCCTTCCCTTCCAATATTTATCAGAAAATGTAAAAATGTGCCATTTTCATGCAGTATTGGGGATTGAATCCAGGGCTAGGTAAACACTCCACAACATGAGCCATGAGAAATCTCATGGAGGATTAAACTAAATGAGCTGGGCCTTTCATACGTACCACACAGGAGAAAGGAAGTTGATGAAGCATAGATAAAACTGATAAATATTTTTTGTCATGGGGCTTGAACTCTGGGCCTGGGTGCTATCCCTGAACTCTTCAGTTCAAGGCTACCATCCTAACCCTTGAGCCACCAAACCACTTCCAGTTTTCTAGTGGTTAATTGGAGATAAGAGACTCACAGACTTTAGTGCCCGGGCTGGCTTTGAACCTTGATCCTCAGATCTCAGCCTTTTGAGTACCTAGGATTACAGGCGTGAGCCACATTGCCTGGCTAGACATTGAGATTTTTTAAATTCCAAGTGTGGATGTACCGAGACAAAAGATTAGTTAGAACCATTAACACCACTCCTGGCCATGTGCACACTGTGAAAACTCCCTTAAAATAATCCTGATGTGCAGAAAGAATGACATTGCCCCATTTGTAAGGAAATGGAAAGACTTAGAAAAAATCACATTAAGTGAAGTAAGCCAGACCAAAGGAACAAAGGCTCAACGGTTTCCCTCATTTGTAATAATTAGTACAAACCTTGGACTTTCCTAGCAGAGGATTACAATAGCTCAAAACCTAGATACATAAGGCCATATAGGATGAGGCTAAATGAAAGAACCTCCAGGATATGGAAATAAGAGCTATATAAATGTGTGATTGTTGTTCTTAATGTATTATGCTATTTTTCATCTCTTTTGTTGCCCCTCAGTTATTCTCATATTATTACAGTAACTGACCTTGTTATCTGGTATATTGTGTATACTTTTATTTGTTTATTTGAACTAGGAAAGGGAAGGGGGGAAACAAGATGAGGGGAGGGGATGCGCGAGGGAAATGGGGACAAAAACATGAGAAGGGGTATCCATATATGTGAAGTAATGCACCTTCTATCTGGCAAATAAAACTGTAACCTTTCTATTGATTACAATAAAAAAGAACTAAAAAATAATCCTGATGTAGTCTTTATCTTTGGAGAGTTGTGAGGATGCGGGGTTCTGGCTATATGTAGAAATGAAAACTATGGACAATAAGTAGTATGGGTTATATTGTTTAATGTGACATTGAAAGTCTAAAGCAAGCCAGTGTGGCTCTTGAATACCTTAAGTAACAAGAGTCGATCAAATGATTATCACAAAGTATACCACTATTCTATAACAATTAAGTGAGCTTTATGTATAAGAAAACAAAAAATAATGCTACTTAGTAAATATAAGGAAAATGTCCTTGTCCTCATGCCTCCATAATAGAACATACATAGCATCATAAAGTGCAGTAAGAATTTCTGGAATAATAAATATCAAAGAATATGGATAAGTGGATTTCCCATGCAATGATATGGTAATGCTCTTTTTCTGAACACATTTAATTGTCATTATCTAAATTTTCAGTTTGGTTGTATTCCTCCCGTGTGCCATGCTCAGAATAACAATGCTTACAATGTCTCAAATACTTCCTTTTCTCAGATGTGGATAAAGGAAGGTTGGAATGCTGGATGGAATCACATAAAGTCATCTACAATGACTAAACAAAAATATCCTCCATTAACAGCAACATGTGAAACACCTTACAGGTATAGGAGCAACATGTATACCAAAGTTCTGCTACTCAATACATTGGGCACATGTGTCTTCTCCCTATGTCTTTCACCAGAATCCAGAACAAAGACTGGAATTAAATGATACTAACCAGTTGAATTAATATAAAGTCAATATACTACCGGCTTCATGCAAAGAAACCATCTCCTCTGAGGAAAATGGTTTTAGGAGTTTTAAAGACATGTGGACATTAATCCAGGTTTAGTTCTGCACAGCAGTGGCGAGCAGAGGGAAGGATAGCTTAGACAGCAAATAGGATCTTAACTGGGAAACATGGACACAAAAGCCAGCCACAGGAGCTAACTGGAGGGAATCTAACTTTAAAATATCCATAAGCAAGTGACATTCACGAAGGAGTGTCACATGAGAATTAAGTACATTTAATTAAAAATACTGTAACCCTTCTATACATTACCCCAACAATAAAAAAAACAAGTCAAAAACAGTTTGATAAAATTTGTGACAGTTGAAGAATAGGAGGAGGAATGTTCTTTTTTTTTTTTTTTTTTTTTGCCAGATCTGGGCTTGAACTCAGGGCCTGAGCACTGTCTTTGGACTTTCTCAAGGCTAAAGCTGTACCACTTGAGCCTCAGCACCACTTCTGATTTTTTTCTATGTATGTGGTACCGAGGAAGTGAACCTGGGTCTTTGTGCATGCTAGGCAGGCACTCTACCACTAGGCCAAACTCCCAGCCCTAAGAAATGTTCTTAACCTGATATGAAGCATCCATTGAATGCAAGCATAGTAAATTAATGATGTTATTTTCAAAGAATTCCCATAATGTGAGGAATACAATAAAGGTTTCCTCTGCCTCTTATTAATTCAGAGACTAACTGAAAGTAAGGAGGTAGATAATTGAAAAAGGAAAAAAAGTCATTATTTAAATATATTTTGATTATTTTACAGAAAAATCTAGAAGTTGTAAAAATCAATTATCAGAAGTGATAAAAATTAATATATTTTGAGAACACAAAATGAAGATCAAGGTGTACTACCATTTTTACAATCCAGAATTTAGTCCCAGAAGACAGAACTGATCAGAAGAGCTATTCAGAGTCAATCAGAAAATTGTGGAATATCCAGGAATAAATTTTTTTAAATTATATGTGTATTTTATGCATAAAATTGCTACAAAATGAGACAGTAGTGTGGGCATTTCATCTCTCTGGAAGAAAAAAAAATCAGGAAAGTATCAATTCCCCACTAAACGCAGGGAAATTTCACAAAGCAAAACCCAATTATTCTTTATAGAATTAACAAATGAGTTCTAAAATGTACACAAGTATGTCAAAACAAAAACACAGATTCCACAGAAGTAGAGAAACAGAGCTAGCATATGATATCAAAGCATGCCCTGCTCTTGTAACTAAGATTCCATGCGGACCGACGACATGGCTCAAGTTGTAGAGTCTTGCCCAACAAGCATATGGCCCTGCGTTCAATCCCCAGTACTGCATTAAAAACACTTTGCAAAGACTGAGTTGCACCTGGGCGCCATGGCTCACACCTGTAATCCTAGTTACTCAGGAGGCTGAGATCTGAGGATCAAGGTTCAAAGCCAGCCCGGGCACAAAAGGACCTGAGACTCTTATCTCCAATTAAACTCTAGAAAACCGGAAGTGAAGCTTGGTTCAAGGGTTAGGATGGTAACCTTGAGCTGAAGAGCTCAGGGACAGTGCCCCGGCCAACTTCAAACCCCAAAACCCACAAAAAAAAAAAAAAAAAAAAAAAAGACTGAGTTGCTGAGTTGCATTCCATAGTAATAATCGAACAGATCAATGGATCCAAAATAGAAAATACCAGAATAAACATACAGTATTGTTTAGAGTAATGGAAGAAATTACTAAATAAGGAGCAACAGACAGACTCGTCAATATAGGCTGAGCCAACTGGCTTTCCACCTGGGAGGAAGTACAATTACATCCTTGCTTCACACCATGCATGAAATTAAACTCTGGATGGATGAAGAAACAAAGAACATGACTTTATTAGGTGATCTAGCCTCCTCTATTTTTACATCCTGAACATAATCTCTTGAGTTCCCTTCATTTAGGACTGTGCTCAAATATCACTTTCCTAGGGGAAGTTTTTCATAAAGAATTCCATCTATGACTCTATCACTCCTCATCTGATTTAGCTCACTGTGTTTTATCCAGTTTATTTCATGGGTTACATTGACATTTGATTTGTAAAGGATATGATTATCATTGTCCCATTTACAAGCACAGAACAGAAGCTAAATTCACTCTTAGCTAATAATTGGCAAAGCCCAGATGGAAACCCAGAGAGTCGCTAGTCTGGCTTCCAACAGAGCTGTGCTCATACCTCTGTCCCTTGCCCTTCTGCTTTCTTCTTCATGGCAGATATCAGTACTTGAGATTCCCTTTTGTCTCACTCAGGTAACACACATCATGTCTGTCTTTCCCACTCCATTTTAACCAGCATATTCCCCAGTATCTAGAAGAGTGTCAATCGTTTTATTTATGTGATCAGACTCATTTTGAATGAAAAATACTGGACAAATATAAGGATGTTTTAAAGGAGGCTATAAAAATGAAAAGCATATAGTAAGATGTGACATATGACAAACTTGATTTCATCAAAATATAGACTTCCAAATTGGAAACTGTACCATGAATAAAGCTAAAAGAAAAGCTGTTGAATGAGAGAAGGTTATTTGCAATGCAAAACATTAGAAGCTAAAACGTAAGAAACATTTCTACAAATCAATAGGAAGAAATCAAGGAAAAAACATAACTAGGTAATGCGCAGGAGAAGTAACACAGTCAATAAACATGAAATTCTGCTTCACTAAGCTAGTAATTAAGGAATTATAGATAAAAACGGCAATCAGATAACATTTCCCCTATTAGAATACTATTTTCTTTTAATGACTAAGAATACCAAATATTGTGTAAGATGCAGAGAAGCTAGAAGTTGCTGGTGGAAGTACAAACATATTGAAAAATAATTTAGTGATAACTAGTAAGGTTGTAGATAATATTTTTTTTCTTTTTTGTTAGTCTTAAGGCTTGAACTGGGGGCCTGAGTTTCTTTGTGCTGTACCACTTGAGCCACAACAACACACCCCTGGCTTATTCTGATTAGTTTATTGGAGATAAACTACTCATGGACTTTCCCTCCAAGGCTGGCTTCCAACCTCAGTCATCAGCTCTCAGTCTCCTAATATTAGAGGCATGAGCCACCACTGCCATTTGAACATCCTATCTTAAAACCAAAACCTTCCATTTCTTGGTACAGAAACTTCTATACAAATGCATAAAGTCTTAGATATAATTAGAATTTACTACAATTTTGGTATAGATAAAAAATAAAGCACTAAAGTTCTATGAGTAGATAAACAGATAGATGAGCACAGCTAAGCAATTAGGTAAAATGGGTGAGTAAGAGGTAGACTGACCCTCTCAGAAACAAACTGTAATATGGATAAATTGCAAACACAGCTACCCGAAGGCTCTGAAGATTTAGCTAAAAACCAAAAATCCGAACAAACAAACCAAAAACTGTAGCAGAGGCTCAAAACATGAAGAAAATGGGAAGTACAAATGGAATTCCCTGTCTCTGGAGGCTTTGTCCTAAAAATTCCTGATGATGGTGCTAATGGCAGTGACCAGAGTAGCTGTAACTCTGTTTGGAGCAAGCACAAAAGCCGTCAGTGCAAGACATGACTGCAGATGAATGTCCCGGACAGCTACATTCGTGGACGCCAAGAATGGAAGCAGCACAGCTATGGGTTCATAGGAGAGACACATGGGAAAACAAAGCATGGCATGGCCATGTGCTGGACTACTACTGCTGCACCAAAAGGCAGACCACATGGATGTGCTCAACGTGAAAGAAACTCAGAGTGGATTTGCTCAAGGGAACAAGCCAGACGCAAAGAAGTACACACCTATAATTAAATTTCTATAAAATACACGTTAAACTATACAGGCAAAGAAGCAAGTTGGTGGTTTCCTGGGCAAAGGGCAAACAGGCAAGAGGAATAAGGAAACTCTGAGCTCTAATGGAAAATTTTACATATTTCAGTTGGACTGCTTGAGGGTTTGTGGGTGTGTACAATTCACCAGAGTTGTGTACTTTAATTACGTGTTGAATATGTGTACATTCTGCCTGAATGTAGAGATTATTTACATAAACTAGCACTCAATAAAATTGGTAAGATTAAATGAATGAATGAGATATATTTATACACATTCATATATTTAGTAAATGGTTTACATGGCTTTTAATGTTAAACAGGAAAAAAAACATAGGAGTTGCTAGACTGCTACTGTATGATAGTATGTATCTTAGAAAATCCACAAAATATCGTAGCATCCATTTTCTGGCTATTTCTCTCTGTGTGTCTGTCTCTCATCTATCTATCAATACAATGTTATATAATATGTATAACTGTATAATATGTATTGATGTATAATATATATAACTTTATTTGTGTGGTGCAGAGTTTATGGATGAACATTTATTCAGTCTGCAAACATACTTTTTTTTACAAGGAAATGGCAGCAATGCCCTGCAGTAACATCTGTGCTCGTTCAGTCAGTACCCTTCATTGCAGCCACCTCTGGGGAGGAACAGGAGAGGAACAGGACTGGGAAAGTGACACAAGGGGCTCAGACTCATAATCTGAGGCATCTTGAATGGTGAGTAAATTTGTTAAATTTTCTCATTTGCACTCTTCTGTTTATTCTTTATCATATAATTAAATGTAATGAAAACACATTAAATCCAGAAACTTGAAGAATCCAATTATGGATCTAGATTTAGCACCAATTGAGGGATAAATAAAGCTGAAATGTTCACGTCCGTTAAAACATCTTTTTATTCTTTTGAATTGATACAGATGTAATGAGAAAGGGTGAACGATGAGAAAGGAATGAAAGGAAAATGCCTCCATTACTATTTAATAATAACATGAATGGAATCAATTCTTCAAGAAAGATATCCACACATTAAGGAATTGTTTTAGTATATTGAAATCTAATTATCACATTTTTAGTTTATTCATTTGCTTAGATATATCCTCTAATTATCAAAACTCTTAACATCTATTACTTAGGAAATATATTCCAAGCATTGCTAGTAGTTAAGAATTTATGATTAACTAGTTCCTGAATAGTCATAACATATTCATATACTGCATAAAGAATCGCATCCTTCTGTTTACATACACAAATGCAAAAACCAGTGTTATGAAATAAAGTAAATATCTTGTCTTTGTTGACCTTAAAGTGGAAAATGGCTTATTATATGGTATGCACACACACATATATGTATTTTCCATTGCTTGTGTTAAATAAACTAGCCAGAAAATCCACTTCAAAAAATTTTCAAGTCATTACTATATTCACACTTCCAAAATGGACTTCACAATCCATGGATCTTTCTATTTTGTTTTGTTTATATTTTTTAGTTTAGATCCTTCAAAGCATATCACTAGGAGAAAATATGTAACTGTTTCCCTTCCTTCTTTCTTCCTCTATTTCTTTTTTCTATCTTCTTCCTTCATCCATTTTTCATTCTTTCTTTCTTTCCTCTTCCTGCTTGCTCCCTCTATTTTCTCTTTATTTCTCAACTTTTTTTTCTTTACTTTCTTCCCCATCTTCCCTTTCCTCTCTCCCTCCCTCCTTTCCTCTTTTTCTCTGTCTTATTCTTGTTTTCTACTGCCAAATTATCTATCATCTTAATTTACTCTCTCATGATCTGCGGGTGGAAATGCTTAGAAATCGTTTTTTCATTTGATGATAGAACAGGGGTGATTTTCTCTGAAAGGATTGCAGCCACAGCTCGCTCTCTCTTCAAAAGCTAAGCCACAGGTTTCTCTGGGTTCAGAGCCAGTCACCCTGTGTGTCCCTATAATCCCATTTTCCAATTGAGTTCAAGTGACAATGACCTTCCGTGGAGATTTCAAGGCCACTGGTGTTCCATAATGTTGCAGCACTTAACAAGTGTAGGAAGTGACATTCCTGTTCCAGGTCTTATATCTTAGTCCTGTCAATCACCCGGGGCAGTTTAAGGCTCAATGCCAACATTTCACCCGGTTATCCCTTTCATTGTCCTTCTGGATTAGCCAGAGCTCAAGTCCTCCATACCAGGGGCACAGAATTATCTTTTTACCCTAGCAATGATTAAAATCACAGTACCTTCATGTTTTAATTCCTCTCTATGGTGACCAGAAATAGCATACCCATCTAGCCGGGGTTTGCCTTTCTTGTTTCTAGCCTCACCCACTACTAGGACACACCAGTGTACTTGATTTAGATTGTAGAATATGCTTTCAATCAATAAAGTCTATTCACCAATAAAGAAAATAGTTATAGTCAGGTGCCTGTTGTATCCCCTGAAATATTTACTACTTATTATCACTATGCAACTAAACCTAGAATTAAGAATCTATTAGCCGCATCTTTGATCATCTCACCTTCTTAAAAGGCATTTTTATGGGTGCATCTAGATGGATGCTGGCTCTTTTGACAGCTGGCAGAGTAGCTCATGAGTGCCTGAGATTAACTCTGTGTCTCAGGTTGGAGACCAAACATGAACACACCAGGTCCCCAAATCTATAGTAGTGCTTATACTCCCATGTGTTCAAAGCGATACTATGTTCCAATCTGTCTGGGACTGTCCTTCTTTTGGTCTCTCATCTCAAGGTAATTTCTGTTTACAAGGACTCGCATTTTCAGAAGTGTCCACGGTGTTCCCTGTGGATGAGGTCCAAGCAGACAGGTGTACAGGAGTGAGAGTGTTGGGAGAGTTAAGAGATCAGGTGAAAGGAAGTTCCTGTCTATGGCTGCCATATGCAATTGGGCCTCATGTTGTAAGATCTTTGTATGTTCCAAGAGAACTTAAAAATATGCTTTTTTTAAATAACAGGAATTAATTCTGTTAAAAGACTTATTTTTAAAGCTTTGTATGGATCTGATTTAGCTCAGAGATGCTGTTTTAAAAGCTCTCTGAAAAGGCAATCTTGATGTTCACAGAATCTCTAGGAGCTGGGTGGATTTTATTGGGAAAAAAGGGACGAGCAGATGAGGAAAGAAGGTCTGATCTTGGCTTTATCACTTCGGTGTAGCCTCAGGAAAGTTCGATGATTTTCTAATTCTGATATCTTGCCTTTGTTTGCTCATAGCATAATTATCACCCATCTCAAGTGTATACAAGTGCTTGTATATTCCACAAAGATAAACTTCATTTTATAGGAAATACACTGCTAAAAATTCTCTAAGCTAATAAAAATAATGTATCATAATTTTAAATTTTGATCCACACACTGGATGGTTCTCCTTTTGCACATATTATAATCATTGTTGAAAATTCTGCAGACAAAAATTTGAAGAAAATGTATCATAATGGTGGCATGGTGGCTGAATTTGTTTTAGGTGAAATTATAGCTATTTCCTTTTTAATATTCTGCTTTTCTTTTTTTTAATTTTATCTAAAATTACCACCTTGAATCATCATGTATATGATGAATATTATCGATATAGGAGTGGAAAAATAAAAACATCAGAAAAGACACTCAGCCAACCAGGACTAAGGATTACCTGTTTGAGAGGACCTGAGTTGCAAGAGGGAGATATGAATTTGGTAATTTAATGATCCATATGATCTCCTGTTATTTGACATTTTTATGCAGCATGCTTACCCATGCATTATTTATGTATTTAAAATGAATTAACTAAATTTCAAGATGAATTATTTACCTTGTATTTAGAAGGACTGAGTCTTCCTTGATTGTAGATTGCTTGGTCAATTTCATGCCAAATCGAACCTTATGTATCTGACTTAGTTTCTGGATGTTTATTAATGACAGGCTGGGAAGAGAATGAGACTTATCAAGTAACAGATAATGCTAGTGTACACACTTGGGCTAAAACCCCTTACATGCTTAAGCAGGGGATGAAGCATTTCTAGTTGGCTTTTACATTTTTATTTCTGAATGAAGGTGCAACTGCATTAAAATTAAAAAAAAATACTTTTATCTTATTTCTGTGGTAAAGTTCATAAGTCTCATTCATATAGGAGTTTAAGGATGAAGGAAAAATTTTCTAACATTTTCCTTTATGGAAAAGAACAAATTTGGTTTTAATGTTCCTATTTTGTGGGGAAGGGTGAAAATCACCAACTGGGTTATACTTTGAATGTGTATAGTAATTTACCTCTTGTCCACATCCAACAGACACATAACTCTGGGTGCAATAACTCTCAAATGAAGTTTATTACCTGCTATTTGTTGACTGTCAAGTCTAAAGAATCTAATCTAGAGTGAAAAACTCCTCATCAAAACAAATACTGTTTGCTTTGTTTTCTAAAAGCAATCTTTATTATGTACAAATCTCAACCCATCCCCAAATTATCTCTACTTTTAGTTACAATAGCATCTTAGTCTCAATTAATTTTACTGTTAGTAAGAGCCAAAGATACACCTCTTTTTTTCTTGGTTAAAAATGTGCATTTCCAATGGGGGGGAAGCAAAGGAAGAGATGACATTGTCAAAAACAGAAATGTACTCATTACCTGACTTATGAAATGGTAACCACTTTGTACTATTTATGCATATGTACATATACATATACATATACTGTCCATTTCCTGTTTAATTTGGGAGTATTCCCCATTGCTGTGACCACGATGCAACTGGAAAGAGTTGAAGAGCATCAGTGATCTCCACAGCTTGTCTCTTGATAAAAAAGTGGGGGGGGGGAAGCATTCATCTAGTTTACATGAGAACTTCTGTATCTTCACTTTTGAGGTGGCTGTTGCTCTTTGTCTAGAAATGCAGACGGAGTGAAATGACTGCTATTATTATTTTTTTAATAATTATGTCTGCTAATAGTAAGCTTACAATGTGTAGGTCAACCATTCCCTGGAAGACTTCCTCCACCCTTCATGCAGGCAGCGTCCTCGGATCCCAATCCCACCTGCTGAACCGATCCACATAGCTTCTCCTGTGTCATGGCTTCTCTCCTTCCTCTCTGTGTGTCCCCGTTCTTCCTCGTTCCTCCACTGCAGCTGCAGCTTGAAAACCATCCCCACCCCTTCCTTCTTTTCTCCTGTACTAACCCTGCTGTGTGATGGGGTGCTGCACATTCTCTGTTTGAACTTGTCATGGTTGGGGACAGGTGAGGCCACTGCCACGCCACCTCCTTCTCTCCTCCTTATTGTCTCCTGACCCCGGGGCACTTGCTCCTCTCCCCTCTTCCCACAATGGCGACCTTTGTGTTCAGAACCCAGCACCTGACTGGTGAGGGCCTGCTGCAAACCACACTGGAGCAGTACAGTGGCCCCTCTGACCGCCATGGCCAGGCTTCTCCTGGCAGGCAGCAGGCCCCTGATCACCAACAGGACACCCTGAACCTCCGTCCTTTCCTGCTGGGCCTGGGCCATCTCAGAATCATGTCTGGATCTCAGAGAGGACACACAGCTGGCCCTTGGACAAACACACAAGCACGCTGATAATTAGAGTCTCTGCTCTGTAATTTCAGTGTGGGCTGGAGTTGGCTCCACCAGAGGCAATTGTTAAATTTTAAGGAATTTCGTGAGTCACTTGATATCATGTTGTCTGTTGGAAATTTGCCACAGGCCGGATGGGGAAGAGGAGTATTTATATGGCTAAATAAATCTGCAAACACAACTCGCCAAACCCCCACCTCCGGATAGCTATTAAATACTTACCACTCTATATAATGACTAATTTTTTTAAAGTAATGACTACTTATCAAGTTGCCAATGACTATGATCAATAGTTGAATGGAAAAAAATACATCACATGAAATTGTGACAATGCAGTTTTGTAAACATTATTTCCTGTTCTTTATCTTTCCTTTTATTTTTTTATTTTTTAACTACAGCAGTTGCTTTGGCAGCATTTCTATCCAAATAAACATACAATGTATCTTGATCAATCTCTTCTTCCCTATCTCTTGGTCTTACTCTACTTCTCAATTCTAAAACAATTTCAACAATGTTTTTTGTTCTATTTTACTACATGCAAACAAAGTACTTCAACCATATGCACCCTCATTCACACTCTGCTTTCATCTGTCTCATCCTATTAGCACCCACAAATCCTCAAAACAGCCTCTTTATTTTTCTGTTGTTGTTGTGTGTGTGTACTAATTATAAGAAAGGGTTTCATCATAGAACTTCAGATGTAAATATATTTTAATCAACATGGCTTTCTCCAGCATTTGGGTTTTTTGCACCTTTGTAAAAAATTAGATTGTCATAGCTGTGTAGTTTTAGTCTTGGGTCTTCTATTGTTTTCCATATGCCTTCAGGTATATTTTTGTTTCAGGACCACGCTGTTTTTGTTATTATGGCTCTGTAGTATAATTTGAAGTCTGGTATTGTGATATATCCTGTGGTGTTCATGTTATGCAGGACTGTGTTTTTTTTATTTGGGATCTTTTATACTTCCATATGAAATGTTACATTGGTATTTCTATTTCTCTTGGAGTCTGGTTTTTGTTTTTTATTTTGTTTGATGGGGTGGGGAAGGTGTTGGTGATTTTATGTTTCATTTTGTTTTTGTGCTCTATGTCTCTTGGTTTTACAGTCAGATTCTCTCCATATGATATAAGCCTGAGAACACACAGCTTACCCATTATAGGCAGAAAACATGCAATAAGAAAAAGCAAAATTCTCAGATGGGTTCTACTTGATCTAGCACAGGTGAAGTGCCTCACTCTGGCAATCCTACCATGCCACAGGGAATAATGAAACACTGTTCTCAAAGACTAGAAAAGACATACTGGACAGGCACATACAACAGATGTCCCAGAGAGCCAGAAATGAAGAAGACAGAAGACTTATAGCTGGTGTTCATAGGGCTGCCCTTGTGGATAAAGATGGTGCCCAGACAAGGAGCCTGCCATGGTCCCTAGCTTCCTGGAAAACTTGAAGCCAGATAGACAATGCCAAGAGAATCGACAGGCCTGGTCGATTAATATCCAGCATTAATATCCAGCATGCAGAAAATGGACACTCTCCCCATTTCTCAGGGGCAGAGAAGCCAACAATAAGCAGTTGCTTTCTTAACTCCTGACACTTTTAGTTGGAAAGTATTTTCTTCTGAAAGTCCTTTTGACTTTAAATATTTTACTCCTTTATTTTCCCTAATATAGTAATTTTGGTGACAGTGGAGGAAACACTGGAGAGTGTCTGTGGAATGACAGGATGATGAAATCCACAGTAACATGAGCTTCTTCCACCCTTACTTACCATGATTTTTTAAGAGTACAGGCCACTGACATAAAATGAGACAAGGCATGGAATCATTTGGAGCGGTGAAATTCGATGTGTCCAGGGGACTGGTGATCTGCCCAAGGCCAACCTGCCTGACATCGTATATTTTCTATCATCTTTTCTTTATCTAACCCCTTTCTTAGTAACAGGCGCCACTTCTCCTGTGTAATTTGATCATCACTGCCGTCCCATGGCCCACCCTGAAATAATATGTCCTCGAGTGATAAAATAAACATTTTTGAGGAAAAACAAATACTTTCTAAAGACAAGTTATTATTAAATAACAGGCTACTCTGAGATGATAGCTGTGCAAAGTAGGATGCTCACATGTGGAAATGTAATATCTTATTTGAAGGATGCAGACCAGTAATTTTTCTGATGACGATTCCATGACCTGTTGAATGGGGCCACTCTGGAGTAAGAGCCAGCATTTTGGGGGGTTATAGAATCCCTTCCCAGATCCCCCAAAGGAGATGTGGCCAGGCTTCAGACACAGTGGGTTTTATTAACTTCCCCAAACTAAAAATGTGTGCACAGTATCTAATTTACAGGATTTTCATGGGGCTTAAATGGAGCCCAACTGCTGTCATTATTATTACTAGTGATAATAAAATAAGAACGAATGTGTAAGGTTTTTGAAGCACTTGTGTAGTGTCCTAAGGAAACAATATTGTATCCCCCTTTCCATAAAAGGGCAGAAAGAAAAAAATTATCTCTGAGTGGTAGCATGAAAGAATCCAATCCTCACTGAAAGATGGCAATAAAGTGCCAAGATCAGTGCCCAGCCCTCTCCCTGGCGGCTGCTCAATGCACTGTACCCATGACAACTCTTACTAAATTCCTTCACTGACTTTACATTTTGACAAAGCTAGGTAAAAATCCTATAGAATCAGCTCCAGAAACTCTTTTCTCAGAACAAGATGGAGCTTGATTTAAATACTATTCTGCTCATAGGAAGGGTAATGAACACAAATATTTCATAAATGCCTCTTCCCAAATAGACATAATCACATTTCCATTCAATCATAGGATTCCTTTGAATGTAGGAATTACTTTGCAATTATCTATTATCTCCCAATAGTGTCTGAAAAAAATAGATGAAAATGTTTCTTTGCCACAATTAACTTTCATTTCATCCTGAAATCTAATGGAAAACCTTTGTTTCCCCCCCCCCTCCCCGGCTCCCCACTCAAAATTCTGGCTTCAGTTTATAGCCCTGGATAAAAGCAGCAGGAGAAGGAAGGATCCGGTATGGGGATAACAAACCACATTAGGTTCCAATTAGCTACCTGGAAATTCATCTTCCAGAGATGCTTCCTCTTCAGACGGCAGCCACTCATGAGAGACCTCCATTCCTTTTCTTTCTTTCCCTCTTGGGAAGACGTAGAATTTTTAGTTGCTGAGTGATTTGTAGACTTGTGAAAAATTGTAGCGGCAACTGAAGAGGCCTCAACTCAGGTGACCTGAGCCACAAGATCGATGAATTGGGATTTACTCTTTTCTCTTCTTGTCATCTCACAGGACTGTGATACTGGAAGAAGCACCAAGTGTCAAAGTCAAGGTAGCACTTGGAGCAGGGAACAGAGCTATGATTCTCCCATCTGCTGGGGTTCTGGCTCAGCAAACTATGGGATGGGGGAGGGAGAGTAGTCAGATGTCTCTCTTCCCCCACCCCTAACTGGTGTTTCTAAATCCAGATCTGCAAACCTCATTCACAAATAAGATTTTGAATCAGAATACCACTGGAAGAAGTACAGTTCTGTCCTTTATTAACTGGTGGATTTTTGGATAACTTGCATAGTATCCAGCTCCAGTTCTAAAAAATGGAATTAATCACTACCACTACTTCAGTTGTTGTTTGGACAATTCCATGAGATGATATACACCACATGGCTTCCATAGATTCCCTTCCAACAGTGGTTTTAAACTATAAAAATGATGCTCGTATTAAACACACAAACACACACACACACACACACACACACACACACACACACACACACACACTTTTCTGTGACCTTGCCAAAATCATAATGAACATGGACACGCATTATATTCCACTGCTTACTTTTACTCTTCTTATTTTTGGGCTGTTTAATGGCAAACATGTGTGTTTATGTTTGTAAGCACAAGTAGGACTCTAGGACCAGCTTGCAAACTTTTAGGGAGCAGGCCTTGTCGCTTTTTCAGAAATACCTGTTTCCTTCCTTGTGATCCCCAATGGCACTCAGTAATAACGTGTTCAGTAACAAATTTGTTATCAATTTTTTAGAGAATTACACCATCCTCCACTCCATTCCACTCCACCTAAATAAAAAATGATTAGAGTAAGTAGCCTGTTCTAGTGGAAACATGGGTTCCGATAAGCCAATTTTTTTATTACACTTTTCATTTTGGGCAAGAGATTAATTATGAGAATGATGAAAATGAGTAGTGCCTTGCGGTTCATCTGATGCTTAACATTTTTTGATCATCTCATACAATTATCTGCTCACCATCTGAATGATCTGTTGCTAGACAATTGCATAAAAGCATAATAAAAAATTTAAGTACCATTTTAGAACAACCTTGGAGAGATACAAGTACACCTTAGATTCATACAGGTACATCTTAGATTCAGGGAAAGGCTTTGGCAGAGTCCAAAGAAACCAAGAAAAGGGAATCTTTTTTTTCCCCTTTTTTGTTTCTTTTCTTTTTTTTCTTTCTTTTTTTTTTTTTTTTGGTACTGGTACTAGGGCTTGAACTCAAGGCCTCACTCTCTTGCTTGTCATTTTTCTCAATGTTGGCTGGGTCTCCACTAATTGAGTAAGACCTCCACATTCAGCAATTCTCTGGTCCACTGGGGCTATGTCTCACAGACTTTCCTACCTGAACTAGCTTTGAACCTCCATCCTCAGATCTCAAACTTCTGAGTAGCTAGAGTTTCAGACATGAGTCACCAACATCTGGAATATTTTCTCTTAGTGTGGTAAATCCATTCTTCTGGACTCATAATAAAAAGTAGACACAGGCTGGGTGTTGGCGTCTTATACCTATAATCCTAGCTACTCAGTAGGCTGAGATCTGAGGATTGAGATTCAAAGCCAGCCTGGACATGAAAGTCCATGAAACTCTTATCTCCAATTAACCACCAGAAAACTGGAAGTGGTGCTTTGGTTCAAAGTGATAGAGCACTAGCCCGTAGCCTTGAGCTGTAGAGCTCAGGTACAGTGCCCAGGAACCAAGGTCACCCCAAGTGACAAGAAAAAAAGGTAGACACACTAAGTTACCTGTAGAACAATTTGGTGTGATTCACGGCCTCCTTGATGGTGGCATATTTCCTGTGATCCTTGTGTACAACAGAAATCAACCACAGCTCTTTGTCATCTCTATTCAAGACTCCAAGATTGTTTTGCCTGCCCAGGTCACAAGTGAAAATGTATAAACAAATCTTTCTGTGCTTGAACTTGAAAGGAAAATCAGTCATCTGTACATGATCTGTGTTAGAGCAAAATGTGATTTTTCCTTTTGACAATGTGTTTATGGTTGTTAAGTTATCTTGATTGCCAAGAGAAATCTGTCTTTTGTGGCAGGCTTTTCTGACTTAAAATGTCACATGCCACCCCTTCTCCCTCTGATCCAGCCATCCCTCTCTACTATGTCACCAATTGACTTGACTCTCAGCTAAAAAAATAATTTCCTGAAAATTAAAAAGTCTGACACAATACGACACTAAAAGTCCATTTATCTTGTCTATTTTTATCAAGCTTTGGTACAGCAGCTGGAAAAATGCCCACTTCCAGGAAATAAAATCCCCAAGGACATTGGGGAAGGAGCCCCTAAAAGCAATCCTAACCTTTCCTATCGCATGGTTTTTAAAAAGCTTACAATTTGGATTTATAATCGTATCTGGTATAGGATCTTTAAAAGTGAAGAGTGAATGAAACCCCTGCAAAGGGAAGGTGGCCAAGGAAAAGCCACATCAATCATCTCTGTTAAACACCTCCCACGTCTCGTCTCCTCAGTGGACTTCATCAGTCCTGGGCTAAGTGAAAGCTCAGGACTTCTCTGTTATGATGAAAGATAATGGCCAAAGATTATCTAGATAGGGCCATGCAATGATTCACTCTTGTTTAATCAACTGCAACCTGTGTTAAGCTCTGTCCTCATCTAAGTATAAACCAGACTAATCTTCCCACTTTCCTGCAGGAAACCACCCTGGCACTTGTTTATTCGACTCTCCTGGTATTGAGTAAATTCTTCCCTCCTTTGCTCTCCTCCCACCTCCCTCCAATCAGTGGGGAGGAGGGGGGGAGCAGTTGGGAGGGAGGGTACGCAATTCAGCATTCCCAATCTAAGACTGATTGGGCCTTCCTGTTGATGTCAAGTTGAAGCATGCCATGAAGCAAGCAACCTGGAGACTGTTGACTTTTCTTGTACCTCTGGAACTCACGAAATGATTACCCCACCAAGCCACTCTTTCATGCTATGAAAGAGAAACAGTCTGTGAAGAATTATTTGCTTGGGATGTTTTTGGAGGAACAGGGTGGAAGAAACTGCAGACAGACTTCACCCAACTTGATAGGAAGTTTCCCCTTTCTGACCACAGCTTTGCTTACCAGTTCCTTCTGTTATGGTGGAATATGCTAATTCAAAGCCACTTTGTCAGTTCCCTGACATCTGAATCAATAGTCATTTTGCCTCAATGATTAACTCTCAATGTATTCCCCATAAACCTAAATGTCATTTCACCAGTAAATTCCTTTTGCTGAAACGATTGATACCAAATTCCAATGCGATTAGAGAATCAGGTTTTTTTTTCTGCTTTATTGCATTTAGAATATTGGAAAGGTTTTTCCCCCCTTTCTTTATTAAATTAAGTACTTTAGAAGAGTTTGAAACTCTTCTGAGGCATGACCAAAGACGCAATCCCATCTGTTTTGTTTTTCTTATTCATGACATAGATGATTTTATTTTAAACAGTGCATGCATTTCACTTTAATTCTCCTTTGTGTCTGTCAGAGTACATCAGCTGTGATGTGTGGATAGTTAGGCAGAAAGTGAAAACAGCTCCAGAAAGAAATGGCAGGGGAAAGTGAAAGCAGGGTGATTATAAGGTTGCTGTGGATCCTTTCTGTACTTAAGCAAAAGTTGAGGGAGACTCTGTAGGTACCTGAAAGACGTTTGGAGTTATTCTCATGCAGTGATGCTTTTCTTCCTGGACAGATGTCAGATATCCTAATGAAAGTACCATGTGTCTATGCTGGTCTCCCCTTGCTAGAATAAAGCTGACCCCACATGAGCTTTAAGTCTGATGGCTTTGGTCTGTCCTGCTCCCCATGCTTCTCAAACAGGTAGGTTCACTCAAATTCCTCAGGCGTACCACCACCAGAGAGTAGCTATGCATATGGAATTTCTTCCAAGAATATCGTTTTTGCTCAGTGGTAAGAAATTTAGAATAAATTTCATACTAAAGCAAGCATAAAATAACATGAGGAAAAATACAAAATTCCTAAATCTAAGACCGTAAGGAAATGTGATGGTAGTGGTCTGCTCCTTGGAATATAGCCCCCGAGCACACCGTGACTCTTTCTTGTTCTGCTAGACTGGAATGATCCATGAAGTTCTGCTAGTGCAGAAACTCTCAGAATGACATCTGTGTTTTCACTTTCAGATGTTTAGCTCCCAAGTCCTAACAGGAGTAAGATGAGGAGCAGCAAGAAGCCACTGGGCTGAGCTGTATCTGGTGATTTTAGTTATTGCCACCCCCAACCCCACCCCACATCAATTTCTCCCACGAAATTCTTAAACCTCCATCCCCAATAAAAAAATACTCCATGGAAACTCTTTCAAACCATTCGGAATTCATGTTCCTATGAGATGTAGCTGGAGATTATAACATGTACTCAGTATGTATTTTATAGAACACAGATTGTGTACCCTGGAAATAATTGGGAGGTTAGTTTTATGGTGTTGTTCCTGGTAAGATTCACTGACCTCAAGTATTTTGAAAAATATGATTATACAATTCAGCTTTCATTTTCTTCTCCTTTTTTGTTTTCTTTAATGCACTGGAATGTTAGAAGTTTTTTTTTTTCTTTCACTCAGTACTTTAGAAGAGCCTCAAGGTCACCATTTTATTTTGTTCCTGTGCTTTAGAACTCTAGTCATCTTATAAAACACAAATGAAGACTCCCGGATGTCATCTGGGGGGGGTCCCTTTTATGTTGTACCTTGTAATATTCATTAAGGACATACTTTTTGACAAAAGAACTTCACCTCCCAATTTAGTTATTCCATGATGATTAAGTGCTATAAATAAATATTTGCAAGTGTTCCTGTCCATTCCCTTACATGTAAACATTTACTCATTTTGCATTGCTGTTGCCAAAATGGGATATGCATGCAACTCAAAAACTCAGCTACCAGGTAGGACACACCAAAGATTAAAACAGCTAGCTAAGACAGTGAGTTCTGCACTAGCTATGTTTTGATTAACTGCACCTGTGATCTCTGAATTAAGGAAAATTCCCACAAGCCAACAGAGCACATACAAAGCCCACGTTAATCTTTTAGCCTCCATCATACAACCTCTCCCATGGAATTCCTTTCTGTTTCTTCCTATAGTGGCTGAATCAGGCTTTGTTTCAAACTCTCCTTAACTGTTTATTCTATCCCAGAATTAAATTCAAAGCTCTAAAGGAGCAACACACACACACACACACACACACACACACACACACACACACACACAAATCTCTTTCCTCTTAGTCCATTGTCCCCAGGCTTTAGTGCTCTCAGATTCCCCATCTTGAATATCCTACTCATATTTTAAAACACCACGTCATGTATGCACCTATTTTTGATACTGTATATATAGTCAGAGTTCTGAGACATCTTTGTCTTTCATAATAGCCTCAATTCAAAAAAGTCTAGAAATGGAGCCATTGGCCTTTACCTTGAAATAACAAGAAAAAAATTTTCACCACCAAAAAGAAAGGAACTGTTATTATTTCCTGATGGGAAATCTTGCCAAATATCTGGAAGTTGCTATGTATTTCAGTCATCCAGTTCTTGCTATCCCTTTCCATTCAGTTTGGATTTCCAACATATTTTTATGTCATGGAACCTCCCAAACACTCTCAAATCTCATTAAAGAAATGGAAACTTTTTGCCAAGATAGCATTTTCATCCATTCCCATCAGATACAGGCTATGTGCATGGCTGCTGTGTCAAGGTCTCCCAACATAATAAATTGAATTACTGCTTTTTGGTGAATGAAGAAGCATACAAACTCATCTACCATGGCTGCTTTTTTCAAGTGAATACTTAAATTCCCTGGGCACAGAAAGGAATTCCATATAATCCAGACAAATGATCCATCCTTGTGTGATACATCTATTTTTTTATTATACCTGCAGGTAGATATTGATGTACCTGCTCTTTTTACCCTAAAGCAGAGATGTTAATGAATAGGATGAAATTATAGTTTCCTAAAATGGTGTGATTTCTTGCCTGAATGATTGTCAGAATCAACGTCAAGTTTGGAAAAAGAAAAGAAAATGAATCCAGAAAGGATACAGATATATTCCAGAGAGCCTTGATTTTTATTTTATTTTATTTTTTGTCAGTCATGGGGCTTAGACTCTGGGCCTGGGTGCTCTCCTTGAACTCTTCACCTCAAGGCTACCACCCCATCCCTTGAGTCACAGTGCCATTTCCAGGTTTCTCGTGGTTAATTGGAGCTAAGAGACTCATGTTTTTTAGTGCCCAGGCTGGCTTTGAACCTCAGTCCTCAGATCTTGGCCTCCTGAGTAGCTAGGATTATAGGTGTGAGCTACTGTGCCCCACTTGATTTTTCTTTATTCTCAGTATTCTTCTTTCCAAAACCCTCTGATTTTTAGTTTAAGATACTAACAGAATTGCACATTAAAAGTTCTTTTGTACAAAACTGAAAGCTATCCTGAATTTTACAATTATTTCATAGCTATTATAATTTCAGGACTTTGACTTTGGATAAAGATTTTGGGGTAATCATGACAACATAAAATAGTGATCGCTTGTATAATAAAACTAGTATAGCTCCAACAAGACTATGTCTAGTCCAACCACATGGATAGCCCTGTGGGAGTTCTGGGGAAAACCAATGATATAATCAATCTTAGGTTTCACTGGTGGCTTTGATTCTGCTCTACGTAACACATGTATCAATTAAGTGGAAAGCAAAGTCTGAACGACCCCAGTGATAAGGTGCATGGATAAACAACTGCAAAGTATGACCCAGAGAAAGGTTATCAATGGATCAATGTCAATGTAGGGACACAAAATAAATGGTACTCTGGCTCCTCTAGAGTCATCTTAAAATCTTCGATCACTTAACAACGTACCTATCCATGACCTAACATACTCAGCGTTACAGAAGGTTCTTGTTAAACTTGCAAGAGTAAAAGATGGAACACCAGATTCCTAGAAGTAGAGAAAGAAAATGCAGAGCAAAGGAGTAAGTAAACAAAAACAATCAAATATAATTAAAATAAAGTCTGGTAGGAATAGGAGTAGAGTAATAAATAAGAGTAAAGAAGAACAAAGATTGGAAGGATGTGGAAAAATGTAAGTCTGGCGATGGAAGCCAGTTTCTGCCACCCACACATGTGCTTGGGGTATATTCAAAGCCCTTTTGCAATGTATATCCCACACAATCTCAGGAAAAGGAGGGAAGATGCTGGTCATGAGGGATGGTTGAGAATATTGAAAGGTGTGACGTGGACCAAGATGCACTGTAATCATAAACTTCTTCACTGAGTGGTAACTCCTTGATACAACTACTTAAAGATAACAAAAATATTTATTACTGTCTGTTTTCTCATCCTTACCCAAGTGTGTACTGATGTGTATGAAGAATTTGCAGCTCTGTAATACCTGGAAATTGAAGGATATATGTATATGAAGCAGTATCAGATTGCTTTTCATTTAGTCTGTTCATTTGTGTTGTACTTAATTATCTAAAAATAACAAATCTTATCTCACACATAAGTAGAACCCTCATGATCCCATCACTTTCAAAGCCCCACTCTGATTATAAGAGGACTGTGAATTCAATACTGCACGCAATACATAAGCCTCATTAAGTACCCTTTATAGTTGCTAAGAATATGTAGTGGTAAAGTAAGGAATTGAGCTCAACTATAATGTAAAATGGCAAAGTTGGCATAAGGAATAATTTCAAAACTATCAAAAGAGAGGGGTAGGAAAGAGAGATCTTCACAATAAGTGAAAGTATTTGCTATGGTCACCAATTTAAGGGTGCAGGGCAAAAAACTCTTGGAAATGAACACCGATGATAATTTAATATGGTATCTTCTTTTAAAAAAGGAAAAATGCATGCCAAAAATCTATAATGAATAATAAAAATTGAAGTAGAAAGAGGAACCCTTTGAATGATTTTTCTAGTTTACCTCTAAGTGCTCATTTTACCAACAGGAGTTGAATGATTTCTTTAGAAGTCCTTAAAAGTCAGTTGGTGCAGTGGCTCATGCATGTAATACTAGCTACGCAGAAGGCTGAGATCTGAAGATTAAGGTTCAAAGCCAGCCAGGACACAAAAGGACCTGAGATTCTTATCTCCCATTAACCTCTAGAAAACCGGAAGTGGGGCTTGGCTCAAGGGTAGGGTGGTTACCTTGAGCTGAAGAGCTCAGGGACAGTGCCAAGTTCAAGCACAAAAAAAAAAAAAGAAGTCTTTAAGATCCATCTGTTCTTCCATCCGAAGGCCTGCCTGCCAACACATGTCCTATATAGGCAGTTCTCGAAAACAAAGATATATTATCAGTTTCCTGAATAGACAGTTTGCCTTTACCGCTACCAAGAAATTTAGCCATGTGACAGGCCTGTTGATCAAATGCTGGTAACACAGGCTTACAAATCATATGTCATTGTATGGTCTGATTTGCTGTTAAGCACAAAGAGAAAGAAAAGGAAGAGAGAAAGGGAGGAAGGAAGGAAGGAAGGAAGGAAGGAAGGAAGGAAGGAAGGAAGGAAGGAAGGAAGGAAGGATCTCTAGTCTAAAACTACCCATTCAAGTTTTATGTTTCTTTTCATTTATGCTGTTTTTGTTCACATTACTCTTCCTGAAGAGTAGGTATTGTTAAGAAAAATAGGTGAATGTTTTTCCTGTCCCATCATTCCTTCCTGTAACCACATAAATAAGTCTGTGTTCTCTGGAATCATTCCTGTCAAAATCAATGTGTAATGTAAGACCTCGGATGAACATGAAAATTGGGCTTTGGTTAAAGTGTGATAGTAGGTGGCACCCATCTCTTAGACCTTTGCTAATCCATAAAGCATGAAATGATTTTCCTTAGATGTGAAATCTCAAGTGACCCTAGTATGTAAACTAGCATAACTGCTGTAAGTTGAAGGGGCTTAGTGAGGCTTTTACAAGTGATAATAAATTTCGGTTTAAGACTCAATGGCTCTCTCTCTCTCTCTCTCCTCCCTTTCCCACCCTCTCTGTTTCTGTTTCTCCTTCTTGCCTTCTTTCCTTTCATACTCATCCACTTATTTTCTTCTCTCTCTTTCTGTTTTCCTCTTCCTCTCTCTGTCTCTTTTCTGTCTCAATTAGTTTAACCTTCTCTCTCATGGTAAGAATTGTACATTCTGTGGCCAGGCATTTTTCAGCAGTGTAATGGTTAGATATCATTTTTCTTGCCTTTCTTATTAAGTAATCCCAGGTGACAATAAGAACACAGTGTCAAGGATGAGTAAAATATAAGAATAGTAAGATACATTTCAATGTTCTTGAAAACAAAAGATTATTCAAATATGTCTCATAGAATTTTCATGAATGTAGAAGATATCCAATTGTAAAGGGCCAAGAAAAATATTGAATACACAATCAGGGGAAGAAGCTAGAATGTGGTTTTTCCATTATATAAATTTGTTTATATATCCATGCACACATTTACACTAGAAAATTTCCACACAAATAAATATCCGGGTTTGTGCTTAAATGCTGCCGAAGTAGAGAGGCCTGTGAAGGGAGCAATTAATTATGAAGACATTTTGCTTATTCGCCATGTCACACCAAATCATTCAGGCATCAGGATTTTATTTATTTGAGTTTCACAGGGTGAATGTGCTAAATCACGAAGGATGTCCAGGAGAGCTCTGTAGATTCTCAAGATAATATACAATCATAGTTTCTCATGGATATATGAAATAAAATCTAAAATCAACTAAAGTTTGAATGCATTATCTTTCCCAGAATTCTAAATTAGATAGATTCTAAGGTATATTGATTCAAAGAGTGGACTGAAGAGTCCACCAGACAAAAGGCCTGGAATTTCCATCTGGGTTTCAAGTTGTGTGTGTGTGTGTGTGTGTGTGTGTGTGTGTGTGTGTGTGTGTCTGTGGGTGTCTGTGTGTGTGTATGTATATATATACATATGTGTGTATATACATATATGATTGAAATAATTCCTTCCCCTTGTGGTCTATAAAATTACCTTCTCCATTCTCAAGAACTCCCAGAGGGCAACACAATACATAATTCTTTTCTTAGCAACAGAAAAATCTAAAGTTTTTATAGAATAATTGTCTAAAGAAAAAAAATAATCAACACACAAATACAGAGTGGAATGAAGGAGGCTAATGAGATTCTAAATGGTGGGTAATCTGACCTATCTGCACTGCTAATGGTGATCTATCTTCTAGACAAGGAAACCGATAGTCCTTACCAATGCTGCTACTCTCCAACTATTCCTGATAAGAAAGTTTTACTCAGTCCATAATATGAAAATAAAGGGAGTATGAGGGGGGGGGTAGAAATTGGCTTCCATGTCAGAGGACTTATTTTCATAGTCCATTCTGAATACTATAATTTAAAAACATACTCCAGAAATGTATTATTTTCCCAGTTCTGGAATCTGGAAGTTCAAGACAAGGCCTGAAAAGATGAGTGTGATGAGGGCTTGTTTCCTGGATCCCCCATGGCACTCTTTTCAGTGTGATCTCACCATGGAAACATGGTGAAAGAGATGGGGTTCTTTCAGAGCCTTGGATAGAGGGTACTAATTCCCTTCACTGAGGACTCTACCTCATGACCAAAATCATCACTTCCTCAAACCTTCCTCCTGCTTGTACCCTTGATAACCAGGGACAGAAAAAAGGGCACATACAGTTATTCAGAACAATGGGAAACACTTCTTAAAATAGAAACCAAACATTAATATAAAGGAAAATCTTTTCTCTGAAACTGGGAACTTCTTTCTCATGAATGGCATTGATATTTTCCTAAACACAGTAATTCAGACACAGTAAAATGGCTGTGAACTTGATCAAGTACAGCACATAGTTTTTATACTTTAAACAGGGTTTTACACAAATTGGTAAACTGAGGTCATTAACCAATGGAAAACTAACTTCAAACACAATGGTAACTCACTTTACATGGGCTCAAGATTATTTCAAAAGACAAATTCTTGGGGTCAGGGGCCTTTAACTCCTGCCTGTACTCCTAGTTACTTATATCTGAGGATATAAGGATTGTAGTTTGAGCCACAGAAAAGTCTGTGGGGTTCGTATTTCCTATTACCACCTAAAAGCTGGTAGTAAAGCTGTGGCTCTTGTTAGAGTACTAGCTTTAAAGGAAAAAGAAGACAGAAAAAACAATAACTAGTGTCCAGGCCCTGAGTGCAAGTTCCATTACCATGACAGAAAGAGACACAGAAAAATATAGAGAGACAGAAAAAAGCAAAAGAAAAGGGAAAGAGTGAAGTTATGCATGTGTTCCTGGAAACTGATTTAGAATGTTTGGGTAAATATTAATTTCTAAACATACATGATTATGTAGTATATATATATATATATGTAAGATAGGTTACATAACTACATATAGCACACTGGTGTTTAGATATATATGTACTATTTATATATATAACAAATACATAAATCTCAATATATATATACATGCTTTAAAAATATATACATGTGCTATTGTAATTATATAGCAGGAACTAATTTAAAAGCATTACCAAAGTCAAAATATTTTTGTCATTTGCATAAAATGAGTATTCTCATATTAAAGAATCTTTAAAATGTGTGTGTGATTTTTTTTTTAGCAAAAATGTATTTGTTCCCCAAAAAAGTTGTAACCTATACTGTCCTTTGAGTACATGGCATTTTTAAGCACTTGAAACAAAGGTCTTGGTTCACACTATATTCCTATTATATATTAGATACAATTACTTGGGACCGGGAGTTTGGCCTAGTGGTAGAGTGCTTGCCTAGCACACACGAAGACCCGGGTTCGATTCCTCAGTACCCCACATACATAGCAAAAAGCCGGAAGTGGTGTCGAGGCTCAAGTGGTAGTGTGCTAGCCTTGAGAAAGTCCAAGGATAGTGCTCAAGCCCTGAGCTCAAGCCCAGGACTGGCAAAAAAAAAAAAAAAGGTAGATACAATTACTTTCAAATAGATTTTTCCGTCCTGTTAATGTCACTTTCCAACTTTCTAAGCAATAGAGAATGGCTCCTGGGGCAAGGACCTCCATAATATCAAGTAAAACATTCTAACCCAGCTTATCAGCTAGTGATTTTTCCAGTGACAAGTGTCTAGATTGAGAAGGGAATGCTGGTATTCCAAGAAGACTGAGTTCATATTCTCCTTATTCCTCAAACAAATGGGTTTGAAAACCCTTTGCATAAGCACTTGTGAAAGAAAGAAAAAAAAAGGTTGAATTGTCCCATGCTTTATACCAAATGAACAACAACTGCAACAACTGTTTATTATGGACTTAAAGCTAAGGTTCATTTTTAGTTGAAGCCCCCCCACCACCAAACACACACACACACACACACACACACACACACACACACACACACACACACTTTTTCCACAGTGACTATAAAATATCATCCTATATATTTTAATTCACTCAATTTTACTCCAAGATACATGTCTGTATTTATCTATGTACAAAAGTAAGTTCTTTTATGTACAATTGGAGAACTTGCAGGTAACGAAGAAAGTTTCCATTTCTCTTGCCATTAGGTTTCAATATCTAAAGAATTCTTGCATAAAGGAATTAAAATTAGTTGGCTCACTTTTCTGAGTTACACACTATCAGTAGTATTTGTCCTCTTCCTTAGAATTGTAGGGAACCTAGCTACAAAATTATAGCGTAGAAAATCAATATATTCTTTTTAAAATATTATGTAAAACACCTTTCTCTCAATGTTTAAACTCCACTACCTATGTAGCATTACACACAGAGAGAATGACTTCGAAAGAGTAAGTCGTGTTGAAATTAATATGAGTAACTAAATCATATGGTTCATTCAAAGGTCACAGTCCAACTTATTTTATGTTGAATGAATATATTTGGCAAAGTGGAAGACTCCTGAAAAAAAATAGCTGCCCCATCTATTTTAAAGTAAGTTCTACTACACCAGAGATCCTGGGGCCATTCACTCTCATGCTGTCCTACAGAGTAGGGCATTCACAGGATGAATTATGTTTCCCAAGTAATTAAGGTCTGTCTAGTAAATGTTATCCAGGAAGTAGGTGATAGTTTTCCCTACCGTTAAAAGGGTTTTTTTTTTTAATTCATTATATCTTTTACTAAATTGGTTTTAAAGGTGGATTATAAACCTTTATTTCTCAATCTAATTTGCAGAAAGAGAGTTTTCTTTTGTTTGACTAGAGCTTTTGAAGACAGGAAGCCAGTAGGAACTTACCTCCACCAATCATAAAGCTGAAACATTATCCAGTATGTATATTTAATTTGCCTCCCCAGATAAAAATCCTGTATCTATGATTATTTGCAAAGACAATGTGGGTATTATTTAAAAAATAGGCTTTCCCTTTTTAGAACAATCAAAAATGGGTGTAAGAAGATACAGATTTAAATCTGTTAAGATTTTTTTTCCTTGAATATATTTGGTGGTAAAAAGTTTTCATCTTAAAATCAGATGTTGTTTGAAAGCCAACAGCAAAAGGTTTCTGAAGATTTGGTTTCCAAAGTTCAAATGGAGAGATTAATATCCAAATTATGAATAATTAAAATGAATGATATTTATGTGAAAATACTAAACAAAATACTTTAAAGTGTCCGTCACTTCATAGTTGCCTTTCTGGATTCACTAAGAGGTGAAATGATTTTGTAAATGTCAATTGCATCAATGATAAGATTTTTCTTGTTTGAAAAATAAGATAGTTGTCTCTATGATATCTAATATTATATGATCCCACAGAACATATAATTCTTCAAAAACAAATATACAAAAAGGCACAAAATAGTTTTATCCCCAGTGGAATAAATATCCATTATTTTTTCCCATCAAAAGAGGATGACCTTCTTCTAATCTCTGTTCATCTGGAAACCTAATTTCCTTCATCCCTTGAAGATTAATTCCCAATCCAAACCAGATGGTTCAAGGGCACCCATTTAATATGAAGAGATTATCTCATTATCAAAAACTTTAACCAAAATACCTCAGGTTAGTTTGCAGAATACATGAACATGCAAACAAAATATATAAGCTATAGAGATATTACCATCAGTTAATCATCAAAAAAGAAGGAAGCAGAGCCTTGGTTCAAATGGTAGAGTGCTATCCTTGAACATAATAAGCTCAGGGACAATGTCAGGCCATGAGTTCAGGATCCAAAGATACCCCCCTCCCAAAAAAGAGGTTAGGTGGTACTAAATGGATTGTATCTTGTATCTGGGCTCTTGTATCTTGGGCGGGGGAGTGGCTCAAGTGATAGAGCACCTACCAAGAGATTCTGAGTATTTCACTATGAAATCCTCAGCATTGACATCATATATTTAGTTTCCCTTCAGGGCTAGGCGTTTCTTTAGAGACATATACCCCATTTCTTGAAATGAGGGCTAGAAGGAAACTATAGGTTTCACAATTTAGCACTTTTCAGGAGATGGTGCTGTGAGACTCTGTAAAGCAAAAATGCATTGTCTAGGGAACTAGGATAGACAACATAAAGAGATCCTGTAGGAGATGAGGAGTTCTAGATTCTTCCTTCAAAGAACCATTGTTTATAGGAGTTGACCTTGATCTAACAGTGCATTCCAAAGATCCTTGATACCCTTTACCTTTTTATGTTTTCATTTTTCTTGTTGCAGAGAAAGGAAAGGAGAAACATATAGGATTACATCTCTTGCAGATCCTGGGTTGTATTAAAATCATCACATAGTGACAGCCCTAAACCATGAAGTACATGTCAAAAAACCATCCTGAAGGTCAGCGATGCCCCAGGAAAACATAAGGCTAAGCACAACTGTAAGCCAGAGAGATAATTTAATTATAGTCATTAGCTACATTTTAAAAAGCAATAAGAAACACGTAAACGTGAAGATTTATACTTCAGTAAAACTCAACATAGAAAAAATACTATCGTCCAATGATATAATCAGAATGGAAAATACTATCATCTAATGATATAATCAGAATGGAAAAGTTTAACAAGACATCAGTTTCTTATGCTTTTCTTTACTACATTTTGAAATCCAGTGTGTATTTCAAGCTTTCTGTTTAACAGAAACAAGTTAGCCACATTCCAAGTTCTCCATAAGCACCGGAGATAACAGCTACCATATTGGATAGCTCATCAAAGATTTTGACCTGGCAGTTGATTAATCTTTTTTTAAGAGCATTAATTTTTATTTATATTATCGAGAAAAATTTGTAAATAGCTTCATAGGAAAAAATTCATATACCCTTGGAAATTGGGAGATTTGAGCATCATTGAGCTGTTTAGCAATAACAACTCTGTGTAGCTGATTGCCCTTGACCAAACCAGAGTTCAGAAATGATTCCTTCTGTCTCTTGGTCATGTCATTTGCAGAACATTTCACAAACTGAGGACAACCACCAGGGCCTGGAAATTTGAATTTACAACTCTCAATCTGGGTCACACTCCTTTTCCTTGCAGATAAGAAAACTAAGACCCAGAGAAGTGATGTCATTTTTCATTCAGCCTAGAGTTGGTGACAGAGCTGTTGATTGTAACCAACAGCTAAGTCACAGGAGGGCTTGCTAGAGACAACACATTGTTTCCTTAGCCCACATGGGATTTCCTCCCATTTTAATTAGCTAATTTCTACCCTTCATTCCAATTGCTCACAATCTTTTTCTCTAAAAGCTAGTCACAAAGAAAGACTCATTTCTGCTTGGTCTTATCTTTTCTTACCTCTTCTGATAAAAGCAATCTTGACTTTGAAAAAGTAAAAGGATCTATTGTGGGTTTTTTGTTTTTGTTTTTGTTTTGCAAGTCTTAGTCTTTGAACTTAGGGCCTAAGCATTGTCCTTAGGCTTTCTCAAGGTTAGAGGTTGACCTCTACCACTCTGCCATTCTAGCCACAGCATCACTTTTGGCTTTTTCCTATAGAAGGGGACCAAGGAATTGAACCCCGGTCTTTGTGCATGCTAGGCAAGCACTCTATCATTAGGCCAGCCCTGAAATCCATTGCTTTTAACCTTTCAAACTTGCTGTGGTTTATTAAGAGTAAAATTTTGGAGAGGAGAGAACTAAGTTTTGAACTCATGGTCATGTGCTTAATAGGCATTTGAGTCATATCTCTAGCCCTTACTGTTTTGGTTATTGCTGAAACAGAGTCTCACTTCTTCCCAGGCCAGATTGAACTATGACATTCCTGTTTATACTTTCTGTGGAGATTGGGTTGCTGGGCATATATGACCACATTCAGCTTTTTCTGTTGGGGTAGGGTCTTCTGAAATTTTTGCCTGGAATGACCTGGAACCATATGCCCAACTCAGTAAAACCTTCTTTAAAACATGACTTGTTGCCACATTAGAGTTCCTTAATAGCAATATAATTAATATGAATAATAGACAAATATTGGTGTGGTTCTCTTTAATAATATAACAGATTAAAATATTAATTTGGGAGGATGATAAAGGGGCGATTGATTGAAATGTACTTAGAAGCTGATTTGTACAAATACTAAATAAAATTAATATTACAAGGTATTAATCTCAGAGTGACTATGGACGCAAAAAGCATACATTTAATTCAATTTATATAAAATTTTCAAACATGGGAAACTAGCTAGTGGCAATCAAATCAGAACAGTGGCTACCCAGTTTAAGATGTGTATAGTAATCTAGAGACCTTTTTGGATTTGTGGACAAATATATCTTGATGTGACTGACAACTGCACAGGTGTAGATAGGTGGAGAATGTGTCCTCTGAGATTACTGCATATTCTGCAGTGTTGTTCTCTATTGTAGCTGTGTGTGTGTATGTGTGTTTTTTCCACTGTGTGTGTTTCTTTTATTGATTCACAGGCTTATTTGTCTTAATTTCCAAGCTTTACACTCTTGAATGGACTCAAGTAAACGATGTAATAAGCCATGAAGCTCAAAGAAGACAAGAAAGGGCAGAGGACCATCCTCAATATATTGAGTCAGGGTGGTGTTCATACCAATGTCATTTGCTCCAGAAAAGAAAGAATATACAGTAATCAGTTCCTCTAGATACTAAAGTAGACAATCATCTAATTTGAGATCTTTTCAAATTAGATTTCATATTGGTCTGTGTTCTAAGGTCTTCAGACAGAGGCTGCCCGCCCTGGTAATGTGTGACAAATATAGGCAAATTGCATTTATTCTGGTTCATTTATTTCGTTTAAATTGTGTTAAGTACCTAAATAATTAGTTTAAACATGTTCAAAGCCAAACAAAGTAAGAAAATATTGCAAAGAGGAGAAAATGTGTTTGCCTTTATTCTTAAACCAGTGGTATTCTTCATGGAATGTAGCATGATTGACCATTGTAATTGCTTTTTCTGGAATGAGTGAGGCCATATTCTCATTCCTCTGCCACCACAAATACTCAGCAGTCACCGGAATGTCTCTTGTGGTACATTTGTGGCTTTATATCATGTCACTTCTACTAGAATTGTAATCATTAATTGCTTAAGAGTTCATTCAGCTTAAAATATTTTCCATCAAAAGCCACTCTCAAATAAATACTTGGAATAAAATGTGAAGTAGTGAAGGGTTTGGAAAGCACAGCTTTTAAGAAAGCAAATCTTAACTGTTTCATACCTTAAATTACAAATTGTACCTGTTTCCTGTGCAACCTGAACTGTGGATCCATTTCTGAACAGAAAATTAGTTCTTGATCCCATACTGTTCCATTGCTGTTGGTTTATGGTATTGCACGCCATTTTTTAAGTCAGAAAGACCTCAGAGTCTTTGGCAGCTAATCCTAAAGCTTCCTTAAAACAAACCTACTGGGGATAGATTCCAGTAGGAAATTTGCTTTCAACCAATAATTTTTTCTGATGTTTCAACAATGTGGAATCATGGACCAGCTGATTTTTTCAAATTCTGCAGGAAACAAAAGGAGAGACCATTCTTAAGATAAATTTCATTCTTTATATCCAAGTGTTTAAATATTAATTTCTTTCCTTTTTCTTTTATTCTTGCAGGAAGTAATAAATGATCACCCTCTGATAGAAAGAAATAATAGAGGAAAGCTAGCTCTGTGAGTCTCTTGGCGATTGATTTCCTCGTAGTCAGAAGCTGTTTATATAAATGGGATATTTGCTTTTTAAGCTTTATTTACAGATTTTGCCAGATGAGCATATACCCTGTGAACTATAATTATGGATTTCCAGCTGTTACCAGAAATCTTGGTATGCACAGTTTTGAAGCCTAGAGCATGCTTAAGAAATCACTACTGGTAAGCCTAAAATAATATCAAGTATTAATAATTGGTAAACCCACTGAGAACAGAGTGCTGATTCATGAAGACCAGACAATTATAGGGCTGAATGTGCTCTTAATAAGCCCTCCTATTTTTTTTTCTCTACTCCAGGCTTGAGTCGATTCTACTTAAATGAACCTAAGTAGAAGAGACATTCTGTATTTTAAAAACTAATCATTACAGTAATTCAACAACTCCCTTTAAGAACATACTATGATGCTCCCCCACCCTTCTTTTCAGAATGTATTTTCCTTATTTGTAATCAAAAGCCCTCTGGTTGCAGTTGAAACTGGAGCTAGCTCTGCGATTTTTCTTTTTTCTTTCCAAAAGTGGAAATTTTCCAGCTTCATTTTTCATGGCCTGGAACTTTAGCTCCAAAAACAGAGAAAACACTGGAGGGATAGAAGCAACACTGAGTTTTCTTCCCATCATCACCACCATTTCCCTCCAATTTCTCCTCAAAAAGGGCACATATATAAGCATAATTTTTCCCTTTTGTCTCTTTTTCTGGATATATTGATATAATTTTATTCTTCTAATATGACTGAATAAACTCTCATTGATTCCTGGTTTGGAAAGGAAGTGAGGAAAAGAAGTAAAAGTTATCTTTAAACTAGCCTGCAGGCAATAGTGGTGAATGCCTATAATTACAGACTGAGACAGGAGGTTTGCAAGTTCAAGCCCAGCCTGAGCTATGTAGTGAGACCCTATCTTGAATTAAAAAAAAAAAAAAGACAGTCAGAACAACTGATTGAGTAGTCTCTTGGATGTTCTGTCTAAAGGACAACAGGAAGAACTATGGCCATACACTAAGTCAAATATGTAGTAATAAGAATAAGTAGCCTGAAGATCACTGATCTCGGTTCAAGAGCAGAGCCCTTTATAGACAAACATGGCCTTGACCCCATCCCCCCCCCCACACACAAAAAAGCACAAGGGCTGTTCTGTGTTGTTAGGGCCGATGTTTAGGGTACTGTAGGCAAGCTTGTTGGTATAAACTGTAAAGATATGTATAAAAGGGAGAGAAGGGATATGTCATCAACTTTCTCTAGAGAAACAGAACTGGTAGAATATCTATGTAATTAAAAGGGGCACTTATCAAACTGGATCACACAGTGATAGTCTAGATAGTTCAACAGGGACTCTGTCCTCAGGCTACAGGGCTAGAGAAGTCAGTCTAAGAAGCTAAAAACCTCAGAACGTGATGAAACAATGAGATGGCCCCAGAGAAAGGCTGAAGGTTTAAGGCTTTCTGAAGAGTCACTGCTGTGAGTCCCTGGCTAAACGCTGCTGAGGCTGGCTTAAGGAGAGTCAAGTGAGCACATAGGAGCAGCTCCCTCCTCCTACTTTTGATTCCATCCCAGCTCAAATCTATTGAACAGGGTCAGCTAGATTCCAGAAGGATGCTCCTACCCACATGCCAATTGTTTCTATGCTCTCACAGTCATACTCTGAATCGTGCTGTGCCAGTTTTCTAGCATCGTTCAATCCAGTCAAGTTGATAACTCAAATTTATCCTCCCAAGGGCCAAGTTTAGAAACCAGGCCAGGATTAGAAAAACAAATCCATCTCTAGTTACAAAGTAATGAAACCTTTAAATATCTAATGAGATTATGGAAAAAACTACAGTGACTCCAAAAGCATGGCTGTGAAGACAATTGCTACTGTTTAGTTTGAATACTACAAGCCAACACAATCCAATGCTGGGTGGCTTAGGTAACACAACCATATTTTCTCAGCATCTGGAGGCTAGAAATTTGAGATCAAGTTTAAAGCTTAAAATTAAACCAAAAAGATAAATGTACTAAAAATAAAGCAGTTGGGAATGAGATACAGTCTCAGGCATCTACCAGTCATGAATCTTCTTGTTTCTTATTTCCTTTGAACTCATAGTAGTACTTACCATCTTTTAAAAAGAAGAAAATGGAGATACACAGAATTAAATTATATGGCAAAATTCTCACAATTGGGTATGTATATTTTATAGTTTCTATTCTTTCCAACATAATAGATTAACTTTGTTTTGCTAGTCCTGGGGCTTGAACTCACACCCTGGAACTATTTCTTAGTCTTTCTCAAGGATAGTGCTCTACCACTTGAGCCACAGCACCTCTTCTGGCTTTTTCTGTGTATGTGGTACCAGAGAATCAAACCCAGAGCTTCATGCATGCTAGGCGAGACTCTACCACTAGGCCATACTCCCAGACCCACTAAGTTAACTCTTATAATTATGGTTTGTAACTAATTAAGATAGTCATCCTTTTATTAGATGCTATTTTATGACCACTGAAAAAGAGAAAAACACATCGATAGCACTGAGAATAAAGTGTATGTAAAGGTACTTGGCTATGTGTTATAGGTTATGCTTTATAACATGGCTCTAGTCCTTAAGAACACAAACAACTCTAGAGAAGAAAAAAGTGTGATGACCAAGAGTTCAGAGAATGCAGAAACTGATTTTCAATGTCATATTATGCTTAGAGTAAAGCCTTTATAAGACCAATAAAAACTTCCCTGAGTTGTGTGTCATTATATAATTAATTAACTCATTCAACTTTATTTATTGAGACCTTACCAGACATAAGTATCTAGCAATGATAAAAGCAAAATTGCTTCCTTGTAGCTTCTAAACTAAGATTGTTTTCAAAGTGAGGTCCCAAGATTATGTGGAGCACAACAGATGACCTAAACATTATTTTCAAACACTGAATTTTTTGGACTATTTTTCTACTATGTAAAGATTAGACTTGTGAATCTCAATTTTCAAGAGCTCACCATCTAAACATTGTGACCTATTTGTCTAAAGGAAAGTTCAACAAATGTGATGAGCCTCATATAATTACTTACCACAGTTGCCAAGAAGTAAGTTATCAAAAGAATTAAAACAATAAATACTTATTAGCCCCCGGTTCCTCTTCTTCTGGCCTCAAAACTTGAGCATCAATTTCTTGGATGATTTTCCTTCAAAATCTCTCATCAAATGATAGTTCTAAACATTTAAAAGTTTTGGCTGAAGACCAGATTCCAAACTTATATAGTTTTCAGAGGATTCAGTTGTTGATGTGCTAGAAGGCTGATCTCACTGCCTCCCCATCCCCACTGTAAACCAGTTCTTTGCTGGCAATTCTAGGTGCTGTCCTCAGTTTTTTGTTATATAGGCCTCGCTATCAAACATCATAGCAAATGTGAGCAAGCAAGGGAGGGGAAGAATAGCAGAGACTCCATATGACCACCTCACCCACCTCAGTCATGTTTTACTACAGCTGGAGTAGCCTTAATCCAAAAAGCTTGGACCAGGAGGATTTCAGACTGCATAGAATATTAATTCTCAGATTTTTCTGTATTTATGCAAACATAATATGATAATCGTTAAACACAAAATTAATGAGTGCTTTTGTTTTTGTTTTGTGTCAGTCCTGCGAATTGAACTCATTGCCTGGGCACTGTCCCTGATCCTCTCAGGGTTCAAGGCTCGAATTCTACCACAACACCACTTCTAGCTTTTGCTGTTTATGTGACACTGAAGAATCGAACACAGGACTTCATGTATGCTAGCAAGCACTCTACCACTAAGCCACATTCCCAGCCCCTTTGTGAGTTTTATGTACAACTTTTACAAGTAGCCTGAGGGGTGCTTGACCTTGGCCTGGGTGCTGTCCCTGAGCTCTTCAGCTCAAGGCTACCTCCCTATCCTCAAGCCAAGCCCTATTTTCCCTGTTCTCTAGAGGTTAATTGGAGATAAGAGTCTCAGGTCCTTTTGTGACTGGGCTGACTTTAAACCTTGATCCTCAGATTTCAGCCTCCTGAATAGCTAAGATTACAGGCATGAGCCACCACACCTGGCTGCCACACATATCTTTTTTGGTACACCATCTTTTGTCTATGATCTATCCCATGAGATCAGGTATGGAATTTTTCTCTGGTATCATCATGTAAGTGCTCAGAAAACCAGGTTTTAAAATTAAGGGTTCTCAACCTTTAATTAGAAGCAAGTCACTGTGTCTAGATAAAATTCAAAGGTAGGTTTACATAAAAACAGGGATAGTAGGATGTGGAGATCCAGCACAGAGGTGGTCTCTCCTAGGTCTTCCATCCAGACTTGGAAGGTGAGGGGAGTTCTAGTGCAGACAAGAGGAAGACAAAGGGATTCGAAGTCATTCACAGATGAGGAGGCAAGCACAGGAAAGAAGCTGAGACTGGAGCACATTCAATGCCTTTGGACCAATCTGTTTCTGCATTGTTGAACACCATGTGCATGCTTATTTGTGAGGACTTACAAAGACACACGTGTCCCAGTACTCACATTATGTAGAAGACTTTATTTTCAAGTAAGTACAACTCCAAGTTTACCAAATCTTTCATGTCATGCACATCTACCTATTATGTGTTCTTTATTTCGATAATAAAAACCTGAAACTCATTCATAAAAGTACATTGAATTATATTTAGTAGAAACAAACCAAGTTGCTTTCTTTTAATCTGTTTTTTTTGCATTGTGGCAGTTTTTCATTTATAATAAATCCAGCCTTCTTTACCACATATGAGCCTTAATTCTCCATCACAGAAACATGCATCAAAAATTGACAACAGAAGGAAAGGAAGAAAGGGAGAAAGGGAAAATGGAGGAGAAAAGGAGAGAGGGAAGGAATAGAACGAGGGAGGTGGTGGTAGAGAGGGAGGAAAGGAAACAAGGAAGGAAGGAAACAATGAGGGAAGGAAGGAAACAAAGAAGGAAAGAGAGAGGAAAGGAAGGGAGAGAGAGAGGGGGTGGAGGGAGGGGAGGAGAGGGAAGGAGGGAGGGGAAGGAAATACAAAGGGAACAAGAAAGGAAAGGAAATCACTGAATATCTGGAGTCTTTGAGGCTGACTGAAAATAAATTCTCTCAACAGAAGCCTAAAACCAATTTGAGCAGCATCACAGACTGGAATAAATTCATTTGGATTTTTCAGTCTGTATCATTTAACTCAAATTCTAAGTGGAAAAATTGTGGTATCCTGGGGAAGGATCTGACCTCAGCATCTAGAAGACTGGGGTTTGCTGGTCTTGCTTTGGCCACCAAGTTGATGAGTCAGCATGGGTAATTCAATTAGCTTTGTCAAATCTATTCCTCAATCTGGTAAATAAATAGTTTGAGAGAACTGTGTGGTTCTCAAAGTATGGTCACAAGACCAGCACATCAATATCACCTGGAAACTTATTACAAATGAAAATTTTGGGTTTCGACTCTAAATGAACTAAGGAAAAACATAAAATGAAACTCAAGAATTTATTTTAACAAGTGATTCGGTTCATTCTGATGCATGCATGGATTGAAGATCAATGAGACAAATAATCTTGGAACACACTTTTGTATGAAACTTCTCAGAGTAATAGGAATAATAAAAAGGACAAACATGTTCCAGTTAGGAAAAATGAGCCAGGCTAACAATTATAATCCTAGTTATTCAGGAGGCTCAGCTCTGAGGATCAGCTTGAACCAAGTCCCCAAAAAGTCCATAAGACTCTCTCCTCCAATTACTCACCAGAAAAGGTGGATTGATATTTCTAGTTAAAATCGAGTCAAAGTACTTAGTGATAGATGGTGCTTGATTTCAGTGTCTAGAAAAGAAACATGGGCAAAAATGTAAGCAAACTCAAAATGCAATGGAGCAAAGTTAGTAATTGCCTGTAGAGAAGAAGGAATACCAATCTAGGAATCAGGATTCCTGGTTGTGTGCTGCTTTGCATTGATCTGTTTTGTGGCTCTGGGTAACACTGCTTACTCTACCCTGTCTACTTTTCCTCATCTGTAGAGTAGAGGAACTTAATAACAATGGAACTTGGTATCTTGTAATAATTCTATGAGAAAACATTGTATGATTGTGATTGTTTCTGATTTTATAGCACCAAAATAACCTTTTTTTTGTGTCATTTGTGGGATTTGAACTCAAGACCTGACACTATCCCTCAGCTTTTTCCACTCAAAGTGGTAGAGCACTAATCTTGATATACCATTATATTTTTATTTTATTTATCATTATTTTCATTAATCTTACATTTTCAAATATGACTGTCTCAGGCCCAGAGTGGGTAGTTGTAGAGTGCTTGCCTAGCATGCATGAAGCCCTAGGTTCCATTCCTCAGAACGGTATACACAAAAGCTGCTAGTAGTGCTGTGGCTCAAGTAGAAGAATGCTAACTTTGAGAAACCTCAGGGAGAGTGCTCATGTCCTGAATTCAAGCCCCAAGACTGGCAGGAAAAAAAAAAGAAATACGGCTGTCTCTTTCCATCTGAGTTGCATCTCCTGGCAAAGTACAATGTTTAGTAGTCTATTCCTACATCACTACTTGAAGCTGATTAACAATGAAATGTCCAGATGGACAGCTGTCTGCATCAGAGTTCCAGGTGTTCCAATGAGCTTCACTTGGTCATCTCAGACCCACGAGTGCCCTTAGTAGAGCCACTGTACTGCATTCAAGCAACACAGTGATTTGTGGATAATAAACACATCATGTTTTGGAATTGTCTGTTATTCTATACCAGACAACTAGAAAAAAAATCACCTTATTTCAGATGTTCAGCTTACATTTTGTTTGTTATCTTCATGTTAGTGCTACAATCAGTCTATTGTATCTAGTTACAAGCATTTTATTGAAACTTCAAACTTATGTCTAAATTTCTCAGTTCTCCCTCTGTGTATCTCTGTATATGTTTTTTCTCTGTATCTTTCTATTTCCGTGTCACTAATGCACACACACAAACACACAGACACACAGACACACACACACACACACACACACACACACACACACACACTGTTTAAAACTGTCCAAGATCTACATATTGTTCTCCAAAGTTATTTTTATGCTTCTATAGGCTATCTTCAAAGTGTCAAACTTAAGTTCAGACTTTCCTTCTCCTTTGAAAACTTTCAAACTGTTTATAGCATATGCCAGTGATTTCTGCTATTGCTTCAGAGAAGCCAAATAAAACAAAGCCCCCCCAAATTCAGTACTTCTGAGTGTGCACTCATGCATATGAGCTGCCACTCTTGGGTGTAAATGTGTGTGTATTTGAACCTTCCATCTACTATAATTAAACTTGTCCATGCTTGTTGTAATTTGCAATTTGAAAGGCTTAAACTTCGCTTTATCTGGCTCAATCCCCAGAATGTCTAAACTTTTGCCAGCTTTAAGAAGAATGACTTTTACACCCTCTCTACACATCTGTCCGACATACTCCCTCGGTTACCTTCCCCCACCTGCCATTAATCCCCTGAATTTCTTCTTGCCAAAGATGTTCTGCTGCTTGATAGAGCACTAATCTCCAAGAATCTCAAAAGTATCAGCTTACCTGTGAACGCCCAGAAACTGTCTCCATCCTTAGCCTCGTCTTCTTTTTATGTTTTCCCCATTGTGGAACACATGCATTGCTTTCCGTCTGAAGAATGTCAGAATGAGGCTTCCATTCTGTTGTGGTTAGGAGGGATATTGACCTGGAGGCACACTCTTCTGTCTGAACTGAAAGAAGGGAGATCAACATTCATAATTGCTCAGTGACAAATACCAGTTGGTAGATGAGCAAGTCACCAATGCAGGGAACTCTGGTAAGCTCCGGGAAGCATCCTTTGTTAAATTAATTTGGAAGTTTGCACAGAAAGAAAATAAGTCTTAGCGGGGGAAAGGGAAGAAAGAAAGGCAAAAGTAGGCAGGTACAATGTAACGGGAAAGAAATCTCCTTCAATATTAATCTCCCATTATAGCTCTCTATATCTGTAACAGTAGAGAAGAGAGAGCACAAAGAGAAAGTGCAAATTGGCAGTCAGAAGACTCCAACTCAGAGCAATTTATTACTCCGAAAGAGGTTGAGCTGTGAAATGAAAAACTCAATCCCTGAGCACATGAAGAGTATAAAGCTACCGGTGCTCCTTCGCTGGGAAACTGCCGTGAATTTAATAGAATCCATGAAGTACAACTCAGAGAGCTGCTCCCATCTGTATAGCACCAGCCCAGTTTTCAATTCTAACGAAGGGCCAAGTCTCCATCCTTCACCCATGATAGCCATGGTAGAAGCATTACCTTTCTCTGGGATGACATCCTTCACATTGGCTATAATCTAATGTAGAACCTCACCAGACCCATTCAGGATGTGAGGCTTAAAGCTGACCTGAGAGTGTGTAACCTTCCCCACCCCCATGCACGGCAATCCCCACATCTTCCCCTTCCCAAAGCCATGGATAAACTCTGAGGAAAGCCCTGGGTTTTACTTGAACCTGACACTGAAGTTTTATTTGTAACATTTACTAATGTACCTCAAGAAAGGCTGTGATCTAACAGCATTTTGATATTTGCCAGACAAACATACTACATGGATCCTTCCAGACTCTTAAAATGAGGTAAGAAAGAAAGCAAAAATCCATTAAAAAAAAAAACCCTCAGAGCCAGGAGAGGCTCGTGGTGCATGATTAGGCTGATTTCTCGACACATAGACCCTGCTTCTAGGCCCTGGGACACCACCAGTTGTAAGAGAGAGAGGTGATCAATCGGTGACGTGCCAAGGGGTGACAGAAGACTCCATTTCCTAAGGTATCTCATTGAGTGAGAAAAGACAGAAAGGAAAAAAAAAGGGAAAATCTATGCCAAATTAAAAAAAAAAAAGGTAGACTTGTTGTGGAATAGAAGTTACAGTAAGCTTAACGTAAACCTAACATTCTGTCTCTTCTAACACATACCCAGAACTCTGCATTGTGCTTAGGTACCTGAAAATTCAAAACCCTGAATTCAAAGAGCTGATAAAAGAAATGGGCAAGGAGGACTGGAAATGAATGACAGATGAAAAAAGATGAAAGGAAGGAAATCAAGAGAAGTGACTGAACAATAGCTGAGGGGCACAACGATAAAAGCTACAAATACCTGGACTGTGCAAAGATCAAGAAAGAGAACATTTCTTGTTGTGAATTCGCAGAGGAAAGTTTGAGCTGAGAAGCAGAAAGATCTGACAAGAGAATGCGTTCAATTAGTCCACTGATTGCTGCATAATGAAAATTGGGGCTGGTTCAGAAGGGTCATTTTACAAGCAGGTTGAAGAAACTTCCAGAAGGCAAGCAGTAATGAGTAGTTAGGCACAGAAGGCACCAGGATCTGGACAACTTTCCACTCCCAGCAAAATTCCAATAATGGAGATTAGAGAAATTACGTATTACAATAATTACATTCATTTGTTCAGTCTGTTGAAAGGTAGCTGGTTAGCATGGAAAGGCAGCACAAAGCCTTCAGAAATCAGACTCCAAAAGCCAGGTTTAATGTCAAACAATTTACTACAAATTATAACATGGAAATTAAATGCAGAGCATCTTAGTGAACTTAATGAGGTGAGCAACAACTGCAAAGACTTCTAATGAAAAGTGAAAATAAATGAGAAAAGGCATTTCTTGTAAATGCAGACTCCAGTAATGAGAACCAACCACGGGTGTTCCCAGGCTTTCAAACAATTCACTCTAAGGGCCAAAAAAGGATCCAAATTCCTAAGGTTACCTTGCTGATAAAAGGACGTTCGTTCTCCAGTGAAATGTGCTCCTATGTACAACCTTAGAACAAAGGTTATAGAAATCTTAGACACACATCTTGTGCAGTTGTAGAGCAAAATAACTTAACAATGTTAAATCCATTTAAACCATCTCTTTCTTGAAGCAATGAACCAAGTTGCTATTCCAGAGATTTTCCTTATTTTTCAGGAAATACTGAGTTCATACAGGAGAATATCAAATCTAAGAAATTATCAAACCTCTTGGAGGTATAGTAAGTAGACGCCAAAGCTTCCCTATACTTGTATAATCAAGGCTGCTGGTAATTGTATAGAACTAGAGACAAATTGGAGCCCTTTATAATATACTACATATCATTAGTTTTTATACTCCTTGAGTCCAGTTTTTTGGGGTTTTTTTTTGATAATTTGGACAATTCCCTCTGTGATAAGTTTTGACCTGTGACCCTATTAACTGTGCCCACCTTAATTTGCTCAGTGGTAAATTTTACAAGGGTCCTCTACCAGAATTAATAATTGCAACTCTGCTTTAGTTTGAAATTGCAAAGTCCTTTGCTCCAATAAACACCCCTAAGATTTCCTCCAGAAACATTTAATAATCTGTTTAATTATGCCAGCAGACTCATGTATGGTTAATTTGAAAACTGAGTTATTCCCTCCTGATATCAACCACCTCCTTATCCCCAATAATTAGAAAACAAAACAAGTCAAAAATGTACAAAAATCTGGACTTATTCTATGTGACAAATGGGGCTAAACATTATAATTGTTCCCTTCAATATCCTCCTTCACCTCTCCCTATTGTTTTTTTTTTTTTTATTCTTACAAACTCCCACAGAGCTGGTCATGATTAACAGAAGCATGTGCCACAAAGCTGGGTCTATTTCTGTTCCCACCAGTCATTTTAAGCTTTCCGTTTGCAGAGTGCAACCCCATTCTACAGCAGTGGCTCCATGCAGAGAAACAACCTCTTAAAGCAAGGACAAGCAGAGGAGACGATCGCTCAAATTGTTCTCACATCACTTGAAGTGGAAGGGAGCCCAGCGATCAGGAACGAGGCCATAGGATCTGAAAGTGGAATGCAATCCGATGTATCAGAGAAACTTCCTAAGATCAAGTTCCTGAAATATCCATCAGTCATTGACGGCGCACATGTGCTCTTGGGGCCTGCAAAAGGGTCTAGGGTTACGTGGAAACATTTCCTTCTGCTTTTCTTGTGTGCTTCTCTGGGGAATGTATTTCTCTATGGAAATCTCTTCGAATTGCATAAAACTCCAGCAACTTATCAATGCCATTCAATGCCATCTTTGACTTGCCAAACCTAAAAGGAGCAAGACTAAATGAAGGAATTTTTTTTCTATCCTTTCTAATTTCAAAGTTATATGCAGACTACCTAACTTGTTTTTATTACCTTTAATTAGCTTAATAATCTTCACATTTCCTTGTTGAATAACTGCTAACTTAATGTGTTGCCATAATGCATTTTCAAATTACTGCTTTAAAAAAATTCAGTGCTGATTTCCAGTTTCCGCTCACTGTATTAATTATCTATAAATATGTGTGAGATTTCTTTCAGCAGATTTTTGCAATCTGCTTATTATCCTATATAGACACTTCAAAGTACTACAACCTTCGAAGTCTCACATCCCTGTAATTTACTCGGCCTTATAATTGATATTTAGAAGTTCAGCAAATCTGGAAGGAAAAAGAAATATTAGCCAGCCTCATTCAAGTTCAGAGACCTTTAATTTGGATGTAATGTGGGGATCTTGTTTTCAGAGACAAACAGGCCTGCCCTCCTTTGTATTCAGTTCTCTGTGCCTCTTGGGACACAGTTTCTTTTAAGCACAAGATGATCTCTCTGAGCTCATTCATTCCTAGAAGCTTGACTTGAAAAGGAAAGTGAACAAACCAGTTTGCGAGACAGACACAGTGGTTGGCTATTCTTCAGCATACCTAAATCCTAGCTCTGGGGATATTCAGAAAGGATCATATCACTTAGACTGCCGGAGACTCTATTTTCTCATGCATACAAGAGAGGTGAGACTTGCTCAAGATGAAACCCAGCACTGGGTGTGAAGAACTGAGACATATAGACATGATGCTTTGAAAGTGATGAGATGCTGAATGATGCAAAAATACCATTGGCAATGTGTTCATGGCCCGCAGGACGGCTAGGACCAGTGATTTTCAAAGTGTGACTCTGGCTCAGCAGCAGCAGCAGCCCTGAAGTCTTGTTACTTCCCTCAGAATCCAAAAACACACCTTAGGGGAGACCTAACACGGTTCTAACAATTCCTCTAGTAAATTGGCATGATTTGTGAGCTGACAAAACACTTTAGGGTTAGATTCTCTAACAGTCATGAAAGGGTCTAGGACTAGTGAAGGGAAAGAGAAAATAAGAAAGCTTTTCTCTATCACCGCAGGCAAGAACGTGGGGTAGGAGTCAAATGTTGTATCCTGCAATCAGATTGCCCACTGTTGAGTAGTGCCTTTACTAGATCTAGGCAAGTTACCAAACTCTCTTGAGGCTCAATGAAAGTCATATGAACTATGATCTCTGAAATACAGCAAATTTTCAAGCCATTCTATTTGTTTTCTCTACATTTGGCTATTGTTAATTGCTAGGCTTGGCTTTCAGGCCATAATGGTATTCTTGAACCAACTTGAATTCTAGTGACTTGTTTGTACATATGGTTCTTCCGTGCTTATCCAGACATCTCCAAAGTACACTCCTAGGTCTGCTCCCCAGAGTGCAAGGATCCTTCTCTCATGCTGTAGATTTATGACTTCCCCTTATGACTGGGATGATAGAGACCCTCAAAGAATAAGAGGCAGCACAAAAGAGAGACAGAAAGCCTTGCTGATGATTTTGTGAACGCATGGACTGACACAGAGAAAAGGAATCTTAAAAATTCACCATTTATGGTGCACAAATGCAGCAGTGGTACTCACTGTACCCTGTTGAAAATGAACAATATAGTTTGTGGGTAGGGATGGGAGGTAAAAACTGAGAAGAGAACGAGGGAAGAGTTAACACTGTCTGAAAAGAAATGCACTCTTTACCTGACATATGTAACTGTGACCCTTAGATATGTAATCTTTATAATAACAATAAAATCAGATTCACTCTTTAATAGATAAAAAGGAGCCATTTCTGAAATTAGTGACTACCTGCTATCTATTAAATATATATGTAATATATATTTCACAAATGAATATGTACGTGTATATATATATATATTCATTAAATCTGAGCAAGATGCTCAGAATTTTCCACCTGTGTTGCTCAGTAAGGATATTAAATGTACGAGGCTCAGCAGCAGACAGTGAACTAATACAAATAAATCCATGTGCATGGAAAAAGAGCCTTGGGAAATGTGTGAGATACTACAAGAAAGGGAAGACAGACAGTGACTCTTCTGAAAGAGAAGAATAAGGGAATCAAGAGCTTTCGGTGAGCCTTGAGAAAGGATTATTCGAAGATCTAAGGGCAGAAAGAGAAGCCCTGCGGGGGAAATAGAAGGTACAGGTTGGAGCCAAAGAGACTACAGAAAGGAGAATCAGGACATACAAAACACTGGGTGCATCTCCTAAGGAAGGTTCAGAAGTGTTCTTTCCTGGCAGAAAGATAGAGACTTGGTTGGAAATTTGTCTGTTAATTAATAGAGACAGCTCTCAACGAACTAAGAGGCTCTGCTCTTCAAGTTCATTTGTAAGTCAGTGAGTTAAACTCAGAAACATTTTCCTATGGAAACATTATTCATGGTGGTTTGGCTTTTTAGACAACCCACAATAGGATATTTAACCCAAAAAGAAATTGAATATAGAACCTAATCCTTAAAAAATATGATTTCAGCAGTGTCTAACCAGCATTTTCAATATTGTGTCTTTGGAAAAACAGAACTCAAGTTCAAAGGTGGGATGCATTGCATGGGCCTGGGCCTGAGGCCAGCAGCTTAGCCATTATGACCTTTCAGTCAAGAGTGCTCTTTCCCCGCATAGCCTCAAGTCATGACACAAATAGCACCTACTCAGGGAAGTCCTTCCCCACCCTCTTACCTAAAATTTCAACACCCTTTCCTCATAGGATTCCCTAATCACCTTCCCTGGTGTATTTTCCCCCATCACACACCATCTGACATGCTATACATTTCAAGATTTATTTGCTTATTGATTTCCAACCCCTGGGAGAATGAACACCTGATGAAGACAGGAATTCATGTTCTTTTGCTAGTATCTGATATAGTGTAGGCAGCCAATATCAAATGATTGGATTGAATTATTAACTCATCATTTATGAACTATATTTTACAAAGCTGGAACAGGGCCAGAGAAATTCTCCTGGATTCATGGAAGTGCACAAAAGGTATTGATTCTAAGACAATGTTCCTCTAGAAACTCTATGCTAGAGAGAGAAATGTGAATGTGTTGGGGAAAGATGTTTGGGGAGGTATTATACATAGACAAATAAACACTCAGTTCTTCTCTTGTCTCCTATAATTAATAGTACATGAACTTAGGCAAGTCATTAATGAACCACAATCATCATTTCTCACTTTTTAACAGCGAGATCATGTTCGTTCTATGCTACAGGGCTGTGGGTGGAGGTTAGCTGAGGAGGACAAGTGAAAGTGCTCTGAGAAAAATAAAGAGCATCCTTAAATCAGAAACTAATGATGTTAAAGGTTGAGGAACACAAACAGATGCAATCTAGGGCAATCCTCTATGGAAGGTCACAGCCTTGTTTGTTTGCATCTAGCCAATTTATATGATTGGCTCAATAATCGACATACAAAAGTAAGAAGAGAAAGAAGGTAAACTGAGGAAAATATATGTAGTTGGCATTCTCTGTTTATACAGGTGGGGAGAAAATGTTTAGAAAATCATTTGAGAAAGTATGATGCGAAAACTCTTAGAGTTAGAAAATTATATATGATCCCAAATATAACTTTCCCAGAGAAACTTTTCCAAAGGTAGCCACACCTCTCACCACTCTCTCCATCAAAATTTTAATCTCTTCTTAATAGCCTCTATCACAATGGATAATTATATGGGCAAAACATATAATTTATTTGTTTACTACCCAAGTCCTTATACTACAAGGACTCTGAGCACAAAGCCATTTTTTTCTTGCTCACTGGTGAATATCCTGAATCTAGGACAGTATCTGACATAAAGCTACCACTTCATAAATATATATTGTATGATCAAATTAATAAGCAGGTAAATGAATGAATAAACAGATCTGAACAAATGAAGCAAAGACGCATATAGACCAACATACATACTGGCTAGAATGTCAAGAATTTAACAGCAGCACTGGATCCATTTACTAAAGAGGGTTTTCCAGGTTAAAAAATAAATAAAAAAGCTAACTAATGCATGAGGAGAGGGTGAAGGGTGAAATAGTCTGTGAATCCTCCATTTTGTTCCTGATTTTTATTCAAGCTTTGTCATTGACATAGGCACAAGCAAGTCCTGCCTGACTGGCTAAACCTGTCAGGCAAAGCTCTACTTAATTACAAGCAAAGAGCTCTGGTACAGCACCTACATGTCTATCTTCAGACAGGTTTGTCCAACAAGATCCAAATAAATGTATCTGCTGTTTTACTCTGGCTGATCGGTCTCCAGTGAAAGGGGCAGAAGCGTCACAGAAGTACAAATGCTAAGGTGATGACTGTGAAGACTGTCTTCAAGGGTCTCCTAGCACATCCATAATATACAAACCTGATTCCATGGCCAAATGAGACAGAAACCAAGCACTGACATATCAGACTCTCCAGCTGGGAAAGCATACTGAGTTTTTTTCCCTAAAGTACATGTAGCCTATTGGTAAAGGATCTGGTTTGTGAGTGGAGCCTGGTGGATCTGATGCTCATTTGCTTTAGATTACTTATAATCTTCTGTTCTACCTTTTATGAAATGTGGTTTAAAATACTCAGACCTCTATGTTATGTAATACACCAGGTATAGACACACCTGGCCAGTACAGATTTAAAACTGTATGGTGAGAGTCATTTCCTCAGTCATTCTGGTGGTTGTTGTCATATAAGTCTTTCCTACCACAGAAGTGGTTTACAATGGAATACCTTTCCCTTAATACATCATGACTGTTGCAGGGATAATCTGGGAATCTTTAGAAAGACTTATTCTTGTGCCCCACCCTCCAAGAGTCTAAAGAGTTTGGATTGAGTTATAGCCTTGGATTTTCCCAGTGATTTGGATGGACAGTCAAGATCAAGGACCCCTGAGCAGGCTGGTAGAGCTCACCATTTGAAAACTGACAGCTAATACAAAATTTTCTCTCTTCCTCACAAAGCATTGACACCAGAAATCTAAACAGACAAGACTGAACTTTTGTTCTCCAATGAGTTTAAGTGGAAATAGTCTTCAAAGTTACTCCCATATATGAGTTGACAGTCTGATTTAAGTGTCTTTCTCTGGAGCATATTGTGAAATGACAGAATACAATGGACAATGAAGATGAAGAAACAGTGGAAAGAAGAGAGGTTGAAGACAGCAAATGATCTCCAGAGGATTCCGTCCTTGCTTATGTCTTCTAGGGCAATATGTAAATTCAGAACTCAATTTCATCTTTAACTTGCCACACCCATATCCCCAACCATAATCCCATGATTTTTTTTCTCCTTTTTATTGACTTCTTTTTATTTTATTTTTTTGCTGGTCTTAGAGCTTGAACTCAGTACCTGGGTGTTGTCCCTGTGTTTTTTAGATCAAAGCTAGTACTGTACCACTTGAGCCACTTCACTTAATAGATAGATAAGACTCTTACAGACTTTCCTGCCTGCCTGGCTTTGAACCTTGATGCTCAAATTTCAGCCTCCTGAGTAGCTAGGATAAGAGATGTGAGCCACCAGTGCTTGGCATTATTATCTTCTTGATCTTGATACTTCTCTTTTTGCTCATGGTAATTTATCTTTTATTTAATTTGTGTTTTCATTATAAGACTGAAATTCAAATTTTTGGAAGATAATAAGGACTCAATAAATGAATAAAATATCTCTAAATTTTGCTAAGGCTCTTTACTTTTTAATGAAATTATATAAATTCCATGAATCCCAATATTTCAAAGTATGTGAATATACTAATAGCAGTAGTTCTGGTAGAAACTATACTATAATTATACTGTAACTAGAAGAAGAGAGAGGAAGAAAAGAAGAAGATTATGAAGAAGGTGAAGAAGAAGGAGGAGGAGGAAGAGGAACACTTAGTTTGTATCAGGCATTATTTTGAGCAGTTCACACTTATTAATTCATTCAGATCATGAAATAATGATACCAGGCAAATTATTCTCCTTGCATCAATGAGGAATTAGAAGTACCATACAACTTTTCCAAGTTGTAGTATCTAAAACTAGCAAAGTAGGGTTGGTATGGAAAATATAGAATACCCAGCTAAATGAGAACCTCAATAAATAATATATTATTGTGCAACTATCTGGGTCTGAATGTCACCTTGAATATATATGCAGCACTGGAGATTGAACTCGGACCTCCTCCTTGCTGAGAAAACATGCTACCACTTGAATCTCCACTTTTTTAGCTTTAAGTTTAATAGACAGACTCTCAATAGAGTCTTGGCTTTCACCCTTCCACTTCTAAAACCTCCAAAGTGGCTAGAATTATAGGCATGTGCCCAATAATATTTTAATTAAACGTATATCTCGTGTTTGAGACAAAGCTATACTGAAACATTTTATTGCCCATCTGAAATTAAAATTCAGCAGGGTATCTTCTACTCACATTTAACCTTTAATATCTATGATAAGTAATTATCATGTTTATGATAAATAATTGGGATTGTAATTAAGTACCAAAGCAACCAATCTAATTCTAAGGTATATATTCTTACTATCTCTGCTTTCAGCAGTAGTGCCATTTCTGTGATTCCAGAGATGTCGGGACAAGAGTGATAGCCAGCTGTGCTTCTTGCCAGCTCTTTTTCTCCTTTTCCCAGCAAGACCACATCGTTCTGTCCACAAGTTCAGCCTTGTTCCCCATTCTAAAAATCAAAGCACATACATTGGCCCTGCTGATACCAATATTTTCATGGCTCAGAATGTCATTTTCTTCATGCCAGTCCAGCCACAACATGTGATTCCAGATTTGAGAGGTGGTCTCTTTTTACTGGCCTCTGACTTTGATTGTTCTCCTGAATGAGTAACCACATAAACAAAATGGTAAATTTCCCCATCCTTTCCAAGGTGGGCATCCTTCTTTGTTTTCCTTTCTCTCAAGAACCGGAACCCTGCTTCTCATCTTAGCCTGAAATGTTGCTACTTATTAATGGCCTTTCTAAGGCTGGTTCTACTTCTCTTGATAATTTGGGCCAGATTCCCCCACTATCAGGTGGCCAGTTCTTATCTGCACGTTCTTCATCTTGAATTTTGCCTGTCATTAATTGTTTCTGAAACCTCTGGCCCCAAGCAAACAGACGTGGGCTTTGACAGAGTGTCCTCTGTGTAAGTCTACCCTGATTATTTCCCTGCCAGCTTGTAGTCAGTACCAGAGGGTGATTTGAACTCCAGGTCTTAGGCTTCCCCACCTGCTTTGCCCAGCTGCAAGTAAGGAGCCAGTCAGCCCTGGCTGGATTCCAAGATAGGACAACATGGACAGTCTCTTCCTTCTGGCATCTTCCTAACACCTGCTTTATCCTATTTTATTGACATCTGAATTTACTGTTCTGCAGACTTGAGTTCTGGCTGAAAGTTGAGAGTGCTCAAGGGACTCTCAAGATGGAGAACCAAGTAGAATGCATGAAAGCTTGGTTGATCTCCAAGGGATGGAGACTGAACAACATACAATAAATCCTGTAACCAATATCTGAGAGGACCCAAATGTTAGAACTACAGGAAATTCGGGTCTACTTTTTCATACTAAATCATGCCAGACAACCTAATTAGCATTCTGAGGGTGTTGTGACACGACTCGTTCATGTAGCAGTTGGTGGTAATATCCTGGATCTTTCTTTTAATGAATCGTTTGATAGCATCTCATGAAAGTTTTACTCATGTTATCACTGTGTAGTTTGTTGCAATTTGCTCCATGCCTCTTAATAAACAGACAGACAAACGAGTCTCCTGCCCAAGGGAGCTAACTATCAACAAGGAAAGTCAAGCAGAGAAGGGATTCTCGCAGGAAAGGAAACACAGCCTGCTCTAAATTACCGATTGCACTGGCCGCATCTTTGCTCATATTCACAAACACTTATTAAACACTAATCTACACATAGTGTTGTATAAGTATCTAGCTCAGAAGAGCAAAACAAACCCAGCCTATTGCCCTGCAGGAACTGACAATCTGAAAAGCAGTAGTTATAAACCAGAGAGAAGACTTGGTACCTCATTCCTCCTCTCCACTGTTGCCTGACAGCTCACTGAGTTTACCTGAGAAACGCAGAAGTAATTTTAATCTACTGGGGAGCTTTCCTCTCTGTGCAGGGGGAATACAGAAGTTGACCTCTTCAGCTTCTGAACCTTCTTCCCCTGAAATAAATTAGATTTACCTTTGGGCTGTTTGTCAAATCTGAAGTCCTTCTATATATAACCATGCCTCCTCTTACAGATCTTTCATTTGGGATTCTTGCTTAATTTTTAACACATGTTTCAGTATGCTCCGCTCATCTTTCAAGAGCAAATTTCAAAAGAAACTTTATAGTAAAGTATCCCCTTTCCAATAGTGCATTAAATCTTAATGTAATTTACTTGTGCTTTTGCGTGTATGTGCTTACAGATGTATGTGCAAGGAACTCCATCCTTAATTCTATACGCTGTGCAATTATATGTATGCTTAAATAGTCAAGATTTGTTGAATATTTCCAAAATCCCACGCACCAAACTAACTATCCCATCTTTGCATTTCATCTCTCAGAAGCTTATCTGAAAATGTGATTATCAGCACATTTTGTAGATGCGAAAACCAAGACCAGCAGTGGAGTTGTGGCTCAAGTAGTATACATAAATAAGCCTTAAGGGTAAAAGCCAAGGAATAACATGAGGCCCCGAGTTCAAGTCCCAATACTGGCACAAAAAGAAACACACAAAGGCGTGGAGAATGGTCACATATAAAATCATAGTGGTGGGTTGGAACCCATACCTTAAACTTAAAGCCACTACACTCTACAGCCCTGACTGAAATGTAATTTTTAAATTCTATTTGTAAAACTCCAGGTGTTGTAGACATTCTGCCATTTCAAGGTGACGATGCATAGAAGGCTATCACCTCATTCCTGTTAAGAAAGAATGCAACAGCCTTTAGCACAGACACAAGGCCAACTGCCTGTGAGCCCCTGGGAATATGTTAGGCACAGCTGGCCCATAAGCCTGCCTGCAGAGTGAGTGTGCTGCTGCTGGACACAGAGAGGACAGCTGCTCCAGAGTTTTTCCTGGGCTGCAGTGTGGCCTTCACAGCCATCTCCTATCACCCAAGCTCGTAACGGTGACTTTCACCTTGAGGACACAATCTCCCCTCTTGCTGGACAGCAATGTATTTTCAAGGAATTCTCAAACACAACACAATTTACTTTGCTGGGCTAGTGAAGATTTATGAGGCTACCAAGTAGACACGGGCAAGCAATTACAGCCCACTTGAAAGCACTTTTGCAAAAGGCTGAAATCTGATAAAGAAATCTGGTGAGCTTGTCAGAGAGAGAGAGAGAGAGAGAGAGAGAGAGAGAGAGAGAGAGAGAGAGAGAGAGAGAGAGAGAGAGAGAGAGAGAGAGAGAGAGAGAGAGAGAGAGAGAGAGAGAGAGAGAGGGAGAGAGAGGGAGAGAGAGGGAGAGAGGGAGAGAGAGAGAGAGGGAGAGCTCCCACTGGGCTTTTTCCAGTGTTCAAATCATCTCCTTTTGGGAACACAATCACTTTTAACTTGCAAGCCTTGAGATGTGTGCTACAGGATATGATATGCTTAAACATTTTTTCAGGAAGACAGCACTAGACCTTACACATGCTGCATTCATCTGTGTAAGTCCAATGTCACCTCACCCATCTGAGAAGCTTTCTGTTACAGCCAAGGCCAGAGCTGCAAAGGAGGAGTTAGAAGCAAATAAGTCAACGTGTGTTTTGTTATATGACACCACAACTCTTGTCACAAGTTGATGAGACTAAGATTGTCACCTAAACCAATACAGTCATTTGTAAGTTCTCTAATGACTCATGAGCCAGCTGTACCTGAGAATTTCCCCCAAGGAAGGGCTTCCTATGTAAATATTCTTTTATCTCCTCACTTCCTCAGAATTTGAATATTAGACACAAAAAGAAATAAAAAATAAATGCAAATAGAGCTAGGAGGTGAAATCATGAAGAGAGTGAGCTGAGCTAGGTACATTAGTTGGTAGAGACTAGAGTGCAGGGGCCAGCAGTGTGGCCTAGTGGTAGAGTGCTTGCCTAGCATACAGAAAGCCCTGAATTCCATTCCTGGTACCACACACACACAGAGAAAAAGCAAGAACTGGTGTGTTGTGGCTCAAGTGGTAGAGTGCTAGCCTAGAGAAAGCTCAAGAACAATGCCCAGCCTCAGAGAGAGAGAGAGAGAGAGAGAGAGAGAGAGAGAGAGAGAGAGAGAGAGAGAGAGAGAGAGAGAGAGAGAGAGGCTATCACCCAAGTGATCAGCCACTCAAGTGGTTGTTAAAATAAGAACAAAGAGAACCAAAGATATGATACTACAATTCACACTTTCTTTCAGGTTCATGAGCATAGAATCTGTGCAGGCTCACTGGCCCTAGGCAAGGAAAGACCCCCAAATATAACTTAGAACTCTGCCATCTTGAACTTCCTAACAGAATTTGTACATGGGGCCCTTCTTTTGCCTGGGCTTAGTTGTCTTTCCAATATGTCTTTTCAGCTTCCTGCATTTAGTAGCTGAGATTGTTTTTAGTTTTCCCACTTGAACATCTAAGCTTTGTGGATCCTAGAGTGTCTATAAAGATAAAAAAAGTGTGCTTTAAGAAACACGCAAAAAAGTTGTGAGCACCAAAGTAGGTTTGAAATGAATATTTATCTAAATTGAAAGATATCACTTCAAACAGTACAAACAACTGCTGATATAAAGCTGTAAAGTTTCTCACAATTTTGCAATATCCCCTTCGGTTGCTTTTGCGAATGGCAAGGACTTTGTAATTGAGGTTATTCAATTTTGCCCATAGCACCATCAATCAATATTTTTATTTGATAAACTGGAGAGGTTAGTTCAGGATAAAACTCCCCTAGTCCAACATGCCTTCTAATTCTTTGAGTTTTCCTTGAGTATTTGCACACCTATTTCAATTGAGAGGTATGGAATGGCCATTCTATGGGCCTTTTAAAGCCTGCAAATTTTATTTGGTACATGACTGGACTGACATCTATCCTTCTCTTTGCTTTTCATCATCTGCCCAGCGCCATCTGCCTGCATAATATATTTTTTTTACATTCATGTGGCTTGAACTCAGGGCCTGAGCACTGTCCTTGGGCTTTCTCAAAGCTAGAGCTCTACCTCTTGAGTCACAGCATCACTTCTGGCTTTTTCTATGTATGTGGTACTGAGGAATCGAACCTGGATCTTTGTGCATTCTAGGCAAGCACTCTACCATTAGTCCACACTCCTAGCCCTGCCTGTATTAATAATTTTGTATGGCCTGCAAATGATGCTATAAATACCCTCATGGCCCGCGGCAGAAAAAAAGGTCTCTATCCTAGATATACCATGTTTCAATGAATCAATGTGTTTGAAAGTTGTTAGTACAAAATTTTGCAAACAGTAGGGATTTGATAAACATGTATACTTTTTTGCTCTTTTTGATTTAATAGTGTACAATAATATATGGAAGATTATAATTAAAATGTCTGTGAAAGGTTTTTTTTAACTACAAAACAAAGTGACCCAACTTTCACCTGTGTGTAAGACTGACTATTTAAAATGGGGAAGTTTAAAAATACTCATTATCTCATTTAATTTTTCTTCCTCTACATTACTTGAAAACATAATTCTTATGCCTAAAATGTGCAGGGTAGCTTTAAATTAAGTTAATTGCCAGATTTGGTTGAAATATTTCACCATCTCTTCCAACTCTATTATGGCACACTGGTTTTAAGGCAGTTAATAGTTTTAGAAAATAATGTATTAGCACTTGAAAATATGAATCGATGATATTACTCCAATATCATTTCAGGAGCAACCAGAATGGCTGAATTAATAACATCCTATTATTTTATTATTGCATGAGAATTTATGGCTGTGCTGACACCCTACCAGGACTAATTCTCTTCTTTATTGGTCTTTATTAGGCAATGTATAGCAAGGCCTTCTCCAATGTCCCTGGGGGACCTCATGATAACCCAGGCAAGGTCACTTTCTTAACCCTCACCCAGTAGCTCATCATTCTTTTGTCTATCCAGGTTCAGACAAAGTTCATGTGTAAAACTACCTGACTAAACTAGAGGTTAGCCAGCCAATAAGCTAGGTTGCATCTGCACACTTAAACTTCAAATGCAACTTGTAGTTGATAAGACATGCATTATGGGATTTGGGACAAAGTGATCTATCTTTAGATTGATGCCTTTGAGCACACGAACAAAGCTGACCCTGTCTAATTGTACTGAAGCCAAATTTGCTGATCTATAGGCCAAAGGCTTGGGGAAGAAGAGTCCTCCAAAGAATTAATTATAAATCAGAAGGCAGCTCATCCTAATTAACTAGCATTCTGAAAGTAAAATTTTTGTTTGGATTTAGTTATGGGTTGACAAATGACGTGTTCCCAGTAGCTCATGTGAGCATGTGTTCACATGCTTGATTCCCTGCTCATGGTGCCGTGTTGAGAGTGATAGAAACCTTGGTAGGTAGTTCTAGGAGGAAGTAGATCAATTCAGAAATGCCTTTGAAGGTGATACCTGGTCTTATCCATCTTTTTTCTTCCTTTTCCTCCCTCTTTCCCTCCCCATTTCCTGTCTACCAGGAGTTGAATAGCTTTATCCCCAATCCCACGATATACTGTTTTACTTGGGCCCAGAATTTTCTGACACTGAACCAAAACAAATCATTCCTCCCTTCAACTGTTCTCTCAGGTATTGGTCACACCATCACAAATGCAACTAGCATTGATGGATGTAGTGGTGCATAACTATAATCCCAGCACTCAGGAGGATAGAGAAGGAAGGGTATAAGTTCATGACCACATGAAGTACACAGTAAGATCCTCTCTCAAAAGCCAGAACCAAAAATAAAGAAATGCAGGTCTATAGTTGCCATCTGGAACAGTAACATCTAATTGCGGTATAAACAGGTGATAACCAAAAGTTATCATTGAAGTCACCCCTTGATTTAAACATTTACCAAACACGTGGTGGATGTTACTTATGGCTCTAGGCATGAGGAATCTGACAGAGAAGGCATTATTTTTCTAGAAATTATACTCTAGTCCCCTCTCCTGATCTACTTACTTATAGGACATTGGCCCTGTATTAACCATAAAGAGAATGAAGAAAGTTCTGAAGCTCTCAAACACTTAATTTAAAAGGATCCTTTCCTTGAAGTTTATAAACTATTCATATTCAAAGGACTTTCCATTATGGAATATAGCAAACTAATGTAATATTTTTATAATATTGTAATATTTAATGATAATATTCAATAAAGTTTTATTTGTGAAATAAAGTAGAATTGTGCATATTTTGCTCAACTGTAATAAAATCTTAGACTTGAGAAAAAAGATACAGAGATTACTGTTCCATTCAACAACATCACCACGGTTTCTTCTGCTTTTTTGTTTATGGTTGAGAGCTCTCAGGAAGATATTCTTTCAAAGTCCCAAAAAGTAAGACAAGTAAGTACAAAATAACATGCTAAAGCTAAAAGAATCCTTGTGGATCACCAATCCAAGTTTTTCAATTTGCACTGGAGAAAATGTGACTTTCACACCTAAGACACTGTTTTTCAGTGGCAGAAAATATTTCTCATCCTGCACGAGAGACTGGCACACAGTGGTTCTATGAAACTCAGGTGACTTGCTTAATTTTGCATGTGAATTCGCAGCAGGTCTAGATCCAGGCATGAAAGCACTCTCCTAACAAGTCAGCTATTCCTTCTAAGGCACCACATGAAGGAGTACGTGGGAGGGAAAAGCCCATAAATTGGAAAGAAAAACCTTTGAAAAGTTTTTCTTTAAGCTAAATTAATGAAAATTAATAGGTGCATTTGCCCCAGAGCCCATGCCACCCACACAATCCCAGGATTAGTCTTCACCTGCTTAAAATAAGCACTTTTGGCTTCACCAATGGAAGAAGCAGAAAGGAAAGCATCACTAAATGTGATGGGTGATCATATTAGTGCAGACACCCTGCGTTTTTCTGATGCTTTTGAATTGTTTTCCTTCTTGTTTATCCCTTGGTGATTTCTTGATAACTAACATTGAGCCAAGTATCTCCACTTGTTCAACACAGAAAGGAAAGGAGAAGAATTGATAGCCATGTATTTACCTTTTCTGAGAATATGCAAACAATCTAACCTCTTACATTTCATTGGCCAGAACAATGTCACATGACCACCTCTGGCTACCAGAGAAGTAAAAAGAAACAAGTGTACAGTGGAAGAGGGAGAACAGGAAGGACTTAGGGGGTAGCAGTTGAGCTGCTCACCAGCTCCAACAGGGGCTGGCCATAGGTTACTAATAGTGAACTGACACTTCCGGCTGTAAGTTTCTGGGAAGAGACATAGTGAACTCCTATCTGTTGTATTCTCAGAACAAAGGGAGAATTTAGTAAATGATGTATAGGCAATAAATAGAGCCGTGAACTAGGAAAAGTGCAACACAAATGTTTCAGAGGACTTGGGCCCAAAGGAGAAGATGGAGATCAGGGAGACAAAACTAATGCAATTAAAATCTCTATCACATTCTGACATATCATAGTTCTGCTATGTAAACCAGTCTTCTAATGCTGTCTAAAATCATCCTTCATACATACAAATTGCAAGTTAAAGCAAGAAGGGGAAGAAAAAGAAGAGGAAGAGGAAGAGGAAGAGGAAGAGGAAGAAGAAGAAGAAGAAGAAGAAGAAGAAGAAGAAGAAGAAGAAGAAGAAGAAGAGGAAGAGGAAGAAGAAGAAGAGGAGGAGGAGGAGGAAGAGGAGGAAGAGGAGGAGGAGGAGGAGGAAGAGGAAGACAAATATTTGCATATGAAGACATATGTTCTATTTTGGGATCTCCTTTGATTCAATTTGAGGAGTTTCTCATTACATAAACTTTAGAACCAGTTATCAATTTCTAGAAAGCTTCAGGAAATATTTTCATATCATTGCTCCTCCCTTTTTCTGTTTTCAACCCACAGGCTCCAAGCACTTGCATGTATACCCATTTTATTTTTTAAGTCTTGGTCCAGTCTATCGCTTTCTGTCTGCGTCTCTGTCTCTGTGTCACTCTCTCTTAACTGGATCTTCATAATGTAGAGAGAGTGAACAGATGGAGGAAAGAATATTATTGACTACATTTCCTACCTCATTGACTGAGTCATGACTAAGAAGATTAGGAAACTTGAGATTCTCTATCATGGAAACGACAAGGCAGATTAGAAATTCCTTAAAACAAATCTATTTAATTTAAATAAATCTATAAGAGAGGGATTTTCAACATTTGTGAAGTCGACTTACAATAAGGAATTATAACCATTGCTGATTATTTAATGATTTTCCTGACAGAGGCTGGTGGCTTCTAGATACTCAGGAGGCTAAGGTCTAAGGATCACAGTTCCAAGCCAGCCTGGGTAGAAACATCTATGAGACTTTTACCTCCACTCTAGAAATAGAGTTGTGATTCTTATGGTAATAGCACCAGCTTTAAGCAAAAACGCTAAAGGATAACTCCCAGGCCAAGTTAAAGACCCAGTACTGATACTGACACTGATTTTTATCATATGACCTATTATACTTAAGGAAGAGAAGCTCAATTTTCTGCTTTTGCAATGTCTCCCGGCCCAAGCTTGCAATGACTCTGTGGAGGAGGCTGTGCTGCACAGAATACACAGCAATCATAGTGCAGCTTCTCCTTAGGTCTCACCCTTAAACAAACAGCAGCCCTACAGTGAGTGGTGAAAAGCCAGAATCATATTGCATGGCCAGTGAATCTTAGTACTTACAGCAATGAAAGGGAGAGCATTCCCATCACAAAACCTCAATCTGTCCATTTATTGTCTCTACCTGGCGGGGGGGGGGGGGGGGGGGGGGGGGAGGATGGAGGCAATCATAATTTATATTGCAATTTCACGATTTAAAATAAGTAAGATAATGTTGCACCAAAATCAGGTTTCCTGATATACTTTGGTATGGAGAACAAAGAGGGGAAGGACTAGGATTCCAGTCTTGCTCCATTAGAAAAGCCGATTTAATTTGGGTAAGTTGCTGTCTCTTTGCGGTGAGTGGCTATTTCTTCAGATCTCAGGCAGAAGTCTTCGCACTTTTCCCCACCTGACTTCATGTTCATTGTGAGGCTGGTAAAAAGTCAGATGTAATATTACAGGATAGAGGTTTTTTTTGCCAGTCCTTGGCTTGAGCTCAGGGCATGAACCCTGTCCTTGGATTTTCTCAAGGCTAGAGCTCTACCACTTGAGCCTCAGCACCACTTCCGGCTTTTTTCTATATATGTGGTACCGAGGAATTGAACCCGGGTCTTCATGCATCTAGGCAAACTCCCTGCCCCTGGATAGAGTTTTTAAAAGTTACTCCACCAAAAATACAATGTGCTTATCAATGTGCCCTTAATATTACATTAAGCAATTCTCTAAGGAAAGTCTTCAGTTGACAAATGGAAATTGGCACAGAAGAGGCCGTGTTTCTAAAAACACACTTTGCTTACATTTAAAGTCTACCTTCTTAGCAGTGAGCAGTTTAAGGGTTTCATCATTATAACTTTGTTTTCTGGAATCAAAACTGCCCTTCCTACTCACCCTTGAAGCCACTTCAATAAAACCTTTTCCAAGTGGGCACTCAAAGGAAGTCATTTGTTTGATGTATATATTTAATTTCTTGTACATTTTTGTGCCTCATCTGCAAATCCCACTTTATATATTTATCTTGAGACCCTCTAAGGGCCTGCTTATGTTGACTCTTTCTTTCCAAGGAGGAAGACTGCATGGGCCCCAAGAGAGGTATGTAAAAATAGGGGGGAAAGTGAATGGAAAAAAACAAGGTCAAGGTGAATGGCTGGTGTCTTCTTATTGCCTTAGAAATCTGCACTTTGTAGTCAAGGCAAAATATTGGACTGATTTTCTTTCCTAGCTTATGACTTCATTGCTGGATTAGAAGTATTACAGCTTTGCTTTGAAAAAAAGCACTTTATAACAATTTTTCTCTAAATCATTTTTCAAGATTTCCAGTTACTTCATCGAAAGCTGCTTTCCATTAATAATCCCTCAGTACAAAGCATCACGACACACAGACACTGTAATTAGGGAGATTTCAATTACCTATGTGAGGAGGCAGGTAATTGACAATCTAATTAGTCTCATTTCAATTACCATTTTTCTCTTCATTAGAGCAGTTAGTTGGAGAGTGAAGAACGTTTGTAAAAATATTCCAAGACCATGCATTTTAAGCTAGATTTACTAAGGAATAAGGATGGACCTCTCCAAGATCAAGCATGCATCAGCAAAAGGAATACTGGGGCCAAGACAGCTGCTATGGGCAAGGACCAGACAAGCATATTGGAAGCCTATCAAGCAAAATGTGATTCAAAATTGGCAGACAATTCAAACATTCCTTGTCCAAAGGGGAGATTATTTGAAACACACATTTTTTGAATGAATAATAATTGCTTTAATTGATTGAGTGCTTGTTATGGAACCAACACCATACAAACATTTAATATGTAATATCCTCTAATTTTTTTAAAAAATTATATCAATTCTGTGAAGTTAGTAATGTTCTCACATCCATTTTACAGATGAGGAAATTTAACATCACAGAGATATCTCATATCTAGTTTCTTAAATCCTAGATTCATGCCCTCTAGTAAACTTTTGACTTTAGAGGACCATATAGCTTTGGATTTCTACTGACTCAGGAGTGAGTCCCAAATCCCTTGACATATCAAGACCTCCTGTCCCCGCCTGGGCAAAGATTTCAGCTGTCTGAACCTTAAATTTCTCATGTAAACAACAATACCACGTTCTTCTTTTATTGTTTTAAGACTTATTGTTGTAAGGAAGCCAATGTTTGGCATGTACTTATTGGAGTATCTGCAACACAAGACTTCCTCATTATCCTTCTGGATTAAAAAAATAATAATTAACCTTTTCCTTGCTGATGAATATATGTATGTTTGTTTGAATGTATTGGGAATATGCATAAAAATAGTCATGCATGGATACACGAAACATAGAAAATGCCTAAAGGACAGAGAAATTTTTTTAAAGCCAAGGCTAATGATGCTTTGGGGTTGTAGGGAAATTCCACCTCTTCTCTCAGTCTTGGCCTTCCCTGCTGGGTGCTTTTTGCTCTAATAATGTATTCTCTCCTCTACCTGACCTATAAATCAGACTCCCAATGCATCTCAGCTTCTTGCCCCTTCCCATCAAGACTTTACTAACTCCTCCTGAACAGCGTGAAACATAAGAAAAATTTGACACAGTGGTAGTTAGTTATTCAATGTGTATGGCTGTATGGTATATATTGGTTTATTTCTAGGAAATATGAATGGCTTCATCCAAAAGTCATCACAGCTCCATCCACATGCTAACACAATGTTAAAAATAGCGTCTCGGAAGCTGAGTATGTTTTAGTATCCTTGTAATCCTATCATTTGAGAGGCAGAGACAGAAAGAATGAGAGTATGAGCCAGCCTGAGCTACATGTGTGACCCTTTGTCACCAAACAAAAAAAAAAATAGGTATTCCTACTGTGGTCATGGATTGAATGTGCTGAATCTGAATCAGAATATATCTCTCCTCCTTTTAAGTTTGTTTCTGTCAAGTTATTTGATTGCAAAGATAAAATTGACTAATAAAACCCAGCACTGAACACTGACAGAAGGAAGGAAGGAAGGAAGGAAGGAAGGAAGGAAGGAAGGAAGGAAGGAAGGAAGAGATAGAGGAAGGGAGGGAGGGTGGGAGGGAAAGAAAAAGAGGAGGAAGGAAAGAGGGGAGAAGAGCAAGGGAAGAAAAGGAGAGGGGAAGGGAGAAAAAGAGGGGAAAAGAGGAGAGAGGAGGGAAAAAATGTGCTGTGGGAAGGGAATTAAATCACCAGTCTTCAGGGTCAACAATGTACAACAGAAATATAGCATAAGCTTACAGATATAAAAAATGTACATAATTTTTAGCTAAAAAACATAAAGGCAAAAAGTTGATTTATTAAATACATTAACACAGCATATCTAAAATAGCGAGTTTTAATATGGAATGCTGATAAATTTTAGTATGGAGTTCTTTCATATTTTTTTCTTCTGCTTTTTGATCAAGTCTTCAAAATCCAGTAAGTGACTTAAATCACACCAAGACCAAGCGTATTCTAAGTGCTCAAAACCCAGCTACAACGAATGAATAAAAAGCATTGAACAATGAAGCTTTCTCATCAATCTTATTCTCTGTGCAGTCAGTCAGAGCCTCCACTAGTTCCTATCCTCCCCAAAGACAGACTAAGTCCCTCTTGTACAAGATGGAATTCTAACACAAATGCAGCCAAGAGGAACTTGGAAGGAAAGATGCACATCTGGACCAAGCTCTGTTGCCTTTGTAATGCTTCATATGCTGAGTTTCATTTAACCCTCAGAGCAAACCACATTTTATAATTCCTCTTTTACAATTTCAGGTTTCTCTGGTTATTGATCTGCTCAGATACCATATACTAACTATATGACTTTTGGACAAGCGACTTAACCTCTCTGAGACTCCATTTCCATGCCTTTATAATAAAAATATAGAACTGCCCCTGGCATGAAATGTGGCTGTAAAGATTACAGAGAATGTATATAAAGTGCCACAGAATAAATGCTTCAAAAGGATAGTAAACATCCAAATCGTGCAAATTCCAAGTCAGAAGTTCTTTACCTAAGTCATGCTATCAGCATGAACAGTAGGTCTGGAAGATTTCACAAAGGAAGAAAGAAAAAATAATAAAGGTCTAGCAGCTGGTGGAGCGATTTCTCATCCAGACAATTCTGTCTTTAATGCTACATTCTGAGTTTTCTTAGATTATCAACCTTTCTGAAGAGTTTCTGAACTAACTTTGAAGATTCTCTGACCTGGATAGCCAAAACTATGAAGTATCCGTCTTTGGAACAGGGGAGGAGTTCTCATTTTAATATGAGACTCTGTAGACCCAGAAACTTTAACTTCATGGGTGTTCAGTCTCCTAACCTTTGCCTGGACTACTGGAAACCTGGACTTTTACCAAACCTAAAGTCCTGAATCTCTCAACATCATTTTCCTGAGTCATAACTGTTCAACTCTCTCCAAGAACAAGGGCTCTCAGGGACACTGGTTACCTCCAAAGAAAGATTTACCTGGGGGACACAGTGGTGTCCAGGTTTGTAACTAGCAAAATTGGCACTATTCCCATCACCCCATGCAAACACCTGCTTATTTGAAAGCCCCGATTCTTGTTCTGATTGCAATAAAAATTCCGGCCTCAGGCTTGACATCTTTGCATTTTGCCAGAAATAAAAATTTTACCCTGAGTATTTATTTGGTGTGCATAGTTCACACACTTCCATTCCTGAATTTTTGACAGGCTTTTCATTACTCACACATGTTGAAAAGAGAAAAAAAAGACGCCAAAGCGAAGTGAATTTGGAGCTTTCGGTTTGTCATTCTAACATGCTATCATGTTTATCAGGCACATTTAGCACGGTAGCAGTGGAATATGAGTTTCTAGGGGTGGCTGGGATGTGAGCAGGCTTTCAATAATGAAGAGCTGTAAGAAAATGTTGGATTTAGATGAAAATCAAGGTTTAAATGAGGTGAGGCTAACATTACAGTGGCCATAGTTTATACAAACAACCAGGAATCAGGGCACCCAGGGGACGATAAAGAAATATTGGGAAAGTGATGCTGTGGCTCAAGGGGTAGGGTGGTAGCCTTGAACTGAAAAGCTCAAGGACAGTGCCCAGGCCCAGTGTTCAAGTTCCACAACCAGAAAAAAAAGAAAAAGAAAAAGAAAGAAATATTGATTCTTTCCAATTCTGCTGCTGCTTTGTAGATACTCTAAAACTCACTTCTCTCTTCTCCTCCTCCTCCTTCTTCTTCTTCTTCTTCCTCCTCCTTCTCCTTCTCCTTTTTCTCCTGCTCCTTCTCCTTCTTTTTCTATCAGCAATCCTTACTTTCCTCCTCCTCCTTCTTCTTCTTTTTTCACTCTTCTCTTTCTTTTTTGGTGGCATTTGGGTTTGAATGTGGGGCTCCACCCTTGCTAAGTAGGTGCTCTTGCACTTGAGTAACACAACCCAGCTGAGATGTTCCAAATATTTCTCAATTGATGCTTTCTCAGTAAAAAAAACTTTTTAATTTGTTGTTCTCACACTTACAAACCTAGCTACTCAGGAGGCTGAGATCTGTAGATCACGGTTCAAAGCCAACCCCAGGCAGGAAAGTCCATGAGACTCTTATCACCAATCAATCACCAGCAAATTGGAACTGAGGTTGTGGCTCAAAGTAGTGAAAGAGAGTGGTGACTAGAAGAGCTCAGGGACAGTGCTCAGGCCCAGAGTTCAAGCCTTACAAGTAGGGGAGAAAAAAAGTGGAATGTAAGAAATAGTCCATTCAAAGAGACCTTACCTTATTTCTAGTCATAGTGTGTGTGTGTGTGTGTGTGTGTGTGTGTGTGTGTGTGTGTGTGTGTGTGTGTGTTACCATATTACCATGCTCATTGTGGGTAATAGGCTCAGTATTCAGATAGGTGGACTACTCTGGTCACTGTTGTGTAAATCTCCTTGGCATCTCCAGTTCACATCCACCTGTGATCTCCACCACGGATGGTATCCTGGACATTTCAAGGCTCCAGCAGGGAGCTTCAGCTATTGGCCTCAGCTCCAGCTGGGACCAGCTACCACTCCATCACTATGGCTCCTCTCTCAGTTCCATCCTGGCACTCCTACCTATGGACCTGACGTTTCTAATGGGCTTTTTAGAATATACTGAATGTTATTTTAAAACATGTGATTGCGCTAGCCATTGCCTTCTTTTTAGAAGCACTTCAAACAGAGAGGAACAAAAAGAACAAATCCAGCCCCACCAACAAAAAGACAATGTTCAGTTAACCTTTTTCGTTCAATTGCCCACGGCTTCTTTGGTTCACCAACTGTCATAAATTTGTTCCCTCCAAGCACAAAAGCTTTCTTTGAGGTTCAGAGGTTGAGTTTTATCTGCCTCCAGGGAGACAGCGCTACTCTGCTCTCCTCCACATTGCCAGGCCCTGGTACACTGTCATTGGCTTCTTTTTTCGAAAGGCTTGGTTTTCTAATGAATGAGTTGTGAAATAAATTCCAAGGTTCTCTAGGAGACAGATGAGGCTGCCATGTCTTCCCCAAGAGCAACTGCATCTGCTTGTTGCACATCAAAGCAAAACCAACACCTACGCAAATCAATCCAGCCCTCCAACTTCTGTAAAACATTAACTTCCCCCAAAGCAAGGGAAAGAGTCTGACTATGGGGGTGACTCACACTCCTCTGTTTCCCTTTAGGTAAAGAAAAACAGTGCTCAGTTTGCATACTGTTAAAATTATTTTCAGGTGGGGATTTCTTGCTCTTATTTATTATAAATGGACCATTGACTAAGATCAACTATTATTTGGGATTCAACGTTGCAAATGCCCTTAATGAAGGGACTATGATGAGAAATAATCAAGTTAAAATGGGCATTTCTTAGCCTCCACATTGTACCACCAAATGGTTTACTGCCAGGGGATTCCAGGTTCTCCAATATTGTGTTCTAAATTCATTTCTGAAAGTCTATAATGCTACAGAACAAATCATAAATCATATAAGGAAAATCATATCCAGAATAAGACCAGAAAAAAAACCCTTAGTACTTAAACATTTTGAAGTTTAAGTTCTCTTTGCAAAAAATCCGGTTACTAAAAGTCAAGAAAACAGGAGGAAAAAAATCACAAACAAGTCAATGAGAAAGAACAAGGGACACTCACTATTGTCAGTGAGGGATGGAAGATATTTGAAAAACCAAAATGTTGTGATGCCTTGACCAGAGTTAGAATCCTTTCTTGGCTGTCATTGATAGGTTCCATCTATTGAGCTCTGTGCTTAGATTGTGTTTAGTATTTCCTAGTCAGATATACTAGCTGTCAACCATAAGACAGAGTAGATTGTTCTGTTGTAAGAGCTAAACATTACATGAGCCAAATAACCTAAACATTTATTTAGCTTATTTTATCCATGTGACTCACCATTTTTTTTTTCCAGAGTTGCTAATTATCTTGGCTGAAAGAAGAATGAACCACACCCGTGGAACTACTGCTTCCAATGTAGCATGTATGAAAATCTCAGTTTATGTCTACCAGCCTCAGTGGAGCATAATATAGGCACCGTGTTTTCCTTTCTTGATCTGTCACGACATTCTAAAACAAACGTTTCACAGCCTACCAGGACTTCATCTGGGTTCTTGGTTACACAGCGGAGGGGGCGGGGGGATGCCCTTCACCAATGGGACAAAGGTGATTGTATCTCATTCCTCTGCTGAGTTCTGAATAATAAAGCATATGTGTGGTTAATTATTTTTTTTAATTTACATGTTACTTGTTTTGTAAACTTGGAGTTGGCCTTCTCTCCCACAGAGCATGGGTGTCTGGGTAACAAGAATCCTCTCTTGCTCCTTTCTTTACAGCTATCACTGAGTACGTAAGCCCAGGAGTTAGTCTCATTTGAGGACTTTCTCAACCAGAATTTATTTTCATCAGAAAATTCTAATTTCAGACCTAAGTATGATGGTATAAAATAAATAAGAAAAGTGGTAAAAGTTTGGATAATCAAGTGATGGCAGGATTATCTGGAATGAGCTTTTCCCAAATGAAATGAGACCAGAAACCTCTCTAATCCAAAAAGTGCAGAAAGAAAGACTCACTCAAAACTACGATGGTATTTGTATATGTTAGAACACAGGCATTTTTTCCTCAATGCAGTGATTGGCCTATAAATGAGTCTCTACTTTAGGAGAATTTTTAATCGGGTTTAAAAAGTTGCTGCCCCTGGTATCATTCAAATCCTGGATGTATCTAAGAAGCCCTTTGTTTATTTTTAAGGAGTAATTATGAAGCATCATTGAGGAAAACTTTTGTTTAAAGCTAACTCTCTACCAAGCCCTAAGCTCTGAGCTCATGACCTAGGACTGTACAAGATAGACACTTGTGGGTTTTACATTCCAGCAGGCAGACATAGGCAATAACAACACTGGTAAGTCATTTTAATATGTTTCTCTATGACCACACACAGAGGGAGAGCAGGCAGTGGGAACTCTCAAGCAGTCCCCTGTTGTCAAATTGACCTTGAAACGGGTTTCCTTGTATCACCCATAAATTAAATAAATAAATAAATATTCCAGACACCTCTTCAATAACAAAGTATAATACTGGATTCAAAGGCCTATGATTATGACTCAGTGAAGGACTGAGAATGTCCTTTGCGAAGGAAATCCATTTGGCAGAATTTTCCTGGCATACCAGGAATCCAGTGTCAGGAACCTTGTGTTCTAAATTCACCGGATGTATTCCAAGCAGAGTTTCCTGAAATCTGAGTATCCCCTTACCCAATGGCCTTACAGGAAACAGCTTTCCAATCTGCAATTGACCAATGGCTTTAAAGCTCAGATGAATTCCAATTGCCTTGTGATGTTCCCAGCTTTTAGCATAGCATTCACAGTTTATGTTGCATCATTAAGACGCAAGGACTTTTATTCTGTAGCTCTACTTTGTGATACACTTACTTCTACAGCTTGTTTGTAAACCCTTCCTTCAACTTATCACCCCACTGAATCTCCTAGCAGGGGGAGCAACATTTTCTGCAAAGGATCAAATTCGAATGATAAATATTTAGATTTTTATGAGCCACATATGGTCTCATATGGTCTCTTCTACATATTCTTAAGTTTTTTTTTTAATGCTTCAAAAACGTAAAAAGCCATACTTAGCTTGCAGGCTGTACTAAAACTATTTGAAACGTAGATTGGGTTTGTGAGCCATAGATGCCAAACATGGTCTAAAGCCCAGATCACACAGTAAATGTGTGCCATGTATTTGCTTATTGAAAGCATGTACATTTTTCCAGAGTAATCTCTGTGGCAGGAAGTTTGCTAAGAATTAAGCTAACAGAAGCAAAGACTCAAAACTAATATATGCACTCACAAAAAATCAAGGACACACACGTTCACACATTCACATACCTCTCCTACAATTTAGTTTAAACAAATAGATAGCAGAGTGATTCTCAGTCCAGAATATTCATTAGAATCATCTGGGAGACCCTTTAAAAGTATCCAGGTTCAGGCCACATTATAGATTAACTGAACCAGGAGGTCTGGAAGGGAGCCCAGACATCTGTAGACTTTAGCACTCTCCAGGTGACTTTATTTTGTATATTAGTTAAGAACCAATATTTGAAATCAGTACTAATAAGGAAACAAAAACAAAAATAAAAAAAAATTTAGATCAGTGGTTCTCAAATTTTAGTGTACACTAGAATCACTTGAGGTCTTGTTAAACTCAGACAAGTGCCATCCCTGAAGAGATTCTGATGCAAAAGGTCTGTGAGTGATCCTAGAGTTTCTAGTTCTAATGATTTCCTAGGCATTGTTCTGCTACTACTGGTTTTAGGATGATACTTCAGAACTGTTGGCAATAGAGAGGAGAAAACTGATCCAAGTAGGAGCTGTCCTTTAGTTGAGATTTGTTGTTAATTGGTTTGGGTAATTTAACAGTTGGTATATATTTTTTGTTCTTGTTCGTGTTTTGCCTTAAGTTGGACAATTTTAGATTTGAATAGAAGAAAATAACTTGAAGACAAGGATTATGTGAAAGCATACAGTACATTCTTAACAAATGTTTGTTTAATTTGGGATACAGTTCTGGCTACCAACAACAAAAGGAAAGTGATTTTGCTCTCCTTGAGGATAGGGAAGGGGAGAAATCCTCAGTAAATAGCAACTATGTTGTAAGTACTTCTTTGAACAAGCATATGTCCTATAACATAGAGATTATCCTTGTTAAGGAAAAGTAACTGAAATAAACAACACTAGTCTAAAGAATTAGCTGATTAAAAAAAAAAGACATTGCCCCATTTGGAGAAAATGGAAAGACTTGGAAAAAATAATATTAAGTGAAATAAGCCAGACCCAAAGGAACATAGGCTCCATGGTTTCCTTTATTTGTAATAATCGGTACAAACCTTGGCCTCTCCTAACAGAGGATTACAATAGCTCAAACCCTGGTTATATAAGGTCATATAGGATGAGGCTAAATGAAAGGATCTCTAGGATATGGAAACAAGAGCTTTATCTTGTGTGATTGTTGTTCTTAATGTACTATGTTATTTCTCTTCTCCTTTGTTGTCCTTTGGTTAATCTCGTATTGTTACTATATCTGACTTTATTACCTGGCATATTGTATTTGTTTATTTGAAATAGAAAAGGAAAAGGGGGAAAAACAAGATGATTGGGCGGGGGTGGGGGAAAAAAGCATGAAAAGGGGTATCAATATGTGAGAAGTAATGCACCTACTATCTGGTGAATGTAACTGTAACCTCTCTATATTTTACCTCGATAATAAAAAATAAAATAAAATAAAGAATTAGCTGATAATATATTATTTGGGGGCAGTCATCCCAACAAGAAAATAGACCAACCTCAAGGTTTCAGAGCCATGAGAAGTAGCAAAAATGAAACAAAATAAAACACCCTATTCTCTATTGAAGGGTTCACGTGCAGAACATTAATCAGTAAGGAAGGCCATGCAGTCTCTGTGGTCTTAGTTGTCTCCTATAGAGGAACCTGATACAAATTTGCTAGTGAAAGTGGAGAAATTGGTTAGAAATAGGTCTTTGTTATGACTGCTGTAAATTTTCCCTTCATGGTCCTCTTCTTCCACTAAGAAAATTGGAAAATATATTTTGTGACAAGGCTAACTTAAAGATACATAAATACACACACACACACACACACATATGTATACACACGTAATACATATGTTCAATCTTTTTCTTTTACCTAAAAGTGTTTTCTTCTGATTTAAAAGATATTGAAAAGCTGTCAGGATCCCCTGAAAGGATTGTAGACATCATACCTAATGGGCAACTTGGAATACAGAAACAGAATGTTTATTAAATGTTTATTAGCATAAGTGAAGGATATCATTGATATTCACATATATATATAAATGTACAGTGATCAAATTCATCCTGACTATATTACTCTTCCTTAAGTCATTTCCCTCTTCTTTTAAAATAGGTTTTAGCAAAAGAAATAAAATTGTAGGTTCTACCTCAGAGTTTCTGAATCAGAATTAACAAAATCCATAAGAGATACAAATACAGGTTAAAGTTTGAGGAGCATTACTATAGAGCCAACTATATAGTATAATAAAAAAGCAAGCATAGTAATTCCACTTTACTGTACTTTTTGGTTCCTAAAATACACTACCATGTATCTTATGCTATGTAATTCAATTTGTATCTCTAGAGTCACCACTGGCTTTGAAGCTTTATCTAGAAGTACAAGGAGTTTTATTCGAGGGTGAAGAGGAAATTTTGAAGAGAATCATGTTAAGATTCTTTCCTTTTAAAACCACTAGATTGTCACAGAGATACTTGACTCTAGCAGCCACTCAATACATTTGACTATGTAGACTCGTAACAAAACCGTAGCCTGGGATAAAATACTTGGAAAAGCATATTTAAGTACAACCTAGTAATAGAAATATACAAAGAACTCTGAAAACTCAATAAAGAGAAAACAACCCCATTTAAAAATGATCAAACTATCTGAGCAGACATCTTACCACAGAAGATATACAAGCGGAAAAATATTGTATGAAAGGGAATTTTAAATTAGAGCCATGAAATGCCCCTGAATAATTAACAGAATAACTGAAATACAAAATACCACCAATATCAAGAGTTTGCAAGGTGGCTTTCATTTATCGCTAGTTAAATTGCACCAAGGTATAGCTACTTTGGAAGACAATGTGCCTGTTTCTTTCAAGGCCTGATTACTCCTTACTATATTATTCAGTAATAGCATTCTTAGGTATTGACACCAAGGAGGGTTTTTTTTTCTTTTGTGTGTGTGTGTGTGTGTGTGTGTGTGTGTGTGTGTGTGTGTGTGTGTGTGTGTTTGCCAGTCCTGGGCTTGAGCTCAGGGCTTGAGCACTGTCCTTGGACTTCTCAAGGCTAGAGCTCTACTACTTGGGCCTCAGCACCACTCCAGCTTTTTTCTATGTATGTGGTATGAAGGAATCGAACCCTAGCCTTTGTGCATGCTAGGCAAGCACTCTACCACTAGGCCAAACTCCTGGCCCCAAGGAGTTTTTTTTTTTTTTAATTGTCCATTCCATCACCACAGGAAAGGAAAAATCAAACTGTATTTCCATACCAAATCTTGTACAAATAACAAAGTTCATAGCAGTGTTTTTCTTAATGGCAAAAAAAAGTTGGAGATCAACAAGATATCTTTCAATAGGTGAGTAGTTAAATGTTTGTTTAATGGAAAATTATTCATAGATGAGAAAAGTATACTATCAAGCCTTTTGTGTGTGTGTGTGTGTGTGTGTGTGTGTGTGTGTGTGTGTATGTGTGTGTTTGAGACGAGGTCTCCCTACGTAGGTCATTCAGGCCAGCAGAAAGGGCTGGGGTTATGGCTGAAGTGGTAGAGTAGCTAGGTGCCTGGTAAATAAATGTAAGGCCCTAAGTTCAAACTCATAAATAAATAAATAAATAAACCACATAAATCTGTTAATTACAACAGTTAAAAAATCATTGATCTTTTTGATGTGGGAATGAAAGATTTAAATTACCCCTATTATGACAAATGTTGTTATAATATTTAATTTACATATTTGGTCATCTAGGAATATGTATGGTATTTTATTTATGAAATATATCATATGATAAATATAAAGATGTAACATCAAAGTATTGTCTAGAGTAACTCTTCTTAAATTTATTATTCCATGCATAATATTAAACTCATCAAGATTTTTTTCTAGCAAAACAAAATGAAATAACTCTGGGTGGATTCCAGCCTTCATTCTGGACCTGGATTTTTATATAAACAGCTATTATGCCAGAAAAAAAATGTATAACAAGAATAATCACAATCACGGAATACTAAAGCACTCAACAATCATTTTGTGGTATATTATTTTTAGGCTTTTTATAAAATTGTTATTGTAAAGGTGATATACAGTGGAGTTAAAGCTATGTAAGTCAGATAATGAGTGTATTTATTTTTGAACAGTGTCACCTCTTCCCTCCTTTTCTCCTAGTTTTTTTTTCTATCCCGACTTCCTCCTATGACAATTATGTAGTTCATTTTCAACATACTGTGTCATGAGTGTCACTGCTGCGTTTGTTCACTCCTTGTCCAAACATATCTGTGCTCTCCTTACTCCTCCCAAAACAGACAAACTTACATATAAGATAAAAGGTACAAAACACAAAATCAGTGGCAAAGGAGTGAGGGGAAAAACCAAGACACCACCAACAACCAAAAAAACCCTCTTACCTCCATTTCTTGGTGTTCATTTAAATAAGCATCATTGTATATGTTCCTATGCGCATAGCTATTGGGCCTTTGTGATCCTCTCCTAAGAATATCCTCCTTTGCTCTCATTGAGGCCTGGATTAGAATCTTCTTACAAGGAACTAAAGAAATAAAGTTCAAGAGTCCGTGTGATTACCTCGAAGTTACATACCTAATCATTAATAGATCTGATATTTAAACTATGACAAATACTTCCTGTCTATCCATGATGCAATTTTTCTTCAATTCTATGGGAATTTCCTTAAGGGCACTTTGCAGTCTGTATTATTTGGTACATCCTCTTAAAAACATTTTTCTCAAGGAATATGCATGTCTTCCCCAAAAATGATCATTCTCATGACTGTCTTATTTCTTGGTAACAGTAGAAAGACAACTTTTCAACTTTTAGACATGCCCCTGCTCTAACAACACATCACCTGTCTTTTGTTAAACAGATCATAAGCAGCAGCAGACCACAGCTATTAAAGGAAGAGGGTATGGTTGAGATGAAAACAAAATCCTGTTTAGGATTCAAAAATGGTAGCCTACTTTCAAAGTGTATGGTGGATATAAAGAATCAGGTAGTAAGATTGAGAAGATATTTCAAAAATCAGAGATCAAGAGATACACCCGGAGTGTGAGATGGATTATCTAGAAAAAAAATCAGATTAAGCAGGATGAAAACAGAACTGAAGCCATTACAGCGTGGAACTGAGCTACTCTTAGGTATTGAGCTAATCTACTTTGCCCCTGCAGACTTTAACTTTCTCCTGAGAAGCAGATGCATAACTCACTTGACTCTGTAAATGTACTGACAAAAAGACACTTGCTGTGATGTTTGTGCTAGCTTTATTATTGCTGTGGCGAATACCTGACATAAGCAACTGAAAGGAGGAACCATTGGTTTGGGCTCATGATTTCAGATATCTCAGCCCATGATCAGCTGACATGATTGCTGTGGACTTGTGACGAGATAGTATTTCATAACAGTGAAAGCATGTGGCAGGGCAGGCTGCTCATCTCATGGTAGACAGGAAGCTGGGAGCAATAGTGAGATATACTCTTCCAAATCACCCTCCTCCTGTCATTCCTCTCCCTCTTCTTTTCCACCAACTGCCAGTAATGCTGTCCACTTAAAAACCCAACAGTGGCCATTAATGCATCATTAACTCATTGCTCTGATCACACAACATTTCCCCAAAGGGATTAGCTAGCAACTGTGCATTTAACACAAGAGTCTCCAGGTGACACTTCAGGTTTCCAGGTTCAAACCTTAACAATAATAATAAGAGTAATGATTATTTTTTCAGATTTAACTGTGCCAAATACTGTATTGCATTGTTACATGTGATCTCAATGATTTTTGAATGATGGTCAAAGAAATCCATTTGAGAAAAAATAGCCCCATTTTGTGTAAGGAATCTCAGTTTCCTATAGTAAATGAGAGCTGTGACTCAGAGGCAAATCCAATGGACTCCAAAATAGGAGATCAAAGCTGCTGTGACACGCTGTCCTTCTCCTTAATATTGGTTGGTAACCATTTATTGCTGTCTTAGATTTTATAATGATAAATTCCATTCATTCTGACAATATTAATGGCCATCATTAAAAAGGGTTTGGCCCTTTTGGGGGATGTGGTGTTAAGCTGGTGCTAAGTAAGCAGAATGGTAGAAGTTAATCAAGTTTTCGTGTAATGCAATGCAAACTCTTCAGCCTCACCTTCCATTCAAACAGCAAGGGGAACCATGCTTTGTTGTTTGTTTTTGTTTTTGTTTTTGTTTTACTTTTCATGTCTCCACTAGTAGGCACCTTGCCTGGAACTTCAGAAGTTATTAAAAGATCCTTCATAATGGAAAGTTAGAAGCATATTATTAGCATTAGAGTCATAAGAATGTTTTCAAATTCAAACACATTTGTGTTCAACTCCTAATTACAGATGGGTTTGGTGCAATCTCAGTATACTGGCAAATAACCCAGATCATCATTCTACCTACCTCAAACTACGGGATGATCCACCTCGCATTATTATAGGACTACATCTTTGTAAAGTATTAAATGCACTTCCTCACATGTAGATTGGAATAAGTAGAAATTCATGCTTCTGCATTTTCTTGTCTACATAATCTGTTGTTCAACAGATTAAGAAACAAAAAAGCACTTTCCACTAAATAAAATTAAGATTATAATGTTTTAATATTAAAATCTATATATGAATCATTGCTACTATCTTATTTGTTTTTTGTAGGTTATTAATTTGGGAATTTGGTCCATATTTTTCTCAGTAAGTATTAAACTGCTTAAATAGCAACAGCAATCTTTGTAAATTAGAATCCCAGACGCACAAATCTGCTATCTGTTCCCTCTGAATTCCATCAGTCCTCAGTTCTTTGAGCTGCGGTTGTTTTATGAAAGTCACAGCGAAACAGAGCCCCGATTTGTCAGTTACACTTCATAGATATGAGGGCATACAGATAAAATCTATTAGGCCAGCAGGGCACCCATTAATGTTTCAGTGGCAGTAATTAAATCCGGATGGAAAAATAACTACAAATATTTCTCCCAAACTGAACCAGATGTTTTGGCAACTGGATGAAGGCACAGACCTGGAAAACTCCATCACCACATGCCCTGGGCAAAGGCCCTTCAGAAGGGGACCTTCTGTGAGCCTTCCTGCATTCTGTCCCAGCCTGGACATTAAACATTAAATAATAACCAAAGAAAAGAAAGCTCTCCTGATCCCCTTCTATAACTGTAATCTATCCAAGCACACCAAGAAGCAATCTGGAGAACTAGATTTACTAAAAATCCCTCTACTAATAAGACAACATGACCACCACATTTCTATTTCCACGTGTGGGGCCATATCAGTTCAAGGCAATGCTCCAAGTTAGTCATCCTCAAAAATCATTACTCCTGGGTAACTTATCCAGAATACAATTCCCTAATTAATAAACAGTAAAATATTAATTATTACTATTTGCATTTAGTGTTCAATTAACAAACGGAAACATAAAATGCATGTCACACCTGGCCAAAGGTAACCCAAAGGAACTCTTAAATCACAAGTGTTTTTCTTTCTGCTCTTTTAGATTGTTACTCTCCCCACACATACCACACCTTCCATTTTTCTTCTTTCAGTGATACACTCTGTCCGATTTCCCTCACACAGTAGCTCATTTAAATGAGTTCATTCCAGAGAGCCAAAGCTCATTCTATCCCTGGTATGTATATCTACCTTGAAGCTGCCGTGATAGCCTGTCATGAAATGAGATGAGAAGAGTTATTTGATCCATGGAGACTTAAATTAATAATGGTGACGCTGGTTTCCATCAACTGGACCAGTAGCAATAGGTGAGAGAAACCTGGAAGCAGCTGGACATTAATTCAGTACAGTACACCTTGAACTTCCAGAAGGGAAAGGTAGAAACTCACTAGCCATTGCTTCCACATAAGACCATAGGGTATAACTGAATGACACTAACCACTGTCTCCTCAGGCTGGTGAATTTCCTCTGTCAAATCAATTGCTACCCTGGTAAATACCTTATTAGAGTTAATTTATCTCTAATGCTAAGCAGGTTAACAACACTGTTATTTTTTCTGCTGCTGAGTTTTCCTGCATGTCCGTGGGATAATAGTCCAATGAACCTTCTGAGGAGTAAGGAATCACAGCACAATCTTGACCAATCATTAACCTTTAATATTTACATATATATACATATATATCCTTCAGAGGCATATATATGCAATATAATGATAATTACAGGGACTAGAGAGGAAATGTTTTTCATCTCTCAAATAACAATAAAATGATGATTCTGTCAAATATAATACTTTACAAAATCCTACCTGAAGGATAGGACTGAAGCTGAAAATCCAAGCAACTCTTAGCAGCTCAAACTGAGACAAAGTAAGACTTACAGACATTTGCTCATTAGCCTTATTTCACTTTCCCATCTAACACTGCTTTATAGGCCAGACCATGCCTCAGGTGGAAAATCAGTGAGGAGCCACATCACCTGAACTATTCTAGGACCATGAAATGATATTCTGTATTAAAAATTGAAGAATTTGCCCAAGCAGTGATTAACAGTTCTCCTTCCCCAAATTAGGGTTTATATATGGCAGTAACTAACTTTGTAAGATTCATGCATGTGTAAGTGTGTAGTGTTATAAGCACAGTTTAGGATCAAATTCTTTTTCTCAGGATCTAATATGCTGAATAGGAGTTTGAACTCATTCCCTGTGCTTGCTTGCCTGGCCCTCTTCCATGGAGTCTAGCCTACAACCCTTTACCTGCTCTAGCTAATTTAAGATAGGGTCTTGCTGGACTTTGGCCCTCCTCTCTTATTTTACACTTCCTACCATATCTAGTATTGTGTGAACTGGCAAGCCCAGATTCTTCCACTGAGATGAGGGCTCATGAACTTTCTTCACCCAGTCTTGGAACAAAAATTCACCTGATCTCAGCCTCCTACAGAGCTGAGATGAGAGGTGACTGCCACCTTACCCAGTTATGGGTTGACAAGAGATTTCATAAACTTTTTGCCACAGTCAATCTGAAACAGTGATCATTTGGATGTCAGCCTCCTGCATAGCCAGGATTAGAGGTGAGTCACTGTGCCTGGATTAGAACCAGTTTTGTAAATTATCATCTATTACAACTAAAGGGACAGTTTAGGAGTATTCTATTGCTCTGCAATTTGCTGATAATAAAAAGATTATTTTTGAGATTCTGTTGGAGATGATGAATTCATTATTATACTTTAGAATTAGCTTTCCTTGCCCCTTCTAAATTCCTGGTCCTTTCATGAACATACTAAAAATTCCATCTACACAGAGAAAGAGAAAGAAAAAAATACTATTTCTGGATTTTTGATGACCCACAAATTTCCCAATACTCCCATAGCAAGTGATTCCCAACATATATGGCAGTGTGGTGTGAATAAAAATGGTAAATGGCCCCTCAGCCTCTTAATATTGTCTCATTTCAGAAACAGTTTTGAGAAGAATGAAGCAAGTGTTAAAATGTTTTCATGTGGTTTTCTGTCTGTCTTACTCCCATATAAAAATATGGAGAACTTCACCCATGATAGCACTAAGTCATTACTGATGGGAAGCTCTTTTATTTAAGAGCAAGTATGTTTTTCTTGTACTCTTTCTCTCTCCCTCTCCCTCTCTCTCTTGCCTGCCATCACCTACATGCCTCTCTGGGAGGTCTTTTGCAAAAACGAAACAAAACAAAACAACCTGAAATTTGATCACCTCATGAAAGCTAACAATATACAGGTGGAGTTAGGTGGACTTAGAAGATAACAGAAAATGAGCTGAAATCCTGATGGTGACAAATCAGTTGGGTGATTTCACCACACTAAATGCTTGACCCTTTTTATGCCTAACTTTCAGAGTCCAGTGCAGGCATGCCCACATTGATGTGCTTTGGGTATCTGGACCTTGGCCCCAGGAGTGGTGATACTGAGTGGTGTCCTGAAGGAGATCATAAATTCACTAAAGGTGCTGTTCTTGGAATCGATTAAGGTTATTCTCTGAGGACACTTGTGTCCCCAGAGAAGACTGCCATGAAAGGAGCAAGTTCTGTACCCACTTCTCTGACTTCCAGTTTGGCAAAGCAATCTCTCTCTCTCTCAAGCTTCCAACATGATGCCACCCAGCTAGACTCCTGTCGGAAGCCAAATCAATGGGACTGCCCAGACTTTCAACCTCCAAAGCTGAGTTAAATTGACCTCTTTTCTTCAAAAGTAGTCTGCCCCAAATCACTTGTTATAGTAGAGGAACAACACCACTAATACATGTATTTTGTCATGGCCCTCTGGAACGGCTCCTAAACTGTTCACATTATAAATGTATGGTTTATGAATCTCAGTAGCCACACACAGATAGGCATAAGTCTGTGGAATTTCCCCCCTGGCCCTTTGGAAGACAGCTTGCTAGTTGAGTCATCCATCTACGGGCCAGCACTTCTACCACATATGGAAATTAACATTGATTCTGTCTGTGTCAGATAGTTTAGACGTGTATCAATTCTAATAACAGCTATGCGAGTGTGTATGCTTACCCCCAGTGAACACAGGGGCGTACTAAAACTTAGAGAAGCTTGGAAGTTGTAAGGAGGCACATAGCTATTAATACAGAAGGAAATGACTTCATAATGTCGGCTCTTTCTGTGGTATCTCTCTGCCTCCTAATTTTGTTTACCTTGCGTTAACATTCACAGCCTGAGAAACAACCAACATCTCCAGGCTAAACATTAGCCCAGACATCAAATATTTTGTCCATTTTGACATTGGTCATTAACTCGGAGCACCCCAAGGAATCTGGGCTGTGAATCACTTGCTGTGTTTTGATAGCCATCTCCGTGTCCCTGGGAGATGTAAAGATTAACTCAGTCATTGCCATGACTGCCGTGGCTCATCTGGTGTGTTTTTCCTATGGTGCCATCACAGAAGTGTGTTGTCAGTGGCAAGCACAAACAAACACTTGAGCTCATTTCATTTCCAGTGACTCAGAAGCATAGCTGCTAGACAATTGAATGGCAACAGGGAAAAATAATCAAGGAAGAATATAAAGAAAGCAGGGGCGGGGGTAGGACTGGAATCTGTGGAGACCATGTTTCATGATTACAACTGCACAGCTCTTCCAGAATTAACCGCTGACTCCACATTGCCCTGCATTCTGCTGGGCCACACCTGCTCAGTGCAAGACCACCCACTGACACCTGGTAAGAATATTAGAATGTGGAGGCTTGCTTAGTTGCTCACCTTTCCATCTGGCCTGCAGGGGATGGGGAAAAATTGGATAGATTCTGTAGTAAAAGAAATTGATTAATTGCTCAATCAAGATTTGCGCAAGGAAGCCAGGTGTGGAGATGTACATTTGTCATTCTAGCTCTTGGGAGGCGGAAGCAGGAAAATTGTGAGTTCAAGCCTGAGCTAGACTGAAACCTTGTCAAAGAAAGGGAAAGATGAAGAAGAGGAGGAGAAGGAAGAGGGAGAGGAAGAAAGGGAGGAAGAAGAGGAAGAAGAGGAGGAGGACACATTCACTACGAGTAGTTTTGGAAGACTTTTCTAAGTGGCTCCATTTACCATAAAACAACAATCATAATTGTTTATTTGAAGGAGAAATATGACCACATGAATCAGTCTTCCTTTAATTCTGAATTTATGTGTGCTTATTTTTTGTTGATTTTAAACATAATAATACTTCTTTTCAGATATTTGGTTTTGATCAGTATTCTAAGGACAAAGTGATAGAGGAAGGGGTATTTGAATATATACCCTTTTTATTATTACAACTTGAAAAACCTGGAAAAAATGCTACCCTGGGGGATGGGATGAGAAACGAGCATACAGGAGGGAGCTGCATTGCTGCGGAGATGAAGTCAGGAATCCTGCTTTCCAGTCTATATTCTAGTCATTCCCTCTAAGACATCACTGTTCCAAACTTACTTGTCATTTAAGGCTGATAATACCCTGACTCTTGTCAGGATGTGACTCAAGTGGCAGAGCATCTCCTAACCAGGTATGAGGCCCCAAATTCAAATCCCAATATTGCCCTCAAAATTGAAGTAAAAAAATAGCATGACAGGACATTTCAGAGGGTAAGTCATATAGTAAGTTCTTCATGATCATTAAATGTTTAGTTGCTATAAACCAGTTACCATTACAAATTTCCACTCAGAACTAACTCTGCACATAAGGGATAACGTATAGCAGAGTTACATTTACATGCATCTGGAAAAGGGTGCATTAATTCTCAGATCTTGATACCCCTTAGCCTAAGTACTTTCTAAAAGACTTTGAAACTGAAAAAGTTCCGAGAGTTGTTACTGAGTTCTAAACTTAAAATGTTATCTATAAATCACATTTTTCTCAAGCACATTCTCTTCCAACCTTGGTGTTACTGAGATTCTCTAAAGGAATTTATTTACCTTCCTGGGAGGCTTCATTTATGAACATCAGAGTTAGGAGCCTGCTGTATTGTAGGCTAATGGAAAGAGTAGACCCAGAACGCATAAACTGCATTCCAGGTCCTGTTGAAAGCTAACAATTCAGTCAAGGAGCAAGATGGGAGCACAAACATGTGTACACATATTTCCACAGGCAAATGCATGGATAATTAAATGATTATCCATGAATCCACTAATCAAGTAGATTGTTGAAGGATTAGGTGACCATTAGGGACTAGCAAAAGCAGGGAACAATGGGCCGGGAGTTTGGTCTAGTGGTAGAGCGCTTGCCTAGCATGCACGAAGACACGGGTTCTATTCCTCGGTACCACATACATAGAAAAAAGCCAGAAGTGATGCTGAGGCTCAAGTGGTAGAGCTCTAGCCTTGAGAAAGTCCAAGGACAAGTGCTCAGGCCCTGAGCTTAAGCCCAGGACCGGCAAAAAAAAAAAGGCAGGGAACAAGGGGCTTAATAGTTCATGGAAAATGTTTGGTCTTGAGAAGATGATTGATGGAAAAGTATGGTCTGAATAAAACAGACAAGAGAGAAAAGTCTATCCAACTATCTAATCTGTAATAAGACATGAAAGAACAAGAATGTAATAGAGTATGTTCGAGAGAACTATTTCAGTATTCAGAGCTTTCTGTAAACCAGAACCACCAATGGGTTTTTTCATGTCCTCTTTCTTCTGGAGTGAATATCCACTCTTCACCACCAAACCACCTGAAAATTAGTGCGCATGTGTCCCATGGTCCAACTAGAAAACTCTGTCACTTGAATTTACATTCATAACCACCTAACACTATTGGAACCATTTTGCTATATTTTATGTACTTTGTTTTTACAGTTTCAACAAGGCATGTCTCAAACTGTGTTTTGTTTGTTTGTTTTTAATGCCACTCTCACACCCATGACTTTTGGGAATCTACTGGGACCTTCACTGAACAGTTCCCCCGAGAAAAAGTCCCAGATTTAGAAAACTAAATCTCTGAGGGCTCTCATCCTTACAGAACTGGAAGCATTCTAACATAAAACTTACATTTACAGTACAGAAGCTAGCTCAGGGACTTCAGTTCAGACACCAAGGGGGTTCTTAACCAAAAAACACATTGTGAGCCTTTGTTGGAAATGTTATTTTTATGATGCCAGCTATGCTAATTGTCCTGTCCCTGAAGTGTTCAAGGTAGGTAGCTAATTTTCACAGTGATTCAGGCTATCCTATTAGACTACATGTTTATTGTCCTGATCTCATCAGATGACTACTGATTATTTTTCCTCAGTGGAATTATAAATGTTTTTCCTCCTCATGGATTTTATTTTCCTCATTTGGAGTGTAGTTATCTGTGGTGTCATGGTACGTAAAGTCTGCCTCTATCCTGGGTCCTGATTGAATTCACACTGAATGAGAGGCCTGAATACATTAAGTTCCTGAGCATTAATTCCACATCTCTCAGCACCTCATTCTGGAACTCTTGGTTTCAGTCTCATGCTATTTCTGTAAATCCACATTTAAAAATTTGTCAATATTAGCACATAAATCAAATGACATTAGGAGATTTCAGTTCCAATGGATTTCATCAGGACTTGCCAGACTTTTGCTATTTTATCAAAGGCACAGATGAAACATAGTGTATGGTCATCCAGCCAAGATAACACAGTTGTCTGAGATGCTCTGAGAGGAGAACAGAATCCTGGGATCAGACAGAGAGCATTTTCCCCTAATTTAACTTTCTTTTTTTAAATAATTTTTTATTGTAATTAATAAAAGGATTACATGATATTTGCCAGATAGAAGGTGCATTAATTCATATACATTGATACCTTTTCACATGTCTTGGTACCCATCACCCTCCCCCTAATTTAACTTTCATTCAAGGACCTCTTAAGAACCTTTATTTACAGTTTGGTATGCTTAGGGCCACCAACATTTGAAGATGAAACCCAAACAGTTAAAATAGGAAAATGGTTGCAAGCTACGTGCAGTTCTTCTCAAATGGTAAAAACATAAAAGACAGTGAGTCGAGTGCAATACTGCATATCAAGGCCAAGTTTTAAACCTCTGAAAATCACACTTAAATAGATGAGCTATTACTATATAAAAAATTATCCTCAGGCTGACGAGTAAAAAGCAACAAATGCGTCTTATCGCCTACTTTTCTATCTGAATCATCAATCTGGATACTACTTAGTCTTCACTAAAAGCATCTCAAGAAGTTATGTCCAGTTGTTGACTCGGCCTTCATTGTCATCTGAAGTCTTATCTTGGAGATGTGTTGCTACCAGCGTCACCAGAAAGGTTGTGAGCAATCTTCCATTTCTTGCCAGGACTGAGGACTTTGTTTTCTTATGGAGCATTTCTCAGGGATATGGTTCAGTTTCTTCTTGTTTGGCCTTCTCCACAGGATGTATCAGTGTGTGGCCACTGGTACCCTTCACAGCATGTGAGGGGAAAAGAATTTTTATGATGAAAGTCATGGGTTTGTACTAACTGAATCTCAGAGATGACATCCCATCTCTTTTGCTGTATTCTGCTCATCAGGTACAGTGCATATTCAAGGATCCCACAAGGGTACAGTTATCGCCAGGTAAGGATCACTGAGGACTGTTAAAGAGGCTAACCACCGTACTTCTTGGAGACCTTGAAATCATTTTCTTGCAAGTTTAGAGATGTTGAGATAATTTGCTTGACTCATGTCTTGTTGAATAAGAGGTATAGGGAAGAGAAATAAGTTCACAACACTGCCGGGGCCAACCGGCAGCAAACCAGGGTTTGCAGATTGGGGTTCCTGAAATAGGGGACAAGGACTAGGAAGAAAAAGAAGAGAGACAGACACACCGGGTCCGGGATGTCCGCAGTCCAGGCAAAGACTGCCGAGACTGCCGCGTTTATTTTCCACTCCCCCTTCTTCCCTCCTCCTCTCCCAGGGAACCTCCAGGTGTTACATTCATATGGTAATTCTCAGGTCATTTACATAGAATAGGGCCAGAAAGCAATAAGACAATATAGCCATCGTCTGATGCAAGTCAAGGTACAGTTTGATTCCACTCTGGCTCCCAACACAACACAGCCCACCTGGTTGTGGTGCCTCTAGGTCCTGATTTACCGAGGATAACCATGATTTAGGGAGACCGTGATCACATGGTTATGAATAATGACCCATTTCACTTTCCCAAATTCCCAGATTTGAAGGGAACATTAATCAGAGCTGTCAAATAAAACTTGCTCAGGGCTGGGAATGTGGCTTAGTGGTAGAGTGCTTGCCTAGCATACATGAAGCCCTGGGTTGGATTCCTTAGTACCACACAAACCAAAATCCAGAAGTGGTGCTGTGGCTCAAGTGGTAGACCGCTAACCTTGGAAAAGCTAAAGGACAGTGCCCAGGCCCTGAGTTCAAGCCCTGGGACTGGCAAAAGTAATAATAATAATAATTTAAAAAAAAATAAAACTTGCTCTGCCTAAGAACATTGTTCTATTTACCTGTTGTTCAGTGTGGTAGCTATTAACCATATATAGCTACTGAACACTTAAAACATGGTGAAACAACCAAATCGTTATTCAAATTTTATTTAAATTTCAATTGGCACATATAACTAGTTCTCTCTGTACTTGAAAGTACAGCATTGTACAGTTACTCTAGGATTAGCTTCCTTCAGTGTGATGGAGACCCTGGGATGGAGGAAGGTCCAGTTTTTTCCTCTCTGCTGAATGCAATGACCTTTTTAACTCTTGGGACTACCAGTGAGGGATCTCTCCCTCAGCCTTCACAGTTTTTGTGACCCTCCCAACATCACTTCCTATCTTCCTGTTATTCTACGATTACTCTGATCAGAGTGCTGTCCTCCAAAAAGACCCCACACAACTGCTCTTATTGAGCTCATAAATAACCTCTCATTTGACAAAGCCTAGAGATTTTTAAAAAATCATCTTTCTTAATATCTGGCCATCACTAATCTTTCATTTATTATCATTCTTGACTCTTGAAACACTTGCTTCTAGTATTTATGACACATTTCTATGTTTTTTATCCTATCCCTCCTTTATTGCTTCTTTCTTTTCTGTCTGTCCTCTAAACACCACAGTCTTAATGGCTCATGTCAATACTAATTCTAAGATATACATCAAACCAGATCATTTCTTTCCTAGTCTACTTCATTCCATAGTGTCCAAGCCAACTTATTGTTGTCACCAAACTGGTCACTTGACTTGTGCTGTTGCCTTTCTCCATTCAGCAGTGTTTATTTATTTATTTTGTGCTGGTACTGGGTTTGAAATCAGGGCCTGGGTGCTATTCTCTAGCTTTTGGACTCAAGGTTGACATTTTACCACTTGAACTACAGCTGTAGGTCTGGTTTTATGAAGGTTAATTGGAGACAGAAGTCTCATGGATATTCCTGCCAGGAACATCCTAGCTGACTTTGAACTACGACCCTCAGATTTCAACTTCCTGAGTAGCTAGGATTACAGGTATGATCTACCAATGCCTAGCCTAGCAGACCTTAATGTAAAATTGTTAAAAATCATTCTCCTTTTTTTCATTGTCATCTTCCTAGAAATGCGCATGCAGTTTCAGTATAGCATTTCCCCTTATGCACACAATGTGTTGTCATCAGTCACTCCTTCCATCCCTGTCCTTCCCCATCCCTCCCCTGCCAGGCACATCAAGTTTCCTGGCTCCACTTTCACAGAAATACGTTGAACGTATGACTGTATTCACTATTTTTTGAAACTCTTCCCAATGGTTTATAGGTTCTACCTGATCTGGCACTGGAACTTTTACGAAGACTTCTTTTAGTTCTTCAAGTACTCCCAGCATGTGCCTGCCTCCTCTTGGAACACCTTTGCGGCACTTGAGCAACTCCCTCTTCCTTCTCCTCTCTGCCAGTTCTCAGGTACCATCTGGCAAGATCACCCTGTCATAAGATCGCCCAATCTAATTCCAGTTCCTGTTGTTCTCTGAAAATGTCCGTGAGCTTTTGCTGATCTTATTTATTACTATAATTTCATCAGTTCCCTCATTTAATACGTGAACTCCTCTAGTCAAGGATTTTTGTCTGCTTTATTTCACATTGGATAAGTTGTCCAGAGCAATAGCTGTATACACTAGGTACTCAGTAATATTGATGGGTTTTAAAAGTTTCCTCCCATATTGTAATACTTAGACCTCAGAATTTGTTTGAAGTTTCTCTGCGGACAGTCTAATATTCTGCACCATGTGATGATTCATTTGTATATGCTAGTCAGGCCCTTGCAAATTTGTTCGTACCTATTTGACAGTTCTCAAGTTGGGAGGGTTAATCTAGGTTCTCTGGCATCTGTGAATCATTAGCACAGTGCATCCACCTTTTCCAACCCTCCTTCCTGCCCCACACCCAGCTGGGTACCTTTGTTGCCTTGGCTGTTCTGATATGTCCTAGTCCTCAGTTCCACTATCCCGCTTTAGAAGGTGGCTTCACGAATACCACACAACTCTTCCCATTTACATAGTGATTTCATTTTTTTTGGTTCACAGACAAAAAAAAAAACCCTATGGTTCATCTGTAAAGGCTGTGTAATCACCCATCAATTAGCAGGATCGGGAAAGATGCGCTCTTCTAGCAGTCAGACTTTTCCAGAGTCTGTGCCTTTTCTATTTATGACATTCTCCAAATGATTGTTATATTTATGTCACATGAGTTCAATGTTTCCCCATTCAGAGAGCCTCTGAGATCCTTCTCCTCATAATTCTATCCCACAAAGCCTGGATCAAAAGACTCTAGAAATTCTACTGCTTTATTGTTGGAATTTCTCATTGTTTTACTCTAAAGAACAAGATCTTCTTTATGGAATGTTTCCAGAACAAATCCTCCTTTCTCTCATTATATTCTACTATTGTAAAACTGTGTTTCTATAAAAACATATCCATATACATATTCATTAAATACTCCATTAATACAAAAGTACCTAAGTAGCTCCTATTCTCTACCACCCAAGGCAGTGAATACAATACCCAGTTTCCCAAACTGCCAAGGTCTCTTTCCTTTAGCTGATAGCTCTGTGGTCCGGGGTTCACACTGAGTAGCCCTGTGTTGCGGTGTGGTCTGGAACAATTCATTTCCATTTCCTGAATCTGTTTCTTCATCTCTGAAATGGACATAAATAGCCCCAATTACCTGGCAGAAATACCTAACACATGGAGACCAAGTGAGAAGGATATAGAAACCCCAAAACTGAAATAGAATTTTCTAAATGCCTGACTTACAGTAATACAAATGTAGAATGAATGGATTTCCCCTTGTCTGGAAATAAGATGAAAGACAGCCTTGCATGACTCCATAAAGACTGCAATTACCTGAGACCTCTGATATGAACATCTGACCATAGAAAAGGAATTTAGGATCTTTGTGTAAAATAGTCCAAGATCCAGATTCTCTGTTTATAGTGAGTTTATAACAAAGTATCTTGATATCATGGACTAAGGCAGCTTTCAAGACTCAGCTTTGATGTCAGGTATGATGTGATTATAGGTTTGGGACACCAAAACTGATTAATGGAGAATGAACTAAGAAGTAAGAAACTAAATTCAGGATCTAAACACTTTACAAAGTCTTTTTCTCTTGTGATTTGGCTTTGCAGTTTTTCAGATCAGATTGCTGGATTGGTAAAACAACGCTGAAAGATCCGTGGGTGGCTTTGTTTACCAAGTCTGTGGCCAGCGCGGGGGATGGACTACAGCAGCGCTGGGGCCGGACTATTTACCATAGCAAAGATATGGAACCAACCCAGATGTCCCTCAGTTGATGAGTGGATCAACAAGATGTAGTATTTATACACAGTGGAATTCTATGCTGCTGTCAGAAAGAATGACATCGCCCCATTTGTTAGGAAATGGAAAGACTTAGAAAAAAAAATCACATTAAGTGATGTAAGCCAGACTCAAAGGAACATAGGCTCAATGGTTTCCCTCATTTGTCCTAATCAGTAGAAACCTTGGGCTCTCCCAGCAGAGATTTACAATAGAACAAAACCTAGAGACATAAGGCCATACAGTATGATGCTAAATGAAAGGACCTCCAGGATGTAGAAACAAAAGCCATATAATGAGTGATTGTTGTCCTTAATGTACTATGTTATCTCTCATCTCTTTTGTTGTCCCTTGGTTATCTCATATTGTTACAGTATGCCTCACTTTGTTGTCTGATATATTGGATATATTTGTATTTGGTTATTTGAAATTGGATAAGGAAGGGGGGAAAACAAGATGAGGGGTGAGGGTGGGAGGAGGGAAATGGGTACCAAGACATGAGAAAGGGTATCAATGTATGTGAAGTAATGGACCTTCTATCTGGCAAATATAATGTAACCCTTCTATTAATTACAATAAAAATATATGAAAAAAAGAAGTAAGAAACTTGCTTACAAAACTAGTCACCAGTGCATCCTACAAAAGTACACAGAGAACAGTATTCCCCAGCATCAGTGGGTAAGCTATATCTTTGCAAGTGCATAGACATTCTTCCAAAGAAACACTCTGTTATCCAAGACACAGCTGGAGTAGTTTGTTCACATTCTCATTCTCTTCTCCTAGTGTTCTCTCCTTATTTTCTGAAAATTTCATATATAGAAGTACCTGATATAAAATATAAAGACTGATGCATGTTGGGGGTGTTGTCTATCTTTTTAAAATTTTGAATCTCAGTATATACTACATCCAAATCTGTAAAAGGAATCAACTAAGACCTAGAATAAAAACAGACTTCTGGGGCCTAGAGTTTGGCCTAGTGGTTAAAGTGCTTGCCTAGCATGCATGAAGACCCGGGTTCGATTCCTCGGTACCACATACATAGAAAAAAGCCAGAAGTGGTGCTGAGGCTCAAGTGGTAGAGCTCTAGCCTTGAGAAAGTCCAAAGACAGTGCTCAGGCCCTGAGCTCAAGCCCAGGACTGGCAAAAAAAAAAATACAGACTTCTGTAAACACTTGGATCTTCTTAATTCTGAAAAGATATTGTAAGAGTTTGTATAGACAATGATCTGAACTTGGGATTTGATTAAATCTATAAGCTCTAGGTTTGCATGTCAGAAGATGTAACGAGGTCTTTGTATCAACTCCCCAGTTCCCATTTAGAGTGGCAAACAGCAGAGAACAACCCAGAACCACAGGCCCCAGTTTTTTATGCTCATTTTGGATGTGTAATTCCTGCCACCTTCTCTGTAGCCAGATTCGACTCTGAGATCTAGAGTGACCCCCCCCGACTGTTAGTCAAGTATTGGGCTGTTCCTTACCTCTTCAACTCCCTTCCCAAAACTGTACCAGAGAGATCACCATCCCTCCTTAGCAAAACGCCTCTGGGCCAGATGGTAACACAAGCAATGCAACTTGTGCCTTCTTTTCATTTAATATTTAATTGTTCCTCATGTTCATAAAGCAACATGACAATTTCACTCTTATTTTTCCATTTTCCATGCCCATGAGCCTCAGTGGTGCCTACTTCCAAATTTCTATTCTAAAAAAAAAAAAAAAACCACTTTCCTTACCTAACAAGATATTCTGCAGTTCACATGGTTGTCTCACTCCAGGCTACGGTCCTACCTGGCACCCATAACACAATCCTTAAAAATGCTTGGATTGTTTTCATTTAATGATCCAAACATACAACATATTCAAGTATTTTCAGTCGTTCAAGAATGTTCAGCCATACTATGGTATCGTCTTTGTCAAAAAAAATTTATTGCTTTGAGTTTCCTGTTTCACTGTATGTTATATTTCTACTGTGTCTGACAGCAATAAAATTATAATGTATTGTTTGTTCGCTGATTTATTAATATGCTATCTGGTTACTAGTATCCATCTAGGGGTGGGGAATGTCCAATCAGCAGATGGTATAAGATGGTATAAGATACTACAAGATGGGACAGAAACCTATGTTTCTTCTATGCTTCAAGTCGGCTTCTTGTGGTCCATCTGCCTGTATTGATCATTTTTGTATGGCTTATGAATGGTATTATAACTGTCCAAATGGTCCTTAGCAGGAAAGAAGATTTCCACACCCAGGCACAGATTTAAAATAGGAAGGAAAAAAGATCAGTAAAAGAACATATATGAAATGTGGTTTAGAATAACATTAACGCATGACTTCACACAATTAGGATTTTGACAACTGCTCTGAGTCTACCACCAACCAGGCTCTCAAGTTCCTATCCATCTGTGCCAAGTCCAGGTGACAAGTCGTGCTTGCCATGTCTTATTGGGAATATCACCAGACAGCAACATCTCCCATAGGTGCCACTGAGAAGAGTTCAAAGGACCCACCACATGCCCAAGCAGGATTGCAGGGAGCACACAGAAGTTTTATAGGACTAGAACAATGCTCCCCACAAAAAGCCTGTGGCATCTTTCCCAAGGATGAGGGAATGTAAACATCTTGACAGGCTACAGTATGAATGATGTGGTGCAGATGCACAGATCACTGGTGAGCTGGCCTAATCCAGAAGTAAATATGAAGGCCTGGAAGAACAGATGTAGCAGAGTTTCCAAGAAATGTCCCCTGGAGATGGCTTCTCTCTGTGGAGTTTTGATTTGGAAGTAAGTGCCAACTGCTACCAGTGAGAAACCAGATGCATGTCTGCCACTCTATAAGATATCCTCAGATCACCCCTGAAGTGGTATTACTAGTCATATTATTTTGATAAAGGAATTAAGCCTCTGAGAAGGCCACCATTGCTCAAAGGTAAGGTGATGTGGATTTGAGACTCAAGACTTGATTCCAACCTCACTAATTTTTTTTCAATGCCTAATAATTCAGTAAGGCACATGCTGAACGTAAGAAACATCTCTACACTGGCAATCCAGATATAGCAATGCTGCTATTTTCCCCTGCTCTTGTCAGTCTACCAAGTTTCTTCTTCCAGTACCTCTTCAGTGCCCAAGAGATGAAACAGGCTAGCAGACTGGAAGGTTTTATGCTGTTTTATATTCCAGCCACATTATAAAAGAAATTACTTGTTTACCTTCTCTTACAAACCTCTCTCTGCACAAAATCACTTTCTGCATTTGTGTGTGTGTGTGTGTGTGTGTGTGTGTGTGTGTGTGTGTGTGTGTACCCAGTCCTGGGGCTTAAACTCTTGAACTCAGGGCTTGGGCTCTGTCCCTGAGCTTCTTTTGCTCAAGGATAGTGCTCTACCCCATGAGCTACAGCTCCATATCTGGCTTTTTGGGTGACTAATTGTAGACAAGACTCTCACAAACATTCCTGTCTGGGCTGGCTTCGAACTGTGATCCTCAGATCTCAGCCTCTTGAGTAGCTAAGAATACAGGTGTTAGCCACTGCTGCCCAGTTACTCTCTGCATTATTTTAAAGCATGTTGTGCTTCTTTACTTTTCCTTTAGCTTGCCTGGAAATGCATATGGGCACAAGAATTATAAAGATTATTCATACTTCCATACTTTCCTCCCTGCCAGGAAGAGTAGCCACACACATCCTCACAGACCTCTTCCTCCTCTTCCTCCTCCTCCTCTTCCTCAACCTCCTCTTCCTCCTCCTCCTTCTTCTCCTTCTCCTCCTCTCCCCTCCTCTGCCTCTTCCTATCCTGGTCCTGTTCCTCTGCCTCCTTCTTCTTCCTCCACTTTCTCCTCTTCTTGCTCCTCCTCCTCCTTCTCTGTCTTTCAGTCTCTCCCTGCCCCTCTTTGTCTCTGCCTCTGTGCTCCATCTCTCACACACAAAACACACAAACACAAAACATACACATTGAGACAACAATATAATTAATACAGTAATATAATTTAAAAACAAAGACAGCCTTCTCACAAGCCCCATAAGTCTCATTTCACCAATTTAATGCTCCTGAACTCTGGGTGATCCTGGACTAATATCCTCCTGTTACCATTCCTTGGTGCTCTAGCTCCAACTGGACATTAGATATGGAGCATGAATCTGTCCATTAAGGACACTGCCTGTAATCAAATACTAAGACAATATTATCTCAGAGTGTACAGAGGATATCACTTTCTTGCCCTTCTTAAGTATTCATAGCTAAATGATTCATGGGCACACAAATGGATATAATGTCCTATAATATATAACAGGAATAATATTTAATGTGTTTGGATTTTACTTAGTTTGAATAAAATCCCCCCAAATACTTTTAGCAAATGATCATTAATTATGTGCATTGTCAAATGCTCTGGAGTTCTAATAAGCAGGACTCAGAATTTACAGTCCCCATTTTGTGCTAGTGCCCATAAATTTCAGGCAGGTAACACCTTAGCAGAAATCTCAGATGGTTCACTTTGGGATATATATGAAAATTGTTTTCAAGTGTAAAAAACACAAAAAGAAAATAGTCCCTTTTGTTCTATCTGACGCTGTTGTTTTAATAGGATTCTATGATCCACAAGGGCTAAATCTGGCCCTGAGTTTGTGGATTTTATCACTGCATTCTTTGGATAGACTACCTGGGAGACAGATGAAAACCAAGGTAGTTTCTTGGGGTATATTTACCACCAAATATATTTTCTGAAATATAAAACAGAAGAATTAATGGGAAAAATAAATAAATAGATTTGTGGCTTCATAGTCAATTTACTTAATTTTCAATGCCACTGCAAATCCATTTTGCACTTGGAGTGTCAGAAGGAACTACAAATTACCAAGTTATTTGAAGTTTTGTGCTTTCTGAAGTGGTTCTGGTCATTCATTTTCACAAAAATGTTATTTCTCCGGCTTCTGCAAGGCCTTTTGAGACAGCTGTCTGAATAGAAAATGGTTATCCATGTTCAAAAGAAAAGATAACCTGTTCTTTATGCCCTCTGAGGAATAGTTAGCACTTTAAGGGTATAAACGGACAAAACTTCGAAACTCTGAAACTCTACTTAGAAGTATCCATGCAAGAAAGAATGCATGCAGAGAAAATGAATGAAGAGATGCATTGTTTGGAATTGAGGTAAGCTAGGTAATGGGAGAAAAAACGTAATGTATTAAATCTTGAATATTTTTTATCTGAAATTCTCCAAATACTTTCACTTCAAAAAAAGCAAGCAAAGAAGGTCTTATTGTCTTGTTATTTGAATACCAGCCTGGGAGTGAAGGAATAGTTAGACTTTCAGTTTGAGCTGTAATTAATGATTGAGTGTGACAGACTAGATACTATGGCAAGTGACCAGATCATATCAAACTTTCCTTTCCATTCTGGAAAATCTGTCGTGCAGAAGATTAAACTATGCAACCAAGAAGAGGCAGATTCACACACTGCTCTATGCTTTATATGCTAGCATACTGCAATGCAATGCAACAAGAGAACGCTGCGATGGGTGATTTCATCAAAGAAATACACTTTCAGGAAACTTTTCTAATTCAGTCTAACAGAGAAAGCAACCATTTAATCAAAAAGAACACATAAAATGAAGAAAAAAGAAAGAAAATGAGATAGCTCATTGATTCAAAAAAAATTAAGATGCATTGGTCAAAGACAAAGAAAAACAAATCTAGATTTCTCTTTCAAAAGGAGCAGTTTTGAGATGAAGAAATTATTACACCCATAAGTGAAAAATGCGACTTTCTGTTATACAAACAGGACCTGTGTTGGGCTATGCCATGCTGCAAACCACAAATAACCTGACCTTTCTGTAAAAAAGTACCAAATCTTGCCTGTGCCATAGCTTTCCTAAATAATAAATCCTTCCTGGGTTTGTCCAGGTGTATTCTGGTGTTTTATGTACAGGTTCTGGCTTGGTCCTTGAAGAAGAGAGTCCTGCCTCTGAAACAATGGGAACTCATTTAACCAGGGACATTTGTTTATGCATATTTTCTTCAGAGACATGGCAAATCTCCCTAGAGGTATGATCGGAACACAAATTTCTCACCCCAGGAAAGCAGTCCAGTCCTCTCTGGCTTCCAGGAAAAACCAACTTGCTTTTTGAAGTAGTCGTGGCTAGATTGTTGTGGCTCTCACTCGTCTTCATCCTAGCTGCCATTACCTACTATTCTCTTCCTTTTTACTACCTGAAGCCCAAAGCAAGGAATTTTCCAGTTCCTTAAAATCCCGTCTATTATTCAGCCATCGCTGTACCAGTGAGGACAGAGAACAGTTGTTGTTGCATTACTTAAGAAACTTGCTTTGGGGGGTCTTATAGTTGCAAATCTTTCTGCACCAGGGTCTTAATATCTTGGCTTGGGTTTTTAGAGGAATTGGGTGAAAGTTATCAGGTAGAATAAACTTTCAGGAAATGACACCAGTATTATCTCCTCTCCCACCCCCCACCCCACCCCAAAGCATTTTGTTTCTGAGCTCTTTGATGGGAGAAGTTATTTATTTGAGTTTGAGGTTATACTTTTGGAATGGGAAGAAAGGTTACTGGGGTCATATGTCCCCATTAGGGAAGGAACTGTAACATTAAACAGGAGCTTCAGAGCAGGATTTATTATTCTTCCAGTGATTCACCCTTCAGGAAGGAAATATTTGCCTCTGCTGAGTAGAGAGAGATTATTTCACAATGTTCACAAGTGGAGCTCAGGCAAAGAAACAAGATTAAACTAGACACGTCTGCATTTAGATATCCAAAGCAGATTGTTTGTATTGACTCACACACTAATGATCTAGAGGTGTGGAGGAGAATGCTTTGGGGAGGGCACCAATAACTTCTGCATGAAGGCTGAGAGCAACTCACTGTGAAGGTGAGAAAGGAACTGGGAAAGCAGGGCTGTATCTAGCTGCCTTTGAACCATCTTCTCTACTGGGTAAATTGCTCACACAGTGATATCTGCCTTCAAAAAACAACAACAGCAAACAAAAACACTTGAAATTGTTCATTAGTTTCTAAGAGTAAGATCAGAATAGCGATTCAATCCCTATTTTCTCAGCAAGGCCCTAACAAAAGAATCTCAATATTGGCAAGTAGTCACATCTGGTGTTCTCATTAGCGCATGTCTTTTTTTTTTTTTTCTGTATGTCTGGAAATGGATCCAGATGTGTTAGGAGGATTTGTTTGGGATGTGGAAGAATCCAGACCCTTTGGGCAGAAGGCTATTTGTAGACTGTTCTCACACTCTTCAGGAACATCTATATGAAAAGGTTCATGTTTTGTTTCTATGTGACTTAAATCCAATGGAGAGGCAAAATGGTTTTGTAATATGTGCCTTCCTTTCTGACAGGTTGGGAGATTTCTCCACTGGCTCTCACAGACCACCTGTAACAAGAACAGAAAAATAGTCATCCATAGAGTTTAATACAGAGCATAAATTTTAACTGCTTTATTAGATATTATATTCTCACAACATATGTACTGTATATGGAAATATAAATATAAACACACAAATATAAATAGATTTGTATAGATATAAATATATAATTTATATAAATTATATAAATATATTTATGTACTAATAATATATATAAGTATATAATATTATATATTTATGCTTGTATAAATATATATGTTTATATATAAATATATATATACTTGTATATATATTTATACTTGTATAAATATATACTAGTGTGTATTTATATACTAATATATATATGAATTAAAAGTATCTAATAATGTAATCTTTCACATCTCCTTATCTTTGGAATAGAATATATAACAATAAATATATTCCAGTCTGGTTTTTAACAAATGCTCAGTGAAAAGGAAATTGTGTTTATACAGAGATAGTAGTAAGTTATAGCCCACCTTCTTCACACTGCAGTCCCCCTGCCATGGTCCTAGCTATCCGATCATACAGTCCTAAATGTGAGGTGGTAACAGCTACACTGAGTGAACCTAACCCCATCGCTCACCTAATTTCTTTGTTACTTGTAAGGTTGGTATTCATATCAGATTCTCACATTTATAAATTCTTGACTCCAGGAAAATAATGAAATTATTCCAATCCTGGGAAATGGTGGTCAGAACAATGTATACTCAACAAACTACTTAAAGCAAACAAAAAATACTCAGGTAGAGTCATTATTATGGTTTATGATCAAAAAGTATTTGGTGGGTTGGAAGTGTAGTCTAGTGGTAGAGTGCTTACCTAGCATACACAAAGCCCTGGGTTCGATTCGTAGGTACCACATATACAGAAAAACCTGGAAGGGGCGCTAAGTGGCCTAGGAGGCAAAGTACTAGCCCTGAGCAAAAGTGCTCAAGAATAGTGCTCAGACCAAGCCCCAGGACTAGCAAAAGAAAAAAAAAAAAAAACATGGTGTAATAATGCACTTTAAACTACATCACTATTTTTCTATGCTAGTATTAGGATTTGAACTTGGGGTCTTGTATTCTTGCTTAGCTTTTTTGCTCAAGATTTTGCTCTACTATTTTAGCCACACCTGCAGTTTTGGCTTTTGGCTTCTTGGCTAAAGATAAGAGTCTCTTTGATCTGTCTGCCAAGTCTGCTTTCAAAACACTTAAACCCTCGCCTCCTGAGTATATGGAACTAGAAGAGTAAGCCGCCTATGCTGAGCACTAATTCTTTATTCCTCTTGTTCCCTTAGCCCTGGCATTTCTCACTCCGATTGTTAACTCATTGCCCATAGGACAAAATTTTCCCATAATATCCATGCCAGAGATTGCAGTGCTGCCCAAATTGAAGCCATGGGAACCTAGACACAGCACCTGATTGTGTAGTGTTGTTATTATTATTACTATTGTTATTCTTGGTCAATTGTAGGGCTTCATCTCAGGACCTGGACTCTGTTCCTGAGCTTTTTCCCCTTAACGCTAGTGCTTTCCAGTTTGAGCCACCATGCCACTTCTGGGGTTTCTGGTGATTAATTGAAGAATCTTGTGGACTTACTGCTTTGAACCACAATCCTCAGATCTCAGGCTCCTGAGTAGCTAGGATTACAGGAATAAGCCTCAGGTAGGTACACAGCCTTAGGATTAATTTTTATACTGTATTCCTTGTTTCTCAGAGCAACACTCTAATAAAATGAATCCATCTGATTATTCTTACATGATCAGTGACTCAGCATGAGCTCATAAGAAGTCAGTAACTATTCAAAAACCATACAAAAGATGAAGACTTCCATTCTAATTACATGTCTTCAAGACCAAAGTTTATTACATCAACTCCTACTCCCTTTAATTCCTTTGTACAATCCTGGTCCCACACTAAGTTCAGCGTTCCTGAGAAAGAAGTGGTGAAAGTCAGATGAAGCTCCTGCACATTTCAGAATTACTTGAATATATCTAAGAGTGTTCTTCCTTTATCAAAGAATAGAGAGGTATGAGTGGCTCCCACCTGGGCCGAGAAGTCCATGAGAATTTTATGTCCAATTAACTAGCTTTAAAAAGCCAAAAATGGAGCTGTGGCTTAGGGACAGTGCCCATGCCACAAGTTTAAGTTCCAGTACTAGCACACACACACACAAAAAAAAATAGATTATGTTAATTACAACTTAATCTCATCATGTGATGAAACCTCTCCATCTGTTGGACTTTTTTTTCATGTGTGAAATAAAACCCCATATTTCAAGTCTGATAAGAATCACTGATTCAAGTCTGCATAAGAATCCCTTCATGCTGTAGGCTGGTGGCTCACACCCAGAATCTTAGCCACTCAGAATGCTGAGATCTGAGGATCTCAGTTCAAAAACAACTCCAGCAGACAAATGGAAGAGACTATTAACCCCAACTGACCAGGAAAAAAGCCTGAAACAAAAATTTGGCTTAAGTGATAGAGAAAAACTACAAGCAAAAGTACAAGGCCTCGAGTTCAAGCCCTAGTACCAGAACAAAAAATGAACTTAATAAAAGGAATTATTTCATGAAATTTTGATTCAGTAGGTCATACGTTGAAACCCAAAGATTCATATGCTTTCCTAACATCCCATATACAATGATGTATGTGGCCTATTCCATCACTTAAGCAAGGGCTGCTTGAGTCCTAGGAACAGAATAAATTCTCTAGTGTTAGTTTTTCTTGGTAGTAACTACGTTCTCATTCTCTTCTGCTGAGTCTGTTTCCACCAGCGTTACTATTTTTCTCATGTTAAATTTGCTGATCATGTAATATGTATAGGCATCAAACATCTATATATTATGTAGATCACTTTTCTGCAATATAGCAATCTGACAATGTCATAAAAGAAAATTAGAGTCATCTGACAGGATTTAAGCAGCCAGCAGTTATTTCTTAAGGTGATATTAAATGAGATGCATTATCTATAGGGAACATTGGATGAGTCTAAATTATTTCTATTAGTAATAGACAGTTTTATTTTATTATTTCTATGATATATGGTCATGATTATATACTATGGAGGAAAGGAGCAGACTTTGTTCCTTTACAGCATTAGAAAACTCACATGGAAAATAAATTCAATTCTCTCCCAAAGTCTCTCATGTTTCAACTGTGTCTGACTACTACCTTCACCATCACGGGTTATTTGTAGAGTGGATTCTTACTAGCTTTTCTTTGAGTTTGTCAGAGTGGTTCATTGGCCTGGTAGAATTCTAAGCAATCTGAAGATTAACCATAAGACAGTCTGTATGTAGACTGTCTTTATGAATGTGCATTTCAAGGGTGTTTGTACCTTAATATATTACCCAAAATCAAAATAACACTAAAATATAATCACAAAAACTATACCTGGGAAAGTCTAATATGTCTAATGACATATTGATCAAATGTCTGTGTAAAACAGCACAAAGTGGCAGATGTGTGATATACATATACACTCATGCACAGGGCTATATAAGAGATCGTAAGACCCTTGTATAGAATTATCTGATTTTCATGGGGCAGATACTCCCACCATGGCTGCCTTAAAACTTTCCTTCAGGGACAGGGCACAGCATTAGCATGCCGGTGCTATAGACTTATCTCTATTTCTCTTCATCAAGAAATATAAAAAAGAGAGGATTTGACATGCTGACCTTAAAGATGTTTCAACATTTAGCATAATATATTTTCTCTATTTGCATTTGTGTACTATAATTAATCTATAATTAATCACTGTGACTTGAATAGAAAACTAGACAGTCCACAGTAGCTTTAATCCTATGGAAACCAGAAAGTTGATCAAAGCAGAGACTTAAAGGCCACTACATGAATCTAGCGCTTTGAAATCACTGCCCCTCTCGGTGTTTCTAATCCCACATGCTTGTAGAAATGGATTTTCATCTAGCTTATTTATCATTACAATCAATTTTTTTTCTATCCAAGCTACCTATCTTTGTGTGGAATCTTTTTTTCCTCTTCAAAACTAATTTTCTTTGTTTCGGATGTTAAAAATAAGATATTTTATTCCACGACTTACCAAAAAGAAAAGGGATACAAAAGTTAATTGTCTCTGAACTGAGGTGTAACTGTGGCCCTGTTAAAGAGGTGTAGTTATGGGGTATTGATCACAACGCACAGGAAAAGCTTGTCATGTAAAGTCAAGAGGTTAATGTAATTACAAGAATGGGCAGGGGGATCAGCTGTAGCCCAGAAGTGGCGAATAACTAAAAGCTGCTTTAGAGACACATAATGTTGTCAAAGCATAAATAATTCATCCCAGCATTCGAGAAGAAATTACTCCTCTGTTCCAGCATATTATTCAGCCATTAAAATCCTGCCATCTAAAGACTTTTGATGTAGTCATATTTTCAGTTCTAAGTCACTCAGAGGCTTGCCACCTTCATTAAGCCTTATTGCGTTCAGTTTTCAAAGTACCAGAAAGGATGTGGACTAGATCCATGGCCTGTTCAATAACCACAGCACAATTCAGATGAGAAGGAAGACGACTAGAGATGTGCTACATCCAGTCACTGAGCAAAAATGAAGGTGAAGCAATGAAGCGAGAAATCCAAGGCACCCTCAAGCGGGACCAAGTTTCATTCACGCCAGTTCTAAGTCCTTTAAACATTTAAACATTTTTTTAGAGCTTAAGAAAGCAGAAGAGGCAAGAGAAATAACTATGGCTTCTACTACATTGCTATAAGGATGCTTTCATGAATTGCTCACTGGCTCTTTAAAAATGCTTTGGAAAAAGTGGTTTGCCATTACATTTGCTTTTTGTTTTGGTGTGGTTATTTTTTATGCTTCTATCTGTGCAATTAGTAACAAAGTTTTCTATAGCATGGCAGATTCTTCAGAATCCATAGCTACCTGCTCATTTGTAAAGGATTGTCTTCGAAAAAGGCAGCACAGAGTCAGGCACTGGTAGCTCACGCCTATAGTCCCAGCTACTCAGGAGGCTGACAGCTGATCACAATTTGATGCCAGTCTGGACAAGAAAGTCCCTGAGATTCTTATTTCCAATTAACCCCACTGAATAACAATTACAAAAACAATAATAACAACCAGTAAGTGAATAAATGAATAGATATAAACCTGAAAGCAAAGCCAAAATTGACTTTGCTCTATTTCGCCCCTATTCTTCTCTTCATCTTTGTCCACCCTGACCTGTGTTCCATTAAAGTGAGCACAGGTCATCTGATTTTGCTTTGGGCAACAGATAATAGGACACCCAGGTATCAGTTTAAGAGCAGCTGAGAGAGACAAGGTTGTGACTTTCCTGTTCCTTCTATTCTGGGCTTCACTTCTGAAGGTAGGCATAGCATCTACTTTGTCCATCAAAAGGTCTTTCTTACTAGGATTAATATTAATGGGACAAACTTATTGCCTTTTTTTCTTCTTTTTACCTCCCTGTAATCCCTTTGTACACAGAGCCACTTGTGTGATGTTTATTAAATGTAGATCCGGTTACATTACTCCCTTCTGACCCTGTCAAGCTCTCCAATGGTTCCCTTGATCTAACAGACCCGTGTGCCAACTTGCTTCTTCCGGCCCTCATCCTCCTCTTTCACGATACACTAACCCTGCCGAACTTCTTTCTAGGCCTCTATTTCAATGTCTTCCTCCTTTCTGGTCCTCTTGTTTTGCTTAGAACCATCTGCCCCTGGTGTCTGTGTCTTCGATGCCTGTGTCACCCTGTCATGTAAATCTCGATTTAAACATCACCCCTCAGAGAGAACTTCATGAGCCCAGTCTTTAACACGCTGCCCCTCATGTCTTCTTATGTTATTTATCCTTTGGTATTCATTGCCATCCGAAGTGTGTCATTTGTATGTTGATTTGATACTGCCTGGCTTCTGATTTAGAATGAAATCGTGAGAACCAGAGCCTTTTCTGCACATCTTTTGTTACAGTCCTGTGAATGGCACTCATAATAGTGCCTGTTTTCAACTCTTCTATTAATTACAATAAAAATAGATTAAAGAAAAAAATATTAGGAATAACTGTTTACCTTGTGATCAAATATCCTGTCTTAGTAAAAGCCACAACATATGTGGTATAAAATTGCCTACATTTTCAATGAGTGCTTTGTGAGTGATTTCAGAAGCATTGGACTCTTAGATGCAATATGTTAACAAGTATGGGGGAAAACCAAGAGAAGAAGAAGAGTTCAAGATAGGAAAAAATGAAAGAGAGGTAGAGAGAACAAAATACAAAATTTAAAAATCCAAGTCTTCTCCAGGATGAGTAAGTCCTTTTCCCAGCAGACCACTGGCAATAACTCTTGAGGGTTCAGCTTCAGATCCAGTGCTTACTTTCTGTGATGGGGACTTTCTTGATCTGTCTCTCTGCTTGGAACAGAGAGACAAGTCAGTCAAGGTGAAAAGGTGGAAGGAGCATTTCTGAATCGGAAATTTCTATGGCACTGGGTACTAGAGTTTGAACGAGTTATAGAACTCATTCAGGATCATTACTCTCATCTGAGAAAGAAGCAAATGCTAAGATGTACCTGGCAAGGCAAGGCTGAGAAAGACAATCCCAGTCTCTGTGTAAGTGCTTTGTGACGTGTCAATCCAAGCACAAATGCCGGCTGCTGCTCTGAGATAGAAAGATAAAGAAGAAAGTGTTAGAAACTCTACAAGCATTACAATATTCCCCAAGTGCTGACCATTTGAGAGATAATAAGAAAGAGATGATATCTTTGGGGAGAGCTAGAAGCCAGGAGAGCTCAGTCTAGAAAGTTTTCTTTGTAACTTTTTTTTACTAGTGTATATGAATTGTACAACACAGTTCAATTGTGATTTTTTTCACATAAGCACATAATATATTTGTATCCTAGGAAGAATTTCTGGAGATGATGAAACTTGAACAAAGAATTAAAGGAAGGGAGAGTCATCATTTAGCACAGAGAAAGAAGAAAGGAGGAGGAAACACAGATGTCAGAGAAGGATGAAAGTGAAGCAGGAATAGTGCAGGGAAATGTCATGTAGGTTTGTCTCACTGGAAGACAAAAGCCAGGAGTCAAACAAGAGCTGAGATGCACCAACCATGAAGAGATCTGGATGAGCTTAAAAAAAAAAAAAAACAACTAGAATATTGTGCCTAGCTCTGGAGTGAAGGAATGATCAAAAGAATGTATGGGTCACTGGAAATCCTAACACCATTCTTCAACCTTAGCAAAGTGGTGTCTGCCAATGGGGATGGTGGACACAAAACCGTCTCCAACTGCCCTTTGCAAGTCAGGCCACTGTGAGAGAACTGGATTTACATTCAAGTGGGCCATATTTTAAGGACACTGTCTTCTAAGTACCCAAAGGAAGAGGTCAGTGAAAATTATGACATGCAAGAAAGAACTGAAGGGTCTAGTTGGATATAAGTAACCTAGAAAAGTCAACAAATGGGATATGATGGTCTCTTCAGGATCTCAGCTGAGTATAACGGGTTAAGGAAAGTTTAGAACTGGTAAGACTACACATAACAGAAATCTGATAGGAAGATGGACTATCCTTCACCTACTTGGAAGCAGATAGTGAGCCAGGATTCCCCTCAATTTGTGAGCACTTTGCAGGAGCTTTGTTAATCTATGTATTTTTCTTTTCATTTTAAATCTACTTGAAAAATTCTCTAAAACTTTCACATGACTAGCTAATAACAGATGGACTAGGAATGATCAAGTGTTTTTGTTTTTGTTTGGTTTCGGTCAGTCATAGGGCTTGAACTCTGGACCTTGGCGCTGTCCCTGAGCTCTTCAGCTCAAGGCTACTGCCTTTCCCCTTGAGCCACAGCCCCACTTCCCTTTTTTTCTAGTGGTTCACTGGAGATGAGTCTCATGTTCTTTAGTGCTCGGCTGTCTTTGAACCACGACTCTCAGATCTCAGCCTCCTCAATATAAGATTATAGGCATTAGGCACTGCACCGCATAGAGGTTTTTGTTAGCCTAATATTTATTAAAATCATCAGAAATGTTGAACAGTTTTCCTCATTTAGACTTATCTACAAGGATGCATAGTGGGGTGACAAAATGAGAGGGGTTCATCAACAGAGGAAACTGGATAAAAGAATAAATGCTTTATATAGGGAAGCCCAGAAAGTAAAACATTGCTCTGAATGCAAAGTCAGATGGGAAGAAAGTTCTTTCAAAAGCTGTTTAACAGAATGTTAGGGCTTCTGAGAGTTTACCCTGTTACTCACAGAAAGAGTACAAGAGGTGGAAAGAAAGAGAAATAGGGGTGTGATAATCAGAATTTGTGTCCCTTTGACAAATACCCGAATAAAACAATTTTAAAAGAAGCAAATAGTGTCAGAGCTTTCAGCTCATGGGAGATTTGCCGTTGTTTCTGTGCAAGGGTGAGGAAGAGCCATGGTGGTGGAGAACAGGAGAGCCAAGCTGCTCACTTCACGGCAACCAGGAAACAGGAAGGTGAAAAGCCTCGTGCCAATGGGCCTTGACTCCATCTTCCCTTTTTCCTTTTATCTGAGTCTCCAGCCTATAAGACGGTACCACCAGCATTCAAGGTGGGTTTTCCCTACTGAGTTAATCTCTCTGGAGAAACTCTTACAGATAACACATCCAGAAGTATATGTTATTAAGTCCTGGTTGCCTCTCAATCCAATCCAGCTATCAGTCAAGATAGCCCATCACGGGGAGTTCCTTCTGTGCTGACAATAAATCTGGGCAGTGATTGGTCCAACAAAAGAACAGACCATTCTATATCACAGAATTTCTCAGCTCCTCGAATATATGTTTAAACATCATGAGGTTCTGTGAGAATATTCTACGGAGAAGTTTCTCTCTTATTATTTACGTTACTGATTTATTTTTAAAATTTGTTTGCCATTGTTTAGTTGCATGAAGGTGTTTCACTGTGATATTTATATATGAGGTGTTTTCATCAGCCCCAACCCTTCTGCATTGCTCTTTTTCCTTGTCAGCCATGGGTGAACTCAGGGTCTGGGAGCTATCTGAGCTTTTTTACTCAAGACTAGCACTCTACCGCTTTAAGCCAGACCACCAATTATGGTTTCTGGATGATTAATTGGACATAAAAGGCTCATAGTGTGCGGGAGCATGGCCTAGTGATAGATAGCTTGTCTAGCAAGCACGAAGACCTAGGTTCAATTCCTTGGTACCAAATACATAGAAAAAAACGGAAGGGGTGCTATGGCTAAAGTGATAGAGTGCTAGCCTTGAGAAAGCCTAAGGACAGTGCTCAAGCCGCAGGACTAGAAAAAAAAAAAGAGACTCACATACTTCCTTGACTGGACTGACTTTGAACTACAATCTTCAGACCTCAGCTTCCTGAGTACCTAAAATTATAGTCATGAGCCACCAGCATCTAGCATGTATTTACTCTTTCTTAAACTTTTTTGCTCAACAGTTTTAGATGAGTTTCATTATGCTATTTTATACATGTATATGATGTACTCCTATAATATTGATCCCCAAATATTCCTCTTTACCTATTTTCCTGTCAAATATCCCCCCCCAACAAAAACCATGTCTCTCTTCTACAATCATGTCATTTCTATATGTTTTGGCCAGCACTGGAGCTTGACTCAGAGCCTATGCTCTGTCCCAGGCCTTCTTTAATCAATGCTATCACTTGAACTACTCTTCCACTTCCAGCTTTTAAGTGATTAAGTAGAGAAGAATGTTTCATGGACTTTCTTGCCATGGTTGACTTTGAACTATGATCCTCAGATCTCAACTGCCTGAGTAGCTAAGATTCAAGATATGTATGTATATATGTGCATATATATATATATATTTCAATCCAGATTCAACATAGAAGTGAAAACATGGAATATAGTAGGAGAACATTAGAAACATCAAACTACAGCAGAAGTTCCTCAGCAGCGAGACAATGCTATAAAAACAGAGGAGGGGACTGTGAGTTCCAAGAGCTCCCAACACATGCAGTGGCTAACCTTGTAGAACAAGAACACGATACCATCCACAAACCAACATCAGCATCAGCATCACAGACCCAGATGAACAGAACCAACCATCCACAGGCCCCATCTCCAGGCAAATCATTGTCATTTCTGGAGCAAACATTCATAGCTGTCCCTCTATATCCATAGGCTTCACTACCTCCAGATCGAAATTATTTGGGGGAAAAAATTGTATGTTTTTTTAGATCTATGCACACGTCTTTCTTGTCAGTATTCCCTTAAATAGCTCAATGTTAACAGCTACCAATGAAGTCTTTACAGTGTTTATAGTGTGATAAGCAATACACATGATTTAAAGCATGAGAGATATGTGTAGATTTGACATAGTTTATGTTTGTTTTATGGAAAGAACTTGGGAATCCACAAATGTTGGTATTCTCGATTCTGGGGATTCATCTCCATCTAGTCCCAGCAATGACTAATCAGATCCAGGAGGAATTCAGAGAGAGGGCAGAGGGGAGATGTTGTTTTCTCTCTTTTTTGAGCAAATAAACTGCCTTTTAGTACAGGGAGGGGCTTGACTGGGCTATTTTTAGCTCCCTGCCCATGGGCCCCAGTGATAGAAAACAGACATGTTTTAATAAAAGATTCAAGTCTTCTGCCCAATCAGTTCTGCACAGTAAATAAACATTCTAAAAACAATATAATAAATGTAAGGGACCAAGAGAGACAAGGTGTATATTGCAAAGTAATTTAGGTGCTTCCTCAGAAAGAAAGGAAGGAGGAGGGGAAGAGGGGACAGAGGGAGGGGAAGAATGAGATAGGGTGACCCTAACTATTCAGAACGCTGAAATCTGGAGGTTGGTGGTTCAAAGCCAGTCTGTGCAGAAAAACCAATGAGACTCCATCTCTAGTACAAACAACAAAAAGCAAAGAAAAACAAAACAAAACAACAAAAGCAGGTTTGGTGATGTGGTGAAAGTGCAAAACACCAGCCAAGCAAGTAAACAAGTGCAAGGTGATTTCTGAGGTCAAACCCCACACTACCATAAAGGCAAAGAAAAAAGACAACACACAAAAAAAGGTCTTTTGGAATGCTGTGAGGGGAGAGAAAGGAAAGAGGGAAAGAGAAGAGGTAAGGAAAGAGGAAGAAAAGGAGGAAGGGGGAAAGGAGAATAAAAGAAAAGAAGGAAGGAAGGGAGGGCCGGAGGGAAGGAGGGAGGGAGGAAGGGAAGAAGGAAGGGAGGAAGGGAAGGCTACCAACATATCTAGGGGAAATAGCACCAAAATAATTTTAGAGAAGACATTTTCCCACAGAGCCACCCTTGCCCACCATGAGCTGTTCCTTAGCAAAGCACAAAGCAGAGTAACCACGAACACTGTGTCGCCTAACTTCCTCACTTGTGTCACAGGTTTCCACATACTTCCCAGGTCTTAGAATACTTCCAGTGGGTGTCTCTGAAGTAGAGGAATGAGGTGGGGGGAGTGACACAGAACGGAGTGAAGTAGAAAACCCACAGAGCAAACAGGCCCCGTGTCATCCTGTCCTAGCCTTGTCTTCATTGCTTTGTCCCAAGTGGAAGGCCGTGTTCCCCCCACCCCGCCCATGTCAGTGGATACCACCAGATCATGAAGAGATAACAGGCTCCAAGGAGCACTGATGTCACGAAGGATTTCCCAGTTGAGGTGCAGGGAGAGGCAGGCTAGCTGGCTGAGGATCCCTCCATTATGAGCTCAAATGTGCACGTTTTTGTTCCACATATTCAAAAAGCATGGGCCCAGAAGTACCTTAGGTTTTATTTTTTTTTTCAGTTGTAGATTATGTCCTCATACCTAATGAGATACCTTGGGGAAGGGCCCCAGGTCTAAACTTAAAATTTATTTATGTTTCATGTACACTCTATGCACATAGCCTGAAGGTAATTTTAACTGCAGTTTTAAATGTTTTATGCTGAAACATTATTACAAGGTGTGGAATTTTCCATTTGTGGTGTCACCTTAGTGCTAACAAAGCTTTGATGTCTGGGGCATTTCAGTTTCCAGATTTTTGAATTGGGGATACCCAACCTATATTTATAAAAGTTGCTTTAGAAATGTTTTCTTTTTCCTGTTTTGAATATCCCTAAGTAATATATATACAAATACATATGCATGTATGTGTGTGTATATATATATATATATTGCTTCTAGTGAAAATACCATATACCCATATTGTCATGTTTCTTTTTTTCAAATTATGCTTGTATTTTGAAAGCTTGGATTTCCTTTTTACTTCAGCTAACCTGTCTTACATCAAGATACAGGCAAGGCTGATTAGCAGTAAAAGACACAATAAAGCAAAAACTGGAGAAGTTAGAAACAGAAAATATCAGACATTCCAAAATTACTCACAGTTCCTTTGCAGAAGTAGAAAACCTCTGTGTTTTTTTCAACTGAGCACAAGTGACAAACCTACAGCAATCATGTCCAGCCACTCCTTCTTGCATGAGCAGCCAACCTGCCACCCGCAGCCTTCAGCCTTTTCCTGGCAAAGGCCCACTGCACAGGGTCTTTGAATAGTGCAGACCAGTGAGTAAGGATGAGGCTCACTTAGATTAGATCAGGAGACAAATGTTCACTTGTCTCCCTTCCTCCTTTCTAAATGCAACTGACTTCTACTCTCCACTTTTCAAAGCAAAGCCTGAAAAGCAAGCGCATGGCATCCTCTGGCTTGTGCTACTCTAAATAATGCAATCAATCCAGCCCTAGCCCTGGCCCTGGACGACAGCAATAGCATGGGGTGACAATATCCAATCCCATCACCAATCCTGCCAGCTCCATCTTGAAAGCTCATTTACAGACAAATACCATCAAGTGGTATCCGAGGGCCTACCCCCCTAGGGAACTAGCCTGGAAGATAAAGAAATTCACCTTACACCGCAATAAACGGAAAACGCCTTCCCTTCCCCTCTGCATGGTGTCCTGTGCCTGATTGCATACAGGGATGGATAAATCCAGACCGCTCAGCATCCTATCTATTCCTGTTGAAGCTGGGAAACAGGCAAGGCCATCTTGTACCATCAGCACACATGGCATCCGTCTTCCTGCGATGATGAATCAAGAGACAAAATACTCTGCTCTGTCAGAAACGGCAAACCAGAGGGAGAAAACAGCAGCTCATTATCATTTCAAAAACTGAGCAGGAGTTGAAGCCAGGAACAGAGGAAGCAGAGATGAGAACACAAGGACACATGTCCTCCCTGTAAGAGCTTGACAGAGAAATAAATCAGCTCCGCTGAAGTCACAAAGCAGCCCCCGTGGGCAAGGGACTAGGGAAGCATATTTGTTCTCCTTGAAGTCTCTGAAGCAGCTCTGAGGTTAGTTAACTGTAGTAGCTGAGGTCAAAGTGAGCCCTAACAAAGACAGAGACTGCCCTACTATTGTAAATCCAAACATGGAGAAAGAAAAGTGGCTATTGAGGCAGGTGGGCCTTGCACTTTGAGATCCATTTTTTTTTCTCACATGGAAATGAGATGTCTTAGTTAAGAGCTTTCAGTGAGAAAATGTATTCCTCTAACACAACTCACCACACACCAGGCCCTCTAATTGCACACACAATTTGCCTGTATTTACAAGCAATTTTTTTTCCAAGGCAGAGTGTCTGGCATAGGGAAAGTTTTCCAAAGGTGCTAATAGGTAGGTATGATTTATTCCCTTCTCCCCCCTCCACTTTCTTTTATGTTTTTTTTTTATTTGAACTACTGTAAGAAACATACAGAATGCAATCACAAGCCAAATGCTGCAGTGATTGCTGCCCCAGAGATCTTGGGATCAAATTATTTCACAATTAGACATGGAAATGTAAACTCTAATAAGCAATGTGAAGGAGAATTATGCAGTTGTGTGAGAAAGAATGACAGGGTGAATCTACTCAAGTAGCTATTCAGAAAGGGCCACAAAGGAAAGATAGCCCCATCTACTGTACCCCAAGCCCTGCCAGGAGTGAGATATGAGCTTTGTGTGAAACTGGGGAAAGCAGTGGTAAATATCCTGACCTGAAAAGGAAATGCACACCTGAGTATATTGGGGGGAAGATAGCAGGGAAGGAAGGAAGAGCAGAAAGGCAGAACAGAGACAGAAAACAGCACCCAAAGCAAGGTCCACGCAGTAGAAATGGCCTCAGCTTGGAGAATGATATAATAGCATCATCAATGCATATTTATTGGGTGCCTGCTCTGCAGTCTTTTAAGCTCCAAATGTTTTGAACTTAATAAGAAGTAATCAAAAGCCATTGAGGAGTTTCGAGTGCTAGAGATGCATGGAGAAAAATCTATTTAGATGTTAAAAGTATTCTGGCTAATAAGTAGAAATCAGTAGGGGGGAGGAGAGGAAACTAGGGGTAGAAGAGAGCATCTATCTTGGGACCTCCATGATGTTACTCAGAAAAGAGTGAATGGGGAGAAGAGGATGAACTGGGAGAATGTTTGTACTTATTGCTGCTACTTCTGTGGAGGTCTTGGGTATGGGCAGGAAGGGAAGAAGTTTAGAGAATAATTCTACTCTGAGATGAGGATTCTGAGATAAACAAAGACTAGGAAAGAATCTGGTGATCAAAACACCAAAACTATTGTTTGTATCTATATTTTTTCAGACATCTATCAGCTAATGGCAAGGAAAAATTTGTTCATATATAAACCTGAAGTCCCTAAATGTAGCCCGGGCCACGTTCCTGATGCCCAGCTAGATCACTGGGAATGGTGAGAATGGATATGTGATTCAAAGACGAGGATAAATGTAATTACATGGAAATTCTGAAAAAAAAAAAAGGAAAGATGCATTGAAACTCTATGCCAGGCACCAGTGACTCATACCTGTAATCTTAGTCAAGAAGCTGAGATTTGACAACAGCACTTTGTAGCCAGTCTCGGCAGAAAAGTCCATGACTCTTACCTCTAATTAATCAAAATGAAAGACAGAAGTGGAGCTGTGACCCAAGTGGTAGAGTGCCAGCCTTGAACAAAAAAGATGAGGATAGTGCCCAGATGCTGCATTCAAACCCCACTTCTAATACAGTCACACACACACACACACACACACACACACACACACACACACTTCTCTCATTTGTCCCTAAGAATTATTACAAAATTATGATCATACAAATTCAGTCTTCAGCAGAAATATACTTGTCATGATTGAACATTTGATTTCTCAGCCATTTCATCCACATCGTTTTATTTATTTGTTGGGGGCCGAGCAACGCCATTCTAGTAACTTTCTGCTGAGACCTATAGTAGAGGTAAACAAGTGGACCTCTTTATCCTGCCCACCTGTTGTGCTGATAGGCTCCCGCACCCAATATAAGGAGGGGAGTTTTAGAGAGAGAGAGAGATTCCTGCCTTGATGAAGCTGCGTGGTGTTTCTGTTCGTGCTCCAGAGAAGCAAAGCTCAGTGCGGGAGGACAGTGGGCCCTCTCCTCTTGCGGCTTGGACTGGTTGGGCTGTGCTTTTCCCCATCCCTCCTCAAGAGGGACTGGGGACGAAGGACCCCGACATTTATTTATTTATTTTTTTGCCAGTCCTGGAGCATGAACTTAGGGCCTGGTCACTGTCCTTGGGCTTTCTCAAGGCTAGCGCTCTGCCACTTGAGCCACAGCACCACTTCTGGCTTTTTCTGTGTATGTGTTTGCTATGCAAACGTTCTACCACTAGGCCATGCTCCTGATCCTCCTTCCCCATCTTGAAACAAGGTCTCACTGTAGAGCCATCCTGCTCCCTCAGCCTCTCCAATGCTTCGATTAAAAGGCTACACTGTCATGTTTTAAAACATAGACTTTTCTTTCATAATTTTGCCTTTGATACAGTGTTTAGGAAATCTGTGACCTTTAACATAATTTTAGAATAAAAATATGCAGCCTGGAAGTTTATTATGGACTTGTTTATAATAACTATCTTAAAAACAAGAAGAAGCCTAAGGCCATATCAATAATTGATTTGTCAAATGTGTAACTTTCAATAATAAAATTTACCTATTATAAATGATAGGGTAGCACTTACTGGTATTATACTATAACCGCTATAAAAAATATAGTGGAAAAATGTAATGTAGCATATCCTACCAGATAACTTCCTTTTTGGTAAACTGGTTTTTATATTAACTCTATTTCTTAATTTATTGAATTTTTAAAATAAAAAGTCAACATTTTATTTTTGTGTCTTATCTTCCAATTAGCTATCTAGCTTGTATATTGATTATTTATTCAAGAAAAAATTGGTGAATATATTAAATGTTACACACCCCCAGAAGTAGTTGTTTATGACTTGTCTAATGCATTCAGCCAACATTAACTTAGGAGTGGACTCTGGCCTACACACACGAGCACACCATTTTAGAATGGTAGATAACTGACAACAGATATCTCAATGAATGCAGAATGAAGTTATCACTGCCTTGCCCCTAATTGGAAAGTCAGAAATTTGGCTGTTGACTGCCTTTCAGACAACTGCTCCAGCTCTTTTCCTGGAGGCCATAAAGCTGGGAGGTCTCATGTCCTTTCACAGCCAGCATCAAATATTTGAAACAAGGCAGTATTAATTCTGACAGCTTCCCACCTGCCTTTTTGCTGGACTATCCTTGCTTCTCTAGATAGGAGAAGGAAAAAACTATTCTCAACCCTGGATTCTGTTCCTCAGTTGAGTCTCCTTCTCTTTCTTCCTCTCACATAGTTCCCAACCACAAACAAGAAGTCTTATTTCCTTTGCATGTTTGGTTTTGCCTAGAAGCTACAATGAAAGGCAGGCAATAAGAATCAATTATTTTTTTTTCTCAGCTACTTCTAGCTGACAGCCTTTCCACCTTCTTAAATCTGAATCAAGAGTAAACTTATCTGCATGGAGCATAGATCAAGATATGAACGAGAGGGGAACTAATTCTTTAATTCCAATGACTCTTCTTGGTGGAATGCTAATTAGTATGGACCAGCTGAAGTGGAAAACTCCCTGATGTATTTTTGGATGGCTCAGGTTTGTGGTCTACCTAGAGGAGGGGGCTTGAAGCAGGTGTGTGGGAATCAAGGAGAGAAAAGTAGATCGCTTCCTTGTACGATGCTCTTCAATTTTAGTTTCTTTGTTGTCCAAACTCCACAGATTCTCTGAAATCATTGCCTCTGATCCTGTTTTGTTGGGAGGAAGGGGTATACTTTTTTCATGTCAGTGGCCTGGAGGCTGTAGAAGGAGACAGAAAGAGGAGCAGGATCCTTGTGTCTCTGCACAGCAAAGGTGGAAGCCATGTGCAACACAAGGCAGCCCATTTCACTCGCTTGTATTCCACATCAACCTCACATTTCCTGTCTCCGAACAGTCTCACCAGATCCTAAGTTGGCCAGGACTTGAGAAAACTGAGAAACCACACTGTCTTGGTCCAAAGAAATAGACACACACACACACACACACACACACACACAGGGCTTACATTTTTCTCTCCCATTAGCATTCAAGTATTTTAATGAACACCAGATCTTACAGTTTTTTTTTTCCCTAGGGGAGGATATTTGAGTTTTCTGTGGCTTATTTTATTTTTTAATATTTAAAAATTTTTTCCCTCAATGAGGCATAACCAAATTGCATCTGTAAGAAGTAGGCTGTGTTAGGTTACTGGAACTGTTTTCTGAATGCTATGACAAAAAAAATGCTAGTTTCTTTTGTAAGGTTCTCTTCTTCTTCTTCTTCTTCTTCTTCTTCTTCTTCTTCTTCTTCTTCTTCCTCTTCCTCTCTCTCTCTCTCTCTCTCTCTCTCTCTCTCTCTCTCTCTCTCTCTCTCTCTCTCTCTCTCTCTCTCTCTCTCTCTCTCTCTGTCTCTCTGTTTATGAAGGATGTTAAGAGAACCCAAATCCTATAATATGTGAATACCAATGCACAAGGACTTACAAGAAGCCATTTATGCAGGTCTATATAAATATATATAAAGCAAAACTCATGTGCAATACAAGGGGTATTCAAATTGCTCCATCTAACCACAAAGAAGAAGAAATCATCCCCAAAGTATAAAGTGGTTTAGAGACAGGGAATTGAGAACTAAATTTGAAGCTGACATCTTGACAGCCTCATGACCTAGTTTCAGGCATAGAGCTATCTATGTAAGGGTGACAAACGAGTATAAAGAAGGACATGGAGGCGGCAGGAACCAAAGTAAAGGAGCAGAAAAAAATCCAAACAATTAAGAATAAAACACAATAACAGGATAAAGCAGATAGATTTCCTTATAGTTATTCTTTATTACTTTAGTAGATTATCAGTACAGCAGATAAACACTAAACATTTGAGTATTATTACATATACAAACCTGATTTTGTTTTTAATGCAAGAAGGATCAATGTCCCATTTACTGAAAACTGAGAGAGGGAAGATGAGTCATGTTTTTTTTTCCTTAGATTGAACATATCAGGCACACCAGATATCTAAACATTTCTTTCAGCGGGCCCTAGAGGCTCACCTTTATAATCCTGGATACTCAGGAGGCTTATATCTGAGGATCCCAATTCAAAGCCAGTATGGGTAAGAAAGTCTGTGTATCTTTATCTCCAAATAACCACCAAAAAGCTGGTATTGGAGCTGTGGAACAAAAGGCAGAGCATAGGTCTTGAGCAAAAATGTTCAGTGCCCAGGCCCTTAGTTCAAACCCCAAGACTGATGGGGAAAAGAAACAAATAAAAACCTCTTGTGATTTCTGTCTCCTGTATGAACTTAGACCTCAGACATCATATTAGAGGAGACAGTTTTTCCAAGATCTTGATGCGGAGTTTGAGGTCAGTGGTCAACATACAAATAAAAGAAATTGCTAAGCCAGGCACCAGTGGCTCATGTCTGTAATCCTAGCTACTCAGGAGGCTGAGATCTGAGGATCGAATTGGCAGGAAAGTCCATAAAAGTCCTATCTCCAATAAACCACTCAGAAAAGGTTGCAAGTAGTATTGTGGTTCAAGTGGTAAAGCACTAATGTAGAGCAAGAGCAGTTCAGTGGCAATGCCTTGGGCCCAGAATTCAAGCTCTAGGGCCAGCAAAAAATAAATATTAAAAAATTAAAAATTGCTAATCTATAGAGATACATCTCCCCATTGAGCTTTCCATTAGTGCCATCCTTTCTCATTAATTGGTTCCTGGATCCAACTCTAGGCTTTTGCAATACCTGAGAGAAATTGACAATTTTAGAATTCCCAGATGATTTTATTGCAGATGGTCTAGGGCTACTTTCTTGAAGTAACCCTAGATGCAGATAATCTTGAATTCCATAAAGATGATTTTTCTGCCTCTACTTTCTGGAACTCAGCAGCACCATTCTTTCTTCAGTGATATCACAATAGAGAAGATAAGGGCTCAAAGGCCTTAATAGCAGCTGGCTCCTTCCCTGAAGAGCCTGTTGCTATTGAAGGCTGGTCAGTGACAGCACAATTGATTGAGTTTCTCCTCCCCCAAATCTAATTGCTTCTCATTTACACCAGTGAAAAAGGAGTTTTCCAGGGGGATAGTAGGTCTGAATTCTGTCCCCATGACAAATTCAAGGACTCAGAACAACTGACAGATGCCCGGTGATTAGGCCAGGAGGGACTTTGCCACAAGAGTATAAGCCTATATGTTAACTTAGATATGAGAAGACTCGGAGAAAGGAAAAATAGAAATGCCCCTGGGACAGTGAGCATGTAGCTGCCCCAGGGTCCCCGCATGGAAGAGTCACTTTGAAAGAAGGATGGAAGAGGAAGCAGTCATGACCACTCTCTTCTAAGCTGCAATGATGAATCTCCCAAAGATCCTGCTTAAGAACACCAAAGGTCAATCTGTATCTGGATGGCAGAAAACCACAGTGCCAGCCAGCAATTAGCACTGGATATCGATTACAGCTTGATGGCCAGCAAGCCTTGGGATTAATATACAGACTCCATAAACCAATCCAGGAGACCTCAGAAATGTTAAGGGAATGTAGACTTAAACAAACAATCTCCAGACACTAATTAGGAGGGCCTTCAAAGCCCGTGAAAACTAGATATTAAAGTTAACGTAATCCATCCATATTCCCAAATAAGAGATGGCAGCTCCATTTGCTTTTCTTCCCCTTCCCTGTTAGTTATTACACAAATCTACTCACCTAGGAAAATGCAGAAGACTTAATTCCTTTGAGTGACTGACTGCTTGTGAATGCTTACAATTCCTACCATTAATAGACACAGGTGGGAGGTTTGAATATTTAAAAGCTATACTGGGATTTAGGATGAAAACTAACACACACATCTTCCAGGCCCAGTGTTACCCAGTATTCACTCATTACCGAAAGCCCCTTCATTCTGTGGCTGTGCCGTTCCCACCCCTTTATTTAGCAAGGTGAGACAGAGCAGAGCTTTGATGTTTAACAGCTTTGTGAATATTACATGTGGATTTCATTGTGGAAGCCCAGCCCTAGCCTTGCTGAATTTAGGTTTTGATAAAGCAGAATCTCAATAGATTTGTCCAATGCTTAATTCCAAATTGCCTTTAGCATTCTCCTTACGTGTTCACAACATGAATCAACTGAGAGAGCCCATTTTAAAATAGTTTCACTTTTTAAAAAGGTTAAGATAAAGTTTGTCATATCAAAATTGAAGCACTGTGTAAGATGTTCTGGCCAGGGGTTTGTACAGGGTTTTTTTTTTTTTTTTCTTCTTTTTTCTGCAGAGAGTCAGATAAGGGATGCTTTTGGTTTTGTGGCTTCTGCTGTCTTAGACATAACTACTTAAACTCTACTGTGGTACATAAAAGCAGTCATAAATAAAGTAGCTGGGTGTGGCCATGTTCCAATAAACCTTTATTCACAAAAACAGACAACTATACTACAGGTTATAGAGTGTTTATTCCTGTTCTAGGACTTTATATTCTACCACACATAACTCTGTTCTGTCTTGCTGTTATAGTGTGTTTAACCTTGGCAGCTGTCTTGAAATTATAGGTGAGTGAGTAGAAAGAAGACCAGAGCTATGAGGAAAGGGGAGTTCAGCCATTAGAACTTGGAAATGCCTCTTTGCAAAAGGGTACAGTTGCTCATCGAACAAAAAAATTTTTCAGTTAATTAATATTCCTTTATGCATATATACATATATATATCACAAAGAAAAAAATCAAATCCTGTCTGAGTTAAAGCCTTCATATTAAGCTTTAAAAACAAAGATCTAGTGAATTTGTGGCCATATTATAAAGCCACACACATGTACCCTGAAAAAGGATGATGTTGGACAGACATGACAACATTACTTTATTATGTGGAATGATGATTATTGGGAATGCATAGCTATCTACAATCCTATCTCCCCCTAAAAGCAACAAAGCTGTATCTCTTGATTTAGGGTTAAATCTGGGATTATGATAGGCATCAAATGCTACAGTCAAAAAGAGAATCAAAACTCCAAAACAAAACAGAACTGGAACCTGCCTTTTCTTCTGTGGTCTCTGTCAGTGACACCGGCCTTCAAAGCCAAAAACTCAGAGAAAATTTTCCCTGTTGAAGCTGGTGATTTCTCATTCGCAAATATTGTATTCAAAGATCATATGTTGATTCAGGAAATATTTCATAGGATTTTATTTTTTAGTATTACTGCTTTCTAAATCAATCACTAGGGAAATGAAACATTTATTTTTCTTCTGTTTCCATTATAATGTAAACAGAAATTCCTAATATAATTATCTGCTTTTTTTAATACTAGAAAGCTATTCAAATTTAAAGAGGAAATTAATAAATTCCTAGGAGTTTAATTGATAGGTGGTCAGTTCAATTTAAAAGTAGGGGGCCAGGGGTGTGGCCTAGTGGTAGAGTGCTTGCCTAGCATGCATGAACCCCTAAATTCAATTCCTTAGTACCACATACATAGAAAAAGCTGGAAATAGTGCTGTGGCTCAAGTAGTAGAGTGCTAGCCTTGAGAAAGCTCAAGGACAGTGCCCCAACCCCACATTCAAGCCCCAGGACTGTCAAGAAATAAAAAAGTAAAAAGAAAAAAAAAATAAAAGTGGAGGACAGCTAGAAAGAAATTGTCTTGGCACTGTATTGTAGGTTTGGGGGTTTCTGTGCTTACTAATCATCACAGCTGGGTTTTAAAGAATGGATAATTTGTGTGAAATATTCTTGCTGTGCGTACTTGTTACCATTAATTTAAATTTAATTTTTGCAAAACCATATTGAAATGTTATCTCATCCCTATCAGAATGGCTAGTACAAAGAGGGAAAAAACTACCAACAAATGCTGTGGAGAGTGAAAGAAGGCAAAGGAAAGAAGACTTGCTTATACGCTGTTGGTGGGAAAGGAAATGAGTGCAACCACGTGACAACCAAGAAGGTGGGTCCTCAGAAAAGGAAAAGTTGACTTTTCATGTGATCTGATTGCACCACTCCTAGGTCCATATCTGAAGGAATCTAAGTCAGCATATAATAGAGATACAGGCACACCCATGTTTATTGTTATTATTATTACTATTCACAATAACCAAGCTAGGGAATCAGTATAGAAATAAACAAAGAAAATGTGGTGGGTGGGTGTGGGATGCTGTGTTCATGAAGATAGATGTTGTGTAAAGAGATAGATATATACAGTTACACACAATAGAGTTTTATTCTTCTAGAAATAAGATCAAACCCTGTGAATATGTACAATTTTATGGGCCAATTAAAACAAATTAAAAATGTAAACAAAAAGGCCAAAATGTGCTGGGAGTTTGGCCTAGTGATAGAGTGCTTGCCTAGCATGCACAAAGACCTGGGTTCGATTCCTCAGTACCACCTACATAGAAAGAAAATGGAAATGGTGCTGAGGCTCAAGTGGTAGAGCTCTAGCCTTGAGAAAGTCCAAGGACAGTGCTCAGGCCTTGAGCTCAAGCCCAGGACTGGCAAAAAAAAAAGGCCAAAATATAAAACAAATAAGGCCAAAATCATGTCATTTGCATGATTCAACTGGCAATCAGTATGTTAAACTATGTTAGACTCAGAAAGACAAATAGCACTTATTTCCATCCTACAGGTATCTAGATTTTTCTTTAAGACCTGAAAGTAGAGAAAGAGATCTATTTAAAAAAAAAGAAACAGAAACAGGATCAGCAGATTTGGGAAGTAAGGTGAAAGAGAATAAAGGGGTCGAATATGATCTAAAAATAGTAGATACATGCAAGAAACCCACTAAAAAAAAAGAAAAAAAGAACATTCAAATGAAAAAAAAATAGAATCTAGTTAAATCCAGTAAAAATATTTTTGATGTATGATTCTTTTCAACATGCCTGTAAGACTACTGTAAATACAGCCACAGAAACATATCTGACCCCCAAAATGTATTTCATACTGTACCTTTTTAGCATCATTCTTCTACCTCTGCTGTCACTACTGCTTTAATTCTTGAGAGTTTTCCTTAAAATACAAACATAGACGTCTCAGTGTTTGCAACTACCCTTTTTCTCTCAGCATGTTTTTGAGATACTACAAAGCCATTCCGTTCCTTCATTGTGATTGCTTAATAATGATCCTTTCTACTCAAGTACCATGGTTTGCTTACATATCCGCCCACTGAAGGACATCTGATTTTTTTCTTTAGTCTTTGGCAATGATAAATAAAATACCATGAACATTCTTAAGTGGGGATTTTTGTCAACAGATGTGTCATTTTTACCTGGTTAAAGAACTAAAATAACATGTCAATTAGCATGACAAGAATATATATATATACATATATATATATATAAGAAATTGTACATTAGTTGCTATACTGGTTTACCTACTTAACAGACAGCTACGAGAGTTTTGAAGGCTCTAAAGTCCTCAACAGAATTTGATACCATTATTATTATTATTATTATTATTATTATTATTATTATTAATTTGCCAGTCCTGGGGCTTGAACTCAGGGACTTGGCACTGTCCTTGGATGCTTTTTGGTGAAGGCTAGCACTCTGCCACTTGAGCCACAGCACCACTTCTGGCTTTTTCTATGTACGTGATACCGAGGAATTGAAGCCAGGGCTTCATGAATGCTAGGTGAGCACTCTACCACTGGGCTATACTCCCGGCCCTGATACCAACATTCTAATTTTCATAAGGTAGTACTCCATAATCTTCCCTAAAATCATAGCAATTTTTATTCATTTCAGGTCTCTATTTTATACTTTTACTCTAAAGCATACCTTCTTGTTCCTTATTTAATTTTTCTGATAAAAGAATCTATGCAATAAAAAATACTATTGCTCGCTATTCCCACAGCATCTGTCTTATCCCTCACACTTGTGGAATACAAAATCACTGAAGACTTGATTCCAACATCAGAGAGAATAAACTCACTTGGTTAGATAGCACTGAGGAGAAACACACTCATGGAGACTTAGTCACCCAATTTGGGCCATGTTGATACAGGTGTCTATATGACATGCTTTAAGAAATAGAACTGGATTATATCAGTAAGCTAACCCATCTACAAATTATAGTACAAACAGCTATACTCCAAAATCAAATTAGCATTCATCTGTCTACCTTTAATTTTGGGGGCTAAACCTTCTGTGGGCTAATTAACACTGGTATTTAAAAGATGGTATAACCAGGGTTTTCATAGATAAGGATTCATTCTAAAACACAGCCAAGGCATGGAGGATAGAAGAGAGAAACATAGAGATATGGAGATGAGAGACAAGCTAGAGTGGCTGAACTTTGCTCTAGAGCCTATCACTCTTCACCTATTCCCTTTACAGTGGCCTGATATATCCTAGGAATTAGCAAAGGGGAAAAAAGAAGAGATAAGCTTTGCAGAAGTGAAGAGTCGAATAGGAAAATTACCATCTCATTTTCTCCCCAAAGAGGTTTTAAACAATTACGTCATGTAGCTCTATGCATCTCTGTGATATCTAGATATGAAATGCAGCAAGCTACTTAGAAAGCTCTTCTCAATAACTTCAGTGTAAACATTGTTCCTTATATGGTCATTTTTGGTGAAATGAGAGGCTAAAGTTCAAGATGATGTCTGTCCATGAGCAAGTACTAATATATCCCAATACATTCCAAGAGGTGCTTCAAATATTTTTCTTTATAAACTTGAAGACAGAGAGCTGCTATCAACTAAATATTCATAGGGATGGGTCCCAATAATATACAAACCAAATCTGTGAAAATGATTAGACTAGAAATTCCTGAATTTAGCACTGTAGTGTCTTAATGGGAATAGTCTTGCCCAAATGGAATTAGATCACATCATCTTATTTGTTGTAATATTTTTCTCCATTTTCTTCTTTGCCTATAAACTCAAGTAATAAGGAACAGTTAGAAGAGAAAGGTTCTTAAAAGAGACCAGCACTAGGAAATGAGATGTAGAAATTTCAAATAGCTGTAACCGACTTGGCTGAGAGGGTCACGCTGTCAGGGAGCCATATGCGATACCTTGCCTGGTTTGTGTACACACCAGCACATACACACACGCTGCGTGGGAGAGGCGTTTGTCATTTGTTGGTACACTCTCAGACCTATATTTATACAAAGTTTAGAGGGGAATTTTCCAACAGAAAGTCTTCTGATTGGCTGTCAAAACCCATTTTTCATTCACTTTTATTTTCTACCTCCACGAAGCTAGAAATAAAACCCAAGAGAGAAAGAGTTGGAGGTCAAATCCTAGAGCAACTTTATTTTCATTAAGGCCTCTGTAATGCCATCCACTTGGTCAACAGCTTAATCTTTGTTGTAAGTGTCAGTTAAAATGCTAGTTTGGGTTCAGGATTTTTTTTCCTCCTAATTATTAGCTTTAAGTTGTTGTACAGAAAGGTTTTGATTCACAGTGTGTGAGTACAGGCACCTTGGTCAACTCACCTCTACCATGTTTTCATTGTTCTCTCCGATCTGTCCTCATTCACTCATGTCCTCAATTTACTAATACCATTTACACAATGGATATTGACTATTATCACTCTTTCTATTCTCTGTACCCTTCTTGGCTTACTCCTCTCTTACCCCAATTGTTCAGTTGTGAGTTCGTTGTTCAAAGGAGTTACACCATGAAAATCCTCCCCTGCATATGTCATGCTTTAGTAAATATGTTTGTGCATATATGTATTTGTACCCACTTTTCAAGTATTACTTGTTGGGGTACCCAATCACCCATTTCATTAATAGCTAAGTTAATTCACATTTTCTGAATGATTTTTACCCATCTGATTAAAAGCCAGTCATCGAGATATTACCATGTGGCAAGAAATATGTTAACATGGTCTTTTTTTTAATGTCAAAATATAAAACTAATCTCATCATCTTGGAGGTAGAATTATGGGCTCAACCATCTTCCAACATTAAAAAAAATGATGAAAGATAAGTAAATGAGACACCATAGTAAGGAATATATTCCAGACATGGCAGTTCATCTCTCTATCTAAAATAGAAATCTCAGACAGCACTTACATATGAGATAACCTAACCAGTACCAGATTTGGCTTGAGCAGTTCACATTGGGAATGTTTTCTAGCTTTACTAGGGACTATGTTTTGATTGGCTACTATAAAGAAGGACCAAAAAAAGCTTCAAGCTATGGGATTAGTTCTATGGTCTTTAGTGTTAGGATTATGAGAATGGGGGAAGGCGCCTTCTAAGAAAATCTCATAATTTATCATTGTAAGGGTCTGATTTTAGAATTTCAGAACAATCCCAAAGTGAACAAATCCCCCTGTCTATATCCCCCGGGTCTGATATGTTATCATATAGGTCACATAATTCCTTAAAAAGATCTTGAAACGTATCCTGAGAGAAACGAAGGTATTTTGCAACTATTCCTAATGTCTGTGTCTGTGAGTAGACTTAACATTTTCATTTTACTGTGTTTTCATCTGCCTGGATTATTGGATTCTAAAAAAAGAGCAATAGAGCAAGATTCAGACAGAATGCTGTGTGTGTGTGCCAGTATGGGAACTTGAATGCAAAGCCTAGATGCTGTCCTTGATTGTTACTTTGTTTCTGTTGTTTTCGTTGCTCCTTAGACTTTTTCTGCCCTGGCTGTCTTTGAACCATGGTCCTCAGATCTCAATCTCTTGAGAAACTAGGTGTACAGGCATGAGACCATTAGAGAATACCTCTTGAATTAATTTGTACCTCCATAAACATGGATATGAGAGAGCGATAACTACAGTAGGTTATCGATAGTTCTCTTTGTTCCATCAGTAGCCTGAGATCTTTGTATTGTCACCGGCCACCAGCCAACCTTGATAAGTTTCACAAACAAATCAAGACAGTACTGTAACTCCATTTTCTCACTTGAGCTCCAGCTCCTGGGATTTTTGCAGAATTTCCAAGCATGGTTTCTCAACCATAAAATGACCTTTGAAAAGAATTCCTATGCCTACTTCTTTGAGGTTATAGAATCCATTCCTCTCCTTCCTCCACCCGGCCCCCCTCATCTATTGCATAAACTCAACAATAGCCAGGTGGCCTTTTCTAAATCACAAGTTAATTACTCACTGTTTATTTGTAAGTTTCAGTCTTCTTACATCTGTTTTGTGTACTCCAGTATTTCACCAGCTACCTCTGCACATTATTACCTTCAATGCTGGACACTGGAGCAAAGTTTCAGCCAAATTTAAGTCTTTTTGATTTTTCTTTTTTCCACTGGCGCATTGAGCAAGTACTTTTTTTGGATAGTGATTGTATTTGGTGAACAATGAGACTATATAGGGTCATGGACAATCTGTGTAACACCTGGATATGGTCCTTGGTCTCCAAGAATGAGTTGGCAGATATAGAGGGAGAAAGTAAAATGTGTATTTATTGAAGAAAAAGCTAAGTAAGCAGAGATAGCAAAGGAGGGCACTGCCTGGAGTTCATATGGCATCTCCGAGAGCAACCTGACTCTCCTAACTCTGACGATCGCTAGACCACCGGTGGAACACAGCATTCTTCAAACCCAGTCAGGGGCTCTATGAGTGCAGTTTAGCTCTTTTAACTGCATTTCATTCAGGTGCATAACTCTGGGTTTCCATCAGCACATAGTTCACATGCAAGTTCTCCAGGAGTAACGAGTCATGATCTGATGATGCCCAGGGGCCTGGAATGTGCTATACTCAAAGCCGTGGTGACAGATACAGAACCGTAGGGGTAGGGGGACAACTCTGCCCCAATTGCCTTGCCATGTTCTTTTCCTGCTTTCACATAGTTTCTGCTATGCTTAGCGTGAATTTTAGCAGTTTATGTTATTAACCACCAATGCATTGTAATAATAATTGTACAGAAAGTCGACATGGCATTTATGGAGCTCTTTCCCTGTCAGCTGACATGGATTGAGGGCAGAAACATGGTCCAGAATTTACCTTCTCATCTCTAGCTGGCCTTAGCAAATCAATTCTCCAAAGAGTGTGTTATGGGAACAACACTATGCCCTGACTCCATCCTTTCTACAGGACTCTTAACTGCTCATGAGCCTGGTGTATGGCAGTGTCTGGCTGCTCACTACAGGGAAGAAGGTCTTATTCAGTGCCCCAAGAAGAGCCTAAGAAAGATATTCCAAAAGATACATTGAAGGATGGGATTCAAAAACCTCAAATACTATCAAGTTTGATACTTGAATACTGGGACTCTAAATGTGGTGCCAGAGTAAGAATCTATAGTAGTTTATCTTTTCTGCTTCTAAAGAAGATGAGGCTAGCTTCTTCCATAAGGTGAGAGAGGGGAGAGAATAAATACAATAGAAACCACAAATACAAACGTGAATGATTTTCTAAGTTACCATCTATTTGTAAGCCAGGCACTGTTGGCTCTATACCTGTGATCCTACCTACTCTACTCTGGAGGCTAAGGTTTGAGAGGTATGGTTCGAAGCTATCCCAGACAGAAAAATCCATGATGCTCTTATCTCCAGTAATCACTCAAAAACTAGAAATGTTGTGGCTCAATAGATAAAGCACTAGCTTTGTGCAGAAAAAGTTAATGGATAGCCCTCAGGCCCTGTGTTCAAGCCCCAGTATTGACACACACACACACACACACACACACACACACACACACATACCCATACGCATACATTATATACAACATAGTATTTACAGTATGAGGAGTTTCATTGTGTGATTTCTGTATATGAAGAATGTACTTTGAAAGATTTACCTCCTCCATTGTATTTCCATGCCTCCTCCCCACCTTCACCCCATTCACACAGCATTTAGGGAGTTTCCTTATGCTTTAGTAATATGTGTGTGTGTGTGTGTTGCCATAATTTGTTTTAAGTTGGTGACTGAGTATCTGTTCTCTACCCAAGATTAGAGAAAGCATTTGACAAAAGTTGAAGACTTCCCATTTGCTCTCTGTCTTGAATTATTAGCAGGAAGTTTCCACTCCCATGAATTAGATCTGAGCCATCAGGCCACAGTGATATCCCTGACAACTCTGCAGGAAGTCTCAGATGTAGCCCAGGAACTCCAAGAAAAGTCGAGGTGGGAACTTGGCTTGCTCAATATCAATAAACTTGTCTTTAGAATGAAAGAGAAGACTTGTTTGCCAGACCCATAAGGAAAACATATCTGTTTTGTGTACTGTAGAATTGGTACATGGACAGTGTCACTGAACTGAAGGCAGGGACCCTTCATACCGGAAAGGAAGGCCTAACGAGAACCGAGGGTTGCCTGATTTTACCATGTGCTCTCAGCTGCCTGCCTTCAAAAGATTGACTGGTTTTTATCCACCCGCTGTTGTTCTTTTAACTGGTCCTGAAAGCTATTTAAACTTATCCACTCACATTTCTGGAGACTGATACCAAATCAAGACAAGCTGATTGATGCTGATTTAGAGTTTATACAAAGCAAGAAAACTGCATAATTTTCCATAAGATCTTTTTTTTTCCTTTTACAAAAAGACATCTGACCCCAAACTGAAATCTCAAGGTTTATTTATTTATATTTGTCATTTCCTTAAAGCAAAAGGGGAACAGAGAGGGAGAGATGGAAAACTTGATTGTCTTTACAGCTCTGGGTTTGAAGAAAAGGAAAAAAAAAAAAAACTAAAATGGAACACAACGAGCTGTTTCCCAAGAAAATGTTTATAGACTTACGCTATCTTGGTAAGCCTTTTGGCTATGAAGAAAAAACAGGAAATCATATTACTGTAGAGACATATGCATGAAAATGAGGGTGAAAAAGACAAACGTTCTTCAAGCAGATGCATTTTTCTATTCCTGAGACACTCCCTTTTCTTGCATCCCATTTTGGATCCCAGAATGGTGACCAGGGAAGGAAGTACCAACTTATGTGAAAGCCACAGGAAGCTGATTTTTTACTCTCTTGTTGTTGTATGCATTCTCTGCTTGAACATTCAACTCTTTTGCGTGTCCTCTTCTTTACTGGAGGCTTGTAAAGAAGACATCTGATTCCTGAGCGCAAGAAAGCCACCTTTCAGATGTTCCATCTCAGGGAAAAAGCCTTCCAGCTGGCAGGGTCTATGGAGTATAATGGTGAGAGTATGAACCTAGTGAGCAAAACTACCCAGATTGAATTCTCAGTTTCAGTATTCCTCTGCTTAAACCAGGGAAGAGGTTTTCAGCTGCCATCATATTAGTTCATTCATACTGATTCAGACATCCATATTAGTTCATAGTTCATGCAGCTCGTGTTAGAGGCAAATAGAAGGGGTGAGTCCCTTAATCATGAATGGAAAAGAAAGAGAGTGAGAAAAAAAAAAAAACTAAAAACACCAGAACTGATCCCAAAATGGACCTGTGAGAAGCAACCCGAGGTTATGAAATACAGTGTTGGCTGAAGCAGGAGAAATCAAAACAAGAATATTCCCAAGTCTTTATTTGTGACACCTTAAAATAATGTAAAATATATGTCAGAAACAGACTTCTCATGAAGATAGATGCACAAGTTTCCTAGTTTCCTGTTTTTTTTTCCCCAAACCATTCTTAAATATTTATTTACTTCTAGATTGGATTTTGTAGTCTTTTGTGGGTATTCTAGAAACATTCTAAGGACTGGCACCAGTGGCTCACACCTCTAATCCTAGCTACTCAGAAAGCTAGCCCAGGCAGAGAAGTCCAACTAACCACAAAAACAAAACAAAACAAAAACAAACAAACAAAAAACTTGAAGGCATAGCTCAAGTAGTAGGGTATGAGCCCAGCAAGTGCCAGGCCCTGAGTTCAAATTCCAATACCCATCCTCCAAAAAAGAAAACCCAAATGTTATACATTTCAAGCCATGTAACAACAGGTTTCACCCAATTCAATATATCATCTCTAATTAGGTTTGCTTCCTTATTGTATCTCTGCTTCTCTTCCAGAGACAAGTTTTGGGTTACATTTTTAATGTGGAGTTTGAAGCCTGACATGTAAGACAAACAAAGGAAAAGCGATCATCTGACTCAGCGGCAAAATGCAAAGACATCAAGCACGCAGTGGCGTAAAATAAATCACATTGGAAGAGTTCTTGTTCAGCTATATAGCTCAAGTTCCCAATATTCTGATGAAAAATGGAATAGCTATGTAAGAGTACACAAATCAGAAGTAAATCATTGAGCCAGTTGTTACAGATTGAAGATACTCTCTTATTTAAATACACATCACCATCAACTCACCCATAAAGCCTCCTGCCCCTGCCCTTTCTATCTGTACTCCTATTTATTTATGATATTGGACTTTGGGGCCTCAAAGACACTGGAGCCATGTTACCAGTATTTCTGTTGCTTTCCTTTATTCTGAAAATCTGAATTACTTGAACGAGTTGAAATAAAACAATATGCACATACATGTCATTTTAATTGGATTCATCTGTTAAGGTTTGACATATTAGCTTGGTTGGTTTTGTGTCCAACCCCCCAGCTTCTGCACTTCCTTTTTCATTTAATCATTTGAAAAGCATCATCATACCCCAATAATAATGGGAAATTTTCCTACATAATCTTATCATAAAAACACAAATATCCATTAATTTTGTCTAATATTAACAACACATTAACATTTTCAAAATTATGCCCTAGATTTCCTTTTCACTTCCTCCAGGAACCAGTCAATGCCTCGGTTCCTTCTACTTTATTGTTATCTCTTTGATCATCTTTACCTTACGGGGAAAACAAGTCACACATCTGTAATCTTGATGACATTGAAAACACAAATATATTGCCATAGAGAATGTCCCAGAGTTATTTTTTGCTGTTTTGTTTTTATGCAGGTAGAGAGGGGTTTGAACTCAGGGCCTGGGTGCTGTTGCTAAACTTTCTTGCTCAAGGCTGGTTTACTACCACTTGAACCACAGTTCCACATCCAGCCTTTTGCTGGCTAATTGGGGATAAGTGTCTCATAGACTTTCACATCTTGCTGGCTTTAAACTGTGATCCTTACATCTCAACTTCCTGAGTAGCTGGGGTTGCAGCTGTGAGCCTCCCACCTACTCCTGGCCTCCCAGCTGAGTTTTGACTTCTGTTTTCTGTTTCTGTTTGCTGTTGTCTAGGTTTGTGTCTGAACATGAGAGTGGCAATGTCAAATGTCACGGGCAAGAGCAGCCACACAATTTGTGGCAGCTGTGCAAAATGAAAATACAGAACCTTTTGCTCAAAAGTCAGGGGGAAAGTATGTTCAAGATACTAAAATATCAATCATTTACCTTTAAAAATACTCTGTTCCTGTGACATGTTGTGAGATGATAATAATACATATGCAACAATATAAACTTAAATTGCAAAACAAATGGAACTGAATTTTATACAACATAATAAATGCTAATTCCATATATTAGTAAATGCTAATATCATGATTTAATTGGTCATAATATTTCTGTAACAGTTTTATACTATTCTTTCATTAAGTCAATCAAATTTATACTTCTTGCAACTTCATTTTCAATCAGTATAATCAAAAAATAATTTCAATCAGCGAAGGAAAGATTACAAATGATTTTTCATTATTTTTAATTTTGAGAAGGGTCCTTCTGCTGCAACTGCTTTTGGAAGACATTTTTCATAAGTTATTTTTAAATAAAATGTTTATATATGTAGAGCTGATGAACGTTGAGAAATAATTTTTCTAGAAAGGTTTAATGTTTCATATATATCCATCCTTGGGAAAGTCTGGTTTTATTTTAAGTGTAATTGCACATTGGTATTTTATTTCTCTTCACCTTCAAATACCCATGTAGGGGGGAAGGGTTTGAGCATAAAATTTTGGAAGACATAAACATTCATTATCTGTGGTACATCAGCTGATAATGTTTATTGTAATATGCATGTGTGCCAGTTTTTATAACACTTGGAAGTCAGAAAGCAACTTGAGTTGCTTCATGATTTGTGTGCATTTCCAATGTCTATGAATGAATTTTCACCTCAGTTACCATAAAATATTAATCTTAAAGCTATTGTCTTAATATTGACTCATGTGCAATATCATTGAAAGATTAGTGTTTCCATTGAATGTAATGATGCTTAAGTTTAATTTCTATTTTTAAACTCATAGGTACTTGATTTTTCAATGGTGCTGTTGTTTCAAATCCAAATATTCTAAACTCTTTGAAGAATTGTAACAGGCATTTTGGGCAGCTGTAGCAACATATCTTAGACTGAAGGGGGTTTACTAACAGCAGAAATTGATTCCTCAATGTTTCCAAGACAAAAGTGCCAGCATGACTGGGTTCTGATGAGGGATTTTCTTTCCTATTACAGAATGCCAGCTTTCAGTGGATTCCTCAAATGGCAGAAAGTGGGTGGGAGAGCTTTCTGAGGCCTCTTTTTTACAAGGTCACTAAATGCACACAGACTGCTTCTACTCTCATGGTCTCTTATATCTCAAAGGCCTCATCTCCAAGTACTAGCATATGTTGTGTATGTGGGGCAGGGGAGGGAGTCAGTATATGAATTGTGGAATACATAAACACTATTGTAGATTAGTTGGTACAGTTTATTGTAATATCTGGTGACACACTATCTTTTCTGGTGATTTATGGACATTTATTCTCTGAACACCAGTAGTTGCTATCCTGGATACAGAAATCAGAATGCCTATGTTTTCTTTTCATTACTACCTGGGGTCAGTTTCATTACTACCCTGGGGGCCTGGACTGTCCCATCTCTTATCCACTGCTGTCTATGAGCTCGAGGGAGTCCATCAGCCTGAGCCCAGGCCTGCTACCAACAGGTGTTGTTTCCCCTGTCACCACTGTGTACTACTGTCTCCTCAGACTTCACTTACAAAGTGCAAGCTAAAAGGAAAAGTGTCCAGTAATTTCAAAACGGAACAGCCAACTGCTAGACTTTCATAGGCTCATCTGAGAGCAGGACCTGAGCCACTGGCTAGCATCAGCATCAGGTTAGAAATTGTCACTAGAGAATTCAGGGGTCAGTATGTACAGCACACTGTGTCGCACAACAGGTCTGGAGCAAGCGGAAACAAGACGAGCAGAGGCTCTCAGGCTGGATGTGTAGCAGAGTGGTGCACATCAGATGATGAAGGGTGCTTCAATTCCACTCTCAAAGCTTCAGGTGCAGAAGGTCTGGGAAAGCAACCAATTTTTCATTTCTAACAAGTTCCTAGGTATTGCAAATATTTTTTGATGACCATCAACTCGGAGTCCAGTGACTAGTTTATTTCCTGCTCCAATTGCTTGAAAGCAAAATTTACTTGAAATTTTCTAGACAAGGAAAAATTGCATGTACTTACTTAAGGTACACCGCATAATGTTTTGAAATAGGCATACATTGTGAAATGATGTCTACAATCAAGTTACTGAACATATGTATCATATTACATAGTTTGTTTGCGTGGTTTTGATGATGGCATTTAAGCCAACCATCTTGTTAAATGGTGTGCAGCACAGTATCATTCAAGTATCTACAATATTAGTTCAGGTATGTGCCACCGTGCTATGCTATGTGATAACTTGCTATAGCTGTTTAGCTTACAGGCTAAACTTTGAAGTAACATCTCTCCCTTTCTCTATCTTACAGTATCTAGCAACTACTATTCGACTTTATGATTTCATGAACTACTCATTTGTGGAGTCCATAGGCAAGTGAGAGAGAGCCTGCAGTATTCATCTTTCTGTACCTATGTCACTGTCCTATGGTCCACTGAGCAGTCTACTGAGTCCACCTGATCCACCATTTTGTTATAAATTAAAGGATGCCCTTCTTTTGTCCAACTCTGAATGATATTCTATCCCATATTTTCATTTTTCTGATTGTAGATTTTTATAATAAATGTAAACATTGTGTCTTTTAAATTTTTATTAGCATACATTAATTATACAAAGAGATTCATGCTGATATTTATAACTCACACATAATGTACTCCAATCGAAGTACCCCATCTATAACACACTTTCTTAATCACCCTTCCTCTTCTCCCTTCCTCATTAGTAGCTTAGAGTGAGTTTCATTGTGCTATTTTCATTTATACAATAATCTATATACATATGTGTTACATATACATACATAATTTCCATAATACTTACCTCCCCTTCACCTCCTCCCAGCCAATAACCTTGCAAGAAAATCAAGAAGGAATATTCAATATTCACTATTTCACACTTTCCTTATCCTTTCATCCTCTAGTGGTCTTTTAGGTTATTTCCATCCTTTAACCATTATAACAATAAAACATATAGTCAGATTCAGATGTTCCTTTGAGATACATTTGATTACATTTCTTTTGGCTGTACACCCAGAAGCAAAATTTCTAGATCACATGGTAGTTCTATTTTTAATTTATGGAAAACCTCCATAGTACTTTACAAAATGGTTGTACTGATTTATATTTCCACACGCCGTATACAAGAATCTCCATTTCTTCCGATTCTTAAAAAAAAACTCTTTAGAGCAAAGAAACTCAACAGAATGAAAAGGCAGCCTATACAGTCAGAGGAAATATTTGTGAAATATACATCTAATAATGAGCTATGCCTTAGCTCATTCATGCTTCTATAGCCAAATATTACAAACCAGGAAATGTATAAACAATAGAGGTTTCTTTCTCACAGTTCTGGAGCCTGGAAAGTTCAATGTGAATGTGCAGGCAGATTCAGTTTATGACAAGGGCTACTCTTTGCCTCCAAGACAAAGTCTTTTTGCTGTGTTTTAAAATTTTAAAGAGCAATCAAAACATATACATGTGATATTTCATAGTTTATCGCTCTCCCACAAAGAAATTGTGCTAAATTTAAAAGTAATAACACTCATGATCCCTCATATCTGAAAATCTTCTAGGAAACTGAGTCAGGAGCACAATACAAAGCTATAAATAGTGGGAATTGAACTGCATTACTTCCTCTATTAAATCAAATTGTTTACTGATTTCCCTTGGAATCTAGGGAGAAACAAAACAATGAAAGTAAATGCGTAAGTCCCTTCAAACTTACATTGTAGAATCCAAAAGAAAAGAGACCTCATAAATTATGTAAAAAGAAGTTCCTACTGTCAGTGAGGCCAAACAGAGAAACAGGCTCAGCTTAATTTTTTTCTCATACGTAAAATGTGTCTTTGCCATTAAGCCATCACTCTCCAACACCTTCTTCTTTCCTCTCCTCCAACCCTCAGACTTCCTAGCACAAATACTGTACAATTGGCTGCATGAATTCAATATTCAACAGCTGTAATTAAGACAGCAACGAAGGCATATTTTTTCAGAAAGTGTGTGTAGGGGGGGAACTACAGCTGAATTCATTTTGCTTAGCAGCAATTAAAACACATTTGTGAATTTATAAATATTTTGTATCTTGGTTTTAAAAGTGTTTCTAATTTAGGCAATGACAGGTGTTTGTTGTTTAAAATAAATAGCAATCCTGGGGTCTTTTACTTAGGATTCAAAATATGTCAGCGTTGAAGGACTAAATTGAATGCCAGCTCCACTACCTTCAGAAACAAGATCTGCTTAGCAAACACACACCCCTGACAGAGCAATGTGTGAAGAAGGGCCTACTACATGCTGGGTGCTGTTGTCCAATCACTCTGAGACTCAGGTCTTAGTAGCCCTACATTATAAACAAGAAAATGAGTTCAGAAAGGATATTTATCTAAGAACATAGTCCCAAGTAGTAGGGGTGGAATTTGAGCACAAAACCCTTCATCTTTCCAGTGGAGGTACTATATGGTGCCAACCATAGCTCAGCCACATACCTGCAAGTGCTGCCACAATGGAACCAAGTAAGTTCATGGTTCGTTGGCTTTTTTGTTTCTGGGCCTGTGTGAGCATGCGATAGAGGGGAGTTGCTCACCTCATGGCAGCTAGGAAGGAGGGCTGGAGAGAGGAGGGATAAAGAGAAAGAGAAGATGAGAAGGGAGAGAAATGCCGGGAGGGGGGAATGAGGACAAGGCTCATCCCCAGTGATCTACATGCTGGAACTAGGTCTTCTCTACTGAGAAGACATAATTTGCATGATCCTATCATTTCCCCAAATCTCCATCTTTTTTTTTTTTTTTTTGGCCAGTCCTGGGCTTGAGCTCAGGGCTTGAGCACTGCCCTTGGTCTTTCTCAAGGCTACCACTCTACCACTTGAGCCTCAGCACCACTTCCAGCTTTCGCTATGTATGTGGGGTACCGAGGAATCGAACCTGGGTCTTCGTGCATGCTAGGCAAACACTCTACCACTAGGCCAAACTCCCAGCCCCCCAAATCTCCATCTTTTAACTTTTTTTTACAGATTTTTATTAACATTGATTTTTACATCATATTTCAACAAACAAGTATTCAAGAAGGGATTTTCTATATACAATCACTGGCACATAGACTTTAGAACATAATTTAAATAAATTTGAGGGGACCTAGAGTTTGGCCTAGTGGTAGAGTGCTTGCCTAGCATGCACAAAGGCCCAGGTTCGATTCCTCGAAAAAAAGCCAGAAGTGGTGCTGAGGCTCAAGTGGTAGAGCTGTAGCCTTGAGAAAGCCCAAGGACAGGACAGTGCTCCAGCCCTGAGTTCAAGCCCAGGACTGGCAAAAAAAAAAAAAAATTAAGCTGAGGGTTTGTATATCATAGATACATATCCATCTATACAATATAACATTAGGTCTATAGAATATATATCCCATCATATATATATATATATATATATTTTTTTTTTTTTGCCAGTCCTGGGCTTGAGCTCAGGGTTTGAGCACTGTCCTTGGACTTTCTCAAGGCTAGCACTCTACCACTTGAGCCTCAGCACCACTTCCAGCTTTTTGCTATGTATGTGGGGTACCGAGGAATCGAACCCGGGTCTTCGTGCATGCTAGGCAAGCACTCTACCACTAGGCCAAACTCCCGGCCCCCCCATCATATATTTTATGTCTATGTAGTTATGTGTATATCTCCAACGTCATGTCCATCAGGGATCCTTTCAATAGTATGTTTGCAACCTGGCTTTTAACATAAAGAGCCTTTGGGGACAGTTTATATCCAATCCGTAACAGATAGTCGGCATTAGATCCCACCTCTGCCACTCAGCAGTTTACTACTTTGAGGAAACTTCTTGGATACTCAAAGTCTCTATTTTCCCCTTTCATTTCAGAAGAATGATCATGCACCTGTCAACATGGTAAATAAAATGACAGAATTCACCAAGAACACAAACGAGCAGATTTTGAAAGCTCAAAATATCTTGAATGTCACAATGTTATTCAGTTTAATAAGACAATTAGGAATATTCCCCATCCAAAAGTATCTTACCAGACCAGGCTCCAGATCTACAAAGGAGCTGATTTAGTTAGGGGTGATTTGGCCCTACTTTTGAGAGTCAGTTTAAATATCACTTCTCCCAATAATTTTCCCAGAAATTCCACGCATTTGTCTAGCATTCTGTTCACCACATTATATACAGCATTACATTCTATTTCTAGTCTATTGTATTTCCTATTCTAGTCTACTATTCTATTCTAGTCTAGTGTTCTTTTCTATTTTATTCTATTCTGATTTCTGCTTTCAACTGACGTGTGTGTGTGTGTGTGTGTGTGTGTGTGTGTGTGTGTGTGTGTGTGTGTGTGTGTGCTAGTCCTACGGCTTGAATTTCGTGCCTGGGTGCTGTCATGGAGCATTTTTGTTTGAAGCTAGCACTTTACCACTTGAGCCAAAATTCCACTTCCAGCTTTTTGGTGGTTAATTGGATAAGAATCTCACAGACTTTCCTTATTGGGATAGCTTTGAACTGTGATGCTCAGATCTCACCCTCTTGATTAGTTAGTACTACATGGTTGAGTCACCAGAGGCTGTCTCAGTTTCCTTCTTCCCTGTTTGGACTGTATATTCTCTGAAGGCAGAAATACTTTGGGTCTTTCTGGAATCACTACCTCCACCATAAACCTACAGACATTTATTCTATGTGTGCCAGGGATCTCTCTAAATCTAAAAGCCCTCTGAGAAGCCTCGTAGTAGTGAGTTACCTGAAAAGCATCTGAGCTATGTGAGACATACCTGCCTCTCAATTTAGGGATGACTTTGTTCACAGTTGTGATCTCCTGACAGAAACTGAGCAATTCCCCATGAGAAAATTACAGCAATCTTCCTAATTATGCACTGGCCTTCTTTTAAGATGTTCCCAGCATATTAGTGGAGTGTCCAGGGTTAGAAAATGGGAGTCGTTCTCCTAGATAAAAATAAGAGTTGGAAAATAATAAAAATCAATCAAATGGAGACCTACTTTTTATTACTATGTATTAGTAATTCTAACATTGATGGTGATTAATTCTTCCTTGAAAAGAATGCATATCTATATATATTTTTAATTTAGGGCTCTGAGACTTTCTAAACAGGCAGTCTGCCAATTTAGGCATGTCCCTAGCTCTTTATTGCTTTACTTATTTTCAGGAAGGGTCTCATAGTTTTGATCCACCTGTCCTTGAACCTGACCTTCCTACTTATGACTCGTTCTCTGTGTGTATGTGTGTGTGTGTGGTGTGTATAGGTATATATTCATACATATACACTCTAATGATCACGTATTATATATTCTGATTTATATAGTCTAATTTCTTAACATTTACTATAGCTACTATCAAACAATTAATAATAGCAATAAAAATACGGGCATTTTACATAGGAGTTAATTCAGAAAACTCATTTATGCAGTTGGACTCCAATCACAGTCTCAGCTTCAGAATTTACAGTGTAAGGAATGGTCTGGAGCCAACCCAGCTTGTTTTGGGGCACAGTTTTTATTTATTTATACCTCCAGTGCCCTGAGTCCTACATACTCTTTCAGATAGACAGTAGATTTGAAACACTGAAGACATGTTGACTGTGAAGAGGAAGAGATAGAATCTGAGCTCTTTCAACTCCTCCATTTAGGCTTTCTAAGCTCTATGAAGATTCCCATCCTGCCAATTTCCCTGCATCCCCAGACCCTGGGCACATGATAATCTGTACAACTTTTAATCAAATTAGAACCTTCACAACATCAGGATGAGTAATAAGGCCCAGAGAGTACAGCATATACTGCAAACACTAAATGAACAAACGAAAGAATGAATTGTATGAAATGAAACCCCACCAACAGGATGGTGTTTGAATTGGCTTGGAAGAGGAGAGGAAAGAAAGACGGATGAGTGTCAGGAATGATAAAGCAGAAAACTGTTTAGTAGGAGAGGTGCTTACGCTCAATATTAGCCTCTCTGGGCTAGAACATTGTGTGCGTGTGCGTGTGCATGTGCGTGCGTGTGTGTGTGTGTGTGTGTGTGTGTGTGTGTGTGTGCGTGTGTGTGTGTGTGTGTTCCTGCCAATGTGCCTTCAAGTGCTGGAGTTAGGAAACAAGAGAGCCCATTTATTGTTGCTTTTTTGTTTCCCCTCACTTCAGGTTTCATGCTTTGCAACCATTAATTATTTACCCCTCGAGGCTCTCTGGAGAGATCTTACAACTAGAAACCACTGGGTGCAAGATGAAGTGCCTTGCCAGGCCTGCCAGGCACTCTGGCAGGGTGAGGAATGGCCTCAGTGGGCTCAGATCCTTGTGCTGCTTTCTTCCAGATTTTTTTCCCCTTTTCTTCAAAGGTGAAGAAGCCATGTTTGACTTCCAGAACCCATCACAGACTCAAATCCACTTACTTGTGCTTAGTCATAACTGAAGACCTCTAGGGAAATGACTTTTGCCATCTGAAAGGAATTTTCAGTGAAACAAAGGAAAAAGCAGGATTTAAGTTTACACTGCCGAGTTTTCCCTTCCTTAGGAGGTTTTGACCGGAGATGCAGTATAATTTTATTGAGTACTTTCTTCACCCCAAGGACGCTTGATACTCAGGTTTCTCCACAGGGAAGGCAGTTAGAATTCTGCACACACAAATTTCTGCAGGATTTGCAGAGTTCTCTGGAATCTCCAACATGGGGCCTCCCTGGTGTTGGGGTGATGGAGTCATCTAGTTTTCCCCAGTCCCTCCTACAATGACTCTCCCATTACTGCTTGAGCTGTAATCCTTAGGGGTGAGGGACTTTTATTCTTGTGGTCCTATAAATCACTCAACCTGCTCTGGTCACCCTTCATTTACTCCTTAGGCCTCTTGAGTCTTCTTCCAATCTTCAATCTGAAGTTCAGTCTGTTACCAGCCAGATTCTCAAACCTTAATGCTTTCCACAGGTAGGATTTGTTTCTACTCAGTCTTCCTACAATCTAGCCTGTATCTGGCTGCCTGACTTCCTAAACTGCCCTCATCAGCAGTGATGAGGACGCTGTTGTTACACTAGAGCCTGCACACAATGTGACATCTTTTTTGACCCATGGGCCACTACCACATAATTTCTCACCCACCTCCCCTGCCTCCTTCCTCAAACAACAGGCAGTGTATCCATTTAGCAGTGTCCAATTCAGCTGCCATATTCATGGAGAATGTTAAGACCTAGCCCATGGCTTTTCTGGCCCAAAACAATCCTGCTCTTGTCAAAACTCTCATTAACTTCAACATGGAATAGATAATTCACTCACCACTCTAGCCTATCACTCCTAGCAATCTTTCCTTCAGGTCACAGTAATCATCTACTCTCATGGTCTTACCAGTCTTGATCTCATAATTACCCCCATTACTTTGACTTTAAGCACCGGACTCTCTGACCATCAGCCTTATCTTTCCATAGTTCATATTCTAATACCTCTCCCATGGCAGTAAGCCTTTCTCTTCATTTGGATGAGCACACTCTCCTGGCCTGATAGTGTCCTTATGTCCTTCCATAACTCAGCGTGGCTCTGGAATTAGAACTGTTGGGTGTTTCTGGCTTCTAGCCTCACATGCAGTTCTAACCAAGGTGCCAGAAGGGCGGTAACCATCTGACTAGTACTTGAGGCTTCGCTTGTAAGGTGGCACAGACCCATGGATATTGGCAGCAGTTTCCGTTTCCTCACCCTGTGGATGCCTCCGTGAGGTTACTTGAGTATCTTCATTAACAACAGCTGAATTTCCCCAGGGTCAGTGATATAAGAACAAGAGCAGGAAGATATTACAATGCATTTTATGACCTGGCCTCACAGCCCACCCACCAGCACTTCCATCATTTAGTCATGCACCAGATAAGGATGTTTTAGTCACTCAGAGACTACGTACATGAAGTCAGTCTTACAAGGTTACATTCTCTAGTACCGCCATAGCCATCTTTACTGTAGGATGTTTGCATCATGTTGAAATCACTGAATGCTGTATCTGTCAGTATATCCTCTGTTCTATATATTAGAAAGCAAGTCATCAAACCCAGTGTATAGTCAAAAGGAAGATTAGTCACTACTGCTTGAAAGAAGGAGAACCAAGGAGATGTGTATATACTTTAGGAACATTTAATGACTTTATAGATAAAAAAAAAACTGCATGTGCACTAGTTGAGTAAATTTCTTGTAATCATACATGAAAATATTTTTTTAGATTTTTTTATTGTAATTAATAGAAGGGTTACATTATATTCACAAGATAGAAGGTGCATTACTTCACAAACATTGATGCCCTTTCTCATGACATGGTCCCCATTTCCTTCCACCTTTCCCTATGCTCATCTTGATTTCCCCCCCTTCCTTATCCAATTTCAAATAACCAATTAGGCACATATAAAATATATCAGATAACGAGGTGAAATATTGTAACAATATGAGATAACCAAGGGGTAACAAAAGAGATGAGAGATAACATAGTACATTAAGGACAACAATCACTCATTATATGGCTTTTGTTTCCTTATCCTGGAGGTCCTTACATTTAGTGTCATACTATTTGGCCTTATGTCTCTAGATTTTGTTCTATTCATACATGAAAATATTTTATTTTTGGTCATATAAACTCCTTATCACTGGATGCTTTACCATGTAGTAATTCAAAGCTCCCTTTGCACTGATTGTCATTGCTAATGCATAGCTTCCAAGATTGTTGTTCTTTCTCAACCTTGGAGATCCTTGGGCATCTAGCCCTGGAAAAGAGAACAGAGAATCAAAGGCTGGAATGATTTTGCTTTTTGGCCAGTCTTGGGGCTTGAACTTATGGCCTGTGCACTGTCCTTGAGTTTTCTGAAGGCTAGAGCTCTACTGCCACATGAGCCACAGCACCACCTCTAGCATTTTCTGTGGATGTGGTACCAAGGAATAGAACCCAGGGCTTTGTGCACCCTAGGAAAGCTCTTGGCCACTAGGCCATGCTCCCAGTCCGGGTTGGAAAGATCTTATGCCATAAACGCGGTGGCCACATCTACCTGCAGGGAATGATGGGAAATTAGTCTAGCTGTCTTCTTAAGAAGAAGTAATACATTTGGTGAAACATTAGCAGTTTCTGTAAATCCCATGCTCATGTTGGTAATGGAAAATGTGTGTACATATGTGTTGGTAGGGTAGGACATCAAGGGTCCAAGAGGCAAGCAGCATCCTGAGCTGTTTTTACAAACAGATATCTGTTGACGTTTGGGGATAAGTTAGCAAACCCACAAGCATACTGATTCTGTGTTGTTGTGCTGCTATTTTTTTATATTGTTTTTATTTTTTTAGATTTTTTTCACTTTTAAAAATTATATAATGCTTTAATTTTTATTTTTTATTATTAGTTTTTATTGTTGGTTATTTTGTTGTTGTTTTTAATTGCCACTTAGTACATATAATCACTCCACATATATGTCTAGAGATTAGTTTGCTAAGCCATCCTATGTAGTGTAAGCATATTTTATTTATGGATTATTATTGTATGTGGTCTTGAGTATGTATAAACAATAATAACAATAATCTTTAGTAATAGAAGCAAGGAGCCAGTGAATTCTGTCTATACACCTACCTACTTTCTTGGAATAGCAGTTCAAGGCTGATCCAGGCAGAGCATCACTTTCAAAACTCTGCAGTGCAAAGCTGGATGGGCTGGAGTGTGCCTATGATATTAGCTATCCAGAACACTAGCATAGATGGACCACTTCCAGGCACATGTCTGGGCTCAGCAGTAAGGATGCCTGTCTAGAATATTTTAGGACCCAGTTCAAACCTCCAATGAAACTCCAAAAACAAAGCATTTAAATTCCTGCCATGCCTTCTACAGCAAGGCTCATGTGAAATTCTGTCAGTCTCGTGTTATGGCCAGCTGTATAAAAATCACCACATAATCTGTTGAGCATTTCGTTGCCTCTAACTAGGTGAAAAAAAAAAAAGTTTGCCTCCCCTCCCCCTAGTAAACAATGCCTCCAAAGCAAGAAAAAAGTTTACCATGCTTAATTTGCATGATACAGTGAAAAATTTAAATTTATGTAAAGGCATCATGTCTTTAGCCTAAGTTGAACTGTAGTGTGGGAAAAATGAATCAAGCATCCAGCAGTAGGGTATTGAACTCTATGCATCCTGAGCATTCATGGTTTTTCTCTCAATAAAGGTATCCTTGAACCCACAGATCTGTGGGTATCAAAGGCCTAAATCTTTCACACCATTTATGAAGTCATGACCTGAAAAGTGTGGGCCAGTTTGCCTGTTTGGGGAGTTGGACTCTCTTCTAAGGCTTCTCTGTTCTTTCTTAGATTCCCAACAGTAGTAACATCCTGTTATGACTAGCCATAAGCTTAATGTCCTCCAGGGGTCCAGGATCTCACCAATACCCTGCCACCACCTGTGGATATGAGATCACCGGGGAAAGTGTGTTTTGTACTGCTCATCAGCTCTGCATGGGTAAAAAATTCTAAACTCGGATAGCACCAAAGTTGACTCATGAGCTATGGCACTTATGAAGTATTTCCAGAATGCCTGTTGTTTATTTCCTAACTCTACTCCTTGTGGCAGGTTATCATTTTGTTAAGGATGTATTTACTCCTTTCTGCCTCCCCATGACAGGAGACTCTATCCTCATTCTTTGAGGTTGGTCTTATCCAGGTAAATTGCTTTGCTGTCTTTGTAGGTGGACTGTCCCTCCCTATGCCTCAATCTTGAGCTTGACACTGAATTACCTTTGCTAATAAGACATTAGCTTACATGACATTCAAGAAGCTTGATTTGTGGGAGCATGGCTCAGGCTGATCAACCAGTCACTTTCTTGTTTTCACCATGGTCCCACTTGTCTCATGGAACATCTGATCCAAGAGGAATTCTGGGCACTTGGTAGCCACTTGGCCTTCACCTGTGGAATGAAGCCAGGTAAGTCTACTTTAGCTCAGTGGAAACCCAGAATATCCGTAAGTGTCTGAGAAAGAAATGAATGTTGGAGACATTCCATCTTATGATACTTTGTAGGGAGTTTGTATGTGGCAATCACTAGCTGATCTATTCTTCTACCTTAAAATCCAACTTTTAGGCTGAGCTGCAGATAAACAGGAACCCGTGCAATTCCAATGCTTTCCCATCCTTCCCTGTCATCTCAGGTGCTCTAGGACAAAATCAATCAATGAACTGGATGCAACTTGGGACTTCTCTAAGAGGTTCAACTAATCATGATTAGCTGATATATGCTTCATGAATCAATCTTAGAATTTCCTTAAAATAGTACTTAGATGAGTTGATTATTGGTAGAGAAAATTCTTAGCATGTGTAAAACTCTGCATTCCCCCAGCACCAAAAAAGAAGGAAAAGGAAAATGAAAATACTTGGAAATGAAGTTACTAAAGTTTCAGGACAGATTTCCATTACTACCTTAAAATTGTAGACTCAACATTTCCCTTCAGGAAGAAGTTTACTCCAGTTTTCTCTATTTAATTAGGCTCTAGTGGATCAGGGGGCTTTCACATAAGTGAACTCACCCCTCAGGCCAAGAGGTAACTCTGCTGGCAAATATTTTACAAAGAAGTCATTTGATTCAGAAATAATCATTTAATTTGAGTAAATTTTAATGGTCACAAATGCTCGATTCTAATGAAAACATTTACCAGCAGAAATTTTGCTTTGGAACTATTCGGTTCTGTTATTCTGACAGAAACAAAATTTAGTTGGTTGTTGTTTGGAATTTGAAAGGGCTTTGTAAGCATTTCAGCTTGATGCCCAGGCAGTCACAATAATTTTTCTTCACATAAATGGGAGCCACCGTTTTTCTATTCATTACTTCAGTAAGCAAAGTTTAACAGTGAAAGGACTTGCAAAATACCACATCATAAAAACCCTGAAGTAAATTGAAACAAAAGTTAGTACACTGTAAATATTTTTTTCAAAGGTTTGGATAATCTTTTCTTTCTATAAATACTTGTCTTTGTAGCAAAAGAAAATGAAAAGTCAAAAGAGAAAAAGGAAAAACTGTGTTGCCTCACTTATATTTTGGAATTGTAAATATTTTTAAATCCTCTGGACCCTATGTGCTTGGGAAGTTCATATATAAGGTTAAAAAAACTGGTGAAGAATTTTGTGCTAACAAATTAAGTTACGTAAAAGAGACTTCTGTAATTAAATCATTTTTTTAAGCCATCAAAATTGAAAATAAGGGAAAACAACTTCTGAAGACGTCCAGGGTCAATCAGCTAAATAAACTAAAGTCATTCAGTCAACTAGCATTGATTGGATTTTCGCAAGATGGAATTGACTTTCCTCCAACTCCACCCATTTCACCAACTAATTAAAAAAGCCCATCAGCAACATCTTCAATCAGCTAAGGAAGATAAGTGGGCTTCAAAGTAATCAACTACAAAACTCTGTCAAGAATAGCAATAGATCCTCAAAGAACTTCAGAGAGCTTTCGGAAAGTTACTCAACTGTCAATCAGACCAAGAAAAACTCAGAGCAATAGGCTTTTACTTTGAGGGACCTTTTTGGACAATGAGGCTTGCTTACAATGAAGAAAAGCATGCACTAGCACATGCTAATATATATATATATATATATATGCATCTAAGTTCTCTCTGGAGCTCAAGCAAGAGTAATAACAATGGTAGGATCAGAAAGGTTTGAAGGGTCATTGGGTAAATCATTTAAAATGTCTAGAAATGTACAAGTCTCTATGGTCCTTAAATGGAATAAAGGATTATTAGATTACCTTTGTAAGAAACACTGACTGGAGATCAGTGAAAGACTATGCATTATTCTGTCTCTCTCTCTCTCTCTCTCTCTCTCTCTCTCTCTCTCTCTCTCTCTCTCTCTCTCTCTTTCTTTCTTTCTCTGACCAAAGAACCCAGGAACATTTTGTTCCTCTTTGAATAAAGGAATGAATAAAAGAATCACTTTGAGTTCATTTGATGCAATTGAAAATGTTTTCTTTCTCTCTGTTTACATTTCCAAAGTACTGGGAAGTCTTATTTCCTATTGAATGTATCTACTTTGTGCTTTGTTCCATTGGCACTTCTAAGTAATAGATTCAAGAAAAAAATATCTAAAAACACAACTTTCCCCCCCTATATTCTTAGAAGAAAGAAATAACCAGAGCAGTTGGGGCAAAGGGAAGGAAAGGGAAAATGAAAGAGGGAAAAGACACAGAATAACAGGACACTATGGATATTAATAATGGTGAACATCTTTCACATTGAACTAATCAATAGTGCAGTACCCCTTGCATTCCTCTGTTTCCAACTCTTCCACTCCCCCCTCCTTTGTATGTCTGTTCTCTCTCCTCCTTCCATTACTCTCCATCACCACTCTCAGTTTAGGATTGTAGTTGATTTATAGATCTGAAAAATGTTTAAATCTCAGAAAAACAATAACCTCTGTATGAAATACCTAGACTCAGTGTTTGTGACTGGGGTGATACATGAAAGCAGTCAGCTGAGGCAAAGTTAACAGAGGATGATTTAGGACAAACGTCAATTACCAAAAAGAACTTAAATATTGTTAACAATAGCAGGAAGGCTGTGTATCTTCTTAATCCCCCCGCTGCATCTCTTTCCAGCATGTAGGAATAAACAATTCTTGCATGCAAAAACTCCTAGCTAGAAACTACAGAATTTAACGTCTATAGGCCCATGATATTTGAGAGTATAAAGGTATCGTAGCCTATAAGGCCTAAGCGTGGTTTTAGAATAAAGAGTCACAGAGCTCTTGGAAACAAGAGGCAGGCCAGACCAAGAGTCTTGTAAAACTGCACGGTTTGCTTGTTTGTTTGTTAGTCAACAATACCAAGCAGAAAGTGCCAGTGACACTAAGTAGATGTTCCATCACTGTGGTCTACAATGAGGGAAAAATCAATTTTAGGATATCGAACAGGCAATTAAAAGTCATACATAAGATGTAAAATGTTCCGGGTTCTCATGAAAACACAAATCTCCCTGTACGTTTCACTCCTCCATCAAGACATTTAGGAAGATAGCAATAAGGACAGATGACTTACTCTGAAATGTGTCCTGAGGTGACTGAGCAGCAGAGCTCGCACAGATGTACTTTGTGGAAGGCACAGAAAATGAACCAGCAAGCCACATTCTTGGCTAGGTCTGCATTCGCTCCTTTAAAAGGCCATAGTGGCATGACAGAAATTGCATCATTTATGGCAGCAGACAGACAGGACAGGAGTCTCCATGCAATCATTTTCTTTTCTTTTCTTTTTTGTCATTCCTGGGGCTTGAACTCAGGTCCTGAGCTCTGTCCTTGAGCTTTCTCAAGGTGAGAGCTCTACCACTTGAATAACAGCACGATTTACAGCTTTTTCCTATGTATGTGTTACCACAGAATCAAACCATGCTAGGCAAGCACTGTACCACCACACTAGACTCCTGGTCTCGGCACAATCATTTTCTATGCACATAAAACTTGGAAAAGTGTCTTATCTACTTAGTTCTCCTCTTGTATAGTGCTAAAATAAGAGTGCCAGCAATTGAGGCCTAATTGTTAAGAATGGAATGGGGTAAGAAATCCATGTACCCATGTTACCCAGTTCTGGCTACAGAACTGGTCCTGTATCTTCTTTAGCTAAGTTTGGTAAATAGCCCCCCTCCATGTTCTCTGCCATATCTAGGAATTGTACCTCCCAAAGAGTCTAGCACGGATCTGTCTCTTGTGACCTACAGACAGGAGAGATGCTGCTTCCTGGGGCAGACTCCACCTGCTTTCTCTAGTCTTATTATGAGCTTTCTGCTCAAGCTCATATCCCAAGCCATTATTGGGAGAGGATTGGGGAGGATGTGGTTGCCTCAAATGTAAATGAGGTTTAGTAATTCGATAGTAACTTACTGCTTCTATTTCCTACGCCCAATTTTCTCAGAGGTCAGCATCCTGCCCATCTCCCAGCCATATCCTAAGCAAGAGAGACTCCTTCCCACCTATAGTAATACACCAGACACAGCAGGTGTGGTGGTAATGCCAGCTATACGAGAGGTAGAAACAGCAGGATTAGGAGGTCATGACTAACCCTGGTGGCATAGTTAGAAAGATGCTATCATTCAAAAACAAAATGAGAACAAAAGGATAGGAGGTGCAACCTAAGTGACAGTCATGTGGCTAGAATGTGTGCAAACCCAGGGTTAAATACCCAATACGGGAGAAGAAAGAAAAGAAGAAAGAAGAGGTGATGACAAGAGAGAACAAGGGAGAGGAGGGGAGGGAAGAAATAAAAGAACAAAAAATAAAATGAGGAGAAAGAGGAGAGGAAGGGATGGGAGGACAGGGGAGAGGAGAAAAGAAGAGGCTCCAAATGCTACTATGTGCAGTCTAGTCCCACACCACTTTCCCACCTCCAGCCCTAAAGTCTCTTTCTTCTAATGTCATCAACGGAGATGAGCCTTTCAGTTAGAAGGAAATCAACAAGTCTATTAGCAATCGACTGGCTCAGTGGCTCAGACAGTGACACAGAGTCAAAGGAATATTCCTCAAAGTCTGACTTGTTCAGTTGTATAGAATATGTCATGGAGAACAAAAGTAGTTCATTCCAAGCCACTAAAACCAGCCAAGTTCCTATACTACCCCAAAGTACTCTTTTCTCTTTTTGCTGGTCTTGGGGCTTAAATTGAGTCTGGGCACTAGCCTTTTGCCAAAGGCTACTGGTCTACCACTTAAGCCATAGCAGGCTTTTTCTGAGTAGTTTTATTGGAGATGAGAGTCTCACAGACTTTTCTGTTTAGTCTAGCTATGAACTGTTAGATCTCAGCCTCATAAGCAGCTAGGATTACAGTTGTGAGCTACCAGCACCCAGCTCCCTAAGTATCTCTTATAGAAGAAATGCAGACCCATAATAAAGAAAATGCTGCTCTTTAAAAAAAAGTTATCATCTAATATTCTGATCCTCTGTGAGCAAAAACTCAGTTCTGCTCACACACAAACACATATACACATATCCTTGCACCGGCATGCACCTAGGAACACATATAAACATAGACACAGATGCCTAGGTGTACACACACACACACACACACACACACACACACGCACATACACATACACACACACACACACACATTCATATACAGCCTCATAGATATGCACAGGTTCTATTGAAAAAGAAGGAGGAGGAGGCTGGGCGTGGTGACTCATGCCTGTAACCCTAGCTACTCATGAGGCTGAGATCTGGGGATTAGGGTTCAAAGCCAGCCTGGGCAGTAAAGTCCTTGAGATTCTTATCTCCAATTAACCACTAGAAAACCAGAAGTGGTGCTATGGCTCCAAGGGTAGGGTGGTAACCTTGAGCTGAAAAGCCCAAAGTTCAAGTCCCATGACAAGAAGAACAAGAAGAAGAAGGAGAAGGAGAAGGAGAAGAAGAGGAGATGGAAGGAGGAGGAGTTAGAGAAGAAGGCAAAGGAGAATGGGGGAAAAGAGTTGGAGAAAGAAGGGAGGAAGAAGAGGGGGAGGGGAGAAAGAAAGGGAGGAAAGGGGGAGGAGGAAGAAAGAAGGAAGGAAAGAAGGTCAAAGACAAATCAATCTTATCCCCAAATCAGAAACCTGTAGCAAACTCTAAAGTAACAGTTCTATTCTGACCATTTGATAGACCTCCCATCTCTATGGCATGTAAAATTTGTGATTATTTTTATGATGATGATGATGACGATGATGAAGATGATTAGAGCATAAAGCACTAAGAAACTGGTAATATTCAAGCTAAGTAAATGAAGATCAGATCCTAAATACCAAATGATACTTTTAAGGGGGAGCAGGCAAGTACATGCAGCTAAGCATGCAGACCATGAAGATAAAGAATTACCATTTTCTAAATGTCCATTACCACGCACCTGGCCACTTACCAACTATTTACTTATCCACAGAAACCTTAACTGTCAGACATGATGTCTACTTTCCTTATGAGGAAATAAAGCAATTTATCTAAGATAGCTCAGATAAGGTGGAATTAGTATTCATGGCCAGTGTACTTGGCACAAAACCTGCCCATCGTTCTCCTACCCCACTCCTTTTCAATCTATTATCTTTCATCCATCATATACTCAGCACACCATTTGTAATCATGAAAAAGATGGGGATGTTGACCCTAAAGGAGAGGGAGAGGAGGAAAGGGAGTGGGCTTCGATAGCTTTGAGATGATCCACACCTCTCTCATAAGAAGAGGTGATGAGTGGTTCATGCATGTAATCCTAACTACTCAGGGAACTGAGAGCTGAGGATCGTGGTTCAAAGCCAGCCTGGGAAGAAAGGTTCCTGTGAAACTATTATCTCCAATTAACCCCTAAAAACAAAACAAAACACAAGTAGATCAGTGGCTCGAAGTGGGAGAGCTCTGAGCAAAATTGCTCAGGCATGGTGCCTAGGCCCTGAATTCAAACTCTATGACTGAAAAAAAAAAAAAAAGGAATAAGTGAGAAGAGTAATGCCAGACTTCTTTTCTTTCTTTTCTTAATTCACAACATAGTACAAACAAATCCCAAGGATTCATTCACTCAATGAATTTAGCCAGCATTGAGAAATTACTTCATGATGACCAGAGCCTTAGACATGAAGATATAGCACACACACACACACACACACACACACACAAATGATAAAGACTTCTGTTTTTCTCAATTGTTAAGGGTGATGGAGAAAAATCAGCTAATTAGAGGGCATGGATTTTTTAAAATGATGAAAGAAAAAGATGATGTAATGTAAGTCATTCCCTCATGTAAACTGAAGAAAACTTCTATGTGGCCACTGAGTCCAGACAGTGGAATCTAACCCCTGACATGATCTATACGAAAAAGAACTACCACAGGTAAAATGTCACAGCCTGGAAAGGTTCTGTGCTTTTGTAAAACTGTCAGCAGCTCTCTGAAGGCTGCATAAGTGGTTTGATTTCTTTATGAGTTAGAAAGTACAAAACACCCCTTCTTTGTAGAGGTACATGATCAGTTTAAGCGGAAGCCAGTTTCCACTAGTACAGTTCCTGGTCCTTGCTAAAGGCTCTCTTTGTGTTAACTCTTATTATTATAGACAATCTCCTAGGCTCTGGTAGACATGCTTTTGATGAATAGTAACAGGTAATCTGGGCCAAACTGACTTCAACAATAGTTTCTGTGCTCCTAACAGGAAACTGAACAAGTGATCTGAGCTTCTGCTCTGGCTCTTCTGGATGGATGTGCCAGAGAGGAACATTAAGGAAGAGAAAAAGAAGTAGCCTTGACAAAGGCCAAAAATGACATTCACAGACTCCTTAGATTCTAGAATATTTAACCATGCGCTCTCGTGAGTCTGTGCAAGGCACATCAGTATACCATTAAGTCTGTCTCTGGGTCTTTGGGATTCTCTGTGCATCGGGATCACCTTCAGCCAGACAGTTGGTTTATCTCAGGTCACAAAATGGCTGCCAAAGACAATATTACCTCATGTTCATATGAGGATGAGGTAGAATATAAGAAGGATTGTCTCCCAAGCCATAGAAAGGAAGACTCAACCTTTGTCCTAGACAGCCTCTGAGGCACTGAATGTATCAAGGGCTGGCTATGCTTCTAGACTAGAATGTTACTTTATAGCTCAGCTTGGGTTAGTCCCACTGAAATGATGAGTCCTCAATTCAAGTCTGTCCAATGCTAGTAGAAAGAGGCCCAATGACCCGGTGCTGGTGGCTCACACCTGGAATCCTAGCTGTTCAGGAGGCTGAGATCTGAGGATCCCAGTTCAAAGCCAACCCCAGCAGGAAAGTCCATGAGACTCTTATCTCCAATTAACCACCAGAAAACCGGAAGTGACGCTGTGGCTCAAGGGTTAGGGTGGTAACCATGAGCTGAAGAGGTCAGGGTCAAAGCCCAGGCCGAGTTCAAGCCTCATGACTGAGGAGAGAGAGAGAGAGAGAGAGAGAGAGAGAGAGAGAGAGAGAGAGAGAGAGAGAGAGAGAGAGAGGGAGAGGGAGAGGGAGAGGGAGAGGGAGAGGGAGAGGGAGAGGGAGAGGGAGAGGGAGAGGGAGAGGGAGAGGGAGAGGGAGAGGGAGAGGGAGAGGGAGAGGGAGAGAGGGAGGGAGGGAGAAAAAAAGAAAGAGACCCAATGGAGAGCCCAGATTGAGAGAGCTGCTGCAGTGAAGATACCAGAAACAAAGACACTAGCAATGCAAATCATTGGTCAATTACTGTCAGAATATCAGATGTCATTCCTTTCTTAAAATGTAAACACAGAGCTAGCAGGGTGCCAGTGGCTCACACTTGTAATCCTAGCTACTCAGGAGGCTGAGATCTGAGGACTGACTATTTCTAGGAGAGATTAAAAAAAAGAACTCAAACCTTAACAGAATGGGTAAATTAGGTAATGATCCTATTACACCATTCACAAGATAATGTAAAATGCATGAAGAACACAGAGAGCCAATAGCCCCCACCGAGGGACACTAATATTTCCAGAAGTCACAGAAATAAATTCTGAACAATTTAAAGAAAAGCTCTAGTAATTGCCACGTTCACTTGCCTATATTTTGAAAAGGGTTGCTCACTGATGGTGTCTTGCCTTTTTCTGGCAAGCATTTCTTGAACTGCTTTGTAACTTTGTAGCCCCTCACATTTGCCTCTGGCTGATGTTAAATTATGCTAATTGGAAGAAGGAAAAATGCTGGTAATGGAATAAAATGGAATGCTGTTTCTTATAGCTAGCATCTGGTGCAATCTGAGCCATTTAAAAGTGCATCTTATGGAATGGAGATATGAATGAATAGCAAGGCTCGTCTGATTACAAACAACATGGGTCTCATTAGAATATGTCAATCTGATTGCTAGGTAGTGATCCACTGCAGATTAGGAGGCCATAATTGCCTCTTACATAGTATGTGTATAATATATAGTTTCTTTGGGTGTATGTTAAAGCCACTTTCTCTCATGGCTATCTTTCTCGGCTCAACACAAAGCAACGTCTGTGTTCTACTAAGTTGATTTTAGCTGGGTTCTTCGGTCCTAATTTTATTTTCTTCTAAGTATTCATCAAGTTTTCTACAGCAGGGTTGTAAACAAAGAATTATGTCCAGGGTGATTGCCAGAAATAAGATATGTCAGTGGTCTATTACCCACTCAACTGTGAGCAGTCAATGGCTCACGGCACTTCCTTCAAAGGGAAAGGGTAAAATAACAGGCCAAAGCCCAAGACTCAGCTACAAGTCTTAATCAGGTTGTTGATTTAAGTGTGTGGTGCACTTTTTCATTGTCAAAATCCATTTAGTTCTTTGCCATGACTGGAAGAACTCAGCCTGGGTCACGACTTTGGCCTACACTGTGCAATTCACTATTTGCAGTCTCTTATGTGGGCTCTGAAATCAGGGCTTCACACTCCCACTTTTCAGTAGCACAAACTGTCCACCACTGGTCCTGCAGCTTCCACACTTTAGCCCCATCTAGGAAAAGGCACTAGTCTATCCAGCTATAAAGCCAGGAAAATATGCATGGTGACTTGAAGAGCAGATGGGGATTCAGCAGACTTGACCTTTGTGTTGTTTCTAGCATGGGAGCCACCAGTCTCTATCTAGCTGTACAACCCGGAAAGTATGCCTTGGTGCATGGTGACATGAAGAGTAGGAGGGGCTTCAGCAGACATGACCTTTGTGTTGTCTCTAGCATACGTTGCCTGTTTGCTTCTCTGTCTTGTCAACTCCAATAGATTTCCAAAATCTTTTCCAGAACAGTTTAGTTCTGCAAAGACATTAAGAAGTTTTCATTTTCACACAGACTTGCAAAATGCAAAGTTACTTTCTTTACTATAGGTCTTTTTCAAGACATGATAAAATCTTCCAAGGAAGTATAAAATATATTATTAACCAATCTTATTTGGTAATAGAACTTTCTCCATCTCAACCTACCATCCAATGAAGAATATTCATCTCTATCTCACCAACCTAATATTTTGCTTAAAGGCTTACCACTTCTTTACTTGACTATTTAGACAGCTACATTCATATAATCTGCCTGGATCAGAAAGACATCTATTTGCCAACTCTCTTAACCATACCAGTTTTCCATAAAATTGAGTACATTGATTACTCTGGAGATCCTGACAATCCAGGAACACTTACACTCATTAAAGATGAGTAACTGCCTGTAAAGATGAGCACATGTCTGTAAGCCAAGCTACTCAGGAAACTGAGATCTATAGATTACAGTTTGAAATCAATTTGAGCAAGAAAGTCCATGAGACTTTTCTTAAATTAACCACCAAAAAGCCAGAGTGGAACTATGACTCAAATAGTAGAACACTAGTCTTGAGGGGGAAAAAAAAAATTTAAGTGGTGTTGTGGCTCAAGTGTCAAGTGGTAGAGTGCCAGCCTTTAGCTAAAGAGCTCAGGGACAGAGCCCAGGCCCAGAGTTCAAGCCTCACAACAGAGAAAGAGAGAGAGAGAGAGAGAGAGAGAGAGAGAGAGAGAGAGAGAGAGAGAGAGAGAGAGAGAGAGAGAGAGAGACAGAGAGACAGAGAGAGACAGAGAGAGAGAGAGACAGAGAGAGAGAGAGAGAGAGACAGAGAGAGAGAGACAGAGAGAGAGAGAGAGAGAGAGAGAGCGCGCACACACACTTTCAAGGACAGTACTCATGCCCTGAGTTCAAGCCCAGGTCTGGCACAAAAATAAATAACTACCTAAATACCTAAATAAATACAAGTAACATAGTGGTTTGTCTAAAGTCATACAACGTAAAAGTAGCTGAGGCAGAGTTCACACAAAATATTTTATTCCAGCATGCCCAGCATCTACCTCTGTCCATGTTTCTCTTGTCTTGGGGCCTATCTTTTGGTTCTGTCTCATTAATAACTGGCTTGCCTTTGTCACAGGCCATCATCAAGATGAAGGATGGTATTTGAGAAGTATTGTCCCTGGCTTTCATGCTGAGAACTTGAAAATGATAATTAAAGAAAATCACTACCTCTCCCCTGACTATAGCAGCATCTTAGCTGTAATAGATTATAGTTTGCTTTTAGTGAAAAAGAAGGTAGACATTAGTTCTTACAAAACCGTGGGTTAGGTGAATATTGCACTCAAGTTGTGATTTGTTCCACTTGTGTTCAACAAAAATAGTCAACATGACAAATCAACCTCACATAAGCTAGTTGGTAACAGAATAGGTAAGCCATGTTTGCTGTGTTTTTCATGATCATCAACCTGAGACAAACCCATCCGACAAATTAGTTAAGCAGATGAAATGGAGCTACATGGTAGATGGTGAAGAGCTGAGGAGCAAATGATTGGAATCAGTCCTTGTGCTTAAATCCCACATTCAATTCTTCTTAGCAGGATGACCTTGTATAAGACCTTGACATTTCTATTCCCTAGTGGTCTCATGTACAAAATGGAAGTAAAGGATTCTTCTGTGTCGTTCTTGTAGGCTGTTGTGTGAGAATTTAAATGAATAGAGCTTAATATAACTACATATTTGAGTAGTGCTCAAACATGTTAAGAGAAATGAAAGTGCATATACTTGGGTTCCAGCTCAACCTTACAAAGTCTCAGAGCAAGGCTTGAAGTGCTTTTTCATCTGACAGAGGTCAAGGGGCTAAGGTGGCATGGCTTTGTTTATTTTATGCGTGACTTTATTTTTTAGGGAAAAACTGTTTTCTGAGTTGCCTACAAGAAGATCCCCTTCTTCCAAGATTGATATTGGCTAAGACAACTTAAATCCTCAAATACAGTCTCTTTTGTGTATACATGAAAGGTTGTGACTATAGAAATTATTGACATGTGCTATGCAGAAGACAAAAATGTCATTGCTGAAGCACTTGGACAGAAGACAAATACTGTAACATTGCTGCACATGGTTGTTTCCCTGGATCTTTGGCAAGTGAGCTGAGCATATCAAAGGTTGCATTCTCACTTCTGCAGAACGCTTTCCCTGACCAATTTCCCCCGATCAGCTTCTTTGTACTTGTGGAAAAGACTGGCTGGGTCTTCAACGGTCTCAGTTCCTCTTCTAGTGCATTTAGAGAGGACATCTTTCAGACGTTTGGCACTTGGGTTTAGGTTCTAGATAATAGGATAGGCGTGGGCAGAAGCACATAAGATCTCCCTCCCACCTTGGCCATGTAAGGCTTTCAACACAATTGTCTGCATCTCATTCTGCTTAGATGATGACCTTTGGTCATATGTTGAACATGGCCACATCATGACAGAGAAGGAACTTAAGACTCAATGATCACTGCTTGGACAAGAGTTACCATGAAGATACTTGGCAACATCAGATGATGATGTGAGCTAGACAGAAGTGTTGTCTGCTAAACCCTGAGAGCATGACCTAACATCTCACAAAATCTCACACCAGACTACAGTGAAATCAATTTCAAAATCATTAAGATCACATGTGATCATTGATATCATTCCAGCAGGAAAAAAATACATAGGATCTGACTTTCTGTCTTGCCAAAGAAGAAAATTCCAAATTCAAATATGCTGCCTAAGTAATAAATAAGTTCACAAAATAAATATGATCCTGATCCTGGAATTCGTTCTCATTTTACTACTTGTGTTTTGAAATATTGCTGGCAACACTTTCTGGTCTCTGAGACAAGCTGCCTTTAATTACATTATTAACACACTTGCTATGGTTAACATACTTTGCAGATTTGAGCCGAGCCCAGGTTTCAATGGACAGGACCATTTGTATAGTGAAGTAGCATCTTGGAGATTGTCTATACCTTTCAAGAGTGAAATTTTAAATATTTTATTGCCCTATACAAATTTAGACTTTGAGGTCATTTACGTAATTTCCCCATCAAAATAGATATGTGCACTAAATTAAATATTTGCTCAATATTAGGAACCACCTTGGACCTTTTGGAGCTAATAAATTAAAAAAGAGGTAAAAGCTTTTTGTTTTCAAAATATTCTCAAAGTCCTTAAATGGACTTTTGTTTTTAATAATATGACAACCACTAATAATTAATTTCAAAATACCATGCATACGGCAAACAAATTATTGAAGAAGACACAATTAGATTCCAGGTTTGTATCCGGCAACTACTTTATTATTTTCAAATGCAAACTCTGTGCATTTTAGTTTGCTATTTTACAATTTTACAAACTAGGTATAAAAGACCATAAATAAATGACATAAGTTATGTGTACCTAAAGTTCATGAAGGGAAGAAAAATACCTTGACAAATTAAAACAAAATAGAAAAAAAGCTATGTCTAACTCAAAAAGATCGCTCAGATTTTGGAACGCATATAAACCAAGCAATGTCCTGTGAATTTCTTTCCCAGTATGAACTAAAGTATAATATGCCTTATACATTCTAATTTTAACCACAGTCCTTGCATATTCCAACATACTTGGAGTGATACAAAAAAATAAATGCACTCTTCAGCGTGTATCAATGCTCGATGTTGTTTGGACAATGTCAAGTGAAAATATTGCTTCTAGAACTTTCCTTTATTGGTCGGAATTTAAATGTCTTTTCACAAATATTGAGGCTATACGAGTGTATGGATTAATACACATATCCTTCACAGATGAATACAAGAGGTCTCAGAACACACACACCAGCAGTATCGTGAGCGTCGTCTTTCTTTTTAAAGTAACTTCTTTCTTAAGCACATCAGAACATTTCACTTATTAGATTGCTAAAAAAAAAAGGGAAAAAAAATCACTTGGAGCCCGCAGATACATGGTGAAGCGACTTGATTTTGGCGCAGGGGACAGCTTCATGCTGCTTAATAGAAGATCTGAGCAGGATTTGGCATTTGAGCTCACCAGGCTACTGATTGCTCAGACCCAAAGTTCCCTCCTACTCTTATCTCTGGTTAAGATAATCTACTCAGAGATTCAACCTCATCTCTGTATACCTATTTTTCAGGCATCAATGCATAGGCACATCCCTTTAAAAATATATTAAGATCCCCCAAAAGGGGTGAATTAACTTTGTCACTCTGGCATAGTTATAAGAATACAATGCCACACACCCTGTCAGAATGCAATAAATATTTATTGATGATTTTTCTCTACTTATTTAACCACATAGGGTTCAGAATCTTCCCCCCCACCCCCAATTTGATGTTATAGCTTATGTAAATGGCCACAGTTTCTGCAACCACAGCTTAGAATAAGCAAGGCAGCCACTCAAGTTGTGTAAAATGGCAGTATATTGGCTGGAGTTTGGTATACACATTATAGCAATACTGAAATTTTCACACACCAGAACTCAAATTCTCCAAGACTGGTGTCCTTTTGAGGGCAAGAGGATTTAGCTGCATTTAACTACTGTAGAACTTTCCATGTAATTGGGGAACCTGAAATTGCTTGAGGTCATTTTATCCCAACTACATTTAACCTCAAGAGTCACTGGCATGTATTTTTCTGTGACATTGGGAGACAAAGTATTAATCCGGACACATCATCTCAAAGCTGACACACGTATTTATGTTCATCTCCAAAAGTATATGAATTGCATATATTGGTTCGCATTCAACAAGTCCATTTATGCAGGGAAACAAAGGCTACTTGTACTCCATTTGGGGTTAGCAGACAGATTCCATCCCCTTCTCTCTTTCTCTCTCTCTTTCTTCAGCAAGGAACTGGTGAGTCAGGTTGAGTCCAATCAGAATCTGTGACTTTGATGATGAGCTGTCACGTGAATGGATTTATATTTTAACATGATTCCACCATCCAGGAGAAAAGCACTCTGGTCAGATCTATAGAATTCCTTAAGGTTAGCGTGGCAGCTACAAAATATATTTATAGATACAGGACGTTTAGCATTTCCAGCTTTTGTCTCCGGTGATAGGCAGGATCTCCGGGCCCAGTATATCGTATGGTTTCTTTATCTTGGAAAACCAGAACTCTCCAGGTATAGCATTCCACAACATTCACAGGCAGTTCTAAGCATGAGGTTACACACACACACACACACACACACACACACACACACACACACACACTCACACCTATGTACACACATCAAAAGAGATAGTCAGCTCATATTTAGTCTAGGAAAAAAATATATTTATATCACTGCAATGGCACACCCTGGGTAAAATGTTACTTCAGCAATGCATATCATAGGCAGCTCATGGGAACTGGCTTTGTTCTGTGGTGGCACCTGTCCTGGTGTCCATGGTAAAAACCTGTAGCCTTTGGGCACTTGCTGCCATACCCGCGCAGCAGTGACTTACAGGAATGAAATCTGGAAATATATATAAATAAAAATCACAAGGGTTTGGGAGCAAAGGACTCTGCAAAGCTGGCGCCATGAGACAGTACATTCCTCAGTGCAGCCGGAGAACAGATGCTGAGCCTTGATGCTGCTGTTTTCGGTGGGGACGGGGGATTTGAGACTTCTTCCTGTTCTTTGAAGGTACAGTGTTTTTTCTTTTTGCCCCAGAACTGGCATATTAGATGTAGAAGGAAGTATATTTGGAAGGAACTGAGGAGGGTATGTTGTTTTCTTCTGAGGGCTCTGTAATCGACAGGAAGAAGAGCTAGGAGGCTGAGATTGCAAATCCAACTCCCTGTAGAGGAAAAAGAACAAGCGTTAGACTCAACCTCAACCATTATTTCCAAAGAGCAATCAGCCAATATCATGAGAAATACAGGTTCTCACAAGGTAATAGAGGCCGAAGATAGTACTGTATGTAGGAGGGGGAAGTCAGGAATTCTTGCCATCTCTCCAATGGAAACTAATGATAATGACATTTTCTCAACAGCTTAATGGTAATGACTGTGAGATAGATATATTGTGCGTATCCCAGTTATAGTGACAAGAAAAGGGAAGCTTAAGGAATTTACCCAAGGTCACACGCTCTGATGAGGCCTCAAAGCTGGAGTTAGATCCTGCAAAGTATGAGTGACTAACCATCCTGGAAATAATGTTAAGTTAGACACACTCAGGTCATCTGCCACCTAGAATCTGCACACCCATCATTCTCAAATCAGATAAGGAGCCTAGAAAGCAAAGAAATCATCACACTCCTTTTTCCCCATTGTCCTCTCATTTGCCAAATAATTAGAAGCAATTTTATTTCCTTCCTTTTCTCCCTCCCTTTTTTTTGGGTGGGGGGGGGGTGGGGCACGGTACTAGGTTTGAACTCAGGACCTTGAACTTGCTAGGCAGATGATCGTTGCTCTAGCCCTTCTTCAATTTCTGGCACTTGACCATGGAGCATGCTTCTTAAATCACATTTCCTATGCCAATGGCTTCCCTTTTCAGCAGTCGTTGGTGACCTCAAGTGTAGAGCAAGAATTAGGACCAACAGGATCTTTTTCAAATGATTGGGTTAAAAATCAGTTATTTGTTTTGGGTATGAATTTTTATTTTGTTATTAGGAAAGAGTAAATAAAATTTAGTTTAGCTGCATACTTAAACCTGTAGAATACCCGTTAGACAATTTAGAGGCAAAAATAAGCAGCTGTATAAATTACTTGTAGAAAATTATATTATTATTATTTTGCCAGTCCTGGAGGTTGAACTCAGGGCCTGGGCACTGTCCTTGGACATTTTCTGGTCAAGGTTAGTGCTCTGCCACTTGAGCCACAGTGCCACTTCTAGCTTTCTCTGTGTATGTGGTTCCCAGGAATCATATTCAGGGCTTCCTGTATGCTAGGTGAGCACTCTACCACTAGGCTACATTCACAGGACAGAAAATTGTATTTTTAAATATTTAAAAGTGTGGACATGACTTAGGACACAAGTACTGATTTTGTCAAGTCACTTGACTAGGGAAGGAAGAGGAAGGGAAAGAGGATTTAGTCAATGTCTGCTATGTGTATGTATGGGAATATGTGCTAAAGATGTGTGTGTGTGTGTGTGTGTGTGTGTGTGCGTGCATGTGTGCAATAGGGTTTGATCTCAGGGTTTAGGTATTGTCTTTTAGCTTTTTTGATCAAGGATGACCCTCTACTACTTGTTTTGTTTTGTTTTAAATTAGAGCTAAGAATCTCACAGACTTTCCTGACTAAACTGGCTTAAAGCTGTAATCCTCAGGTCTTACCCTCTTGAGTAGCTAGGATTATAGACATGAACCACCAGCACCTGGCACAAAGCTAATTTCATTTGTCCAAATTTATATAAGAACCTGCATCAGTAAGATCATCATATGTAGTCTTTGAAACCTAAATGTGTACAGTGCACCAGGAAAGCATGCATTTCCATTAAAGACAAGTAGAACGTGACTATGACTTGAAAACGCAGGTAAAATTTCTTCATGTGGATAGGCACACATTTTGATAGTTTCTTTTGCTCCTGGGAATTTCATTCTTTGAGGAGACATATTGGTCTCATATTGGTCTCTTTCCAGCCTGTGAATGCTTCTTTTCTTAATACCTAAATATAAATATTCAGTACGAAAATATACCCACAGTATTAATTGGGCACTTGAGGTCTATATGAAAATGGATGTCCAAAGTGTGAGTGTGGGAATGTGGAAGCATCCATGCCAGACTAGAAGTTGATTTAAAAAAAAAAAATAAGCTTCGCGAATTCAGGCAACTCCTTTTTCATGGGGAACTTTCTTGAATAGAGATCAGCGCATACATGTATTCACTGTGGGGTCATGAGTTACTAGAGTATTCATTGTGCCTAAATAAGCAACGCTCTTCACGTTTGATTCAGATAGGAAGGCATAGGAGTGTTTTCTCTCATTGGGTTCCTTTCATTGTACTGGAAGTTTATGTGTGTATTCCACTGCATTGCCAGTCATCTATAAGATGATTTCATAACCTCTCAGCCTAAATAATGCATATTAATCCTGTTAAGAGCAAATCAATAGGGCTATCACGATAATATGTACAGATGATATACATATTATATATATATTATATTATATTATAAATATCTCCAAAGTTTCATAGCCTGGAAATGCTTTTCACCACACACGAGCATCTGTTTCAAAGCACTGGGGATCACAGTGAGCGACTGATGGATAACACCTGAACAGCTCATGAAGCAAAGTGTCCTTTCGTTTGTGGAGTTGTGTATTTCCTGAGAGCATCTCCAATACTCATTTGACACCATGCATCAGCAAGCAGTTCTTAAGAAGGCATCATTAGCTCTCTAATGTACAGGTGGATCTGGGTTATAAAGAGGAATGGAGCACATTTCTCAGTGTCAACATTTTGATTGGCTTCAGAATCAGTTCCATAGCTGCCCGGATGCCCGTCTGGCTCCGGCTCAGGGAAACACACGGATATTCGTATTGTTCTCAGATTTCTCTTCTTAAGACTTCTGAGAATCAGTGGAAGTAGTAAACACTTTTACTGCCAATGGATATTATTTTAGCCTTTTTTTTTGTCTTTCTATTAGCCTTGACTCTTAACAGATCTACATCTGTATATTAAGATTGAAAAGGTGATCTTATAATGACATAAGGGTTTTTTCTCATTATTTCATTTACAAAGATACCTGAGAATCACATTATGCATGCAATAATACCTTTTGAGGATCTTTAATTAAAATATGCTCTCCTTTCATAGAAATTCTGTTTTGAATACTTTCAGTCTTTAGAAAAATACTTTAAATCTTAAGTTGGTGACTTAAAGCAAAACTGAGTTATGCAATGTATGCATGGTAATGTAAAATGATTCTGTAATGCATAATTGGAGAGATTTTTTTTTGAAAAAGCACTCCACAGCTTTAAAAAGGAAATAACAACAATAAATAATATGGAAATGTCAACATACATTTGTCAACTTTTAACATGAATATCTAAAAGTCAGAGACTGAAAACAGTGATAAAACAAATTGTTTCAGTAGATTTTTTAAAATTACATTTCTTCTGAACAAAAAAACTTTTACAACTAACATTGCAAAAGAAGGTTTCTACTAAACTGTCATGATTTGACAGCGTCAAATTTAACATTTCTTGCTCTATAGGAAAAAAAAAGCTTTCAGAATAGAATCGACAGAAAAAAAGTCATTAAAATCAGCTAAGCTCTTCTTTTAAAAAGTGATAAAAATGGAATACTTAAAAGAATTAAAAAAAAATTCCCTAGTCCAGAGTTAGGTCCCTTGATTGTAGGAATGAACAAAAGCACTTATATTACACTAGCAAATATATATGAATATATGTATATATATATCTGTTTCAAGAATTCTTGGGACTAAGAGACAGGCATTGAAGGCTGCTAATGGAATTATTGCTGCAAAGTGCATTGTTTTAGTAGGTCACTGCTTGATAATGAGGAAATCAAGATGAATTCCTACTTTCGCCACTGACAGATTGGTAAAACCTGGGTTGATCCTGTGTTACTGGAGGACAGAAAATGAGGCTAATGGAAAAGACCTCCCAGTACCAACAAAAGGTGTATATGACCCAATAGTGAAAAGGTCCTGAGACCATACCTGGCCCCAGATGAATAAATACACATGACATGAAGGAAATGCATCAAAGGACAAGACAAATCCTTCTTGAGGAGGGAAGGTCTTAGAACCTATCCTCCTGAACTTCATCCTAGAATAATAGCAGGGAAGCCAAACAATTTTTAATCTTCTTTGGTCAAAAACAGAAATCCTAAAAACCAAACAAAACTCCTGATAGATGTGAAAGGATATTTGCTGTTCTATGATTTAAATGAGATCAAGTTTACTAGGAGAGAGAGAGAGAGAGAGAGAGAGAGAGAGAGAGAGAGAGAGAGAGAGAGAGAGAGAGAGAGAGGAAGAGAGAGAGAGGTGGGGGGGAAGTTTATCCCCATTCCATTGGAGGAAAGCATCACTTCCAGCTTCTTCCACTTACCTTCTAGATGTGGGGTTACTTCTTTTAAAGAAGAGAAGAGTGAAAATTCCATATCCAAGATTGTCATAGCCCACTCTCCATAAGATAATTCTGGTAAGTTTGTAGGGTCCCCAAAGAAGACTTTTACATGGCACAGCTTCAGGCCCAAAGAAACAGACCCCTTTAGTCCAAGTGAGGGTTGTTTTCTGCTTCTTTTTATTATTATTATTTGCAGTTTTAATCTACTTTCTAGCTCCTCAGGTCATGCAGATCCACCAAATGACCTGGCCACTGAAGAGGTCACATGGATCCAGTTGTCTCACGGAATTCATTCCATCGTGTGAAGCAAGCCCTCACAGCTACACGTGAGTCCTGTCAAACTGTTCCTGGGTATGATCCACATACCAGAGAAGGAGGATGACTGCGATTGTTATGCCACAAAGTACAATGCTTGTAAATCCACATGGAGAGAAGACCAGGGATGTCTGGGAGAAGCTTGGGTCTGGTAGCAATAACAGCATCGACACTCAGAGGCAGAGTTCTATTTATATAGGTACATGTATTTTACACACGTGATGGACACAAGTACACTGAGAACCAGTTTGTTCTAGGTTGTCCTTTCTGTAAACCCCACAGTGTCAGCCATCTGTACACCAAACAACGCTGCAGATTCTTGTTTTTTCCTTTAATTTCAGAGGGCGAAGACGAAGTAAAAAAAGTGCAGTTCTTCAATTAAAGTGCATGGATGAGGTAAACTAATTTCAAGAGTTTTGAGTTTAGTCAATACTGGCTCAGACAGGAACCATCCTGCCATGTATCTGCTGCATTTGGGTTCGCATTGCTTGAACACTGCTCAAAATCTTATTCTGGTGCGTGATAGCTGTGATGCCAATTCTTGCCAAGTCACTGTAGGCAGAGGGAGGAAAAATAAAAAGAAAAGTCACAGGGACTGAGAATCTCTCTTTCTCTCTCTTGCCTTTTTAAAAATCAGGCTTCATGCAAACACACAGTTGAATCAGCCACAATTAATACAGCACAACAAGACAATGTATAATTAAGCAACTTAATGTAATAGAGGTGCTCTAGAGAGCTTAGGTAAAATTATATTCAACCAAAATGAGAGGTATTCTTTTTTTTTTAATGAGTAAGATGGTTATGCATCTCAAAACAAAAAAAAAAAAACAGAAGGAAAATACTATTAAATCTAGATTTACCCTTTCGTGTTACATCGCTGGGTACTTACTCCTGGTTCATGTGCACCACAGCCTCTAGCGTGGTATAACCGGCAGCAGTGAAGTTATCCTTATACCGCTCCATTTTAATAGCCTGGAGCCAGTCGCCCACTGATACGACAGCAGAGAATTCAGGGGAGCTAGGATCTAACAAGGCAGTGTTAGGCCTAGAAAGTAAACAGAAAGGATTGATTGGTACACTGGAAGATCCCAGATTCGGATTGCCTCATATAGGCTTGGGAAACTAGAAGGCCAATAGAAGGTTTGCAAAGGAATGAAAACATGTGATTTCATTTCACAAAGTGGGCAGAGCATGTATCAATCACTTATTTATTCTTGATCTCGAAGCCTGTTCTTCTTTTATGTGGACCTCTCAGAGCATTAATGCTCATGGCAGATCTTTTAACTTCCTAACTCGGGGAGGGGGGTGGGGGGAGTAAAAGGGGTGTCCTTGTGGTTGAAATTTGTTCAGTCATTGAAAGACTCCAATCCTTGCCAGAATGATTGCCCAAGTAAATTTTGCCACTATGGAAACTTTAGTGAAGTATGAGGGAGGAAAATGGAGAGCCTGCAATCTGCAAGACTTGATGCAAATGGAGAAAACAGAGAGTTCAAGTCCAACATGCTTCCAGCCAGGTCTGCAGGCTGGCTCAGTGCACTGGAACAGACCAGCGGGGAGTTAGTTAATCCTCTCTTAAATTGACCCATGCCTGACCACGGCATGTGCCAAGGGTGGCAGGAAGAATGAGCACTTTGATCACTGTATGAATTGTGGAATGTGCTTCTGTTCTTTTGCTGGGGCGCCTGCATCAGGATTCCAAGTTTTTATTAACTCATGTATTAGTGTATTTGCTTCTCAAGTCAGATTGATTTAAGATGGTCACTATCAAGAGCGATAACATCATTACTATAGAACCAATTCCCTATTTGTGAAAGCAGTTTTTTAAAGAGTTACAGTCATCTTTATCAAACGACTCCATAATTGTAGCATAGATTTTCAGTGTTATATTCTATAATTACCTGCACAGCAATATTGCTATTTGTTAAGTTAAATTTCTCTTTCCTTTCAAAATTATAGCGTGTACTTGGTCTCGGCATTTTGACCTGATTTTCTCCTGAGACACTTGGAGTACAAATGTTTAAATTGAAATGTCATTGCTACTGAACTTTCTGCTGTAAATAGAAAAGATATCTTTTCATGGAAATAAAATGAAGTCAATAGAATATCTTCATTTACTTTCTACATAGAAGAATTAATCATATTCCCTTTAAATATTTTTATTTTTAATTAAATTATTTTGACTGGTATTACTCTTTCTTTACACTCATATTTTTAACAAAGACTTGGTTTATCTTTTAGTTCCATGACCAAATAATAGCTTGTCTTTGTGTCTTCCTTTTGCATTCATTATTTCAATAACATCTCTAGTTTGGTGAGTAAACTACTATAGATACTGATCACAAAAAAAAGTGTTGAAGATTTAAACCAGGCACTGGTGGCTCATATCTGTAATTCTGCTCAGCTGCTCAGGAAGCTGAGATCTAAGAATTTCAGTTTAGAGTCTGTGAGACTTTCATCTTCAATTAAACACAGACCAAGGCAGAAGCACAGCTCCACTTCTGGTAGAGTTCTTGCCTTGCACAAAAAGGAGCTCAGGGATAACATCCAGATCCAGAGTTTGGGTTCAAGACAGGTTAAAAAATTCAAGGTTTTGTTTTCAATTTTTCCAACTTTGAGATGATGACTGATATTACCATATTAAATTGAAATGTTTTGTTACTGGTGGTTTAATACCATTACCATTATTTTTAATAAATGATGACCTATAGTCTGCATTGATTTGTAGAAGGTCAAGCCAAGTGCATCAGCAGAGCCAGATATAAACTCTCAGTGCCTAAGAAGATCAAAACGACCTTAGGATAAAAATGTCTCCACAGGCCAGGTGCTGGTGGCTCACAACTATAAAAACCCTAGCTACTAGCAAATTAACTAGAAAGCTTACAGAGTGAGAGAATATTTTCACTAACCATACAACAGAAAAAGGCCTCATATCTAAAATATAACAACAGCTCAAAAAATTAAATCACTCCAAAACTAATCTCCAAAGAAATAAGCATCCCATTAAAAGATGGGCCAAATCAGTAGAAACCTTGGGCTCTACTAGCAGAGATCTGCAATAGAGCAAAATCTTGATACATAAGGCCATATAATGTGAAGCTAATTGAAAGGACCTCCAGGATATTGAAACAGAAGCCATATAATGAACGATTGTTGTCCTTAATGTACTATGTTGTCTCTCATCTCCTTTGCTGTCCCTTGGTTATCTCATATTGTTATAGTATCTCACTTTGTTATCTGATATATTGAATTTATTTGTATTTGGATATTTGAAATTTGATAGGGAAAGGGGGAAAACCAAGACGAGTGGGGGGTGGGGGGGGAGGGAAATGGGTACCAAGACATGTGAAAGGGTATCAATGTATGTGAATTAATGCACCTTCTATCTGGCAAATATCCTGTAACCCTTTTACTAATTACAATAAAAATAAAATAAAAAAAAATAAAAGATGGGCCAAAGACTTAAAGAGAGTATTCTCTGAAGAAAAAATAAGAATGGCCTATAGACACATGAAGAAATGCTTGACATCTTTGGCCATAGAAGAAATGCAAATCAAAACAATTCTAAGATTCTACCTCACTCCAGTTAGAATGGCCAGGATCAAAAAAATCTAATAACAATAGATGCTGGAGGGGATGTGGCCAGGAGGGATCACTACTACACTGTTGGTGGGAGTACAAACTCGTTCAACCACTATGGAAAGCAGTATGGCTGTTCCTCAATAGACTAAACATAGAGCTCCCCTGTGACCTCAGCAATTCCATTACTTTGCATTTACCCAATCGTCCAGAAACAAGGACAAACTAAAGCCCCTAGCACAACGATGTTCATTGCAGCACTCTTTACCATAGCAAAGATATGGAACCAACCCAGATGTCCCTCAGTTGATGAGTGGATCAACAAGATGTAGTATTTATACACAGTGGAATTCTATGCTGCTGTCAGAAAGAATGACATTGCCCCATTTGTTAGGAAATGGAAAGACTTAGAAAAAAAAAATCACATTAAGTGATGTAAGCCAGACTCAAAGGAACATAAGCTCAATGGTTTCCCTCATTTGTCCTAATCAGTAGAAACCTTGGGCTCTCCCAGCAGAGATTTACAATAGAACAAAACCTAGAGACATAAGGCCATACAGTATGATGCTAAATGAAAGGACCTCCAGGATATAAAAACAAAAGCCATATAATGAGTGATTGTTGTGCTTAAGGTACTATGTTATCTCTCATCTCTTTTGCTGTCCCTTGGTTATCTCATATTGTTACAGTATTTCACCTAGTTATCTGATATATTTTACATATGCATATTTGGTTATTTGAAATTGGATAGGGAAGGGGGGAAAACAAGATGAGGGGATGGGGTAGGGGGAGGGAAATGGGGACCAAGATATGAGAAAGGGTATCAATGTATGTGAAGTAATGCACCTTCTATCTGGTGAATATAATGTAATCCTTCTATTAAGTATAATAAAAAAAATATATGGGGAGGGGGAACCCTAGCTACTCAGGAAGCTGTGATCTGAGGATTGTGGCTCAAAGCCAGCCTGGACATGAAAGTCGGTGAGACTCTTATCCCCAGTTAACCACCAGAAATGGTGCTGTGGCTCAACTAGTAGAGTAGTAGAGCACTAGCCTTGAGCTAAAGAGCTCAGGAACAGTGTCCAGGCCCAGAGTTCAAGGCCCACGACCAAAAAAAAAAAGTCTTCACAGGATTGTCATTTAACTCCAAGTGTTTAAAGCTTCCTCTGAAATTCTTCATTCTCTTTGTGGAATGCCATGGCATTGCCTAATTTGTGCTGAACTGTATTCTATTAACAGCAGCCGTAATAAACATCAGTTATTTAAGTACCATCAGTAGGGAAAGTTCAGAACAGAGGAGATTATCCACTAATTATGTACTCCATGTTAAACAGATATTATATGATATTAGAGGCTGGATAGCTTTTGTTATTCACTCAAATATAAAAAGGAAGTACAAAATCCAAGAACTGGCCTTAGGAACGTTGGACAGAATACATGGGTTGTGGAGCTGAAGATTTAAATTTTAGATGCATTAAAAGATAGAGATGTATCTTGGGATTGCAGATGCTGTCTAGACTTACAGCCACTCATTGTGCCCTCTCAGACAACAGAACAAAGAACAGCCCAGAAATGGGGGATTTCTTTCATCAATTACCATTTGATCTTGGCTGAGGTAATCTGTGAATTTAGCCTCTTTTCAATGTTATTTTAAGAGTTTGAAGTTTATGCTTTGTGTCTAATGACCAATGTTAGGGATTTGAAATCACAGAGGAAAACGCAAGGGTTTTTGGCTCTCTACCCCCAAATTCTCCTTTTTATGTACAGTGTTAACAAATGTATTTATTCCTTTTCTACCAGGATCTTTACGCTGTTTTGTTTTGTTTTTGGGGGTTTTTTTTGTTTTTTGTTTTTTGTTTTTTTTTTTCAGGAGAAAAGATCAGAAACAAACACCAGAGGGCTTGCAAACATCGAAAGGGAATGCAAGTGAGAGGGTCATTCTATTTTTAAGTCAGGGTCATGGTGGAAAAGAAGCCTCTGAAAAGCTCAGATTTGGGGGTAACTAGGTATTTTACTTCCTGCAGAACCAAGTCACCTGATTTGTTATTAACAATTAAACTGAGGAGGATGGTTTACCTTCTTCCAGATGGTCTCTGCATAGAAAAGTTCCTATTGGCTTATAGCACTTAGTTTGTTCTACACATACTGGTACATTTTTATTCCCTGGTGAAAGAACTATACTTCTCATGTGTGGTCTGATCTTTTGTTGTAGTTCTGTGTGTGGTGTTGGGGATTAAGCCTATGAAGAATAGAACCAATTTGAGTTATTTTCCTTGCCCTTTGGTTTGCTCACGCTGCCCCTCAAACTCATAATCTATCTACTTCTTCCTTCAGAATGGCTGGGATTACAGATGTGTGCTTCTCTGCCTGTTTTTTTATTTTGTTTTTTGAAAACCCTTTTCAAACTTGCATTTTCAGGCTTTGCAACTTGATCAGCTTCTAGGCCAGTCCTGTGTCCTACTCCAAAAAAGCTGATAAAGTAGAAAATAGGAAAGCACAATCTAACACATCCCTGAATTAACATGTAGTATATCAAAACACAATTGTAGTATTACAGAGCTGTCCTCCTGTGTTTCTTTATATTGAATATTGTTTTCCTTCTAAAACACAACGTCTGCTGACCAGAATGTCTTCTGAGAATACATTTCCTCCCTCTCCTAAAATCTGAGAATCCATTTCGCAAAATTGGCACTTCGGTTATTTCTTTGGTTTTGTTAGAATTTTTTTTTTTTAACCACCATTTGAGGCTTTCATGGGTAACAGGCCCATTGAATCCTTTAAATACTGTAAATGATTAATCCCTTTAAATACTCCAATAATGAGAAAGAAGCCACCCAGGTTGAAAAGGCAGGAATTAAAATGAGTCTCCCTGGCCTGTCACCTCTGATATTTTCCTCCATGCATCATTAAGTAAGCATGGCCAACCTGGAGCTCTCGGTCCCTGTCCTCTTCAAGCTGTTAGGGTTGCGGATGAGTTTGTCCAGCATGTTGACAATCTGCCCGAACTTCGGCCTGTCACTTCTCTCCTTCTGCCAGCAGTCTAGCATCAGCTGGTGGAGTGCAACCGGGCAGTCCATTGGTGGGGGTAGCCGGTACCCTTCTTCGATGGCTTTAATCACCTACGGAAGACAACAGGGTGGCACAGGAGACAGTTAGCTTCCTTCTAGGCTAGCTGTTGTGAGGGGCTCACCCTCCAACTGGCATGGCCATATGTACTTTAGGTTGCCAGCAAGTTGAGCATAGGCAAAGCTCCAATGCCTTCACAGAAACCAAAGCTTGTCCTTACTACTGCTGGCAATAAGAGACAAAAGCTAGCCCAGGTGTTTCACAAATGGCTGACAATGCGTTTGAAAGTCCAAAGAGTGGTTAGCAGGTGTCAGAGCTTTGAATATGGTGCTCAGGTCATGTGGCCCTGTCTAGAGCCCCTTTCCCTCTGCTTTTCAGCATCACCATTCTCACACACTCCAGCAAGAGGCCATCTAGTCAGTGTCCACGATCTCCCAGGGGAACCAGTTCCCTTGGTATCATTTCAGCCCCATGTCCTCTGGCTCAGACAGCAAATGGACCAACAGCAGAACCAGTTAACATACCTATTTTTCTTTTGGAGACTATATCCTCGTTATAAGTTATGAAAAGTGTTAGCAAATTCATTTTAAAAAGAGAAAAAAAGAAAGAAAAAAGGAGAAGGGATAGAAGAAAACAACTTCTTTGGGGGGGTATTTATCTTTTAAAGGAGAGCCTTCTTAAGCTAAAGAAACAAAAGGAATAGGACATGTGACAATTAATTGGAAACAAGACTAATTTTGGTTATTCTTGGTGAATGGGTGCAGCTCCAAGGAGACCAAGATGGGTCACCTTGCCTAATAAGACAAATTCATATTTGCTAATTCTCACATTTTGAATGTGACTTCAGAAGCATCATGCTATTTCCTGACTGGCTTTTTCCTGAGTTCTTTCTCTTTTGGAGAATAAATCTCAGTAAGGCAATACAATTATGACTAAAGGCAAATTGAAAAGGCAAACTGCCGGGGCCAACCGGCAGCAAACCAGGGTTCGCAGATTGGGGTTCCTGAAATCGGGGGCAAGGACTAGCAAGAAATAGAAGAGAGACAGACACACCGGGTCCGGGATGTCCGCAGTCCAGGTAAAGACTGCCGAGACTGCCGCGTTTATTTTCCACTCCCCCTTCTTCCCTCCTCCAGACCCAGGGAACCTCCAGGTGTTACATTCATATGGTAATTCTCAGGTCATTTACATAGAATAGGGCCAGAAAGCAATAAGACAATAAAGCCATCATCTGATGAAAGTCAAGGTACAGTTTGATTCCACTCTGGCTCCCAACAGCAAACTACTTTGAAGTTTCCTGACTTTTCCTAAGAATACTTGCCTAAGAGCATCCTCTGAGATTCTGGAAAAACATATTTGAAGACATTATTATTTTGTGTGTTTGTGGGGGGGGCTCATGGGGCTTCAACTCTGCTTGGGCCCTGTCCCTGAGCTACTACCCTACCCTTGAGCCAAGCCTCCCATTTTCTAGAGGTTAATTGGAGATAAGAGTCTCAATTCCTTTTGTGCCTGGGCTGGCTTTGAATCTTTGGTCCTTGATTTCAGCCTCCTGGGTAGCTAGGATTACAGGCCTGAAACACGCCTGGCTTGAAGACATAATTTTTAAAGATGTTTTAAATCAATCATTTGTGTTTTTGTTTCTTTTGCACTAAAATAACTGCTGCTAGACAAACATTTTCTGTCAAAGCTCTGCTCCTGGCCATGTAGGATTCACCCTGTGTTGGGGTTGTTGACCTTCAGAAAATGGTCTTCAGAACAAAATAGTCAGTCACTTGGCTTCAGCTTCTCAGTCCCAGTTTGGCTGTTGTCTTTTTACTATTGTTTCAGTTTAACAGTCATTTAAAAAAAAAAATAACTCCTAGTATGCTCCCCCCACCAATCTGTCCTGGGAATATTCTTTGTTTTTCTGAGGTAGACCATTCCATTCCATTCCATTCCATGTAATGTCATCCAGTTTATTGTTGGCAATTACACTAGATGAATTTGGTCCTCTGGCTTCTCTTTTTTTTTTTTTTTTCAGATTCCCAGTATTGACTGGTGAGTTGCTGAAAGCAGTTTACATAGAATGTGCCAAGGCAACCTCATGGTCTGTAACCCCTCAGATTTGATTAATACACAGTTTGGAAGATAGCTTATGGATGAATAAAGCCTTATTTTCTCAGTTGAGTGCTTAAATCTTATGGAAGGGGACAATAAAACTAACAAAAGGATTGCTAGGTTGGCTGTGTTTTCAAGTTACTTTCACTCTATTTACTATATGCCAAACAAATTCTGCTCAAGAAAGTCATTTTCCAGAAACATTTCCTATTAATTCTTGTTCTACTCAGAGCCCAAATAGAGACAAATACATTTGAATGATATATCAATATTATTTGTGAGCGAGAAATAGCTTCAGATGTCTTTTCATAGATAAAGCCAGAAAAATGAAAACATAAAACAAGCAAATTGACTTAATATAATATAGAAACTGTCACAATGACAGATTTGAGAATATTTTAGGCAAAGAAACTGATTATCTTTAGATCCTCTGCTCTTAGGAACATCAGGTTATAACTCCCAGTTGAAAGAAAGGCCTAAGTAGTAAACAATTGAATAGGCAAATGTATGCACCACTTTCTCATTTAGGTTGCCTCTGTCCCTCTGAAAGTCACTAATCTAAATCTAATTGTTCCAGAAGGATGATTTCTGAAGGGAGCTACTTGTAAGACCTCATCCAATAACGTATTACACAGCACTCACCTGCACAGTGTTTCTACCATGTAATTATCTTCGTTTATTTTAACAGTTATCTTTCCTGCCATCCTTTAGAGTCTCTTCTTAGTAATTACTGACAATACAATGTCAATATTGTCTTTAATCTGGTTAGTCACAGTACACAATACTTTTTTGCCCAACTAGACCCAGAGTGCCTCAGTTTCTCTATAGCTCTGCATTCTTTAACTGATAGGAAACCTGTTTTCTATTTGAGTGCACCTGGTTCTTTGTTTAATTGTCCAGGCTTTGTGACTTCCTGTTGTTTCATTAGGACAACACAGATGGTCAGGCAACATTTCATGTTGGAAAGTTTTAAAAAGAAGATTTTCCATAATATCGTTCTATTCAATTAGCTGAATTCCTTGCATTTGTAAACATTCTCTGGCCATGTTCTACCTCCCACGTGTATATATAAACTTAGATAGTTTTCAAAGGGTGGAAAATCTGATCAAAATAAAATGGCTCCCTATACCTTTAGAACTTTGCTAACATCTATTATATATTGATCAAATTTTCTGCCTTTTAAAAACTAAGTTTGTCAAGATTAGCTAAAATGTGTTCTAAGAAGACCCCTGATCTTTGTTTTGTTTTTTTGTTCCTCCTCACTGGAGATGTTTGTAATTAAATTCTATTAGTCTGGAATCTTATTAGTGTCATTATTGAATGCTTTTCTGAAATTGCAAGCATCAAGAGAAACTCCCTTACGAACTAGTCCAGATGGTACATTTAAAGGGATGTGCATAATTTACAAGGGGTCATTTAGTGAAGCTTTATTTTAGAGTCCTCACGGGGCAAGCTCTAATTACAACTATGCCAGTTTTGAAATATTCACTAGGTTTTTTTTAATGTCAGTTTTATCACATGCGAAATTTGTTTTTTATAACCTTTGCATTCTCTTAAAATTCAGTTTAATTTTGAGTTAGTGTGGCTTTGAAAGTTCACCACAGAAAAATACAACCATATATTGTAGAGGTGTCTATCTACTCATCTATCTAGCTTTTTTTTTTTCCCCCACACTATCCCATTGGGTTCTGATCTTGAAATTGAAAAGCGCCATTGGTCATATGGTTAGAGCAAGATGGCTAGATGTAGTATTAATGAGGTGACTGGATGTATAAAAAAAATATTGTATCACTTGATTTTCAGTGCTTACTTCTTCATAGGATAATGCTGAACATCCTGAATTTCAATGTGAAGACACATGTTTCAGAACACAGAGACTTACATCTTGATTGGACATATCCCAGTAGGGTCTCTCTCCGTATGACATCACTTCCCACATAACGATTCCATAGCTCCATACATCACTCGCCGATGTGAATTTACGATAGGCAATTGCTTCTGGCGCAGTCCACCGGATAGGAATCTTGCCACCCTGTGAACATTTGAGCAATAAGTTACACCTTAAGTAAGTAGCATCACTGATAAAATATTTTATTTCTGAATGAAGTTACTGCTTGCCAAACAAGATGGCATCAAACCTGAGCTAGCTCTTAAAATAAAAAATATGAGGCTTGTTTATCTCAACTGAATTCTTTCCGGTTGAGACTCTTCTCGTTTTTACTTAATTACTGGGAAGTGGGTAAGTAATCTGTCTATTTCTTAACAGCCTACCTGTTATCTGCTTAGGTGAATTTTATAGAAGAGAGTTAATTTCAGGCTTTGTAAAATATATATGTTATTCAATGATTATCAAAGGATGGATGGCTAACATTTGTTTTGACTTTTTTGCATTATTTCATGAAGCAGCACAAGGACAGAGCTTAATATTGCTTTAGAAATGGCCAGGCATCACTGCTCATGCCTATAATCTTAGTTCCTCGGGAGGCTGAGTCAGGGCAGACAAATACAGGAGACACTTACCACCAATTAACCAACAATATGGCAGAAGTAAGGTTGTGGCTCAAGTGTTAAAAGTGCCAGCCTTCAGCAAAAAAGCTAATAAGCAAGAGAAGAAAGCTCTCATGCTCCTTTCTCCATAGCATTATCCTTCTTCATGTAGTATAGATTCTCATGAGCTAAATATATCTAGAAAATAACTTGCTAAATATAGTAATTTTAACCAAATTTCTGCAAAATATGCTAAAATGGATTTCAGAGAAAGTCAAATATCACATAATAGATCTTATTAATGAACCTAATACAGTAAGACGGAACTTCAATAACTATTTAATATATTTTTTAAATTTCTACTTGTAAATATGCTGAAGTAACAAAATATACTCAAAACTGTAAAATCTTTCCCTTTAAAGCCTCAAATGTCTGCTACTTGATTACCCTCATGCACAAAGTATTTTTAATTGAGTCTCAAATTACCTAGGGTTCCATCTTGGGGAAATTAACTGAACCTGAATTCAAACCCATGAGCTACTCATACTGCCATTATTTACACATCTTCTTCATTTGATTAGGGCTAATAAACAGGTCAATCAAATTGTCCTGGGAATTTTTTTTTATTTATCACTGTTCACTCTGAAAACCCAATGTACTGTGTTCTTAATATCCCTTGCTTACTTACTTAGGATACTATCTGCCTTATTTAAATATATGACCAATGGTTCATCTCTCTCTCTCTCTCCCCCCTCCTCTCTCCCCCATCCCCCAAATATTGTCACCCTAGAAGTCTCATAACTTTTCTCTCTCCAACTACTTTGGCAAATAAAATAAAGATTCCCATTATTCACACTGAAGGCATAAATGAATGGACTTGAAGTTCACTAGAGGATATTTATATATCAGTCAACATTACAACTGATGAAATTAAACAAATCAATCCCATAACCAACCAAACACAAAACCGAAATGTTTAGGATTACATACACAAAGATGAGTGTTAAAAAGAAAAAAAAAAGACGGTAACTGTCTACTTCATGTTGATTAGAACAGTTTCAGTCTTCATAGCCAATAGTAGTTTAATGATTCTGTGCTTATTCCATTAGTATTTTACATTCTGACTGTCAGGCTAACATAACCTACTCATTAACTCTATACTGAATACTCTTAATCCAGGCTTATCTATCAATAGTAAAATGAAGGCCATTAGATACTGGAAAGCATTGCGTACTGTAAATGTTTTATAAATCCTGTATATGCATTAGCAGTAGCTAACTAACTAGAAGCATTTGGCTTTCCTTATTTAGACTAAGGACTTTTCTTTTTCCTAATGAGCCAAAATGAGTCAATCAGAAAATCTCTGGAGAGGCAGTAAAGGGAAAAAGAAAAATTAAACAAGTTAGCAAAAAAAAACACATTTCAGTACAAAAAGCATATGCACAGTAAATGACACTATCTCCTTATTTTCTTAATAATTTGTTATCTGTTGAGTAAATTATTCTTGATAGGTATTTCTAAGCGGTGGTGCCAAGACTGGGGCTTGAATTCAGGGTCTCTTACTCTCATTCAGCTTTGTAAGTCAAGACTGGGTTTAACTCCTTGGGCCTCATCTCCAGTTTCCATTTTTGCTGGAGTCTCTTGGATTTGTCTTCTAGGACTAGCTTTAAACCTCCCGAGTAGCAGGGTTATAGGCATGAGCCTATGAGTGGTGGATTTCGACTCACTTAACTCATTTTCAAAGACATAATTAATTATCATTCAGCCAAGAGAATTCAGAAGGAAAAGAAGCCATTTTGCTTAGTCTGGGCTCTGCAAAGAGTCTCTCTTCTTTGTACTCATACATTGACATGTTGAAACTGAGATTCTTTTCTATAACCACTTAAAGATAATTTTTAAAAAGGTTCATGAATATGAAAAATATGAATTAAAAAAATCAGGAAGGGCTTAGCCTTCAAAGTGAAAGAGAAGCTGTCCTAGTATCAAACAAACTAGAGGCAGAAAAAAAAAATTATCCTTACCCTAGTGGTATAAGCTGCTTCTGGGTCATCCTCCAGCACTCGGGACATACCAAAATCAGATACTTTGCAGACCAAATTGCTGTTTACCAGGATGTTGCGAGCGGCCAAATCTCGATGTACATAGCTCATGTCAGACAAATACTTCATCCCTGACCCAATGCCACGGAGCATGCCCACTAGCTGGATGACGGTAAATCTGCCATCATTCTTCTGCATAGGAAGGAAGCAGAGAGTAATATAATCAGCATTCAGCCACGGTCATTATCAGTAAGCATCTATTACTGAGATCGATTTTTGATCACTGCATCTGGTGTGCGATGAGGCCTCAACATGATTTCTGGTCCTTGCTGAACCAAAGTTACTGACTTTCTAGTAGAAAGAATTCTAGGAGCTGAGTTTGCTTCCTGTGATCGATGGAAATTGGCCAGTTGTAATGAATCTACAGGCTCAAACAATTCCACGATACTAGAATAAATCAAATACTACCTTCCACATCTATGGATTATTTAATAGCCTCAGAAGAAAAAAAAATTCACATCATTCTCTGTATTTCTCCTTCTATTGCTATGTTTGAAAAGTCCATGAGTTCATTCTAACGGGATGAGTCTAAGGAATGGTACTTTTCTCAGTTCTAATATTTACATGGAGGTTTAATATAAAGTCGACACATACCCTGAGGAAAGCATCCAAGGAGCCATTCTCCATATACTCTGTGATGATCATTACTGGTTTACCTAGAGTTTTCAGAAAGAAAAACAAAAACCCTTGATGAGAACGGCAGTTAATGAGATAAAAATGGGCTGTGCACAATTTTACTGCCAAGACACCTGTCTTGTGCGATCTAATTTAATTAAAACAAGCCAAGCTTATGCCTCAGCTGTGGGAAGCTAGGGATGAAATATTCAAAGGACGAGTAGGTTTAGATTCCATCTGGAAAGTTAACCCTTTGGGTGGCTTTATTGACAAGGTCTTTCACAGAAGTGGCCTCTGGTATCTAGGGAGCATGTGAATGGATAATTGCTCTAGCAAGCAACAAGGGAAAACTATGAATGGGCAGACATGATTAAATGTGAAGAAGGGGGGAAAAAAACCCTATGGGGTAATTAATTTATTTTGTCCCCAGAAGAGCCACTTGTGGGATGCTAAGGATGCCAATGGGCCCAGAAACCTCTTTCTTTAATTCTTGAAACTCAAGTTTCAGGGAGTCAGTAGCTATGGCAGACACCTCTTAAAATGCAAGCAGGCAAAGCTAAGTTTCTCGGCCTCTGTCTTGCATTGGCCAGGGTTCTATTCTTTCCTTATCTATAAATGAACTTCTTTTGCTCCTTTTCAAAACCAAGCAAATCCCCAAACCATCACAGAAGGCATTAAGTAAAGTCATTTCATCTGAGACAGATATTTGAATTCACAACTGGAACCATCTTTCTCTCTTCTTTCTAGCAAAGAAATAAAAACGTGTTTTAAGACCCCTGGGCAGTGGGGCTGAGGGGGGAGAAGGGAAGACAGTCTTTTATTTCTGTTTAGTTCTTCTTTTAAGGTGTTTAAAAAATAACCTTTGTTTAATCACTGACAATGAGCCCAAGGTCTGAAATTCTTTCTTTCTGAGGGCTTTCTAGAAAGAAGGAATTGGGAGAATCTGGAGATAGACCGTGGTAATCCTCCAGTTTTGAATCAAGAGGAAAAAGAACTTAAAAAAAAAAAAAAAACTCCATTAAAATTCCTTTGAGTGCAAATTAAATGCCTATTTGATACATTTAAATATTCCCACTTTTATTGCTGTTCTATTGACTGGGAACAGAAGGTAGGCAATTTCCTGCTGAAAGTTCCCAGAAGTGTTCTGGAGTGGAGAAAAAGGAAAGAAAGGCCTTCACCTGAGATAACAAAGTTGAGAACGCTTTGGTATCAGTGAAGTCCAAGTTGTTCTTGAGTGGGGTGTGTGTGTGTGTGTGTGTGTGTGTGTCCTGTCTAGGACAAGTTGCCTTTTAGAGGCAATCATTCTTATATAAAGAAAGAAAGCTGGCAGAAAAAAAAAATGTAGTGATGGTGGTAAAGACTAAAGGATGAACCAAACTCTTTCTAGTCTTCCTCTTTCCTGGAGAGACCAATCGTGGTACCGTCTTCTATTCTTTATCAGTCTAAGCCAGAAGGTCTGAGTTCTCAGACATTTATCCACTACCAGTCTCAGCATAGAACAAATGTGTCTAAGTGAGTTTTAATTACTCTTCCTCAATCAAAACATACTTCATCAACTAATGAAGGAAGGGTGACTCCCATGACTGTGCATTAACACCTGTTTCCATTTTACTAGAGTCTCTGGAGCTTTGAGGAAGAGAAGACCCCAAGCAGTGGGACGACTAGGGAGAATTTAGGATCCTTCCGCCAGTTTAGGAGGTAACTCGGGAAAGTGGTATTAATGAATTCACACTCTGGACTCCACCTTTCCCCCTCACACCTTCCTACGCCCACTCTTGGCACCATCTTTACAGTTTTTCCTACATTCCTGTTTCTGTTTATTAAAACATATCCACTTGCCCAAATCTTTACAAGCTCTGTAAGAGAACTACAGAGGGATGTCTACATCCCCATTAGGTCTTATAAATAAGGGCCAGGCTGGGCTCAGGAATGGAGGACCGCTCCCAGCAAACACGGGGCGCAGAATGTAGGGGGGGACCTGGAGAGAGGAGGGCAGAGAACCCAGACAAGTGTCTCAGGTGGAAATTTTAAATCATTTTAATTCAATGACAACTGAATTATGCAAATGTATCCAGTCATTTATAACAGTTACAGCTGTAATAGCTACAGGTTTTAGAAGCAAGGTGGGATTTTAAAACAAAGATTCCCTGTTTCTTGTCTTTTCTGTAGAAATGCCCTGAAAATCACTACTTGCAGCAGGAAAAACACCCTGAGTGGAACGGTATCTCTCTCCCTCTCTCTCTCTCTCTCTCTCTCTCTCTCTCTCTCTCTCTCCCTCTCCCTCTCCCTCTCCCTCTCCCTCTCCCTCTCCCTCTCTCTCTCTCTCTCTCTCTCTCTCAAGAAAATGAACCTGCGCAAGTATTTAAAGGGAATGTTATCTTTTAATTAAAGTAGTGAGGGGCTGTAGGCAACCCTGAAGGCCACAAGTAACAGAAAAATATTCTGTCTGTAAAACTAATCTTAAAAAGCAAATAGAGCTATTCTATGCTAATTATAGCCTTCACCTAAGGCAGAAAATTATATATCCATGGCACCAAGTTTCCATTTTTGAAGGATTCTCAAGATGAGGATAGATGGACTTTTTAAGACATAATGACACTAGCAAGCTCTTCACAAAGGCGTGTATGTGCATTTTAAAATTTACTGTTAGGCATACTAAGCTTCTCCCATCCAAATAACTTTGTAAGGCAAGTTCCCTGTTCAGCACCATTTTTTTTTTTTTTAACAAAGACGGAACCAGAACAGAAAAACTGAGCCACCAATCCAAGTCACCTGGTTTGCCCCTAGGCTAAGGGTTCTCTCAGTAGGATCTAAAAGAGAGGGCTTTATGGTAAGGAGCTCTTTAGAAATGCAAACTTAGACCCCACCCTAAGTATAATTCACTTCCCCCTTAACCTTAAGAAACTTCTTTTTTTTTTTATTTTACTTTTTATGGGTTGTGGGGCTTGAACTCAGCCTGGGCCACCATCCCTGACCTCTGCAGCTCAAGGTTACTGCCCTGCTCCAAGGCCAGGGTGTTGTCCCTGAGCTCTGCAGCTCAAGGCTACAGCTCTACCCCTGAGCCAAGCCCCACTTCACCTTTTCTAGAGGTTAACTGGAGATAAGATTCTCAGGTTCTTTTGTGCCCAGGCTGGCTTTGATCCTCAGATCTCAGGCTCCTGAGTCACTAGGATTACAGGCGGGAGCTGCCTCGCCCGGCCTAAGACACTTAAGTATATGTAAATTAGATGACACTATTTTCCCTTTTTAGTAATCTCTCATTCTACTCCCAAAGATCTTATATGTTACACCCTACGAATATTTCACCAACAGCTTATTGCTCATTTAGTTTTAAACCCTCTCCACCATCAGTCCAGGCTTTATCTATTGAAGCAGCCATTGTCTCACCTCAAGGCATGAGGTGACCATGCTTTTTATGGACCCTTTAGAAGTCCTGGCCTTACTGCTGACACAGCCCCAGGCTTACAAGATCCTAGCTGGAAGCAGTAGATACTAGAGCTCCTGAAACACAGCCTTCAGCTGTCCTGTCCATGGGGCACTTTCTAAGCCCTTAAAGATGTGCTCAGGTTTGCCAAGTGCATTTGTTGAGCTGTGTCGTGATTTAACTGAATCATGGTCCATAGCCTTAGAGAATACTAATGGACTAAGAAAGGAAGGTTCAACCAGGTGTTCCTGTAAATAGGTATGGAATGACAACAACCATAAATCAGGCAGAGCAGACAAGCAAATCACCCAATATAATAAAGATTTTCCCCCCAGATTCTCTCTGCATCTGGACCTAAAACTTCCATCACAAAGGTGTAGTGAGGCTTTTTGGTGTGTATCTTATGAAAACGTATTTAAATTTTATTTTGCTTCCCATCTGCTTGTGCCTACTCTGTGACAATCTATTTGGCCTAGCAAAGGTTTTGAAAGATAGTATGGCATATCAAAAAAAAAAAATCTGCAACACTGAATTTTCCTAAAATTTCACACAAGCTGCCTGGGAGAGAGGATATCAGCTAAAACCATAGACCCATTGAGAGTTGACTGCAAGATTAATGACTTGTCCTTCGCTGATTTCCTCCTATTAGCAATCAGTGGGTCTGTGCCATCTGTCATTTCCCTAGAAAGAAAATGTGTGTTTAATTTCCCAGTAACTTAGCTTTGAAAAGGGAATGACTTGAATACTTACATTTTGTGACAACACCTTCCAAGTGAATAATGTTGGGGTGGTCAAACTGTCCCATGATGCTGGCTTCACTCAGGAAGTCTCTCCTCTGCTTGTCTGTGTAACCAGCTTTCAGAGTCTTGATAGCTACACAGATCTCTCTCTTGCCTGGTACTTTGAGACGCCCACTACAGACCTCACCAAATTCACCTTTGAAAGTGAAAAAGGAGAATCCATGATGGATCGGAAGCCATTCAAGAGAGAAAGAAATAGCTCACATTCCTTCCGTGCTTAATTACATAAATCATTTCAAGTAATCCTCCTCCACACCCTGAAGTAGGCACAATTAGTGCCATTTTATCAGAGAAAACACATACACTTTTGGAGAAGAAAAACAAAAAGTTGTTGAAAGTGGAATGATGGTAAGAAACAGAGTGAACATTTAAATTAGTCTGACTTCAGTTTTCACATGCTTATTCATTCCATTCATTTCCTGAGAACAAAAAAATGATCACAATTTGTACCAGAGTACTTCAGAGCAAAGCACATTTTATGCTTTGAATATGGTAATCTCATTATATAGTATTTTCATATCTAGATCAATACGAGATCTATTTTCAGATATGTACATTTCTATAATTTACATAAACAGCATCCATCAGCAAAGCAGACTTAGACAGAGACTCGGGCACTTACCAACTCCTATGACTTTTTCAATCTTTATACAGGAGGCATCAATTTCTTTAGCAAATTCTCGCACTGCCTGGTTGGGGTCTTCATATGTAAAGGGATCCACGTAAGTCCTAACACCTAAGTCATCAAGAGGGGATATGTGAACAGGACACTTGGCAGGAACATCCAACACACACAAATCTTAATAGGCGAGAAGCTGGCCTAGCTGTCTGGTCTTAGAAAGTGAAAATGCTTTAAATGCTCTGGTTTTCATTAGTGAGTTAAACAAAGAGTTGTTAGCTGTTTAAGAGGCTCTAGCTCTACTGACTTCCGGGAATGTCTTCACACTTAAAGGACAAGAGTTTAAAAAACAACCCATCCTGTGGACATAAAGTGAAATTTAGAAATTTGGAACGAGTTAACCAAAAACATGGTTGACTTATCAGTGGCTTATAACATGTTGGCACTGGTACTAAGTTCTCCCTCCTGCTTTTCTTTCATCAAATGTTATTAGAACTTTTTTTCACAGGCCTTGTCTACAAAGTACCATGTTTTGCCGAATAACTGAACTGAATAAGTATGTCTAATGACTCACAAGTTTGTTGGGCACTGGTGGCTCATGCCTGTAATCCTAGCTCCTCAGATCTGAGGACTGTGGTTTGGAGCCAGTCTGGGCAGGAAAGTCTATAAGACTTGTTTGTCCAATATACTACCCAGAAAAAAGGCAGAAGTGGCACTGTGGCTCAAGTGGTAGAGGGCTAGCTAGCCTTGAGCACAAAGAGGCTCAGGGACAGAGCCCAGGCCCTGAGTTCAAACCCGAGGATGGACCAACCCCCCCCCCCCAACAATCTACTTAACTTGGCCTTTTGCTATTATTTCCATTTAGTGCATTATTTTTGTCTATAAACATATATACTATGTGAAAAAAAACATTTAAAAAGTATAGTTTCCGAACTATACAATTTCTGTACACTTTTTATATAGAAATTGTCAAACTTTGCAGTAGATAGAGGCTTCTCCCAACTTGTTTTCCTTTACTCCCAACAGTTCTATCCTTCTGTCCCAGGCTAATGTTATCAATGTCTTCGTGTAGATGTTAAGTGGAAGTCTGTTAAAGTTAAAATGTACTTTTTGTTCACATGAGCTTTGCCTCAAATTGCACATGTGGCAATGGCTAAGGTAGAGGCAGTGCAGACACTTCATGCTGTCATTATCTCAGAGTCCTACCCACAATGCTCCAGTGCTCCTTCCCTGATTTAGTCCTCAATTGCTTAAATCATTCTGGAGCTGCTGCTCTGAATTCCTTGAGCTCACTTAGAACATCAACATACCCTACGATCCATTAACAAAAAAAAAGGCATTGAAATCACTAACACCATATCCACAGTGCTATTCAGTGTACTGTAAGGGTTACTATCTTGTTGCTTTTTCTTCTACCACCCCATCTCCAATTTTTAGCTTAGATCAGAAAAGTTACCCATTAAATCTTTAACTTAGCCATTCATTAAGCTACTAGAATTAGTCAGTGTGAGGATAATGAAAAATCTATTAGAATTTTCCATCAGACCTCATCTTTAATTTTGAATCACCTACTGCAGATTGATATCCTTGAATATATTATATAAACACTGGTAGCCATACTAACTTCAGGCATTTCTAAACTAGAAAATATGATACATGCTCTAGAAAGAAAGTTATTTTTCGCCAGGCATTGGTGGCTCATGTTTGTAATCCTAGCTACTCAGGAGGCTGGGATCTGAGAATCACAGTTCGAAGCCAGTCCAGGCAAGAAAGTTATTGACACTTTTATTTCTAATTAACCACCAGAAAACCAGAAGTAGTGCTGTGGCTCAAAGTGGTAGAGTACTAGCCTGGAGCAAAAAAACCTCAGGGACAGAGCTCAGGCCTTTAGTTTAGACTCCATGACCTACAACTACTCTTATCCCCCCATCTCCCTGCAAAAAAAAATTTTTTTTGTTACCTTGATTTAAATGTTTTTCTTCATCTGCTTCTTGTTTGGCTTTACTATATTTACTCCGCCTAGTTAAAGAAATGAAAAACAAAAATAATTTTCCTCTAACACAGAAACAATCACAAAAGCCCTAAGATATAATGGCATAATGTAAGTGAAGCAAATATTCAATATACAGTTTGCAGATAAGATTAGCAAGGAATGAATGTATCACATGGATGACAAGTCTTGGTTTCAAATCCAATGGCAAGAATCCAGAATCTCTGCTCTTAACTACAACTTTAAATACAGAGCAAATATTTTATAGTACAACTATCATTTCAATCACCAGAGAAAACTTACACTATTGAAGACAAGTTTGTTGGCCATTATATATGTGTGTGCATACACACATCTTTCCTTTATACATACATTTATATTTTTAATTAAAATAAGTTGTCATGAGTAATTCTGCCTAAACCAAGTGGAAATAATACTCAATATGTAATAGTAATGAATAGCAAGCCCTCTTACTATAACTACCATGGCCACTACCACAACAGTTCACTCTCATATTCTTGAAACAATGTAGCTGTTGGTTTCTCTTACTATATACAAGCCCTTCAATTACTCATGAACATCTAGGGAGCAAATATTTGCTTGGTACTAAATTCTGTTCCCTAAAATTTTACAGACAACTAGTTTCGAATCATTACTTATCCAGTACAATGGACCATGGCTTTTAGTTTATATTTTGCCCCCCACTTCCCAGAGAGATTTGGTCTTGAATTTGGTTTATTACAAAGTTTGGGGAATTGTAAATCTGCAGTAGATATAAATCTTGAATGAGAAATATATACATCATTTATATAAAGCAGAAAATCAACTCAAGATGAGAGTCAAATATATTAAATCTATACACATGTATATACTTGCGCGTGCGCACACATACACACGTATACACACACACACACACACACACACACACACACACACACACACACACACAGTGCTGGAAAGTGAACCGGAGGTTCTGCATGTGCTAGGCAAATGCCCTAGTACTGATTCATACCCTAGACCTTAAACACATATAAATGTTGACCCAGGACAATGCATATGATAAAAAGCAATTGATAACTCGGTATTGCAGCTCTTCAATTTAGGAGGCTGGAGCTAAATCAGTGAATAAAAAGTGCATTTTTAAAAAAATAACCCAACCTTGTGTTGCCTGAGTCTTAAGGAAAAATTAAGACTCTGTTCAATGAGGAGGTGGAGGCTGCAAGATGAGGTAAGATTTCTCTTGGCCACAGAGTCTGAGATCCTATCAGAATCGAATCCCTCAACTCCTGAACTTTGAATGGGATAGAAAGGCAGAATGACTAGGCAAAAGAGAAAGCTGGAGAGAACCTAAAGAAGCCAGGCAAAGCTACATGAGGGGCCAACTCTCCCTGAGCACATGCGCACAGCGCAGCGTCCCACCCGCCCCCTCTCCCAGTTGTCAACCATGGCATGAACCAGCTCAGTAATCAGACCCTGGCACCCTACAGATGTTCCTCCACGTGGTTAATTCCCTTGCAAATAATAAATACTTTGCACTTTTACATGGCATTTAACTTTTCAAAGTGCTCTCATCACGTACATTATCTCCTCCTCGCACTGTTTGCAAAGCAGGAACCAGCTTTGCAAAAACAGAGACCCCAGTTACCATGGGTAACTGCAGAGTGCATATTTCGGTACCAAATAACAGCCTGTGTTTTCCTTCGCATTTAACTTTTCAAAGGGCCTTCAAATAAGTCTATTATTTTTATTGCATCTTCGCAACAACACTGAAAGGCATCGGGTGGGGAGGCACACACTCATTCCACTGTACCACTGAGAGGACAAGAGCCATCTCCCCTCTCAGAGTACAAGGACTACACAGCTACCATGATCCACTCTGTAATTCACAGGTCCTCTCCTAAAGGAGCAATTACTAGGTGACTAATGAGCAGTAAGTAAGAATACATTTTACATCAGTAAAGTTCCTTAAATGAGATTCAACTACTCATTTTTTAGAAAGTGATGATACTGGGCTTGAAAGGGCCTCATAGCCAGGCCTTGGCCTTTTCACTCAAGGCTGGTGCTTTACCACTTGGGCAACTATTTTCCTTCCAGGTTTGCTGGGGTTAACTGCAAATAAGAGGCTCACAGACTTTTCTGCCTGCACTAGCTTCAAATCAAGATCTTCAGTACCTAAGAGTCCAGTCATGCGTATCTGCACTCAGTAAAATTGCTCTTAAAATCAATAGCTTCAGCAAACCACACAACTTTCTATGAAAGATTGTCCCTCTGATGTCCTCGCTACTCATTCTTTCTTTGCCTTTCTCAAGTAGAAGAATATGAGGTAAACAGCAAGACTAGGTCCACACCAAGGCATGACAGGGTGCGCTAATCAAGGGACTGTGTAATCCGCTAGACCATTTTAGTTCTTTGACATTGATCTCAATTTCTTTCTTTTTGAAGAAGGGGAAAAATGCACAGAGCACAAGGGGGCTCTGGTAACTCCCTCTTCTTTTGGTATGCAGGAGACTGAGTATGGGGTCTTGTGCATGCTTAGCCAAGTGAGCGCCATTCCCAGGCCCTCATCCCCCCCCAACCCCCCCCCCCCCGCCATTCATTGAGCGCCATTCCCAGGCCCTCATCCCCCACCCAACCCCCCCTCCCCCCCGCCGGCATGCACATTGAAATCTTCAGTCTCATGCTGCCCAGGAACATGACATGTTTTATATCAAAAACATTCATTAAAGGTAGCAAAGCCAGAGGAAATACAAATGCCAGGGGCCATTAATTAGAAGTCTTGATTTTCTCTTCCTTTCCTCAGACTTCTCAGCATAAAAAGAGGCTTTGAAAGAGTGATGAAGGTGTCTGTTTTAAAGGTACTTCCTTACTCAGGGTGTTACTTAGGAGAGAGGATCCTACAAGGGTACAGAGAATGCAAAAAGAAAGAAACACAAGGATTATTGTTCAGGGGCTAATTGCAGCCCATTAGCTCTGTAATAATACCTTGAAAACAAAAAGGTCCACGTTCTTCTTGACTTTTGTCGCCTGATGACCCTTTCCTTTCCTTTTGGCTCAAAGGAAGACAATGTGTTTCATTACTATCCTAGGAAAGACCTTAGTTTTAGGATAGCCTGCTTGGAGCAATACAAGAGTCCAAAGAAGAGCTGATATCTGAGGCTGATCACCTGAATGGCAGAAGCAAAGCTTTGTGGAAGAGTTTTCTTAATTACAGAGTTGTAGACAGGCTGACCCAAAGGGGAAGAAGAGGCGTAAGTGGATGAGTAGTCAGTAGGGAACAGGAAACCTTTTCACCGCAAGGGTTCCAGGAAAGGGCCTGACCTGCTTTGCAGGTGAAGCTTTGAAAGAAAGAGTGGACTCTCCCCCTGTCATCCCAGGGCCCTACTAATGAGTATCAACCATCAGAGTTGAGAACAGCCCGAACAATCCAATCAATGTGCTATTTCTGGCACTTGACTATCCAACAAAAACAAACCACAGGACTAGAGCCTGCTTTTATCAAAATATAACTATCATGATCAAGTGGACAGAGTTTGATTGATGGGGTTCACCATTCCAAAACTAATTGGGAAGAGGGAAGTAATTTATTTGGCTAAAGTGAAGATTAAAGGAGATAAGCAACATAAGTAAAAGCTAGACTTCTAGAGGGTCCCTTGCCAGCACTCAACCCCATCGCCTATGAAAATTCCTTGAGGCCTAGCCTTCTTTTTCCCTTTCCTTATATGCTGTTATTGTTCTCACAGTAAGTGATATCTAAATGTTCTTCACCAGTAACATTTTGAAATAGTTGGAATTGAATTGCATTGCGTGTGAGTTGTTTAATAGTGTTCCTGAGGTGCCATCTGCCCCCTAATTGTGTGAATTTACATGACTTCATCAGAGCCAATTTAGGCTAGCATTTAAGTGTTTTCAATCTTATGTGATCATAATATTCCAGGAAGAAAATTAAGGCACAGGGGAAGATAGATATAGGAGGGAAAAGAAACTGTGTTAGCCTTCTGTGAACTATTAGCTCCAAAGTCAAAAATATTAACCTTCAATAAGAAAACAAAAGTCACAAACTCTGACTTTGTACTGGGTATTAAGACTTGTCATTCACCTATGAACCCCCAGATTTCCAAGACCTGATATATGTATCTAAATTATGCCATTACTTAAGGACCAAGAATCACAACAAATCAGAGAAAGGCTGGATAAGTGGGACTGCATTAAACTGCAGAGCTTTTGTATGGCAAAGGACATAGCTAGTAAATTAATTAGGAAGCCTACAGAGTGGGAGAAGATCTTCACCAACCAAACAACGGACAAAGGCATAATATCTAAAATATATCAACAACTCAAAAAATTGAATCACTCCAAAACTAACCTCCAAAGTAACAACCATCCCATTAAAAAATGGGCCAAAGACTTCAAGAGAGTCTTCTCTGAAGAAGAAACAAAAATGGCCTATAGACACATGAAGAAATGCTCAACATCTCTGGTCATAAAAGAAATGCAAATCAAAACAACTCTAAGATTCCACCTCACTCCAGTTAGAATGGCCAGGATCAGGAAAACAAATAATAACAGATGCTAGAGGGGATGTGGCCAGGAGGGATCACTACTATACTGTTGGTGGGAGTGCAAACTCATTCAACCATTATGGAAAGCAGTGTGGCAGTGCCTCAAAAGGCTAAACATAGAACTCCCCTATGACCCAGCAATTCCACTACTTGGCATTTACCCAATCATCCAGAAACAAGGGCATACTAAATCCACTAGCACAACAATGTTCATTGCAGCACTATTCACCATAGCAAAGATATGGAACCAACCTAGATGTCCCTCAGTTGATGAGTAGATCAACAAGATGTGTATTTGTACACAATGGAATTCTATGCTGCTGTCAGAAAGAACGACATCATCCCATTTGTTAGGAAATGGAAAGACTTAGAAAAGATCATATTAAGTGAAGTAAGCCAGACTCAAAGGAACTTAGGCTCAATGGTTTCCCTCATTTGTCATAATCAGTAGAAACCTTGTGCTCTACTAGCAGAGATCTGCAATAGAGCAAAATCTTGATATATAAGGCCATATAGTATGAAGCTAATTGAAAGGACCTCCAGGATGTTGAAACAAAAGCCATATAACGAATGATTGTTGTCCTTAATGTACTATGTTGTCTCTCATCTCCTTTGCTGTCCCTTGGTTATCTCATATTGTTATAGTATCTCACTTTGTTATCTGATATATTGAATTTATTTGTATTTGGATATTTGAAATTTGATAGGGAGGGGGGAAAACCAAGACGGGTGGGGGGTGTGGGGGGGGTTAGGGAAATGGGTACCAAGACATGTGAAAGGGTATCAATGTATGTGAATTAATGCACCTTCTATCTGGCAAATATCATGTAACCCTTTTACTAATTACAATAAAAAATGCAAAAATAAATAAATAAAAAAATAAATTATGCCATTACTTCCTAACCTTAGCATAAATAGAAACCAAGGAACACTAGCCATTATCAGAAAGTTATATAAAAATAATGCATGTTTTATTATTATTATTTCTTCCCCTTAGCCACCAAAGTTTTTCCTGCTAAAGTAAATAACAAAGCAAAAATCCTCAGAAACTCATCTTGTATTATAGTTCTCATGTTTGAACAATAAAATACTATTGGGGAAAAGAGGTTATCCTAAAACAATCCGGATTCCTGCTGCATTAGGATATTTTTCAAGGTGAACTGATGCAACCTCTGATAATAAAAGGAATTGTCAGGGAAATTTCACACAGGCTCGGCCATTAGTCCTGCAGGTTATGACTTGCTAATTGTGTGTAATAACTTCCACATTAACAGTCCTTTCAGAGAAATCGTTTTTAAAAGCAGTAAAGCACGGGGCCACACTGGAGATCACAAATATCTAACTACGTAATTAAGGAAATAGTGCCTCACAGGGTAAGATTCCTGGTGAAGGCTTCAGTGTGGTCCCTCTGAACTACATGACAGGTACAATTAAGCGATGTGCAAACCTGACTCCATCCCAAAATGCTCGAAGACACAGATCAATGATGCCTATAGAAATGTAAATTAATTTACTTGGCATCATGTAGGCAGTCTAAATACACATCTAAATGAACACATTCTTTGTAGTATCTCCTGTCAAATATGTAAATAAAGGTTATACTTTGAGTAATGTGATTCGTTCTCTGGGAGCTTCAAATCCTTACACATTCAGGTTAGCCCCACAACAAACAGCAAAAATGTATCCATTATAGATGATCACACCTGTCCTTGAGCTCAGGCTTGGCAGGTAAAGAGAATATAATAAAATCAGCAAAACAAATGCTATTTCAAAATCCAACAGGAGGCCAACTGTGAGCCTGCCTTTACATAACGAATTACCAAACAGATTCTCTCCTGTTGAAAACAAATTGAAACATTTCTCCTTTCTATATCTACGTCTTGCCACTGATAGGGTTCAAGGCTCTAAACTCACGTTTCAAGGGGTTGCTAGAAGGGATTTGTTTCTAGCATCCTTTCTGGCATCAATATTCTGTGACTCTCAGAACTCCACTGGCCAACGACACAGCCTGAATTGGGTAGGCTTAGATGTTGTTGTCTCCTATTGCTAGCTGCTGAAATCTGGCAACATGATTTCCAGGGTACCACTTATTGCCTTTGATTTGTATTTTCACAAAAGCCCTGGATCTAACTTTTGTCCCCAGTACTTGTCTTCTGTCTGTTCACCTGTATCTATCCATTTGAACAGTTGTAGTTGGAGATAACTCCAGAGCAGACAGACAACCCACATGCGAGAAGAATTGGCTGAGTGTGCATCAGCTTCTGCAAACCTGTCAGCTACCTGGCTCCAGGCAGCCCTTCCCATGACAGCTTTATGGCCGGTACTAAAGAAGAATCAATATAAGGGCAAAGGGTTGACATTTCATTTTCTAAAAAGTGATCCATTGAGGAGCAATCACCAAGCCATGTTTATCAGCCTTGGGAAGTGACATTTTTTTTTAATGGGGGAAAAGGAACAGGAATCATCTCTGGGCAACAACAGATTCAGTTCTCCCAGGGAGAAAGAGAGACTCAGAACTGGAAAACCAATGCATCTCGCTATCAATCCTGCCTTATACAATAAAGTGATCAATAAAAGCAGAAATGAAATGAAGTCATCAAGAAAAAGGTGGCTATTTTCTATCACTACAACTTTTAATAATTTTCACATTTTTTTGTTTCCTTTCTTTTGGTCAAAGCCAATGTTTTAAGCAGAACATTCGAAAGAAACAGAGTGCAAAGATTTATATCTAAACACCTCAAGTTTTCAGTATTTAGGGACAGATAAAATGAAAAAAAAAAAGGATCTAAAACTAGATTACAACGACAAAATGTTTCCAAACAACATGAAAGGTGATATGGTCAGGATGTGAGATGCCCTCTCTTTGCTCCAGCAGTGTTCTGAGCATCACATGACACTGGTTTTCAGCCCATTGTTTCTGGGCTGGTGGCCACTAATACTCAACACCTTCCACACACACACTCACACGCACACACTTTAAATGTCATCATTGCCTAACAAACATTATTTAATGGCACTGTAAAAATTTCCAATGCAAAAATAAATAAAGTTGAACCCCCTGAAACTTCTGCCCAATCCCCTTTCCCAGTCCCTGTTTCTAAATACTGGATAAACACCATGGATACATACACTTTCCCATAGATTACACACATGGCACACACACAGAGGCAAGCTCAAATGACAACAAACAAGGAAAAAGCTCTTCCTGACTGACTTCCCAAGTTTAATGACTTCGTGGAGATTCAACTCACTTCTCAATCAAACTTGCCTCACAAACTTCATACCAATAACAACAAACTCATTAACAAATACAGATGTTAAAAGAATGAGGCACTGTTCTGCACTGGGCTATTATTAGGGTGACAAAAATCCAGCTCTTATACACAATGCACAATGTTAAGAAAGGCATGTGGCAACGCACACCATCCAGACAAATTAACACGTGTGGTTACCATGCTCTTTTCAGCATGTACCATGATGAGGTGGGGCGTGGGGCCCCTGGCATAGTCAGTGACAACAGCCAAGGTGCTGCTGTGTCACTGATGACATCAGCAGCAGGCATGGGGGACAGTGGGACAGTTACTGCCTGAGGGCCAAGCAGGGCTACAGGGGAGCCAACAATAGCTCTACTGACCACCAGAGCAGTGATTACATCAACTCTTCTAGGATATGAAAAGCCATCACTTTTAACAATCTAACCCCCTACCCTGTAAAGCAGTGGATGGCATGTAAGGGCTGAAGGGGAGAAATAGGGAAAATTCTCCCACTTAAGGGACAATGATGAAGGTGCAGAGATGGGGCACATATGAGATGACAAATGGCTCCAGAGTATTGGGACAGTGTGACAAGTAAAATGGAAGCAACAGCAGTGGGAAAAATGCTTTCCAAGGAACACGCTGTCAACGCCACTCTGTGATTTTCCTTGCCTTTCTAGCTTGCTGTCAGAATCAACTTAGATTGTAAGCACTCAGAGGACAGATGATCCACAATGCCATGCCTAAGCCTTGCTCAGTGGTGAGCCTCTGGGAATGCTGTGGACCTTTGCTGAGGCAAGGCAGAGAGAACGCATTCATTGCTTTCATGATCATTATTGTCAACCAATGTGATAGATTTTTTTTTTTTTTTGCTTTTGTCAGTCAAGTCTCTCTGGACAGATGGATGCTTACAGTAAAGTCTCTCTTAACAAAGGGACACATGTAACTTCGCAGCTTGAAATACCAATACATCTCCCATTGACTTTCCCGGAAGCCTAGTTTCCTAGCGTTGCTTGGGCTTTTCTGAGACCCACAGCAGTGTCAGCTGCAGGAAAACCTTGGGAAGATCAAAGGAGTTTGACATGCAAACACAATGCTCGTAATGCTAATCATAAGCCTTGGCTTTGTGCAGAAAAGACAATAGGCTTCCCCATAAAACCAAGCCTGAGGTGCATTCAAGAGAGTGATTTCAGCCCTTACCTCTTGCTGATGACAAAAGCTGCAATAAGAATGACCACAAGCACCACACTGCCAGAGACAGAGACCAGAAGAACAGTGGAGTTGGCCCCATCTCCAATGATCCTGGAGGGCACTGGAAGGGCAATTACACAGGGGTCAAACAGGGGAAAGTTTTAAGAGGAAGAACCTCTGCTTGTGTCCCCATGTTGAACGTTCTGAAGCTATTGGGATTTCTACAAGCCTCTGCTGACCCTGCGTGAGTGTTCACTGACTAAGATAGCCTTCATAGGATAAACACCTTCTTTCTATCATTGTATGGCAGGCAAACCTAAAGACTTATTAAATTCTATTTGGCAAAGATACTCTGATGCATTTTCCTTAATGCCATCACCTTATACAATGAATGTATATGTATATGTATACACATACAGCTCTTATTGTGTGTAGGTGTGTGTGTGTGTGTGTGTGTGTGTGTGTGTGTGTACTCCTTGGTGAGAAAAAAAAGCCTGGAAATTTCAGATGGGAGAAATGGTTTTCTTTCCCTCATAGTTTTTAAAAATCTACCTTTTATGTCCTCTTTGTGGGTCTGCTGGAAATATCAAGGACTTCAGTTCTCTTCTCATTTAGCCCTACTTCCTTATCTGATTTTTTCATTCTCATTATATTAATAATAATTTATAAATAAAATCATCTTCTATAACAAATGCTCATAAAAATATCTTACCAAATAGGTTCAATTCTAGCTTGTAAGGAATCTTACACCCCAGCTTGGATCCAATTGACAATGTATAGAGATTGGAAATGTTTATCAAAAGGGGGCTTAAAATCATATACACAACTGATCTGACTTGATTTAAAGGATTCCAAAAAATAAATGGGGGGCGGGGATGGTATTTTTGGCTCCTTCTTTAATGTTCTTTCTCAGAAAGAAAACTTCTTATCTTAATATAGGGTAGCTATGCAACCCTCAATTAGTCAGTTTAGTAATTCCATTTTTCATGGTTTATAGAAGGCTTTAAATGAGAAAGCAAAATTGGCAACATTGTTTATTCATATGAAAAGACAGATCAGATAGACTATGAAAAATGGCTCTTCCCTAAATAGCAGGAGATGGATTGTCCAAGTTGCAGACATTGGCTATCTTATTTCATACCACATCCACTGCAACAAAATGGATGCCAACTAAAACGAATAGAAAGAAAGCTCCTTAGATTTCAGCTTAGGGGGATTCCCTTGGTACTATGAAAGAATGTGAGAACAGGCCTGGGTGGCCCTTTTTACCTGTGTTGGTTGTGACCTCCAAGGGCTCACTAAAGTCACCATAACCAGCTGCTGTCCTGGCTCGCACATGGAACACATATGAAGTCAGGGGATTCAGACCTTTGATGTCCGTGTTCCTGGCGGCTGTCCGAACAATACGATAACTTCTTTCATTCTGATCCTACATTACAGGGAGATACAATTGCAAAAGGCAGCGAAGTTAAGTCCCCTGTTGACTTTAGACACAGAATTGAAGCTGAGCCAATCTCAGGAACTGAAAGTGAAGGGAGCTGCATGCAGTCGCTATGAGACCTGTGTGGTCTTTAATGCTGTAACTATTTTGTAGATGTTGAAAGAAATGCAGAATTCAAGTCTGACTGTTGGTGATAATCTTGTGTGGGGGGGGAAATAACATTAAGTGTTGGTGGATGCTCTTCTACTTCCATACCAAGCAATTTAAGATCCCTGGTCTTGATAGCCTTGAACACAAATAGTTCTCTTTTAAAATATTGTCCTTTAAATGACAAGTTATTTATAGAAATAATACATTCCTATAACTTCAAGGTGTAGAAGAATGCAATTTTGCATCCCCAATTTTCTATTAAAAGGAACTAGAAACCACACCATCACTCTGAATAGCACTGACGTGTTTAAACACATCATTATTTCACTCTTGTAAGTCAGTCTCTCTGATGGAAGGGTTATACATTAGGACCTCTTAGCTGTTTTCATTTCCATTGCTAGAAAGAACTACAGTTATATTAACATAAGACAAGTAAATGATAAACTTCAGATTTGCTGGATAAGCAAAAATACATTTCATAATGATATTCACAGGCGTTTCACAAGTTAGAAGTGGTCATAAACTAAATGGGAGGGAGGGAGAGGGAAGGAGGAAGGGAGGGAGGGAAAGAGGAAGGAAGGAAAAGGAGATAAGGACAGAGGATAGGAGGGAAGAGAAAAGAAAGGGAGGGAGAAGGAAGGAGGAAAGAAGGAGAGGGGGAAGGGAAAGATGGAAGGAGGGCGCAAGAAGGATGGAAAGAGGGAAGTATAAAGGGACAGAGGGAAGCGAGGAAGAATTAAGGAGGAAGAGAGGGAAGGGAAGGGAAGGGAAGGGAAGGGCAGAGTATTACCTTCTCATAATACTTGACTTCATATTCTAAGATAACCCCATTGGGTCGATCTGGTTCCAGCCAAGCCAGAGCCACACTGTATCTTGTGACTTCTTTAGCCTGGACCAAAGCAATGGATGATGGCGCTGTCAGGAAAACAAGAAGGCATTTTATTTTAGGGTTACTAGTTAATAATCGATCTTACTTAAAAACTTCATTTAGAAGTATTTTCTACATTTTTGTGTTAACCAGTATAAGCATTTAAAAATAAATTCACTCCAAATATTTGTTTTGTATATAGTTTATATTTAAAAAGACCATCTGTCAAGCAGTGACCTGCTGGGTCAACAGGCCTACCCCAAGAATCACTTTCCCGCCCCCTGAGACATTTTTCACACAAAGTTGTAGGTAAAGGAAAGGCTGGGCTATCCAGGTTGGTGTTCAGGAAATCCTCTTACGGTCCGTAGCCTGCCTTTCATCCTACTTTCCAGTGTTCAAAGTGTCATTTTACTGATATTAAATGTCATACAACCAAGGGAAAATGTAAGTCTTTCATAGGCAATCTAGGGAATGCTAGAAGGCAAAGAAAGGATTTCTACTTTTTCCAATACAAATAAAAGTAGCAATTCTTTACCGGGAGGATTTTCACTTTAAATATGACCATGCAAATAATGAAGAACACAAACATCATGCTGGTCTCTCTGGACATCAGTGGCAAGGTCATGGCTATGTAATGAGAGTTGAAAGATGGCGTTTGCCTGCTGAACTGCCACCTTTCCTCTTTCCACTGAGGGCCTGGGAAGGAAGGCCATACTTGAGATGGGTAAAAAGCAGGCAGCCTGATAGCCTGTAGTACTCTGTAGTAGTGTCATCTCCAGCCAATTGTCATCAAGCGGTGCTGTGACTGACAAGGGCTGATACAGCTGTATAATGACCCGAGAGAAGAGTGAACATTCATGAAATCCTTAATCTTCTCTAACAAAGCTGTCCTGTGCAACTCGAGATTACGGGGCTTCCCACATGGAATTCATCTTCACTTTTTGTTCTCTAACTCTGGGAATATGTGAAAACAATCACCCAAAGATGTCTCTCGAGGAACAACAAATTAATAACAAATTAATCAGCCTTCTGCCCTTCCTCAATACATACAAGACTACATCTCCAGGCTAGGGGGGAAAACAATAAAGTAAAACAAATTGCTACTGAAAATGGTCCAGTTTAACCATATTTGATGGGTCTCCAGGGGGTGGCAGAGAAACCAATACGACAAATGGCATTCATGAAAAAAGATGTCTCAACCACGAAACGGAATCCAGAAGGGGCTTCTCAGAGAAACAGCGATTTGACAGCCTGACATCTCTGTTAGGAACACATCAAGAGGGCGATGTACACACACACACACACACACACACACACACACACACACACACACACACACACACACTGATTCTCCTATCTTTCTCTCTGTTCCAAAGTTCTTCCAGATTGTATTCCAAGCATAAACATAAGTGAAAAATACAATGGATACACATGTTCTCCATCAAAGGCAACTCAAAGGTTAGCAATACCGAACTGGATGAACAAAGACATATGGAAGCCACTGAGCATCTGAGGGAATGAAAAATGGAAATGTGCTCATTAGAGGCATTAAGACTCTCTTTCCCTAAGACACAGACACACAGCAACATATACAGGCAAACACATACACATGCATACATCACACACATAGGTATACAGCACGTGGAGATGTACATATGAGCAGCACACACATTGCCTTTCTTTGCTAGCTGACATAGAGCTACTGTCCCTAGGACACAAGGAGCAAAACTTCCTTAAATGTGGATGGAGCCAAGCACGAAGGTTGCCTGGCTGTGAAAAGCCTGTTCACTGCAGGTAATAAATACATTGTTTCACAGAGCACTTTAACATACACTCTATAAAAAGGGGCTCTTTAAACGCTGGTGTTCAGGATTGGGAAATGAAATAGGAAAGTGAAGCCATTAGAAAGGAGGCAGGCGCGAAGATCATAAAATTATAAGATGAACTTTCTCGGGTTAGATTCTGATAACTGATATATTCCTTGGAAAGAATTGGCTGGTCTGCCCTTCCTCATGTACTGATGAACTGAGACGCCTTTGCTCTAGTTGGGTTATCACCAAGCTGTGGTATGTGGGGGAAATGAATCCAATTCCCACTTCAGGAGATGAAGCAAAATTCCTGTGTCCATTCAAGGGGTATAGGAGCTCAATCTTGGGGCTTGGAAATCTCCAACAGGGAGCCAGCAATATAATATAATCATGTTAGTTAATAGAATACTTCCGATATAGTCATACTCAGAAAATACATTGGCATAAATGTGAAAATAAACTAATAGAGGACCTGAACTCAGATGTTATAAAAATGTTGGAAAATGGGAAATATAAGGAGAAATACAAGTGAGAGGCAAGAAAGACTGAAGGGAAGTTAAATGGCAAGAAGGAGACAGAAAATTGCTGAGCTGATGGTATTTGTCTCTGGTAACTGCTTACAGAAATGCAACCAGAGCAAAGTAGCACAATTAATTCTAATACGAAAAAAAAAAAAAAAAACAACCAAAAAAACAACATTATATTATGTGGCTGTCCAGCCTGAATTCTTTGTATTTTTGTATTGGTTCTGGGGCTTGAAGGCAGGGCCTGTGTGCTATCCCTTAAGCTTTTTCCTCTCAATGCCTCGACTTGGTGGTTATTTGGAACAAAAGAGTCGCAGGACTTTCCTGTCTGAACTGGCCTTAAATGGCGATCTTCAGATCTCAGCCTTCTGAGGATTACACATGCGAGCCACCAGTGAACCAAGAGCATCTTACTGGGGCACAGTGACAGAAATAATACATGGTCAAATGAGGCTGGGTGACATACCTAAACCATACAATTGCCTTGAAGTATAATCTAGAAGTCAGAGCTTCAAACTTCCTCTGCTAAGAACAGTGGTTTGAGAAAAATTCCGCATTGCCTAACTGCTACTTTTACAAAGGAAGCAAAGTTGATTGTCCTCCACATTCGAAGCTGCATTCAGGCTCTTCCCTTGCCTTTTCGATCCTGTTTCCAACATAGCCTCTAACTCTACATCTGGAAGCCATCACCCAGCCGTATGTGCCTGCCTGCACCTCATTTCCAGAGATGAGACATTTGGCAATGGAATTTCCCGGTTCTTCCTTACCCTTGTGGGTCCCAAATGTCAACCTTCTCCTGCCACCCATTTGTGTCACAGACTTCTGCAACTCTTACTACAATTTCAGTGATATTGTTCTGAATTGCATTATTTCCAGGTCTGTGAGTCTTGAGAAAAAGAAACTTTCCATTTATAAGAGTGCACTAAACACTAATATCACTGTAAGGGCTGGAGAAAGGAGACTTCCACATGGTTTTCAGGCAGAAGACTTTATTAGCAGAACGAAAACCTAATTCAGGCCTGCAGGAGATGAACATGTGCAGAGAGTGGACCCTAAAGCAATCAGTGAGGATATAGGGGCAGAGGGCAGGATGGAGATATAGCCTTAGCTGATGCAGAAGTGACTCAGAGGAAGAGGAAGTGACTTCAGAGCCTGGAGGACTTCTCACTGCCCTTAGGTGCTCCAGTTACCTGGGTCACATGTGACCAGAGAGAAATCAAAAGGGAAAGGGTCCATTTTTCCCAGGAGTGAGCCTAACAATTACTTCCTCTTAATGGTAGCAATCAGAAACATGAATATAATCTGCAAACAAAACAAAGCTATCAGTGTTTACAGGGCACTCTTGCCCTTTGGAACCTTGTGAACATGGAGAGTAAGCCAAGTGCTGGTGGCTAGTGCCTGGAATTTTAATAACTCCGGAAGCTGAGATCCAATGAGGGAGATACAAAATCTGCCCAGGCATAAAATTCCATGAGACTCTTCGCTCCAGTTAACCAGTAAAAACCAAAAGTGGAGCTGTGGCTCAGGTATTAGTCTTAGTAAAAACAGATAGATACATATATAAATAAAAGCCAAGACAGAGCATAAGTCCCTAAGTTAAAGCCTAGTATTGGCACAAAATGGGAGTGGGGGAGGAGGGAGGAGAGAGACAGAGACAGGAACAGAGAGACAGAAAGGATATAGAAGTACCAAGTATAGACCAGTCCTGAACTGATACTCTGAACTTGGAATATTTGGAATTACTGAGACAAAATTCAAAAGGAAAAGGAACTAATTTTCACCTAAGGTGACTCAATATTATGTAACATTCCAAGTAATTCTTCCTTCAAACACCTCTGAAGTCACCTCTGCTGTTTCCATATCTGTAAAACACTGCCTCTATCCTGACTTCTGTTTAGGAATATTTAGATCGTGAATCCCAAAGAACAAACTGATAAAGGTACAGATAGAACAACCCCTCCACTGAAATGGTAAATGAACAAATGAATGCTTTAGTTCCTAAGAATCAGAACATCACAGGCATTTTAGAGATCAAGTAGAACAAAATTTTCTCAGCTGCCTCTGCATGATCTGATTTATATTCTAACACCCAGTAGGGACAAAGTTCTTCCACAGTACTGACTCATTCTCCATGCACACACTTAATAAGTACCTAGGGAATGAGGAAAACTCAGTAAAACAATCCTCAGATCATACCATCTTATAGTTTAGAAAGGAAAAAAAATTAAGAACGTTTTGTAATAGTTTTGCCCCCAAACTCATTCTAATATAAACTCAAGTACCCATTTTCCTAGAATTTGACAATGGAAAATTCTAATCTGTATTCAAACTCTCCTGGTGATGTGGAGGAAAGAACAGGAGAAGGGCCCTTGTCATTACACGCTTCCTGCAGGCACACAACACACCTACTGAAAAGTCAAAGGTGAGTCCAGGAGGAAGATGGAGGGTGATTTATACACCCTCACCAAAAGAAAGAGATGCATCACAGTTTAAAAAGCATTCCTAACTACCCACAGACTTCCTTCATAAAGAACATGGTTGTCGTAAGCACAGTTGTGTGCCCTTGGTAAAAAGCAGGCATTGTTTAATGGTTGGAATTTAGCCCTAACCGATAGTAAGAAGGGCTGGTTAGACCAGTTGACAGGAGCATGGCTACAGAAAGATGATAGATGCAAAAATCACAAAGGCAAGCACTACGAGAGGGTGGTTTCCAAAGAAAGATTTATGGCCTCATTCAACCAAGTCCATAATTTTCTGAATTTGGCAGCAGAATTTCCAATGACCAAAAGATGCCAATTTTACTGTTCTGAGACTTTTTCTTTCTTTTTTCTTTTTTGCTGCTGATTCTAATGGGGAGTTTTAGAAATTCTTAATTCAAAGCATGTCTTTCATTTCCTTTTTTATTTACAAAGCCATACTGACATATGCATTCATTTGGCCATTCAACAAATACTATTTAAGACTTTGCTTTGGAAGGCAGTATGGCAGTGCCTCAAAAGGCTAAACATAGAGCTCCCCTATGACCCAGCAATTCCACTACTTGGCATTTACCCAACCATCCAGAAACTAGGGCATACTAAATCCACTAGCACAATGATGTTCATTGCAGCACTATTTATCATAGCAAAGATATGGAACCAACCTAGATGTCCCTCAGTTGATGAGTGGATCAACAAGTTGTGGTATTTGTACACAATGGAATTCTATGCTGCTGTCAGAAAAAATGACATCGACCCATTTGTTAGGAAATGGAAAGACTTAGAAAAAAATCATATTAAGTGAAGTAAGCCAGACTCAAAGGAACTTAGGCTCAATGGTTTCCCTCATTTGTCATAACCAGTAGAAACCTTGGGCTCTACTAGCAGAGATCTGCAATAGAGCAAAACATTGATACATAAGGCCATATAGTATGAAGCTAACTGAAAGGACCTCCAGGATATTGAAACAAAAGCCATATAAACGAATGACTGTTGTCCTTAATGTACTATGTTATCTCTCATCTCTTTTGCTGTCCCTTGGGTATCTCATATTGTTACAGTTATGTGATATATTTGTTATCTGATATATTGGATTTATTTGTATTTGGTTATTTGAATTTGGATAGGGAGGGGGGGAAAACCAAAACGGGGGAGAGGGTAATGGGGACCAAGACATGTGAAAGGGTATCAATGTATGTGAATTAATGCGCCCTCTATCTGGCAAATATCATGTAACCCTTTTATTAATTACAATAAAAAAATAGTAAAAAAAAAAAAAGACTTTGCTTGAAAAACTTAGAAGCCAAAGTAGAGCTAAATAGGCATTGACAATTAGAATGCTAACTCTTACTTGACCAAAGGAAATTAGTGCTGGGAATAGCAGCCAAAATAAGGACATTATGGCTGGAAAGGTCATCATTGAAAGATTTGGAGTAAGGTGGATGGGGTGTGGCATAAAGAGGAGGGACAAAACAGAATGATTAATGAGCAAAATCTACTGGTGGCAAATATGATGCGAATTCTCAGGGTCTGGTCCTGTATAGTTAAAGGCCTTCATTCTCTATAGCATATTTGAAACAGGGAAACAACGCAAAATGTTTGATCCACATACTCATTTTTCACATTTCTAATCAAGCTTAAATTTTTTTTATGAAAATTGGAGGCCTGACGTATTTTACTTGATATCTCAAACAAGTTACTTTAGCTTTCTTAACTTTCCTTTCCCTATCTGTAAAATATCTGGTTTCCAAATACAAGCTTATAAGCTAACTAGAATGTATTTTTGTTTGTCTTTTTATGAGTGTACTGGGGCTTGAATTCTGAGTCTGGGTATTTTCCCTTGGCTTTTTTTTTTTTTTTTTGCCAGTCCTGGGCTTGGGCTCAGGGCTAGAGCACTGTCCTTGAACTTTCTCAAGGCTAGCACTCTACCACTTGAGCCTCAACACCACTTCCGGCTTTTTGCTATGTATGTGGGGTACCAAGGAATCGAACCCGGGTCTTCGTGCATGCTAGGAAAGCACTCTACCACTAGGCCAAACTCCCGGCCCCGTCGCTTGGCTTTTTTGCTAATGATGGTCACTCTATCACTTGAGCTACCATTCTGGCTTTTTAATGGCTAATTGGAAATAAGAGTTTCTGAACTTTCCTGTCCTGGTTGGCTTTGAACCTTGGTCCTCCAAACACAGCCTTCTGAATATGTTGTATTACAGGCGTGAGACATAGATGCCTGGAATAGATTGCAGTCTTACAAACAGGCTGCTTTGTTCATCTCTATGCCCACATTTTTTGAGATGTCTAGTATATTGTGCACAGACCATATATTTAAGCATACAAGTGAACTAAATGTTAAAATGATCTAAAAATTTTGTGTAGATGGCGCAACATTTCCTGAATAAACGGTGCCAGTCATAGCCATTCTGAAAATGAATCCCCATCTGCACTGGTTTCGGATGACCTTCTGTGGGCTTAATTTTGCTATTTAGGTTTCACCAAGTCATTGACAAATGGAAGCGAAACAAATGACAATTCCAGTTATAAGTGGGCTCTCTGTTTCTAAGGTGTGTGGAGATACTTCTGTGCATTTTTGCCTATGCAGACTGCCAAATGTCACTCAAATGTAAGTGTGCGTTCAAAGAGCTTCCAGTGCACCTGTTCTAGTCAGTGTTTTAAGGGGCTGCTCTTTGGATGGAGGAAAGTATTTACAGTGTGCTCAGTTATCTTTCCCTGTCAGACATGTGCAAATGGCTCTCCTGATTTCCATGTTTACAAAAAAAAAACCACAAACAATGAAGGAGTTCTGAATCCAGATAGAACCCCCAAATATGTCCAAATATCTTGGAATAGACTTAGCATTCTAACATGCACCATGGCAGTCAGTCAATGCCAGGAGACACGGCTGATGATGGTTTATGCCTGGGAACATGCACCAGAAAAACACAGTCAAGAATAATGGACGGACTGTAGTCAGGGGAAATGCAACATAGCATGTGGAACAGACTGTCTTTCCACATACTCCTGGAAACAAGTAAAATTGCACTAAAATAGTACTTTTTAAAGAGCAAAGCAAAGTCTAATTGAAGATGAAGGGAAAACTTCACTACAGCTTAGAATTTGCATGGTTTGAGACTTCTAATAGAAAACCAAGACAAGTTTTACACCTCTCCCCCCACTTCCAATTTTTCTGGAATCACAAGTTCCACATATTCCTGAGACACTGAGTTAGTTGGCTTTCTACATAGAATCCACATTTTTTAGGTACCTGTGGTTACTTCTGGTCTGAGAGCTAGCCACAATGTATTCAGAAGGCACATGAGGCTTTATCTCTGTGTGTGTTTTGGATAAACAGACACAGCATAGATTGAGGAGAGCTCTCTCTCTCACCTTCTCTCTCATGACTCTAACAGTGGTGCATTTACCAAGGAAGAATTGCAGGAGATGCTTTGATGTCAAACAGAGGTAGCTCCCTTTAAGAAAATGGCGTCTTTCACTTTCTGTGGTTCAAATCTCCTGGCTCTCCACTAATGTGAATGCTATAATTTCCTTTTATTCATTTCCTCAATGACTTGCCATTAAACACCTACAAGTCATTTTACTGCAGCAGTTTGGTACTTGTGACACTCAAATGGGTTGGAGAAGAGTGGAAAAAAAGAGAGAGAGAGAAGGAGAAAAAGAAAGGGAGAAAGAGACTCTGGGCTTTTGGGCTATCAAACTGTTTTGTTTTATTTGTTTTGCAGGAATCCAGCATTGCTAGTAATGGATATTTTTTTAAAGGTGTTTACAAGAACTTAGGGGTATGTATGTTTCAGAGAAAACAGCTAAAATAGATGACTATATTTGATTACTGTCTCAAATTAGGGGGTGGGATGGAGAGATAAAGCAAGAAATACACTGACAAATTGAAGGGTCTGGGCATGGAAGAGTGAAAAGCCTTTGTGGAAGTCCAGAAACCTGAGTGGTCCTGCAAAGCCAAGTTTTGAAGAGAAGATGATTTTCCCCTTGCCATTAGAGTTACCTTTCTATAAGTTACCCAGGGTATGGCTTGAAATAGGTGATGCTTACTGAAGAGGTCTTTTCTCTGAAGGAAAAATAAACCGACAGTTTATACATAGCTCTGCCCAATGCAAATAAGACTGGCATTGAATTACTTGGAGCTTAAGGTGGTGGTGGTTGGTGTTCTCTTTCATTCTCCATTCAGTGTCACAGCTATCTGGTTATATCAAAGATTTGTGCATTTTAAAATATTGTCAGGGCCCAGTGTGGTGGCTCATGTCTTTAATCCTATCTACTCAGGAGGCTGAGATCTGAGGATCAAGGTTCAAAGCCAGCCCAGGCACAAAAGGACCAGAGACTCTTATGTCCAATTAACCTCTAGAAAAATGGGATTGGGACTTGATTCAAGAGTAGGGCAGTAGCCTTGAGCTGAAGAGCTCAGGGACAGTGTCCAGGCCAAGTTCAAGCTCCATGTCCCACAATAAATAAAAATAATTTAGAAATAAAAATAAATAAATAAAATGCTGTAAGGCATTAAAATTAAATGCTTCAATGTATTAATGATACCCTCATGATTAAGGGTTTTACATCTCAGAGATACTTAAGAACTGCATTGCTAATATTAATTGCTTGCTTTCACATTCCACCAAAGGGAGAGAAGGATTTCTTGCTATGGACTTAATAACATCTCCAGCTCCAAGAATCACTGGGCAATTTCAGGATGTCATGGTTGCTTTACAGTTATTCTTCCTGTATTTTATCTTACTCAGCAGCTTACCGAGAGCTTTTAGATATCCAGGACCTTATGCAAACATCTCCATTACTATGCTACATTTTTAGGTAAAAATCTCAATCTCCAACTCCTTTTCCCAATCCATCACCAGTGTAAAAATTCAGGTACATAGCCCATAGCTCTTATGTTATTTATCCTGAGCACACTGACTCAGTCAAGAATTGAAATTATTTTTAAAACAAACAAGCAAAAGGTATAGAAATGGAAAAATATACCTATTATCCCAAAATTGAAAATGATATTTTCCTATTTGATGGGTAACAAAGAACTCCAGGTATTAGAATACCTGAGCTTCTTTGCTCAAGGTGAGCCCTCTACCACTTGTAACAGATTTGCTTGGAGATTTTCCCTCCCCTTACACTGTACCACACACACATGCACACACAAACTTCGCATTTATTAGGCAATTAAAATGGATCAAGCATTTTTCTAAATTACTCACATGAATTAATTCATGGAAACTTCACAAAACCCTATGAGAGATATACTATTACTATCCCATTTTAAAGACAAAAAAATAAAGTACACAGAACTTGAGTAACTAAATGATAAGTTCTAAGTAGCAAATGTGAAAGTTTGGTTCTAGAGCTATTGATCTATACATTGAAAGCATTTAGTCTCTTCCTAGCCTTTCCCTGGTAAGAAATTAGACTTGAAGGTTAGAAAATTTGCTTTTCTGTACAAATGCTATGAAGAGCAATATAATATCTGCAGTTTGCTGTATGTTAGTTTATGTGCTGTGGTGGTTGCCAGAAACCTCTAGTAATTTAGTTGTGATCCGTCTTCATAGACAAACACAAAAGATTATGGTGATAAGTGTTCTTATAGTAGGAGTCACACAAAGATCAGAATTGAAAATGAAACAAATAAAGGCATAAAACAATAATATTTAGACTTAGGGATAGAGTAAATATGCACGATAAACTTCTGGAAGATTGGAAATGTTTTGTTGTTCTGTTCCTTGGCCTGGATGATGATCTATAGGAGCTCAGATGTTTGCCTTCAGATAATTCAATGGCTGTACTTTAGAGTCTTATATACACATTCAGAAAAGTAGACATGTCATCACACAAAATGGTCCTAAAACAAACATCCATGTTAACAAAAAATATTGATGAGGATATATTATACCTTCTATCAGAAACATCCACAATCCTTAGTATCTCCTGAGAGAGAGGCAGTTGGTAACCCTAGAAATGTCATAAAAATTCATCTGTTTTTGCAAATTAAAATGTCTACAACTAAACAGAATTCTTAATGCCTCAGCTTATACACTAGGCTCTGCTCTTTTGAACAAGGGCATGCAGTAATGAATTAAACTGCTTATTTTTGAAATAGCTAACATCTACATGGATAGTCCTAAGATTTGCTGCAGACTATAATAAGTGAATGACAGTTCAACTCTAAATCCAACTCTTCACCAAGACCATGCACAGCAGAATGAACAGGGAATTCTTTAACAGATACTCAGGTATCTTTAGCAGGGTGAGCGCGCTCTGTTTCGTCTGGGAGCTGCTCATTTTACTTTCGACTTGCTTCCTAAGAAATTTGTTGGCAGGTTCTGACAAGGATAGCCTAGCACTTGCCAACAGAAACATGGCAGGATTTAATGTGTGTGCTTCCTGTTAAGTAAGAATGCCAGTTTAAGTTAGCAAGCAGGAAAACAAGTCTTCCCACCGGGAGGTAATTTAATGGAATTTGCCTGACTAAGACAATTGTTTCAAGATAAGAAAACCATAAATTTGGCAACAACAAAAATATATGTCCTCCCCCTCCCCCCCACTTTCAGTCTCTCTGAATGCTTCTACTTCTAGCTAGCCTTCACTATGTTGAGAAAGTAGCATTTCAATACTGAGTTGAAATCTTGTATTCATGTCATGGTTGAGTGAGAGAAAACCGCTTTGGCCAAAGGTAGATCTTTCATGATTGATATATAATGATTTCCAAAGTTAGTTCGGAATATGAAAGGGAAAGTCCTCTTCTGTGGGGCAGAAATACAGTCAAGAGAAAGGAAGGTGATTAATGTCAGTGAGTCAAGGCTTCTGTTCCTTCCGCTGTCAACTCCACTGGAGAGCTTTAGGCCTTCAAGGTTCCCTTTGTTCCTCAGACAGCTGCTAATCGTCCTGCTGTGTGGAGAACCACGCTACAACATTTAGCTTTCTGACGTCCAAAGCATCTAGACCAGTCTCAATTAAACATGAATTCATCACCCAGACTCTAAAAGCCCGGACGATGATGGATGCACCCAGTAAATCTTCACTCTTGCCATTTTACTTGCTACATGCAGAATTCCACACTTACCGGCAGAAATACTTAAAAGTCTGCTCTAGAAACTGACCAATTAAAAGCCTTGCTCGGTGCTTTATATTATACTCTTGATTTCCTACCTCTGAAAAGCCTTTTTGAAAGAAGCAAGGCATTGATCATCCCCCTACAATAGCCTGTCAGTTTCAATAAATAGATCTGTGCACTGTGGTCATTTTGAGTTACTTGTTTTTAAAGTGTGATAACTACTGTAGGAGTATGGTGGACTTGCCCTTTGCTATAAGGGCATTTGAATCATTCATGAAATTAAAGTTTGAAAAGCAAATAGATGAACCTAGGAAACTTCAAGGAAAAAATACTAGTGGTTCCAGGAACATCTTTTAATCCAAACACCACTGGAAGAATGGCATATTGTTCTGTATTCAGACATTTGTTGCAAAAGCAAAAGAATGCCTTGGTGGTGACTGGATCCTCTCCCTTCCCCATGCATTTCAGCCTTTGAAATTTAGGTTGATAAAAAGGCATGCTATTTTTCCAAAATTTCACTTTCCAAACGCATGAAGCTAGTCATTCTAAATCCTCCATGAAAAAATATTATTTATAGCCAATATTATGGCTAAGTGATCTGGCATTCACTCCCTCGGGGGGAAAAAGTAGTAATCTTCATAGGACGTATTGAATACATGAGAGAAAACAAAAAGAAAAAAATCAAATAATAACATGTGGATATAAGCACGAGACCTCGAAAAAACATTCTTAGCCCTTTTGAGTTGGTGAAAGTCTTTTAAAATTAGACTTTTGTTTTTTAATTTTTAATATTGCAAGCTAATGGAATCTGCGAGAGACAGGTCTGATGTTTGCAAGGACCCAGGTCAGTGCCAGCATAAAGAGTTCAATTCCTTGGCTTTCCAGGGAGCCTGAATACATATATGCATCATCCGCTGCTCCTCTCCCATCACTGACTCACTGATGTTGCATTGTCTTCCAAGTTGAAAGACTAGGAAGTCAATTAGTGTCAGTTATGATGTGAACACCTGTCGACTATGACTTGGACTTGAACCAATTCCATTAACATAGTCCTCTGTGGATGCCAAATGGTCAAGCTTGGGGCCACTTAGGAAGTAGTCCACCTTCAAGAAAGTAACCCAAAAGACAGAAAGGTTCTGAGTCCCATTAGTCATCTTCCAAGCCATCCAATTCACTATCACATACACAGTCACAACACGGAACTTAGTTTTTATAATGGTCATTTAAAAAGCTCACGAGTTGTTCATTTAAAAAAAAAAAGTTGTGGTGATTATAAATTCAGAAATACAGGCTCCTCCGTGTTTTACCAGATGGTGTACTTTTCAACTCTGAAACTCATTTTTAGCAAGTGATCTTCTTGTTGCATTTGAAACACATAGGCAGGAGAGAGACACAAAATCAATGTACCATATTTGACAGCTAATTAACTGAAATGTGAAAGTATAGGCTAAAGATGATTACTGACACAGCCAGATAGTAAGAAGTAATGCACATTGGTAAATCTTTTGCAGCAAATGAATGCCACTTGGAAGTTTCTGATATAAGACTAAATAAGAGAACAGTAACTCACGACTAAGAGATCCTATAGATGATAAACTAAAGTGCTATGTGTATGTGTGTGTATGCATATGTGTTGTGTGTGAGAGAGTGTGACACACACACAGAGAAAATTGCTAGACAGACACTAGTGAGAAGTTCTGGGATTCCTTATCTTACTCCCAATTATTCTGATTCCACTGAACTGATAAATGGGAGATGTTTCTACCACAAGATATAAAAATATTCAAGGGAAACTATCTATGAACTGCAGACTCTTGGAAGTATAGTCATCTTTCCTCTCCAGTTTCTTGCTTGTTGTACAGACAAGCTCAAAGAGATGACTTGTGGGTAAAGAGAAAACAGAGAAAGACCTTTGGTTTAAATTACAAAGCAGTACCTTGTGAAAATGGTTCATAGACAAATGGTCACCACATGCCTTAAGCTCCCAAAAATTTAAAAAAAAAAATGTGGTCATGAAATGATATTCTTGCAGCCTTCACATTTGAAACTTTATCTTTCTGACATTTCTCTTAAAAGCTGTGATGTAGCTTAGGAGCAAGGGAATAATTTATGAGAAGGGATTTTAAGCTTGGGAATTGGCAACCGTAGATTTTTTTTTTTTTAATTTTGGGGTATCAGCCAGAAACTGGATTGCATGTGCCAGATAGTTTAAACTCCTACAAGGCATTATGAGACCAAGAAGGAAACAACTGAGCTATAAAATTTTAAAATGTTATTAAGGCCAATAGATGTCTTCAATGAGATCTGTGCTTAAGAATTCAAGATGACTTTTGTAGTCGCAAAGCATAACAAAGAATGTATTAGCAAAGCTATAATTATTTTGGGATTATTTTTTTTTTTAAATACACCCTAGAGGGTTAAGCAGCATCTCTGGAGCCTCTCTTTAAACACAATTTGCCGAAGTGTAAATTTTGGTAGATCTGGATCCATCCAAGAGGCAGTTCCCAAATATTGGAAGAACCTCAATGGACCAGCACCCACCTAGAAAAAGTTCCCCAGTAGTCTCTGAGAAAGACATGAGCAAGGCTGCTCCGGCTTGCGCATGCTCTGTATGATCCCTTACATGGGAGTTCTTTTGTGCTCATTCTAAAATGGAGGAAGGAGAAATTGATGAAGAAGAAAAAGCCACCCTGCAAATAATAGACACAGTTCAAGTACAGCTTGGAAAGTTACAGTGAGATCTGAAGAGCACTGGTCCAAACAACATATTTTTTTTCTCAGATTGCACGCACGCGTGCGTGTGCACACACACACTTCTGGTTTCTTAGAGTACACTGCAATCCGCTAACTTCTCTGTGCTGAATTGATCTATAAAAGCTATTTAGGCTTTTAAAGTTCTTGGTTCAGTATTCCAGCTTACAAAGAGACACACCTTGTTCTGGGGGCAGGGTAGGTTTTGCCATTGTTTTGTATCTAAAACAAAGCAACATTCTATACATTCTATAATAACTGGCCCCTGCGTCCATTTTAAATAGAAATGAGACATTCGTTGACATAAGTTCCAAGAATTCCCACGTCTCCAAAAGCATTGGAAAAATGAATGCTTCTGGCTTTAACGTCTCCTGGGAACCTTACAGGATGAGAACTAGATTCAATGGGATCCAAGGAAAGCCCTTGACAGTAGCACTGACTGAGGAGCATCAGGAATGTTCAGATGACAAAAAAGTCTTAAGTTACCGTGGTAAGAGTGGGGAAAACTTCATTAAGATTTTTGCCACTTGCATCATGCATAACGTTAGTTTGGTTTAAAAATAATCTATCTATCTATCTATCTATCTATCTATCTATCTATCTATCTATCTTTCTATCTATCTATCTATCTATCTATCTATCTATCTATCTATCTATCTGCCTACCCACCTACCTACCTATCTATCTCTATTCTCAATTTACAAAGCTGTGCTTCCATCATTTACAGTGACCAAAATATGCAAGAATTAATGCTCCCCACCCCTACCCAAAAGAGAGAGAAAGTTATTGGAGAGGGGAGGGAGGGATAAAGGGATGGAAGGAGAGAGAGGGAGAGGAAAGGAGAAAGACAGAAAGAGACAGGGGGGAGAGAGAGCAATGACTTGGGAGGCAGATTTACAACATGCAGTATGTTATCTAGACAAACACAGACTCTCCAGGGAGCCATTGTGAGCTTGCCCCTTTTCAGTGTTTGTTCTAATGGATGGATCTAGCCTAAATCTAAGGTTTCTATACACAGTGAGCCTGTTGGTGGCAGGTCCCTATTTAGCACCCACTGAGAAGTGGAAGTTTTGTTTGTAAGCATACTTCACACAGAACAAAGGTTCCTAGATAAAAATTCACCAAAATTTAAAAACAAAAAAAAAATCCTAGAGCTTTAATCAGAAAAGAATTTTTTCTTATTTCTCTTCTCCTTTCCCCACTTTTTCTCCCCTCTAATTTCTTTCTTTCTTTCTTTCTTTCTTTCTTTCTTTCTTTCTTTCTTTCTTGTCAGCCCTGGGGCTTGAACTCTGAGCCTGGGCATTGTCCTTAAGTTCTTCAGCTCAAGGCTACAACCCTACCCCTTGAGCCACAGGACTGCTTCCGGTTTTCTAGTGGTTATTTGGAGATAAGAGTCTCATGGTCTTTAGTGCCTGGGCTGGCTGTGAACCTTGATCCTCAGATCTCAGCCTCCTGAGTAGCTATGATTACAGGTGTGAACCACTTGTCCTTTCTTCCCTTTCCTTTTTTTCCCTTTCCTTTCCTTCCCTGACTCTCCAAGAATGATAGCCAAATAGACTAAATATTTCAAGTCCCTAGAATTCTCCCATAAACTATGCTGGTGATTTATGTTATTTAGGAAGTGGCCTTGGTACTTTATCCATAACAAAATATTAAAGATGGTTCAGAGAACTATATTTCCTTCAGCGCAGATTTACCAATGCATCTCAACTAAGAAAGTGGGAATTTAGTAGGCACTGGTTTTCAGCTCCAGTTGGTGACTGCTTCTCACAGCACCATTGGTCCTGTGGGCACCTGTCCTGAACTCCAGGGGCCCATGACATTTCCCAATAAAAGTTACACTGTGACCACACTAAGGGCTGGCACTCTCTTTTTCTGGCATACTGGAGTCTCCAGAATTCATTCCTTATCTCTTTTTTTTTTTTTCTTGGTACAAACAAAGGAGGATTAAGTACTATAAGGGCCTTGAGAGGATCAGAGAAAGTAGACAGCAGGGGAAGGCTCATTAAACAAAAGAAATATTTTTAGAACTCATGGATGAGGCTAAGTCTTGCTTATCTTGCGGGATTACAATGCACAGTCTGCCTAAAACAATGCTCACTGGTCTTTACCTGAAGACCAAATAGATGATGTTTTCTTCCTGTAGAGCCAGGCCATGGTTCAAAGGAAGGCTCTATATTTAGGCAATATAGACCCACACTTCAGTATTCCCTGTAGATTTAGGATTTCACAATGCAGGATTAGTCCATGGCATGACATTTTTTTAGTTTTATGGTGTTGGAGAGGGGCAAAAACTATGTAAAGGGCAGTAGGGGTAAACAGAAGCTTTGATTAAGTTTTTTCTGGACTTTTTCACTGATAATTATTTGGACACTGGACACTAGAATGATTCTGAAAAGGTAGTAATTCATTTTGCAGGCTGGATAATCTAGAAGCCCACCCTAACACCCTGGCTAGCCCTATGCAGTTCAGTTCTCTCAGCAAGGCTCTTATTTTTCAGCTCTCTTGATGGCTTCTCCAGAGAGTGTATAGCTGATGTACTGTTCGATGTAACAAGCACAACATTGAGAAATGAAAAAAGGAATCAGAATTAGACTGCCAGGCGCAAGCAGGTGAATGGATTTCCCTTCTCACAAATGAACTTATGTGTATATTTATATAGGAGCAGAGCAAACGGAGTCAGGAAAAATAGAGCTCTCAGTCCTGGGTATATAAATAAAACTCTCATTTTCTTAGAGTGAAATATTTACCTCCTTTAAAAAATGTGACCTAATTTTTACTCATATCCCATAATTACCACTAGACTCTATAGACATACCATTTGTCTATGCTGCTCAGTCAAGCTTGAAGTTGGATAATTTAGGAGGCTCTTTTGGATGGCTTTTAATTTGTATTCCCTCCTGATGCCACATTCTCTCCCTTCCTAAATACAAATTCAGGAACCCAGGTGCCACACACAAAGGCACAACTTTGTGGAGCCACCAGTTTACTTTCTTTTTAAACTATGAGCTGAATTCATGAGGTTGCTTATTAATAATAGGAACCTCATAATATTTTATGGTAATAAAATGCTTTCCAGTATGAACAAAAAAAAATCAAGAAACTGCTTCCTTTTCACAAAAAAACCAGCTTCATTGCATACACATATATATGTATTTCTATATATTTCATAAGCATTATTAATTAAATCAAGAGACCATAGCTGGATCAAGCTGTTAATGAGAAAGCCACAACCTGAGTCCTCTGTAGTCCATTGTATGCTTGCTCAAGCACATAATTATTTAAGTGTGACGTGGTCTTCTAACCCTCTACCACTTTTGAGGTCCTCACAACTCCATATCAATGATTAAGAATGCACAAACAGCTGGGTATGGTGGCTCACCCCTATAATCCTAGCTATTAAGGAACCTAAGATGTGACTATCGTGGTTCAAAGCTAGCCCGGGCATAAAGACTGTGAGACTCATATATCTAATTAACCACTAGAAAACTGGCACTGTGGCTCAAGGGTAGGGCAGTAGCCTTGAGCTGAAGAGCTCAGGGACAATGTCCAGGCCGAGTCCAAGCTCTATGACCAATAGAAAGAAAAAAGACTACACAAACAATATTTCAGTGCAGTCTCCAATAGCATTGCTTCACAACATATTTGACAGCCTTCAAAACGTGTCTTTAGAAATAGCTCCTCACTCGGGTCCATTGTTTCATTTCTCCTTCCCGTTTCTTCGGGGTAAGGAAGGAGAAAATTACATGATTTACTTGGGATCAAAGGCAAATAGGAATTCATCTCCATGAGAGGGTAATATAAACAAGCACAGCATATGATTATTTGAGGAAATTGTTGCCAGCATCTAAGACCCAAAGTGTTAAGAATGCAAACTTTAAAGAGAACCAGAGCAGGGCTCTATCAGAAAGAGTAAACAGCATGTGCAGAATCCTAACTGCCAATCGGAATAGATTCATAGTCCAAGAAAGCAAAAACATGTTTGAAATCCTAATTACTTCAGTACACCTTACATAAGCAAAACACCTAACACAGAATCGTCTCCTACAGATGAACTAAAACGTTAATCTGCCGCACCCTTGGTCTCGGGCTTTTCAATATCCTCTCAATCTCCTTGATGTAATACTCCAGTGAGGAGAACAACTAGCTTTTTCTGTAAGGAGCATGGTCGTTAATTATGTTTACTCTGTGCGCCCTTTACTCCACAGCCCCCCAACTGTGGCTCTGTCACAGGAAAGCCCTCCTAGACAATATAGAAAAACAAATGACTGGGGATTTGCTTATTTATAGATGCCAGAATGTGCCTTCAACATGAATTCTGTATCTTCTTTTGCTCTCAAACAATACTTCTTGCCTAATCAGCAGTACCCCTCACATGTAACTATGGGGCCAAAAATCACACTCTTGAAAGAACTTGTCTTTCAATATCCTGCTTACCAAGCTCACTGGGCATTCTAGTACCTCTTCCTTCTTCCCACTCTCTTCTCAAGCATAATTATGCAATAGTCTCCTTAGCTGATGATTTCACTCCCTCTACTTAGGTCAGGAGCAGACCTTTTATAGACTGAAGCTAAAGGAATGCACAAAGAGCTTTTCAAAAACTCTGCTCCTGATTTTGTATATTCTTTGCACTTATCATTTTGCATTTTTTCACCTCCAGATCACCTATGCTTTAGTCTCTTAAAAACCTGGTTCAGGCTGGGAGTTTGGCCTAGTGGTAAAGTGCTTGCCAAGCATGCACGAGTCCTGGGTTGGAATTCTTCAGTACCACATATATAGAAAAAAGCCAAAAGTGGTGCTGTGGCTCAAGAGGTAGACTTCTAGCCTTGAGAAAGTCCAAGGACAGTCAGTCCTCAGTCCCTGAGCTCAAGGCCCAGGACTGGCAAAAAACAAAAAAAAACAAAAAAAAACCTGGTTCAGTCATGCCTACAACTCAATTGCTTTAAGATGTTCCCCTTTCTCCCACCATTTTCTTGAGGCTTTCTTCTCACTGTCTAGAAGACAGGTAGCAATTATACCCAGTGGGGATTAGAATTCCCACTGTTCCTCATTATCCCACTCAAATAACATAATATGTCTAATTAAAAGATGGCAGAGAAAGAGATGGGGACTTACCAGTTGAGTAATAAAAGACAGCGTGCTCTTGTAGTTAGTGATTTTCTTTTCTCTTCTCATTATTTAGGTTTTATTAAATTGATCACTGCTTGACAAACCAAGTTAACTGGTTTGTTTTTACTGTAAATAAACATGGTACTCAACAAACATATATAGAATATCTACCTACCACGATAAGCTATACAATGACATTACAACAAAGTGCAAATGCTGTTTCATTATCTGTATGGTCTGAATTGTCCAAGCCTAGAGATCAATGCCTGTCTTACAAGTAGTACAGGTTCATCAAATGGCTGAGCAACTGGAAAGGGATTCATGAAGACAACCAATAGACATCTCATAAACTGCCCGCCCTCTGCGACGACAACAGGAGCGTGATGCTCTTAAGGTAGAACAGAGACGCAGGTCAATATGGAGCCTGCTTTCTGTATGGAGCCACTGTCAGCCCAGGAAAATTCTGGTTTCATATAGAACCCTTAAAAGACAAGTTTTTCTCAGAAGTCATGACATCTTGTTTTTCAAACATGCTTTTGCCAGAGTGTCACCATCTTACCACTACGATAAGACTGGATGAGGTCTTCTTTGTGGACTACTCTGCCGATTGGACAGAGGGGTCTACTCACTGAACATAAATGTACCACAAATGACCGTACACATTGTTCAAGGAAGTGGTGGTAGTTAATCGTGAGGGTGGAGTGGGGGTGGGGGCAGAAATCACGTCCGATTCACCCTAGAGGTAATGGCTATTTTTCAGTTTCACCCTTCAAAGCAAATACTTGGCGGGATGAAGGGATGGAAGAAAGGCAAGATTTATTATCTGTCCACTTCTGAACATCATGTTCCAGAGCTCAGACTTCAGAGCTCCAAGATCATTGCTTATGGCCATAGACTTGCATTCATAGAATGAGAACTGGAAACAGTTTTAAGAGATTAGCTAGCTTCAAACAATTATGTAATTCACCAAACATTTGAACTCTCCCAAGACTCAGTGTATTACAGATGCTCATTTGAGAGCAGGATATGCTGCAGTTGATTAGAGGGAGGTGATCAGAGCTCTCCCATTGTGAAGGATCTGCAGCAGGGTTACCGGCCCAGGCACTGGCTGTGGCAACAATGTGAGGTTAGCAGAGAATTGCTCCAAAAAAAAAAAAAAGGTTCATAATGACTTAAACAAGCACACTCCATGTGTGTTCCAGTCTCATAGCTGGCAGTCTAACCTTGGGGCAGTGAAGGATGTGTGATATTAGTGCTAGCTGCTAGTACTAGTGCATTTTTTTTTCCAAAGGAGAACTATTCACAACAAATATTCTATTGCTTGGCCAGGATCAGTTCCTTCATTTACACAGCACTTCTCCCTCCCAGGAAGACATCCTGCATTCATTTGCCCAAGATGGTCCACTTAAGTAAACGTAAACTGAAGGAAAACCATCCAGGAAACAAATCACCCAGCAGTTTGCTTATCCATTTTTCATAAACATCAGAACTCTCTCTGTCCTCCCAAACAAAAGCCAGAACAGTTGTTACAGGATGGAAGATGCAGGAAGCAAAAGCTTCTTTTGTCTGTCCTGAGGGACAATAACTTTGAGAGGAGTTTCTACCTCCATGTTTACAGTGCTGTGACTGAGGCTGGATAAATGCTCCCATCTCTGGCCCTTTCCACCTCTCCTTCCCGGCTCCCCAGGAACGGGTGTTTACGGTGGGGGGTGAGGTCTCATTAAATAATCTCGCCAAGTGTTACTACTTCCTTTCGCACCACCCATTCTGCTCTCTCACCTTCTCAGAGCAGAGCATTTTTTCTACAATCACAGCATGCAAAAATTAAAAAAAAACACAAACAAAAAACTCAGTCGGGGGGGGGGGGGGAGCCTGCAATCAGCCAGCTGGGGAAAGCACAAATGTCACACCAGAAAGTCCTTTTGGCCATAGATACAAAGCTCCAATCCCTTAGCCAGCTTATCAGCAGTAAAGTGGTAGACATCCTCCTATCCTTTGTTTTCTGTGTCAGTTGGTTTTTTGAACCCAGAAAGGAAAGAAAGGGTGTGATGAGCCCCTGCAGACCATCAAAAGCCCCAGTTGGGTTCCAATGGTTTGCATCCTCCTGGGAGGACAGTGCTCATTCACACCTCCCTCTACAGGGAAAAGATTAAAGCTCTGCTCAACTCAAATCTCCATGTAGGCATTCCTATACAGCTTGCTCTTACAAATGAGAAGAATGTTAAGCTGAATACACGAATAACTGCTGATTAATTATCCAATAACTACCAAACTACTTTCCAGAGGAAGTTTGGTCTTCTGGTTTTAGTGCACACTTGGTTGGCTTGTATGAGTCACTCTTAAACTACTCTAGTGCCCACCTTGGTGAGAACAAGATGAACTATTTTTAGGTTTCTTCTGTTTGGTTTGGTGTAGTAGATGAGGAAAAAAGAACCCCTATGGATGACAACCTAGGTTAGCCTGTAGGTACTAATGCAGTTCTTAATACCCTTTATATTACAAGAGAGTGAGAGACATCATTACCTGTAGAGATCCTTAAGGAATTTAATGGAACGGAATGCTAGGACCAGACTGCAATTAGAATAGAATTGTGTATATGTAAATATGCTTAGGGGAGCTTTGATGGAGTTTATGGTTGTTACATTCACCCAGAAATTTGGCCTACATTATTAATTTGCACTATTATGAAGAAAGGGTTTGTTAATCAAAGATAAACTATCCTGATGATTTTGAATTAGTGAATTCAAATTATGGTGGGATAATGAGACTAGGCTGTGCACATATATAATTCTCTACTAAGCAAAGAGCTTTCTGGCTGGCCACATAGGAGGTCTCTTTAGTGAAAGATTTATTTTTAATTTTCAGCAGCTTCCCAGCATTACCCTTCATGAAAATTAAAATAAGGAGATAGAGTTTTGTCCTATTTGGGAAACTCCCAGCAGGATTGCTCACTATGGCAGAGGGGAAGAGAGGGGTGGGGGGGACAAAAACAAGTCTTCATTGTTTGAGAGAAATTGCCTACCCATTTTTGCTGCTTGATCTAAAAACATTACATGTACCTTTTACATATGATTTTTGCACGCACGCACGCACATACACACACATACACACACATACTCATCTTAACTCCAGTGATGTTTAGGAAGGATTTTTGTCTTCCTTTTTTTCTTTGGACCTTTTGGCCTGCAAAGAGTTGACATAAACTCTTGGCTTGAATCCTTACATATGCAAAGAATCACGGAAGTCTCTATAAGTTCTGTGGAAGCCAAAGCCTTCTCAGCCTATCTCCCAGGGGCTTTGCTCTGCTAAAGAGAATGACTTCAGACTTTACCTTAGATATCTGTGGCCTCAAAAGGTCTGTTCCTATTTTTAACTCAGGTAGGAGCACAATGTTGTGTTATGTCTGAGGATAATGGAGACGGTATAATAAGGGAACTGAATGTAAGAATATTGACAGGTTTGCATAGACCAGATTCTCATGGGATGTAAAGAGTTCTGCCTTGCATAGACCCCTTCTTCCCCAGAGACAACAGGGGTCCCAAGACTCCTTTCCAAGATCTATGAGAGAAGTCCCTTGCATTGTTGCATAAGAGAAAAAAATAAAATGCTGGCAAGCAGAGTGCATATGATGTTACCAAACTCCCAAATTGTTCTAGTTATTGTGGAAAAGTGAAGCTGATGCTGATTGTGTCCTCAACCTATAAGAAAGTGTAAAATTAAAAAACAAAAGCCTAAGGCTCATTGTGGTAGCTCACACTTGTAATTCCAGCTTAGGCCTCAACAGAGACTCAATCTCTACTACTCTGCTGGGCCTCGTGATATAAGTCTTTCACCACAGCTGTGTGGGAAGTCTAAATAGGAAGAAGTACTAAGGTTCAGGCCAGCTATGGCAAAACTAGAAGACTCCATCTGAAAAATGACAAAAAGCAAAAAGGTCTGGGACTATAACTCTAGTAGTAGAGCACATGCCTAGAAAGTGGCCCTGAATTCAAAGTCTGAATACTACCAAAACAGAAAAAGAAAAAAAAAGCCAAAGATGCTGCATGTATATATGAGAGAGAGAGAGAGAGAGAGAGAGAGAGAGAGAGAGAGAGAGAGAGAGAGAGAGAGTCCATGCTTCCATGCTGAAGGTGCCCTCTGGTAGGATTTTAGGCCCCATTCAGCATCCTTCCCAAGTGCTTATTTTTCATATATTCTAGGAAATGTAAACAAAATTAGAAAAAAATAATGGCTTTAGGTTGACACTCTGAAACATGTTTTATAATGGGATTAACTAGTAGAGACATTTTTACATTAAATAAGGTATGACTTCCAGAAAAGTACAATAGGAGGCAAGAAGACTATGAGAAATTCACAATTTTTGCTGCTGAAGTTGTCCTAGAGGTCTCATAAGAGAATATGTCAGAATCATTTTGGAACGTTTCATCTCTAACTGATGATGAATAACAGGTAGACAGTAATGGAAAACACATGATAATGTGATCACTTTTCTCAGGAAGGAATATAAACAAGTAAGTCAGAAGCCAGAGCTTAGAAATCTGGTTTTGAAAATACTTGCTAGTCAAAATTTTGAGATAGATACTTCTTCATTTGATGCCAAAGAAATTTTGTTTTCTTTGTTGGTCATGGGACTTGAACTCAGAGCCTGGGCACTGTCCCTGAGTCTTTTCATTCAAGGCTAGTGCTCTACTTTGAGCCACAGTGCCACTTCTGGTTTTCTGGTGGCTAATTAAAAATGAAAGTCTTATGGACTTTCCTGTCCAGGCTGGCAGTGAACTGCAATCCTCAGATCTCAGCTTTCCGAATAGGAAGGATTATAGGCATAAGCCACCAATGCCTGGTTCACACAGGTTTTTGTTTTTGTTTCCCTAGTCATCTGTATTACAAACAAGTGACACAGGAAATGAGGTAGACTAACACCTTTCTTTTATTCCCATGCTATCTGGATCTGACCTGACCAGTCAAGTGACTAAAACCAGTGTCATAATAATTTGCTCTCGCCCTACCCCTTGAGCCACAGCACCACTTCCAGCAGAATTTTGTTAACCACGCAAATAAAAACTGAAGTCATGATTCTAAAACAAATCCCAGTAGGTTACCTATAATACCTATAACATTTTTCATTAACAATCTAAACTATATCTGCTAATGTTCACCAGACAATGCAAGTACCATGACAGCACTTTGCACTGGTTAAAAAAAAAAAATCAACTTTATGATCCTATATTATTTGTAATCACTTTGATGTCCAGCATGGGTTTTCTGACGAAAGTGGAGAACAGATAAGAAGTCTTGCAGGAGGGAGTCCTTTCACTAGAGTGTCACCTCTCTCTTAACTAAGTACTGACTTTTCCTTTATCTTCTGTCTACCATCTTGTTACATAATAGGACACACTATGAACATGGTATCCAAATGAATTAATGTCCTAAGAATCATAATCTTTGCTGCTGAGGTTGTCCTAGAGGTATCATAAAAGAATGTGCCAGAGTCCTTTTGGACTCATCCATATGGGTGAATAGATAGAAAGATTCATTCCTGGGGCTTGAAATCAGGGCCTGGGCACTGTCTTTGAGCTTTCTCAAGGCTAGAGCTCTACCACTTGAGCTACAGTACCACTTCCAGTTTTTTCTGTGTATGTGGTAGCGAGGAATCGAACCCAGGGCTTCGTGCATGGAGCACTGTACCACTGAGCTAAACTCTGGGTGAATCTTCTATATTATAAGACAGCTTTAAGGTTTATAATTGATTCCATTTCAGTCTCAGAACTTGACAGGGCACACCAGTATGATCAGCTATGCACACTCAAAGGAGACAGTGGAAAGGATTTGATTCTCACCTGCTTGGTTAGTTGTTACAGTGACAGATACTGACTGGTCCGGGCTAGGGTTGTACTTGGAAACTCCGTTCACTGCCCAGATTTCAAAGGTGTAGTTGGTGTGGGCCAAAAGATCAGTGATGGAGACTCTGGTTGTCTTGAGGCCGTTCTGCTGAGGAGTATAGTGTACCCCACTTCCGCAGGGTCGGCACTTGCTGGGGTCCCCGGCTCCACACTTTTTGCAGACCACGTTATAGGAAATGTCCTGCCGCCCACCCGTATTCTGAGGACTGCTCCATTCCAAGTTCACCGACGTCTCGTTCACATTGGAAATCAAATTGAGGGGGGCAGATGGCGGGCCTGGAAAAGAAAAGCGTACCGTCATACTAAGAGCAGTGATTGCTTTTGCTGTTTCTCAGAGGGTGTAGTATCCTCTGCAGCTCTAGAGAGGAAAATGGGCTCATTTTGGCAAAGAAAACCAAAGGCAAATAAATAAAACAGGCAAATGATCTTCTCAAAGTACAATATGAGAAAAGGCTGTGTATGTCAGTGTCATTCTGATTCCGGTGCAAACAAACATGTCATCAACTGCCACTTAGAGAAACGAAGCAACTCAACAACAATGGGCGCCAAGCCCAGGCTTTCTCTTTTACTTGGCAGGGAAATGGCATAACTTATCTAGTCTCCATCTTATCTTCTGAAAAACGGGTATACGAGTGGGGATTCCAGTTCCCAGGACCTATTGCAAGAACCCTGCTAAATTAATAGTTTGAAATCTCTTCTGCAGACAAATTATGATTCCCAAGTATAGCATGTCATTCATTGCCAATTAGATGTACAGAACTCATGGCTTTGCCTCTGCAGCCCAACACACACTTAGGGTTAAGTCATTTCTAGGCAATTAGTAGTAACTGGTTTAACATGGTTTCAGAGATGTGGAAGATACAGCTGCTGAGAGATCTCAGAACTGAGCTGAAATTATTTCTGGAGACTTGACTGAAATTATTTCTGGAGACTTGACACTGTTTACCACCCTTGGACTAATCAAGGCCGTTCACATGCATGCTCATTCCTATTGATAAAGAGTTTCTGACACAAGAATAACTGGTCACTAACGACATCATGGTTTAGTTCAGGTCAAGAAGCTGTCACCTAACTGATAGCAAGTAGAAGAACAGGCCTTTTCTTCCTTTAGGTCAGTTTCAAAGGTTTTCATGATGCCTGTCACCCTCTAACGAAAAATGATTTATTTAATGTCAGAGTTGGAAAATCCGTTCTTGCCCATTTCTTGATAACTGTAGTTGTACTACTCAGAAGGAACATACAGTTCAAGGACATTCTTACATGTTATTCAGAGAAACAAGGAGAACGTGATGCTCTTACCTTGTCAATCAAAATGGAACATAGTAGTCAGCAAGAGAGAACTGAAGCAGATAACAAAAGAATCAGGAGTCACATCCAATATTTATTACTGAGGTATGTTGATAAATGGGATCAATAGATTTTGGTGGTGACATTTCACAAGAGAAATCTATTCCCCTCTGTTCCCAGAGCTTAGCTGAAGATTTAATTTTAACAAGGTTAAGCAAGCTCTTCCATGATTCTCTAGGCACTCATTACCTTCAGCTTCTCTTAGTATTAGATCTAGATAACTCTAGATACTCAAGAATCTAAGAGCTGAGGATTGAGGTTCAAAGCCAGGCAAAGCAGGAAAATTCATGTGATTCTAGTCTTGTTACATCAAAAAGCCATAAGTGGAGCTGTGGTACTATTGGTACAGTGCTAGCCTTAAACAAAGAGTTGGGAGACGGCAACCATGTCCCTGAGTTCAAGTCCTAGTATACCTGGAGAAAACAAAACAATACAACGAAAGAAAAGAAGGAAGAGGGGAAAAAAAGGAAAGAAAGGGAAGGGAAAGGAAGAGACAAAAAATTGGCTTCTCCAACCTTGAAAGAAAAATCCCTCTCTTTCTCCCCCCACCACTTTTTTTTTTTTTTTTTTTTTTTGCCAGTCCTGGAGACTGAACTCAGGGCCTGAGCACTGTCTTTGGGCTTTCCTCAAGGCTACAGCTCTACCATAAGATCCACAGTACCACTCTCAGACTTTTTTCTATATATGTGGTACTGAGGAATAGAACCGGGGCTTCGTGCATGCTAGGCAAGCACTCTACCTCTAGGCCAAACTCCTGGCCTCTGAAAGAAAATCTTATAAGAAAAATTAACAGGCATGCTATATAAAATTTGCGTTAAAAAGTAAGCCTTCTTTTGCAAAACTCCTCAGGAAGAAGGTATAAATTTCATTCTTGTTTACATTGTAAAATTGAATTTATGGCCTTTAGCATAGTGGCTGCAAGATAATATGGATAAATAAATGATTTCTAAATAAATGAGCAGAGTGACTTAAAAATCTCAGACTCTAAGAGCCAGATAGGATATTAAAGATCATTTGGTCAAATATCCTCATTTTAAACATGAGGAAATATGAGACTGAGAAGTAGATCAGATAATAGCAAAAGTTCATGCAATCTAATTTGCAACAATATTTGACTAAAATTCAAAAGTATGCTATCCTCTTCTGGGGTAATTTCCAGCCCAGCATGTGTTTCCCAGCAAAGGAAATGCTGACAATATAATTACAAGTTTTGCCTAAAGCCTAAAAGTAAAAAGTAGGAAAAAGATAGTCCAGAGTCTTGAAACCCGTTCAGATTCTGTGGTGTTTGCTTACTACTACAGTGAAATCCATCATCAGCCTGTGGCTGAAGCTTGCAAGGTTTATAAAAGGTTTGGTTTATAAAATGGGTCATCCACTGATTTTTATTTTGCTGTGACTTCCAGGGTTAAGTAAGAGTGACTCTGAAACCCATTAGCCTCCTTGCCAAGGATCCCAGTCCACTTTCACATGGGAAAATGTGACACAATGAATCAAGTACAGCAGAAGCAAAAAGTCAGTAATTAGTATGTAGGACCAGGCCTGGCATAAACTAAACTGGGGGTCCCGGGGTGGGGGGGGAAATGGAGCAGAAAACTAAATGGTCACAGGACTCAGAGACATAACCACTCCACGTGGAAAACCAAACACAAAGATGCCGCAGGATTTCAAAATGGGGATGGGTGCAAATTTGAAAAAGAAGGGCTGGCTAGAACAACTGGGTGATTCTTCATGAAAGCCGTGGGGAAGATACTCAAGGGACCACAGAGAACAAGGCAAATTCAAGTTCAAATTCAAATTCAAGACTGCCTCCACAAAGGCCTTGGAAGAGAATTACAGTGCACATGTTTTGTGTTTGCCTCTCAGGGAACGTGATGGTTATAGAACACAGTAGCAGAAATTGGACTGTGGCAGAGTTACATAATAAATGGGAAAACAGAATATCCAACCAGTATAATTATAAAGTTGGACGGCAAAGCCGGGGAAAAGACACATGCTTTACAAACTTAGAGTCATAATGGTGGTGTGTTGTCTGTGGGATTGCGGTTTCATTCTTGTAACTCCTGCCAATTAAAAGATGATAAACAAGTAACAAGTGTGTTTCTCATTTACAATGACAAGTCACTGCTTCTTCAGAAAAGAAAACATTTTCTTCTCAGGATGATGATGAAGGAAAAAAAAAATAGACTCAGATACAATGAAAGTCAATCTGGTCCCATGGTTATAGCAAAATCTTTCTTTTCTTTCTTTTTTTTTGGGGGGGTGCCAGTCCTGGGCCTGAGCTCACTGTCCTTGGACTTTCTCAAGACTAGAGCTCTACCACCTGAGCTACAGCACCATTTGTAGCTTTTTTCTATGTATGTGGTACCGAGGAATGGATCGGGTCTTCGTGCATGCTAAGCAAGCACTCTAACACTAGGCCAAACTCCCGGTCCCAGCAAAATTTTTTTACACAATTTTTTGCAGTGATGGCTAAAGAAGAAAACAGGTATTCAGAGTAACATGAATCCTCATTCAATAAACATGCGGCACCTAGAAGGACAAGGCTTAATTCCCTCCCATTTATGTGAGGTTTGTATCTGGCTATTGAGAAGCAATTCAATTTCTGACACAGTGATTGCCTTTCTCATCAGAAATATGCCCACCTGCAAGTCAGTCTCCAATTACAAGTACACTGAGGTCTTCTGTATCCATGGGGTCCCCTTTCACAAATTTAACCAACCGATGGAAAATATTCAGAAAAAAAAATTGGGTCTGTCCTAAATGTGTATAAGCTTTTCTTCCCAAAAATTCTTGTCATTTTTCCCTAAACAGCATAGCATAACTATGTATTGTTTTATGCATTGTAACTGAAATATGACTGAAAGCATGTTGGAAGATGAGTGCAGATTTTATATATATACATATATGTATAGATTTTACATACATGTATACATATATGCATGTATTCATATAAGTATGTAATGGAAGGCAACATCCTCAGAGTTTTATAGCCTTGGTAATCGCCACTGTCGTCTTCCACCTCCTCCTCCTCCTTCTCCTGCTCCTCCTCCTCCTCCTCCTTCTCCCCCACTTCTTCTCCCCCACTACTTCTTCTTCTTCTTCTTCTTCTTCTTCTTCTTCTTCTTCTTCTTCTTCTTCTTCTTCTTCTTCTTCTTCTTCTTCTTGTTTATGTAGTACTGAGGAATCAAACATTGGGCTTCATGCATGCTAGGCAAGCACTCTACCACTAAACCACATTCCTAGCCCCATGTCCCTGTTTTTGTTTTGTTTTGGTTTTATATTCCTTGCTTCTTAACAGAGGAGTCCTACGTTTCCCTCTGGATGGAGATATTAGGTTTATCATAAAGAAAGAAAAGTATACTATGTTCTCTAATTTCTGGTTTCCGGACTTACATCACAATTCCTAAGCTAACACTGACAACAAGAGGCTGGGGAGGGGGCGGGGCATCCATTGTAAGTAGCCAAGTTTTTATGCCTTTCATAACTATCGGCTCTTAGCCTGAAGATGAGACTGAGAGCAACTCCTGCTTAGGGTATTGGTGTCGCTCCCATTTCAGTTCTTTATTCCTGTGACCTCATTCATTTGTGATGCTCAATGGCTTCTTGCTAATCTGAAAACAAGTCCACATATTTCCATCCAATTGTGTCTTTGTGCTTCAAGAGAACTTATGTTCTCCAGTGTCTACTATCATTTCCTAGTGTTGAATTCACAGAAAGTTCAAAAATCATTTAATGAAGGCATGGATAGAAGAATAGATTAAAAAGATGTAAGGATGGATGGATGGATGGATAGATGGACGGATGGATGGACGGATGTTGAGCAAGTCCTTTAATGCATATGTACAGATTATATGAAGGCAGTGAGTTAATCAATTTATCACAGAAAATGTTTAGCATAGAGCCTGTAAAGGTCATCCATGTATTATGAATGAAGTTTCTCTTTCCCATAGTTTTAACGTGACTCTGGAGCTGGGTGCTGTGGCTTATACCCACTTAATCCTAGCTACTCAGGAGGCTGAGATCTAAGGAACCTGGTTTCAATAAGGCTGTGTAGACAAATCTGAGGTACTTTTATCTTCAACTAACTAGCAAAAACCAGGAGTGGATCCATGGCTCAAATGGTGCCATGGCTTAAGAGTACAAGCCTTGAGCAACAAAGCCAAGCAGAAGCACAAGGCCCTGACTTCAAGCTCCAGTCCAAGCAAATATACACAATAAAACTAAATTAAATATATAAACAATTAAACAAAAACTAAATTAAATTAAATTAAACTAAAACTATAATACAGTTTTACTCATCAGGAGTGATTATGAGGTCATTCATTTACTCAACAGTTATCTACTGAGTTTCTAGATTTGTTCTTAGCTGTACTAGGAGACAGAAATAATTGCTCTGATTCATTTCAATGTTTTCTTGAAAACTTGTAAGAAGAAGGGAAAAATCTAGGGGGAAAAGAAGAGACTAAAAGATCTCTAAGCAGGAATTGTGTGTGTATGGGATATGCAGTATAAGCTCTTGCCCTGACCTATTTCTGTGGCCCATGAAACCAGCCACTACAAGCTGGGAATTTAGAATATGAACTCCATCAATTAAAGTTTTAAGTTGAGATTGGTTATTACAATTTTCCTTTTCTCCACTCTGATTTCAAATGATGACTTACTCAGTCATGAAGCTAAGGAAAACTTTCTCTCTGATGGAAATTAATTCTAACGTTCAAAAAAAAAAGGTCTGGCAGTTTTCTCGTTAGCCTTTATAGAGCTATAGTGCTTATTTTTCATTATAATTTTAGTTTTATTACCCAAACTGAGACATTTTAAAATATACATTTATTGAGTACATTTAATGAGAAAAATGTTCTGCCTTTACAATTTGGATTGTATTTGAAAACCTCTCTCTGGAATTCACATAGAAACTCAGGGTCTCATCTTCTTCCAGTAGAAATGGGACTGCTTTAAAGTGCTCAGGTTTAGAATGCCCTTCACGTTTTTAATATAATTTAGTGGCAAAGATAATAGCTATACTACTAGAAACAAAAGTCAAATGCAATAATCTTTAATTTATGAATAGAGCAGGGGTCAGCATATTTCCTTCGTGAAGAAATTTTACTGTGTGGCTACATAGTAAATATTTTAGGCTTTATGGGCCATATGGTCTCCACAGCAACCAGTCAACCCTGCCATAGCACCTCTAAGCAGTCACAGATAATACTTCAACAAACAGGAAGGGCTATGCTCCAAGAATATCTTATTTGCAAAACCAAGCAGCAGTTGAAACTGACCCTTAGGCCATAGTTTGTCAACAACTGCTGTAGAAATTTTGATAGCAATGTACCTTCATTGCAAGAAGATGCTCTGATATTCCCAAAACTCCATACATAATTCTAGGGTCTGTAAGGACGGTCTCAGCTAATATAGGAGCTGAGCACAGGAACTCACAATAAACATACTTACAAAATCCAGGAAACAGCCCTGGTTTCTCAAACCCATGTTACACCTAATTTCATTGGTTTGAGAAAAAAAATAAATGATATGAAATAGCATGGCCTATTTCTTGAGTTATTTCATTGCTCTGACAGAAGTAGGCACTGCATTTCGTGCTACTGTGGATAAATTAAATGAACATCCATTTTCTCCACTGGTGTGAAATACTTTCTGCATTACACAGCAGGTACTGGTGAAAGGTGTTACAATGGGTAATTATTATTTTCTAGGAGAATGTCAACTTGCATTGAGTTGACAGGAGTTTGACAGTATGACACCCCAAAAGATACTGTAGTCCAATTACAGCAGATACAAAGGGCTATTGTATCATATAAAACATCGTATCATATAGTATATCACAAAAAGGATCTTAATCCTTAATCTAACACCTGCTCTCATTCTGGAAAAGGCATGTTTCTACAAATGAGCAAACTGAGGAAAAATTCAGGGAATAGAAACAACAATGACAACAATTGTAATATTCTAAGCCATCAAAAGAAATAATTCCACATTTTAATTTTTTTCCTATAGATTAACGTTTAATTCCTGGGCATTTTGGAAAATGCACTTGCTGGCTCATCTCTGGATTTAAACAAGTTTCTTCAGAACGATCCATTGTGTAAATACCCATGTGTCCCTAAGAGCCTTAATCAACCTTAATCAGGTCATTCAAAAAACCACCAGCTGCTTTTGAAAATATGGTTCTTAGTAGCTTCAACAAATGTCTTCCTACCAGCTTATCTTGAGTAAAACAGACTTTTAAATCAAACTTCCATTTCACCTACTTCTTTCTTTATTACTGAAATGAATAAAGTAATTTTATACAGAAACTTAAATGCTTATCAAAATTGGGAAGCAATAATTGCAACAATAAAACAATTGGTTAGAAAAAAAAAAAACACCAGCTACCATTGAATCTGAAGCCATCAATATCGCTAGTGTGAACTACAAGTGAGCTATGACCCATCCCCAAATAATTCCTTATGTTACTTACCTGACCCTACAAAAAGGAAAACATGCTTCATTCCTATAAAAGTGAGTACAAAAGATGAAAATCTGCTGCGATGATTGCATCCAGACATAGACGTTAGCAGAAAGGGGTTTTTACACGTGAAGACATTTACGTCATGTAGCATGCCAACTTAGATGTATTTCTTTTCTTCTTACTGGTTCTAGAGACTGAATTCACAGCCTTGCTGGTGAACCATCTCATTCCCCATTCCTTTTTCCTTTAGTGTTTTGCAGATGAGGTCTTGTGTATTTTCCTGAGCAAGGTCTCAGATCTTGATTCTCCTTCCTCTGCCTCCTGAGAACCTGGGATTACAGGTACAGACCACCGTATCTGGTGTGTTTTCCAGACAGGATTTTGCCTATTATAAAGCCTATGATCTTTTTTTTTTTTTTGCCAGTCCTGGGCTTGAGCTCAGGGCCTGAGCAATGTCCTTGGACTTTCTCAAGGCTAGAGCCTCAGCACCACTTCCGGCTTTTTTCTATGTATGTGGTACCAAGGAATCGAACCCGGATCTTCATGCATGCTAGGTAAGCACTTTAACCACTAGGCCAAACTCCCGGCCCCCCCTATGATCTTTTAATAACTGGAATTAAAATGCTTACCTACACTAATATCCAAGGAAAACATAAGATTTAAGTTACATTGTACCTTATCTCATCCACAGCTCTTTGATTATCCCTGAAGTACCACCTACCAACAATGACTGCTCTATATTAAACAAACACTCTTCCTCTTCTGCCTCAATGCATCCCATCTCATTCCGATGAGAGTGTTGAAATATCTTTTATTTATTGGCTTATTATTTATATTCTTATAAACCTAGCTTCAGTAGAATAAGATTCTTTTTTTTTCTCTTCTGGATTCTGGACATATTCTCAGATCCTAGAACAATGTCTGGCCTATAGCTGTTAAGTTAGTACTCATCTACCTGCTGAGTGAATTAATGAGGGTTCTCCAGCCCAATTCAGCTCACCACTCAGAAATTACATGATTGTAGCCTTTGTGTACATTCTAAAGGCTGAGCAGAAGCTACTCACTGATACCTCAGGCCTATAACCCAGTGACTTAGGAGGCTGAGATCCAGGATTGCAGTTTGAAACCAGGAAGGCAGTGGTTTAGGAGCCTCCATATCCAAAACAGCCAGCAAAAGTCTGGGCTTGATATATGCGTCAAGAAGTAGAACACCAACAGAACAACCAAGCCAGAGGCTCAGTTCTCATCTTGGTACCAAAACAATAGCAATGACAAAAAAGGTAACCAAAAAACAAAATAATATTATTAGCAAAGTTAGTATGAAGTGTAAAAATAAGTTAATGAATGAATGAATGAATGAATCCAGTCTACAAACAACATAAGGAGCAGCTAACAGAAAAGCCAAAATGACTGTGTTCATGTAACAGCAGTTTTCAGAGCTATTACAGATGTTTAATACCTAACTGGTTTTTAATTACCATTTTAAAATTCAATGCCTGAGCCATGAAATTAATTCTGGAAGTGGCAAGAAATATCCCCCAAGAGCACAGCAAAATTGGAACTCTTACATGATGGATTTCTTTCAGGGTGACTGTCACCCACTGAAATGCCAAGGCAACCAGTACAAGGCTTGCGTTCTGAAGAAGAGACACACTGGGTCTCAAGTTCCATTTCATAGGATTTCATTAAGTACATGCAACTTTTGGGCTGTCAATAATGCTTCAGCGTCTTAACTATGAAGCCCTTCAACCCTTCAGATAAGCTTTTGTTGTTAATCTCTCACCAGCTGAAAGACAGCTTATGAAACAGAGTAAACAATGGGGGTGGGGGATAGGGACTGAAATATATCTCCTGCTCCCCCCCCCACTCCGACAGCTGTATACATTGCCACCACTAATTGCTTTCTTCCAGCCCTTGCTGTCAGGTTCGTTTACATAAAGGCCACTGCCCAGTGACATCTCTTCTGATATATGTGATCAGTGCATAACCTTTATCGTGGTAGTTTATAGGTTTTAACAATGAATCTATTCATTGCTAAAGCAAAGCTGTCCATTATTTAAGAAAAAAAAATAGTAGCATCATTTTCAGGCATCCATCACTTGTTGCTGTTATGCAAAGTTCTTTTTCTTTTTTTGTATTTTTATTGTAATTAATAGAAGGATTACATTAATTCGCCAGATGGAAGGTGCATTTCTTCACAAACATTGATAGCCTTTCTCATGCTTTTGTCCCCATTTCCCTTCCCCGACGCCCTCCTCTCATCTTGTTTTCTCCTGTCATGCCAAGTTCTTAATTTCCTTCAGAGAGGAACATTTGTCAGAAAAATTTCCCATTATCTATTTTTCTATTTGTATTTTCCCATCCCTCCCCCAAGAATCTTTAGTTTTATTTTGTTTCCTGAGTTTGCTAAGGGTTTAATTTATATATTAAGTAGATTAGGTTATGGATGAAGTACAGTATACATTCTTAGGCAAACAGGAGGAAGATAGAACATGTAAGACCAAGGAAAGCCTGGCTGGGCATATTATCTGGGAATTAGCTAGGCTATGTGTTAATACCTTTCTCATAGAAGACTTTTTTACATCTTATCTTAAAATCAGGCACAGAAAAGATTCATCACCCACAGCAATCTGCTGACCAAAATCTAAGATAAGAAAAGTTAAGCAACCCATCAGATATGTTTACTGCTGTGATGATCAGAAACGGGGACTCTAAGGCTAAACGTCACTCTCTCCTTCCTAGAAATAAAATTGATTTACAAGAAAAGTGTATCTTAATTATTATTTTAATTAGGTGGAAAGTTTCCAGCTCAGAATTAAATTTCTCCTAGTGTCCTGACCTTTTAGTAAGGTGACTGGATAGCATTCCTTTTCAGATTATTCTCTACCTCTTCCTCCCTTTCCCTCTCCCTCTCCCTCTCCCTCTCTCTCTCTCTTTTTCTCCCTTTCTCCCCCTCCCAGTAATTGACCAAAGAAGTTTTAATCCAGCAAACCAATGTATGAATCCTATGCATCTTGATCTGTGTTCAGACTATATTCTTATCTCTACTGTGATGTCCTCACTGCTCACTTCCACCTTGCATACAAGAGACTGGGGAGAAATTACTGATAAGAGTTCTTCGTCTGACAGTATATCATCTCATGAGGGAGAAAAAGAGCAATCCCCCTCCCCACCTCTGTAATGGGACTCTTTCCTCAATGCACCCTCTGTGGGAGATTTAGATAGTAGATAGAAAAAAATGACCTCCAAGAGAAAAATCAAAATGCTGACAGCAAAGAAGATGCTCAACTTTCACCACAGGGGAGTTCAGAAAAATGTATAATTGACCCTATTTCAAAGAAGCATGCTGTGTATAACCACGGTATGACTTTCTTGAGTAGTGTCAAAAATGCCATCCAGACATGACAGTATGTAGTAGATGAGGAGCCACTCTTAATTATTCATGGGGACACAAAAATTGTTGATGACCTGCCTAAATGGCACTGGCAGATTATTCAAGTTCTTCACTCATGCCTTCATTACCGTTCTTCCCTCAAACTCACGTGTTTTTTAGTTGAGTTTATACTCTACTGTTTATTCCTTCCTGATGCCAAAGCAGGAGGAGGAGGGGCTAAAATAGGGATTTCCCCTCTGATATTGAACTACCTTCCTTCTTTCTTTTTTTTAAGTGCACTTGCTTCTCCAGGAGTAATTTTCCATTTAAGTAGTTAAAATGCTGAAAGGCAATTCTAAAGAAAAGAAGGATGCGATTTACTCACGAGTTAATGACAGATGTTAAACTTCTGAGCTCCATGCAAGCTGCCCAGAAGTAGAATGGACGGAAGGCTACATCTCAGTCATCAACCTATCTCTGATTGCTCTGATCAGTTACTATAATCCACGGATAGGCATGGCCAGTTTACCAAGGGACTGACCCCATGTGCCAACCTAAAAGAAAAGTCACATAGCCCAACAATGGGGAATAGTACTTCATTTTTAATGTCTATCTTTTTAATAAATAAAATACAGAATGAAACTGTATATTATTGCATTGAAGATTTGCAACATGCCACAGAGCACAAAACTTCCCTGGAGATCTGGTAGTCACTGTTAGTTCAAACATATCTATTCACAAAATAATTGATTGAATGAATGATGAAATATTCGGATATCAATCAACTGCATCTACTCAAACACTGTCACTAGCAACACTTAGGAAATTCTGGTCCTTGTGTTTACTCTTTAATCATATATGATTAACTTGTGAATTCACAGACTCGTTCTATGCAACCAACCTCTCTCCTATTCTTATATTATTACCTACTTGAACTCTGAAGGAAAAACTCTAAAGGATATATGCTCTGGGGTAGAACGAAATCATAGTTCACTTGAAGCTGAACCCTATCTTTTATCCTACGGTTTATAAATCAAAGCCTCACTATAGACACTCTCCCCAAATCCCTTAGCCCGACAGTTAAACAAGTAAATCTTTAGGGGAGAAAAGAGAGCAGAGTATAAGGGGCACCTTCAAGAAGAGCTTCTTTGAAAATGGATGTAATATTTTCCAAATTAAAGCACTTAAAAAAAAAAAAGAGGGGGGTGATGGTGGATAAAGAAAAAGAAAAGTCTATCCTCTTGACCTTGGAGGAGAGTAAGGACGATGTAACTTTAATTTGCATTCAGATTTTAACAACACAGTCACACTGCACGATTGGGATTGACACTGGGTTTCCACTGAAGATTGCTCATCATTTCATTATGGTTCATTATGTTGATAACTGTCAGAAAGCATTAGGCGCGAGGGCTTTGAGTAATAGAACTGAAATGGGAATTTTAAAACAATACACTTTCTAGAGGAAATAACAGCAGCACGCTGCATTCAATTAGAAACGGTAAAGTAAAGACAAAGTAAGCGATGTTTGCTGTTTGGAGCTCAGCGATTTCAATTTCTTGATAGGCTAAAGCCGGCAGAAGAAAAGCTTTCTCACATCAGGACCTTTCGTCATAGATCTTGGTAAATTTGCCCTCATTAGCTCTAAGCTCCACTATAAATTGTCTTAAAAGCTGCAATTTGGGAATATTTTAGGCCACGTCGAAGTATCAATCAATCACTCTTTGTTTGTTTGGCATAGCACTTGGAATTATTCAAGTCCCCTTTACTGGGAGACAGATTTGTGGAAGGCCCTTCAAGCTGGCAATCTAAGTCATAATCTCTCACTCATCAAGTGCTCCCCATCAAGATACCCTAATAAGTTTCATCAAACAAGTTAAATAAAAGAGCAAATCTGCCCAAAGACAGATTTCCAATTGAAAAATACAGAAAACCACTCAGGGAAATGTGCTAAGAAAAGGCAACAAAATAACAAATTAGCCCCACTCACCCTCTTCCACCTCCCTTCCAGATCTACCATGTTAATAACTCCCTTCATAACGCATTTTCTCTGGTACATTTTGAAATACAGAAAGAAGTTGCAAAGTCACTGGGCCTCTCAGTAATGAAAAAGCTTTTTCCTCACTAAGAACATTTAACCAGCTATGAAGAATCAGGATCCAGTGGCTCACGCCTGTCATCCTAGTTACTCAGGGACTGAGATCTGAAAATCAAGGTTCAAAGCCAGCCTGGGAAGGAAAATTCTGTGAGACATTTATATTCAAAAGCCATCCCATCTTGGATGTAAAGGATTCATCCCGACCCTGTAGACTGGACCCATGTTCTAGACCTAGGGGAAATGGAATTACAAGAAATGAGAAGAGGAGACTGACATGTAAAAGGTGCTCATTTCATTAATGAAACAGTCCAAAATTCCCACTCAAAGAGGATTTATGAAATCAAAACCCCTCCATCAATGGGACTCCTTAGCTAAAGGGAGATGACCCCCGATGGCAAAGTGGCCTGAACACTACATCCCTTTCTTGACCAATTAGATGTTTCAAAGGATCCTGCTCCTTACTCATCTCTGGCAATAAAGAACCAAAGGGCTTGGAGAAGCTACTCAGGAGGCTGAGATCTGAGGATCTAAGTTCTAAGCCAGCATGGACAAGAAAAAGCTTCCTTTCTCCAATTAAACAGTCTCGAAAGGAAAGCCAAATGAGAGTTCAAGCCCTGAGTTCAAGTCCCAGCAATGAATGAATGAGGAAAGAAACAATAAAAAGAGCAGAACAAAGAACAATTTTAAAAAAAATCTTAAAAATGCAGGGACAGGAGTTTGGCCTAGCGGTAGAGTGGTAGAGTGCTAGCCTAGCATGCACAAAAACCTGGGTTCAAGTCCTCGGTACCATATACACAGAAAAAAAGCCAGAAGTGGTGGTGCTGTGGCTCAAGTGGTAGAGCTCTGGCCTTGAGAAAGCCTGAGGACAGTGCTCACGCCCTGAGTTCAAGGCCCACACTGGCAAAAAATAAAAACAAATAAATAAAAATTTAAAAAAATATGGAGTACAGGTGCCCCCAAAACAAAGAGATATTTTTTTTTCCTACATCTAAGAGACAAATGAAATACTCAATTTCCCCAAAAGGAAAATATTTGGAACACTTGAAAGGTCTTTCTAGAGTCAGCAGTGATCTAAAGAGACTGAAAGTTACAGTCTTGAAAGGGGTTTTGTGAATCCCTGCCATGAGGCAGGGAATTAATCTTTCTTTGCCTGAGGATAGGTGATTTACATGCCAGCAGCATCCACGTCACCTGTCGATATGGTAGAAATACATCATAATATTAGGCAAAGGGCAACAACTTACTAAATGATTTTCTCGTAGACTAAGAAGTACTCTTCTGTAGGAGCATGGTGGTACATGCCTGTAATCTGGCCTGTGCTCGTAATCTGAAGTGATAGCATGAATCACAAAGTCAGTCTGGGCCATTCAGGAAGCCCCAGTCTCAAAATTTGCAAAGGGTTGCCTGTGCTTGCCAAATGTGTACAAAGCCCCAGGTTCTAGTACTGATGGAGAAGAAAGTGCTGTAAAATCCTTCTTCTTCTAACCAGGTAAGGGCTATTTTCCTGAAAATATTCAGGTAATGCTTCCATTGAAACATCCCAGCCACATTCACGGGAAGGTAACGTGGCTCCATCCCACGTACTCCTGAAAGGAGAGCTTATTTCTTATGGAATTCTTGTGGATGGTGTGAACATCTAGGCGTCTCCTTCTAAATTAGCTGATGCTCCTTGTGTTCACCTGGTCTAATCGTTCTCCACGTGAACAAAAACCTGATTTTACAAGCCAGTGGAGCAGAGTCTCTCTTTGGCTAGAAGAATGAGTCTTAGAGTGTGTTTTATTTCTTCATTAGTGTGCCGTCACAGTGAGCGATCCCTAAATGCTGGGCTGCATAGAAATGCTGGGGTTAAAGACAGCATAATGAACAAAGAAGGTGCCTGATTATCATGGCTGTCAGCACAAGGGAATTGGGTTTGTCACCTGGCTTAACCAACTGCAAAGGACTGATTGGGGGCTGGAGTCAGTTTGAAAGGGTCCCCTGATGTTTATGCTCCTTTCCACCTTTTGTCAAGAGAATCTGATAAAGTGGAGGATGAGAAAGATCATTTCAAAGGTTATCTGAACAAGGGACTTTCTGAGAAACTCCCATTGTCCCACCTGTTAAAGTGTCTGCTGCAGCATGGTGCAAGAGAAACTTTCCACCATGACAGAAATCTCTCCTGGGCACCATCTCCAGTAACCCCAGGGGATTCCACAGCCCCTCAAAAGCAGCCAGCCAAAGTAGGAAACTAAATGTTAAATTGAATGGATGTGACTTTATGTTTTAATGGCTACCTAGTGGTTAGTGTACTGGACCACAGAGGTCCACTATATTCAACAGGAAGGAAGGAAGGAAGGAAGAGAGCAGAGCCATGGACTACTAGATTCTGATTCTACTTCCTGACACATCAATATGCATAGCAATTAGCAAAGTAGGGTCATTACCCTGACTACTCCTTTCTCAAAGGAAGTCATGTGACTCGTGTGGTTGAAAAATGATAACTGTAGAGAGGGGGGTCTAAATCTTGATGGTACAAGAGAATTCATGGGCCAGTTTTTGAAAATATTGATGTTTTTGACTCCTGTCTCTAGAGCTCCAGCCTTGCAATGTGGCCAACCATGTAATTTAATTGTGTAATCAAGGGTGCAAATCAGTGATAGAGAGCCCAGGAATTGCATTAGCGACCTGCTGTGGAGGAGGCCTGGGGAAGGAAGGAAGTGACCAGATGGAGATTAAAAAGAAAGAGATCAAACATTTATTAAATCACTACCTTGTGCTAGACCTTTGCAATAGATAATGGAAATCCATCTTTCCTATCTTTACATAGATATGAGAATGCATTTTTTAGATAAGGAAACTAGGGCTTAAAGAAATTAAGTACTCTGCTTGTCACAGATTTGATTAGTGGTTGGAGCCAGCACTCTGATTAACTGACTGAATCTGTGGTTCCTGGGGACCAGGTTTGGTGGGATGCAGTTACCACCTGGGAGCAGAAAACTACAGTGGCGTTCAAAGCGCAGGAAAGAAAGCATCCACTCTTGTATGGGTGCAGAGATTTGTGGCTCAAAAAAAACCCCAAGCCCAAAAACCAAAAAAAACCTTCTTTCCCCTCTAACCTTAAGAAAACAATCTTAGAAGAATGCAAAAATCAACCACCACCACCACCACAACAACAAAAATCACACAAAATTTTAAACAGTTTGCTTACCTCCATCATATGGTAACAGTCAATATTTTCTCTTTTTTCTTTTACTTCTACCCTCATGATAAAACTAACAAATTACTTCTTAGAGATGTATTGAACTCCAAAGGCTCTTTTAACCACAGCAGTCTTCCATACAGGGAAAGCAAATCAGAACCTCACTAACATGTCACTGAATCTAATTTTGGTATCTGGTGTATTGTATATACATTTATTTGAATTAAGGAAGAGAAAGGGGACAACAAAATGGTGAAACAAAGGATAATATACACAAGACAATACAACTTGGGAGGGTGAGGGGAGGGAAAGTGGGAGAAAAGCAAGGCAGGGGTTAACAATAGCCAATAAGAGAATATACTCAAGGGACAGGAGCATAGCCGAGTAGTAGAGTGCTTGCCTAGCATGCATGAAGCCCTGGGTCCAATTCATTAGTACCACATACTCAGAAAAAGCCGTAAAAGTGGCACTATGGCTCAAGTAGCAGAGCATTAGCCTTTGTGTTCAAGGACAGTGCCCAGGCCCTGAGTCCAAGCCCCAGAATTGCCTCCCCCGCAAAAAAAAGAAAGACTATCTTACATATATAATTGTAACCCCTCTGTACATCACCATGACAATAAAACAAATTAAAAAAAATAAGAACAGTAGAGTTGATTAAAAAATAAGATCTAGGGGCCATGAGTTTGGCCTAGTGTTAAAGTACTTGCCTAGTGGTAGAGCTCTAGCCTTGAGAACGTCCAAGGACAATGCTCAGGCCCTGAGCTCAAGCCCAGGACTGGCGAAAGAAACAAAAAACAAAAAACCCTCAGCAGGAAGAAGGCTCATTGTAGAAAGTTTGCATGACCTGAAATAAAGAACTCTCAGAATGTCAGCTCAAAGCAGTCCCCCTTGATTTTGCCATTTTGTCCCAAATTCCCAACACAAGAAACGTGTTGGTCAGGAGCAGGAAGTACATTACAAAACTAATCACACAAAAGGTAGCACAGAAGAAAATGTCAAGACTTGAACAGGTTAAATGAAAGTGGTCACCTATAGAAAGAAAGGACTTTCAATCTCATGAAGGAATAGGAAAAGAAAGTGCTAAAGGAATCTTCCATTTGATGGTGATGCATAAGGTAAGGCTAGCTTTCTATATGCCTTACCTCTTGAAGTTTCTGTTGCATCTGAAAAACCAGGCAAGACAACCTTCTGGAACCCAGGACTTGTGAATGTTCAGGTTGCACAGTTCTGCTACTAAGATGGAATATGGTCTGTGCTATGCTTTCATTTCATGTCTCTGAGCCAGTAGTTCCCTGGTCTATTAAGCAAAGACACCACATTGTGGACTCTGAAAGTTGCCTGCTAGAAGTTCTTAGCCAATAAATAACCTAGGTATGCCTGCTAGAAGTTCTTAGCCAATAAATGACCTAGGTATGCATGCATACATGCATGCATGCATGCGTGTGTGTGTGTGTGTGTGTGTGTGTGTGTGTGTGTATGTATGCTGTATGTAAGTATTTTTTCTTTTCTCCAGTCCTGGGCTTGAACTCAGGGCCTGAGCAACGTCCTTGGGTTTTCTCAAGGCCTCTACCACTTGAGCCACAGCACCACATTTGGCTTTTTCTAGGTATGTGGTAACGAGGAATCAAACCCAGGTCGTCGTGGATGCTAGGCAAGCACTCAGCAGAGTGCCAAACCTAGGCCAAACTCCTGGCCCTAGGTATTATTTTTAACTTGTCATTATAATTATTCATGGTTGTATCAATCCCAGGATAGCAGCAATTCCAGCACAAGTTTGAGGTGGCCTTTAAAAGGGGGTAACTAACCGAGCTACACAGTAGCTCACACCTCCCACTGCTCAAACTCCAGAGAAAGCTATATGCAGCGATGCTGGCCCTAGGCCAGGCAACATGCAATTTGTAGTAGGTAAGGAACAGAATGATAATAGCCATAATGAGAATGAAAGCCAAAATTTATCAAGGAGGATTGTTTTGTACATGACACCATAAAAGGAAAACTCTACACCTCATGCCATGTAATAGGGTAGTAGTCAAAACACAGGCTCACTAAAAATATTGTCTAAAATTACCTTTAGGCTGTATGAATAGGGTATATATAAAACAAATTCATTTCATGTTTAGACTTGGGTCTCATCCTCAAGGTATTTCATGTATGGGCAAATATTCCCCAATCCAAATACTTGTGTGCACACACACACACACACATACACACACACACACAGAAACACAATCTTGAACACTTCAGTTCCAAGTATCTATTCACTTTGTGTGATTATTAACCCCATCCTTCACATGGAAAAACTGCTCCTTTGGCAGATACTTAGTAAGCCACTGAAAAAAACACTCAGCTAGAAACAAACTCAAAGCCTGTTGACTTTGTGCATTGCAACACTAATCTGGTCTCCAGAAACACAAGCTTCATCTCATATATACATACACATTTGCATGCATGCATGTACACATGTATACATGTGTATACACACACACACACACACACACACACACACACATACATACAATACAGGTCCATTATTGCCAGCCCGGCGTCTCAGAGTCTGTGGAGAGCTTGGAATGTACATGACAGGAATGGTGACATCTAGGAATCTTGTCTAAACAAAGTATGAGATTTCTCTACTCCCATTCACACCAAGCTTGGTGGACTCATCTACTCATTAGCCCACATTCATTAAGTGCCTACCATTAAACAAGCATTTATTAGGACCTGGACCTATGTGTTATGCATACAAAACTGTGAGGAAAGAAGGAAGGACTATAATGGCATCAGAGCAATGACCTCAGTGTATGCTGAGCTGTCTCCCTCCCCTGAAACCACATTCCCAAACCATGTCCTCTACCTGAGTCTCCTCAAGCAATAGCAAAGCCATTTATAAATTCCAATCTGAGCTCTAATTACACTGTCAGACAGCTCTGAACACTCAATCTCTGCTCCACAATATCGGTGGTTGGCAGCTGTGCATATTTTGAAGGCGAAGGCAACCAGAAAGGGTAAAAGATGCTTTCTTTTCTTAAGTATTTCACCTGTTACGACTGAGGAAGATTGCATGCTTGATCTAATTTGCCCCCTGCATGGTTATCCTGGGAGAAGAAGTTGGCAGTACTCTGCTGGGTGGATATGCAAACCACTGGCAGAGAAGAAACAGGAGACATGCAAACAACTTACGGGTGCAGGGCATGGAGGCAGCATCATTGTCAGCTCGGAAAAAGCCCCGGTCACAGGTGCAAGAGGTGGCTCCTTCCCAGACAGAGTAGCTGTGGGGTGGACACTTGGCACAGGTGGCATCCGTGGAAAGAGCCTTGTAATATCCAATTTTGCAAGCTACAGGGAAGGAAAAAAGAAAAACAAACACATTTACACCATGGTGGTGACAGCAGGAAAACGGGAAGGCATTTTCTTGATTCAGAGAAAAAAAAGGGACAGTGTGTTCGCCAATCATGAATGATCACCACATTTGAGGTCAGGGCAAAGCAAACCAAAACATCCATTGGCCACAGTTCCTCTCTAAGGAACATTACCACTTCTTGTTAGATGAACGCAAGGAGCCCCCTTGGAAGACACTGTCTTCATTGTGGTGGGATCCAATCGCATAAACACATCTAAAGTTGACTGAATGCTGCTCTAGAGGCTGGGTGGCCCTTGTATGCAAGATCTCATTTCATGCTTACTACAGCCTCTTTCCGAAAGCACTCCTATTCCTTTTACCTTAGAAACCAGGAAGTCCATTCTCCAGCAGGTGATTCCTAATATTAGACCATGGGTCTGGTAAGTGTCAGCACCCAGCTCTGACTCAAAGTGTTCTCCTCACAAAGCCTGAACTGTTAAGTTACATGTTTTGGAGAATCTGAGAGCTTGGTCTTTAAAAAACAAAAACAAAACAAAACAAACAAAAAAAAAACAACAGCAGAACAATGGCCAGTGATCATTTCCTAATTATAGCTACAGAAAGAAACAAAACAAAACAAGAAAATACAAAAGACAAGCATCTGAAAGGCAAGGGCTAAGATTTGAGAGCAGAGCAATAAAAACTACTAGCAATAAATAACAGAAATATGTGAAAAGCATTTTCTTTCCCTTTAAAAGTCAGAATATAGGGGCCAGGAGTTTGGCCTAGTGGTAGAGTGCTTGCCTAACATGCACGAAGACCTGGGTTCAATTTCTTGGTACCATATTGTACCTCAAGTGGTAGAGCTCTAGCCTTGAGAAAAATCCAAGGACAGTGCTTAGGCTCTGAGCTCAAGCCCAGGACTGGCAAAAAAAAAAAAAAAAAAGAAGTCATAAAATACTTCATGTTCATTTTAAAGTGAATCAAAACCCCCCTATTTTCCTTCTTCCTCCATTTCTCAGCCTCCCTGCCTCTCAGTCCCAAGAGGCCTGTTCAGAGAACACGGGTCATATAGTTCTTCATGTACCCAACACCCTTCCATGACGTCATCTTCTATAAACATCACACGGACACTGAGGATTTTTTTTTACTAACATGGAAAAATTCAATCACACCCTGAAACCTGATAATAAAAATTATTAATAGTGTAACAGCTATGTTCTCCACAATCACCTCTCAACATGCAACCTGATGGATGCTAGCTATCAACCATCCAATTCAGAGGTAACAGCCATTAAAAATGAACATGTTAAATGTAAATAACTGATGGACCCACAGTCTTTTAACAGTATTCATTCACTCCCACTTCTTACCATTTATCCTGTCTGTTCTATGTCATATGCCATCAAAACCACCAGCTGGGTAAAGGACCCACTGGATGTTTGCCATTAGCCTAACACCAAGAGACCCATGATGCCAGAAACCCATCAGATTGTATGGAAACTGAAATGGTCTAAAAAGCACCCATCCAGCCCCTATCTCTGGCATATCCTCATGTCATTTTCTTCTTTTCATTGTACCTTCGTGATGGAAAGTGGAAGGGGGAGTTTAGCAGGAGCTCGGAGAGGCACACAGTTACTTCACTCTTATTAACTAAAGTTGTTTATGGAATTTCCTTTAACGAGCCCAAACTTTATGATGTGTGGAACACCAACAATAAAAGTGCTCGGAGATCAATCTCTCCTTTATTTGCTTTCGTCTTTCACTGGACCAAAGCATCTTAGAAAAACAAGTTGCTCCAGTGACCAAGATTTATGCGTCTCAGGTTTATACACATAGCATAATTAGATAAGGTTCAACTTGCAAGGGGCCTTTTCTGTCACGCTTAAGATGGCCCTGAGTTTCCATTCAGTTCAGAAACCCAGACTGTAACAGGAGGAAGCGTGGGGGATGTGGGAGTCAAGCCTGACCATCCCACATCAAACACAGAGAACCCTTGCACATGGCCACCAAGTCCTGTCTGTTATGTATAGAGTCACCCTTGGCGAATCCAACTGCAATGGACTTGTGCCAAGACTGCCAACATGGCAGAAGAAATTTTAAAAAGAATTCTGCATGGCTCTGGCTAATACATGTTTTCTATCCTTTGGTCAAGTATTAAAACTTAAAATAATTTGTTTGGAGTGGAGGGTTAGGATTGACAGAAATGAACCAATGACAGATCACCATCATACACACACACACACACACACACACACACACACACACACACACTAAAGGAGGGTAGACCTTCTGGATTAGGTAGATATCTTTTATCAGATGAGAAAATAGACTCATTCTCCTAACAGCATCACACACATACACACAAATGAAGCAAAAGTATTCTTAGTTCCCCAGCGATTATAAGGTACCCTCTAGTCTCAAACCTAGACTTTTCAGTTTACAATAACCACCTTGGAGGATGTTTCTTCTGATTTGTTAAAGAGTTCAGAAATTCAGTGTATTCATTATATGAATCAAAGGGAAAAAATACTTGCAAGTCTACATTTCTCCCTCTCTTTTTCCTTGAAGCTGGTGTTAACCAGTTACCAACAATAAATGGGTATAAATTCATCAGGGAAATACAGAAGTTTATACCAATTGGGAAAATTGAATGTCGCTGATCTATTTTTTCACTTCTATAAGCACATGCAGAAAATATCAAATTGTCCTTGTGCCCTTGCTTCCCTCAACACATTCTTTTGTCTTCAACTACATTAAGACCACATTATTAATATTTCAGGATTCGTAGAAAGGCACTCTCAAAATATAGTAGTGGCTTTTCACACACACAGCCATTTTGCTGCCAACATTCAAAATGACCTGCTAAATTAATGGTTCACTATATTTCTTTGCTCTGCGTGGTTCACAGCCTTCCAGGATTTGGTGTGAAATGAGTAAATACATCCTGCCTTTACTCACTAGTTCACTTGTATCTTAAGCTTTCCACCATCTCTTTCATTGTCTACAAAGCCCCTCATCACATTGACACGCATGATTGTTTCCCATCATCCTCCTTTGTTTGAGAACTGGGACATGGTAACTCTGAACACTGATGACTTCATAAGCAAGTTGAACATATTCCTTCTAGAAACATCCTTCTCCACGCCTTTTCCTAGTAGGGCTGTACTGGATAGGGTACAAAGGTAGAGGCCAAAGACTAAATCATTGTGGGAAAAATCACATGATATCAGCAGAAAAAATTGCATTCAATTCCTTGAGTTTTGCCTTAATTGCTTTACTTTTCTGCAGGATGAGGAAAAGAAGGAGGAGCTGGTTCTCTGGTGATTAATTGTAAATAAGAGTCTCACAGACTTTTTAGTGTCTGGGCTGGCTTTGAACCAAGATCCTCAGGTCTCAGCCTCCTGAATAGCTAGGATTATAGGTGTGAGCCACCACACTAGGCAGCAAGGTTAATTTTTAAGTTTTGTTTTGGTTTGGTTTTGTGGGTCATAGGGCTTGAGCTCTGGGCATGGGAGCTGTCCCTGAGTTCTTCAGCTCAAGGCTACTGCCCTACCCCTTCAGCCACAGCCCCACTTCCCGTTTTCTAGTGGTTAATTGGAGGTAAGTGTCTTATGAACTTTAGTGCCGAGCATGCTTTGAACCGCAATCCTCAGATCTCAGCTTTCTGAGTAGCTAGGATTACAGGCATGAGCCACGGCGCCCAGCACATTTTTAAGGTTTCTGCCTATTATAGAAACCACTCTTTCCCATTTTAGGAATTATATAATAATTGATTGCACACAATTGTCTTTATAGATCATCTAGTCATAGCAATAGCAATGCCAACCTGCCAAGCATCCATTGGATATTTATTGTGTTTGCCCATGATATTTCATTTAATTTCCAAAACCGTTCATGAACTTGGTTAAGATAATAAATAACACCTATTGTTCAGATGAAGAAACCCAGGGCTTTAAGTAACTTCAAGGACCACTGTTAAATAAATTGAAGTCAGTCTAAATATAATGTTTATGTTCACCTGAAAATTTTACTTTATTATAGTTAGGACTGATCTTCAGCAAAAAATGTTTTATGTGTTTTAGCCCTTTATTCTGGTTAAAGATATTCCATAACTACGCTTGCTATTCAGTAACTATTCACAGCAGCGTCTAGAGCACAGACAGATAAGTGATGGGCATAGACAGTGGGTTTCAAAGGCTCAGAACCCCCCACAAGTACATCACAATAATTTTATTATTTATTTATTTAGTTAGTTAGTTAGTTAGTTTGTTAATCATAGGATTTTAACTATGGGCCTGGGCACTGTGTCCCTGAGCTCTTTTGCTCAAGGCTAGCACTCTATCACTTGAACCACAGTGCCACTTTCAGCTTTCTGGTGATTAATTGGACATAGAGTCTCAAGGACTTTCCTGCCTTGGCTGGCTTTGAACTGCGATCCTCAGATCTCAGCCTCCTGAGTAGCCAGGTTTACCAGCATGAGCCATGGGCACGCAGTTCCATCATAATAATTTTATGCAAGTGAAGTAATTAATGTAGTAATACTTTAAATACAAAATTAATTGTACCATTAACTATTCCAGCTCTTTTTTAAAAAATATTTTCCAGTGTGGCCACAGTTTTTTAATTACGAATGAAGACTACATTGCATTTTTGCTGGACAATGCAGCTTAGAGGCTAGGGTACTGAGCCCTACAAAGAGTTCTTCAGCAGAGCTATGTGAATTCATAAACACAGGGGCTTAGCTAGGCATTGGTGGCTCACTCATGTAATCTCATCTACTCAGGAGGCTGAGATCTGAAGATCCTGGTTCAAAGTCTGGGCAGCAAAGTTTGTGACCCTATTATCTTCAATGAATCACCTAAAAGCCAGAAGTCGGGCTATGGCTCACGTAGTAGACTGCACCCAGGTTCAGGGTAAGCTCTAGGACAGGTTTTCGTGCACACACACACACACAGAGGTATTGCAAGTGATGGGGAAATACCTTCATCACTCACTGACGTTTTTTAAAAACCCACACAGAATCCATTCGGTTTATAATACTGCTTTTATTCAGCTATCTATTTTTGCAAAACCTAATTTGAGTTAAAAGTGTATTCTAACAGAGGGTTAAAAATTACTTTCCTGGTAACAAACATGTTAATATGGAGTCTCCTGAAGCTAGGTCATAAGTGAAATTTCAGTGGTGATTGTCTGGGAGAAATCTGAAGCATTTATGCAAACTGGTCCCCCAGGAATATTTGGCTCGGGAAGCCTGAAGGTATCTCTAATCTCATCACGAGGATCCGATAGTAGACACACATTTCCAAACAGACTCAGTGGGGGGGGACTCTATTTTCTGTGTCTTGGGAACATAGCCTATTCAGTAGGTTTTATTTTAGAAATAGCCAAGATATTTAAGGGCCTTCATAACAAGTTAGTGCTCTAATTAATTGTTCACTTCTGAAACTATTCATGATATTAATAATGTAAGAATAAATTCTGGGAAAAGAAAGCTTTCTGGCAAAGAGGATTGATATCTGACATTTTTAATAAAAATGGGCAAGCCCCAAGGATGTTTAGGGAAGCTATGAACATTAACCAGTAGGTCTCTCATAGTACAGATGGGGAAACTGAGGCATGCAGTTAAAGATTTGGAAATATACGGGTTGGTTTTCTTGCCGAGACCATAGGACTTGCCCAGGCCATATGACTTCTCCATCTCCAACTAAAGTGTGAAGATGGGCAGCTGTTACAGCAAAGGGAAGCTGTTTCCATGATGGAACAAAATGTAACCAAGTGCTAACACACCCACACCTCTCTTCCATATCCAGCCTATTGCTATGGATTGAAAGTAACTGAAAAATAGATTGTTGGAAGAGCCTGTGCTATAAAGAACCACATAGTAAATAACACAGGTTTGTAGGCAACAGCAAGAACAAGGATACTATACGGGTCCTATGTAACCAAACAGAAAACAAATTTCTATCACTTTTTTCACTGAAGGAACTCAACTATAATAGTGACAATTAATTACTTTTTTTTAACATCTACTAATGAGCAGAATGGAACTCTTTATTGAGGACATAACATTTCACTTAATTAGTGTTCAAAGAAAAGTGTTCCCCATTACCAAATCAATTGCAAATGTCATCTATAAAAACATTATTAGCTCCCAGAAGATACAAAAAAAAAAAAAAAAAAAAGTCTTGCAAGCCAGATTGGGCTCCGGGGGTTGTACTTTGCCAAACTTGGATCAAGATAGACATGTTCATTTTTTAAGATGAATGCCTAACCCCACAGTTCCTTATTGGGATATATCAATCAAATGTGGACTCCACAACCCCGGATCTGTCACCCCTCAGTGCCACAAAGTTCAATACTGAGGATTCACTCACTGTTAAATTGCGAAACTTTCCACCAACAATATCATGGGAAGAACTGATTTTACTCAGTACTATAGTAAATAAATGATTATTTTTTTATGATTAAATAATGTAGCCTAATTTCAAAGACACCCTTACACTACTTTGGGAATAATTACTTTTACACTCTTCAAAAGTCTGAGTCTACATATTGATGAATTTTCAGTTTACATTGATTTAAGTTTCTCTTTTTCGTGCGAGTTCAGAGCCAGGACTGTTTACATTTATGTAAGTGGTAAAAGAATGAAACTGGTGTTTGGCTTTTGAGCATTTAAATCATTGGACACCCATAGAAGCATTAGAAATGCTTCACACTGATGACTCTCCTAGACAAATTTTGCCTGCTTGGTGAAGAAGATTCACTCCCTCTGAAGCCCAAGTCAGGTATGTGCCAGAAAAGACAGGTTTAAGAGTGACAAAAGATGGAGCCATGAAGGGATAGGGTGTGGTGAGTATGCATAAACTCTCACTGGGACCTTAGCTGACCAAAAGACAACCTTTAAAAAGAAGATAATGTGGACCAAGATGAGCTGGGAGGGCAAGTCTTCATTTTCTCTTCTCGACTTCTTTCTTTCTTTCTTTCTTTCTTTCTTTCTTTCTTTCTTTCTTTCTTTCTTTCTCTCCCTCCCTCCCTCCCTCCCTCCCTCCCTCCCTCCCTCCCTCCCTCCCTCCCTCCCTCCCTCCCTCCCTCCCTCCCTCCCTCCCTCCCTCCCTCCCTCTCTCTCTCTCTCTCTCTCTCTCTCTCTCTCTCTCTCTCTCTCTCTCTCTTTCTTTTTTTTCTGCCAGTCCTGGGGCTTGAACTCAGGGCCTGGGCATTGTCCTTGAGCCTTCTCAAAGCTAGTGCTCTATCTCTTGGACCACAGCACCACTTCTGTTTTTTGTTGTTGTTGTTGTTTTTTCTGTGTATGAGATACTGAGAAATGGAACCCAGGGCTTCATGCAAATTAAGCAAGTACTCTATCACTAGATCATGCTCCTGACCCCAAGTCTTCATTTTCTAACTGCAGATCTTCTCAGATCTAAAGGATTTAAAGATATTGTTAGGTCCCAATCCAAGTCCATGATTTTCTGATAAGGCCTGAGAATTTTCATTTCTTATGAACTCTGAGGTTGATGGGAACCTTGTTGGACCAGAAATTGTCCAATAAGAACCATTCCCAGTGGTGAACAATCCAAAGTAAAGAATTCACAGTGTAATGCAAATAAACTCTTTTCCTCACTCTTCTTTTTTATCGTATTATTTTTTTTCTAATATCCAAATGCTACAGGGCTAAATTATGATCAGGAGAGTAAAATGTCTTAGCATTGGCATGGAACAAGTGATATTTTTGAAATATAAAGAATAGATATATTCCTAGTAAAGTGTGATTTATTTGTCAAACAAATGTCAGTGTGCCCTGTAATACCACCAATGTTGTAAAAGGGACTATTACGAAAGGAAATGAGGCAACGTTCATGCATAACGATGCTAAAGGTTTCCTTCAAAGGAGGCCTGGCCCAATGGCCCACATCTGTAGTTCCCATCATTGGGAGGCTGAAAAGGGAAGATCACTTGATTCTTGGAGTTAAGAGCGGCAGGTGCACAAATCCCAATATCTATCTTAAAAAAAAAAAAAAGGAAAAATGGAATAGACTGTTGTGCTCTGCTAGAAAAACTATGAATTTATCACAGTTGTCTTTAGTTGCTGTGTTTTACAGCTATAAAACGGCATAAGTAATTCTTGTTCATTTGATTTCACACATGTCTATTTCCTTGAGAGAAAGTTCAGAGGTGTAGATCTTAATGACTTAAAAACTTACTAAATAAGTAAGTTAATAGCTTTGGGATTTTTAGCATGCTCTAAAGTGCAGAAATTCAAGTCTATGCCATTGACAGTAAGGTTTACTCTCCTTGTGTATACATTTGAGTAACTGATATAAAATCACCTAAGTTATTCTGGATGCAGTTACCCAGTGCATATCTCTAGCAGCATCCAGAAATTATTTAGGAAAGTTTTTGGGAGAGAAGATGGGAGACACAAAGGTTCACATACAATTGAACTATTTCATTTGGTTATTTTAATTATGTTTATAACGGATTATACCAGACATCCGTTTATAAAGGGTAAGATTCTTGGGACATAAGTTCTTGGGGGGAGAATGGCAACAATTATTTCCTATCTACTAATCCCACTTGCCATCTTTTTAATCTGTGCTTAATTTATACTAAGGGCAGTAAGGTTATAAAGAGAAAGGCCTAATCTTAGACCTGGAGTCATAGAGACCTGAATTTGGTTCTTAGATATATGAGTTTGAGCAAAGCATTTAACTACCTAAATTTCCAGTCAGATATTGATGACTCACGCCTGTAATTTTAGCTACTCAGAAAGCTGAGATCTGAGAATTGCAGTTCAAATCCAGTCTGGGCAAAAAAGTTAACCAGGTTTTATGACAAATGAACCAGCAAAAAGCTGAAAGTAGATCTGTGGCCCCAAGTAGTAAACTTCAGCCTGAGTTCCTGGGTTCAAGTCCCAATACCCCAATACCAGCATGTGCACACATACACACACACACACACACACACACACACACACACAAAATTAGTTATCATAACAAAGGTCATTTACTTGTGATTTCTAGTGTAACTGGATATCTAATATATTTCAATGTTATTCAAATGTTGTATTTTTAAATAATACTGAATTAGAATTTCTAAAATACTATGTGGTAACTTGTACATTATAATCTTATTTCTCTTTAGTAACATAAGGCAGAAAATCAGATTGAATTCTGGCTGGTAGCATGTATAGCTTATTTACTAGACATAGGAAAATCTGAGTATCAGGTATTTTTATGAAAAAAGTAATATAAATACATATTTTAAATTAAATGAATTACTGGGTTGAGTTTTTGAGGTTTCTCTTTTCCACCAATAGCTTATAAAGCACACCTCCTCTAGCAATCCAGTTCTATTTTCCACCCTCCATCTCCTTCAATTACTTCCCCTCTTACCTAGGAGCTAGCTTTCACAAAAACAGACAGGGAGGAAAAAAATGACAGAAAAAAAATCTATGCTGAAAATTGCCTTGCTCTTTCATGAACAGAATGCAGTATAATCCCATAAATAGGTGGGTAATTCTAAAATGTCAGATGTAGATGGGTATTCACATAAATGCAGTAAATCTCTCAGAAGGAAATCCACATAAAGGTTGCTCAAGTTAAATTAACTCCATAAAAATTATTGAACACAAACAAATGAGAATACAATCAAGGGATAGCTGATTGTTTTTTTCATCTCGACCCTCTAATTGTTTGGAGGGCCATTGGCTACATTTGGAGAGGTCTTCAATAGTAGAAGTTCAACTAAGCGCTGAAGGAAAGCAAATTAGTAATCAGCTCTGTCACAAGACAAAATCCCACTGTCAAAAGCACAACCTAAAATGAGTCTTGTTCCACACATGCACTGGGGTGATAGAAACCAAGAGTGCTGGTCTCCATGTCTGAAGTTCTTTTCTCTTGATTGGTAAATTTGGGGCCCTTGCTCTTTGGGGCTCAATAGGAAGGCAATCCAGCTTCATATTTGCGTAGAAGGGAAAGTCTTGGATATTTTTTCTACTTGGTAGGAAATTCTGTTCCACATCACAGAGTGGATAGGCAGAGGGAAGGGGTGTTACATAGTGTGTTGTCCCTAAGATAAAAATGACAGTGAGCAAATTTGTAATAAATCACAGTGGGCATAGTAAGAAACAAATGGATGATTATTTTTTATTTCATGGAGTAACAATCTTAGAAAAATTCCAACAGCAAATTGTAATCATAATGCATGAATGCATATATGTATGTATGTACATGTATGCATGTATGTATTCTGGTACGTATGTATGTATGTATGTATGTATGTATGTATGTATGTATTCTGGCATGCATTCTGGTATGTATGTATGTATGTATTCTGGTCCTGGGGCTTGAACTCAGGGTCTGGATACTATTCCTGAGCTTTTTTTTTTTTTTTTTTGCCAGTCTTGGGCTTGGGCTCAGAGCCTGAGCACTGTCCTTGCACTTTCTCAAGGCTAGAGCTCTACCACTTGAGCCTCAGCACCACTTCCAGCTTTTTTCTATGTATGTGGTACCGAGGAATCGAACCCGGGTCTTCGTGCATGCTAGGCAAGCACTCTACCACTAGGCCAAACTCCCAGCCCCCCTGAGATTATTTTAATAAAGGCTTGATCCACAGCAGTACTTCTGGCTTTTTCTAAGTATTTTCCTAGAGATGAGAGTCTCTTAGATTCTTCTGTTATGGGTTAGCTTTGAATTGCAATCCTCAGGTCTCAGTCTCATGAGTTGTTAGGATTACAGGCATGAGCCACCAGTGTCAGTCTTGTTTTTACTTTTTTTTTCCGAGTACCTAATTTGTTGAATAAAAATCCACTATTCTTAACTCCAGGACTCTTCCGATTCTCCCACTAAAATGATTCAAATTTTGCAATTTAAGAAGGACAACTCATGGATGTCAATATTGTCTTGGGAAACTGTTCAGGGCAACAGCTGATCTTTACATGTTGTGAGTATTTTCTTCCCTTGATAATGTGATTTCCCCCACAAATCTCCAATGACAATAAACATTTTCCTAGAACAATTTCATGCAATAATCCATAGTTTCTTTGGTAAACTTTGGGTTTAAAAAATATTAATTAGATTTTTCACCCTGATCTTATTGAGGTTATAAAAGAGATAGAGAACTTAATTGAAAAACTGTAATAATTTTAAGGTCATGAAGAATATGGAAACATGGTTGCCCTAGTGTACTGAAATTTGTATTCATGAAGGAAAGAAATGGAAACTGAAAGTCACAAATGACCACAATGAAAACAAAGTAATCAAGAAAGACGAATACTTTATGTTAAACTTAATGCAGAAAATGTTAAATCATGCTTATAAAAATAAAACTAATGTCTACATCTGCCTTGAATTTAAATATAAAATGACTAAAAATACATGGAAATAGTTCTGAAAGCTTTCAATAATTGCTGCCATATAAAGGATCAATTCGCACCCTGATAGCCCCTCAAATCACAGCCGTGGCATGCAAATGAGGAGCTATTAACAGGGACTTCAATTCCCTGGGACATTTCACAGAGCATCAGGCTTTTTGATGAGTTTCTATTGTCTCCTTCACCCTTTGATATTTGGGGTCCATAAAGACTAGCAACTCATTACAGACCCTCAGAGGACAAGTGCCAGGGGAAAGACAGGCACAGAGGAAGCAGCTGTTCTTTCTTCCCCTCCCCCATCTGCATTTGGTCCCAGGGTCTATGTGGATTCACTCATTATGTAAAAATTTCACCCTTTACTAGGTCTGTAAAAGTGTTCATGCATCACACATGGTGATAGAAATAGGGATGAGACAGCGCGTTTATCAAGCTCAGGGTAAGAGCTCAGAGGCCCAGACTTAAGAAAGTGCTGCCCCTATGGGGAGGAGAGATCACACCTCTATTCACATCTAGAGAAGCTATGGTCCCAGGCTGAACTAAGCCTCCAGATATTGAGGGGGACATTTCTAATATATCTAGCATAGGCTTAATGCTGTCGAAGAGACAAAGTAGAAAAATCAGCTGAAATAATAGAAACCCCTTGAGTCTCACCTGGAGGAAAAGAGGTTAGCCAGGGAGTCCATTCTGCCCAACAGAAGCTAAAGTAGTAGTTATTGATTGTGAATGAAAACCCTGTGGTGAGTATCAGAGCTGTTCACCAAACCATTTAGATTCAGATAAGAACCCTCCCTGTCTGGAGCTTCCAGCGCCATAGGAGACCGAAGTGATTCTTTTTAAGACTAACTTTTATCTACACCTTACATTTCTCAGTGCTTCTGTTTATATAAAAATTAAACAAAATTGCAAAGAACTGGGGAAAGAATGAAATATGTTCTGAAGTCAGGGTCAGAGCAAGAGAAACACGTGTTAAATAATTATTTGATTAACTCCGGCAGCTTGCTAGTCATTGTCACCCAAATGACTTTCTAGTCTGAGTTGCCACAAATCATGATTTATGGTGCTGAAAATGACTGCAAAATACATGCCCAGTGTCTCTTCCATTTCTTACTCGGGTGGGAGCCTGAGCATAGCTGCTTTGAAAGAGCTGAATTCCCTCAACGTTACAGTTAGCAGTGACTAGTGCTTTCCAATTCTCTGCTGAGGTTTTGATCTTGGATCCCATCACCATTTATACTTCAAAAATTAGTGGACTGAGACCTATTTTTTTTTTTTGACAAAAGTATTTAAGAATTCTCAACTCTACATGACTTTTAAAAGAATGATTTATGTTCAACAGATATGATCAAACTAAACATCTGTTTTTGGTATTGCATGCAGTAGATTAAAGATTTTTTTATATGACTATCTGCCAACATTTAATATTATATGTGTTGGGGTAGTCTAACTTTGCTGTTGTCTGAGGAGACCAAAATAAAGAATTCTTCAGGAGCTCTCTGAAGTGCCCTAGTCTAGACCGAGTGAAGTACGTGGGGAATTTGCACTGTCTGCTTTCTATGTGATGCTGAAGCAGTCCAAGGAAGTTCAGGAAATAAGGGACAGCAGTACATCTGAGTAAGCATTGATGATTCTGCTCTTGCACAAGATTTTCTAGCACCAACTCATCCTCTCCTGCTGACAGTTTACACTCCTGCAAGCTGCGAGAGTTTGAAAATCGACTGTGTGTGTGTGTGTGTGTGTGTGTGTGTGTGTGTGTCCTGAGTTCATCAGCTTGAGGGGTCAGCATTGTACCCAACAGTTTACATTGCTAGTAGTATATGCAACGCAGCAAAGGGGCTCATCTGTCCCCATCTTGACTGAACCAAGAGCAAGGAAGAGAGCTGTGCTCAAAGACAAGAACTCTAAGCCATGAGGACCATTTTCTGGTTTGCATTTGATTCTCTCTTTTCAATCACAAAGAGCTGATGCTCTCCCAGATGCTCTTTACTGTAGGACAAGTGGGGCTCGTCTCAGCCTCAGGGGCTCTGGGAGGTTCTGCAAAAGATGCTTTGGCAGCCCTGGCATTCTCTGTCATCAGTCTGAATTCATGAGAAAGGGCAAGATGCCAAAAGTGCTTGCAGGTGAATTCTTTGTCCCTTTCAAGTGCACCTGACTTACACTGATGACTTAAAAGTGTGTTTATCTTTGCTTGGGAAGGGTTATTGGTCAGGTCAGTAAATCTTATCCAGGTATAAATTATAAATCACAAACAGGAATGCAAAGGAAATGTCAAGCTACAACTGTTCATTTTTACATTGCTGTCTCAGCCCAATGATCACACATGAGCAATGGAGATGAAAACAGATATTGATAATACTACCACTAAACGTAAGCCCACAATACTGGCAAAGTTCCTCAAGTGTTGGTGTCATGAAGAGAGAAAAAGAGGACAAACTGGTACTTGTACAGTATTACTGGAAGAGAAGCTAGAAATGACCTATTTACAGAAAGCAGTAGACTAAATCAGGTTTATTATCAGACACAAAAAGAAACTTGTATCACTAACAACCTAGCTTCATCTTACATATACAAAAACAAAAATTCACTTATCCAAAGCAGATCTTTGGACTATCTGTCAGAAAATGAGTATTAACAAGATATAGTCTGATATAGAAGATATAGTCTGGATTTAAGGTAAAAAATGGGTTGACAGTGCTTTGATATTTTACACTTCCTCTGTATATATCACAAAGCAATCGATCATTTAAGAAGCCCTTCTAACCAGCAGTCTAAAGTAGATCACTTCTGTGTCCAGAAAATTAACATCATAAGAAGGCTTGTATTTTAGTAACTGCAATAGGAACATTCTTTTTTTTCTCGCCCAGAGGCATGATCATTCCAAACCAGGCTCAGTTTTGGAGGGGCGGAGCTGGGCAGGGAAAGGTAAAAATCATAAATCCTCCTAGGAGAAAAAAAATAGCATAAACAATTTTGGAGATGGATGTTGTTCTTCCTTCATGCACTCAAGGAAGTTCCTCTCCTCAAGGTGCTGTGAAGTGGTTCTACTTGTCATGTTGAAAATATAACCAAAAATCTATCCTTTGCATAGGTAGAAATGGAGGAAATAAACAGGACTGGAAGGGATCCGGGCTCTATAGGGACACACTTGGATCCTAGTCTTGGCACTTACCAATTTAATGTCTCCAAGCTCCGTTTCCTTTGACAGCACCAGACTAAATAATTTTTAATTCTCTCTCTCTCTCTCTCTCTCTCTCTCTCTCTCTCTCTCTCTCTCTCTCTCTCTCTCTCTCTCTCTCTCTCTCTCTCTCTCTCTATTTTTTTTTTTTTTTTGGTCAGAGGGATTTGAAGCAAGGGCCTAGGTGTTGTCTGGAGCACTTTTGCTCAGGGCTAGCACTCTACACTTTGAGTCACTGCCACTTCTGGTTTTCTGGTAATATTGGAGATAAGAGTCTCAAGGACTTTCCTGTCTTGGCTGGCTATGAAGCATGATCCTCAGATCTCAGACTCCTGAGCAGCTAGGATGATAGGCAGCTCTAACACTCTCAGTCTACATTATTGCTGTGATTTAACAGACTCAGCAATTCTGATACAACCTTCACTGTCTTTAGAAACAGTTAACAGTTTGTTTCAGATGCCATTCAATGGATTCACCCAATCCCGCCCAGGACTGGTGTGGTAGAGGCTCCTCCACAGAACTCAGGATGTGAGCATGGCGACTTCTTAGCTCTGAAGTCAGGAGGAAGAGACAATTTTGTGAATTTATCCAGGCTCTTTTCTTTTTTTATTTTCCTTTTCTTTTTTATTGGGGGGGGGGCTAACAAGTTTATCATTTCCAACTCTTCATTAAACTTTGTCTTAGTAAATTTTCTGTGTTTCTGCCATGGACCAATGAGAAAAGAGAACAAAGGAAAGAAATCCTTTTCCCTTTTGGCATCTGTGAGTTTTACTTCACTTACACTTGTCAAGTACCTCTGCATCCAACCAGGGGAGGTGATGCCTGAGAAGGGACATGCTTTTAGGGGGTGCAGGGTAGTGGTGGAGGGAGAATTTTAGCAGACAAGTAAATTGACAAAATGAAGGAGACCCCAGCTGGCATTAGAAAGCAAACTTTGAGGTAAGGGCCAGCAAATTACAAAGATAGATGTCTGTCTGTCTGTCTGTCTCTCTCTCTCTGTCTCTGTCTCTGTCTCTCTTTTCTCTCTCTCTCTCTCTCTCTCTCTCTCTCTCTCTCTCTCTCTTTCACACACACACACACACACACACACACACACACACACACACACACACACACACACACACACACGCACCCCAAGGAGAAATAAAAAACTGCAAAGACTTAATCGTAAGCACACATGAAAGGAGAGGAACAGAAAAAGGACATCAGTTGGATTCAAAGGGAACAGCAATGGGGTCTGCTAGGGATTTTCACAAAATCCATAGGATTCTGGTGAAACATGGCCACTGGAGGTGTATCTCAAATCAGAGAACAGAGTATGCAAGAAGCCCTGGTGAGCCAAGGGAGGGGCCAGGTAGGGTGGCTCACACCAGTGATCTTATGACTCAGGAGGGTGGGATCTGAAGATTGTGGTTCAAAGTCAGCCTGAGTAGGACTTTCAGGAAAGTCCATGAGATTCTTATCTCTGCTTAAACACCAATAAAGGCCTGAACTAGAAGTGGTAGAACATTAGCCTTGATCCAAAAGCCTCCAGTCCCAGAACCAGCACAAAAGAAAAATGGAAAGGAAGGGAGGAAGGAGGGAGGGAGGGAGAGAAAGGAAGACAGAGAGAAGGACTTACACCAGGAGTAGAGAAGATTAAGCTGAAAGTTGGGTTCCAAATAAATGACATAAAAGATGAATTTTCCTCTTCCTCACAATCCTAATCTGTTCCCTTCAGTAGAGTTGAGATTCCAAACAAGAGACATATCAAGGAGCAATTTCAGATTTATTTTTGCGAGCCTCTGTCCTTCAGCATGAGTCACGTCTCCATCTACCCATGCAGACTCAGCAACGCCTCCTTCTACTGCTAGTAAGGTTCAAGGCTGCCCAGTGCATGGCTCAGGAAGCTGGTCAACAGGCCCCAGTCCCTACCACAGAGGAGAGCCACCGGGTGTGGTAACAGCTATATTGTAATACCCACTAACTTTTAGGCACCTGGGAGATCCAACATCCTGGCAGTGATTCAAACCCAAGCTAAGCATACCTGATGAGAATCTGTCAATGCCAACAGAAGCAAATGAGGAGTTATGATGGTTTCAGGGTGACATTAGGTAGCTGGTGTGGGCAGCACTGTGCTTCTGTTCAGGTGACAATGACGTCTGTTTGTCCCTTCCAGTCTCCTCTGCAGGACTGCACCTAGTCAGATCTACCCCTGACCTGACCTTTGGCACAATTCAGTAAAGCACTGTATTTCAGAGGTTTATTTCAGGTCTCTAGCAGAAAACTACTAGCTCTACACCCAGCGTCAAGCCCAGGCACAGATTTTTGTCACACAATGTCTCCTAACAGGAGCTTCTCACTCTTAATCTGCTGACAAAGAAGGAAGGGAGGGAGGGAGGGAGGGAGGGAGGGAGGGAGGGAGGGAGGGAGGAAGGAAGGAAGGAAGGAAGGAAGGAAGGAAGGAAGGAAGGAAGGAAGGAAGGAAACAAGAAAGAGAGCCAGCCAGCCAGACAGACAGACAGACAGAATTCACATTTAACATCCCTAAATGTTTTCAGGCCAAAGTGGAACCACTTGTCCCTTGCTATGAAACAAAATTATTTCAGGTTTACTTTCTTGTTAGGATTTAGATTTGCCATCAGCCTCTCACCATGATTGGCTTTATTAAAACTTGCTCAGAAGGAAGCAGAACAATTTTCACCCAGGCAGTCACAAAATTCTGCTGATAAATAATGCAGGCTGGGAGGGGCAGGGGAAAGCCAGAGTTTTCACTTGGTGCTTCCTGCTCTGTTATGGTGAGAGCTCTTGTCACCCAGGGGAGAAGAGAGCCAAGAACGAACCAGGTGCTGTGATCACCCAGGAGGAAATGAATGCAGAAAGCACAGTAGCTTTGAAAAGTTAAAATATTTAGATATATGAATAATTTTCTGGGAAAAGAGAGCAGTAAATGTTGGAAGGGGTGGTGTAGGTGGAGGAAGAAATAAGTCATATCAAAGGCAGCCTAAGGAGCAGAGGCAGATAGGATAAGAGATAAGGCCTTGGCTGAGTTAGTCACACCCTCCCACATACAATTCACTTGGCAAAGACTCCTTTACTAACAAAGCAACCTCTAGTTTGTAAGTAGAGTAGATCAGCTAAGGTGCCTGTAAATGAACTTTTAAACAATATATTTCTTTTTAACAAAATCTCCCAAGAAGGCAGGATATCACAGAAATTTGACCCTTCCCCTCCAAAAAAAAAATAATCTGAAAATACCAAGGTGCTATGGCCAGGAAGGAAATTTCTGGGTTGCCCCACCTAGGAGATCTAGCACTGCTTTACATCAACAGCAGTCCTAAAACTAACTTTGTACCAAGAAGCTCCTTTCAGAACCCTTTCGGAACAGAAGATCTAAGTGTGTATTGTGTAGAACAGCTGGATTAGCTATCCAACTATAAGGCATAAACATTCTTATCTCACAGCCCAAATAAACAAAGCCCAGTTTACCTCCAACCATAAGCACAGACAGACACAACACAGCCAGGCCCTTCCAACCTCTGGGTCTATGACTTTTTCCTTTCCTCCTGTTTATCTTTTTTCCTCATTTGTTAACTCATTCTTCTTTACTGATTATCTGAATCCAATATCCATCATAAAATCAGAATTTTATGTGATTAAAAAGAATCAGATGTTTTTGTAGTAGAATTGCTCATAGATCCTGTATGGCACAACACGCAAATAGAGAAGTACAGAAAAACCAAAGTGAGCTAGCCCAAATCTTTCCCCAAATAATTCAATCAAAGCAGACTGTGCACCTCTTAATCTCACTGGGACTGATTTTCACACGCATTCCCGATCTTAAGGACTAGGACTAGTGAACTCTTGACCCTTCTTGAAACCTTCAGTCAGCCGCTACCTCACCCATCAAGCATTACTACATTCAGGAAGTAGAATTAAAATTTATTTTTGTATACACAGCACTTCTGCCCCATGTTTACTTGAACATGTACTCACTTCCTTTATTACCCAACAACTGGTAATCTCAGAAAATAAGATGTATCCTCTTCAAGACAACACACACACACACACACACACACACACACACACACACACACCTCTTGAATTCAACATTTCTGTTTTTAGGACATCATACTTTTAAATTCCTCAGTCAAGTATTTTGGGGGTTGCTAGTTCTATTGTTTGTTTTTTGAGATAATCTTTCTATGTAGTCCAGGTTGACTCAAACTTAGGATCCCTTAATGCTGCTGCCTCAACTTCCCAAGTGCTTGGATTATAGATATGCACCAACACATCCAGCTGCCTAAAGCCTATTTAAAAAAAACTCATGTAGGGCCGGGAGTTTGGCCTAGTGGATAAAGTGCTTGCCTAGCATGCATGAAGACCCGGGTTCGATTCCTTGGTACCACATACATAGAAAAAAGCCAGAAATGGTGCTGAGGCTCAAGTGGTAGAGCTCTAGCCTTGAGAAAATCCAAGGATAGTGCTCAGGCCCTGAGCTCAAGCCCAGAACTGGCAAAAAAAAAAAAAAAAAAAAAAAACCTCATGTAATCTGATTTTCCTTTCCTCCAGAAGTAGGTGACTCTGAACAAATAAAAGACAGCCATCAATCATTCTTTAAATTCATATTTCATATTTTGACACCATGCCATTTTGATGACACCCCCTGGATGGTTCCACTTTTAGTATGCATTCTTTAAAAAGTATACCATGACAAAAGCCACCTACATATTCAATACCTCTTTGAAATATATTTGCATTTTGTTAACTTCATAACTTCTTCACTCACTTGAAATTTCCTATGGTTCATCTTTTATTATATCCCACTCTGATTTGTCTTTTATCAAAATTATTGTTTAAAACTTGTATCTGGAAGGTGAAGAAAAACCCAACAAATTATGAAATTCTTAGTACCATTTGGTCCATGCTATCCTAACCCTCTTCACAACTAACGCTTCAAACCCTAATAATAATTGTGATTGCTAGTGAAGGAAAATGTGGAGAGAAAGAGTAGCCTAAACAGGCAGTGGAAGAAGGACTGGGCTTAGAGGAAAAGGGCTTCAGATTCATTAAAGTCATGAGATGTCACAGTAGAAATAGATACAATTGAGGAGGATGACCCTCAGCTTAAGACTGTAGTCTTGTCTATGCCCTACAGACATAAAATAAAGCTCAGGAAGAATCTTATAATTACCACATTTTAAAGGGAGACCAAAAAGTACATTGTACAAAGAGTACTAGCATTCACTGAGCACTATCGGTGAATAGTGATAGGTAGGACTGGAATTGTGGCCTAGTGGTAGAGTGCTTGTCTGGCAGGCACAAAGCCCTAGATTCCATTCCTTGGCACCATATACACAGAAAAAAGTCAGAAGTAATGCTTTGGCTCAAGTGGTAGAGCTCTAGCCTAGAGAAAACCCAAGGCCCTGAGTTCAAGGCCCAGAACTGTCAAAAAAAAAAAAAAAAAAGCGAGGGGAGAGGGGTGGTAAGAGGGCGATTGGCCCATACATGTTCCCATTTCATTTTTACCAGGGTCTCTTACCATGTGAATTTTCAGGAGAGAACTGTATTAGGGTCTATACGTGCGGCCTTAAGCTTACCAGGCAGGCACTCTAACCCTTGATCCATGCCCTAGTCCTCACCAGTCTCTCTTGATACAGACACTACCCATTACACTGTATAGTACATAAGATTCACCCATTGCTGTGAGGCCCACTGTGGTGAACCAATGCTACATTTCTGGCTGTAGAACTGGAAGGGGACATGAAGAGAGTCACAGAAAATGAGGACTTCAATCCGTCAAGTGGAATGGATTTTAGGATGAGGCTCAGAGGAGACTTGTAGCTTGTCACCATCAAAATGATATGAGATGGGAGAGACATCCATCCGGGGAAATTATAGGATTGATACATACAGATGATAACGTAAAATGAAGCAATAAATTAGTACCAATGAATGACCCATGTGGAAGCAACAGATGACACCACTTAAAACAATAGTATCGATTTAACCACAGCATCATTCAATAAACCCTCCCTTTCACCTCACCCCAGGCATGGTGGCAGCAGGGTCTTCTTCATTTGTGAAGTTCATATGCTCCTAATGTGTGTGCCTTCTAGGGGTTCACTTATATTCTTGGTATTTTTACATTGTAAATGTGTTTGAAATCACATTTTCCATTGTCATGAATTGAAAATGACAATGAAAAGATAAAATCCTAATTACTACATGTTTTTAATTAGACTCTATGTCATTGTAGAATTTTCCAGGCAGCCTCTCATACTTCCTGAAACACAGGAGTAGACAGAATCTGAGCTAGTTAAATAGAGCTCTCCTTCCTCAGCCATACTTTCTTTGATTCTCCCTACCATCTTAAGAAGAAAAGATTATTATTAATTGATTAACTAATTTGTTTTTTCAACAAATATCAAAACTCCTTTCCCTGCAGTGATGGAGGGAGAAAACACTAGAAAGAAAATGATTATATAAAATTCTGGGTGGTCAGTAATGTTTGGAAGGGAGTAAGAATATGAATGAGAAGATACATTTCATTTTGCTGAAATCTGAGCAAATGGAAGTATCTCAAGAACTCTTGAGGTACAGGGGGGAATGCTGTGTTTATATACTGAATGGAGGCCAGAGAAAGGGAGGCAGAGAGGAGGTTCAAGATTGAAGACTTTGGGGCATTTGGGAGAATTCCTAACTCTACTTCTTAGCACCAGTTTCCCACAATGAGGGGAGGATCGGAGGATCACCAGAAAGAATCAGTGTGCTCACATTTTCACTCCATCAAGAAAACAAGAAACTTGAGAAGACATGATCACTTATCCCATCAACAGGACAGTTGGCTCAGACATACAATTCCAGTCCTTAGAAGGCTGAGGCAAGCTCTCGGCTGCATCTAAGACCCTGTTTCAAAAGCAACAACAATAGAACAGTGTCTAAAGATTCCTCTCCAGCTTGTCAGTCTTTTCCAATCAAAATCCAGACTTAAGAATGCAGGCAATGGTTGGTCCACAATATATCTTGATAAAAACTGGTTATCGTTTACCACACTAGACTTGAGACTGTTCTTACACAGAGATGAATGTTAGGGGAAAACACAGTTACAATTTCCAAATGAGGGGCCCAGGGTTTGGCATAGTTGTAGAGTGCTTGCCTAGCATACACGAAGACCCAGGTTCCATTCCTCAGTACCACATACATAGAAAAGCCGGAAGTGGTGCTGTGCCTCAAGTGGTAGAGCTGTAGCCTTGAGGAAAGTCCAAGGACAGTGCTCAGGCCCTGAGTTCAGTCCCCAGGACTAGCCAAAAAAAAAAGAAAAAAGAAAAAAAATCCAAATGAGGCTGCCTCTGTCACATGACAATCCAGACTAGAAAAGGTAAGGCAACAGATCGTATACCTAGTGACCTTTCAGTTTCCCAACCACTTAACCATTCCCATGAAACTTACATACTTTATATCTTCATGACTTCACTTAAGCCAAAGAGACAAAGCACAAGCAATTTGAACTTGCATACCTCAACATCTCAAGTGTTAGCTGGATGATTTCTACACACCACCTGAGATAGGTGCCACGAAACTGATGTCTACTCGTATCTCAGATCTCAGTTTAGCAGGGCTCTGATGGCACATGCATGCTGAGATCTGGACAGCCAAGGAGACTAGTCCAGAAAGAAAAGTTCACTAGATTCCATCTGCAAAAAGCTGGGCTGAAGGCATGGATCAAGTGACAGAGTGCTAACAATAATTGAAAAACCGAAGCAAGAGCACAAGGCTTAGATCTGAAGCCCCAATACTAGGATGCATGCTCACACATGCATGCACGCATGCGCACGCACACAATTTCTTTTTTGCGTACATTTTACCCCTTTACATTTATATGCTTCCTAATTCAGGCCTATGAAACTAAGTTTTCCAAGTAATAGTTATATTTTTTTTATTTTTAAATAACTTACATCCTCAAAATTTTGTCTGGTTTCCCGGAGATGAATAGTAGCAAAGAGAAAAATAAAAAAGCAAGTTTCATAAATGTGTAAATATATAATTTTACAGCCTGCTGAAAGACTTTACTATTTTCAATGTTCACCAAATTACCTGCCCGTGATAGAAATTTCCATTTCATAAAAGGATGTGATAAAAATTGACGATGTAAACTAGACCAATCTGTCAAGTAATGTGGCCTAGGGGTAAAGCAGCTTCAAGTCATCTCACCCAGGCGATAGCAGAGGACATTCATTCTACCACACACCGCTCTCCACAGAGGAAAACGTACTCAATGCACAACATATAGATTCACTTAAAAGGTTAATTTTCCGAGTCGTGGATCTGGCTATTAGAGCTGTGAAGGAAAATGAGTTATCATATGCTCCTTAAATTACTTTTCAGTGAGACAAGGTAAGGGAGGGAAGATAGGTAGATGCTTTTTTCTTAGGTCTATTACCTTCAACAGCAGGCCAGTACACCAGGCTCAAGACTTCCTTTCCTCACCATTTCATCCAAGTCTAGTCCAGTGCCAGTGGCTCTCAATTATAATTCTAGCAACTAAGAGTCTATCTGAAGATCCTCATTTGAAGTCAGCCTGAGCAGGAAATTCCATGGGATTTTTAGCTCCAATTAGCTACCCAAAAGCCCAAAGTAGAGCTGTAGCTTAAGTGATAGGGCATCAAAATTAAAGGGAAAAAGCTGAAGTACAGTGAGTTCAAGCCCTAGTATTGGCACATACATGCACACATACACACACCCATACTACACATACCTGTGTGTCTACTTTGGGTTGTGAGAAGCAGGGCAATAAACGTAACATCATAGAAACTGGTCACATTCAACATGCAACTCTTCCTATAGCATAGTCAAAAGCCTGTTTTCATCTTGACTTCATGTGACATGTGTCTCCAACTGATGTCACAAGCACATGTCCCCCAGCCTTACCTCTGACTCAAAAATATTCACAGAAGGAAATAGAAATGGAGAGACAGAATCCTGTGAAGAGGTCCCTAATTAATATGCAGACATATTTCTCCAGACAATTGCCCCTGGGAGCCCTTCACAATCTCCAGACTTGCAACGATGACTCACCCCACAGGACAGAGCTAGGCTGGACCTAAGTGAGTACACTCTCCCTCGCAGTCTTCCCAGCTGGCTTCCAACCCCACCTAGAGGGAGGTCCACACGTAGAGTTTCAGGCCCTGGAAGAATGATGTGGGTGCTCATGCTTTTCTTAAGACATCTTTTCCAAATCTTCACTCGTATTTAACAAAAAGTTTGCAGGAGATCTGTCCTCAAGATATTAGTGGCTTCTGTTTATTTCCCATTGTCCCCTCTGGGATATAAATATCATAGTTATACCCAGCTTATACAAGAGAAGACTGAAGGACAGAAAGGAAAGCAATGGGTAGGGTGGAGTTCAGACAGGCAATCCAACTTCAAAGCTTCTTAGAACATCCGACAAGCTCTTCCTTTGAACATTTCTCCAGTTTCTGGGGTTTATGAGCACAGACAAAGAAATTCTTTCACACATCGAAGGGATTTATACATTTTCTCAGGCCCCACCCTCGCCCAACTGCTCCCCCATTTTCCTTCATTCCCTTCTCCCCACACCCAGCAGAGACAAACCTTATCTGCTGTTTAAAATCCACAGCTATGCTAGTCCTGTCCCCTCCTGAGTAAAATGCAGCCAGATTCCTGATATGGATTAAGGACCTCCCTAGTAAAAGTCTGATAACACTCTCTCAGGTGAGAGAGCAAATATATTAGCTTTACAGAAGAATGTACTGAGTTAAAAATACAACTGACAAAGAAGAAAGAATGGCCAGCTCAAAACAGCAAATAGCTGCCTTGCTAAGCTGTGTCCCTTAGATCTCCAACACAAATAATCCCATTTCCAAGCTGGAAAACAGAAAGAATGTATTACCTGTCTCAGAGACCTTCACCAAAAGCAAAAACTTCCAACAGTCAATACAACTTTTGCCTCTATTCATCCACATACAATCACCAGTCATCTTTTTTTTTTTAATCCAAAGTTCTCTTTGAATCAGGATGGCCATGTCTGAAAACTTTTTGCAGGATAACATTTTTATATTTAATCCTTACAGTCCAGTCCTGGTTTGTCTCTAAGTCTCCGAGTTAATGAACAAACATATCAATACAACACAGAAAAGCAAGATTTCTCCTCTTTCCCAGCAGAAGAAATTGAATTTCAGGGAGGTCACAAAGCTAGGCAGAAAGAACTGGAATTTCTGATTCTAAACCCAATCCAATGTTCCTATAATTCTACCATTTTATCCACTTTTCCTCATTTCCATACTTTTCTTTTTCTAGCTAAGCATTCTGAGTCCTATAATCCTCTGGGAGATCACTAACTATATTACATTTTAGATTTTAACTATTCTCCAAATGTCCACACAAGCTCATCCAAAGAATGTATTTTTAACTGTGTATGCTCTGCCCTTGACAAAACCCAGATAAAATCAAATTAGTCATTTGTCGTTTCAAAAACACCAAAAGCATTAAAAAAAAAAACTATTCAATAAAATTCAGAGAGAAGGAGAGAAGAGATACAAATAATATTCTTCCTGAATTCCTTCCTAGCAAGATGCTATACTTCCTAAACTATCTATAGTGGACATCTAAAGTTATGCTATTTGATATCGGAAGGCCAGAAGATAAACTTAAACATTGTTAAGCAATTAAAATATTGGAGAAGGTCGTCATCTCCCTTAGGGGAAGGAAGGGATGGAAAGTGTCAGGGAACAGACCCTGCTAGGTCTTGAAGAGAGGGTGGAGTAGAGGTTGCCGCCAGACTCCAAACACAGGGGAAGACAGGGCAGCTGGCTTCATCTCTGTTCCAGAAACAGAGACTTCTGGGAAACAGCCACCCCGCTCCGAGCTGCCACCTTTGGTTAGGGAATAAGAAATGTCAAGTTAAAACTTGATTGTACCTAGGCAGAGAAAGGGGGGGGGGGTGGGCGAGGAGGGAGAGAAAGGGTGGACTTCACCTTAGCCATACTGACCTAATGCTTTGGAATGTCAGATCTATGACTGCAAACCCTGAAAGAAAATCCTAGGTTTCAAAATAAATGTCGAGGCAATGCTGGAGTCTCCTTGACTTTTAGTAACACTCTAAAACAATGCTCAGCCATGGGGAAGAAGGGTGGCACAACTGCTAAATCTCCTGTGGTTGACATCAGAGAGCTCTAAGACACCCAACAGTCTTTTTTCCCTTACATTTCCCTTCACATGAAGGTGGAACACTGGACACACAAAATATGTGTATTCATTGGCTGGCTTGTTTCCACATGACAAAAAGTCTTACCTGTATTTCAAGTGTTCTGTTAACTGAATATCAAAATAATAAACACCTAAGGCAAACAGCCCAAAAGAGGCAGGTAATAAATCATAAGGCTTATGGGGGTTGGATCTCATTAGGTTGGAAAAAAAAAGGAGGGGGGACCCTGCTTGTTGTATAAAGGGGTTATTATTAGAACAAGTTTCTTTCGCTCTGCTTCATTTTGTTTATCTCTTTACCAAATTAAAAAAAAAAAAAAAAAGAAAAAGTAGGGTAAAGCCCACATCTTCTACTGTGTGATTTCTTTGCTCATCACGCGTGTCTCAGCAAGTCGTCATCAGCTGTTATTTGTTAGTAGGATCTGTGTAAACATTAAGGCGAGGAGACGGACTCAGGCCTGGGAACAGGAAGAGAAAATGTTGCTCACACTGTTCTTTTCATCTCCAGGCGTGTTCCCCATTACTTCGTATGGAGGATATGGCAGTTCATATTCCCTAACATGAAACATTTGAGCACAGTCAGAAGCAGATTCTCCAATGGAACAAACCTAGAGGCAGTAGCTGCCTGGGCTAAGGGATTTAAGGATGGGAGGTAGGAAAATGTCAGTGCCTGAACCCCAGGTAGTTCTGCCACAGGGCAGAGTGGGGACGGGGAGGGGGGTCCCAGGGAAAGGGAGTAAGGTGACCAGGAAAATGGCTAGGCTGGCAACTCTTCCATCTGAGGACTGAAGGTGTGAAGGGAGAATGCGGGATGGAGACGATTCTGTTCTCCAGACCACAGGGCATCCTCAGCTAAGTCTAAGAGAGGAAGAGATGAATTATAGCAGGACACTCTCATCTGTAGGATGTCTGAAGTCCTTCAAGACTTCAGCATATCCTATTTCAGTCACCACAAATCAGCACTCCACTGTGCAGTGGGACTTTTTTTTTTATTGTAATTGAGAGGTTACAGTTATATTCGCCAGATAGAAGGAGCATTACTTCACACACACTGATACCCGCTCTCATGTTTTTGTTTCCATTTCTCTCCCTCAACCCCCTCCTTGCAATGGGATTCTTTACTTTAAATTCATTTTTTGTAATAGCTTGATTTTTTAAATTTGACTGAGATATATAAAATCTGTGTATATGTACAAGGTCTGAATGTCAATCTTTAACTCTTACTCTATCTCCCTCCATTACCCTAGAAACTCTTCATATACCAGCTAGGTGGCTTAAAACAGAATTGATAAGCCAAAGGCCTAAGAATTAACCTAATTGGCTAATTTTGCCCATCCCATCATCAAACCAGTGCACTCAGAAACCAATTTAAGAGTCAACTCCATGGCTTTCAGGCCTGCAAACAAATTTGTTCCAACACTACTCAAAAGAGCAAAGACAAACAAGAATTAGGGCTAGAAATGTCTAACATGTGCTTAGTAGTAAAATTCAAAATTAGAAAGATAATGTGAAGCTTTCTGCAGTAAAGTGTAAACACTACTTAGAAAATAGTTGATATTATAGGCTTACGACTATGTACATTATTATACTAGATTAACCACTTCCAGGTCTCTGAAGTACTGGTCATTTTTTGCATGCTTTAAAGCTTTAAGCCTGTTTCTGCTTGCCAAAGTTATGTGTACTTTTTTTTTAGTATAGAGTAAGCATGCTTGGGACTCAAAAAAATCCTCTTCTAAAGAACTTTTGTATTGTACAGTATCTTTTTGCAAGCAGGAATTATACAGTAATTACCAAAGGAAGTAGAAAAACAAGAAATTATTTCTAATTCAAGAGCAAAAGAAGAAAAAAAAAGTAAAAGAAACAAATGTATTTCATATACAAACAGGCATAATGGTCTCCCAACTGAGGACTGCTTCTGCATAAACATCCTTCATCTTCCTTGATATACATAAAAGCCTTTTCTAGAATTTTTATTTTTAAAGAACAAAGAGAATGCAAATAGGACAAGTTATATTGACCAATCTGTATTATAATTACATCTAGTCTAAATAATTTATGTGTGCTTAGATATAGATAAAACACTTTAGATGTCTATTTTATTTTTATTCTTTCCTTATTTTTACATCACAGCTATTCAAACCCATACAGGACTTTATATAAATGCCTCAACTTGATTTTCCTGCCAGAGAGCAACAATCTTGGGAAACAAAATTTTGCTGAACATTTCCTTACAGAAATGTCCTGAGCCAGGACCTCAGACTGCCTTTCCTTTATAAAGCTGGTAGCCTGAATCTTTTAAAAGGGTATCAGTGGAGACAAACAAATCAGATTGGAGTGCTTGCAAATGCAAATTTCAAATACTGGTCCACTTTCACAGAGATTTTTCAATTAGTAACTATCAAAAGGAAAGAAGAATTCAAATCATTTGAGCTCAATAATCTAAATGGCTGCTCAATTTAACATGTTAAATAGACACTTCAATTAACCAAAGTTCTGGTCAGCATAAGGACAGGATGTGAACTTCCAGGCCCTGCCCAGGGAGCTGGCTACTCGATGAACTTGCATGAAAGTCATGGCCTTGTGGAAAATGGAATATCATCCATTTAGAATTCTGGCAGGCCACAAACTGCTTTCCACTCTCTAACGTCTTGTCTAGAGCTGAGTCTTGACACATGGCCTTCTAAGAGGCCCAGTGAACCCAGGTTCCAGATACTAAATAGAAAGAGTTCCTTGACAAGGCTGGTAACAAGCACCACTTGGCACACAGGCTGGCTCTGTTGGGGCTCCCTGTTGCTGGTAAGCAGCTTCTACTAGCAGCATTTGAGTAGTGAGTCTTTGGCCCACACTCTGGCTCCATTGGCAAGAACCTGCTATTCTTAAACTAGACTTACTTTGAGCTCTTCTTTTGAGTTAAATTACTGAGTTTTCTGGATGAGTTGTTGAGATTTGGAACAGGGATGAGATGGGAGGGGAGGCAAATTGAGAACAAACATCACCACATAAATTTGCTTATCCATTTTACTGAGGCCACCTCCATAGGTTTGGCATATAAGCTATGAGAATATCACATCCAACAAAGTACAAGCATTTAAAAGAGGGAAAAAAAGAGTATTTATCTTCCAGTCCGGCTGCTCTAGATTTCAGTGCTTACATGTTGCAGTTCAAGATCAGTTACAACCCCTTTTAAGCGTGGTCTACATCCATTGGCCTTCATTGTTCTACTTCTATTTGAGGCCTTTCCTCTCAACATTTGAATGAGAAATGGAGGCAGTGGCAGAAATTCTCCCCACACCCAAAGGTACCAAGAAAGATTGCAGGTGTGAAACTGGCTTAGATAACTGACAAGTTAGAGGGAAGAAGTAAAAATATGTAAGTGCTTCCCAGAGAGAAAAATATTGAAACCCTGATACACACACACACACACTCACACACACACACACACCTGTAACTCTGGAAGTTAATACAACCACAAAACCACACTGAATGAGTTCTAGCTTATTAAAAAAAAAAGAAAAAAAATAATATTGATAGAATCTGAGGCCTTGCTTCTTCCAAGGAAATCCATCTGATTTCAAATGCATCTTGCTTTTGGTTTTATTATTGCTCTATCAACAAAATGCCTGGGTGGCTCAGAGCCCCTTAGGAGAACTGCAGAGGTTGTCCCTCAATTGGGAATGTCAGAGCAGCCTTCCACAAGGTTCTATCATTTCTACTCTTAGACAACACTGATAGGCAGACTTCTGACACCTTGGAGGCCTCAGTATAGAAGACCGCAGAGCCACACCCAAAAAGTTTGGGCAGAAGGCCTAATAAGGCCTTATAAGGCCTGTTTTTCCCACTTCCTCACTTCCTTGTGCCACCCCATGTATTTCACATCTAAGCAAATCAAAGACACATTTCCAAACAACTTGAGTTGAGTACTCAGCTAATAATTCTTAGTTGGTCTGTTCAATCTAGGTAGGCAGAGACACAAGAGCAAAAAATTAAATTCATCTGCTTTCTTGCTATCTTGGATATCTAAAAAGATTATTTGAGGATGGCCTACAAAAATGATGTACCGTATCCTTTCCTGCAGAATGGATTTGTGCAAAGAATAATTGCAATTCATAAATCACTGGCATCCTGGATGGCCAAAGTGATTTTACCAAGTCTCTGGCCATGCCCTGCGGCTGGTCTCGGATGCTCTCCATGAACAGCAATCTCTGAGCTAAGTTCTCCTTTTAACAGGGATGCTCTACGGACTCCTGAAGATTTGGAGAGATTTTCTCTTCAAAGTCTTCTGGTTTGAACACTGCCCTAACTTTTTTATTCATCTTTCAACATGGTCACCATATTTGCCTAATCAAACCTCACAGTCTTTCACTTCTGTACATGGTATTTCCAATTTCCTTTGTCTTTTTACAACTAAATGGTTTCCATAGGAGATGGAAAAATAACCCATACCTGGGCAATACAGGGATTGGCTCCTCATTCAGGCATGGATGTGATTTGTGGGGACTCTTGCACACGCTAGTAATCACATACTTTACCACTGAGTGACACAACCTGTCTCTGACTGATTGGAAAGACCAGTATCCAATCTAGACATGTGGTATTGGCTAATAATTTCTACTTGTCTGAGTTCAATCTCACCAGATATCCAGATGCAATCTGGATAATTTCTCCACTACAGTCAGATCAACACTTTTCTTGCCCATCAGGTTAAACGAAACAAGGGCCACTGTTATCTCTCCAGATCTTCTCCTTAGCAAGAGGATCCACAAATCATTTTGCACTGCATTGTCCAGAGTTCAGTCTGAGTGGCATGGGAATGGAAATTCATCTCTGCTTCTTCCAAATGCTGTCTCCCAATCTGATCAGGACAGAAGCTTGTTAAAAGGTCATATCATGAACTCCAAACTGTTGGTACGTGACTACCATACACATTTTTGGATGTATCCCAGTCGTAGAAAATGTGGTTAGGATGCATGAGACTCTGAGCTCAATTACACCAAAAACCAACAAACCAATAAATAAATTTTTAAAAAAACACAGCTTATACACTGCCAAGAAGCATCTCAAATGAGTCTAACATACAAATTGAAAAAAAAATTTTGAGTAATTAGGCATCTTGTTCAAAGAATGAGCACCTTCAACTAGTTTATCTACAAAAGCAACCAGCATGGGTTGAATTTCTCCAACAGTTCCAAATTCCAAATCTAAGCAAACACCTAGCTCACACCCACCACCCCCAACCACCCAAGAACAAGGGTAATAAAGCATCCATCCTGCAGAAGCAAGAGCACTTCTATTTTCTTCCTCAAACAACCAATGTGTTATTTTCTCCTTTTGTTTAAATAAAGTCAATCATGTTTTAAATATAACCTTCAAGTCAACTTTACTGAGACTTTCCTTATCTTTGCTATGCATGCCCAAAGTACTAGAACAAAGATTTTTTGGTAAACATTACAAATCCTTCTATCTTGGGTGTATTCCTTTTTGGTAGAGTGAAAAACTGACCCACTTGATCTGGTACAAAAAGAATCTTGCATGTCAATGGCTCTCCATGGCTGGAAGATAGCAGGTAATCCAACAAATACCAGATAAGTAAATCAGGAAGAAGCAGGAGAAAGAGATCAAATCCTCCCAGTCTTCAAAGGCTTTCAAATTCAATCCCACCTGTGGGGTGAGAACTTGAGTTCTTCCCCAGGAGAATAATCTACAGATTGTGCAATTCTCTTTCTCCTTGGAATTCTTTCCAGATAACTCCCAGTTCTTTTTTGATCTCGGAGAAGAGAGCTCCTATCATCTTGGCTGAGATTTTGACACAAAGGAGCTGTTAGAACTAACTACAGGGCACCCACTGGGTGGCCTATTCCAGATAACCATCTTCTAGGTGGGGAAACTGAGATCCAAAAGACAAAAAAAGAAAGAGAAAAGACAAAGACATTGTTCACAAGTAGATAATTGCATATTTTCAGACCAGGGGTTAGACAGTCTGTGGCCCTAATGTATTCCTGTCCTACAAGTTAAAAACTGTGAGGGAACTTTGGCTTCATAGAAGCAAGGATTTAAAATGAACGTATTATTGGTGCTTGCTGAAGACTGAACTTCAGACTACTTGTTTTTACAAAAATGCATCCCCTCCCTCTCTCTTCTCTCCCACTGTCAAACACAGGACCTGGAACAAGCCGGGAAAGCATTTATTAATGATCTATATTTATAGCCGGACCATGGATATTTTTAAGAGAAAATTCCCAAATCTCTTATTCATCCACAAGTTAGAACATTTAAGTCAGTTTATTGTTTTATTACCAAAGGGGCATTATATCCTTAATTTAGGATGACTGGAGGCATGCTGGCAGAACTTGCAGGCACTGGATCAGAGCAGGGAAGTCCTGGGAGCTGGCATTGGGTGCCAGGTCCTGCGGGCAGAATCAGACTGCCCAAGGTACATCTGCCCTCTGCATCCAGGAGCACTGTGACTTTGGGCAAGCTGCTTAGCTCCTCCGGGCCTTCGATTCCACACTGTCCCAAGAGGACAATGAAGTCACCATTTCACCAAATTGTGTGCTATCATGAGATAGTCAAGATAAACGCCTTAGAACAAAGCCAATTTCTTATCTGGTGTGCACACAGATGATTTATTTAATCACAGAAAGGAAGAAAACAAACCACCCCATGTCACACTTCCAGAGTGTGCTTGTGAGCTTGATGAACATCCATCCTGGGATAATGAGATGCTTCCCATTAATTTCAATAGCCACTGGCTGCCAGGCTCACCTTTGGGCTCAAAGGCTCAGGCCCTTGCTTCTTTTTACCCACTCTATCAAAGCTCTGTTTAGAGCTTCGATAAGTCCAAGTACATCCTTCAACACAGTACACACTACAGGTTAATAACTATTCACCAAAAATGACTTCTTTTTACTTTGCAGCCACATATTCTGGACTAAAATTGCTATCTTCCTTGATCTAGGAGTTACCTGATTTACAAAGATGAACTCCACCTTCCAGGACCCAATTATTCTGGATTAAGCCATTTAAAAAGAAAGCCTTTGATGTGTTGAAGAAGCTAATTTCCAAAATGTCTAAAGAATAATGGCAACATCATGGTAATCCCAAATTATCCCATTCAGAGATTTATTGGAATAAAGTTCACTGTATTTGCTCTTTAAAAAAAAAAAAAAAAGTACCAGGCCAGGGAGTTTGGCCTAGTTGTAGCATGCTTGCCTAGTATGCACAAAGACCTTGGTACCACATACATAGAAAAAGCCAGAAATGGTGTTGTGGCTCGTGAAAGCCCAAGGACAGTGCTCAGGCCCTGAGTTCATGCACTATGACTGGTTAAAAAAAAAAAAAAAAGAAGTATCATGTTATACTCTGAAGTTATATAGATTCCTTTGTCCCTAACTGTATAGTCTGAGAAAGGTGACATGGCGCTCTGTCTGTAGCAGTAATTTATGCAATGGAATGAAGAGTGTAAACTACACTGGGCTGAAGGACTGTTCATCTTCTCTCCTAAGACACCAATGAAAACCTCCTTAGGCATACCGCTCTACCTGAAATTTATTTTGACATTTTTCTTATATGGAATATTATTTTTGGCATGCTAATGTATTGTCAGAGAATTCCAATCTAGTGACATGACAAAAGTTGTATTTCATTGTGGGAGGTAAAGAGTATGAAAGTCAATTGAATTATATATTGGTGACAAGCAATAAGGGTAACCAGTATATTCTGGATACTGTCATTTTTCTAGAATAATTAGCAGCCTGGAGCTATTAGATTAATTACAAGAGTTTTATTCTTGCTGTTATAATCACTTGGATTGGATTGGCTAAAGGGAGGTAAAACTTGAAAATTCTCTTACTAGAGAAAAAGTGATATTTTTTTCCCCACAATCCTCATAACTCAGATGATTAACTTCTTTTCTGGGCCTTTGACTAAACCCGTAAATTTATGCTGACAAATAAAAGAAGTGCTGAAAGTTTCAACTTTGATCTAGTAAATAAATCTGCAGAAAATTCAGTCCCAATTACTCTTAAAATGTATGATACATTCAGTAAGATGATGACAAATTCTAGTTTATAGCTGAAAATACATACTACAAACTGAGTTGCTACAGAAATCAATGAGCTACTTACAAATAAACAAAACCAGACGAACATTTTTATGTTTTTCTTTTTACACTCATTTATTTCTTCATGAAGCTCAGTGATCACCCATGGACAAAATACGACCCCGTGTATACTGTATTAACTTTCAGGCACTACAGTACATACAAAGATAGAGACTAGCCTGAGAAATGAGTAAATTCTGGCACAGGGTTACCATATGCAGCTGTTCACTGAACAAAAGTATCTAATCGAAGGGGGTAATGAGGTCTAAAATTAGCCTTAACTCCTCTGGCAAGTTCACAGTTCAACAGTACAGTACTCAGAGTAATTCAGCATGAAGCAGGCACTGGTGGTTCATGCCTGTAATCCTAGCTAGCTATTCAGGAAGCTCAGATCTGAGGAACCAAGTTCAAAGTCAGATGGAGCAGGAAAGTCTGAGACTCTCATCTCCAATTAATCATCAAATATCTGGAAGAAGAGCTATGGCTCAAGTGATCGAGCACCAGCTTTTAACAAAAAAAGCTAAGGGGCAAACATCCATACCCTGAGTTCAAGCCCTAATCCTGGCACAAAGAAAGGAAAAAAATAAAAAATAAAAGAAGCAAACAGAGCTAATATTAGTTTGCATATATCTCACATTTGTATTTACATAATCAGTACAATTTATCACTCCATGGATACAGTCGCCATCGCTTGTCATTACTCCGTACTGTGTGTGTGTGTGTGTGTGTGTGTGTGTGTGTGTGTGTGTGTGTGTGTGTGAATAAACTAAGCCTGGGGGATGGGGGAGGAAAGCAGAGTAGGGAGAAATTGACTTGCTTGAAATCAAACAGCTAATAAACAAACGAACATTTAATCAGTAAGCAATAGGATAAGAGGGAACATACCAGGAAATCTTGTGGCTTAGAAGGGAGCAGAGGGGATGGACACAGGACAGGGCTTTGGGGACATGACAGCATGACAGGGAGGAAGGCATTAGAAGTGGGTAAAGTGTGGAGAAGCTGCAGGGAGCCTGGGCTAGTAGTGCAGAAATAACTTAGAACAGCATTTCCAGGTGGCTTCAGAGAAGGTATTATGAGCCTCCGTATAGTTCAGGTTGGATGAAAGCAAGCACGACAAGAGTTGGTCATCTTATCAAGATACTATGTCACTGGTTACACTCACCAGCCATTGTGAACAGTGTGTGTGTGTGTGTGTGTGTGTGTGTGTGTGTGTGTGTGTGTGTGTACGTGCGTGCATGCACTCACACAAGCAAACTCAGATATGCACACCAGTAATGGGGCTTGAATATGGGGTCTCACAGCTTTTTTGTTTTGTTTTGGTTTTGGTTTTTGCTTTAGGTTTGCACTGTACTAGTTTCGGGCTTTTTGCTGGTTAACTGGAGATGATATAAAATCAGTTTTGTCTATCCAAACTGGCTTTAAACCGAGATCCTCAGATCTTAACTAGTTCACAGGCGTGAGACACTCTGGGCCCAACTCCTCTGCATGTTTTTCACTATAGTACATTCTCTCTACTAGAAAAATATCTAGAGCTGCAGCTCTGTTTCCATACACTCATGTTTCCATACACAATATGAAATAGTATGCATTCTCCTAGGAACACATTTCAGCCAGGGAATTAAAACGTCCACTAGAACTAAGCAATCTAATGAGATCCTTATCTTAAAACAATACAAAAATGAAAAACATCCAAAGAAGTCGAGTGGGCCAGGAGTTTGGCCTAGTGGTACAGGGATTGCCTGGCTTGCATGAAAAACCAGACTCAATTCCTCGGTACGTACTACATACATAGAAAAGCCAGAAATGGTGCTGTGGCTCAAGTGGCAGAGCACTGGCTTTGAGGAAAGCCCAAGGACAGGGCTCAGGCCCCGAGTTTAAGCCCCAGGACTGGCAAAAAAAAAATGGAGTGGAGACCGGGTGTTAAAAAGTAACAAGATCAATATGTAATTTAAATAATCTGTTCCATAATCTGATCGATATGACTGAAGTGACCTAGCGTAGCATTTTTGATCAATTTTTCTTTCTCTCTCTGCATTGATGTGACCTTTGTCAAATTTGAATTTGGAATTCACATGCATACAGCAGAGCTTTCTGTACACATGTGCCACCCCTCAGCATAGGACTCAGGATATGCGAAGAGTTTTTATTGGGTGTGGGAAGTAGAAGGGGCAAACGCTGTTGAATGACATTAACCCTGAATTCTAAGGGGCCAGAGCAACTTCCTCAGTCCATCTGCAGTCTGCCAAGGGAGACTTGTTAAGGCCTCTCTTCCTCATAATTCTCTCTCATTTTCACACTTGCCACGGTTCAGAGCTCACTAGTTATCTTTGCTGGGTTGGTTGTCCAGGCATGCAGAACTCTTGCTGACAGCCACAGTACAAGATAGGAAAGAACTGGTATTCTGAGGACTGGCATCTAAGGAAACTGTCCAAGGACTCATTAGTGTGCAAAAACATCGATGAGGAAAACTCAGTCTGAATTTGGGACAGTCAACTCTCCAGCCTCTTCAGCCAGAAGGGATAAAGTGTTAGTCAGAAGGTAACAATCCAAAAATCAAAGAAGGTTCCTTCAACTTGGTGATTGCAAGATCCATGGGGTTGAGAAATAAGGTGTAACGCCTGTGAGAGCTCTTTGCTGAAGGATTTCAAGGTTACAGCCAGAGGTGCCCAAGCTAGTGAGAAACCAGAATAGGGAGCCGGAAAGACGGACAGAAGAAGTTGTGGTTTCTGAGCCAAACAAGTTGTGTGGGAAGCAGTAACTTCATAGTATATCCATGCCAGAATCCAACCCCAGCAAAACAGAAATGTAGGTCTACCACAGCAAAAAGAATTTCCTGTACAGGGAGTAGGTGATTCTGATGTTACAAATCCTTTGCCTGGGTCTGTATGGAATAGAAGAGAAGACCAGGTAATAGAAGCCACCCACACAGAGAATCTGTACTTCACCCTGCAGGCACAGTGGAGAGGGAAGTCTCAGCTTGACCATAACAGAAAAGGGTGGGGTTTTTATTGTTTGTTTGTTTTTGCTAGTCCTGGGCTTTGAACTCAGGGCCTAGGCACTGACCTTGGGCTTTCTCAAGGCTAGAGCTCTACCACTAGAGCCACAGCACCACTTCTGGCTTTTTTATGTATATGGTGGTACTGAGGAATCGAACCCAGGTCTTCGTGCTAGGCAAGCACTCCACCACTAGGCCAAACTCCCAGCTCTTTTTTTTTTTTTCTTCTTTTAATGAACACCTGTTACCAAGAGGAAAGCACTTCTCAGCCAGTGCAATCAGAGACTTCTGACTACCCTCACTACCTCCTCCCCCAGTCTTGGTCTGGTGTGTGGCTAGAACTCAGAGCCTAGGTGCTATCCCTGAGCCTCTTTGTCTTTCAGCCTAGTTAGTGCTCTACCACTTGAGTCATGTACAGGGCCACTTCTAGATTATGAATGATTCAATTGGAGATAAGAGTCTCCTGTGGACTTTTCTACCCAGGATGGCTTTGAATCATCATCCTCAGATCTCAGCTTCCTGAGGAGCTAGGATTACAGGCATGAGTCACAGGCACCCTGTTAGTCAGGAATCTTCTATTGAGAAATAGTGAGAAAAAAGGAATGGGGGACAGAGGGAAGGAAAAGGAAAGGCACTTCACATTCTGTGTACACAACTAGAAAAAGAACTTTCAAGAAGTTTAAGGAGTTGGAAGAGTGTATAGAGGCAAAATTCAAGTGGATAAGTAACATTTACAGGGGACTCAGAGAGGCCTGGGAGATGGGCGCCTGGAGTTCTGGTTTCACACTATCCTTGGATGAGCCAGTTCCAAAACTGTGCAGTTCTGGAGTGTTACCAGGGGCTCCTTTAAAGGTCACAGAAAGGTCAGATTATACAGCAATCAATGCACTTAACTCCCAAGGAAGGAGAATTGGCCAAGTTTACTGGGATTTGACATCCCCCCCCCCCCCAACACCATGTAGGTATTTCTAAGGCCATAGTTTGGCTATGAAGTCATTTTCCTTCCCAGTTGGTAACACCCTGAATGCAATCTGGAAAACCATAAGCAAACAAGTACCTAAGCAATTGTCTAAAAAACAATCAGTCTCTTGGAGTCTGCTAGAACAATGTCTTTCTCAAAGACAGCCTTTTCTGGCCTTGTCTATGCTTTTCAACAGCAATGAAGCTCCCAAAACGATGGGAGGAGAAATGCACTCAGCTTTAGGGCAATACTCTGCATCAAGCACCCTGAGACACATATATAAATATATAATATCTTTCATAGTAAAAGGGATCTGTCAATCACTGTCACATGTAGACAATGAATCATACATTTGTCTAAAACAGGCTTAAAAATTAATTGATTTTTCTTTTTAGAATGAAAAAGGCTTTGATGGCAAAAAAAAAGGAAAAAAAACCTTTAAAAAGTTAATCCTTAGAAGAACTTTAATCGCAAGCAAGTGCTAATGAGTAAAAACTACCTTCACTTTGGAGTTCTTTTCATTAGTGAATATTGCATGGAAATTAATGTATAATGACCCAATATGTATGCTAGTTCTTATTATGCTTGTTTCAAGCCTCGGTAAGCCTGTAACTCAAAACTGAGACTTTTTCAGCGTATATTAAGCTTTTAAAATGCATATTTTTCAACTCAATGCTTCAAATTACTGTTTGAAAATAATTAAGGCAATGTTTTGAGGTTTTGCTGCATACTCAGGGTAAACGTGATTAAAAGCACCAAACTGAAAATAACCTCCCTGTCCAAAAATAAAACACAGCTGAGGAAATTATAGACCATCCCAGCATCAGAAAACTGTAGCCGTTGAAAAACACTGTGAAGTCACAATTATTGATCTAGACATTGTATGATCATGCTCTTGATCATGTACTACATTTGCTTTGTGCGTGTATGTATGTATGAATGTGTGTGTGTGTGTGTGTGTGTGTGTGTATGTATGTTGCACGTAAGAGCATGCATACATCAAAGAAATTCGTAAGTATAGAAACCAAGATGACAAAGCCTAGCTCCCCTTATGTGGTAAAATGACAAGTGACTCTACCTCTCTTTTCTTTGCCTGTATTCCACTTCTTTTGTTCTTAACAACAAAAGAAACCTTTTTTTTTTTAACTTTTATTTTATTTTTTGTACTGGTCCTAGGACTTGAACTCTGGGCCGAGGCACTGTTTCAGGCCCAAGGTTTGCACTCTAGCACTAGAGCCACAGCTCTATTTCCAACTTATTTTTTTGGTAATTAATTTGAGGTAAGAAGCTAATGGGGTGTCCTGTTTGAGCTGGTTTTGAACTTGGCTTCTTAGATCTCAGTCTTCTGAGAAGCTAGGTATGAACCACCAGTACCTTGCTTGAAATTTATTTTAAGACTAATGATCTGTAATTCATATGCTCCCTTGAACACAGCTTTAAACAATATTAAGACAATCCAGTAGGTAGTATTTCCCATACTATGCTTAGAAACCATGCAAATCATAAAATCAGAATACAATTATAAGCCAGGCGCTTCGGTGGCTCATGCCTGTAATCCTAGCTACTCAGGAGGCTGAGATCTGAGGATCACAGTTCAAAGTCAGCCTAAGCACTAAAGTCCGTGAGACTCTCATCTCCAATTAACCACTAGAAAAACGGAAGTGGTGCTGTGTCTCCAGGGGCAGGGCAGTAGCTTTGAGCTGAAGAGCACAGGGACAATGCCCAGGCCCAGAGTCTAAGCCCAATAATGAACTGAAAGACAAAAAAAGAAAAAGAAAAAGAAGAATACGATTATATCTGACTAAAATGTTAGTCTATTTAAGTATTAAACAGTTGAAGTATTTCCGTAAACCAAAGATTTAATAGGTATAGATACAAAGTACATGTATATAAATTTTATGTCTTATGCTTCCAACTTAAAAGTAAATATTATTAATTTCAAGACAAGTGACAGAGTGATTCTCACTAACCCAGCGAAAGTAAGAGATAACTTAGAGTTGCCCCGAGGGGAGGCTTGCCAGTCTACCAGATCAGAGATTACCTTGAGTGTGTACTGCATTAGGTATCTTCCTGTGCCTCTGCCTTCCCCCTGTAAAGTGGGCAGAATACTACCTGCTTCTGGAAGACTTTTTCAGGAGTAGGTAACTCAATTCAAACTGGTAGAAAACTTGGGAAAGTGACTCCTTCATATATGCTTTTATAATGCATGAAGAACTTTCTCAGTGTCTACTCCAGGAAATACCTTACCCAGTATCTAATATTGCCATTTCTATTATTGGTATGATGAATAAGTTTAAATACTTAGCTATACAATAATTATGATGTATGCGAAATAATGAATAAATAAAATGTTTTCTCTAAAATATAAACGATAAATATTCAAAATTTTAAATAGGGCAAACCACCAGTGATTTACACTTGTAACCCTAGCTACACAGGAGGCTGAGATGTGAGGATCAATATTCAAAACCAGCCAGGACACTACTCTAGTTTTATACACACACAGTAATAGTACCAACACCTGCTGAGAAAAGGATACACACACATATGAAAAAATAAAATAAAAAAGCACTGACTCGTGCATAGACATCACTTCCTAAATTGAGTCTTAGCACACACAACTTTATTTTCAATGCCCACACGGAAGGCACTATTATTCCCATATTACAGGAGGGAAAACGGAAAAATATAAAAGTAATAGCTTTGAGTTACATAGTGAAGACTAAGTTGAGATTAAAATTCAGTTTTCACTCCAAATCTCTGGCCTTTCATCACCATTTTATGTGAGCAAATCAATTTTGAGAGACTGTTCTTCATAATTCACTGCAACATAGAAACATTTTTTTCCCTACAATTGCAACAAGCATGTATGGTTTAGGACCAGAAAAAGAAAGACCCTTAATATCTCAGATTTTTTTTTTTTTTTTTTGCCTGTAATGGGACTTTAACTCAGGAACCTGAGCATTGTCCTTGGGCTTTCTCTAGAGCTCTACCACTTAAGCCACAATACTACTTCCAGTTTTTCTATGTATGTGGTACTGAAGAATCAAACCCTGGTTATTCCACAAATATATACCATTCTTTCTTTCTGAGAAGTGTTTAAAAATGGGAAATAGGTTAAGAATATAGATTTGATATCATAAAATTATATACCCTAATATAGAAATAAGAATGCTTACAAATGTCATGATTGTTTGTAATTTTTGGTAATCCTGATCAATGTTTTAAGATAAGAATCAGAAATAATAAACCTAACCTTTAAGAAGAAAAAAAAGGGGAAAATGTATAATTGCTTGTGATAAAAAAAAAAAACACAAAAAAACAAAAAAACTATCTGCTCCCTGGAAACCTGGAGCATTAACTGAAAACCTATTAGTAATTCACAAGAGAGCTCAATAAAGAGATTGGATGCAAGATAAACATGCAGAAATCAATAGCTTTCCTGTAGATCACTGATAACCCGATAGAAGATATAATGAAAGTATTGGAAAAACTCAATGGGTTTGTGTTTTCCGATCATTGTCTGTGGCCCCTAGTGAACAATCTTTTTTGTTTGTTTGTTTTTAAAGGAATTAAGTTCTTCTTTAGTATAGCTGCGTTTTAAAGTTACAATAATAACTAAGTCTTTAAAAGTTAAGATACTGCTTTCTTTCAGCCATGGATTGTTTCATTAGAGGAAAAGCGTTTCTTTTTGGTCCAAATGCTGAAAACATAGTGGAGAATTCTTGCCATCTCCAGTAACCAATTAAAAAGCACTGAAATCATTACAGCTACATTTTATCAAAGAGGATGCATCTCAAGAAATCCTTCAAATCAAGACTAGTACTAGTGCATACTCAGTGCCAGGGTTTATTTAGCTAAGTACAGTAGCCATTTCTGTCTGGTGAGGGTAACTGCCCCCAACATACCATCAAATTCTATTGCAAACCACTCAGAAATGCTTTTCTTCTCATTCGTGCACAGATAGTGAGCTTCCCCATTGTTCCACCAACAGGAATTTGTTTTCTTAAAAAAGCTTCACATTGTTTCACTGTGGTCGGGCTCCAGTACTAATTTTAAACCCTAATATACAGAGGCCAGGCCAAAGACCACACTCTCAAAGGCAATCTGAATACCGAAGTATTACACTCAGCTGTACAGCTTTCCTGACCCTTTCTTAAAGAACAGTGAACAATGAAATCTCCATTTCTCTTTGGCTAATTAGCACCTTTGTCTCTCAGGGATTGGAAGCAGTGTAAATTACCTACACATTGACTCTCAAAAATTAACAACTTCTTAGATCTACTTCTCTTATGCACAGATTTCCTCAACTTTTCTATGTAATACTCTTCTCTAAACATAGACTAAACGTTACAGAATGGACTGTTAAAGGTGAGCTCAGTCAAAGAGTGCCCTCTTATTGATCTCTTACTTTTCCCAACACTTTTCTTCTAATCCTCTCCATAATTACATGAACTGCAAGAGCTTTCCTAAAGCTGTCAATTATTCTTGCATACATTTTCAAATGGCCAGCCAGGAAGCCAGCTGGGCACTAGATCAAGCTGTCAATGTCCCCTGCGAAGCTATCGACAATCTTCTGGGCATATCCATCAAGGGCCTCCCAGGGTTCTTCAAACTCTTTTCCCTTGGAGGAGAGCAAGAAGGGTGGAGGAGCCAGGAAAGTATTGATCCATCCTTTTAACATGTTAATTTGCCTGGGGCTGTTTCAGTCACTGCCAAGCTGGACACTTCAAAAGGAAACTGTTTTTCAAAGTGGAGATGTCTTTTTCAAACACTTTAAACAGAAAACAAATGAGTCCAAGTATCAAGTTCACAGATCTTTGTGAAAGAGGATGGCCAAACAGAAAAGGGACAGTCAATACATAAAGAGGGAATCTAAAATGAACTGATGGTAACAAGAAATCTGGAATCACACTTTAAAGTTCTAAAGCCTGAATGAATCATCACCAATGTGGATATAAATTTCTGACTTAAATTAATATTTAGAAGGAAAAAATATAAGGCTGATATAAATAGCTATAAAACAATAATTGTTGATATTGATCATTGCTTGAGAGTTTCTATAAATAAGAAAGGGGGAAAATAGAACAGATTGGTCATTTAATTGTATCTCTGGCTGGAAACATATTGAAGGCTAGATAAAGAAAACAAAAACAAGAAGTTGGAAGAATTAGAGAATTGCTGCTTTATTCAAGTAACTTTGTTTACTGTCTTTATTATCAGCTTATTGTTCATCAGTAAAACATGGTACTAGTAAGCCTAGTAATACATAATTAAGTGACTAAAGATTGTGAAGTATTACCAAATTAAGTTTGAAAAAAAAAAAAACTTAAGCCATCACATCCAAGGATTTGCTCACAATTTCTAGGTCATATATTTCTGGTGGATGTAGTTACTTATAAATGGTTTTTAGAAGAAGAAATCACATTTTTAAAAAGATGCTATGCTCATGATGAAGAATCTAAAGGATTCAGTAATGGGAAACTTCCAAGTTTTAAATCAGAGATGTTCATCTGGGACAAAGGCTCCTAACTGGCTGGGTCTTAACTAATCATGAGGTTGGCTCATATTTACCTGCCATAGAATTATGGGAGGAAATCAGTATTCTCTTAACCTCTGACCCTTGGGCTCAAGGCAGACAAAAGCCCAAACCTGAGTCCAGGGAGAACACAGCCAAATGTCAAACAGCAGGGAGGCATTTGTGAAGGAAGCATTTGGCTTGGGCAAAGCCAGCTTCATTGGGATAAATTGCTACTCACAAACAAGCTATGAGGAGATAACCCCATAAAATATGAACAAAAAGGAACCTTTTCTCCCCTTGTTTCTAAATTGTTAGTTTTATGGGACTTCATGCCGAACAGTATGAAAAAAAAATCCAATTTGCTTTGAAGCACATTAGTCTGTCTAACATCCTAATTATTGTTTACATTGCCATTTGCCTTCTATTAAGAATTGAATAATTACCCAGCACTTCATAGTTGGGAAAATACAAGCAAACAGGATTATCTGGGTAATTAAGAAACTGTACCACAGCTTTATAGTGATGTGGAAAAAAAATCTATATATGTAAGGGAAATGATCACCGTGAATTAACTTACTTCAAATGGTATTTTAAAGATTGTGAGTAATTTGGGATCTGTAACAGATTAAGAAGAGGACAGTAAGATCACCTTTGAGAAGAGTGGGTCTATTTAAATCCAACCTTAGAAACGAGAGTCAGATGAGCAGATGAATTTTGTCATCTGCTAATGTCACCAGAGAACTCACCAAATACAGAGCCTTCTGTTGCTCTTTAATCCTAATAATAAATCCCAAATGGACTTGGAACAAGAGCATCATCCAACTTTTCAGCCCAGAGATGTTTCCCTCACCTTGCTTCTACTTCATTTCACTATCATGTCTGCCCACTGTCTAGCCTGTGAAATTAATCTGAACTCAAAAGTCATTGACCTTCTTCAAAATCATCTCCTGTGAAATCTCCTTCTTATAGAATGATGCGATCATGGTCTTTCTGAAAACAGTTCCTTTTCTGAGTGGAATTCATTGGGTGACACCATCAGGATGTTTGTATTACCACATTAGAAGAAACAAATAATAGTTCTATATATTCAAAGATTTGGGAAGATCTAGAAGGGTAGAGCTAGAGGATTTGAGAGAATCTGGAATGAGATGAGGGATGGATTTCAAGAGATAATCTTCAAGCAAAAGTGAATACACACACACACACATTTTTCAAAGAAATTTTATCTGGAACCTTAGTTTGCATGAGATTTTGGTTATGATTTTCTACATAGGAAGTCTGATTTATGTTTTCATAGATGCAGACATGCAGAGGAAAAATCATGGGGTAGTTTGTAAGCTACACACACGCAGCGTCTATTTTTTGAAGGAGTGAATAGATTCCAATGTATTTGTGACCTCAAGCCTGTTTGTGGAACTTCCTGAGACCTGACAACTCTTTCATGAGGAATTTTTATCTTTTCCTTTACACTTTTTTAAAAGCCCTTTGTTGGAGGGCCCTTCAAAACATTCCTAGCATAATCTGAATCGTACCACCTCCTCCATTTCAGAAAGAACAGCAAGATTCCAGCTGAAGCTGTCACTAAAGGACAAGCGCAGGGATTCTCCAAGGCTGGAGTCCTTTTCCAAAGGTCAAACAAAAATGAACAGCAGGGGCTTGGGTTATTTTCCACGAAGGCAAGGGGTCCAGAGAGTGACAAGCAGTCACACCAGGGAGGGAGGGGAGTGAAGGGGTAGGAGAGGGTACACAAAAAGAGTCCAGTGCAAATAACCCACACAAGATCTCTTCTCACCCATAATCTCTGGAAAGTATTCAAATCAAAACCGAATGAATTTGCATGGTCTCTAAATCATTGAGTTCTGCATAAACAGCAGGCGATTTTGGCTGGAGTTTCCAAAGGAAGCCCTCTCTCCTTTGTGATGAGGAAATGGGTGTTCTGTTTTGCAGGCGGTCATAGAGAGAATATGTAAATGAAGAATCTGCTGCCCAGATAGGCAAGGCTGGGCAGACAGCTGAAGACCTGTATAAACCCCCCAAAAGCTGGGTGCCTCCAAAGGGAGTTGTAAGTCTTCCCGACATGTTTGTTTCTCAGCAAGGAAGAAAAAAAAAAAAAGACCCTGAATATTCATAGAATGTCCACTTAGTCATGGGACCATTAATTAATTACTCTCTAGAACATGGAATCATGTGACATCATCTGCTCTCGGCTCTCTTAACCTAAA